>NC_055991.1:83104234-84436678 GCF_018446385.1 Zingiber officinale
TGTTTGGTTTCTATCTATTTGTTCTGGTATTATTCCTAACCTACTAATATGTAATCCTAATCTAAATTATAACTAAAAGCATAGAATAAAGCATCAAACATAAGCAAGCAAAAACATGAAACTAAAACATAAGCAACATAAGGAAAAATAAAGAATAGAGTGACAAACAATATAACATAAGGAAATAAAACATAAGCAATATAGCAAAGAAAATAAAGCATAGGCAATATAACAAGGAAGAAAAATAAAGCATAAGTCATATAACATGAAACTAAGCATAAGTTTATAACAAGAAAAATTAAGCATAAACATTCTTACTTGGAGCGGCAGGTCGGAGGCTTGATGTATGTGTAGTGAGCTGGCAATAACCTGGCTCTGATACCAACCTGTAACGCCCACCCTCCCTGCTAACCCTAAGGGACAGGGCTACGATACTCTATGTACAAATTACAGCGGAAGACTTAAAATGATTTTCTTAGTTTAATAAAAACTTTTCTTTTGTTTCCTTTTCATCAAATCCGAACTACACTATCATGGCCTTAATAATATGATATCAAAATTTGTAGAAGCATAACATCAAATCACACATACGGTACTACAATTCATGATAACAAAGCATAGTTCTTTAAAAGTTTTTAAAGCAGGTTCTTATTTGGTTGCCTAGCCACTGCCACACACATCTCCTTGCCCCTCCTGCTGCTCCTCTAGCTCATCCAGCTTTTTCCTTTATCTGTGGTACAAGGACAGTAAGCTGTGAGCACTCATGGCTCAGTAAGTTCCTTTCCTACTCACTAAAACCGAAAATCATAGTATAATCAAAGAATGTCTCAACATGGCATCATTTCAATTAGTCATGACATAATGTAACATACTCTTTTAAGCATATCATGCAACATGAAGAAATCATAACTAGTCATGGCATATCATAGCGTAAGCATAGCATGAAGCATAACATAATCTTATCTAACCATGGCATATTATCATAAGGAGTCATGGCATATCCTACACATGGACATATCATGAAACATAACATAATCATATCTAACCGTGGCATATCATAAATCATCATAAGGTATATGCAATATGATTTTGGAAAACATGTATCCGAAAAACATGTGTATGTCTCATGACCTTTAAAACCATTTCTTCTTACATATATATACTTGAACATAATCTCAACTTAAAGGGGATCCCGGCTATGTACCACTTACATATTGCGCGCAACCTATGTAGGTCCAAGGTAGCAAGTCTTGAACCCTACAAGGCAAACATACTAGGCCCGAGTCTTACTCCATCGACCTAGGGGCACTTAGGAGCCCATCCCTAACGAGGCCCGAGTCTTATTCCATCGACCCCGGGGCGCTTATGGAGCCCACCCTTGGTACAAGCCATATAAAGTAAAGTACATGTCATACTTATACATATCATACATCATAAAACCATGCATCACTTAGGCACACATCATATCATAAAAGTATGCATCACTTAGGCATACATCATGTCATAAAAGTATGCATCACTTAGGCATACATCATATCATAAAGGTATGCATCACTTAGGCATACATCATACCATAAAAATATGCATCACTTAGGCATACATCATATCATAACAATATGCATCACTTAGGCATAGATCATAAAAACATACATATTTTAAGCATAAAGCATATCATCAAGCATGCATAATTTAACCACATAGCATATCATGAAAGCATGCATATTTTAAGCACTTAACATAGCATCAAAGCATGCATAATTTAACCACATATCATAACATAAAGCATGCATATTTTAAGCACTTAACATAGCATCAAAGCATGCATAATTTAACAACATATCATAACATAAAGCATGCATATTTTAAACTCATATCATATCATCAAAGCATGCATAATTTTCCCACATATCATAACATAAATCATGCATATTCTAAACTCATAACATATCGTAGAAATTCTCATCTTGTATAGCTCACAAGCATACATGTCTAAGCATAAAAGTGTATCATGTGCTCATCCAATCATAAGGAACAATGTAACATGATTAACTTGGGTACTAAGCTTCCTAATCCCTTGGGTTCTTATCTTGGCCGAAACCCTCTTAGGTGCCAATTTAAGTTTTAAACAACATCCAAGCATGTAGAACCTAATTCATCCACATATCATTTTCATAGGAAGTATTATAAACAAGATTTACTTGGACTCTAAGTTCTCCAAGTCCTTGAACCTCATTTGGCCGAACCTTAACAAATGTGAAACAAGGTTATAAATGACATAAAGCATGGAAACCTTAACCATATTTATAGCATTTGTTTCAAGGAATATGGTAAGCACAATTGAGTTAGTTCCTAACTCCTTTAAGCCCTTAAAATTATGTCTTGGCCGAAACTTACAAGTACTCATTTAGGGTTTCAAGCAAGCATACAAGCATTTGAACTTACTCTAACATCATGTATAAATTCATAAGTGGCCTCATACAAGTAGTCATGGCCGAAACTTCCCTTAGCATCAATTTAGGTCACTAACAACATATAGCATGTAAATTTTAGCTTTCTACATTTCATATTTCATGGAGAGTGACATGAGCATGTTCAAGTAAGTTATAGGGTTTCTAAAGCATGTATTCCCTTCATGGACGAGACTCAAAGGTGTCCACTTGAATCATAGTTAAATATATAAGCATGTGAACACAATCAACACGTTATCTCAATTTCATAAGAAGCATCTTTAACACATGAGGTCTAAATTTTAAGGTTTCTAGGTCTTTAAACCCTACATGGCCGAACCTCATCAAGCATGGAATTTGTTCAAATGGCATAAAAGCATAGAAAGTCATAACACATTTCATAACATGTATAAAAGTCAAGCACTATAAGCATACATTCAAGTTGTGTCTTAGGTTTCCTAGGTTTTTCCTTTCTTTATCTCATAGCATATGTTTGGCCGAAACCTTCCAAGTCTTTAAACTAGGTTTTAGGTGGCCTAAAGTATGGAAAACCTAAACAAGTTTTATGGCAAAAATATTAATGAAACTATACTTACAAGTTTGGTTCACAAACAAGCTAGGACCCTTGTGGTCTTAATTAACATATATCATGCAACCAATTTTCCTATACTCTAATTAAGCATGGGAGCATCAAACAACTTTCATATCTTATTGTCATGGAAGTTTTGAGCATGTTAAAAATCTGTTTAAGCTATTCTAAAGCATCCACCTTACCATGGCTGAAACTTTAGAAGTGATGTTCATGAGTTTCTATCAACATACAAGCATGCAACTCTTTAAGAAACTCTATATTCTATCATATAAACATGGTAAGTTTAAATTCAAAGTCTTCCTAACCCTAAACCCTTCCTTGGCCGAAACTTGTGAGTGGGATACTTTTGGTTCCAAGTAACCTTCAAGTATGAAAACGATAATGGATCCTTAACCATTTATTTAGGGGGTTTTGTACAAGTTAGGTAAACAATTAAATTCCCTAGCCCTTACAAAACCTTTTTGGCCGAATCTCTAGGGTTAGATACATCCCTAATCCAACATCACATATATATAAAAATATGAGAGAAAACCTTCTTACAAAGCATAGAAAACTTATCATGAATCAAAGCTTATATTAAACATTCCTAGGATCAGCAAGTCCTTTCTTTGGCCGAGTTTTCACAACTTTGTTTCTAGGTTTTAAAATCCTCATAAAATCTAAAAACGCATTAAAATCCCTTGTACCACAGGTGAGGGGAAGCTTACATCCTTTTCGCTTGTGGTTCTAAAGTGTGGTGATGGAAGAAGAGGTCTCTTCTTCTTGTTCTCCTCCTTTGATTTCCCTTGGTAGCCTTCCTTGTATTCTAGGAGGAACCTTGTTTTTTGGGAGCCGAAAATGGAGGAGAGGGGGCTGAGGTTCTCGGTGATGGAGAGGAGAGAATGAGAGAAATGAGAGAAAAATAAAATCTTCTCTTTACATACTCTCTTTTATGTTAAGGGGGAAGAGGTAGCAAAATTGGTTTTTACTTTCCTTCTCCCTTAGCCCATTTTTTCATTCTTATTTTTATTTTATTTATTTATTTGTTCTCATCATTCATGATGAAACAAGGGGGAATGAATCCCCTTAATTCCCTTCTTTAAGTCACGGCAAAAGAAGAAGAAGAGGGAGAGAAAAGAAGGAAGGCAAGTTGTCTTTCTCTTGCTCTTTTCTTGTTTTCTTTTGCTAGCTTTTACTCTCACCCTTATCATGAGTTTCCCTCCTTTTCTATCAATATATTATTCCTATCCCAACTGGTTATTACTCATTAATCCTATCATTTACATCATGAGAGGTTCAAGGTTCAATCATTGACCATTCCCTATTTTTATTTCTTTTTATTTCTTTTTGGTTCAACATTCTACTAATATTTTTCTAAGGTAAATTCATCATTCTCATATTTATCTTAAAAGCTTAGTGGGTGTTACAGATGGAGTCGAACTAAAGACCTAAAACAAGTACTTCTTGGGAGGCAACCCAAGGGTTTCTTTTCTATTTAATTTGATTTTTAATTTTGTCTATAGTTTGTCTTAATCACTTTTAATTTCATTTTTAGGTTGTCTACGGCCTCCATGAGCTGGCCATGATCACCTCATGGACGTGGAGGCATCGATGAAGTCAAAAAGAAGAAAACTCAACCCTTATACACCTTAAAGAGTCGATCATGTGACCTCGCACGGCCGTGTGAAGCTAGCAGAGAAGGGAAAGGACTAGGACATGTCATTTGACACGGCCGTGTGGTCCTGGCAGAGAGAAAGAAGAGGGTGGTCATGTGAATCTACACGACCGTGTGAAGTTGGTAGAGAGGAAGCCGACCCTTGCCATGTCAATCGACACAGCCGTGTGAACCCAGCCAATAGAAAGAAGAACCCAGCCGTGTCAATTGACACGATCGTGTGGAGAAACCCTCAACTGGGTCTTGTCTTTAAGACATGGTTGTGCCATGGCCATGTCCGCCACCACACCACCCCAAACTTCATTATTTCCACCCCTTCTTTTCTCTAATCCTTTTTCTCCTCAATTCTTCTTCATCCACCTCACAATTTCTTCACTAAGGATCCTTAGACTCTCTTTTTCCAAGATCCAAATCTAGATCTAAATTCCAAATCTAAGAATCCCTCTTATTCTTCTTCTTCTTCTTCTTCATTTCTCAAGATCCACCTCTTCTCATAAAATCTCTCCTCCTTTTTCTTTAATTAATTACTCTCCCTCACTTATCTTCCCATCATGTCTCATCTTTTGAAAAGAATCTGACGTGGAAGTAGCGGATCTAGCGGAGGAAAAGAACCGGGAGGGGACAAAGGCAAAAGAAAAACTACATCAAATGGCAAAGGCAAGAGGAGTACACGAGACGAAGGTAACGACAATGAATATCGTATTATTTTTAGAAATGAATAACATAAATCTAGATATGATTTTTTTGTTGTTAGAAAGATTATTTGCACTAGATATTTGGATCCAACTATCATGGATATTTTGGGTATTAAGGATGATATAGATTAGATGATTAACGCTTTTGATTGAAATGATATGATGTACATACATCTACCAACATATCCCCGCCTTCTCCTTGAGTTTTTAAGTTCAATTAAGGTCCACTTCACTTCTAAAGAGAATGATATTGGCATTATCAATTTTAGACTGATGAGCCAAGAATTTCAGTGGATATTTAGTAATTTTAATAATTATTTTGGCCAATCCACCGAGGAATCTCACAAATTTAATTCAGATTTTAATTGGAATGGGTTTTAGAATTATATTACTAGGTTAAAAAAATCCTTGTGATCCCTCTAGAGATAAAGTTTTCCATATTTAAAATCTAGTATTCAGATACCCTCACCATGTAATGAGAAAAATCATATTTGGTAGTGGGGATAGTGATGGAATAGTTAGAAAGGTGGAACTTTTCTCTCTTTGGGTTATGCTCAATAAAGTTGATTTTGATACCAGTTTCCATTTTCTACAATACCTTATGAGAACCGGGAAAGCAATCTCAGGGTTGATAGTTTTTGGTGGATTGATCACCTAAATAACTATAAATCTGGGTTGTGAACTTGTTGAGTTAGAAGTCATTCATGGCAATTACAAGATCGACATCAATACATATCTTGCCATGAAAATGATTTGCTAGGATGAGAATGGGTTTGCCTTTCCTATAAAGGATGGTTTTCCAATACCTCTACATTATCCTGAGCGTACCACAATTCGCAACCCCACTAATTGGATTATTACTGATGCAGCTCCTGAGTTTGTTTCCCCATTGGAAGAGGACACCGAGCCCCACATCGAGCCCTTGTCATGTAGACACCTGCAACCGTCTGGACATCCAGAACCTATTAGGCATTCCTTTGCCTATAGTACGGGTCCTTCCAGATTTAATTTTTCTAATTTCCATGCATCTTTGGATTCACTTCATGAGAAGCATAGTGCCCAACAATAAATGTTGGCGGGGCACTTCAAATTGTATGATGACTAGTTCCAAGATGTACGTGATCATTTTCAGTTAGCGAGAAATTTCCAAGGCCAGGTGGTCAAGTTTATTCAGGATTATGATACTGACCAGGCGAGAATAAGAGAGTTTATAGAGGCCATAGACATCACTAGACATCAGGTAGATACTCTTTACCACTACTATGAGTACCTTGGCCAGACCCCTGATTTCTCTAGTTTCCCTTCTGGTCGATGAGGACGAGGACCTCCCTTTCCCCCACCTCCTCCGCCATATTAATTTCATTGGGGCAATGAAAACTTTAAGTCTCAAGGGGTGCTTATATAGCCTGAGTCATTTGCATTTCTTTTCTTTACATCTTCAACACTTTCATTTGTTTTGCTTATTTTTATTTACCATGTTGTGTCTTTATTTATTTTCATGTTAGTGTTTGCCAGTATTTTTTCAGTTTGTTTTGATTGTCATTTCGATTGTATCTTTAATTACTTTGTGGCATATCGAGAATATCAATTCTCACATTACAACTGACTTGTCTAATAGTAAAATGGTTAGCACGTTCGTTTCTTGATTCATGTTATTGTGAAGATAGTGCTAGTATATTTAGTGTACCTCTTTTCTCTATCTCTACTAGCATGAAATGAGTTAAGTATTGTACAGAGATAAATTTGAGTTTTGACCTAATCTTAAGGATCTTACCTCCCTTTCATTTAAGCTTGGATATTGGATAACTTTGGAATAGTTATAATTCATTCTGTTTGTTTAGTACTTTAGTTCCCATGGTGATTTCTTGGATTATATTTTGGTTACTGGATGACCTTGGATCATGTCAACTCATTTGGAAAAAATCAAAATCCCTACATTTTCATTTTTAAATTTACATTTGTGTTAGTGCTACACCTTTAAAGCACCAAAAAAATCATATGAATAAGGGATAAAAAATAGTTATCGTGAGTGGAAACTAACAGTTTACCCTTTTAAGACTGACTTAGGTTACTTGGAAAATAAATGTTATGTTTCTCTTTATTCTGAGTAGTCCTTTAAAACCTTGTGTAGTTAAAGAAGTATGAACAAAAAGTGCGGCAGGTAAAGGCCTATCACCGAGAATATTAGGAATTCAATTGGATGACGACTTGATTAAGACAGAGATTAAAACTTGAGGAACTTGAGGAGCTTGAGTCACTTATTGTACTCTACATAAGAACTTATGCTTAGGTCATACTTAGGTTACTCCATAATCATGCTCACCAATGAAACTAGTTTATAGAGTTAGACAAGTACACTAGGGATTATGATGCATTATAGGATCATATGAATTTATATTACAGTATTTTACTTGAGGATAAGAAAAGGTTTAAGTCTAAGGATATGATGTACGTAGATTATATATACTTTTATGTATACTTTGACTCACATTTACGTACTTTATTTGTGCTTGATCTATGCATTTCTACACCTCTTATCATATGTTCAGCATAATTACTCTTTTTTGAGAGAGATCTTCTCTTTGTGTGATTTTATGTTAATAGAAACCATATTTAAGATGAAAATGGCACTCGTAGATGATTAGGAGAACAAGCGAAGACAAAGGGCTTGGTCGTGAGAAGTTCACACGACAGTGCCACTTATCAAAGGTAGAGAAGACACTGGTCGTGTGATTTCATATGGCCGTGCCAAGAAACAAAGGAGGAGATATCGATGGTCATGTGGCCTTCTAGAGGAGAAATAGACATTGGCCATGTGAAATCCACATGATTGTGTGGATCGTCCAGAGACCAAGCAGAACACGGCCATATGAATCCACACGGTCATATCACCTGACCAGAGGATAAGTAGAGGTTGGCCATGTGGATGCCACACACCGTGGCACGGGTTGTACTAGGCTCGTGCCCAGTACTATTTAAGGGGATTTCTTCCCCTTTCTAAGGGAGGAAGGTTCTCCCTTTGGGAGATCCATCTCTGTGTCGATCAATATTTTTTTAGATCTTCGTTTGACGATCCTAGGCCATTTTCATCATTTCATCGACTCCAGAAGTAAAGTATTAGATCTGAAGATCACTCAACGCAATCGGATAAGCTTCTTCTCCCTTCCTCTTCTAGTTGGGTTTTGATGCTTTCAGTTCTTATGTCTTTGGATTCTTCCATTCATGCCATGGAGTAGATCTATTGTTCTAATATTAAGGGAGTAATTATGATATGGATCAATGTAAGAACTCATGGATATGTCCATTTCCTATCTATATGACATTATCATGCCTTGTATCTATTTGATCTTATGTGTATGCATTGTGTTTGAGCTTAATTCTCATGTTTGATTGAATGTTTATGTAGAATTGTTAACCCCGTAGGGGGAATACCCCAGATAGTATGATCAAGGGGCCCTAGTGATAGAGGTAACCCATTTTCAGACATCTAGAGCATTACCTTGAAAGGAGAAGTAATTCCCCACAAGGAAGTAGGGAATTGGATGTGATTGTTATCTCTATCTCTATAGTTATTAAGTATAAGTGTGTTTTTGTAATTTATGACTGAAGGGCCCTAATGACAAGGGTGACGCGTTACCAAACTTTATTTGAATCATTTCTATTTAATAGCATGGGATATTTGTAACACCCCTAGGATATCTAGCAAGATTATTTATTTTTACCATGGTTTAAATTAGGCCTTATGTGTAAATTTGCAAAGAAATAAAAATAGAACCAAAAAGAGATGACCAAGGTTTGAACCTTGGATCTCTTACTAGATACATGTATGTGTTAACCAATAGACCAAGAGAAGATATTGTTAGAGAGAGAAATGACAATATAGTTAAGAGTAAGAAAAGAGCTTCTTTCATTTAGAAGGAGAAGTTAGAGTTGCCTTCTTTCTCTCAAAAGAAAAGAGGACTCTTGCTTCCTCTTTTCATTAAGGGAGAAGTAAAGGAAAAGAGAAGGAAAAACTCATTTTTCCTTCCTCTTCTCATGTAGAATAAAAGGAGAAATTAAAGAAGAGAGTTCATTTTTTTTCTTCCTCCTCCCTCCTTCTCTTCACCGTGACCAAGAGCTTCTTCCCCCTCACCATTGCCGAGCCCAAGCAAGAAGCTCCTCTCTGGGAAGGCTCCACAAGCAAGGTCTCTTCCATAAGAAAATCAAGCGAGGATGTGAGTATCCCCTCACTGCAGTACAAGTAGTTTTCGGTTTTCTTCGTACGTAAACATTATTGAAATCGTAGAGATTTCCTTTTCAAGTTTCGGACAAGTTAGATTTGTGGTCATTTAGGTTAACAAGTTTACAAGCTATGCTTCATGTTGGGAAAAAAAAAAGTCTAGAACCTCATTTTTAAAGTTTCTGCCAAGATCAAAAAAGTAAGGTTTGGATCCAAGTTTTGTTTGGTAACAAGCTTGCCTATGTTTTCTTCATGATATAAGATCTTTTATATGTTGTTGGCTAAGCTTACCACTCCCTATGATATTAAAAAGTTTAAGAACCCTAACCTAAAGTTTCGGCCAAGATGAGTTATAGGGTTTAGGGCAAGGCTTTAAAAAAAAAAAAACTTATTGTTTATGTTCCTAAACTTGTTAAACTTTCTTATATGTGGATAGCTTAGGTGTTCCATGCTCCATGTTGTATAAAGTTTGGAGAAAGTTACTTTCAAGTTTCGGCCAAGGTTAGGAATGCAATTTAGGGCAAAGTTTTGTTAATGATAACATGTTGTTTATGCTCCTTCATGATGTATGAACCCTTGTGTATTGGTAGCCTAGATTTTTATGTTTCATGTTGTATGAAAAATATGGAAACCCTAGTCACATGTTTTGGCCAAGAATAGAAATGAAGTTTGGAGTAAGATTTTTAAATGATAACATGCTTGGTTAGGCTTCTTCATAATGCATGAACCTTTGTGTATTGGTAGCTTAGATTTTTATGCTTTATGTTGTATGAAAAATATGAAAATGCTAGTTGCAAGTTTCGGCCAAGAGAGTATAAGAGGCCTAGGGCTAAAAAAATTTAGAACCTAAACATGCTTGTTTGTGTTCATTCATGAAGTATAATACCTTGTATGTGGCTAGGTTAAGCCATTATGTCACATGTTGCACTAAAAGAATGGAAACCCTAATTGTAGGTTTCGGCCAAGGTAGAGTGCAAGCTTAGAGTTAAAGTTTTTTTTTCTAACCTAATTATGCTTGGTTATGGCTCTACATGTTGTGTGATCTTGTGTATAAGATTAGATACGTTTCCATGCTACATATTGTACAAATGAATGCTTAGAACCTCACCTTTGTTGGGATCCTACGTACTCGGCTAGAGAGGGGGGTGTGAATAGCCGCCCCAAATCGCTCGTTTCTTTCTACAAATCAGGTTAGCGCAGCGGAAAACTAAACTAGAAACGAAAGGAAGAATATCAAACCTTAACACAGCGATGTACGAGGTTCGGAGATGATACTCCTACTCCTCGGCGTGTCCGTAAGGTGGACGAGCCCTATCAATCCGTCGGTGGATGAGTCCCCGGAGAACCGGCTAATATAAACTCCTTCGGGGTGGAGAAACCTCACCACAATCTTTGCAACAGCAATAAGGAGTACAAGAAGAACAAGAACACAAGAACAACAGGAATGTAAAAACACTTGCTTGCCTCTTGTTGTCGATTGGAACCCAGATGAAACAGCAGCTTCTAGGATCCAAACTCAGCTAGAAAACCAGCAGGAAACTCACGCAGAGCTTCAGCACAATGAGAGCTCAGCAAAGCTCTAATCGCCGTAATCAGGAAGAAGAAACTATTGAAGCAGAGGCTCGATCTCCTTTTATAATCTGCGAAGAAGAAGACACAGAAACTAGCCGTTGTGTCGCAACGGCTAGGACCTGGACCGATCAGGCTCCACCCTGATCGGTCAGGGCCTGATCGGTCATGGGACCGATCGGGCTCTAGTCTGATCGGTCCCGCACGATCAGCCATATCTTCACGAGCCATCGATCGTGCTCGATCGGTCGTGGACCGATCGGGCTCTAGGCTGATCGGTCCCAGGACCGATCAGCCAACTCTCTGTGAGTTGGCTCGTCTCGATCGGTCTCGCACCGATCGAAGAGCCTCGATAAGCCATCGATCGTTATCGATCGGTCACCGGACCGATCGATACCAGAAAGGCTGGATCGATCCACTGATCGATCCAGAGCTTGGTTTTTGCCCAAACCAAGTCCAAACCAACATCCGGTCAATCTTGACCTGTTGGTACATTGCGCCTAGCATCCGGTCACTCCCTTGACCTGCTAGGACTCCCCGCTAAGTGTCCGGTCAATCCCTTAGACCCACTTAGACTTTTCTCTCCGTATCAAGTATCCGGTCACTCCTATGACCTACTTGGACTTCCCATCACCAGATGTCCGATCACCCTTGATCCATCTGGATTTTCCCTTGCCCGGCTTCACTTACCAGGACTTTCACCTAGCTTCACTCACTAGGGTTTTCACCTGGCTTCACTCACCAGGATTTCCACAACTGCCTGGCTTCACTCACCAGGACTTTCCAACTGCCTAACATCCCAGTTAGGACTTTCCCATTCACCTAGCTTCACTCACTAGGATTTTCACCTGGCTTCACTCACCAGGATTTTCCCGAATGCCTGGCTTCACTCACCAGGACTTTCACCTTCACCTAGCTTCACTCACTAGGATTTTCACCTGGATTCACTCACCAGGATTTCCCTACTGCCTGGCTTCACTCACCAGGACTTTCCACACTGCCTAACATCCCAGTTAGGACTTTTCCGTGCCAAGTCTCCATACTTGGACTTTTCCAGTGCCAAGTCTCCATACTTGGACTTTTCCCGTGCCAAGTCTCCATACTTGGACTTTTCGCGTGCCAAGCTCCCTGCTTGGACTTTTCCAGTGCCAAGTCTCCATACTTGGACTTTTTCCCGAATCAGGTCAACCAGGTCAACCTTGACCTACGGTTGCACCAATAATCTCCCAAACATCTATTCTTGTCTCATATCAAGAATACAACTCTTCCACGAGTGTCAAACATCAACATGCAACTCAACTAGGTCAACCTTGACCTAAGGTTGCACCGACAATCTTCCTAAGTCAAACATCAAAATACAACTCGAGTCAGGTCAACTCGAGTCAGGTCAACCAGGTCAACCTTGACCTAAGGTTGCACCAACAATCTCCCCCTTTTTGATGTTTGACAAAACCCATAATCAAGTTAGGTTAACCCGATAACCTAACTTAGGTTTTCCAATCATCTTCCAATGTCCAATGTTCTTTCCTTGAACATTCTCTGGACATTCTCCCCTTAGGTTAACCCGATAACCTAACTTGGGTTCTCCAATAATTCTCCCCCTTTTTGACACACATCAAAAAGAATTCCAATGTTCTTCCTTGAACATTCCTTGATATTCTTCCCCTAGCTTAGGTTAACCCGATAACCTAACTTGGATTTCTCCAATAATTCTACAATGAACACTCTCCCCTTTTTGACACACATCAAAAAGAAAAAGAGGGTATCAAGGTCAAGAGTTTCTTCCTAATGAAAGTCTCATACCTTTCATTGAAACTCTTAATTTCCCCCTTGATACTAAACTCAACAATCAACTTAGCGATAATCCCATATCACTAATCCTCAAAAGTCTTAAGGAGTAAAAACTCCCCCTAAAAGTCAACTCCCCCTTGACAATTAGGTAAAACTCCCCCTAAAGCTCAACTCCCCCTTGACCATTGCACCAACAATGTCTTTGTGAGTTCCAAACCTTTAGAAATCCAAAAACATCATTTCCATAACTGAAATTTCAGACAACAGCTGAAGAATCAGAAATTCGGCACGCCCTGATCGGTCCCCAGACCGATCATCCCTTCACCAGATCGCACTCGTGCTACTGGAACTCACTGGATCGGTCTGCAGACCGATCCATGCTTCTCTGGATCGGTCCACAGACCGATCAGGACTTATCTGGGGACCGATCCAGACTCTGATAGGCAGATTTCTGAAATTTCCTTCCCGAAATTCAGAAACTCCTAGAAAATTCCAGAAAATTCGAAAAATTGTGAAATTTTGAGGATACATTCCTCATAACATATACTATCATGGAAAAATAGTTTTCTATGAAAATAGTTTCCATTTTTCAATCTTGATACAAAGTTCAAAAACTTTGAAATAGTTCAAGTTTAACTTAACTTTGTATCACAATGTTCAATGATGAATGCTATCACTAGGAAAGCTTCATCAAGGTTTTTCAAATCAATTTTAAAATGCTTTTAAAACCATTTGAATTTAGGACCATAATCTTAGGGCTAGATGTACATGACTTGTACACAAGCTTTCCCTATGATCCTTCATTTCTTGAATTAGGCTCATCTAGGTACAAGAACTATGCACCTTGATCCTAACTCATGATCCTAATATCTCACACACATCTAAGGTGTATCAAACCACATTCAAGTCAATTTGATGTGAGATATGGGTTTAGGTATCTTAGACTAAGGTCTCATGCATTTTCTAAACACAAATTTGATCTCAATATCAAAATGTGTTTTTCATCCTTAAATCAATTCAATTGATTACTAATACAAGAGATGATGACATGGCATAAAATGGTATCATAAATGAAAACATGTGCCAATGTCATGATGTCATGGCATAGAGTTTGAAAACTTAAATAGAGCATGACATATAAACTAGCCTAAGCATTATCATGACATTTCAAATGATAATAAAACTAAACATGATGTCATGACATGTGAGGGCAAACAATCATGGAAAGATTTAGCATAAATAAATATACCTAGATTACCTATCTAAGTATCCTTAACCACTTTGCTAACCTAAAATTTAACCCTTGATTGCCCTAAAATGCCAAAATCCTAATTTTGACACTTCTTGAACTCTAGATTAATTCATGCCACTTAAAGATCAAATTTATCCTCAAAACTTGGCATGTTTCATTTTTCCTCGAGAGTTCTCTAGATTTTCCCAAATTGTGCCAATTGAGATTAAAAATGAAATCTCCAATCTTTTAGGCACATTTAACTCTTCAAAGGAGTAAATGATAATTCCATTTCATTTTCAAAAGTTCTCAAAACCTTGAAAATGCTCCTTGAGTGTCAATTTCCTCAAAGTTGGGTTAACTACCCTTCTAATCGGAGTTGACACTCTCTAACCCATCTATGGGGTAGAGAAGATGCTCCTAGGAACCCAATACCTATTAGAGCTCATTGGGTTCACTAAATATTCACTAGGGATAACTTCCCTAGCAACCCTCCTAATGACCCTCTTAGGCTTTAAAGCCTTGGTCATTTGGGACTCATCAAGATCAACTCTAGGGGTGACTCCCCTTGTGACCTTGGTGGTGGTCTTCCTAGCCCTAGATTTTGTTCCATAATCGAATGGAACACTATGATAAGTGGGCTTGACCACTTGGGACTTAGGTTTGTGACCCAAACCTTTCTTGTCCTTGGACTTGGGTTTTTGACCCCTACACCCTAGAGTCAAATCCTCAAGAGCCTTTTCTAGAGAGTCAAGTCTTGACCTCAAGACTTGATTTTCTTTCTCTAATACCTCAAGCTTTAATTTATCATTTTTCTTTGAGGTATTCCTAGGCATGTGTCTAGTTGATTTGGGATTTCTACCTAGGTTTCCCTTAACCTTAGATGAGTTAATCCTAGGGTTGGCTTTCCTAGTGTTATCCTTATCTAGACTAACATCTTTGGCACCTAAGCACATATATTGGTTCCTAGAATTAACATGCTTATCATTCTTGACAATAGCAATAAGACTACTAGCATGCATCCTACTAGAATTGCAAGAATGTGCCTTAGAGATTACCTTAGGGTTTGCCCTAGCTCCCCCTATACATGTGCTCGATCTCTTGTCCTTGTGAGGTTGCCTCCCCCTTGGACATTGGCTCCGATAATGTCCCCTTCGCTTGCATTGAAAGCACACCACGTGCTCCTTGCCTTTGCGTATCGGGATTCCGGCTTCCTTGACTTTTGGTGCCGGTGGAGTCTTCCTAATCCTCCTTGGACACTTACTCTTGTAATGTCCATACTCCCTACACTCAAAGCACATTATGTGTAATTTGCTAGAAATTAAATGGCTTGAGTTACCTAGGTTTGAGGATGGATGAACGCTCTCTCCTTCATCCCTTCCGGAGGTAGAAACTTCTTCTTCGTGCTCCGATCTTGAAGAAGAACTCACCTCCTCTTCTTCTTTAGATGTTGAGTAGCCCTCAACTTCTAATTCCTCACCTCCACGATGTGAGCTACTTGGCTCACTAGGCTCCTCTTCATGACTTGAAATGGAGCTTTCTTCATGGAGCTTGGCCAAATTGTTTCACAATTCCTTGGCATTGTTGTAACCACCTATCTTACACAATATATCATTAGGTAATGAAAATTCAAAAATTTTCAATACCTCATCGTTGACTAGGGATTGGTGGACTTGTTCCTTGGTCCACTTCTTCTTCTCTAGGGTTTCTCCTTTCTTGTCCATCGGAGGCTTGAACCCTAATTGAACACAACTCCAATTTTCAAGATTAGTCATAAGAAAATATTTCATTCTTACCTTCCAAAACGCGAAGTCGTCGCGATCGTAGAAAGGTGGAATTGTGACATCTTCTCCGAACCGATCCATTCTCAAGCGCTTGTGCTCCCCCGGGTATTGATCCAATGAAGAGCGGCCTTGCTCTGATACCACTTGTTGGGATCCTACGTACTCGGCTAGAGAGGGGGGGTGTGAATAGCCGCCCCAAATCGCTCGTTTCTTTCTACAAATCAGGTTAGCGCAGCGGAAAACTAAACTAGAAACGAAAGGAAGAATATCAAACCTTAACACAGCGATGTACGAGGTTCGGAGATGATACTCCTACTCCTCGGCGTGTCCGTAAGGTGGACGAGCCCTATCAATCCGTCGGTGGATGAGTCCCCGGAGAACCGGCTAATATAAACTCCTTCGGGGTGGAGAAACCTCACCACAATCTTTGCAACAGCAATAAGGAGTACAAGAAGAACAAGAACACAAGAACAACAGGAATGTAAAAACACTTGCTTGCCTCTTGTTGTCGATTGGAACCCAGATGAAACAGTAGCTTCTAGGATCCAAACTCAGCTAGAAAACCAGCAGGAAACTCACGCAGAGCTTCAGCACAATGAGAGCTCAGCAAAGCTCTAATCGCCGTAATCAAGAAGAAGAAACTATTGAAGCAGAGGCTCGATCTCCTTTTATAATCTGCGAAGAAGAAGACACAGAAACTAGCCGTTGTGTCGCAACGGCTAGGACCTGGACCGATCAGGCTCCACCCTGATCGGTCCAGAGCCTCTCTGATCGGTCATGGGACCGATCAGGCTCTAGTCTGATCGGTCCCCAGACCGATCAGCCATATCTTCACAGAGCCACTGATCGTGCTCTGATCGGTCTGTGGACCGATCAGGCTCTAGGCTGATCGGTCCCGGACCGATCGCCAACTCTGTGAGTTGGCTCGTCTCGATCGGTCTCGGACCGATCGAAGAGCCTCGATAAGCCATCGATCGTTATCGATCGGTCACCGACCGATCGGATACCAACAGATCGGATCGATCCATCGATCGATCCGAGCTTGGTTTTGCCCAAACCAAGTCCAAACCAACATCCGGTCAATCTTGACCTGTTGGTACATTGCGCCTAGCATCCGGTCACTCCCTTGACCTGCTAGGACTCCCCGCTAAGTGTCCGGTCAATCCCTTAGACCCACTTAGACTTTTCTCTCCGTATCAAGTATCCGGTCACTCCTATGACCTACTTGGACTTCCCATCACCAGATGTCCGATCACCCTTGATCCATCTGGATTTTCCCTTGCCCGGCTTCACTTACCAAGACTTTCACCTAGCTTCACTCACTAGGGTTTTCACCTGGCTTCACTCACCAGGATTTCCACAACTGCCTGGCTTCACTCACCAGGACTTTCCAACTGCCTAACATCCCAGTTAGGACTTTCCCATTCACCTAGCTTCACTCACTAGGATTTTCACCTGGCTTCACTCACCAGGATTTTCCCGAATGCCTGGCTTCACTCACGAGGACTTTCACCTTCACCTAGCTTCACTCACTAGGATTTTCACCTGGATTCACTCACCAGGATTTCCCTACTGCCTGGCTTCACTCACCAGGACTTTCCACACTGCCTAACATCCCAGTTAGGACTTTTCCGTGCCAAGTCTCCATACTTGGACTTTTCCAGTGCCAAGTCTCCATACTTGGACTTTTCCCGTGCCAAGTCTCCATACTTGGACTTTTCACGTGCCAAGCTCCCTGCTTGGACTTTTCCAGTGCCAAGTCTCCATACTTGGACTTTTTCCCGAATCAGGTCAACCAGGTCAACCTTGACCTACGGTTGCACCAATAATCTTCCAAACATCTATTCTTGTCCCATATCAAGAATACAACTCTTCCACGAGTGTCAAACATCAACATGCAACTCAACTAGGTCAACCTTGACCTAAGGTTGCACCGACAATCTTCCTAAGTCAAACATCAAAATACAACTCGAGTCAGATCAACTCGAGTCAGGTCAACCAGGTCAACCTTGACCTAAGGTTGCACCAACAACCTTAAGGTTCGGCCAAGCAAGTATATGGGCTTTGAGCAAGGTTTTGAAATTTAACCATGCTTGTTTATGCTTCTTTATGATGTATGACTAATTATCTAGAGTTGGTTTAAGTTTCATGCTTTGTATGGTGGCCAATGTTTAGAATCCATGCTAGTAAGGTTTCGGCCAAGGTTGAAAGAATAGGATTGGGGAAAAGTTTTGAACCCAACTATGCATGCTTATGTTTTCTCATGGTGAATGGTCTTTGATATGTGATTAGTTAAGTTCCATGCTTCATGATAATGTTATGCCTTATGTTATGAGATAAGCTATGTTCCATGATATGATATGCTATGCTCATGATATGATATGATATGCTCATGATATGATATACTATGTTCATGATATAATATGTTATGCCTTATGTTATGAGATAAGCTATGTTCCATGATATGTTATGCTATGCTCATGATATGATATGCTATGCTCATGATATGATATGCTATGCTTCATGATATGATATGTCATGCTCGATGTTATGAAGATCACATGTTATGTTTTATGTTATGATACGAACATGTTATGTTTCATGATATATGTATGAAAAGCTTATGTAAGAAGAAAAGTCTAAGAGTTGCTTCCCTTAAGTTGGGATCAAGAGCACTCTTCATGGTATGGCAAAAAGATGCTTCCCTTAAGATGGGATCAAGAGCTCTCTTCATGATATGACAAGAAATTTTGACATGTATGATAATCTATGATATGCATGATGACATGATATGTATGACATGATATTTTATTTTATATGGCTTGTACCAAGGGTGAGCTCCATAAGCGCCTCGAGGTCGATGGTCTATGAAACGGGCCTCGTAAAAAGGGATGGGCTCCTTAGTACGCCCCTAGGTCGACGGACTATGAACGGACCTAGATCCCTAGTAGGTTCGGGGCTAACTACCCTGTCCTAGGGATTGCGCGCATTTATGTATGTATGTGGTACAAGCCGGGCCCTCATGATGATATTATGTTCAAGTATGTATATGATATGTTTTAAAAGAGACATGATGCATATGTGCATTCCATGATACATGTTTTAAATATATATATATATATACATCTTGCATCTACATGCACATATTTTATGAATTATTGTTTATGCACTATCATGAACAGGTATGAGTTATGATACATGCTTACAGGATTTGATATGTCTCATGATATGTGCTTACATGATATGATATGTTTCATGCTATGCTATGCTATGTTATACTTCTTATATGAGATGATATGTTTACGTTATGTTCCCTCATGCTACGTTATGATATGTTATGTTTCTTATATGATAAGATATGTTCTATGTTATGATTCCCCATGCTATGTTATGTTATGCTATGGTTCACATGCTATGTTGTGTTATGTGCTTTATGTTTTATGAGTAGGAAAGGAGCTCATTAAGCCTTTGGGCTTATAGTTTTATGTTCCTTGTACTGCAGATAAAGACAAGGAATGGATGAATTAAAGGGAGCAGCAGGAAGGGCAATGATGATGTGTGTGGAAGTGGCATGGTGGATAGATCAAATTAAGTTTAAATCTATATTTGGTTAAATTGTGCATGTGAACTAAGTTTGGACCCTATGCTTATGATGATAGTTTGAGCTAGTATGTTATGCTCTTATGATATTTTGCTCAAGTTAGAAAATTTATGATATTAATAAGTTATGATTCACATGCCATGTTTAAGACAATCAAATGCATATGATAAAATTTTTAAGTATGTCTTCCGCTGCCATGAGTTCATATGCATTAGTATGTTAGGTGAATGTAAGTAACCCCGTCCCTCTAGGGCAGTCAGAATGTCCCTGGAAGGGCGGGCGTTACAGGTTGGTATCAGAGCAGGTCTACCTTCCACTACACACACATCAAGCCTACATCCTACCGCTCCTAGTAAGAATTTCTATGCTTATTATATTTCTTTTTATGATGCTTATGCTTAGTTTATTTATTTATTTTATTTTATTTATGATGCTTTTGTAGTATGCATGCTTACTTTATTCTTTTAAGTCACAATTTCAGTTTAGGTTGCATGATGGTAGGTTAGGGATGATAACACAACAAACTTATAAATAGTTAGAAATGATGATAACCTTTCGTTAGTCTGGTTAGAAATGATAATAACTTACGCTAGCTCTATTGTCATTAATGAAGATAAGGGTGGCTAGAAGATGTAATACCAGAGCAGATGAGACAGCACCTCCACCTGATCTGATGTATGTAGTTACCGAGCTCCCGCGTCAGGTTACGGAACAGCAGCAGATGATCACTGCTCTACTGAATCAACAGGGGAATCCTGCTACCCCGCCAGGACACCAGAACGTAGTACCAGTAATACCTATAGCTGTACCAGTACCACCGGCACCTGCACCACCGGTAGGCCCAGCTCCAGTGGTTCGTCAGGAGGCATATCTGATTCAGTGGCAGAGACTGAAGCCGGAAGCTTTCTCTGGTAACTGTGAACCGTGGGACGCACAGGCCTGGTTCAAGACTGTGGAGAGCATAGTGGAGTTACTGGATTGGCCTGAGCATGAGAAAGTCAAATGCGCATCGTTCTGCCTTACGGGCGATGCCAGAATGTGGTGGGACCGAGTCAAAGCAAAACGACAGATAAATCAGATGAGATGGACAGACTTTAAGACGGAATTTTTCGAGGAATTCTTCCATATGAGGGTGACAAACAGGCATTATGACGAGTTCACCGAGTTCCGACAATGCGATCTGTCAGTTAATAAAGCTGTCAAGAAATTCAACCGTTTGGCGCGCTTATGTCCAGAATTGGTTAGCACTGAAAGAGAGAGGGTCAGACTTATGCTGAAAATGCTCAGACCTGAGATAGCTCTGAATGTGGCCGACGGAGTTAATAGACCGCAGACCGCCGAAGAACTAATCAGCAGTGCTCTGATCACGGAACACTATCAGAAGGCAGTGAGCGATGGCAAGAGTCAAACTCAGCCGGGAGGACAGAAATTCCAGAATACCCGAACCAACTGGAAAGGAAATCACAGTGGCAAGCGGAAGCAAGGGACTGACTCCAAGGGTGGACCAGCAAGTAAGCAGCTCATGTTTCCTCAGTGTACCACCTGCGGGAAGAAGCACCCGGGAATATGCCGGATAGGCACAAATAGATGCTACAACTGTGGAATGGAAGGGCATATGGCTCGGAACTGTCCTACTCAGATTCAGACACCCCCTCCACAGCATGTCCAAAACAGAAGTGTTCCCCCACAGCTACACCTGATGCAAGCTGCGATAGAAGGCCCGCAGATAAGCCAAGGGAGACTGGAAGCTCCGCCAGTAGCGACGAACGCCAGGATCTTTTCTCTTACAAAGGAGGATGTGGCAAGTGCTTCTACTACTGTCACAGGTCAGATATTTATTTTCAGTCAGCATGCTACTGTATTATTTGACACTGGGGCAACACACTCGTTTATCTCTACACCTTTCACAAAAAAGATAGACATGCCATCCCAAGTCTTAGATTGCAAGTTTTTAACAACTTTACCTTCGGAAGAGGTGATGTCATCCACTCATATGCTGCGAGCCACACCCATCAGGATCGCAGACAGAAAACTCTACTGTGACCTGATAGTGCTTAATATGCAAGATTATGATATTATATTGGGCATGGACTTCCTGAGTAAGTACGGTGCGGCAATAGAATGCCGTAATAGAAAAGTAATTTTTCGGCATGAAGCAGAATCGACTTTCGAATTTATCGGAGAGACCGAGAAAGAAGTTAAGAAGTTTTTATCAGCTTTAAAGGCACAGAAGATGTTAGACAATGGATGCACTGGGTTTCTAGCTCATGTGGTTGATACAAATCAGGTAGGGGAACTGAAGCCGGAAGATGTCAAAGTCATATACAATTACCCAGAAGTATTTCCTGATGAACTGCCAGAGTTAGCACCTGACCGAGAAGTTGAGTTTGAGATTGAATTGATTCCTGGTACGAAGCCGATTTCTAAAACACCTTACCGTATGACGTCGGCTGAATTGAAGGAACTTCAAGAACAACTACGGGAGTTACTCGACAAGGGACTTATCCGCCCTAGTCACTCTCCATGGGGAGCTCCGGTACTGTTTGTGAAAAAGAAAGATGGGTCTATGCGAATGTGCATAGACTATCGAGCGCTAAATAAGATTACAATCAAGAACAGATATCCTTTACCACGGATTGACGATTTGTTTGACCAGTTGAAGGGTGCCACCGTCTTCTCTAAGATAGATTTGTGATCTGGCTATCATCAAGTAAAGGTGAAACACGATGATATACGGAAGACGGCGTTTCGGACAAGATACGGGCATTATGAATTCGTAGTAATGCCCTTCGGAGTAACAAATGCTCCTGCTCTATTCATGGAGCTGATGAACCGGGTGTTCTCAACATATCTCGACAAATTTGTGATAGTTTTTATAGATGATATTCTCATTTATTCGAGAACCCAGGAAGAGCATGCCAAACACCTGGAAATAGTATTACAAATTCTTTGGGAAAAGCAACTGTATGCAAAATTCTCCAAATGCGAATTTTGGCTCGACCAGGTATCGTTTTTGGGTCATGTTATCTCTAGGGATGGAGTAATGGTAGACCCAATCAAGATTGAAGCCGTCAGTAACTGGAATAGGCCAAGGAATGCCAGCAAAATCAGGAGTTTCCTCGGACTAGCAGGTTTTACCGGAAGTTTGTAGAGGGTTTCTCCAGAATCACAACACCGATGACAGCCCTCACTCGGAAAAATAAGAAGTACGAATGGACAGATGACTGCGAGAAGAGTTTCACATAACTGAAAAGGAGACTGACCAGTGCTCCAATTCTTACTCTTCCGGAAGGCAACGAAGGATTTGATATGTACAGCGACGCTTCTAAATCAGGACTCAGAGTTGTACTCATGCAGAATGACAAAGTCATTGCCTATGCCTCCAGGCAACTCAAGGAACACAAGAAAAATTATCCCACACACGATTTAGAGCTAGCAGTCGTGGTCTTTGCTCTTAAGATATGGAGACATTATCTATATGGAGCACAGTGTAAGATTTATACAGATCACCAGAGTCTGAAATATTTCTTCACACAGAAGGACCTGAATATGAGACAACGAAGATGGCTTGAGCTAGTCAAGGACTATGACTGCCAGATCTTTTATCATCCGGGAAAAGCGAACAAGGTGGCTGATGCACTCAGCAGGAAGTCGTAGGCCACCGTAGCACCCGGAACTATTTTAAGTTCGAGGACGAACTTTTATGAGGTATGGGGGACTGTAACACCCCTAGGATATCTAGCAAGATTATTTATTTTTACCATGGTTTAAATTAGGCCTTATGTGTAAATTTGCAAAGAAATAAAAATAGAATCAAAAAGAGATGACCAAGGTTTGAACCTTGGATCTCTTACTAGATACATGTATGTGTTAACCAATAGACCAAGAGAAGATATTGTTAGAGAGAGAAGTGACAATATAGTTAAGAGTAAGAAAAGAGCTTCTTTCATTTAGAAGGAGAAGTTAGAGTTGCCTTCTTTCTCTCAAAAGAAAAGAGGACTCTTGCTTCCTCTTTTCATTAAGGGAGAAGTAAAGGAAAAGAGAAGGAAAAAACCCATTTTTCCTTCCTCTTCTCATGTAGAATAAAAGGAGAAATTAAAGAAGAGAGTTCATTTTTTCTCTTCCTCCTCCCTTCTTCTCTTCACCGTGACCAAGAGCTTCTTCCCCCTCACCATTGCCGAGCACAAGCAAGAAGCTCCTCTCTAGGAAGGCTCCACAAGCAAGGTCTCTTCCATAAGAAAATCAAGCAAGGATGTGAGTATCCCCTCACTGCAGTACAAGTAGTTTTCAGTTTTCTTCGTACGTAAACGTTATTGAAATCGTAGAGATTTCCCTTTCAAGTTTCGGCCAAGTTAGATTTGTAGTCATTTAGGTTAACAAGTTTACAAGCTATGCTTCATGTTGGAAAAAAAAAAAGTCTAGAACCTCATTTTTAAAGTTTCGGCCAAGATCAAAAAAGTAAGGTTTGGATCCAAGTTTTGTTTGGTAACAAGCTTGCCTATGTTTTCTTCAAGATATAAGATCTTTTATATGTTGTTGGCTAAGCTTAACACTCCCTATGATATTAAAAAGTTTAAGAACTCTAACCTAAAGTTTCGGCCAAGATGAGTTATAGGGTTTAGGGCAAGGCTTTAAAAAAAAAAAGAGAAACTTATTGTTTATGTTCCTAAACTTGTTAAACTTTCTTATATGTGGATAGCTTAGGTGTTCCATGCTCCATGTTGTATAAAGTTTGGAGAAAGTTACTTTCAAGTTTCGGCCAAGGTTAGGAATGCAATTTAGGGCAAAGTTTTGTTAATGATAACATGTTGTTTATGCTCCTTCATGATGTATGAACCCTTGTGTATTGGTAGCCTAGATTTTTATGTTTCATGTTGTATGAAAAATATGGAAACCCTAGTCACATGTTTTGGCCAAGAATAGAAATGAAGTTTGGAGTAAGATTTTTAAATGATAACATGCTTGGTTAGGCTCCTTCATAATGCATGAACCCTTGCGTATTGGTAGCTTAGATTTTTATGCTTTATGTTGTATGAAAAATATGAAAATGCTAGTTGCAAGTTTCGGCCAAGAGAGTATAAGAGGCCTAGGGCTAAAAAAATTTAGAACCTAAACATGCTTGTTTGTGTTCATTCATGAAGTATGATACCTTGTATGTAGCTAGGTTAAGCCATTATGTCACATGTTGCACTAAAAGAATGGAAACCCTAATTGTAGGTTTCGGCCAAGGTAGAGTGCAAGCTTAGAGTTAAAGTTTTTTTTTTTCTAACCTAATTATGCTTGGTTATGGCTCTACATGTTGTGTGATCTTGTGTATAAGATTAGATACGTTTCCATGCTACATATTGTACAAATGAATGCTTAGAACCTCACCTTAAGGTTCGGCCAAGCAAGTATATGGGCTTTGAGCAAGGTCTTGAAATTTAACCATGCTTGTTTATGCTTCTTTATGATGTATGACTAATTATCTAGAGTTGGTTTAAGTTTCATGCTTTGTATGGTGGCCAATGTTTAGAATCCATGCTAGTAAGGTTTCGGCCAAGGTTGAAAGAATAGGATTGGGGAAAAGTTTTGAACCCAACTATGCATGCTTATGTTTTCTCATGGTGAATGGTCTTTGATATGTGATTAGTTAAGTTCCATGCTTCATGATAATGTTATGCCTTATGTTATGAGATAAGCTATGTTCCATGATATGATATGCTATGCTCATGATATGATATGATATGCTCATGATATGATATACTATGTTCATGATATAATATGTTATGCCTTATGTTATGAGATAAGCTATGTTCCATGATATGTTATGCTATACTCATGATATGATATGCTATGCTCATGATATGATATGCTATGCTTCATGATATGATATGCCATGCTCGATGTTATGAAGATCACATGTTATGTTTTATGTTATGATACGAACATGTTATGTTTCATGATATATGTATGAAAAGCTTATGTAAGAAGAAAAGCCTAAGAGTTGCTTCCCTTAAGTTGGGATCAAGAGCACTCTTCATGGTATGGCAAAAAGATGCTTCCCTTAAGATGGGATCAAGAGCTCTCTTCATGATATGACAAGAAATTTTGACATGTATGATAATCTATGATATGCATGATGACATGATATGTATGACATGATATTTTATTTTATATGGCTTGTACCAAGGGTGGGCTCCATAAGCGCCTCGAGGTCGATGGTCTATGAAACGGGCCTCGTAAAAAGGGATGGGCTCCTTAGTACGCCCCTAGGTCGACGGACTATGAACGGACCTAGATCCCTAGTAGGTTCGGGGCTAACTACCCTGTCCTAGGGATTGCGCGCATTTATGTATGTATGTGGTACAAGCCGGGCCCTCATGATGATATTATGTTCAAGTATGTATATGATATGTTTTAAAAGAGACATGATGCATATGTGCATTCCATGATACATGTTTTAAATATATATATATATATACATCTTGCATCTACATGCACATATTTTATGAATTATTGTTTATGCACTATCATGAACAGGTATGAGTTATGATACATGCTTACAGGATATGATATGTCTCATGATATGTGATTACATGATATGATATGTTTCATGATATGCGCACACATGCTATGCTATGCTATGTTATACTTCTTATATGAGATGATATGTTTACGTTATGTTCCCTCATGCTACGTTATGATATGTTATGTTTCTTATATGATAAGATATGTTCTATGTTATAATTCCCCATGCTATGTTATGCTATGCTATGTTTCACATGCTATGTTGTGTTATGTGCTTTATGTTTTATGAGTAGGAAAGGAGCTCATTAAGCCTTTGGGCTTATAGTTTTATGTTCCTTGTACTGCAGATAAAGGCAAGGAATGGATGAATTAAGGGGAGCTGCAGGAAGGGCAATGATGATGTGTGTGGAAGTGGCATGGTGGATAGATCAAATTAAGTTTAAATCTATATTTGGTTAAATTGTGCATGTGAACTAAGTTTGGACCCTATGCTTATGATGATAGTTTGAGCTAGTATGTTATGCTCTTATGATATTTTGCTCAAGTTAGAAAATTTATGATATTAATAAGTTATGATTCACATGCCATGTTTAAGACAATCAAATGCATATGATAAAATTTTTAAGTATGTCTTCCGCTGTCATGAGTTCATATGCATTAGTATGTTAGGTGAATGTAAGTAACCCCGTCCCTCTAGGGCAGTCAGAGTGTCCCTGGAAGGGCGGGCGTTACAATATTAATCTAAATAACATTCTGGCTTAATCACTGTGGGGAAGAGCTGGTAATGAATTTAGCTTCCTATAAGTGTATGAGAAATGAGGATGGACAATTGGTGAACCATGATATATTGATAAACATTACAATAAAATTGAACCCCTAGAATATCTCTCAAATCAAGTCTCTCTCTCTCTCTCTCTCTTTCATTTTCCCAATCTCATTTCTCTTTACTTAGCGCGTGACTCTCAACCATCAATTGTTTAACTAATTCTTCGTGAGAATTATAGCCAGTCCATGTGGGTTCGATAATATTTTATATTACTAATGATGTAGCTATGTACTTGCGGTAACGTAACAATGGTCCAAGGCACCTTCCATGAGATAAGTTTTATCCATCGAAGATAAAACTTTATCTCCCCTAACAGTCACTGAAAAGCGCCTTCTAGGGGCTAGGAGGCGCCTTCGTACTAATCATCAAAGACGCATTCCAAGCCTTTGAAGGCACCTTTGATACTGTTCATCCAAGAATGGTTAACTTCCCTTGTTAACCATTTTTCGCTCTGTTCGCTTGGGTGACACTCCGGCCGTCCAAAATTGAACTCACCCGAATCCAACTCCGACTTCTCCTCGAGCGGCCTTCCTCCCCAGCTTCTCATCCCTCAGATCGTCGCGTGAGTCCTTCTAATCCGCCGGTGTACTCTTCCACAGCACATCGTCCTTCGGATGCACCAAGCACATCTACTCCCTTCCTGTGTCATCCTTCTCGCTAGTTACATCTTCCGCTCAACTTCCTGTGTTTCTAAGCTTCTGGACACTTAGATACAAGGATCAAATACAACATGACCTAACTGAACTTGGTTAATCATATCAAAACTACCCTAGGGTACTTACAAATTTGTGTTAACAAATGCTACTTTTCTTGAGCATAACTACATGGCATATTCTAAATTCAGAAGTAAAACAGCTTTGGAAGAGTTGCTAGCTGATGAGATCAATCCCATGCCAACAAGAATTGTTGAACAACCAAGAGTGGACACCACTACCCTAGATAAAACATTGTTGTCGCCACCACGACGTAGTGGAAGGGAAATAAGATTGTCCATCATCTATCATGAAGAAGGAGAAGCATAAGTTGTGTCATTGATGGAGGTGATGATGATCCTTTAACATACAAGATGGCAAAGGATGATATTGATCGGGAGAAATGGCAAGAAGCCATGAAACTTGAAATAGAGTCTATACACTCTAATTCAATATGGGTACTTGTAGATATACTTGAAGTTATTAAACCTATTGGTTGCAAATGAATCTATAAAAAAAAAAAAAAAGAGGACCCATTTGATGAGAAAGTGGAGACTTTTAAGGTTAGGTTGGTGGCCAAGGGTTCTATCCAAAAGGAAGAAGTAGATTATGTGGATATATACTTTTTTGTCCGTAATCATACTTAAATCCATTCGAATTCTCTTATCCATAGTTACTCATTATGATTATGAAATATGGAAAATAGATGTTAAGACAGTGTTTTTGAATGACCATCTTGAGGAAACCATTATATTTAAATGATTCAACCATAATGTTTCGTGGTTAAAGGTCAAGAGCAAAAAGTCCAACTTGAGATCCATTTTCAAACATAAGAAGACATCTAGACCTTGGAATATCAAATTTGATGAAGCAATAAAATCTTATGATTTTCATAAACATATAAGTGAGCCTTGTGTCTATAAGCAAATAAAAGGAGATAAAGTGGACTACTTAGTTCTTTATGTGGATGGCATTCTAATGATGTAGAATCTTTGTCCAAGGTAAAGAGAGCTAGCTAGCTAATCAATTCCAAATAAAAGATTTGAGAGAAGCAAACTATATATTCTTAGGATCAAAATTACTTGAGATCTCAAGAATAGGCTTCTCAAGTATCATACAATGACAAGGTGATTGTCAGGTTTGTGATGCAAAATAAAAAAAAAAAAAAAAAAAAAAGGATATTTACCTTCTAGACATGGAGTTCATCTGTCTAAAAAACGGTGTCCTAAAACACCGTAAGAGGAAGAGAAGACGAGATGAATTTCTTATACATTGGCAGCTAGTAGTCTCATGTATATAATGTTGTGTAGGATACCTGACATATGCTTTATCGTGGGAGTGGTTAGTATATACCAGTCAAATCCGAAATTAGATCATTGGATAGCAGTAAAACATATACTTATATATTTGAGAAGGACGAGAAAATATATGATAGTATATTCTGATGGGGATTTGATTCCTATTGGATATTTAGATTCAAATTTTTAATCAGATAGAGACTCTTGTAGTCTACTTCTGATGCGATGTTCACTTTGAAAAATAGAGTCATTATTTGAAAGAGTGCCAAATAAATTTGCCTTGTTGATTCAACGATGGAAGCGAAGTATGTAGTATAGTTTGCAAAGCAGCTAAAGAATCAGTTTGGCCTCATGATTTTTTTTTTTTTTGGTACTCTAAATATTTATCTTTTCAAACTGACTAATCTTGGGGGTGACCAATCCTTCCTACAGAAATTTTCCACTGGTCATCAGGATAAATCCAGAAATACATTCATCCCCCAATTGTCAATGTCCTAGGTTTGTCTTGTCGATGGAGGAAAATAACTGAGAATCGAATCATAGGTGTTTGGGAACCGGTGGAATGTCGATGTCGCTGCACCTAGTATGGGGTGACTTCATGAATTCTTGAGAGATCTGGAAGTTGTTCCAGACATGCATGAACCTATTAAAACTCTATTAGTGCAGCGGTGGTCAATGCCAAAGAGCTAAGGAACCGCCGAAAAGAAAAGCACATGGAACGGAAATTCCACTTGATAAGCGCAATTGTCAATAGAGATATTTCAATTAAAAAGATCACTTCAGTAAACAATACAGCTAATCCATTTACCAAAACATTATCGGCTCGGAGTTTTAAGCAACATCTTAAAAGGGTGGGGCTTCAAAATATGAGAGGAGATTTACTTGTAAAATAGATAGAGATCGTCGATCTCCATCAATATATGTAAAAAGAAGCTCTTTTGGATCATAAAAATGGTCAAGAAAATCTCACCATTCAAAAGATATCACATTTGTTTAAGAACAAGTGGAAGAATATTAGGATATACGTCCTTAAATAAATATTTTATTTTATTTGAGAATTTTTTTAATATTTTTTGCATGCATGTTATAAATGCTGTGTAAATATCAAAAATCCCTAAATTGTTATTATGCAACTTTAAATATTGTATATAAATTATATATAGAGGATAATATTTAAAATATAATAATCTAAATTTATCCATAATTATAAATTAAAATTAGAATATTTAATTTAAAATTACTAACAAGATTCATTACATTCTGAATGAAACTATCATATCTGAATTGTTAATAATAAGACCATTTTAGAATGAAAGCGCTTTATATAATTTGATTATATGTAGGATTGGAACTGGATTAATTTTGATTTTTTAATAATTTCTGTGATAAGTAGAGCATTTTTTATGAATCAATGATGCTCATATATGAAATTGATTATAATTCTGAGTAATTAATAAATTCTTATTAATATTAAGAGCCGTAACTTCCATGAGGCTAGAAAGGCAATCACCTCAGGATCCAGCCCAATGAAGGTCCATTTTTTTAATTATATTAAAAAAAAAAGAGACATGGACCCTAAATAGCTGTTAAACCTATTCTCACGACTCTGAGGTACACACTGACGCATGACTCTTCTTTGCACGTAATTTATTCTCTAGTGTTGCTCTTCTTTGCACGCGATTTCTTCTTTGACGTTCTTTCTACCAAGGCATGGATCCACGGAACAAGAGGTAATCATAATCTTCTTCTTCGACCATCTTCTTCGTCTTGCAACACGTGACACTAATTGTAACCTAATCATGCAAAAAGGATTGTTTGTGCGACCTAATCACATCGATTCTCGCAGTGGCTATCTCACTCGATGCAGGCTAGCGGTTGGCCTTTGCTCGCGTGACTTAATTGCGTAGCACGGGGCTGTCGCACGCTACCTCAGTCGCTTGTGCAAACTACGACCTAATTGCATGGTGGTTACTGCTTGTTGCCTTGCTACTGTCTGCGGCCACCACATTGGTCTCAATGTTATAGAATACACTAAATGGACTATCAAAGTTATAGATTGAGAAAGAAAGAGTTCAACAATTGAATTATACAGATTTAATAAATATTTTTATCTCTAAAACAGCTAGACGAAAAGTGTTTATATAATTATTTTAAATATTTATTAATTTTTTATTGATGTAATATATTAATTTTTAGTTTATTTATATATTTAGTGTATATGTTATTGGTAAATTGAACTTTATTATTATTTGTCGTAGCAAAAGAGTTACTTTTTAGTATGCGCTTCAGGCCTCGTCGAACACAGGTACGGCTATGTTAATATTGGATTTTTTTTTACTTCACAAATAAATATATATTCATGGGTGACTGAGTATAAATTCAGACATCTAAAAATTCATTCGGATGCTCCAATCGGAAAAAATTGAATCGGAGTGCCCAGAAGTTTATTCGGACACTCTAATTGGTAAAAATGAATCGGGGCATCCGGACAGACTTTTGAGTGCTTGGATTTATATTCAATCGCCTATGAGTATGTATCTATATAACAATTTTGATTATGGTAAAATATTTAGTTAAATTTGTTCCGAAGATCAATTTAATTAAATTTAAAAATTTTAATTCGTGTCTGAATAATTTTAACTAACATTATAGTTGGATAATAATCCAAATCAAACACACCTATTTGAAGACCAAACTCGTCAAAAACCTCCTCAATTTCTTCGTGTTCCTTCATATTCGAGTCTTCAGAGATTCATGGAGATGGTGGCGATGTTGCTCACACTATAAGTTATTTGGTTAGTTTAGCTCTCTCTCTCTTTTGATGATGATAAAAATAAACGATTTTTTTTATCAAAAGTGTATATTTTACTAATATATTTTAATTAGCCTAAAGAGGGTTAGTTATTGGACTAATTAATCTGTCTCTCAATTGATTTTTTTAAAATTATTTTATTTATAAATCTTAACTAAACTTTTAATTTTAAATTTGATACTGATAAAAGGCATAATTTAAAGAGAAACATATATTTTTTAGATATAAATTTAAAAAAGTGACTCAGAATTCCACTTAAGATACAACGGCACCAACATAGTAACTGTCACAGTAGAATTCAAACATCAACTATATATCACTTGGGGAATATTCCAAAGTGAAAAAGCACACAGGCTCAGGAACCATCTGAGCGTAGGAATTATAAGAACTCTATCGAATTTGAACCCGTGAAAAGGATGCGATCGAGCAAGGAAGTAGTGCTGACCGGCATCACTTATTCAGAATATTAATTTAAACGTCTGAGTTCGAGTAACTATATATATATCATAACAAAACTCAAACAACTATCACAGAAATAGTGCGTGCAGTAGATACCTCGCTGTACGCCCAAAGCTTTCTTGCTAATTTCTCATTTCGACCGTGGGCGGATGTCTTCTCGATGTTGCAGTCAGCAAAATATTTCCCACTGACTCCCTTCACACTCGGATGCAATGCGACGTAGCAAGTAGTCGCTGCTCCCTATAAATAATAAGGTACACAATGAGATGCACAATCTAATTAAAGATTGAACTACTCTCTATCTTACTATTTATTATTTTTAGGATCATACTCGTCTCAACAATTTTTGATGTCGTAGGCAAAATAAAAAATTAAGACCTTATTAACTTTTTTAAAAATATAATTTTTTATATAAAATATTATTAGAGATATTTAATTTATTAGTAAAATTTAAAATGATTATTTTCTAATGGAAACAGTTATCAACTAAATCACATAGCAACAAACATAATTTATATTTATCTAATAAATATTTTTAATTGAATAAATAAAGTTAAAAATATTAATTAATAAATTATTATAATACCATTAATATACATTTTAGTTGTTATTTTTTTAAAAAAAATTGATAAATTTTAACCTGTGAAGTCTTAATACAATGGTAAAATGGTTGTTATGCGATCTAGATGTAACAAGTTTGAGTAGCATATATAGCTACTACATAATAAGGAACAAAAAAAAAGAAGAAAAGAATTGTGTAGCATTTTGGTATCGATCTAGACAGCGTTGTTGTGCCAGAGGGAGGATAGCTATACTTATTCGGTATACTTTAAATAAATCTTTGGTACAAAATTGACGATCTCACAAAGATGCAATATCAGTAGTTTTCTATTTCCATTTACTGATCTCATCTTTCAAAGAATCGCCCCTCCTTTTTTTTTAATGTACAAAAATTTGTGGAGCTCAGAATGTCCAGAAGCACGGGATAACGTTCTTTTGCAAACTTTTTCCGGGGATCCAACATTAAAGGGTACTTCGTGTACCGAACTGTCTTTTATCAATTTTAATTTCGATAAAATTAAATCACGTAGTAATAATTTAATCTTATCTGTAAATGAAATTTTTATCAATATAAAATTAAAAATTATGGATCAAATTTTTATAAAAGATAAAAATAAATTATCAACCAAATCTAACTTTAACATTAAAAATAATCAAATTTAATAATCTAAAAAAATTAAAAATTATTGACCAAATTTAATTCGACTAGTAAAAGAATTAAAATTACTAATGAAAATAAATCTTAACTAAAACTTATTTTAGTCATAATTTAAAAAACAAATCTTAACTAAAATTTATTTTAACCATAATTTTAAATATTTAGGGTCAAACTCATATATTTATAAAATAATAATAATTATATATATATATATAGATAGATAATTGTTACCCTACACACTCTTGGTCGCCTCTCACCCCAAAAGTAAATCAAGGTGCTCGAGGGTGGCTCTGGGAGCACAGACCTATGAGGATCACCTATGAGTGTGCAAGGTAAGGATGTGTAAGATAACTATGTATACTGTTCATTGGTAGCACAGTAGCTTCCATCACAGCTAACACCTACCGACAACCCCTTCCTTCTTCTCCGTCGCAACCTTCTTCTCGAACGGGTCGGAAGCTCCCCAAATTTCTAGTGCCAAAAAATCCTGACATTGTCACTCTCACCCCTCCATTCTCAATCATAAGCCCTTCTACTGCATTGTCTGAATTTCTATCTGTAGATTATTTTATTGATTGATACCTTGATCCTTCTATCTTATAATTTTTTTATTAAGGTTTAGGGCTACAGTAGATGCTACCACGTACAAGCCCTACTACACAGTAGTTGAGCAGAGAGTTAAAAGATAAATAGTATAATAGAGACATGTACATGCAGATGAACAACCGTAGGCAGGCGAGGCAGGTCAGTACCAAGGGAGTTGATCAGCCAAGACGGTGAAGGGCACCATGAGGGAGCTCAAAGGAGGAGGTTTCAAAAATGTTTGGATTGTTGAGAGGGGAAGGGGAGACGAAGGATTCGAAATATTTAGATTTTTAAGAGGGAAAGGGGAGATAAAGGGTTAGAAATATTTAGATTTTTGAGAAGGAAAAGGGGGGGGTGGGGGGGGCGAAGGCAGACAAGGCTAATTCTGATGGGGCGTGACTACAGTAAAAAAATATAAAAAATGGTGACATAGCGATGCTACAATAACGGTAGCGCATGGTTGCACAAGAGGCATCAAGAGTGGTAACATTTCTGTATATTTTTTATATTTTTTCTACTATAGTAGCACCCCGCCAGAATTAACCCCATCTTCCTTCATCCCCCCTTTCCTTCTTAAAAATCCAAACATTTTGAACCCTTTGTCTCCCCTTTCCCTCTTAAAAATCCAAATATTTTGAATCCTTCGTCTCCCTTCCCCCTCTCAACAACCCAAACATTTCTGAAACCTCCTCCTTCGAGCTCCCTCGCGGTGCCCTTCACCGTCTTCACTTATCAACTCCCTAAGTGTCGACTCACCTTGCTTGCCTTCGACTATTCATCTACATGTGTGTGCCGCCTATTCTACTATCTATCTTTTAACTCTCTGCTCAACTACTATATAGTAGGGCTTGTACATGGTAGCATCTACCATGGCCCTAAACCCTAATAAAAAATTTGCAAGGTAGAAGGATCAAGATATCAATCGACAAAATAATCTACAGATAGAAAAATAGACACTGGAGTAGAAGGTCTTGCAATCAAGAATGGAGGGGTGGGAGCGACAGAATCGGGATTTTTCAGCGACGAAAATTTAGGAAGCTTCCAGTATTGGGTAGCTCGATGTGGTGTGCGCTAAAACAAATTTCAAAATACAAGCACAGTGAAAATAAAAACATAATAATTCTTAATTATTACATCACACATACCACACATATACAAGGATACAACATGACAAGACATGATCAAAAAATAAAATTTCCTAAAATAACTTTTACTTTAGGCATACTTGATGGATGATGTGAAGTAAAAAGGGCATCAATTAGCAAACCCAATAGAGTTTGCCTCTACTCGTATCCACACTGAGTTGTCATTAAGATATCTCCACGAAGCCACAAGTCATCTCCGATCAGTACTAACCAAGTGTGAAGATGAAGCAATCTGAGAGAACTCTCATAGCATGATTTGGTGGATGGGGCAGCACCGAAATCGTCGATACTAAATTTGTTAGCACCGAAATTGTCAACACTGAATTCGGTGGCTAGAGATGGTCGGCGATAACTCTTGGGTGGCAAGAGCTTGGGTGACGGCTACAGAGAGGGAGAGAGGGAAGAGGATGAGAAAAATCCCTAATCAGATTAGATTTTTCTCTCAAAGAATAAAATCATTCATCTCTTCTCCTCATAGAGGACTATTTATACACCTCTATATGACTTGGGAAGTAAGTCATCTCCCAAATCCAATAAACAAAGCCAACTCGATCCATTACCATTAAAATTAAGTTTGGTTCAAAAATAAACTATCTTGATTTATAATTAAACCAAACCCTTTTGATTTATTATTAAACTAAGTTGTTTCATAACTAAATCAAACCCCTTTTAGTTTATTATCAAACCATAATGAATCTATATCTCCTACAATAGGCATGGCCCATCTGCGCTTCAGTTTCAATAAATATCTTTCCATATTTATCCTTTCCGTTTAGTCTAACCAAACTTTGTCTCTCTCTTGATTTAAAAAGTCAATTCTTAAACTCATTTTAAGTCTCTAAGATAAACTCATAGTACGTGTAACCTTATAGATTTCTAGTTATGTTGATCATCCATAATTAACTATTAATCATGGATTAATCATGAGTGATATCTAGTAATCAATCATGATCCCCAATTGATCAAAAAATTATAGTTGATTCCAAAACCATTTCTGAATCTTTTAGCAATTATAGTCAGTCATATCTTATTCCTTTCACTCATCTTATACTCGGTTCAGGACATAGTCTATGTGTCAATCTCCACTAGGTTGAATACATCACACCTAGCCTAACTAATACTTCCTTGTCCTGCAGATTCAAGTTACTTATACATGTGCCCAAGAGTATAATACTCTTAATATGTGATGCTTTGGCCAAAGACTTTGAGTAATAATCCTGACAAGTGGTCATAGAATATACAGCTCCTTGTAAGGAGTGGTAAATCCTTTATTGGTTATTCAAACACCTTCAAGTACTTTGACTTAAACTCAATCATTCAAGTTCATACCTCCTCGGAGATACTTGCTTAAAATGTCAAAGTATAATTCTTTATGATCAAGATGACTTGAATACCTCAAGTCGAAGAAAAATCGCACTTAAGCTACAGTAAAAGCTTCATTGACATATCCATATATGTAGAAAATCATATGAAGTCTTACAGTAGCTCACTCCAATGAACTAATTATCATAACTAACATTCATGTTTAACTCTTGACATCTCAATGTCTCTAGCTAATGAGGAACAGTTACTTAGTTAGACCAAGGAGTATAACTTGTACTAGTCTCACAGAAATGATGATGTTTGAACACATCAATTCATCGACTAGGAAAGATTTTAATACATGCATAATTACACATGTAGAGATGTTCACTAGTCATGATCCAATCACAAATTCTCTTATGTTATGAATCGTATTATGGATATTCAGTAAATGAGTTTAAGATCCAATCAAACACATATAAAATGTGCAATCAAATAGTAAATATTTATTTATCGAATAAATAGTGCAAATCATAAGGTGATTGACTGCCTTAGGACATCTTTCAAATATAACATATTCACACTTGGCCTAATACTAATCGCCATGGTATCCAATACTATAGTCCTCTACATGTCTCTCAAACCTATTGTGAGAGAAAGATTTTGTCAAAGGATCTACTAGGTTCCTTTTAGTGGGAATCTTCTTAATTTGTATTCTGTTTCTACTAATGATCTCTCTAATCAAATGATAATGGTGAATCAAATGTTTAGATCATTGATGAGACCTGGGTTCCTTTGCCTGGTCAATGGCCTCATTGTTGTTGTAGTAAACTAGTATTGCTTTAATAATATTTGGAACCTCATCTAAGTTCAGTGACAAAATTCTCGATATAAACCACTTCCATTGCTACTTCAAAAGGTTCAATGTTTTCTGCCATAGTGGTGGAATCTGTGAGTGCAATCGACCTACGTTTGATTAGGTACGATCATGATTTTGATGTATGTGTGTCAAAGAGTTTAAGTTAGATTTCACATTGGTTTGATATGTGTGTTTGAGTCATGCAGGACTTGGTGAACCCACACATGAGAAATTTGGTGCGACCAAGTTTGGTAAGTGTATCCTATGGCTCGGATCCTTGAGATCGATGAAGGATGGTGCATCCAAGGGACCATCGGACGAGGAGAAATGGAGTGGGTCGAGGGAAGCAAACTTCAAGGTAACATGAAGGATGGCAAAGGTTTAGGAAGAGAGATTCAAGGGCAACTCCGAAGAGGATGAGTGTAAGTGATTGTAAAGGGGTAGTTAATTGATGTAAAGATCAGTCGACTAGTCTAGGACCATGAAGGCACAGAATGTTTCTATGCCCAATTGTTGTGAAGACCAGTCAACTAATGAAGGTGTTAGTCGACTAGTAGAGAGTCGTTGAACAGAATCGTGGATTCTATGGAGACCCATTGGCAGTGTCCAACGGGTACACCAGTCAATTGATGTATGGACTAGTTGGCTAGTGTAGAAAATGAGTTGACAAGGGATCAACTCTTTCCTCTCTATTTAAAGGAAGCTTGGGGCATGAAGGAAATTACTGATTCTTATTGAATACTCCTAAGTATTTATCCTCAAGCTTCCAGACCTACACTCTTCTTCCTAATCTTATTCTCCATCTTGTAAAGAAGAAGAGTGCCTTGTGGGAGGTTTGCTCCACCAAAAAGGAGTACTTATAGCCAGAGATTGTTGGGGACTAATCCACTCATAGATAGGGTCTGTCCACCTTAAGTACAAGTCATGGAGTAGGAGCAAGCTATCTCCGAACCACGTTAAATAATCTTGTTAGAGATTTCTTTCTCTTCTTACTTTGTTTTCATTATTATTCTGTTATGCACTAACGAACTGTAGGAAGAAAGTAAACTTGGGGTGATTGTCTATTCAACTCCCCCCTTCTAGCCGGGTCATGATCTTTAACAATTGGTATCAGAGCCCGAATTGCCAGAAGGACTAACACCAACTGTGCACAAGAAGCATTGTCTAATCGAGCTATGTGGATGGAATATTGACCTCTAATGAAGGAAGTGAGGGCTCCTATATCTGGATCAAGATAACTAGACATCAGGAAGAGAAGTCCTAGTTACGGTTAGGCAAGGAAGTCCAAGTAGGTCGGTTAGACTGAGGAGCAAGAAAGTTCTAGTGGGTCAAGGATTAGATGACATCAAGCAGATAGGCTTGAGGCAGTGGTCTTTTGTTTGAGAAGGGATTGTTAGGTTGCAAATAAAGTTTCACATTGAAAATACATGGAAAGGATCATGGACTTGTAAGGGAAAGATATCTCCATTCGTATGAAGCCTTTTGGGTAGAGCCTAAGAGTAAAGCAATGAGGGTTTAAGCCCAAAGTAAACAATATTATATCATTGTGGAGATATCTAAATTTTTTTGGTCCTAACAGAATCTATAACGATTTCTTGCTTGGAACCTTTCCAACTTATTACACCCCATTTAAGGTGAATTATCTAGACTGAGACTTGGAATCATCCTGGTCTATCTGGAAAATGGCATCAGTATACCCACGTATAATCATATAACCCCCTTCATATACTAAGAACAAATCCTTAGTACTTAAGGATTGGCTTGACATCCACCCAATGATTCATGCCTAGATCTGATTGATGTCTAATCATGACATTCAGAGTGTACGCTATACTAGGTTACGTACATAATATAGCATACATGATTGATCTTATAGCTGATGCATATGAGATATAAATCATGTGAATCCTCTCATCTTGTGTGCTTAAGGACATAGACTTCGAAAGGTAAATCCCATGTCACATGGGAAGACAGCCTTTCTTGGATTCTTCCATGCTGAACCATTTTAGCATTTTATCAATATATGTAGACTGTGAACGACTAAGTAACATTTTTTATTTATCTTTATAGATCTTAATCCTAAGGATACAGGTTTCTTCTCTCGCGTCTTTCATGGAGAATATCTTGGACAACCAAACTTTACTGACTTTAAAATGGGCACATCATTTTCTTTAAGTAATGTGTTATCAACATATGACATAAGGAACATGACCGTACTCCCATTGAAAACTGCTTTCAAAATTTTTTCATTGTTTTAAAATTACAAATTTAGAAAAATGTTTGAAAAATACTTGCAAATCTGTAATTACTTAATCATCTTAATCATCTGAAAAGTTTATTTTCAAAACCTTGTTTCGAAATGTTTTTAAAAATTTAATAGAAAAGTGTTCTTAAAAAATACTTTAAAAACTTCTTTGGTAAAAAATGTGTTGCAAAAATATTTTAAAAACTACTTTGAAAATTATTTTGAAAATTACTTTTGAAAAGTGTGTTCAAAATATTTTTGGTAATTACTTTGAAAACCATTTCTTAGAAAAACTTCTTTGGTAATTATAATATTCTGCAAAGTCTTTATGTAAAATGTTTTGAAAATAATTTTATAAATTATTTTAAAAATAGTGCTTTGAAAGGCATTTTAAAAAAAATGGTTTTGGAAAATTATTTGAAAATGCTTTGCAAACCTTTCTTGAACTCATTAACTCCTCCCTATAATAAACCAACAAGTTTTTATACTTACTTTGACAAAATTATTACTTACTTATGTATTTCAACATTTCATACTTTGGTATACTTATCTGTATATTTTTTTATGAATGTCAAAGGGGGAGGGTTAAAGTTTAAGTAAGAAAAAATTTAAAAAAAAATCTGAAAAACTTAACCCTAAAAATGATCAAGAGAATAAAACTTATGTGTTTCATTTTTCTCTCAAAGTCATTTTTTACTATATATGTTTTGCATATTTTTTTAACTTTAACCTAGGTTGTCATTGCATCAAAAAGGGGAGATTGTTGGTGCAGTTGACACTAATGATTAAGCCTGAGTTTTGATGAATGACAAGTAGATTAAAGTTAGATGTGTTGTTGATCTAACATTGTTGCCAAGTGCGCAGGGTTGACTAACTTCATGGGTCAAGAAGACTTGACACCAAGTAGGAAGTCTAGTCGGGATGTGTGATTTCTGATTAGTGAAATCTAGATGTGGGATTTTGGCAGGAGGTTGGGATGTTCGATTCCCGATGGATTGAAGTTCGGATGTGTGATTCCGGTAGGAGGTCAGAATGTTTGATTCCCGATTGACGAAATCCGGATGTGCGATTCAGATAGGAAGACCTGGTGGATCAAATTAGACATCAAGGAGGTAGCTTGACACTTGGTAAGTGAAGGTAAGTCATTGAAAGAGACTGACTCAGTGAGGGTGCGTCCCAGTTGAGGAGACAATAGGCGTCGGTCTAATTTAGGTCTATTTCGAAAACCTAAATTGAGACCCTGAGTAGATCCTCATCTTAGGGAGACAGGATCTAATTACTAATTAATACTCTTTTCTTATGCTAACTCTATCTTGCAGGATATATTTTATTTGTATTGGGATAATACATTTTCCAAGGCAAAAGAACACAAAATGCCTCAGATGAATAGTACCCAAGGCGTCTTCAAACCATTGGAAAGTGCCTTGAGTTCTGTTCATAGAAGATGCCTTCAGGAGCTTGGAAGATGCCTTCGGTTGGATAAAATCAGACTTCATCGATGATAAGAGGTGAACTATTTGGGATAAGACTTTGTGCATTAAAGGCGCCTTCAGTGCTATGGAAGGCACCTTCAATACTCAATAAAAGAGTATTTCGACCAAGGCATCATTCACAACTAATTTACAAGCTTTTACGTGTTTATTTGACGTTTTGAGTGCTCCAACTTCCTGCTGCTGCTCTGTTATAATGTTGTTGCACCCGACCACGGCTGAGGAGCCTGATCCGATCATCTACGAAGGTGTTGGGTAATGAACTTTAATATTGTACTTAAATTATTGCATAAAGGAAAGTGTAGAATGTTACACTTTTCCAATTCTTTTATTGTACTCAATTCCTTCTTCTGACGGTTCCAAAAGAGGTATTTAGTGAATTACACATCAATAGGTCTGCGAGACCTAGATCTTGGAGTAGGAGTCGCCGAAGGCTCCAAATCAAGAAAAACCGAACGTGTGCCTTTTTACTTGTTTTATTTTCATGTTTTTCCACTGCGTACTTATTTTATAAAACTAAAAAAATTAGCTTTAAAAACCACGTGATTCACCCTCTCCCCCCTCCCACCCCCACATGTGCCTCAATCCAACACTAATAATCTAAACAAGAAATCAAACTCTGTTTCTCACCATATTAACGAAAGGTGTACGCTTTAATTATTTTACATAAGGGATTTAGTGTTGGATCGAGACGCACATGAGAGGAGGAGTGAATCACGTCATTTTTAAAACTTTTCTTTTAGTTTTGAAATCAAAGTATGTGCAGTGAAAACAAAAAGTAAAAGACACTGTTCAATTTTACTTAGTTCAGAGCCTTCGGTGACTCCTACTCTAAGACTCAGGTCTCGCAGACCTATCGACGGGTAATCTACTAAAACCCTTTTCCGGAACCACCGAAAGAGGAGATCGAGTACAAAGAGAATCGAAAGAGCTTTGAGAATGTAAAAACAAGCTACACTTTCTGTTTGAAGCAATTAAGTATAGAAATTAACACTTCGTTACCAAACACTTTTTGTAGACAGTTGGCTCGATCTCGATGTTTGGATAGCTTCTCGGTGGCAATCGAGCATAGTAGAGTTATAACAGGGCAGCAGCAGGAAGCTGGAGCAATCGGAATGCTAATCAGATGCTTAGAAAAAGGTAGATCCGCTATCTTAACGGCCCCCCTAGTGCTGGCCCCACGGATATGGAGGGAGGTTCATGCAGGTACACAGGCCATAAGCGCATGGCGGGGTAAACCCCAGGTCGTCAGTTCCTGAGAATCGACCCCTGGCCATTACGCCGGAGATACCATGCACCCACCGTCTGCGCTACGCCTTAGGGGCGCTAATTGGATGCTTAGAAGCTTGTATGAGAGATGATCTTGAATGCTTAGTCGAGATACCCTTTTATAGAGGATGGAAGGCGCCTTCTATAGCCTTGAAGGTGTCTTCCATCGGCTAAAGTTTATCGCGATTTCACTGCTACTTATCGCTAATGAGGTCTGAATTTTATCTATTGAAAGGTGTCTTCTATAGCACCGAAGGCACCTTCCATGAACAGTACTTAAGGCACCTTCCAATGCTTAAAGGCGCATCGAGTACTGTTCACCCGAGACCTTTTTGCTCCTTTTGCCCTGTAAGTTAGGTTAGTCCAACATGACAATATCTAACCTACAAAACAAGGTTAGCACAATAAAAATATGATTAATTTATGACTTAAACCTTGTCCTCTAGACCAAAATCTAATAAGGGTCTCAATTTAGGTTTCTGAAATGGACCTAAATTAGACCGACGTCTATTGTCCCTTCAATCTGGACGCGCCCTCACTTAGTCACTCTCCTCCAGTGACTTATGTTTACTTACCGTGTGTCAAGTCACCTCCTTGATGTCAATCTGACCCACCAGGTCTTCCTGTCGAAATCGCACATCCGGACTTCACCACTCGGGAATTGCACATCTCGAATGGACTTCATGCCTAGTGTTAGATCCTCTTGACCCATCAAGTTAGTCAACCATACACACTTGGTAAAAAGGTTAGATCATAATAACACCTAACTTAACTCACTTATCATTCATCAAAACCTGAGTTAGACCATTAGTGTAAATTGTACCAACATTTAGGTCTAATCATCATTATGCAAATGTATTATCTATATAAGATCACATGCATGACATAAATGATGACATGTCGCATGACATATATAATGATATAACACATCGCACACATGACATATATAATGATATAACACATCGCACGCATGACATATATAATGATATAACATATCACATGCATGACATAAACAATGCATACATCTAATGTATCTATATGACATATATAATGATATAATACATCACATGCATGGCATATATAATGATATAACACATCGTACACATGGCATAAATAATGCATACATCTAATGTATTTACATGGCATATATATACGGCATGGCATAACATAAATTATGTCATAATATTATTTGTAAATAAAATATGATTAAGAATCTGATTTTTCATAAATCAAGATTCCTATAATTAAATTAAGAATTAAATTTTTTAAATTTTAATTACAAATTACATCTAGGAAATAATTTTCAATCAAGAAGATCTTATCAATTAGGAAATAATTTTCTAATTTTAAATTTTCTAACAAATTAGGAAATTTATTATTAGAATTTATTAATTAATTCAGAATCTTTAAAATTTTAAAATTTCTAAATTATTTCATAAACTTTTTAAAATTAGAATTTCCTAATAAATTAGAAAACTTTCAAAAATAGAATTTCTTAATAAATTCAGAATCTTTTAAAACTGGGATTTCTAAATTATTACAAAAATATTTTCATAATGAGATTTTCTAAATTATTTCAGAACTTTCTAAAATTAGAATTTTCTAACAAATTAGGAAACTTTTCAAAATAGAAATTCTTAATAAAATAGAAAAAATAGAAATTAATTTATAGAATATTTTTAAAATGAAATTTTTTAAAATTACCTTGGAAACTTTCAAAAAATAAAATTTCCAAACAAATTAGAAAACTTTCCAAAAATAGAAATTTGTAATAAAATAGGAAAAATTCTAAAAATTAATCTATGACAAACTATGACTCGTAAAACAATTTTATGTTCATGTTAAAGCATGATCAGGCTCTGATACGACTATTGGATAGCTCGATGTAGTGCATGCTAAAACATATTTCAGAAACCCCACACAGTGAAAATAAAAACATAATAATTCCTAATTATTACATCACACACCTCACGCATGCAAGGATATAACACGGCAAGACATGATCATAAAATAAAATTTTATAAAATAACTTACTCTAGGTATACCTGACAGATGATGCAAAATGGAATGGGCATCAACTGGCAAACCCAACAGAGTTTGCCTCTAGTCATATCCATGCCGAGTTGTCGTTGAGACGGCTTCGTGAAGCCATGAGTCATTCATCTCCGATTAGTACTAGCCAAGAGTGAAGACAAAGCAATCCGAGAGAACTCCCACGTCACGATTTGGTGGGTGGCGCAACATCGAAATCGTCAACATTAAATTCATCGGCATCGAATTCTGTGATTAAGGATGGTTGGTGGAAACTCTTGGGCGGCAAGAACTTGGGGGAGAAGAGGATGAGAAGAAACGCTAATCAAATTAGAGTTTTCTCTCAAAAAATAAAATCACTCATCTCTTCTCCTCATAGAAGGGTATTTATACACCTCTACCTGACTTGGGGAGCAAGTCACCTCCCAAACCCAATAAACAAAGCCAACCTAATCTATTACCATTAAGATTAAATTTGGTTCAAAATCAAACTATCTGGGTTCATAATTAAACCAAATCTTTTTGGTTTATTATTAAACCAAGTTGTTTAATAACTAAATCAAACCCTTTTTAGTTTATTATCAAACCATAATGAATTTATATCTCATAGTCATGGCCTATCTGTACTTCCGTTTCGATAAATATTTTTCCGTATTTGTCCTTTATGTTTGACCCAACCAAACTTTTCTCTCTCTCTCTCTCTCTCTCTCGATTTGAGAATCCAATTCTTAAACCCGTTTTAAGTCTCTAAGATAAACTCATAGTGTGTGTGACCTTATAAGTTTTTTATTATGTTAATCGTCCATAATTAACCATTAATCATGGATCGATCATGAGTGACACCTAGTAGTATATCATGAACCCCAATTGATCAAAAAATTATAATTGATTCTAGAACCACTTCTAAATCTTTCAGCAGCTACAAATAGTCGTGTATTGTTCCTTTCACTTGTCTTATATCCACTTGGTTCAGGACATGGTATATGTATCAGTCCCCACTAGGCTGACTATGTCACAGCTAACCCAACTAATACTTCCTTATCTTGTAGATTAAAGTTACTCGTACATGTGCCCAAGAGTACAATACTCTTAACATGTAATGTTTTGGCTAAAGACTTTGAGTAATAATCCTGACAAGTGGTCATAGGGTATATATCTCCTTATAAGGAATGGTGAATCCTTTATTGACTATTCAAACACCTTCGGATACTTTGATTTATACCTAATCATCGAGGGTCCACAACTTAAGTGCGAGTTTCTTTAAGATGTCAAAGTATAATTCTTCATAACCAAGATAACTTGAATATCTCAGGTTGAAGGAAACTCACACTTAAGTTGTAATAAGAGTTTTATTGATATATCCATATATGTAGAGAATTGTATGAAGTCTTACAGCAGGTCACTCCAATAAACTAGTTACCATAACTAGTATCCACGTTTGACTCTCGACATCCCAATATCTCTAGCGAGTGAGGAATAGTCACTTGGTTAGACCAAGGAGTATAACTCATGCTACTCTCACAGAATCAATGTTGTCTAAACACATCAATTCGTCGATTAGGGAAGATTTTAATACATTTATAATTACATTTGTAGAGATGCTCACTCGTCGTGATCTAATCACAAGTTCTCTCATGCTATGAATTATATAGCGGGCATTCAGTAAATGAGTTTAAGATCCAGTCAAACACATATAAAATGTTTACTCAAATAATGAATATTTATTTATCGAATAAATAGTACAAATTATAAGACGATTATCTTAGGATACCTCTCAAATATAACATTCGACATGTTCGAGAAGAAGGTGTTGGGGCAATTTCCCTAGGTCATGTTTGACCAGATTGACTAAGCTTGAGTTGAGTCAAGCTTGAGTCGGGGTTTGAGTTTTGATGTTTGACAATATATGGAAATTGCTAGGGCAATCATCCGGTTATGGAGATGGTCAAAGGGTTGACTAGGTTGATGAGAATATAAGTCAAGTAAGTCAACGTTGATAGGAGACTTGACTGGGAAAGTCCTAACTGAAGGTTAGGCGTATGGAAAGTCCTAACTGGAGGTTAGGCGTATGGAAAGTCCTAACTAGAGGTTAGGCGTATGGAAGTCCTAACTGGAGGTTAGGCGTATGGAAGTCCTAACTAGAGTTTAGGCAGTGGTGGAAGTCCTGACTGGAGGTTAGGCGTATGGAAGTCCTAACTAGAGTTTAGGCAGTAGTGGCAGTCCTAATTGGAGTTTAGGCAGTGGTGGAAGTTCTAACTGGAGGTTAGGCAAATTGGAAAGTCCAAGTGTGATCTTGGCAAAGGAGAAAGTCCTGGTGAGGAGTCAGGCAATTGGAAAGTCCAAGTGTGATCTTGGCAAAGGGTGGAAAGTCCAAGTGTGATCTTGGCAAGTGAGAAAGTCCTGGTGAGGAGCTAGGCAATTGAAAAGTCCAAGTGTAATCTTGGCACAGGTTGTAAGTCCAAGCATGTGGTCTTGGCAAGGTAATGTTGGAGCAATCCCATCCGTGCGACCATGTGTTTTTGGTGTTTGGGCAAAGGGTTTAAGTTAGGTTCACCCTTGTTATTTGATATGTGTACTTGAGTTGTGCAGGACTGCAGGATACACATGTGACTCAAGTTGACGGCTTCGGGTCCGGTGAAGGATGGAGCATCCGAGGGACCGTGGACATGGCAGCGAGGACAAGGGTCGAGGGAAGCGACTTTGAAGCATACACGAAGGATGTCATTGGGGACGAGCCGTGGGCTTGAATGCATCCGAGTGACGAGAGCCAACGGAAGTAAGCTTGAAGGCAAGATGTCAAGGCTACAAAGAAGCGTCAAGTGAGTCATAAGGGTGAGGGTACGAGTGCACGAGAGATTGTACTCAAAGTAAAATCCTAGTTTTAGGATTTTACTGTATCGTACTGTAGCAGTACTGTATCGCTATTGTAGCAGTCGACTGCATGTTTTAGCAGTCGACTAGTGTAGTCAACCGGGCAGTCGACTGGGAGCGAACAGAATGCTTCTGTTCATTCGGTCAGTGTGGAGCAGTCAACTGCTAGTTTTAGCAGTCGACTGGTATTGAGCCATTGGGATGTAACGGTCGAATTTCCACAGAGGGCAATCGACTGTATGTTTTTCCAGTCGACTGGTAGGCGGGGTTTTCAACCCGCGGCCTATATAACCAAAGCTTGGGAGCTTGGTTATAGCTGACGAAATAGAGGTGATTAATCTCTATTAGTAGTCTACTAGTCTCAAGAGTCTTAGTTGGTGTTGTGGTGAGGTTTCTCCACCCATAAAGAGCGACTTGAGATAGCCGGAGTTTGCCGGGGCTAATCCACCGACGGATAGGGATCGTCCACCTCAAGGATACGCCGTGGAGTAGGAGCAAGCAATCTTCAAACCACGTTAAATGATCGTGTAGATTGGTTTGCATTTCTTGTTTTGTATTTTGTTTAGCTTGTTTATTTTTGTATTATTCTGCTGCGCAAGATAATAACATAGGAAGCGAACGATTTGGGGGTGACGTCTATCCAACCTCCCTTCAAGCCGGCCACCGATCTCCCTACAAGTGGTATCAGAGCGAGGTCGCTCTCTGTCGGACTAACCGCCGAGGAAGCAAAAATGACCAGCTTGATAGAACCGCCAAAGTGTGAAGGCGGAGGCTTATGGGACTTCACATATTGGATGATCAAGATGGAGGTCTTCTTCAACACGGATTGGGACACCATGATGGTGGTCAAAGAGCCGTTCGAAGTTTCGAAGGACAAGAAGGGAAAGAGACTCCGACCGCGTCATTGGACGGAGGAGCAAACCTCACGGTCAAAGGCAAATTCAAAAGTAATATTGATTTTAATTGATATTTTACCTAATGACATGATGAGTCATGTAGGTAAATATGAGAACGCCCACGATTTGTGGAGCAAGATAAAGAAGGTTCCATGGGAAGAACCTTTGTCTACACAAGAGGAGGAAAAATCCGAAGAAATGGATGAAGAAGTTCAAGTAGAGAAGGATAAATCGGATGTGGAGACCAATTCAATATCAAAAGAAGAAGAGGAAGTGAATTTGGTCACATTTGAGGAAAAGGATGAAAAAAGGTCATCCACAAGTGTGGATGAGGAAGATATAGCATCTACATCCTCAAAGGTTGAAGAAGAATCCAAGACAAGTGAAGAAAAAGAAGAAGAAATCTTGGAAGAAGTCAATCTAGTGAGCACTTCCACCAAAGCAAAGTCAAAAGATCACATTGGTGCTTCGGATGCAATGAAAGGGGACACTACAAAAGTAGATGTCCAATGGGTAAGAAGGTAATTTCTAAACCCACTCAAATTATTTTAGATACTAATTTGGGTTGTAGGAATGATGGTGCCAAGAAGAAGAAGGAGAAGAAGCACATTAGATGCTTCACTTGTGGTGAAATAGGGCACTACCACACCAAATGCCCAGGGAAGAGAGAGCTCAAAAAGTTGGGGCATTTAAGGATGTGGGAAAAGAAGTGGAGGAAGAATGGAGGCTCATGTCAAGGGGGAGCTCCAAAGGTAAAGGGTAAGGTAAACCCTGATTGAAATTTGAAGTCAAATTTAAATTCCTCCATGCATGTTAGGAAAAATAATGTTAATCATTATATGCCCATGCAAAATTTTGGTTTCAAATATCATGATAGGAGTAGGGTAATTGTAGATCAAAACCCTAGGAGACCCATTCATGGAAAATCTAAATGGTAGACCTAAGGAGACCCAAGGTATTAATCCCAAGAAGGGGAGGCATATGCCTAGAAAGGGTAGGTCTTGGAATGTCCAATTTGGACAAATTAACTCTAGGGTTAGGAACCTAGAGAAGGAGAATTAAGCCTTACGGGGAAAGCTTGATAAGTTAGAGCAATTCCTTAAGAGATTCAATGTTGGATCTAAGGAATTAAATATGGTGTTGGGTAGCCAAAAACCCAACCATGATAGATCGGGCTTGGGATACCGATCTAATCCCTCCAAGTCTAATGAGAGATCATATGCTAGGGTGGCAAATGATTATGGCAAGGGAGAGTCCTCCAAAGCTAAGGGAAAGTCTTATGCTAGGGTTGCATATGGCTATAGCAAGGAGAAGCTAATAAATGGCAATGGAAAGTCATTTAAAGGTAAGGAAAAATTAACCAAGGACAAAGTGTCCAAGGTTAAGAAAGTTAGGTTTGTAGGCCAAGTATCACCGGAGGTGCACCGATGTGGCCTAGCTATTGTGGATGAGTCACCTAGGAAGGTGACTAAGGTTAAGAGCTCTAGGGGGAGCTCTAAGAGTCAAATTGGGACCCATGGCCAATGGATCTCAGGTGAGTTTTACTTGGGAGTCTAGACAAGCCATGGAATGTGCCTAGTGATTTGGAGACGGACTTGAGTCTCAAACATAGGGTCTTGGCACAATTGAGTTATGTTTCATGCTTAGAAATATGACATTGGGGTCATATAGCATGATATTTGATTTTGGATGTATAGATATCATATAAACCAATGCTAGGGATGCTTTGTGGGTTAGTATGAGCAAATACTTCAAGGGGAAACCAAAACTAGGACTTTAGGTCAAGGTTCAATTGAACTTTTTAGCTAGTTTTATATTTTGTGTCAATCTTGGGATTTATGATAAATATATTTTTATATATATTTTTCCCAAGTAGACATTGATAAAATAGACCTCTCCACAAAATTTGAGAATTTTTAGAGGTTTGTGGAATTTCTGGTGCATTCTAAAGTTGACTCAAAAAGGCTGATTTTTGCATGAATAGTGTACCAGTCGACTACTACAGTTAGCAGTCGACTGGTAACAGTGTTTTTTAGCACCGAATGTCTCTGTAAGCTCGTTTTCATGGGGGCAATCGACTGGTACTTCTTGCAGTCGACTGATACTAGTTTGAAAGTGTTTTCAGCACTGGATTTTGACCGGGTCAGCTTATTTAGATGTATGGGATCCATGGGGGATAAATACATGAGTTTAGGGTCAGTTGGATGATAAGTTTTCAATAATTGGGATATTGTTGGAAAGCTTTTTGGATGTTAGGCAAAGGAGGAGAAGTAAGGTTTAGTTGGGAAAACCTTAGTGTCTTTGCATAGGGGAGTCTTGTAATAGGTTCTTAAATATCCCTATTGGAAATTCCTAGCTCATTGGGGAGCATAGGTGTAAGGGGAGCCTTGGGATAGGTTCTTAAAAATTCCTGTGGGAAAATTCCTAGCTCAATGGGGAGCATAGGTGTAGGGGGAGTCTTGGGAGAAGTTCTTAAAAAGCCTTGTGAAAAAAAGCCTTGTGAACATTCCTAGCTCAATGGGGAGCATAGGTGCAGGGGGAGCCTTGGGATAGGTTCAAATGCATGTTGCATTGTTCAAATGCATGTTGCATTGTTTTTGATTCGGCAGTGTAAGTCCAAGTGTGTAGCTTTGGCAACGTAAGTCCATTCGGCGGTGTAAGTCCAAGTGTGTAGCCTTGGCATCGTTAGTCCATTGTTTTTAGCATGTTTATTTGCTATTTATTTTCCCTAACTTAAATGTATTGCCAAACATCAAAAAAGGGGAGATTGTTGGAGCAATCCCAATGGTCCGTATGACCATGTGTTTTGGTGTTTAGGCAAAGGGTTTAAGTTAGGTTCACCCTTGTTATTTGATATGTGTACTTGAGTTGTGCAGGACTACAGGATACACATGTGACTCAGGTTGACGACTTCGGGTCCGGTGAAGGATGGAGCATCCGAGGGACCGTGGACAAGGCAGCGAGAACAAGGGCCGAGGAAAGTGACTTCGAGGCATAAACGAAGGATGACATTGGGGACGAGCCGCAGGCTTGAATGCATCCGAGGGACGAGAGCCAAAGGAAGTAAGCTTGAAGGCAAGATGTCAAGGCTGCAAAGAAGTGTCAAGTGAATCATAAGGGTGATGGTATGTGTGCACGAGAGATTGTACTCAGAGTAAAATCCTAGTTTTAGGGTTTTACTGTAGCGTTACTGTAGCAGTCGACTGCATGTTTTAGCAGTCGACTGGTGCAATCGACCGGGCAGTCGACTGGGAGCGAACAGAATGCTTCTGTTCGTTCAGTCAGTGTGGAGCAGTCAACTGCTAGTTTTAGCAGTCGACTAGTATCGAGCCGTTGGGATGTAACGGTCGAATTTCCATAGAGGGCAGTCGACTGCATGTTTTGGTAGTCGACTGGTAGGCGAGGTTTTCAACCCGCGGCCTATATAACCAAAGCTTGGGAGCTTGGTTATAGCTAACGAAATAGAGGTGGTTAATCTCTATTAGTAGTCTACTAGTCTCAAGAGTCTTAGTTGGTATTGTGGTGAGGTTTCTCCACCCACAAAGAGCGACTTGAGATAGCCTGAGTTTGTCGGGGGCTAATCCACCGATGGATAGGAATCGTCCACCTTAAGGGCACGCCGCGGAGTAGGAGCAAGCAATTTTCGAACCACGTTAAATGATCGTGTAGATTGGTTTGCATTTCTTGTCTTTTATTTTGTTTAGCTTGTTTAGTTTTGTATTATTCCGCTGCGCAAGATAATAACGTAGGAAGCGAACGATTTGGGGGTGTCATCTATCCAACCCCCCTTCAAACCGGCCACCGATCTCTCTACAGGCAAGTCCTAGTGTGACTTGGCGAGGAGAACCCGACAACTAGGATGAGGCCGATGGAAGCTCCAGAAGGCAATGCGTGAAGGATGGGGAGATATCCGAGAGGCGCAAGGCTGATGGAGGAGGCTAGAAGGCTAGTTCGAGGTTGGTCGGGAGTAGCCAAATGCTAGGCGTGCAAACCCAATAGGTCACGGTTGACCGAGAGTTGGGTTTGGGAAGCTGGACTTGAGTTTAAGTCAAGTCCAGGGTGTTCAATCGATCGGGCAATCGATTGAACAGGCTCCAATCGATCAGCCGATCGATTGGAGTGTACTGCGATTGTTGGAATGGCCCAATCGATTGACCGATCGATTGGGGTCAAGAAATCGCGAGCACAGAAGCTCTCCCAATCGATTGGGCGATCGATTGGGAGCTGCCAATTGATCGGTCGATCGATTGGGCAGCAGAAGCTCTCGTGCGGACGCGAGAGCACAGAAAGGCTCTGAATCGATCGGCCGATTGATTCAGGCATCCCCAATCGATCGGTCGATCGATTGGGAAGTGACCGTTGTGTAGGTTGCAGGTGATGGACGGCTGGGATTGCTGGGTGCTGACGTGGCAATCGATTGGGGATGGATTGGATCGATTGGGAGCATTGTTTAAAGCCTTGGCGGAGCGTTTTCTCCGTAGTTCTTCACGAGCTTTCTCCTGCGATTTGTGTGCGATTCACCAGCGATTTTCTCCGAGATTCTCCGCCAGTTCTTGAAGACTCTTGGGGTGCATTCCCAAGGTTCAAGAGGCAACAACAAGCAACAAGTAAGCAAGAAGAGAGTGTTTCTATTTGTATTTGTATTTCTTCTTCTTGTGTGAGTTGTTTGTGTGTGTGAGAGTTTGTACAAGGCTTCTCCGCCTTCGGTTGCGACCGAGAAGGAGGGTTTTCATAATAGAGATAGCGTCGTGTGTGGATCCTTGGATTAGTCACCTCTTCTTGAGGTGGATACCAAGTAAATCCGAGTGTTAGCGTTGTGGTTGTTTTGTCTTTGTATTCTGCTGCACATCATCAAGACGCAACCGACGAACGCGCGACGAGCCGCTAATCACCCCCCCCCCCCCCTCCCCCCTCTAGTGGGCACAAAGGTCCCTACAATTGGTATCAGAGCGAGGTCTCTCTTCTACGTACTAACCACCAAGAGAGTAAGAAGCTAGAGGAAGAAGAAGATGGACTTGGGAGGTCCACTTGGATGGGACATCCGGATTCCTCCGCCATATGACAAGGAAGACTTCGCCTTTTGGAGGAATCGGCTAGAGACATGGTTCCAAATGGAGTGGAACCAATGGGTTGTCTTGAGTGACCCATTTGAAGCTCCTACGGACAAGAAGGGTAAATGCCTCCGACCTCGGCATTGGACCGAAGAGCAACGAGAGCAATCGGAGGCGGACAAGGAGGTAACGAGAATTTTACATAATTTACTACCTTCTAATATTTTGTTGAGTGTAGGTGAAACCACAAATGCAAGTGATCTTTGGAAAAAGATCATTGCCTATCATGAAGACCCTACACAAGTCCAAGGAGTGGAAGAGCCCAAGGAGAAGGGCTCATTGATCCAAGAAGAGAAGGACCAATCCGATGTTGACACGAGGTCAACATCCGAAGAAGAGGAGGAAGAGAAAGAGAAGGAAGAGGTGAAAGAGAAGAGATCTTCCACATCCTCAAGAGATGAAGAAGTGGAAGACTCCACATCCTCAAGTGAAGAGGAAGAAATAGAAGATGATGTCATCTCTACATTGCAAGAAAAATCAAATGGGGGATCAAGCATCGACCCTACAAGCAAAGGTATAAAGATTTCAATTATTAAAGATAAAATCATATCATTTTCTTTGAGTGTAGGGAGCATGGGCACTACAAGAGCAAATGCCCCAAATTGGCCAAGAAGAAGGGTCAAGTAGAAACAAAGGGCAAAGAAAAGCTCAACGAGACCAACCCCACAATAAAGAGAAGCAAGGAGCGCATTGTGTGCTTCTCTTACAATCAGAGAGGACATTACCGAAGTCAATGTCCTAAAGGGAAGAAGTCAACCAAGGTGATTAGAGGGAGCACACATTTAGGGGGAGCTTTTAAAAGCACACCCGAGGTAACCTTTAATAGTGTAATTCATTTTAGTCATGATAAAATACATGTTAGAAATAACACTTATCAGTTTAATGCAAATTATCATGAAAGTAGAAAGTATGATAGTGTTAAGGGAAAATATATTCCTCCTCATGCTAGAACTACCACACGTAAGGTTAGGAAGGTAGATAATAATTTAGGCAATAACTCTAAGGATTATAGATATATGCCTAAATATAGAAATGCTCATAGGGGTCAAGAAAAATCCAAATCTATGGATTTAATGACAGAGAACCAAGTCTTGAGATCAAGACTTGGTAACTTAGAAAGAACCCTAGCAAAAATGGAAAATATGCTTAAGGGTCAAAATGAGCTTAACCTAGGAAAGTCTAGACAAGAGTCATCCAATGGCTATAGAGGTTTGGGATACAAACCTAAAGCCAAGAAGGATGTAACTTCCTTTCATAGAGTTCCATATAACTATGAGACCAACCCTAGATTTAGAGGTCAAGTCAAAGATACTAGGGAAGGAATCCCTAAAGGGTCTTTTGGCAAGACCAATGTGACCAAGACTTCTAAGAAGTCTAACAAAATCACAAAGAAGGTCACAAGGGAGGTCATCCCTAAAGTTGATCTAGTAAAGGTGACTAAGGCTCCAAAAAGGCCTAATAAAAGTCACAAAGAAGGTTACAAGGGAAGCAATCCCTAGAGTTAACCTAGTAAAAGTGACCAAGGCTTCTAAGAAGCCTAGAAAGGTCCTTAGGAAGGTATCTAGGGAAGTCATCCCTAGTGAGTACCTAGAGCATCCAAGGAGCACCAATAGGTGTTGCGTTCCTAGGAGCATATTCTCTACACCCTAGATGAGTTTAGAGAGTGTCAACTCCTTTTTGGAAAGGTAGTTAACCCAACCTTGGGAAAGTTGACACTTGAGAGCATTTTCAAGGTTATTGTTAACTTTCGAAAATGAAAAGGATTATAGGGTTACTCTTTGAAAGAGTGATATATGTGTCAAGATTTGAAGAGTTGAACTCAATCTAAATTGGCATATTTAAGAAAAGTATAAGAAAAATTGAGTTAGAATTTTGATACTTTCTTAAGGAATTAAGAGAAAACTCATGCTTTAATTAAATGTGATTAAGCCTTGAAGGGCAAAAAGGTGCTAAGTGTGAGGATTTGAAATTAGGTTAAATTGACACACTTGAGAGAAGCAAAAGAAATGTCAAATTGGGAATTCGGCATTTTCTTATGGATTTAAGGGAAATGTAAACTTTAATCCAAATTATTACTCTTGGAAAGAGTAACATGTGCAAAACCTAAGAAAATTGGATTTAATTTAACTTGGCACAATTGGGAAAGCCTTAGGATAATTAAAGGAAAATTTAAGTCCTAATATAAGATGTTTACTCTTTGGAAGAGTAAAATGTATCAAACCTTGAGGAATTGGAGTTAAATTTAAATTGGCACAAATGCAAAAAGAAATACCAAGTTGGAAATTTGGTATTCTATTGAGGGGTTAAGGGAAAATTTAAACCTTAATCAAATTAATTACTCTTTGGAAGAGTAAGTTGTGCCAAACCTTGAGGAATCACATCAAACGTAAGTTGACACACTTGGAGAAAGGATAAGAAATGTCTAGTTGAGATATTAGTATGTTCTTAAGGAATTAAGAGCAAATCTAAATCTTAAGTCTCAACATTTAATCCTTAAGAGGAGTAATTTGTGTCAAACAAAAAATTTGAGGATTTAATTTTTAATCTCAATTGGCACAAATAGTAAAGGGGTAAAAGAAATGTCAAGTTGAGTTTTGGCATTTCTTCAAAAAATGGGCAATTTAGGATTAAAATTTAAGGTTTAGCATAGGATTAAGGATGCTTAGATAGCCTATCTAGACATATTTTATTTATGCTAAAATGTCATGTTTGATTGCCTATCATATGTCATGACATCATGCGTTGCATTCATTTTTATTATGAAAAACACAAAAATACCATGTCATGACATACATACATCATGTAGCTATAGCATGTTTTTCTTTTGAAAATTGCTTATTTTGATATATGCCATTAATCATCATGCATTATGTCAATTTCCTTGTAATTAAGGACAAAAGATATTTATTATGAATGGAAGTGTCCCAACAAGTGGGAACATGTCAAGTGATATCCTAGATGGATAATCATGATTTTCACAATGCCTAGATAGAGATGCATGATCCCTTAGTTTAGGACAAAATCAAATATACATCTCACAAAGAACCATAAGGTGACTTGTATGTGTTTTGGTACACATTAGATACAAGTGAGATGTTAGGATGGTGAATAAAACTCAAAATATTGATTTAGTGCATCTTGTTGAGTTTTAGGTTCATCAAAACACATAGTTATGTGTCTTCTAATCATTGGAAAAGCTAATGTACAAGTAATGTGCATTGAGCCCAAAGAACATGGTTGGATATTAGTTTTGAAAATAATTTTAAAATGATTTTGGAAAACCTTGGTGAAGACTATCTTTTGATAGTAATCATCATTGGAAAGTTAGTCACAAACTAGAAGGAAATATTGAAATTTTTAAGAGTTTTCAAGTTTTTGTCAATCTTTGAAAATAGGAAGTATTTTCATAGAAAACTATTTTTCCTTGAAAGTATATACCCTAAGTAGTGTCTACATGAATTTTCGTGATTTTTCAAATTTTGTATAATTTTTTGGAAGTTTCTGAATTTCGCTGAAATTGGATTTCAGAGAAATCAGAAACTCAATCGATCAGCCGATCGATTGGATTGGATTGGATTCAATTGATCAGTCGATCGATTGGGAAGTCAATTCCTATGAACAGAAGGGTATTGAATTGATCAGTCGATCGATTGACCCAGTTTGGATCGATCATCGATTCAGAGGGAATTTCTGCAAGCAGTAGCTGGCGAAATCGATCAATGGATCGATTGAAGTGATTTCAATCGATTGAGTCCCAACTTCAATCGATTGAGAAGTCTAATTTTGGCTGGAAAAGTCTGATTTCAGCACTTCAAGTCACTTCGAGTCCCGTTAACCATTCTAAACCCCTTGGAATACATTTGTATACATTTAGGGGGAGTTTTCTTGATGAAAACAGTTATGGATTGGTTAAGATAAATCAAAATGAAGTTTAGGATGTGGTTAGTTTCAATTTCGAATTTTGGAACCTCAAAACTTCAAGTTTTGGTTTTCAAGGGTCATTAACCATTCCAAACCCTTTGGAATGTATTTGTATACATTTAGGGAGGAGTTTTCATGAGGAAAATAAGTATGGTTTGGTTAATGTCGACTTAGGTGAAGTTTAGGTTGAGGTTAGTTTCATTATTGAATTTTGAACCTCAAAACTTTGAATTTTGGTTTTCCTAATTATTTAGGAACCCCAAGTCATTGTTGGTGCAATGATAGAAGTTTGACCATGTTTTTAGGGGGAGTTACTCTTTGAAAATATAAAAATCTTTTCAAAGACCTTGGAAGGAGGTTAAACCTTCGTGATGAATGAGTTGAGTCAAACTTGAGTCGGGGTTTGAGTTTTGATGTTTGACAATATATGGAGATTGCTAGGGCAATCATCCGGTTATGGACATGGTCAAAGGGTTGACCAGGTTGATGAGAATACAAGTCAAGTAGGTCAACATTGACAGGAGACTTGATTGAAAAAGTCCTAACTGGAGGTTAGGCATATGGAAAGTCCTAACTGGAGGTTAGGCGTATGGAAAGTCCTAACTGGAGGTTAGGCGTATGGAAGTCCTAACTGGAGGTTAAGCGTATGGAAGTCCTAACTGGAGTTTAGGCAGTGGTGGAAGTCCTAACTGGAGGTTAGGCGTATGGAAGTCCTAACTAGAGTTTAGGCAGTAGTGGAAGTCCTAACTGGAGTTTAGGAAATGGTGGAAGTCCTAACTGGAGGTTAGGCAAATTGGAAAGTCCAAGTGTGATCTTGGCAAAGGAGAAAGTCCTGGTGAGGAGTCAGGCAATTGGAAAGTCCAAGTGTGATCTTGGCAAAGGGTGGAAAGTCCAAGTGTGATCTTGGCAAGTGAGAAAGTCCTGGTGAGGAGCCAGGCAATTGGAAAGTCCAAGTGTGATCTTGGCACAGGTTGTAAGTCCAAGCATGTGGTCTTGGCAAGGTAAGTCCTAGTGTGACTTGGCGAGGAGAACCCGACAACTAGCATGAGGCCGATGGAAGCTCCAAAAGGCAATGCGTGAAGGATGGGGAGATATCCGAGGGGCACAAGGATGATGGAGGAGGCTAGAAGGCTAGTTCGAGGTTAGTCGGGAGTAGCCAAATGCTTGGCGTGCAAACCCAATAGGTCACAGTTGACCGAGAGTTGGGTTTGGGAAGCTGGTCTTGAGTTTGAGTCAAGTCCAGGGTGTTCAATCGATCGGGCGATCGATTGAACAAGCTCCAATCGATCAGTCGATCGATTGGAGTGTGTTGCGATTGTTTGAATGACCCAATCGATCGGCCGGTCGATTGGGGTCAGGAAATCGCGAGCATAGAAGCTCTCCCAATCGATCGGGCGATCGATTGGGAGCTGCCAATTGATCGGTCGATCGATTGGGCAGCAGAAGCTCTCGCGCAGACGCGAGAGCACAGAAAGGCTCTGAATCGATCGGCCGATCGATTCAGGCAGTCCCAATCGATCGGTCGATCAATTGGAAAGTGACCATTGTGCAGGTTGCAGACGATGGACGGCTGTGATTGCTGGGTGCTGACTTGGCAATCGATTGGGGATGGATTGGATCAATTGGGAACACTGTTTAAAGCCATAGTGGAGCGTTTTCTCTATAGTTCTTCGCGAGCTTTCTCCTGCGATTTGTGTGCGATTCACCGGCGATTTTCTCTGAGCTTCTCCGTCAGTTCTTGAAGGCTCTTGGGGTGCATTGCCAAGGTTCAAGAGGCAACAGCAAGCAACAAATAAGCAAGAAGAGAGTGTTTCTATTTGTATTTGTATTTCTTCTTCTTGTGTAAGTTGTTTGTGTGTGTGAGAGTTTGTACAAGGCTTCTCCGCCTTCAGCTGCGATCGAGAAGGAGGGTTTTCATAGTGGAGATAACGTGGTGTGTGGATCCTTGGATTAGTCACCTATTCTTGAAGTGAATACCAAGTAAATCCAAGTGTTAGCATTGTGGTTGTTTTTGTCTTTGTATTCCTCTGCACATCATCAAGACGCAACCGACGAACGCGCGACGAGCCGCTATTCGCCCCCCCCCCCCCTCTAGCGGGCACAAAGGTCCCTACAGAAGGTTGTAGCGGAGGAGAAGAAGGGGGTTGTCGGCAGGTGTTAGCTATGACGAAAGCTACTCTATGGTGAATGAAGGAGAGAAGCGAGAGAAAAAATTTGGAAAAATTGAGTGATGATTTTGAATGGAGGGCGGAAGGGGAGAGAGAACAAAAAGAATTTAAGAGGGAAAGAGGAGACGAAGCCAGACGAGGTTAATTCTGATGATGATGATGTGCAACTACAGTAGAAATATATATATATATATATAGTGTTAATTTTTTTTAAAAAAAATCTTTCTTTAGCCTAAATTCTAAATTTTAAACTCGACTCAAGTGTCTCCAATGTATTAGAGGCGCATTCATCAAAATTTTTTTTCCAACCGTATTGAGACACCTGGATCAAATCCAAAAACCTCAATTTAATTATTTTTAAAATTATTTAACCTATTCTAAATCTTAAACTTGAGTATCTAATATATATATATATATATATATATATATATATAAAATTCTTTTTAGCTTTATAATTTATTTTAGCTTCAACATTTTAATCCAACCCCAAAACCGCTTAACTCCAGAACTTAAAAAAATAAACAAAAAAAATATGATATTGAATTTATGTGTATGGATTTGATCCAGGCGCCTCAACACAATTGACAAAAGCATCTCCAATGCATTTTAGAGGTACTTGAGTCAGGTCCGGATAAATCCGTAGAGCGGAAAGTCCATAATATATATATATATATAATACGTGCTATATATATATAGAGGCCCCATTATAATACGAGCCGCATAAATTATAAGTCAGCCCTTCATTCATTTACTAAATTTGCATCTGTAAATTGAGCTTTGAATGAACAGGACCACAAGACTACAGTAGTTGTCATAAGTGTGTATTAAAGGTTAAGTGCACAATTTGACTTCCTGCACAACTCTGTCTTACTATTGCCCGTTTTAGTATTGTCCAATTAAATGGCCCTATTTTTTTTATCATCTAATTAAAGATAGCTATATAAGATTATATAATATTTTTTAGGGTACAAGCAAAGTAGCAAACACACCAACAAAATTTTAAATTGGATGCACAAACATCCTAAAATAGATAAGATATAAAATAGTCTAAATTAAATATACTAAAAACTACTTAATAAGCAATGATAAATAAGAATACAATTTATTCATATATATAATATGAGATCAAATCTAATAGCATAAGATCAAATTCACTTCGATAAAGAGTTATTGTTTTTGTGTATAGGCTACATAATTAATTTCAACTTTTAATTGAATAATTTTTATATATTTCTATGTTCCACTAGTACGTTATATAACATAACAAACCTGAGGAATACTCTTCTTCCACAAGAAGCAAGTTGTAATAGCTCTTATCTCGGCTACAAGCGAAAGAAATCCCGAATCTGAGTTTGACCTTTATAAACTATAAGTCTGTAGGTTTGAGGAGCATACCAGCGGAGATAGTTGAGTGTCTCCCTAAGTACGTCTTAGTAAGTCCAGGATCAACAGAATTTGCAGTAACATTAGCACCCTCTTCCTGTTGAACATGAAAGTGTTTTGGAGTTGTGAATTGCTCGGAAGAAATGTATGTAATTCTAGACTTGAGAAGACAGGAATACCTTTAAGCGCCTAGCGAGCTCATTAGCGTGCAATATGTTTGCCAATTTGGACTGTCCATATGCCAATTTATCATTGTATCTGCAAAGAAATTAAAATAGAAGAAAATGATTTTTTTTTAACTCCCCTACATTGATTTGCATGCTGAATTGAAACAATGGCAACTTACGCAGCCTCGTCGTTGATTTTGTCGAATCTTATTCCTTCTCTATATGTCGTGAGGTGATCTGCAGAAGATAAGTTCACGATACGACCTTCAATCCCTGTTTCCGCTGCTGTGCTTTTAATTTTTGGAAGCAGGAGATTTGTCAACAAAAAGTGACCTGAAATCAAGAGAAGAGTACTCAGCCATTTTTGCAAATGCAAGATACTGGAAAAGCTTATAAAGAAACGTACCGATATGATTAGTAGCAAACTGCATCTCTATCCCGTCCTCCGAAAGCTTGAATGGGCAGCGCATAACACAAGCATTGTTTCTGAAAATAAATCCAACTTGTGAGATTTCGGCCCAATATATATACACTAAACATGAGAATCATGTGCTTAATTACATCAAGATATTGAGAGGTAGATTCATCGAAAGAAATTCGTCCGTAAAGTCTCGCACAGAATCTTGTGAGTTAAGTTCGAGGTATATAATGTCAATTCTGGCAGACGGAGTGTCCTGTAGGATACTCTGCTTCAGACTTTCGGCAGCCAGGCCCACCGCCGTGTTCCTAGAACCAATGATGACATGAGCACCTCTGAGGGCCATCACTCTTGCAGTCTCCGCTCCAATCCCGCTGCTTCCGCCTGTACCGCACGAACACGCTAACTCATCAAAATGAGTGAAAACACAAGTACGGCATGATCAGAGAAAAGAAAGGAGAAAGTACGTACCGGTGATGATGACGGTGAGGCCGGATGCGTCAATGCCTTCGGTGACCTGCTCGGCGGTGGAGGTCGATCCGAAGATACTTGGCACGGGGTTGTCGGTGGCTCTCAGGATGTTTCCCATCTCGCCGGAGAAGAGAGAGCCGGACAGAGGAGGAGGAGAGAGGTGGGTTAGGCTTGCCGGTGGAGACGAGAATTGAACGTCTGGTATTTATAGGAGATGAGGGAATTTTATGAGGGGGCGCTTGGTTAGATGTGTTTTTTGTTTTTACGCGGCGGCGCCACATGGGCAAATACGCGATATAACTAACTCATCGTCCACATCCGATGTGACACAGCAGCCTTTCGCACGAAAAATATCAGAGACATTTTACTTGTGAGTCGGCTGTAGATGTGGTGCCCACGGTATTAAACGAAGTTTTAAAAAAAATGGTTAGCAGGTGAAGGAATTGATTAAAGGTTTGATCGAAATCCTAACTACAACGGTCAGTCGAACTGCTGGTTCATATATAAAATTGTAATTTTATATTTTTAAAATTATGATTTTTTTATTTAATAATATTTATAATATTTTAGTGGTGTGGTTCAGTATAAACTAACTTATTCGTTTTAAAATTTTTAATATGAAATTATTCTGTCTTTTCATTAAAGTTAATTTTTTAATTTATTTATTTTGAATTTTATTTTGTCTTTCTACTAAAGTTATTATTTTAATATATTTATTTTGAATTCTTTATATGAGACTATTCTACTTTTAACTATTAAATTTAATAATCTTATTTTATTTTTTTAATCCGGGATGGAATTAAAAATTTCATATTGATGGATGAAAGATATGTATTTACATTGAGGTGAGGGGTGACCGTGTCCTAGCCCTCGTGCCCCCTCCTTTGATTTCGTCCCGACTCTTAAAGATCGTATTTTAATTTTTTTTTTATTCCTTCAACGTTGAATTTACCGAAACTAATTTGACTTACATGATATCAAATAATAATTTATTAAAGAATATAATTTATTTAATAATAAATTTATATCTATAAAGTAAAATTCTTCTCAAACATATAAAATTAATTGAAATTATAAATATATATGTCTCATTATAATAAAATATAATAATATTAATGTTACATAAACATATTAGTGGAATCAAAAAACTCAGATGGTTCATAATTTAATAAAATATTCATCTGGATCTACCTTTGACTTCCAACTTTTTAAAGCTCCACCACTGATAATTAGATGAAAGTTTAAAAAAAAAAGAGGAATGCTAAATATCTTTAATCCCTATAGTATTTATTTAAAAAATATCATTTAATACTTTTGATCAAAAGTTAAATGTGAGAAAACTTACAAAAGATAATTGTATCTTTATCTTTTTTTTAATATTTTTAAATAATAATCTTGAGAGAGAAAAAATATATTGAATTGATCATTATATCCTTTAATAAAAATTCTTATAAAATTTATACATGCATTAATATAAACAACATAGCAACTCTAAAAGGGATCAATCAAAACTCAAGCATAATATGAATTTATTTTTTTTTGTCTGGATGCATTTCTCTCACTTTTCGTCAAAGCTCTTTTTGTTATTTTCAAGAGAGCTCTTCATTTGTTTCTATTAAGTATTATGATTTTTTTAGTACAATTCATGAACTTTTTGGAAAGTGAAGCGGTTGAAGTCTTATGTTTTTTTTCTATTTCATCTATCTACCGGAAGAACTCATATTCATCATTTTTTTGCATGTAAATAGTAGTTGACATCAATTAGATATTAGTGATTTTAGATTTATGTAATATATTAAGTGTTAGTATTAACCATAGTACCAATTATGAGATGATTGTAAATGACTCATTTTGTATCATATTTCATTACTAATAAAAGGCAAAGTTGGTTATTATATTTATTTCAATTCAGAGCCGAATGAATAAGTATAATAATAACCTTGGGTGGTAGGTTCTTATTAACATTGATAGTAAGATATTGTAGATATACATAGAACACTGCTCTTAATTATTCCTAGTCAAGTATTAATATACAAGAACAATATTAATGCGTTGAGACTAGCATGTAGGTCAACTGATGACTTAATCTCACAAGTCATGAATATGAGATATCAGGTTGACACATGGATATATATTAGAGAATATATACTGAATGATCCACCATGAGAATGTTTCATGGATCGTTATATGAGTGTCATAAATATTCTCATGTGACTATTGGTATGAATAGTCCTTAGCCCTGAAGTCACTACAGTTCCCTACATAAGGAGTTGTATACTTTGATATCGACAAACGTCATCTGTAACAAGGTGGACAAAAAAGTCGATCAATGGGTATGCAATGAACTATGTGGAGGGATGTGAGTGATGTAGATAGGATCTATCCCTTCCATATGACGGAAGCGATATTTGTGGGCCCCTTGATTAGTAGGACACAAGAAAGCATGGTCATGCGCAAATGAGTCAATATGAGATATTGAGCTTATTTGATTGAGTGTGTCTACTTAGAGATCAAGAAACACAAAGATTGATAAAAGGATGACACAGTCTATGCCTCATTGATCAATCTAGATATCAAGGATAGAGGGACCAAGTCATACAAGATAATAACCATGGAAAGGTTAAGTCGGATCTCGACATTCTCGTCACTTGGGTAGCAATGATGCTTTGCCAGATACCACTCATTGCTTATGTATCTAAATATTGATTTGGGTACATTGCCAACGTTACGAGAACCTATTGGGTCACACACAAAGAACAAGTAGATATGGAGATGGGTTCATATAATGAATCATTGGATTAAGTCTAATCCGAATTGGACTTATTGAGTAAGACTCAATTGGATCTAATTATTGGATTAAGTTCAATTCAAACTAGACTCATTGAATCAATTCGAATGATTGGAATGGTGATTCATTGAATTCAAAATTACATAAGAATCAATGAGTTAAACTCATTGGGTGAACTTGAGTTCATCAAGGAAGTTGAATGGTCAAAATTGAACCATTGGATTGAATAATCAATTTTGAGCCATTGGATTGGAAGATGAAAGTGTTTGAGCCATTGGATTGGAAGATGGAAGGGTAAAACCCTTTGGTATTCATGAGATGGATATATATATCATTTTGGATGATATTTTCATTATGTGAAAAACCTTTAGTCTTCTTCTTCTTCCTCCTTCCCTCTTTTGTGATTGCTAGCACAACCTTAGGTGGTTTCCATCTCTTTCTTGTGAGTTTGTGAGACAAATGAAGGCAAGGCTTATTCATGTGGATATCGTAGAGGCGCGAACGTGTGATCGTGCTGAGATCTAAGCTATCTGGAGTCTGTGAGCACGCATCAAATGTATAACCACTATCATGCAACTTAGTATAAGTTATTTTTATTTCCCTTTCGCATGGATCACCTGGAGGAACTAGATCTTTTCCGTTGCGTTTTCGTGTGTTTAGCACCCTAGTTCCTTACATTAAGATGTTTGATCACTAACCTTGTAGTCACAACAACCTATAAACTGTTGGAACCCCAAGGTTGGTTTTGGTGTGATCAACAAGTTAAGTTAGGTTCTGTTGTTTTCTAACCTTGTGTCTAAGTGTGCAGGAGCTTAGGAGCACAGGTACTCGAGCGGAAGACGCAGCTAGCGAGAAGGACGGCACGCGGTGCGTCCGAGGGACGAGGCGCTGCGGAAGAGTACACCGGCGAATGAGAAGGAAGTGCGCGCGATGGTTCCGAGGTACGAAAGCCGGAGCGGAAGATTGCTCGGGGAGCAAGAGACGCAGCTAGCGCGAAGGTCGGCACGGGGTGTGATCAAGGGACGAAGTCTGCGGATGAGTACGCTGGTGGACGAGAAGGGTCACGCGGCAATTCCGAGGGACGAGAAGCCGGAGGGAAGCACGCTCAAGAATACCGGAAGATGGGTTCGGGTGAGCCCTATTCCGGATGTCAGAGATCACCCAATCAAGCGGATCCGGAGCAGAAGACCCGGACCGGAACGGGGACTTAACGGAGAAGTGGTCCCGGACAAAAAGTCAACCGCAGTTGACTTTTTGCTCCGGGGCGCCCGGAACCAATCCGGGCACCCGGAGCTGTCCGGGGCGCCCGGAATGCTTCCGGGCGCCCGGACCCTGATTTTGACCAAGATCGCGATTTACGCGATCTGAACGTTGGGGGATAAAACTTTATCCCCCCCAGGGCGCCCGGAACCCTTCCAGGCGCCCCGACCAAGGCTATAAATATAGCCTTGGTCCAGAAGCTCTTCATCAGTTCAGAAATTGTAAACAACACTTGTGTGCGTCCACTGTTTAGATTTGCTTCTGTCTTTCTGTGCTTACACTGCTGTAAACGAGGCTTCTCCGCCTGAAGGAGCTCTTAGTGCGATCTTCTTCTTTGGATTAACAACCTCCCCGGTTGTAACCAAGTCAAATTCGGTGCCTCGTTTTTATGCATTATTTTCTGTTTAATCTATTTTTTTATGTGTTAGCTTAATCGTACGAGAAAGGGTTGTGTTTGATTTTTCAGGGCTATTCAACCCCCCCTTCTAGCCGGCCGCATCGGTCCAACAAGTGGTATCAGAGCCGAGGCGCTTCAGGAGGACTAACCGCCGAACGAAGCAACAAGATGGCCGGATCCAACATCCACGCACCAAAATTCGAAGGGGACTTCGCTAGCTGGAAAAAGCGAATGGAGGTATTTCTTGAAACAGATTATGATTTATTACTAACAATGGAATTTGGCTATGAAGCACCAGAGGGCAAAGCAAGAAATCAATGGTCAAAGAAGGAGCAGGCTGACCACGTGGCAAACAAGAAAGCAGAATTTCATCTGCTAAGTGTACTTCCAACACAAGAAGTCAATCGAGTCGGTACCTACAACTCGGCAAAGGAGCTTTGGGAGAAATTCCTTGAGTTACACGAAGGAACATCCGAAGCCAAACTTGCAAGACGGGATTTACTTCGTAACCAGCTTACAAACCTCCGATTTGAAGAAGGTGAAACAATTGCACATCTACACTCGAGGATTCAGGAACTCATCACCAGACTTACGAATCTCGGAGAAGAGGTAAGTAACCGATATTCGCTAAGGTATGCCCTAAATTCCTTTCCTAGAAACTCAAAATGGGCATCACTAGTAGATGCCTTATACATTTCAAAAGATCTAGAAAAAATTTCATTAGACGAATTCTTTTCAACTTTTGAAGTGCATGAGTCAAGATGTGCAGGTCTGAAGGAGCCCAAGAATAATGTCGCCCTTAAAGCTTCGAGAGACGAACCTGAGTCAGAATCTTCTCTCGACGACGAGGAAATGGTAATGATGGTAAGACGATTTAAAAATATTTGTAAATCTAGGAAATCTAACCATCCGCAGGGAAGAAAGAAAAGAACCATCCGCTGCTACCATTGCGATGAAGAAGGGCACGTCAAGGACAATTGCCCTAAACTGAAGAACAACGGGAAGGATAAGGGTAAGAAGCCTATCCAAAAGCGCAAGGCCCTAAAAGCGACGTGGGACGATACGTCGTCGGAATCAGAAGTCGAGGAGTTCTCCGTGCTCGCATTAATGGCGAGTCATCAAGACGACGACTGCGAATCAAGCTCTTCCGAAATGAGCATCGAAAGCATCAATGAAGGGGGAGCCACGTCCGAAGAGAGCAGCAGTTCAGGGGGAGAAACCGACAACGAGATCGACAAGGTAAGTGAGGTACGATCTCTTCCTCCTAATAAAATGTTTAAATTCATTAAAATTTTAACAAAAGATTGCTGCAAATTAGAAAATGAAAATAAAGATTTAAAAGCAATATTAGCTACATCTTGTCCGTTAGAAATGCTAGATAAATCAAATTTAGAAAATGAAAAATTAAAATTAGAAATTCAAAATTTAAAAATTCAAGTAGAAAACTTGAAAAACTCTGCTTGCTCATCTAAAACCAATTTTAGAAGGTTCAATAATTTGAATTGGTATTATAGATATCACCAGGGACAAATTAAAAATATCTCTAGAAAATATGTCCCTAAGAAATTTTTAGTTAATCCCGTAGGTTGGAACCTTTATTGGGTTCCTAAATCTTGCTTAGTGTAAATTTTAAAATCAAAGTTAGCACTTTAAGTAAATTAAACAAAAATTTCTTTATGGGCTTTGACTAGAAAGTGGTTGTTGCTCCAATAACCAAGAAGGCCTAGTGCCTCGCCACTGCCTGGAAGTCAAATATTGAAATAAATGTTTAATTAATAAAGCATTAATACTAGAATTATTTAATGTTTTAAAAAGTTATTCAAACATGGTTCAAAATTTTGACTTAAATTTTTTTAAAATAATTAGTTTTTTTAATTCTATTTTCAAAAATAACTTTTACTTAGAGTGTTTAGAAAAAATTTCAAAAAACTATTTTTTTCTAAGTTAAAATCTTAAAAAAATAAATAAATAAAATAAATCTCAAAATTCTTTTACTTAAAATTTTACTTAGAATTTATTCTGCTTTTATTGATTCAAAAATATTTTTCAAAATATTTAATTAAGTTTTATTGATTGCAAAAATTTTTTTCTAACTTAGAATCTTTTGACTTAGAATCTTTTTTAAGGTAGCTTTTCAAAATTTTCTAAGTCTTTAACCCTTAGATTTTTTTCTTGGAACCCCATTTTTTTTGTGATCAAAGGGGGAGAAGGATAAGTATAAGTCTAGGGGAAGGTAGCCTAAAACTATTTTTTTCTATCTTTGTGCACTAAATTGTAAATTTAGTTAGTTTATTTTTTGTCTAGTTAACCCTAGCTTAACTTGGGTTGATCACACCAAAAAGGGGGAGATTGTTGGAACCCCAAGGTTGGTTTTGGTGTGATCAACAAGTTAAGTTAGGTTGTTTTCTAACCTTGTGTCTAAGTGTGCGGGAGCTTAGGAGCACGGTACTCGAGCGGAAGACGCAGCGAGAAGGACGCGTGCGTCCGAGGGACGAGGCGCTGCTGAAGAGTACACCGGCGGATGAGAAGGAAGTGCGCGATGGTTCCGAGGACAAAGCGGAGCGGAAGATTGCTCGGGAGCAAGAGACGCAGCGAAGGTCGGCACGGGGTGTGATCAAGGGACGAAGTCTGCGGATGCGCTGGTGGACGAGAAGGGACACGCGGCAATTCCGAGGGAGAAGCCGGGAGGAAGCACGCCAAGAATACCGGGAAGATGGGTTCGGGTGAGCCTATTCCGGATGTCGAGATCACCCAATCAAGCGGATCCGGAGCGAAGACGACCGAACGGGGACTTAACGGAGAAGTGGTCCCGACAAAAGTCAACGCAGTTGACTTTTTGCTCGGGCGCGAACCAACCGGCACCGGGTCAGGCGCCGAATGCTTCCGCCCGGACTGATTTTGACCAAGATCGCGATTTACGCGATCGAACGTGGAGATAAAACTTTATCCCCAGGCGCCGGAACCTTCAGGCGCTTCACCAAGGCTATAAATATAGCCTTGGTCCGTAAGCTCTTCATCGGTTCAGAAATTGTAAACAACACTTGTGCGCCCACTGCTTAGATTTGCTTCTGTGCTGTAAACGAGGCTTCTCCGCTTGAAGGAGCTCTTAGTGCGATCTTCTTCTTTGGATTAACAACCTCCCGGTTGTAACCAAGTCAAATTCGATTGCCTCGTTTTTATGCATTATTTTCTTTAATCTATTTTTATGTGTTAGCTTAATCGCACGAGAAAGGGTTGTGTTTGATTTTCAGGCTATTCAACCCCTTCTAGCCGCATCGGTCCAACAAGTGGTATCGAGCCGAGGACTAACCGCCAAACGAAGCAACAAGATGGCCGGATCCAACATCCACGCACCAAAATTCGAAGGGGACTTCGCTAGCTGGAAAAGCGAATGGAGGTATTTCTTGAAACAGATTATGATTTATTACTAACAATGGAATTTGGCTATGAAGCACCAGGGGGCAAAGCAAGAAATCAATGGTCAAAGAAGGAGCAGGCTGACCACGTGGCAAACAAGAAAGCAGAATTTCATCTGCTAAGTGTACTTCCAACACAAGAAGTCAATCGAGTCGGTACCTACAACTCGGCAAAGGAGCTTTGGGAGAAATTCCTTGAGTTACACGAAGGAACATCCGAAGCCAAACTTGCAAGACGGGATTTACTTCGTAACCAGCTTACAAACCTCCGATTTGAAGAAGGTGAAACAATTGCACATCTACACTCGAGGATTCAGGAACTCATCACCAGACTTACGAATCTCGGAGAAGAGGTAAGTAACCGATATTCGCTAAGGTATGCCCTAAATTCCTTTCCTAGAAACTCAAAATGGGCATCACTAGTAGATGCCTTTTACATTTCAAAAGATCTAGAAAAAATTTCATTAGACGAATTCTTTTCAACTTTTGAAGTGCATGAGTCAAGATGTGCAGGTCCGAAGGAGCCCAAGAATAATGTCGCTCTTAAAGCTTCGAGAGACGAACCTGAGTCAGAATCTTCTCTCGACGACGAGGAAATGGTAATGATGGTAAGACGATTTAAAAATATTTGTAAATCTAGGAAATCTAACCATCCGCAGGGAAGAAAGAAAAGAACCATCCGCTGCTACCATTGCGATGAAGAAGGGCACGTCAAGGACAATTGCCCTAAACTGAAGAACAACGGGAAGGACAAGGGTAAGAAGCCTATCCAAAAGCGCAAGGCCCTAAAAGCGACGTGGGACGATACGTCGTCGGAATCAAAAGTCGAGGAGTTCTCCGGGCTCGCGTTAATGGAGAGTCATCAAGACGACGACTGCGAATCAAGCTCTTCCGAAATGAGCATCGAAAGCATCAATGAAGGGGGAGCCACGTCCGAAGAGAGCAGCAGTTCAGGGGGAGAAACCGACAACGAGATCGACAAGGTAAGTGAGGTACGATCTCTTCCTCCTAATAAAATGTTTAAATTCATTAAAATTTTAACAAAAGATTGCTGCAAATTAGAAAATGAAAATAAAGATTTAAAAGCAATATTAGCTACATCTTGTCCGTTAGAAATGCTAGATAAATCAAATTTAGAAAATGAAAAATTAAAATTAGAAATTCAAAATTTAAAAATTCAAGTAGAAAACTTGAAAAACTCTGCTTGCTCATCTAAAACCAATTTTAGAAGGTTCAATAATTTGAATTGGTATTATAGATATCACCAGGGACAAATTAAAAATATCTCTAGAAAATATGTCCCTAAGAAATTTTTAGTTAATCCAGTAGGTTGGAACCTTTATTGGGTTCCTAAATCTTGCTTAGTGTAAATTTTAAAATCAAAGTTAGCGCTTTAAGTAAATTAAACAAAAATTTCTTTATGGGCTTTGACTAGAAAGTGGTTGTTGCTCCAATAACCAAGAAGGCCTAGTGCCTCGCCACTGCCTGGAAGCCAAATATTGAAATAAATGTTTAATTAATAAAGCATTAATACTAGAATTATTTAATGCTTTAAAAAGTTATTCAAACATGGTTCAAAATTTTGACTTAAATTTTTTTAAATAATTAGTTTTTTTTAATTCTATTTTCAAAAATAACTTTTACTTAGAGTATTTAGAAAAATTTTCAAAAACTATTTTTTCCTAAGTTAAAATCTTAAAAAAAATAAATAAATAAAATAAATTTCAAAATTCTTTTACTTAAAATTTTACTTAGAATTTATTCTGCTTTTATTGATTCAAAAATATTTTTTAAAATATTTAATTAAGTTTTATTGATTGCAAAATTCTTTTTCTAACTTAGAATCTTTTGACTTAGAATTTTTTTTAAGGTAGCTTTTCAAAATTTTCTAAGTCTTTAACCCTTAGATTTTTTCTTGGAACCCCATTTTTTTTGTGATCAAAGGGGGAGAAGGATAAGTATAAGTCTAGGGGGAGGTAGCCTAAAACTATTTTTTCTATCTTTGTGCACTAAATTGTAAATTTAGTTAGTTTATTTTTTGTCTAGTTAACCCTAGCTTAACTTGGGTTGATCACACCAAAAAGGGGGAGATTGTTGGAACCCCAAGGTTGGTTTTGGTGTAATCAACAAGTTAAGTTAGGTTCTGTTGTTTTCTTACCTTGTGTCTAAGTGTGCAGGAGCTTAGGAGCACAGGTACTCGAGCGGAAGACGCAGCTAGCGGCACGCGTGCGTCCGAGGGACGAGGTGGAAGAGTACACCGCGGATGAGAAGGAAGTGCGCGATGGTTCCGAGGGGGGGCGGAAGATTGCTCGGGGAGCAAGAGACGCAGCGCGAAGGTCGGCACGGGTTGCGATCAAGGGACGAAGTCTGCGGATGAGTACGCTGGTGGGCGAGAAGGGAGAGAAGCCGGAGGGAAGCACACTCGAGAAGACCGAAGATGGGTTCGGTGAGCCCTATTCGGATGTCGAGATCAAGCTAATCCGGAGCAGAAGACCCGAACCGAACGGGGACTTAACGGAGAAGTGGTCCGGACAAAAGTCAACCGCAGTTGACTTTTTGCTCCGGGGCGGCCGGGTGCGCCCGGACCATGATTTTGACCAAGATCGCGATTTACGCGATCTGAACGCTGGGGATAAAACTTTATTCCCCAGCGCCGGAACCCTTCCAGGCGCCCCGACCAAGGCTATAAATATAGCCTTGGTCCAGAAGCTCTTCATCAGTTCAGAAATTGTAAACAACACTTGTGTGCGTCCACTGTTTATATTAGCTTCTGTCTTTCTGTGCTTACACTGCTGTAAACGAGGCTTCTCCGCCTGAAGGAGCTCTTAGTGCGATCTTCTTCCTTGGATTAACAACCTCCCCGGTTGTAACCAAGTCAAATTCGGTGCCTCGTTTTTATGCATTATTTTCTGTTTAATCTATTTTTTTATGTGTTAGCTTAATCGTACGAGAAAGGGTTGTGTTTGATTTTTCAGGGCTATTCAACCCCCCCTTCTAGCCGGCCGCATCGGTCCAACATAGGCTTTCTTCCTAGATTTTGTAATGTCATTGCTCTATGTATTGGTGCAATTTTATCACACCAACACTTCACTCTCACTTCATTATATGTCACATTTGATGATGAGGAGGAGATTTTTAATGATGAACTTTATTTCATTTTCATTGGATTTTGGTTCATCAATTTAGAATTGTAGCTTTTTTTTTTTTGTTTAGTAAGGGTGGTAGAATGAGTTTTTGCTGGTTCTCCCTTTCAGAGTTGCTGCTTTTATGTTGTCTATGTTGGTGCATATATAAATTTTATGAGGATTTTTACTGAGGATATAATGGTCAATTTAATATATTTTTCCCCTCTTGAGGTTATTATCAAAAAATAAAAAAAAACAAGGGCATAATTATCTTTTATAAGTTTTCTCATATCTGACTTTTGGTCAAAGGAGGTTAAATGTTATTTTCTAAATATAGGAGGCAAAATGCTACTTGATAGAAAACACAGAGGTTAAAGGTATTTAGCCTAAAAGGAATGCAAAATAAAGTAGAAGATTTTAATACCAAATAAATAACAAACTATCTGACTTTAATTTCTCTATACCCTAAGGGAATACGTAGATAACTTAAATAAATTCAAAGCCTTTGATATTTTTATTTTTATAAATTTTAAATTTTTAAAAGAAGGGGAGCCTTGGCGCAATAATAAAATTATTGATTTATGACCAAAAAGGTCACGGGTTCAAATCCTGAAAATAACCTCTTGCAAAAAATAGAGTAAGGCTGCATACAATGGATCCTTCCCCAGGACCCCGCATGACGGAAGCTTCGTACACCGAGCTACCCTTTTTAAATTTTTAAAATAAAAAAAATAATATTGAACTGCCACTTACTATGAACCATGAACCTAACCATAAGCAACGGTTTTAAACTGTAAATCATAACCATCACTACCAGAGACTAATCTAAGTAGGGGCTATCTTGGGCTCTACTTCATCCGTGCAAGACAGGGAGTAGCTCATCGGTAGTGGGGTCAATGAGGAGGAAAGACCTCAAGAGGCGACCATGGGGGCTCTGGAAGTAGGTTTGTTGATCGTAGATGTCGATTTGGATGCATTTCTGCTTTAGTTTTTTATGTCAGTTTGGTAAAAGGAATCGGGGGGAGAAGTCATGGAGTTGTGCCTTCTTCTCTTTCTACCAGATCTGTTGTCCCTTACCCAAGCTGACAAAGGTGAGATCCATTCGCATCTTTGAAATTTCCCCCTTCTGCGAGTTGATCCGGAGACTATGGTTCGAAGGAAGAGCTTCCATTCAGTAATTGTACAGGTTTCACTCGCCTACTCTTTTTTTTTAATGAAAAGATAAATATATCCTCAAAGAAAATGCACAAATTATACAATGACCAAGAGTCCCTACTCATGTCATGTCTGATGAAATATCAGATTTGAGAAGGTGCCCGAGGTATGATGTACAAGTACTCACATTTATACCAACACACACACACACTCTCTCTCTCCACTATCAGAAGTGCTCCGGTCAAATATCCATCCTCCATATGAATCACGGAGGATCAGGCATGGACTGGTCTCTGTCATCACTGTCAGGACAAACACCTCCTAAAGGTGCCTCAACATTGTATATAACCAAGCATCCTCTCTAGCTATCCTCCATCCCTCTAGCGTCGGGCTCAATGCAAGCCAAACTGAAAGTTGAAAGGTGTATAGTTTTATTTTGGCATCCCCCACTCCCCTAGCCCAAGTTGTGATCTAGGGTCCTCTACCTCTATCAACTTGTGTCGTCTCCAAGTTGCACCTGGATCTCCAATTCCCATTCATTTTTAGCAAATGATCATCTATCAACAGATTTGATATATTTTTACTGCGAGTCATTTGCTATGGACTAGATAGGTCTTTCTGGTGGATCTATTCACCCTCATTGGTTTTTTGGCAAAGGCCCAGCCGTAAACAAACATGAAACATCTTTACCACGGACCATTTACTACAGACAAAATAGATCTTTCTAAGATGGATCTATTCACCTATACATTAGCATTAACCGTACATATGCTCTCACTTGACCTCACAAATCTCACGATATACACTAATAGGACATGTGCTCTCACACCACACTATCTCATTGTATGCACTCTCATGATAGGTGTATGATGCTCCTGTATGAAACTAGGGCGCTAAACAAGTGAAAGCACGTGGAAAACATCTAGTTCCTTATCAAGAAGATCCATGCAAAGAGAAGAATAAACAAGCATCCTATACTAAGTTTTATGATAGTTATACCTTTGGTGCGTGCACACGATCTCTCGACAGCTAGGATCTCAGCGTGATCAAGCATTCACGCCTCTAACGGTATCCACACGAACAAGCTTCTCGTTTTTCTCAAAAATTCACAAAGTTGAGAAAGAAACAACCTTTGGTTGTGCTAGCAACCACATGGTTGATTTTCGGCCAAGATGAGGAAGAAGGAAGAAGAAGAAGAAGAAGAAAGGTTTTTCATCTAATAAAATTTATCATCCATAAATCATATTTATATCCATCTCATGAATACCAAAGGGTTTTGCCATTTCATCTTCCAATCCAATGACTCAAAATTGACCATTCAATCCAATGGTTCAAAATTGACTATTCATCTTCCTTGGTGAACTCAAGTTCACCCAATGAGTCTAACTCATTGAACCATCACCCAATGAGTCTAACTCATTGAACCATATCAATCCAAATTGGCTCTATAAATCTAATTCAAATTAGACTCAATCTAATAATTGGATCCAATTGAGTCTAACTCAATGAGTCTAATTTGGATTAGATTTAATCCAATGATCCATCATATGAATTCATCTCTAAATTAACTTATTCTTTGTGTGTGACCCAATAGGTTCTCGTAACATTGACAATATATCCAAATCAATATTTAGATACATAAGCAATGAGTGGTATCTAGCAAAGCATCATTGCTACCTAAGTGACGAGAATGTCGAGATCCGACTTAACCTTTCTGTGGCTACTATCTTGTATGACTTGGTCCCTCTATCCTTGATATCTAGATTGATCAATGAGGCATAGACTGTGTCATCCTTTTATCAATCTTTGTGTTTCTTGATCTCTAAGTAGACACACTCAATCAAATAAACTCAATATCTCATATTGACTGATTTGCGCATGATCATGCTTTCTTGTGTCCTACTAATCAAGGGGCTCACAGATATCGCTTCTGTCATATGGAAAGAATAGATCTCATCTACATCACTCACATCCATCTTCATAATTCATTGCATATCCAGTGATCGACTTTATTATCTACCTTGTTACAGGTGACGTTTGCCGATACCAAAGTATGTAGGGAACTGTAGTGACTTCAGGTCTAAGGACTATTCATACCAATAGTCACATGAGAATGTTTATGACACTTATATAATGATCCATGAATTCTCATGGCGGGTCATTCAGTATATATTCTCTAATATATATCCATGTGTCAACCTGATATCTCATATCCATGACTTGTGAGATTAAGTCATCCATTGACCTACATGCTAGTCTTAACACATTAATATTGTCCTTGTATATTAATGCTTGACTAGGAATAGTTAAGAGTAGTGTTCTATGTATATCTACAATCTCACTATCAATTCAACCAATTGATATATTATAAATAAGAATCTACTATCCAAGGATATTATTATATTTATTTAATTGGCACTGAACTGAAATAAATATAATAACCAACTTTGTCTTTTTATTAATAATGAAATACGATACAAAAATGAGCCTTTTATAATCATCTCATAATTGGTACTAGAACTATTACTAACAATCTCCCATTAACACTAGTGGCAATCACTGAGATATTGAATACCCATTGACCTAGTGTGACCATCATGCTTTCTTTATGTCAAAGTCTTGGCCAAAGGATCTGCAATGTTAGCATCGGTCGGTACTCTGCATGTCCACATCTCCTCTATCGATGATCTCTCGAATGAGATGGAAACGTCATAGTATGTGTTTGGATCTCTGATGAGAGTGAGGTCCATTAGCCAGTACAATAGCCCCATTGTTATCACAATAGAGGTCTATTGGGTTTACTATATTAGGAACAATACCAAGCTCTGCAATAAACTTCCTAATCCAAATAGCCTCCTTTGTTGTAGCTAAAGCAGCAATGTACTCAGCCTCTGTTGTAGAATCAGTGAATGTGTCCTACTTTGAACTATTCCAGCTCACATCACCACCATTTAGACAAAATGCATACCCTGACTGCGATCTGAAATCATCTTGGTCAGTTTGGAAGCTAGCATCGGTGTAACCCTTTATAACAAGCTCTTCATCGCCTCCAAAAATCAAGAAATAATCTTGAGTTATTCTCAAGTACATTGTCAATGTATGTACTCTGATTTAGACCAAGCAATCACTTAGATCTATCTCTATAAATCTTAATGCCTAAAATGTAGGCTGCTTCACCTAAGTCCTTCATTGAAAAATAATTCCTAAGTCAAGTCTTCACTGACTGAAGAATAGGGATATCATTTCCTATGAAAAGTATGTCATCTACATTCAATATGAGAAAGATGACTATGCTCTCACTAACCTTCTTGTAGATACAAGGTTCATCTTCATTATTGATGAAACTAAATATTTTGATCGCATCATCGAATCGAAGATTCCAACTTCAAGAAGTTTGCTTCAATCCATAAATGGATTTTTACAACTTATATACTTTTCCAGTATGCTCTAAATCTACAAAACCCTCATGTTGTGTCATGTACACATCCTCGAGTAGATTTCCATTAAGAAATGCGATTTTGACATCCATCTGTTAGATCTCATAATCATAGTAAGCAGCAATAGCAAGCATGATCTGAATGGACTTTAGCATCGCAACTGGTGAAAAAGTTTCATCATAGTCTATACCATGAATCTACTTAAATCCTTTAGCTACCAATCTAGCTTTATAAGTATGCATATGACCATCCATGTCAGTCTTCACCTTGAAGACCCACTTACACCCAATGGGGTTGATCCATTCAGGTGGATCAACCAAAGTCCATACTTGGTTAGTGACATAGATTCCATTTCGGATCTCATTTCGGATCTTATGGCCTCTAGCCATTTCTCAAAATCTTGGCCCTGTAGAGCTTTCTGATAAGATGTAGGCTCGTTGAGATCAACTAGTACTATATCACCATTGTCAGACAAGAGAAAAGAATATCTCTTAGGTTGACGACAGGTCCTATCAGATTTGCGTAGAGCTTGTGCTACTTGAACATATTGTTACTCCACAAGTTTTTGTGGTGTAACAACATCATGATCCACAACATCTTGTGGTTCATGTTCAGTTTCCATCAAGGTGTAAGTGCTAGTTTGTGCATCTTGAATTTCTTCAAGATTGACTTTACTCCCACTAGTTTTTCTAAAAACAAATTCCCTTTCTAGAAAGACACCAGTTCTGATAACAAACGCCTTGCCTTGTGTGGGATTATAAAAGTAGTATCCCTTTGTTTCTTTGGGATATCCTACAAAATAGCACTTATTTGATTTGGGTCCTAGTTTATCTGAGACTTACCGTCGAACGTAAGCCTCACAACCCTAAATCTTCATAAAAGACATCTTGGGACTCTTCTCGGTCCATATCGTATATGGTGTCTTTATGACAGTCTTAGATGGAATGCGGTTAAGTGTGAAAGCGACCGTCTCTAGAGTATGTCCATAGAAGGAAGTAGGAAGATCTGTATGGCTCATCATCGATCGTACCATATCTAATAAAGTACAATTTCTCCTTTCTGATAACGATTCCATTATGATGTTCCAGGTGGAGTGAGTTGAAATATGATCCCACACTCAAGGAGATGGTCATGAAACTCTTGGCTAAGATATTTCCCATCTCGATCTGATCGAAGCATCTTAATACTCTTACCAAGTTGGTTTTGTACTTCATCTTGAATTCTTTGAAATTTTTCAAAGGATTCTGACTTATGTCTCATCAGATACATATAATCGTACCTACTGAAATCATCAATAAAAGTAATGAAGTAATGATAGCCTCCTCTAGCTGCTATTCTGAAAGGGTCACATACATCTGTATGTATGAATCCTAACAAGTCATTTGCTCTTTCGCTATGCCCACTAAATGAAGTCTTTGTTATCTTACCTTGAAGACAAGATTCGCATGCCTCATATGATTCAAAATCAAATGAGTCCAAAAGTCCACCCTTATGGAGTTGGGATATGCGACTCTCATTTATGTGATCCAAGTGACAATGCCAGAGATATGTTTGGTTCAAATAGTTAGACTTGAACCGTTTGATATTTATGTTATAGATTGGGTTTTCAAAGTCTAGAAAATAGAGTTCATTCATAGAGGTGCACTACAATAAAACATGACATTTAAATAAACAGAACAACATTTATTCTTTATTATAAATGAAAATCTCTTCTTGTCTAAACAAAAAACAGAGATTATGTTTTTGGTTAAAGCAAGCACATAATAGTACTCTTCTAGTTCTAAAACAAGTCCAGTGGGCAAAGATAAAGAATATGTTCCTATAGCGACAGCAGCAATTCTTGTATCATTGTCTACTCGTAGGTCTACTTCGCCCTTTGTCAATGATCTACCATTTCTCAACCTCTACACATTAGTACAAATGTGAGATGTACACTCAATATCTAATACCCAAGAAGAAGAAATAGATAGATTTACTTCTATGACATATATACCTGAGGCAGAAGTCTCACTTCTCTTATATTTCAGTTCCTCTAGGTATACCTTGCAGTTCCTCTTCCAATGTTCGGTCTTACTACAGTGGAAACAGGTTCCTTCCTTAGCAACCCCACCTTTGGGTTTCAATGCATGAGTCTAGCCATTGCCTTTAGCTTGGGTCTTACTCTTACCTTTAGGCTTCCATTTGCCTTTGCCCTTTTGTACCATTAAAATAGTATTGGGCTTTGCCTTCTTAATTTTGAGTTTAACAGTTCTCAACATGCTCAACATCTCAGGCAATGGTTTATCAATTTCATTCATATTGTAGTTCATGACAAACTGACTATAGCTCTCAGGCAATGACTCCAGAATAAGGTCAGTGGTCAATTCTTAGCCTAATGAAAATCCCAACCTTTGTAGATTCTCCACATACCCGATTATTTTAAGCACATATGGCCCTACGGGACTTCCTTCTTGCATTATGCACTGAAACAATACCTTAGATATCTCAAATCTCTCATATCTTGCTTGTCCTTGATATAGTTGTCTAAAATGTTCAACCATATCATAAGCATCTATGTTCTCACGTTGCTTCTGAAGCTCAGAGTTCATGGTGGTGAGCATAAGACATAATACACCTAATGCATCATCTTGATGCTTCTTATAAGTATATCTATCAGCTCTAGTGGTAGTAGTGGGGTTGCTTCAAGAATGGGCTGCTCTAGGACGTATAATTTCCTTATTTTCTTGAGAATTATTCTCAAGTTTCTGCACCAATTCAGGAAGTTAGCTCCATTGAGTTTGTCCTTATTAAGGACAGATCACAGAGAGAGTATATTCAACATACTAGATGACACGGTGGTCTACAACATCAAAATGCAGAAAAAGTATCATACTCAGATCATTTAATTGGGATTTTAATTAAATGATTTTCCCACTGAATTCTAAAGCTTGGTAGAAGGAAATCTCTAGTAACTCTAAATCCAATCACGATGACATTCATGTGGGACAAGATCCATATTATACCTCATGTTGAGTTAGCTTTGGCTAATCATTCAAGACTTGTATAAATTAGGTAGGCAATGTGTACCATTTGGACAAGATCCATATTATACCTCATCTTGAGTTAGCTTTGACTAATCGCCCAAGACTTAGTACAACTTAGGTAGACATCATTTATCAATTACATCCTATGTAACTCTTGTATCTTTATGTGAACAAGATTATTTGTTCGTTTGCCCATTTTATGAACTCCATATTATAATTCATCTTGAGTTAGCTTTGGCTAATCACCCAAGACTAATATAATTTGAATTACATCGCATGGGTTATGCCTCTAAGTTCTCAATCCAATTGAGGTAACTTAGTTAAGTCACAACCAAAGTCTAATAGTCGGACATCACAATTGTCCTGTTACACTCTACTAAGATAAAATGAGTCACTTTGCTTTGGCAAACCTGACTACAAATGATCGAGGTAGTAGTGAGTACCGAATTTTGATAGGCATATTAAAAGGACCTAATTACGATAGCTACATATGCATCACATACATTTATGGTATATCATGACACACATCACATATATGCATAAAGGAAAAACATGACATGGTTATGACCCCATTTTTCTATGATCCTCTCAAGCCAATGAGAAGATCAAAAGGTCAGCCTATGTCTAAGCATCTTCTCCAAGTGCTTCCTTGGTCATCGTGTGTTGTTGTTCTTCTCTCTCTTTCACCATTTTCCAGTAGACTAATTCTTCTCTAATTTGTACATTACAAAATCTAAAGAAACCTCGAGTTACATTTGAGGGTAGTCTAAATTTACAACAAGAGTGATAAAAGATGAAGGCACGACACGCAGGCCGTATTATGAATTACAACATACACACACATCTAATCACATTAGGGTTAAAAGCCATAATAACCATGCACCATGCCATTTATATTCACAATATCCTTGTGACATAAATTTACTATAATTTCAAAAACAAATTATGAGTCCATGTTATTTACAACATTTTGGCCGAGACCACCTTATTGCTCACAACTTCTCTTGGGTCGAAACCTTGTAAGTATATATATATCAAACAAAATAGGTTATAACACTTGTTCATAACATGTATAAAGATGTTATATCCTCTAGTTTGTCCATATACTTACTATTTCATTCCCAACAGAGACAAAAACTCATAATCATAAAAACATAGCAAATCTATCATGCAAATTTCTATATCACACATATAAAAATTCTACAACTTAGTATATCCCTTCGCAAGTGGCTCTAATACCACTGCAAGGAATTAGGGCGCTAGACAGATGAAAGCGTAGCTAAAAACATTTAGTTCCTTATCAAGAGGATCCATGCGAAGGGAAGAATAAACAAGCATCCTATACTAAGTTTCATGATAGTTACACCTTTGTTGCGTGCATACGATCTTCCGACAGCTAGGATCTCAACACGATCAAGCGTTCGCGTCTCTAACGATATCCACACGAACAAACTTCTCGTTTGTCTCACAAACTCATAAAGTGGAGAAAGAAATAACCTTTGGTTGTGCTAGCAACCACAAGGTTGATTTTCGGCCAAGATGAGGAAGAAGGAAGAAGAAGAGGAAAAGTTTTTCATCTAATAAAATTTATCATCCATAAATCATATTTATATCCATCTCATGAATATCAAAGGGTTTTGCCCTTTCATCTTCCAATCCAATGGTTCAAAATTGACCATTCAATCCAATGGTTCAAAATTGATTATTCATCTTCCTTGGTGAACTCAAGTTCACCCAATGAGTCTAACTCATTGAACCATCACCCAATGAGTCTAACTCATTAAACCATATCAATCCAAATTGGCTCCATGAACATCAATCCAAATTGACTCTATGAATCTAATTCAAATTAGACTCAATCCAATAATTGGATCCAATTGAGTCTAACTCAATGAGTCTAATTTGGATTAGATTTAATCCAATGATCTATCATATGAATCCATCTCCAAATTAACTTGTTCTTTGTGTGTGACCCAATAGGTTCTCGTAACATTGACAATGTATCCAAATCAATATTTAGATACATAAGCAATGAGTGACATCTAGTAATACATCATTACTACACAAGTGACGAGAATGTCGAGATCCAACTTAACCTTTCCGTGACTATTATCTTGTATGACTTGGTCCCTCTATCCTTGATATCTAGATTGATAAATGAGGCATAGACCGTGTCATCCTCTTATCAATATTTGTGTTTCTTGATCTCTAAGTAGACACACTCAATCAAATAAGTTCAATATATCATATTGACTCATTTGCATATGGTCATGATTTCTTGTGTCCTACTAATCAAGGGGCTCAAAGATATCGCTTCCGTCATATGGAAGGGATAGATCTCATCTACATCACTCACATCCCTCTATACAATTCATTGCATACCCAGTGATCGACTTAATTGTCCACCTTGTTATAGGTGACGTTTGCCGATACCAAAGTACATAACTCCTTATGTAGGGAACCGTAGTGACTTCAGGTCTAAGGACTATTCATATTAATAGTCACATGAGAATGTTTATGATACTCATATAATGATCCATGAAACATTCTCATGGCGGGTTATTAAGTATATATTCTCTAATACATATCCATATGTCAACTTGATATTTCATATCCATGACTTATGAAATTAAATCATCCATTGAGCTACATGCTAGTTTGATCAATGCATTAATATTGTCCTTGTATATTAATACTTGACTATGAATAATTAAGAGTAGTGTTCTATGGATATCTACAATCTCACTATCAATTCAACCAATTGATATGTTGTAGATAAGAACCTACTACCCAAGGATATTATTATATTTATTCAATTGACACTGAACTGAAATAAATATAATAATCAACTTTATCTTTTTATTAATAATGAAATATGATATAAAAATGAGTATTTTATAATCATCTTATAATTAATACTAGGACTATTACTAACAGCTCCAACCAATCTGATGAGATGCCCTCTAAAGATCGCTTCATCCAATACAACCATACTCTCCAAATACCAATATGTATGTCCACTATATCATCTAATGTTAATATCTCGATATTTGTGCCCTCGACTGATGATATGATCAGCATGTATACGAAATATCTGAGTCGGCATGTATCTAAAGGAGTAATATCACTAGCCATATCATTGTCCACCTCACGCAAAACATGGTAGTGTGTCTTGCATCAAGTGTTTGTCTCCTTATCGGTATGAATTCCTCCGTGTAGAGTCTCATACCATCAACGTCTCCATTTCATGGTACTAAGTAACGAATGATTTTTTTTTTACAGCAAGGTCAATTATTTGTAACTGACGAGATATCAAATCAGAGTAATTTCTCCAGTTCTATAGATATGTAACAGGAAAATGTATGTTCGACATATCTCTATATGACATACCAAAATGTCTGATGGAATCAGTTACTTTAATAGGTTAATTATTCATACTTATCCAAATAATCCAGCTGAATAGGTCGCCGAGGTCTAATAGATTACTGAGATCTAACAAAACTCATTTCCAATTTCTAGGTTTGTATTGCAGCGAGCATCGCAACCTGTCGTTCTTGGTTTCTTTACTCTTGGCGTGAAAAATATGTTTTTAGTGCTTCTTTTGTTCCGGAGTATGAGAATTTTTAAAATATATATATATATTTTAGACGACAACAATTAATGAGTGAGTAAATTCCAATGAGCTATTGTTGCTTTTAAGAGAAGAAATTGAACGGGAGCCGTGGTTGTGATTGGATGATTGGACAGCGCATCCAGGGCCCATTTGTAGCCTCTACTCTCACGTGCGTAAATTTTTTTCATTTTTTTTTTATGCCAATCAATTTATAATTTAAATGATTTGGTAGATGCATGCAATGCCATAGATTTGGTAGAAACGTGATCTTATCATGTCACATCATGATTTTTTTATAAAAAGTTAATATCATTTGGTCATGCATTTATTATTGACTTCGTTTTCAAACTATATGTATTTTATGTTTTTTTTTAAGGATTTATCCATTGTGCCGAAGCAAATAAAGTTAAAATAAATTACACGGCTATTGTAGTCAGAGTTGATTAAAAAATAGAAAATTTTATTAATAATTAAAAGATCCCCTCATGTAATTTATAGGTGTTTATATAAATACTATATTTTAGATAAAGAAAGGAAATAAATTTTAAATATAGACATCAATTCTAATTGTATAGAGAAAGGAAAAAGTTTTTTTTTAAAAAAATATCTTAATAAAAATTAAAATTAATAAAAAAAGACTTTATTATAATTTAATTATAACACATAATTATTAAGAATATAAAAAATACCTTAAATATTATAAAAATAAAAATTACTAAAAAAAATATTAATAAAATTTTTAGAGGTTCGAATTAGGATCTAAATGGTAAAATTTTGATCCGAAAATTGACGATTATGAGTACTTTTATGAGATTTTAAATTCCAAATTAAAAATTATGATAGTTTGAAATTTAAAAGATCATGTTAAATTAATCCTACATTAATAGAAAAAAAAATTAATATACAATTTGGAAGGAAAAAAAAAAAAAGCAAGAAAGGAAAACGAGGAAGGAACTCTACAACGAAGACGATGGCAACTAACTCAGAGACGGAAAAACTCGTGGAGGCACGAATGAAGGGGATGGACCGATGGAGGCGACATTGCCTCTTCAACCTAATAAACTTTCGGTTACTCGACTGTGACTGTTGGATCCTGCAGTTAAAAAAGGCGGGTTTGTTTCTACACCATTCGATCAGGCATGCTTTCCCACAAAAGCTAATTAATCAGCAATTCAGATGACACCTCGATCCCTTCAGTTGGTTAAACCGCATTGATTAAAGCGACATCAAAAAGGTATGATTATAGTGATTGGGTTAATTAGGAGTATGGCCGAATTGAAGACCAAGGTTGATGGCACATGCCAACATTAAATGAGAATGGCCAAATAAAGGTGCACAATAAATGTGAGGTGGTGCCCCGATCATGCATCAGATTCAAAATCCTTCCGCACCTGACTGATGACAGAGGCACTGATTAGTGAAAGTCGGATGAGATGACAATCCCCTCTTGTCGAAACCTAATAATTCAGTCAATCACACTCGCATCTCATCCGACTACATTCGAATCTCATTCGACTATACTCGAGAGGAAGACTTGTAATATGAAGAATATTACGTGTTCAAGAAAATCAATGATCATCGCTGAGATAGGGATCGAAGTTAATTAGTTAAAATAGGTCAGTGAGTTCATTCCCCCACTCAACTTACCTGACGAGTCATCCCACCAGTCGGCTCAATCGAATTGTGCTCCACAAATTTGATCGTCCCACTTGGTCGGATCAGTTTCACCGATCTGATCTCCTTGCTCAGTCTGACTAACCCCGCCAACAAGACGCTCTAATCCTCTCCTCTAGGCTCTGTTGACCACTGCTTTGTTTTGCTCCAGTCGACTTACCAATTGAACATTATGTGCTTGGTCTTATGCATAATTCAGGTTTCGGCGATCTCGCTCAATAATATCGGCTCCGCCGATCAAACTGTCCTGCTCATTCATCTCAGTTCAACTAATCTGATATCTCTCCACTTACCTATCAAACTTCTCCGCTCCCAGAATATGGTTGAGTTGGCTACTGTGGGATAGATATTGCTACAACTGCAAAGGTTTGAATCTTTGTAAAATCGAGAAAAATATCTTCACCGTAATGACCAATTACAGTTTCCCAATCACTGTTTGAGGTCTCCTCGGATGGGTCTAGTGGCTAGCGCATGAGATGTTGTCACAATAAGGTGTGAGGTTCGAATCTCGGCGAAGCCGAGGTAAATACCTCCCTTATGTGCTAGTCACTATTCCAAAGGCTAGTAGCCGTCCGTGATTTACCTCCTCCGTGTTGACCTTGGGACGAGTTGACAAGGGCGCTAGGGGCGAACATATTCGTCTTTTACCACAATAGGATGAGCCAACCATATGGAAATGTTGGGGCGGCAGATTCGATCTTTGGTCTAACTTTCCCTATAGATATATAATTAAAAGAAGAAAAAAAAATATATATATATATATATATATATATATTAATTTATGGAAGAGGTCATGATCTCATCCAAATGTCTTTATCAGTTCATCCCCAAGTCAATATGAAAAAGATTAATTATGGATGACTATTAATTTTAGACAGTTGAATAATATATGGAGAATAACAGATATCCAATTATTAGTTAACTGTTCATCTCAAAGAGTCAATTGTCCATCCGAGGAGACGTCTATGAGATAAGAAGGATAAGATGATGATTTGAAGAATAGTGAATTTTTAATAATCATATCAATAAAAAAAATCTCCCTCGAAGGTGGAGTATAATATAAAAGGGAGATTATAACGGTAAGATCGATGGTTTTTAAGATAAAGTAAGATCAAAATAGTAAGGAGGCTCACACGCCGCTTTTTTTTTTTTTTTTTTTTTTTTTTTTTTTTTGAGTAATAAGATAAGTAAGATCAAAATAGAAAGGAGGCTGACACGTCCATTTATTGGTACCAAAGAGTAGGCATAAAAGATCTAAGATATACTCCATTGGTGGTCCTCGAGTCCACTGATTTTATTTGGATATATTTTCACAATATTTATTAATTTTTATTCCAATATAGATATTATATGTTGAATAATTTTTGAAGAAAAATTATTAAAATATGTAATACAATCTAAGTTTATATATATTATATATATATATATATATATATATATAATAGATTTTGATATTACGTGCCCGTACATGTGCGACTGTGCGCGCAGAGAATATTATTCGTTTTATTTTTTTTTAATTTTTGAATTAAAAAAATAATTAAAATATTTTTAAAAAATTTTATTTTTAGGGTTCAGACTTTAGGTTATAATTTTTAAATTATTTTTTTTTAGATTTTACCTTAGGGTTCAAGCTTCCCAATTAGATTATAGTGTTTGATTTTTAAAATTTTTTTAATAAAATAAATTTAAGTATTTATTAAGTATGGTAATATAGAGATATGTTAATGTATTAGAAATTTATATAAAGAAATATTAATTTTTTTTAATTTAAAATATTAAAAAAATCAAAAAAAAATCGTGTGATCTATTGTACGCACAGTCGTGCACTGTACGAAGACGCAAGAGGATTGATATGCTGCGCCTGCACAGTATGCGACTGCGCAGCATATCAATCGACGTTTTTTTATTTTTTTTTATTAGTTTTTAAATTAAAAAATAATTAAAAAATTTTACATTTCTTTATATAAATTTCTAATACCTTAATATATTCCCTCGACATATTACAATACTCAATAAATGCTTAAATTAATTTTATTTTAATTTTTTTTTAAAACTAAACACTATAACCTAATTTGGAAGCCTAAACCCTAGAGGTAAAATCTAAAAAAAAAATTAACTTTAACACTATAACCAAAACCCCTAGAAATAAACTCTAAATTTTTTTTTTTTTAATTTATAAATTAAAAAAAAAATAAAAAAAAAATGAAAACAGTTACTATCCTGCGCGGCGCGCACAGTCAGGATAACAAAATTTTATATATATATAAATCGGTCTATGAAATTAACATAAATCTCACCGTAATGGTGGATATTAGAAATCTATCAAATGTCAACTTTGATCTGCAAATGCAACATATTTGAAAAGCTAAAGAAACGTACCGACATGACTCGTAGCAAACTGCATCTCTATCTCGTACTCCGAAAGCTCGAATGGGCAGTCAGCACTCAGCAGTGCATTGTTTCTGCAAATAAATCGAACTGGTGAGATTTCGGCACAATAATATATATATATATATATGAGAAGATCGATACGCGATGCTTAAACATGGGAATCATGTGCTTAATTACGTCAAGATATGGAGAAGTAGATTCATCGAAAGAAATCTGTTAGAAAAGCCTCGCGCAGACTTCTGTGAGCTAAAGGGAAGGATAAAGTACGTTCCGGTGATGATACGTCGATGTCTTTGGTGATCACCTCGCTCGGCGGTGTAGCCCATGACCCCTACAATTACCAAAAAAAAAAAGTAACGACATTTACTTTGTAATTATCACTAATTAACAATAAAATTTATAAGAAAAAAATATTTATCCCTAAATTAGTAATAAATATTTATCGTCAAATTTAATGACGACCAACGAGGATTCATCGTCAAATTTAAAGATCTTCATCAAAAATCAGTGGGATTGCTAATTTGGATTCGAAAATGAATTTTATCATCAAATTGGTAGCGAATCCAGAATTTGTCGTCAATTTAGTGATGAACTTGACGACAAATTTTATTTTTGTCATAAAAAATTCCTAACTTGACCCTTCGACCCCGATTCCCAATCCCCCAAAACCCCCGATCCCCTTAACTTGGTGACGGCGAGGGTTGTGATGGCAACGAATGCTCGATTGGAAATGTGCGGTTGTAAACTTTCTCCTCTCTCCTTTGCCCTTTCCTCTCCTCCCTTCTCATTTCCCCTTTCTTCGCCGGCCGTATCTAGTCGCGATGAGGTTTGACGATTGCTAGTCATGGTCACTAGGTGTGGCGACTGCCAACCATGACCTTGAGCCATGGATCAGGCTGACTGTGAGGAGGCTAGCCACCACGCCCTTGAGGCTGGCTGCAAGGAGGCCGGTCGGCGGTTCAAGCTGGCATCCCACCGACCACTGAGATCGGAAGTTATCTATAATGAAATTTAAGATTCAATTAGACAAGAACATCGAAATATTTTTTTTAACTCATAAAATTTAATGTGATTATCTTGAATAGAAATGATCATAACCATCTCATTCTTTTTCTTACTTGGATGGCGCGGTAGTAGCATAGATGGGCATCGGGGTGGTGGGGGTAATGAGGAGGGTCAATTGTTGAATTTCCAACTTGTTCACTAATGCTCACAATCTATCTCGATGATAAGGAAAAATGAGGATGAAAAAAAATGATGTTTGATCCTGTCCGAATCGCCGAACCAAAGGACGCTGAGCACGTGGCACGATCCTAGTCGATGGAGTGGATCTCCGGCTGGTCGAACGAAGCTCCGGCAATCCTGCACAAAAGTCGAGCTGGGAAGGGATTCCCGGCGGCGACCCTCCGACGCTCAAGTCAGGTAAGTGGTGGAAAAAGTGGCTGCCAAGCTTGTGTGTTATGTGTACCTTTTGAGAAGTAAGAGGCTCTTTATATAGGGCGGGGAAGGAACTAATGCACGTCCACCGAGGTGCATACGTGTCAGCAACCCATACCTTGGTATGCACTTGTCAGAGAGCTTACCTGACACCATACTGCTACAGTCCGAGCATGCCTTCGATGGGACAACAGGACACCCCGTTGTCAGATTAGGAGTATGGCGTAGCCATACGACTTGACGGCTATCAGAAGATGTTCCCGTCTTTTACCGCCCGGCCGGGACGTCCGTCCGGCCGGCCGGGCGAAGAACGTCGTCCGGACGGCCTTAATTCCCGTCCCGGCCGGCCGGGCGGCACGTCCTTCCGCTCGGTCATTATGTACTGTTTCATTTGAGCGTCGGAACCCTAGTCCCTACCAGGGTGCCTTTTACTACCAGATGTCCCTTTCTTCTAAGTCCGATCGGCTCGTCCTTCTCCGGCGGGCCACTGGGCCCTTTGACCTCCCCGTGGCGTTGACCCCTCGTTATGGGGTTCCGGATTCTTACCACCGGATCACTTGCCTTCCCCTCGAGTCTAGTCGAAGGAGGCGAAGTCCGACTGACTGGACTGCCGATCTGACTGAGCAATGCTCATTGCATTAGGCTGCTCGGCCAGGCACAAGGATGCTTATCCGTTCGGCAGTATCTATCCGTCCGACGATATCTTGTCCGTGCCTTGTGTTTTCTTGGAATCCACGTCCGATGTTCTCCCATACTACCCATCACGTGCTCTGCGCACGGTAAGAGGAGCTCATTAAATGCGGCTAGTAACCGGCTGACACGTGGCGATCGTGCGTTTGTCAGCGTATGGCGGTTGCGTCACTTCCGGTGGGACAGCCGCCGTTTGAAATGGAAGGCTAGATGACAACCTCGATATCAATGACCTGGATCGGACGGTGGAGATTGTTCCCGGGCGGCGATATAAAGTCCTCGACTCCGTCTCCGCCGCATTTCGTCCTCCTCATTTCCAGACACCTGTTGCTCCTCCTTTCGCCGGCGACCTTGTGCTCAGGCTTTCCGGCGACCATACGGCTTCTTCCGACCATCTCCCTCGCTTGTAAGACCCTTTTTCTCGCTCCTAACGCTTTCTTCTTTCTGCTAATCGTCTCCTTCAATCGATTTCCCTCCATTCCTTGCTTGAACTTTCCCTTTCGGTCCCGTATCCTTATTTGTCGACCATGACTAGCACCTCGCAGCCGACCGACGGTGCTCCGGGTCTTTGGTACTCGAACATGGAAAGCCGGTTCGACGAGGAGGACGCCTTGCGCCTCACTCGAGCCTATGACCTGCCGATCGACCACCAAATAGTGTTAGCCACACCGGCCGATCGGCCTCACAATCCGCCGCCCGACACTGTTGTTTTCTTCCGAGACCAATTTCTGGCCGGACTGCGTTTTCCACCCCACAAGTTTTTCTTAGAAGTTTGCAATTATTTCCGCATTCCGCTCGGCCAGGTAGTTCCCAACTCTATTAGGTTGCTGAGCGGAGTGATAATTTTATTCAAACTGAACGGCATCCCCTTAGAACCAAAAACTTTCCACTACTTTTTTTATCCCAAGCAAGCCGAGTGGGGCACCTTTGTTTTCCAATCTAGGATAGGCTTCGTCCTTTTTGATAATATGCCGAGCTCCAACAAACATTGGAAGGAGCATTTTTTCTATATACGTTTTCCCGAACGGCCAACTTTTCGCACCAAGTGGCAGACGGCGATGCCATCGCAACCGGAGCTCGGCAAATTTAGAGGTGACGCGGCCTACCTTCATGCAGCCGACCGGCTAGTTGGCCAGCGCTATCATATTGACAAGCTACTCCTCCCGGGAGTAATGCACATATTCGGCTTGTCCTCTACCACAGCCGATCTGCCCTGCAGCATGAGTAAGTTTCCTTATCTTCCCATTTGTTTTGTTCTAACTGATTTATTTTTTGCTCCTGCAGCTGAAGTCATGTGGCGCGCCAAAGCTACCGAGAAGCTCAAACTGAAGGCCGCTCAGATTGAGGCGGTGACGAGCAAGGAGGTCGCCGAACGGGGCCTTGCTCCGGCTAATCCGGCCGGCGAAGAAGGTGAGGGGACACCAACTGTCCCCGAAGCCTCGGACGCCCCAGCCCCTCATGATGAGGCCGCCGGCGACATAGAACCTCCCACTGAAGCTGAGGTGGAGGGACGTTCAGCCGATGATGTGCCGCTGCGCACTCGGAAACGCCGACGACCAGAATCCGCTCCTGCCTCTACACTTGATGAGCCCCAACCCGAGCGGGGCGCGGGTGCACCGGTGCTGTCCGGGACGGTTTCCCTCGAGAGTACCCCGACCCCTCAGGGTTCTCCGAGGGCCAGCTCTGAGGTGAGCTTCCTTCCTCATCCACCGGTAAGGCCGGTACTTCTCAGAGCGAGCCGAGCGGCTCGAACTTAATAAAGACCGTTCTGCGCCTCCCCTAAGAGGCGTACATGGCTGCTGCTGATCGGCCAGTGGTCCCCGAGTAGCAGATTACCCTGACGGGCCCTCTCGCACAAGCTTGGATAGATGCTCGGTGTCGAATAGCCAAGATGACTCCCGGGCAGCTCGGTGACAGAGCGAGCCGAGCGGCTCGAACTTAATAAAGACCGTTCTGCGCCTCCCCTAAGAGGCGTACATGGCTGCTGCTGATCGGCCAGTGGTCCCCGAGTAGCAGATTACCCTGACGGGCCCTCTCGCACAAGCTTGGATAGATGCTCGGTGTCGAATAGCCAAGATGACTCCCGGGCAGCTCGGTGACAGCAACCTCCAACAGGCCACCGGGGTATGTTCTTCTTTTCTTTGTTTGCATATTCGAATTAAGTTTTTTAACCTGCGCACATTTGCTGGCAGAACTGGGTGGAGCAGATCGCTATTAGCGATCGATTGGCCGAACTGGAAGACGAGCTGAAAAAACAAAAGGCTGCGGGGGATAATGGGCAGTCGACGGCCGCTCTGGAGAAGTCCCAAAAACTGCTGGATGTCGAGCGGAAAAGGGCGTCCGATCTGGCGAGCAAGGTCGTTCGGCTTGAGGCGATGCTCAAACAACGGGATAAGGAGATCAAAACGGCGACCACTCGGAAGCAACAGGCCATCAATGATATGGATCGCATGAAGGTGGAGATCAGGGGGCTGGAGCAACGCATCAAAGATTTGGACGCCCTGCTGACCACAGAGAAGGAGAGCCGCTCGGCTGATCTCCAGAGATTTGATGGGGACTTGAAGGAGCTTCAAGCTGCCAGTGATGCCGCCCACGCCGCGCTCAAGGAATACCAAGAGGGGGAGTCGGCCCGCTCGGATGAAGTGAGGAAAGCGTTCCTCCGCTCGGAAGACTTCGGAGAGAAGTTTAACGACAAGATATCCCTCACTTTCGAGGAGGCGATCAAGGCGGCGGTGGGCTATCTGAAGACCAAAGGCCACCTGCCTGCCGAGCTGACCATCCCCCCCGAGGATCTAGCGAGCGTAATGGACACCATCCCCGACGCTCTTTTTGATTTTGATGTGTGAGGAGCGTTTTTGTAAACTTTTTTTTTTTTTTTTGAATTCCCGTCGTTCGGCCCTGCTTATCTCTATAATGACTTTTTTGGCTTGCATAATAGATAATCTTCTGTTCCTTTCGCTTTTTATTTTGGCAAGAAATTTTTCCTTCGTCACAACTAAGTGTTCTTTAAAACTCTTCCGCTCGGCACCACGCTATGCCAGACAAGCGAATTGTCTTTAATGTCTTTCATCATGCGACTAAGCAGCCGCTCAGCGTGCGAACGTCGCTTGTTAATTTGTTTGCCCTTTTAATTCCGGTTAACCATCTTTGGCTTTGCGCCTCACCTCAAAGGGGTTTTCGCTGGATTTTTGCATGCGAGCCGCTCAGACGTTTATAGACGCCTGCTCGTCTCTCGATCTTTAACGTCGGAGCTCGACGGCGCGGATATTTATAGCCGGTCGGCGTGGCTCTCGATCTTTAGCGACGGAGCTCGTGGGCCTTCCGCTCGGACGTTTATAGACGCCGGCTCGTCTCTCGATCTTTAACGTCGGAGCTCGACGGCGCAGATATTTATAGCCGGTCGGCGCGGCTCTCGATCTTTAGCGACGGAGCTCGTCGGCCTTCGCCGGGCGTTTATAGACGGCTCGTCTCGATCTTTAACGGAGCTCGGCGGCGCGGATATTTATAGCCGGCGCGGCTCGATCTTTAGCGGCGAGCTCGTCGGCCTTCCGCCGGGCGTTTATAGGCGTCGGCTCGTCTCTCGATCTTTAACGTCGACTCGACGCGGATATTTATAGCCGGTCGACGCGGCTCGATCTTTAGCGACGGAGCTCGTCGGCCTTCCAAGCGTTTATAGACGCCGGCCGTCTCGATCTTTAACGTCGGACTCGGCGCGGATATTTATAGCCGGTCGCGGCTCGATCTTTAACGCGGAGCTCGGCGCGGATATTTATAGCGCGGCTCTCGATCTTTAGCGACGAGCTCGTCGGCGCGGATATTTATAGCCGGTCGGCTCGTGGATCTCGACGGAGCGGATATTTATAGCCGGTCGGCGCGGCTCTCGATCTTTAGCGAGGGAGCTCGTGGGCCTTCCGCTCGGACGTTTATAGACGCCGGCTCGTCTCTCGATCTTTAACGTCGGAGCTCGACGGCGCGGATATTTATAGTCGGTCGGCGTGGCTCTCGATCTTTAACGTCGGAGCTCGACGGCGCGGATATTTATAGCCGGTCGGCGCGGCTCTCGATCTTTAGCGACGGAGCTCGTCGGCCTTTTAAGGCTAACTCCTTACCATGCCGAGCGGACTGGGCCTTCGTATCATATCCCGTGCTTGAACAATATTTATGCCCGGCCGAACAGCACGGGTTATTTGCTTACAAGTCTTTAAACATATAAACCTCCCGGCCGATCGGCTCAGGGGCCTTCACTTAGTAAGTCATTCGGCGAAGAATGCTCAATGTGTTTTCATCTTTTTGCTTCCTGCATTACAAGTATATAGACGACTAGCATATACACAAAAATGGATTACATTCGTGCACCTTTCATCCAGCTCGATAAGGCTGGAGATGATTTGCACTCCACGGTCGATCCAGCTGCCGTCCATCTTCATCGCGGAGCTTTTCAATAACTTTGAAGGGCCCTGCCCACGGTGCCTCCAGTTTGCTGACGTCGTCGACCGACTTCACCCGACCTGGAATGATCTGGGGATTACTCGACGGTTGTAGTTACCGCTTCATCCGCTATGCCATCAACCGAAGACGCCTTAGCTCGCTCCTCTCGACCAAATCCAGCTCCATGTCCCTCCGTTCGGCGTAGCTCTAGATCCGGACGGACTCAACGCCGACTTCCACCGGAATGACCGCCTCGCCGCCATACACCAAATGGAACGCTTCCTTTAGCGTTGTTCGGATGGCCCACAAGACGCTTCATCCGCCAACTTCCTCCCAAATGGTCGAGCCGAGCACGCAAACGAAGGATTTCCCGATTGGCCACTTCGGCTTGACCGTTGCTTCGAGGATACGGTGAAGTGTTGTTCGATGCCGTAGCTTTTGCACCAATCCTCTAGCACCTTGCCGCCCATTGTCGGAAACCAATCGGCGAGGGATGCCAAATCGACAGATGATGTGTTGCCGGATGAATTTTTAACCATCTGTTCATAGCGGCTCGGCCTCCACCCACTTGGAAAAATAGTCGACCACCACTAGTAAAAATTTCCTCTGCCCGGTCGCCATCGAAAATGGACCGACAATATCCATTCCCCATTGATCGAACGGGCATGAAACGGTTGATGCCTTCATTTCTTCGGCCGGTCAATGGGAGAAGTTATGATATTTCTGGCACGGTCCGAGCGGCGTCTGCTTGTAAAGTTGGCCAAAAGTACCCGGCCAAGAGGATCTTCTTGGCCAACGAGCGGCCGCCCGGATGCCCCCCGCATGATCCTTGATGTACTTCCTGGAGGATGTAGGCCGAGTCCTCCGAGCTCACGCATTTCAGCAACGGGCGAGAGAAAGCTTTCTTGTAAAGCTGATCGCCGATGAGTGTGAACCGACCGGCCCTCCTTCTTAGCAGCCGAGCTTCATACTCACTGGATGGTGTGGCGCCCGAGCGGAGGAACTCTATGATGAGTGTTCGCCAGTCGCTTGGAAATGTAAGGCCTTCCATCCGTTCGACGTGCGCTACTAACAGTACTTTTTCAATTGATTGTTGAATGGCGACCGGCGTTATTGAGCTCGCGAGCTTGGCTAACTCATCAGCTGCTTGATTTTCTGCTCTGGGTATCTTCTGTACAATAACTTCTCTAAAATCAGCCTTGAGTTTCTCGAAGGCTTCAGCGTAGAGCTTGAGCCGAGCGCTATTGATTTCGAAGGTACCACCCGACCGGCTCCCACATGCTGAGCTGCCTGCAAGCCAGCTATGAGGGCCTCGTACTCTGCTTCATTGTTGGTAGCTTTATAATCCAACCGGACGGATAAGTGCATCTTCTCTTCTTGAGGGGAGAGTAACAATATCCCAATCCCGCTTCCGAGCTGTGTGGACGACCCATCCACATATATTCTCCACATAGCTTCTGGCTCCGGCTTTTGCAGTTCAGTCACAAAATTGGCCAAGGATTGAGCTTTGATCGCCGAGCGGGGCTGGTATTGGATGTCAAATTCACTTAACTCCGTCGTCCATTTGATGAGCCGTCCGGATGTCTCTGGATTTAGTAGCACACGTCCGAGCGGGCTATTGGTTTTGACAACGATTGTGTGCGCCAGGAAGTATGGACGAAGGCGCCGAGCGGCGAGAACCAGAGCGAAAGCTAGCTTTTCGAGCCCGGTGTAGCGAGATTCAGCATCTTTTAAAATGTGACTAAGGAAATACACAGGCTCTTCTCCGCTCGACCTCACTAAGGCTGAGCCGATTGCATGCTCGGTTGAAGATAAGTACATATGAAGTGGCTCACCCGCAGTCGGCTTGGCTAATACCGGTAGGGAGTTCAGGTATGCCTTCAAATCTTTGAACGCCCGGTCGCATTCTTCGTCCCAGTGAAATTTTGTAGCTTTGCGTAAGATCTTGAAAAAAGGAAGGCTCTCGGTTTTGGAGATGAACCTAGACAGAGCGGTTATCCGACCTGCACCTCCCTTGTATTTCTTGGAGGGCATATCTTGTAGAGCTTTCACCTTACTAGGATTTGCTTCGATTCCCGTTCGGTCACTATGTACCCAAGAAAACCCCTTTTCCCGAACAGGCACTTCGAGGATTTAGCTTGACTCCATATTTCAGCGTTCGGAAGGTTTCCTCCATGTCTTTGAAAAGATCGCTCGGACGGATTTGATGAGAATGTCGTCCCACATAAACTTCTAGGTTCCGCCCGATCGCTCTCTGAATACTTTATTCATTAAGCGTGATATGTGGCTCCTGCAATCCGAACGGCATCACATTGTAACAATAAGTGCCGTGAAGCTGACTTTTCTTGATCTTCACGGGTGAGCGCACTTGGTGATAGCCACGGTAGGCGTCGAGCATCTGATTAATTCATGACTAGTCAGAGTCCACCAGCTGATCTATCCGGGGCAAAGGATAAAAATCTTTCAGGCAGGCTTTGTTAAGATCCCGAAAATCTATGCACACTCTCCATTTGTTGCCCGGCTTGGAGACTAATACCACGTTTGCCAGCCAGCTCGGGAACTGCACCTCACGTATATGACCGGCTTCCAGAAGCTTTTCCACCTCCGCCCGGATGATGGCATCTCTTTTTCTTTGCTTTACCGACCGAGCATCCGGTCGGACATGTAACTCGTGCTGCGCGATGCTCAGCGAAATTCCGGGCAGCTCATGTGTCGACCAGACGAAGACATCATGATTTCTTCTGAGGCATTGGATCAGCTCCTCTTTCTGTTCCTCCTCCAGATCGGACGCAATAAAGGTTGTGGCCTCCAACCGGGTGGGGTGAATTTGCACTTCCTCTTTTTCTTTATAAATTAAAGTGGGTGGCTTTTCGGTGATGGCGTTTACCTCGATCCGGGGCGTTTTCCGAGCGGAATTGGCTTCTGCTCGGACCATCTCACTGTAACATCGCCGAGCTGCTAGCTGATCTCCTCGTACTTCTCCTACTTGGTCCTCCACGGGGAACTTGATCTTGATGAAAGTTGAGACGGAATTGAGTCTGGGTCGTCCCAGTAATGGCATTGTGGGACGAGGGAGAGTCAACCACCACGAGTTTATTGTTCTTGTCCTCTGGCTCTTCTCCCGAGGTAGCCACCGAATCTGGCCGACCTACCAACTCAAGTGAACCCGTAGAGCGGAGTCGTCATAGGTAGCGCTCGGCTCGATCAATTTGCTGATCGAACGCCCTCTTGAATATGATGTTGACCGAGCTCCTCAACAAATACACGGTGAATAGTGTAATTGGCTATTACCGCTTTGATGAGCAGAGCATCGTCGTGGGGTACTTCAACTCCTTCCAGGTCCCCGGGCCCGAAACTAATTTCGGGTCCTTCCGCTCGTTCTAGGCTACAGCCGACTACATGAATTTGGAGCTGCCGGACGCTTGCCTTTCTAGCTCGATTGGAGTCTCCTCCCGAGCGGACGGTCGGGACCGTTCTCTGGACGCTTGGCGATTCTCCTTCCTTGGAGAATGATGCCGATCGGGAGTCTGTCGTTGTCGTCTATCAGCTCGCGTCCGATCGGCTTCATTGGCTCTTTGTCGCCTGTCGACTGAGGGAGATCGTCGTCCGGCGTTTCGAGGCACAGGATGAGCCACGAAGGGAAGACTTCGACAATCCCTTGTGTTGTGGGTATCGTCCGGTGGAAGGAGCAGAACATCGGGGTCCATCTCTTCTTTATCTTGGGTCGAGCGGCAGCTACCTCTTGCACATGGGACCTAACGTGGGGGGATCGGATTGTTTCAGCCCTGGGTCCTCTGGGCGGCTGATGAGCAGCAGGTTGTTTCCGCTCGGAAGGAGGAGGTCGCTCGGCTGGAGTTTCTTTTTTCTGAGCTGCTTGTGCTTCTTCCACATTGATGTATTCATTCGCCCGGTGTAGCATGTGATCATAGTCTCGGGGCGGCTTTCGGATGAGCGATCGGAAGAAATCTCCATCCACTAGGCCTTGTGTGAAGGCATTCATCATAGTTTCCGATGTGGCCGTTGGAATGTCCATCGCCACTTGGTTAAATCGCTGGATGTAAGCTCGGAGCGATTCACGGGCTTCCAGCTTGATGGCGAACAGGCTAACGCTTGTTTTCTGGTAGCGTCTACTGCTGGCGAAGTGGTGGAGGAAGGCCGTTCGGAACTCCTTGAAGCTTGTGATGGATCCGTCCGGCAGCCTTCGACCGATCCCGAGAGAGTGGTAAGAAAACTCGCACTTTACTCCATCTGTATTGATGGAGGGTTGCGATCAAACTTACCATGATCATCGGGTCGGTTGTCCCATTATACTCGCCGATCTTCGGAGGTACGTAATGCTTGGGCAGAGGGTCTCGTAGAATAGCCTCTGAAAATTGGCGATTGATCCGCTCGGGCGATGCTTCCGCTCGGGGGGCTTTCCCCTTCCTATCATCTCGTCTAGGCATTTCATCCGAAGAAGACCCCCTGTCTCTGTGAGTTGGTACGACTTCAGGGGTGCGGAACAGAGCCCGATGAAATGCGACGGTGCTCGGCCACCGATGCTGATGTTGCTTGCTGCTCCGGCCGCTCGGATGCGGCTTGATTTTGCTCCACAAGCTTGGCGGCCCTTATCTCGATCAGAGCGTCGAGTTCCTCGGTTGAAAGTGTCACCGCGTGTTGTCGTCCAGCCTCGTCCATTGTTTCCGACGGACGGCGCCAAATTGATCCTGTCCAAATCGCCGAACCAAAGGACGTTGTGCACGTGGCGCGATCCTAGTCGATGGAGTGGATCTCCGGCTGGTCGAACGAAGCTCCGGCGATCCTGCACAAAAGTCGAGCCGGGAAGGGATTCCCGGCGGCGACCCTCCGACGCTCAAGTCAGGTAAGTGGTGGAAAAAGTGGCTGCCAAGCTTGTATTATATGTACCTTTTGAGAAGTAAGAGGCTCTTTATATAGGGCGGGGAAGGAACTAATGCACGTCCACCGAGGTGCATACGTGTCGGCAACCCATACCTTGGTATGCACTTGTCAGAGAGCTTACCTGACCCCATACTGCTATAGTCCGAGCATGCCTTCGATGGGACAACATGACACCCCGTTGTCAGATTAGGAGTATGGTACCCACCGCCCGGTCGGGACGTCCGTCCGGCCGGCCGGGCGAAGAACGTCGTCCGGACGGCCTTAATTCCCGTCTCGGCCGGCCGGGCGGCACGTCCTTCCGCTCGGTCATTATGTACTGTTTCATTTGAGCGTCGGAACCCTAGTCCCTACCAGGGTGCCTTTTACTACCAGATGTCCCTTTCTTCTAAGTCCGATCGGCTCGTCCTTCTCCGGCGGGCCACTGGGCCCTTTGACCTCCCCGTGGCGTTGACCCCTCGTTATGGGGTTCCGGATTCTTACCACCGGATCAATGTCGTTTCCTTCTTGCGACTTCCATAACTACTCAAGGTTGCTATTGCTCATATCAAAGTGTGGTGTCGTCCATTTGATTTTGCCAAGTCTGAAGTTACATGCTACGATTGCAACAAGAAGGGACACTACAAGCCTAAATGTTCAAAATAGAAGCAAGGAAGAAGGAGGACATTAAAGGGTCCGAGTCATCAGATGAGTCAGATGAATAAGGACACGAATAAGCAAGCTACCTTCCCCTACCGGTAGAAGCGTACGTTGCCGAAACCGAGTCCGAGTCTGAGACAAAATCGGAAGCTGAGTCCGAGCGAAGCGACGAATCCGTATTCGTTTCCGAAGGGTGAAACAAAATTGTGAGTTCTCTCTTTACCTATACTCAGATAGATTATTTACAAAATATGATTGCATGTTTATTAAGAAAATTGGCCAAATCCAATCTCTGGGTTAAGTCACTCCAAAAAGAGGTAACATCCCTTACGGAAGTAACTAACTCGAGTTCTTTGATTGAGCAAGTTTAGGAAGAGAATTTCTTAGGATGGTTCACTTTGGATTTCAAGAATCTTGATCTGATTCTTGGAAAATAAAGAGTCGTATACAATCGATCCAGACTTGATATAAAGCTAAACATAAATCTATATCTTATTTGTCTCTTGTAAATTGATCAAATAGAAACTTAGTCCAAACCCTAGTCTAACTTGATTAATCAAGTTGGACTTAGTCAACATTGGATCCCCAAGGATTAAATTCATTACCTTGATAGACCTTATCGAGGCTATGATCCAGGAAAAGCCAATAGAAAGACCATATTCATTAGATAAACTTGTTTGATGTATGTTTTTACTGCTTTCTATTATTCATGCTTAGATTAGGATAGATAAGGACTTAGGGTTGATTCACACTTGACCAGTTAGACCTAGAATTTTTAGAAAGGAAATTAAATATTTAATTTCTCTAAAAGGCTTTATCTAGAAGTGGTGGATGATCTCATACCTAAAAAGGCATAGTACCTCGCCATAGTTTGGAAGCTAATTATTGAAATGAATATTTAATTAACTAACTGTTAAACCTTAATCTAACTCAAATGTAAATTAATCCTTAGATTTTAATCTGAAATGAAGATTAAATTAACCATCTCACAAAACTATTAAGGTTCCCTGATTGAAAATCTAAACAAGGGTGAGATGAACCTAAGTTTAAAATAAAAAATAGTTAACCAAATTCAAATTAATTAAGATCAATTCAATTAACATTAATTCAAATTAATTAATCTAAGTTATTTTAATTAATTAATTTTAAATCCTAATTAATTTCAAAATCCTTAATCAATTGTAGATTATTAACTTTCAAATTAAAATTTGATCAAGACCAAAATTGAATCTGATCAAACTTAAATCAGATCTGATAAGCTTAAAATCAATATTTAAATTCAAATTTCAAAGTTAATTATTTGCAAATGATTTAATTTTCAAAATCTTAATCATAATTAAGTTTCAAATCATAATTTTAAAATAATTAATTAATTTTCAAATCATAATTATTTTAAAATAGTATTCAAAAAGTTTCAAAATTTAAAATTTAATTATTCAAACATAAATATTTTAAAATTAAAACTTAATTATTTTTAAAATATAAAATACTATTTCAAACTTCAACATTTTGAAATTCAAAATCTTCAAATTCAAACTTAATTATTCTGAAACTCAAATTTAAAATACTTTTGACTTCGACATTTTGAAATCTTCAAATTCAAACTTAATTATTCTGAAACTCAAATTTAAAATACTTTTATCTTCAACATTTTGAAATCTTCAAATTCAAACTTAATAATTTTTAAAATTAACTTAAATTCATCTCACATAAACTCATAAGATTCACATGTCTGATAACTTAGAAAGGGTGATATGGAAAAATAGGAAAATAGATAATTATTTTTATCTTACTTATTTTCATGCTTGGACTCTAGTGTTGGTGCAACCTTAGGTCAAGGTTGACCTGGTTGACCAGACTCGAGTTGACTTGACTCGAGTTGTGTTTTGATGTTTGACGAGTTATGTTTGACAATGGTTGTATCTTGATGTTTGACAAGGATACAAGCTTGGGAGATTGTGGGTGCAACCCGTGGTCAAGGTTGACCTGGTTAACCCGAGGTGAGTTGACCTCACTCGGAAAAGTTCAAGCAGGGAGCTTGGCATGGGAAAAGTCCAAGCAGGGAGCTTGGCATGGGAAAAGTCCAAGCAGGGAGTTTGGCATGGTGAAAAGTCCAAGCAGGGAGCTTGGCACGGGAAAAGTCCAAGTATGGAAGCTTGGCACATGGAAAGTCGGAGAGGGCTTGGTAGCTCGTTCTCCGGACTGTGGTCAGAGAGGGCTCGGGAGCTCGTTCTCTGGACCGGATGGAAGTCGGAGAGGGCTCGGTAGCTCGTTCTCCGGACTGTGTCCGAGAGGGCTCGGGAGCTCGTTCTGGACCGGATGGAAGTCGGAGGGCTCGGTGCTCGTTCTCGACCGTGGGTCGAGAGAGGGTGGGAGCTCGTTCTCTGACCGGATGCGGAAAAGTCCCGGTGAGTGAAGCCGGGCGCTGAAAACCCTAGTGAGTGAAGCTAGGTGAAAGTCACGGTGAGTGAAGCAGGCGGTTGTAAAAGTCCCGGTGAGTGAGCGGGCAGGAAAAATCGGATGGATCTAGGGTGATCGGACATCCGGTATTGGAAAGACCAAGGGGTCAGGGATTGACCGACACTTGTTGGGAGTCTTAGCAGGTCAAAGAGTGACCGGATGCTAGCATGATGTACCAACAGGTCAAGGTGACCGGATGTTGGTTTGGAAGGTTTGAGACTTGGTTTGGGCAAAACCAAGCTCTTGATCGATCGATGGATCGATCCAAAGATCTGGGTATCCGGATCGGTCGGTGACCGATCGATGTAAAACGATGGCTCTTGAGTGTTATCGATCGGTCTGGACCAATCAGAACAACGATCGAAGGTAAGAAGTTCGGGAGAAAGCATGTTGATCGGTCCCGGACCGATCGGGGTCATGCCGGACCGATCGAGAGATGTTCGATCGGTCCAATTTCTAGCCGTTGGCTCACAACGCTAGTCTTCCTTCTCTTCGCAGTGGATGCGGTATAAAGAGGGTGAGGGCTTCGGTGCACTCTCCAAAGCTTTTGCTTCTTCTTGATTTTCTTCTTGCTTCGCAAGTGCGTTCTAGAGCTTTGTTAAGCTCGCTCAGAGCTTCGCGTGAGCTTCCTCAACTTCTTCGACTGGTTTCAGCTGCTGCTGTGATTCTGTGAAGTTGGTGCTTCATCTACAGATTTCAGTCGACGAAGAGAAGGCAAGTAAGTGAAGGTTTTACAGTTGTATTGTATTTTGCTTCTTGCTGTACATGTACTCCTTCTTGCTGTTGTAAGTTTTTGTGGCGAGGTTTCTCCACCCACAAGGAGTTTTTATTAGCCGGTTCTCCGGGGACTCATCCACCGACGGATTGATAGGGCTCGTCCACCTTACGGACACGCCGAGGAGTAGGAGTATCATCTCCGAACCTCGTTACATCTTCGTGTTGAGGTTTGCTTCTCCTTTTTCGTTTCTATTCGTTTTATTTCCGCTGCGCTAACCCTAATTATAGAAAGAAACGAAGAATTTGGGGCGGCTATTCACACCCCCCCTCTCTAGCCGCGATCATCGATCCTAACAAGTGGTATCAGAGCGAGGTCGCTCTTCGCCGGATTAACACCCGAGGGAGCACAAGCTAGAGATGGATCAACTCGGAGAAGACATCACCATTCCACCTTTCTATGACCGCGACGACTTCGCGTATTGGAAGGTAAGAATGAGGTATTTTCTTATGACTAACCTTGAAAATTGGAGTTGTGTTCAATTAGGTTTCAAGCCTCCAATGGATAAGGAAGGAAAACCACTCGAGAAGAAGAAGTGGACAAGGGAACAAATCCACCATTCCACAATCAACGATGAGGTAATGAAAGTATTTGAATTCTCATTACCTAATGACATTCTATGTAAGATAGGTGGATACAACAATGCCAAAGAGTTGTGGAACAACTTGGCTAAGTTCCATGAGGGGAACTCCACTTCAAGCCATGAAGAGGAGTCAAGTGAGCCAAGGAGTTCACTTCATGGAGGAATGGATTTAGAAGTTGAGGGCCACTCAACATCTAAAGAAGAAGAGGAGGAGAGTTCTTCTTCAAGTCCAGAGCAAGAAGAAGAAGCTTCTACCTCCGGAAGGGATGAAGGAGAGAGCGTTCATCCATCCTCAACTCTAGGTAACTCAAGTCATTTAGTTTCTAGCAAATTACACATAATGTGCTTTGAGTGTAGGGAATTTGGACATTACAAGAGTAAGTGTCCAAAGAGGGTTAGAAAGACTCCACCGGCGCCAAAGGTCAAGGAAGCCGGAGTCCCAACACGCAAGGGCAAGGAGCACGTGGTGTGCTTCCAATGCAAGCGAAGGGGACATTATCGGAGCCAATGTCCGAGGGGGAGGAAACCTCACAAGGACAAGAAGACGAGCACATCGATAGGGGGAGCTAAGGCAAACCCTAAGGTAATCTCTAAGGCACATTATTGCAATAATAATAAGACACATGCTAGTAGCCTTATTGCTATTGTTAATAATGGTGAGCATGATAACATTAGAAATCGATACACATGCTTAGGTGCCAAACATGTGAGCCTAGATAAGGATAACACTAGGAAAGTCAACCCTAGAATTAACCCATCTAAGGTTAAGGGAAACCTAAATAGGAATCCCAAAACTACTAGACATATGCCTAGGAGTACCTCAAAGAACAATGAAAAATTAAAAATTGAGGTATTAGAGAAGGAGAATCAAGTCTTGAGGTCAAGACTTGATACTTTGGAAAAGACTCTTAAGAACTTGGAGAAGTTATCTCTAGGGTTTAAGGGTCAAAAACCAAAGACAAAGGACAAGAGAGGTTTGAGTCACAAACCTAAGTCTCAAATGGTCAAGCCCACTTATCACAATGTTCCATTCGATTATGGAACAAAATCTAGGGCTAGGAAGACCATCACCAAGGTCACAAGGGGAGTCACCCCTAGAGTTGATCTTGATGAGTCCCAAATGGCCAAGGCTTTAAAGCCTAAGAGGGTCATTAGGAGGGTTGCTAGGGAAGTCATCCCTAGTGAATATTTAGTGAACCCAATGAGCTCAAATAGGTATTGGGTTCCTAGGAGGGTGATTCCATCACGCTAGATGAGTTAGGGTGTGTCAACCTTACTTGAATAGGTAGTTAACCTAATCATGGCAAAAGGTGGCACTTTAGGATTTTTCAAGGTGTAATCAAGCCTTGGAAATGAAATTAAGAATTATTCCTAAGGTGATTAGGATGTGCCAATCAAATTTGAGGAATTTTCTAGAGTCAATCTAGTTGGCACATAGTGATCTAAAAGTCTTGAGGATATGATTTTAGGTCTAATACACTTAGGAATATAGAATTTATGGCAAAATGGTCGAAATTATCAAAAATGGCAACTAAGGCTAGAATTAGGTATTTTCTATACCTTTACATGTTATTTGCCATATATTGTTTGCCATATGCCATGTCATGACATCATATTTAATCTATGATCATTTGAAATGTCATGATAATGCTTAGGTTATTTATATGTCATGCTTTATTTAAGTTTCATACTTTATGCCATGACATCATGACATTGGCACATGTTATTATGTATGATATCATTATATGTCATGTCATCATCTCTTCTCTTGCATTTATAATCAATGAAATTGATTTAAGGATAAAAACATAATTTGATATGAAGATCAAATTGATGTTTAGAAAATGCATGAGACCTTAGAATAAGATAACCTAAACCCATATCTCACATCAAAATTGACTTGAATGTGTTTGATACACCTTAGATGTGTGTGAGATATTAGGATGATGAGTTAGGATCAAGGTGCATGGTTCTTGTACCTAGATGAGCCTAATTCAAAATTGGGGATCATAGGGAAAGCTTATGTACAAGTCATGTACATTTAGCCCAAAGATTGTGGTCCTAAATTAAATGGTTTAAAATTATTTTAAAATTGATTTGAAAAACCTTGATGAAGCTTTTATAGTGATAGCATTCATCATTGAACAAGTTGATACAAAGATGAGTTAACTTTGAGCTATTTCAAAGACTTTTGAACTTTGTATCAAGTTTTGAAAATGGACGTTATTTTCGTAGAAAACTATTTTTCCTTGATAGTATATGTTATGAGGAATGTATCCTTAAAATTTCACAAATTTTGGAATTTTCTGTAATTTTCTAGAGGTTTCTGAATTTCGGGAGAAGAAAAATTCAGAAATCAGAAATCAGAATTGTGGACCGATTAGAGGTTCCCTGAACCGTGACCGATCCAGGGAATCCCTGATCGGTCTGGTGACCGATCAGGGCGTGCCAAGTTGCTGAATTTCAACTGTTTGTCTGAAATTACAGCTATGGAAGTGGTGTTTTAGAGTTCTAAAGGTTTGAAACTCTCCAAGACATTGTTGGTGCAATGGTCAAGGGGGAGTTGACCTTTAGGGGGAGTTTTACCTATTAGTCAAGGGGGAGTTGACTTTTAGGGGAAGTTTTTACTCCTAAAAGACTTGAGTGATATGGGATTATCACTAAGTTAATTGTTGGACCTTAGTATCAAGGGGGAAATTAAGAGTTTCAGTGAAAGGTATGGGACTTTCATTAGGAAGAAACTCTTGACCTTGATTCACTCTTTTTGATGTGTGTCAAAAAGGGGGAGAGTAGAAAGGAGAATGGAGAATGTCTAGAGAATGTTCAGGGAAGAACATTGGAAAACCTAAGTTAGGTTATCGGGTTAACCTAACTTGATTATGGGTTTGATTATGGGTTTTGTCAAACATCAAAAAGGGGGAGATTGTTGGTGCAACCTTAGGTCAAGGTTGACCTGGTTGACCAGACTCGAGTTGACTTGACTCGAGTTGTGTTTTGATGTTTGACGAGTTATGTTTGACAATGGTTGTATCTTGATGTTTGACAAGGATACAAGCTTGGGAGATTGTGGGTGCAACCCGTGGTCAAGGTTGACCTGGTTGACCCGAGGTGAGTTGACCTCACTCGGAAAAGTCCAAGCAGGGAGCTTGGCACGGGAAAAGTCCAAGCAGAGAGCTTGGCATGGGAAAAGTCCAAGCAGGGAGTTTGGCATGGTGAAAAGTCCAAGCAGGGAGCTTGGCACGGGAAAAGTCCAAGTATGGAAGCTTGGCACATGGGAAGTCGGAGAGGGCTCGGTAGCTCGTTCTCTGGACTGTGGTCAGAGAGGGCTCGGGAGCTCGTTCTCTGGACCGGATGGAAGTCGGAGAGGGCTCGGTAGCTCGTTCTCCGATCTGTGATCAGAGAGGGCTCGGGAGCTCGTTCTCTGGACCAGATGGAAGTCGGAGAGGGCTCGGTAGCTCGTTCTCCGGACTGTGGTCAGAGAGGGCTCGGGAGCTCGTTCTCTGGACCGGATGCGGAAAAGTCCTGGTGAGTGAAGCCAGGCAGTTGTGAAAACCCTAGTGAGTGAAGCTAGGTGAAAGTCCTGGTGAGTGAAGCCAGGCAGTTGTAAAAGTCCTGGTGAGTGAAGCCGGGCAAGGGAAAAATCCAGATGGATCTAGGGTGATCGGACATCTGGTATTGGAAAGACCAAGTGGGTCAAAGGGATTGACCGGACACTTGTTGGGGAGTCTTAGCAGGTCAAAGGAGTGACCGGATGCTAAGCATGATGTACCAACAGGTCAAGGTTGACCGGATGTTGGTTTGGAAGGTTTGAGACTTGGTTTGGGCAAAAACCAAGCTCTTGATCGATCAGTGGATCGATCCAGTGATACACTGGTGACCGATCAGTAACCAAACAGTAGGCTACTGAGTGTTATCTGATCGGTCTGCAGACCGATCAGGAAACAACGATCAGAAGGTAAGAAGTTCGGGAGAAAAGCATGTTGATCGGTCCCCAGGACCGATCAGGGTCTTGCTGGACCGATCAGGAGATGTTCTGATCGGTCCAGCCCTAGCCGTTGGCTCACAACGGCTAGTCTTCTGCCTTCTCTTCTTCGCAGGTGGATGCAGGTATAAAAGAGGGCTGAGGCTTCTACAGTGCACTCTCTCCAAAGCTTTTGCTTCTTCTTGATTTTCTTCTTGCTTCTACAAGTGCTGTTCTAGAGCTTTGTTAAGCTCGCTTCCGAAGCTTCGCGTGAGCTTCCTCGACTTCTTCGACTGGTTTCAGCTGCTGCTGTGATTCTGTGAAGTTGGTGCTTCATCTACAGATTTCAGTCGACGAAGAGAAGGCAAGTAAGTGAAGGTTTTACAGTTGTATTGTATTTTGCTTCTTGCTATACATGTACTCCTTCTTGCTGTTGTAAGTTTTTATGGCGAGGTTTTTCCACCCACAAGGAGTTTTTATTAGCCGGTTCTCCGGGGACTCATCCACCGACAGATTGATAGGGCTCGTCCACCTTACGGACACGCCGAGGAGTAGGAGTATCATCTCCGAACCTCGTTACATCTTCGTATTGAGGTTTGCTTCTCCTTTTTCGTTTCTATTCGTTTTATTTCCGCTGCGCTAACCCTAATTGTAGAAAGAAACGAAGAATTTGGGACGGCTATTCACACCCCCCCTCTCTAGCCGCGATCATCGATCCTAACATCTAGGACCCCTCAAAATAATTAATTTATTTTTTATTAATCAAGAGGAAGTGAAAGGAGTTAAGTTACATATTTTTCTAAATATTAAATATTTTTTTAAAATTTAAAATATTCTTTTTTCAAAATTTCAAAATATAGTTCTTTAAAAAGTTCAAAACACTTTTAAAGTATTTTTCAAAAAGGAAGTTAAAGTTTTATTAAAATAAAGTTTAACTATTTTTTGGAAAAGCAACCTTAAATATTTTTTTTGAAAAATATTTTTTTGAAAAGCAAGTTCACATATTTTTATCTGAAAAATAAATTTTTATGTACTTAACTAAGTTTTTATGTACTTAATTAAGTTTTTTTAAACTCTTTTTAAAAAGCTAAGTACTTAACTAGCTTTTGATAAAATTAAGTATTTGATAAAATTCTGATTAAAAGAAAAAGGTTAAAGTCTAGATTAAAAGAAAAAGGCTAAGGTAAAACTATAAATTTTTGAAAATCTAAATTTCAAAAACTATGTTGTTATCCTTCTAAAATTTAAGTATTTTTCAAAAGGTTTTTCACCGTCTTTAGCAATATTAAATCCCCACTTGGAATTTATTTTTTAGAAGGAAAAGTTTATTTCAAAGTATTTGAAAACCTAAATGTACCTTTCCTCCCTAAATTGTTTTTGATATATGGCAAAGGAGGAGAGAATGGTCAAAAGATAAAGGGAGTGATAAATTAAGGGGGAGCTAATACTTAGTGAGAAAATGTTATGTTTTTCTTTAAATGTCATTTCAATCAAGGGGGAGCTAATACTTAGTGAGAAAATGCTATGTTTTTCTTTAAATGTTTTTTCTTTAAACTGCTATATATTTACTTAACTTTTGAACTTGGTTGTCATAATCAAAAAGGGATAGATTGTTGGTGTAGGGAGCACCAGACGATCAAACCTGTGTTTTGATAATGGCAAAGGATTCAAAAGTTAAGATATCTTATTATCTAATAAGGTTGAATGAGATTGTAGGAAAAGTCCTAAGTGTTCTTAGGCAAAGGCAAAAATCCTAGCTGTTGTTAGGCAGGTGGAAAACCCTAGGAGGAGGTAACCTTAGGTCCTAAGGGGTGGTAACTTTAGGTTATGAAAAATCCTAGGGGGAGATAACCCTAGGTCCTAGGGGGTGGTAACCCTAGGTGGAAAGTCTTGGCGGGTCGATCACTTTGGGAGAAATCCTAGAGTCGGGGACTTTAGGTGAAAATCCTGGTAGTCGCGGACCAGGTGAAAGTCTGGACGGGTCGTGGAGTGGACGTCCAGTATGAAGACCTGAAGTCTCAAGAGCTGAGCAAAAGTCCAATCAATCTGGAGGACCGGTTTGACAATAGGTAACTTCTCCTGAGAGGAGTAGGTGAGGATGCGTTTCCCGTTGAGAGAACAGTAGGCGTCGGTTCAACATAGGGTTTCCGGAGGAAATCCGAAAGTCAGAATTGGACACTTCGAAGACTGTTAAAAGTTATTCTTTCATATTGCTTTAGCTGCTATTTGTCTAACCCTGTTTTGCAGAAGACTAACACTTTTTGCAGGGTTAGATTCGGCCTTGATCGGTCGACCGAACGTCCGGATCGATCGACCGAACACTCAAATAGAAAGATCATATTTCCAGCAAGCTGATCAGGTTCAACCAAGGGATCGATCGACCGAACCTGGGGTTCAGTCGACCGAACAATGGATAAGCATCAGCGTGGTCAAGCCGAGTTGATCGGACCAGATGAGCTAGAGATGAGATGATAGAATGACAGGATTGGTCGATCGAACGAAGACTTCTATCCGAGCAGAAGCACCTAGACACGAAACTGGGCAGGTTCAGAGGGTTCGGTTGACCTAACACCTAGATCGGTCGACCGATCAGTGACGAGTCAAACCTGATTCCGAGATCAATGGATCTAGATTAGGTTTGAGTTGGCTATAAAATAGCTTCGTAGAACAACAATTCCAAGATCAAGAATAAACAATTGTTGCTCTCTCTGACGCTACTCCGACAATCTATAAAAGACTTTTATTTCTATTGTTGTCGGTAACTTTATTATATTGCAATTGTACTTAATATCTGTACCTATTTCCGGATCTATAGTGATTGGCCAATATAAGCAATCAATGATCGCGGGCCTTGGAGTAGGAGTCGTCATAAGCTCCAATCAAGTAAAAGAAATTATGTTAGCGATTGCTTTTGATTCTTTCTTTATTTCCGCTGTGTGTTTATTTTGTGTTTTCCGAAACGAGTGAAAAAGTCACGAGTGTTATTCACCCTCCCCCCTCCCCCTTCTCCTCCTCTAGCACGTCATCGATTCTACATTAGAGTCCGCCACATCAGCAAAAGATAGACTTGATTAGAGTACTATAAATAGAGCTTTGATTCACCTAGTTTAGTACGACACTTACTGTACTTTTATTGTCACACTCTGTACTTTCGCTTTTGTTCTCCAATGCTTGTAAGAGGCTTCTCCGCCTCCGACGATTCGCTCGTAGAAGGAGATAGTAGTGAGCTTTCTTTGTCTTGGAGTAGCAATCTTTTGATTGTAAATTAAGTAAACCAGATTGTCTCGTACTCTCTTTTCTTTTCATTTCATTTTAATTTGATTAAGTGATTGTCTAATTCCAGATGAAAGTTTTGAGAATGGTACTTTTGTAATTTTAGACATTCACCTCCCTCTTGTCGGCTACACGAGACTAATAGTTTTGACCTATTAAAAATAATTTTAATGAAGTTGGTAAAAAATATTTCGATATAATTATATAGAATTTAGGATTTAAAATCTTTAAATTTGGATTTAGAGTTTGGTTATAACTATGTAATAATTATCTAAGTAACTTCTATATTAGTTTTAAAATGATTTTTAATAAACTTAAAGTGATTTAGATGAAATTTAAATAATTTTAACCAAATTGATAAAAAAAATATTTTAATATAATATATTTTAAATATAATAATTTTTTATTAAAAATGAAATAATCAATTTTTTACATTATAACAACTATTCGATTGCTACTCCACATAGTAGTGGTTATCGATAGTTACTATATAATTATAGTGAAATTCTAAATCCTAAACTTTTGAATTTTAAATCACTCTAAATATTATTATATCAAAATGCTTTACCAATTTAATTAAAAATATTTAAATTTTATTAAATTCATTTTAAATCGATCAACATTATTTCAAAATAATTATAAGCACTATTAATAACTAATACAATACTATAATAATATTCTATTAGGATTATTTCAAAATAATTATAAGCACTATTAATAACCAATACAATACTATAATAATATTATAGGTGTTGTGCAAGATAGCAACTACAAGTAACTTTTACCTATTATAACAATTGATCGTAGTTATTACAATAACATTAAAATAAAGAATAACATTATAACAACTACAAAATAACTTTTATATATTATAACAGTTACAAAACTACAACAACACTAAAATAAAAAATATTCTCAAAATAAAATATTTCAAACATCCTGTTACTTTTTTTTTGAAAAAACACCCTTTTAATAATTTACATAATTTCCTTTTTGATTTTTTGCTTTGATTTTTTATGTTTCTTTCAGGTCACGCAAACGATAGAAAATTGCTAGAAAACAAATTTTTTATTACTTGATTATTTTTTTTTTAAAAAAAAACGCTTCTAGATGTGATCAGATTCATTTGAATAATAAGTTAGTCACAAGAACATGATTTAATGATAGTTTACAAAAAAACAAAACGTATACAATCTACACATGGTTAAGGAGAGCTCTCTCAACTGATGTGGATCAACAGGTGATGGCGCCTTAGTAAGGGCACATTGCGCGGTAGTGGTCTTCGGAAATGCAATGACATCGTGTATCGAGGTCGAACCAGCCAAAAGCATTACTAGGCGATCCAAACCGTAAGCGATTCCACCTGCAAAATGTTTTATCAGGAATCAATACTACAAGCAGAGCGTTTACTAGCCACACCTGCAAAATCTTTCACGACTTCCACTGCCCTACTTTTACCAAATCGCACAAGAGATTGTGCATTCAATAAGTTCTATCTACTTATGATACTTTTATCGATGGCTCACATTTATAGAAATAACCATATTAGACACTTGGATCCACATTTAAGATATTGGGCCCTGAGGAATATTGCTAGCCAAAGAGTTGTAAAGAAAGCAGCTTAAACAGAATGCACGGCTAAAACCAATATGCGATCACAACTTCGAAAACATTAAGGATTTGCATACCGTGTGGAGGAGCACTCATATCCAAACACTCCAAGAGATCCAAATTTCTCCTCCGCCTGTGCAAATGAATGCCAAATTACCGATTACCGTGAGAACTAGTTAATGGTTATTGCAAGATAAGAAGCAAGCAGTTAGGTTATATCCAATTGAAAGTAACCATAATTGGGTTCAAAATGTCACAGGCGCAAACAACACCAATTGAGCATGGCGGCATTAGCTTTTACATACAAAAGGCAACCAATTTATGATATCAGCATGTAGTGTATAGTAGGGATTTCTAGAGTCAAATGTTCTTTGCAATCAAATTGAAAGTCATTCGCCTACCTATTTTATCAATCAATTCATTAATACATCAAGTATTAAAGTGTTGGTCAATTCATATCATATTGTCTAGCAGGAACATCCTTAAGAATATATATATCTGCCAATCCTGATGGGAAAAAATGGACACACACAGGAAGATCCTTAAAGAATATATAATTAAACTTCACCTGTTTGTGAGGAATGCCAACAATTTCCAAGATTTTTTCTTGAACTTCGTGCTTATAAATCCTCAAGCTCCCGCCACCGATCTGTGAAAAAGCATTGCAATGTTCAACATCCAACTAACAAAATTGGGCAAGGATTCTACCAGAAGCAAAGTTCATCTAAAGTTATAGGAAGAACACATTCGTCTTGTACAGACAGATAATCTGAAACGGAAAGCAGGAATCAATTATCATACTTTGGTATGAATAAGCTGATGGGCCTGAACTATAGTGGCTGGTAGATGGTAGTGATGCAGAATACTAGAACTACCCATCAATAGAAGTTTAAAGCCTTGACACATACACCATGACGGTATAAATCTGGATAGCAGTTGATATGCCCTATATCAATGAAAGCATCACAAGCTGGATGTGCCTAGTTAGGTAAGTATTTCATCACCTTGACATTTTTCCCTTCAAGAGAATTTAGGTCATTTACATACCACTATAGTTGCGTTTCTGGAAAAACTATAAGAGAATGGTCGCTGATACGGTGCATTATTGTGGGGTCAATAAGATGATGTGGTTAGGAGTCAAGACCACAGGAGGGTCAGAAGTCCAGCCTTCGTGGCTGGTCAGAAGTCCGGCTTACGTGGCTAGTCAAAAGTCCAGCTTACGTAGAGGTCAGAAATCAAGTTTACGTGGAGGTCAGAAGTTCAGCCTTCGTGGCTGGTCAGAAGTCCAGCTTATGTGGAGGTCAGAAGTCAAGCTTGCGTGACCAGGGTCAAAGTCTCAGCTGACACGGCGGTTAAAGGATAGGATTATAAGTCGGACAAGAGCCAACCTTGATAGCGATCAAGGACCGGGCCCACGGGCCAAGTACAGCTGAGGACTGAGCCCACAAGCCAGGTAAAGGTAAAGGAAAGAAGGCCCCTGCCGTAAGAACATACCTGGCGTACAGGTCAGGACGTACAAGCCATGGATAACAGTAGACAGAGGCAGGTGGGGAAACAGACCTGTTGTACAGGTCGGAACGTACAAGCAATGGATAACAGTAAACGAATGCAGATCAGGAAACAAACCTGGGGTACAGGTCGGAACGTACAGGCCGTGGATAACAGCGGACAGAAGCAGGTCGGGATACAGATCTAGCGTACAGGTCGGAACATACAGGCCATGGATAACAACAGAGGCAGGTCAAGACACAGACTTGGCGTACAGATCGGAATGTACAGGCAATGGATAACAGCGGACAGAAACAGGTCGGGATACAGACCTGGCGTCCAGGTCGGAACGTACAGGCCGTGGATAACAGCGGACAGAAGCAGGTCTGGATACAGACATGGCGTATAGGTCGGAACGTACAAGCCATGAATAACAGCAGAAGCAGGTCGAGATACAGACCTGGGCATGCAGGTCGGAACGGACAAGCCATGGATAGCCACAGAGGCAGGTTGGGACACAGACCTGAGCGTGCAGGTCGGAACATACATGCCATGGAGAATAGCGGACAGAAGCAAATCAGGAGACAGACCTGGGCGTGCCGGTCAAAACGAACAAGCCATAGATAATAGCAGACAGAAGCAGGTCGGGATACAGGCATGGCGTACAGGTCGGGACGTACGAAGTGTGGATAACAACATATAGAAGCAGGTCGGAGTACATACCGCGGAATGCAAACCGGGCATCCAGGCACTACAAGACAAATAAGCAAGGGAATCGTAACTACTTGTCATAGAATAATCAGTGTGTCAGGGAATATGCTAACAGTCGGGGCTCATTACTCCTTTGGTTATGTCGCCAGCTTATGAGGAGGTGTCGCGTGCCATTCACCGCCAGACAAAGCCTGACAGCCGATATTCCCTGACATCCGTCAGACCCAGAAACTTCCGTTGCAGTATAAAAAGGGATGCTTTGTCTTTTATGTAGGTACGCTCACTTGTCATTTCTTACTCGTCTTTACTTTTCGTCCTTTCTCTATGCTTTCAGGAGAAAAAGTACCTGACTTGAGCATCGGAGGGCCTGACTCGGGGACTTTTTCCCTGGTTTCTAGTCTCTGACGACTCGTGGGCTTGTCTGAGTGTGCGCAGAGCCGCAGTATCATTGTCCTGGTCATCTTCCTTCGTCAGCCGCCCGTGCGAACCTTTCCGGGGGGTGCCAGGTAGATCCGATGATTCGGCGACTTTCCGTCAACTTCCAGTACATCAAGGCCCGCCTTCATCCGACGCAGCTTCCGGACGGGATCAAATTTGGCGCCGTCTATGGGAACACGACAACCTATTCCAGAACGTGAAGATGGAGGAGTCTGGCCGTATCAACGTCACCATGACCGCAGGAGAATATGAGCTCTTCAAGGAGGCCAAGAGGTGAGCAGCCTCCAAAAAGCAAGCGACTGTCTCGCGACCCCGCCAAACTCCTATTTAAGCTTCTAAGGAACCTGTCCCTGTTTCGGATCAGGGTTCTAAGAGAAAACAACCTGAGGGGTTTCCTCAGGTTCCTTATCGCGAGCCTGATATGAGGTATTATGAGCCAGGACCCCATGACCTCAGCCTTAAGAAAGAACAACCTCAAGTCTCCATGGCTGAGAGTTTCTTGCCCTGAGACTCGAAGAAAGGGAAGGCTCCCATCACACCAGAAGTATTCCCGGAAGATCCGGACAAGAGAGTACCTTTCTCGGCCAGGATTCTGAACGAGAAGTTACCTAAGGGCTACAGGGCTCCGTCGATCGAGGAGTATGACGGGAGCAAAGACCCGGAAGAGCATTTACGTAAGTTTAAAAATGCAGCCCTGTTGCACCAATATAGTGATGCTATCAAGTGTCGAGTTTTCTTGAATATTCTAGCTGGTTCGGCACTAAAATGGTTTGATGGGTTACCACAAGGATTCATCACCTATTTCTTGGATTTCAAGACGGCCTTCCTGCGTCGTTTTGCCAGCAGTAAAAAATATCAGAAGACGGATCACTGTCTTTTCGCTCTTAAGCAAGGGCCGACCGAGCCCTTAAGAAGTTATATCAACCACTTCAATCAAGTGGCACAGTATGTCCCCACCGCCACTTCGGAGATTCTGATGAGCGTCTTCTCTCATGGGTTAGGAGAAGGAGAATTCTTTAGAGATCTCATCAAAAATCTCGCTCGGAATTTTGATGAGATGGTGGAAAAAGCTACCTGCTACATCAAAGTAGAAGAAGCACAGGCGGCCTGGAGGAAAGTCGAAAGACCACCTCCCTCTACCAATAAGCCGAAAAGAAGGGTGCCTCAACCACCTCCTCAACCTCTACCGCGCGCTCGAGAAGCCCGATCTACCTTCCATCCCAGGCCGGAGGTTAGACCGGCTCCCCGAGTCGCAGCTGTGCATGCTCCCCAACTTGGACCATAGAACACTCGGTACTGCACCTATCATCAATCTCGTACTCATGATACTAATCATTGTTTCCAGTTTGCTCGGGACTCCAAGCAGGCTGTAGACTGAGGCTTACCGCCGCCCGAGCTAGCTCCCCAAGTAATCAAGATGATGGAAGAACAACGAGCCGCAGCTGGACAGGCCAGGCAACCTCGCTCCAACCTAGCAGGACCCAGTACTCATCAACCCGGTCAGGGGAAGAGCCAGAAGGAGCGCTGGAAGCCGAGAATAGAGGCAACGCCGCCGTCCGAGAGATTGGCATGATCTCTGGAGGTCCAACTGATGGAGATTCGGGGAGAGCCCGAAAGTCACATGTGCATCGCTTGGAGGTTCACACTGTTGGATGCAGCCAGGAGTAGGCTTCTGGCCCTGTTATCAGCTTCGGGCCGGCAGACCTGGAAGGTCTGGAGCTGCCTCATGACGATGCCCTTATCATCAAAGCCATTATCGCCAACAGCCGAGTGGCCCGGGTTTTCATTGACACCGGGAGCTTGGTCAATATTCTGTTCAGAACTGCATTCGAGGAGATGCAGATCGATGCCACTGAACTCCAGCCGATGGCTACGTCTCTATATGGATTTACAGGCAATGAGGTGAAGCCAATGGGTCAGATTAAACTGGTCATATCTTTGGGCACCGAGCCATTAGTGCGCACCAGGCCCGCCCTGTATGAATTTAGGGTCGCTGTTTCTATCTTTCATCAAAAAATCAAATTCCCCGTTGGCGAACAAGTCGGGGAAGTCAAGGGAGAGCAGAGGGTCTCTCGCCGATGCTACATTGATATGGTACGGGTAGAGGCCAGGAAGAATCAAAGGATGCAAGATGGGGGCGTTCATGCTGTCCAAGAAGAACCTGCGCCTATGGCTGAAGAACCCATCCCCTGGGAGGAGATGCAACTATACGTTGAACGACCTGAAAGTCTAACTCACTTGTCAAGCGACCTTCCTTCTCCTCTCAAGGAAGAATTAGTCCAATGCTTGATCCGTAACCGGGATGTCTTCGCCTGGTCTACAGAGGAGTTATCTGGGGTCAAGCCTGAGGTAGCAGAGCACAAGTTACATCTACTGCCGGACTCTCGACCGGTCAAGCAAAAAAAAAGAAACTTCTCGACCGACCAGAATAAAATAATTAAAGCTGAGGTGGATCAGCTCAGGAAGGCAGACCACGTTCGAGAAGTGCAGTTCCCATCTTGGCTCTCTAATGTGGTTTTAGTAAAGAAGCCCAACAATAAGTGGAGGGTATGCATAGACTTCCGAGATCTCAACCGAGCTAGTCCCAAGGATTACTATCCTCTGCCCCAGATCGATCAGATGGTGGATTCCACTGTTGGCCGCGAGAGGATCTGCATGCTGGATGCATACCAAGGGTATCATCAGATACCTTTAGCGGTGGAGGACCAAGAAAAGGTTAGTTGCATTACGGCTGATGGTACCTTCTGTTATACTGGCATGCCCTTCGGTCTCAGGAATGCAGGAGTCACATACCAAAGAATGATGGACAAAATCTTCCGGGAGCAGATCGGGCGCAATGTGGAGGCTTATGTGGATGATATACTCATCAAGTCCCCTTTAGCCGTGAACCTGATCAAGAATGTAGAAGAAACCTGCAAAACTCTCTGGCAATATGGGTTGAAGCTGAACCCCTTGAAATGCTTGTTTGGGGCTAAAGGAAGAAAATTCTTGGGCTACTTGGTGACCGAGCGGGGAATAGAAACTAATCCAGAAAAGGTTCAGGCACTACGCGATATGCAGGCTCCCTAGAATTTAAACGAAACGCAGAAGCTGGTCGGCAGAATAACAACCCTGTCAAGATTCATTTCCAGATCTGCAGAACGGGCTGCTCCTTTCTTCAAATTGCTCAGGAAGGCCTCCAAGTTCTAATGGGATGAAGAATGTACCCGAGCTTTCGAGGAGCTGAAGAAGTATTTGGAGGCTCTGCCGTCTTTATTCAAGCCGGTTGTTGGAGAACCATTGTGGGTCTACTTTGTTAGTCCCCGTGGGTGTTTTGATGTGATCAACCAAGTTGGTTAGGTCCTTCTTTGTGTTTGATCCCTGTGTCTAAGTGTGCAGGAGCTTAGGAGCGCAGGAAGTCGAGCGAAAGACGCAGCTAGTGAGAAGGACGGCATGGGAAGGAAGCCGACGGGCTCGGTGCGTCCGAAGGACGGGAGAGCTGCGGAAGAGTACTCCGGTGGACGAGAAGAACATGCGCGGCGTTTGAGGGACGAGAAGCCGGACAGAAGCCTGCTCGAGGAAGGCCGGAAATTGGGTTCGAGTGAGCCCTATTTCGGTTGGCCGAAATCACCTAATCGCATGGAGCTACGGAAGTCAAAGCAAGGCGAAAGGATGTTGGAAATAGAGCTTAAGGCACCTTAAGCCACTACTGGAGGCGCCTCCATCTGCCTTGAAGGCGCCTCAAGATTGAAGGTGCCTTCAGCCTTGATGAAGGCGCCTTCAACTGGTCAAAAGTGATCGTTTGCGCTACGGATAAAGTTTTATCCGCTGACCGAGCTGGAGGCGCCTTAGACCCTCGGGATAGACTTTCCAGGAGCTATATAAAGACCCCTGGAGTTAGGAAATAAACAACAACTCAAGCAATCAACTGTGTAGTCTTTCCTAGCAATAATTCTAAGCTTCCAAAGTGTAAAAGGCTTCTCCGCCTTCAGAGAAGGAGACGTTTTCGAGTGCACTTTTCATCGCCCTGGATTAACAACCCTCTTGGTTGTAACCAGGTTAACTTCTGAGTTCCTTTTCAGTTCTGTTTCTTTACTTCTGATATTTAATTATTGCTATTTCACTTTTGAGTTGAAAATTCCGAGGAGGGTATAGTTTTTATTTTTTCAGAAGCAATTCACCCTCCTCTTGCCGGCCTCCGCTGCACCTACATACTTATCCGCCACCCCCGAGGTCGTAGGGGCTGTGCTTGTTAAAGAACATGATAATATACAACGACCAGTATATTTCTTCAGTCATCTATTTAAAGGGGTCGAGTCTCGATACACGACCCTCGAGAAGTTGGTTTATGGATTGGTCCTTATGGCTCGGCGGTTAAGAACCCACTTCTTAGCACATCCTATCACAGTTCTGACCAATAGCACCATGGGAAGAGCCCTGACTAATGTAGAAGTTGCAGGCTGGCTTATCAAATGGGCGACGGAGTTAGGAGAATATGACATACAATACCAACCGTACACAATCATTAAGACACAGGCCTTGGCAGACTTCTTAACAGAAATTCATCAGACCAGCTCTGAAGAAACCTGGAAGGTCTTCGTGGATGGATTGGCCACTCATCAAGGAAGCGGGGGTTAGGGTCTTATTGATATCTCCCCAAGGGGATATACTCCAATTGTCTGTCCGATTGAATTTCTGAGCCACCAACAATGAAGCAAAATACGAGACTTTGTTGGCAGGACTGCAAGCATCCCGACACGTAGGGGCAGCCCGGGTAATCATTTATTCAGATTCCCAGCTAGTAACTCAGCAAGTAGCCGGCAACTTTATGATAAATTGTGATAAATTACAAGTATACCGAGAAGCTTATGAGAAGATGAAAGAGGAATTTACAGAAATCACAGTAACCAAGATCCCCAGGGCGGAGAATGAGAAGACAGATGAGCTAGCAAAGATGACCAGTTCCTTAACCACTTGGGTGTTGGACCGGTCAACGGCACAAATCTTCCTTATAGCTCAGATAGATTTACAAAATAATAGGGAAGCAACTATTGATTGGTGGGTGCCCATGATCAGCTATCTTAGGCATGGTATCTTACCGGCTGACTCAGAAGAATCATGGCTGGTCAGGAAGCAAGCTTATGCTTATGTCATGATCGGGGATTAGCTCTACAAGAGGTCCTTCTCTAGACCCTTACTCAAATGCTTGGGTATAGAGGAGGCAGACCAGGCCTTGTAAGAAATACATCTGGGATGTTGTGGCAGTCATGTAGGCGGTCGGACATTATCTCGCAGGGTACTCCTGGCCGGGTATTTCTGGCCTACTTTGCAGAGGGACGCTCACAAGCTAGTAAATACTTTCCTGTCCTGCCAAAAACATCAAAATTTAACACATCGACTGACGGCTCTGCTAAGAACATCTATAGTCTCGTGTCCTTTTGATCAATGGGGCATGGATATTGTGGGACCATTTCCGATGGCTCCGAGTCAGAGACGTTTCTTATTGGTGGCAGTGGATTATTTCTCTAAGTGGATGGAAGCAGAGGCCCTGGCCAGGATCACAGAAGATGTCGTCATCCAATTTCTATGGAAGAACATTCTTTGCAGGTTCGGTATTCCGCACAAATTGGTGTCCGACAACGAAAGGCAATTTCAAGGGCAAAAAATCCAGGCCTGGTGCAAGGGGTTTGGCATAATGCAGGCCTTCACTTCAGTGACATACCCACAAAGCAATGGTTAGACCGAGGTGGTCAATCGAGAAATAGTACGAGAGCTGAAGGTTAAGCTGGATCATGTGGGAGGCAACTGGGTAGAGGAGTTGTCAAGCATCCTATGGGCTTATCGTACAACACCCCAAGAAAACACCGGTCTGACACCATTCCATCTGGTTTATGGCAACGAAGCGGTAGTACCCAAAGAAATTGGAGTGCCATCAATCAGGAGGACATTATACGATGAAGGAAATGCAGAGCGACGGTTGGCTGAACTGGATCTCATTAGTGAAACCCGCGACTAGATGGCAGCTCGGCTGGAGGCCTATCGACTAAGAATGAGGCAAAATTATAACAGAAGAGTGATTCCTCGATTCTTTGGGGAAGGAGATCTGGTCTGGAAGCAAGTTAAGCCTGTGGGAGATGTGGCCAAGTTAGCACCGTAGTGGGATGAGCCTTACAAAGTTATCAAGAAATTATCATCCGGAGCTTATTATTTGCAGGATAATCAGGGCAAAATGTTAGATCGACCTTGGAGTGCTAACTACTTGCGACCTTACCGAGTTTAAAGAGTCATATAAAGAAGAAGAAACCGGGTTGACAAATGTTTGACAGGTCGGGATAACAAGTCGGGGCTAAAAGTAGACCGGATGGGGCAATAAGAGGATATGTTAAAGCAGAAATTGTATATCCTAATATTTCTTTCGACAAACTAAGAAATTTTAGTAAAGTAAACTTCAAAGTGCAAATGGATGTGCATTAAGAAAAGAAATAAAGTTTCATAGGAAGTCTTTAAGTTACATTATGTACAGGCGGTGAATAAGGATCATTTGAAGGGAGAAAAAATGTCATCCGGGATCTCTTTAAGGATCCGATCATGGTCTAAAAACTCGGAAGGAGGGGCTGATTTTAAGTAGCCCTGTTCGTAAAGTTGTCGTAGAGCCCCGGCCGCACCATATATAACAGATGTGGAGAAACGCTGTCCTGCTTGTGTACAAAACTCTGGAGAACGCAGGTACAGGTCGCGGCTCTGTTTGCATCGATCATTCTCCCCTTCCTTATAAATAGTCAGGGTTGTAGATACTCCTTCAGCAGTAGCCCGGGCCTGAGCCAGTTCGGTCCGAGCTGTCAGAAGTTCTGCCACTTGAGACGTTAATTGGGCCGCTTGGGATTTTAGTTTCTTGCCCTGCTCTTGTGCTAAAGTTTCGGCAGCACGCAGCTTCTGAGTCAACTGGTCAATAGCTCGCTGATGCTCCAAAGCTTGTTGATCCATGTTTTGCTGGTGCACGACATCGACCTGGCTTTTTTCTTCTTGTAGACCCTTAAGCTTGTGGTTAGTATGCACTAGGGATACTTCCAGATGGTTCTTCTTTCTGGTCAGATCCTTTATTTCAGCTCTCAGGGCATGACTAGCCTGCGCAGGGTCATTTAATTGGAGCTCCAATTCTGCTACCATATCCCGCAGCACCTTATTTTGATGATGAACAGCATGGAAGGACTGGTTTATTATCAGGACTCTGCACATGCCTGGGACATAAAAGAAACATATGATAAGAATGGGAAGGATAATAGCTGTGGTAATCAATCATGGAAGCTTACCTTGATATACAGCTCTGAGAATCTATCCATCTGGACAAGGGGCGGCAAGAGTTCCATCTAATGCATACTTTCTTCCCACAAAGTGGCCAAATGACCTCTCATTGTCAAGGAGCTGGTGGGAAGGAGAAGTGGTACAATAATAGAGAGGAACAGGTGGTGGTGGTTGGGAAGGCCCAGCAGCTGACCCAGAAGGAGTTGAAGGGGGCACCTGAGAAGGCTCTGGAGGTGAGGTAGCTGGTGAAGGGCGATGCGAGGGGCCAGCTTCAGTGTTCGGAGGCTGTTGCGAGGTGGAGGGTTGAGCTGGCATAGGCTCGGTCGGAACCACAGGTGGAGCAAGAGGAGCATCTACCTAGCTCAGGATAGGAGTCGGGGTTGCAATAAGAGGCGAAGGAGGAGTGGCGGTTGCAACAGGAGACGGAGGAACAGTGGAAGAACCTGAATCTTGGCTAGGATTAGGGGCCCTGCGACGAAGTCTCTGAGCCAAAGGTTATTCATCCGAGTTAGAATCTTCGGAGGGTAGCCGAACCCTACGCCGCGAAGAAGAAGGGGCATCACGATTCAAGCGGTCGTTTACAGAACGTGCCTGGCGAGCCGCCTGAAAAGCTTCTCTGAAGGCAGGGTTGGCGTAAGGTACATTGGCTGACCTTCGACCGCGGCCGCGACCAGGGCTGGAGGTTGGTCGGGAAGGATTAATTGATTGAAGAGGCGTCGGGGTGAAAGGCCGGGCTGTAGGCGGGGCCCGGGGACGAACAGGGGCGGCAGGCCGGGAGGTAGGTGCAGTCCTGGGACGAGTAGGGCGAGCAGAGGAGGCAGGTCGGATAGTAGATGAGGCTCTGTGAGGAAAACGGGGTCAGCGATTTGCAGGGGAAGTCACACCGACATGGGTCGAGGTCGAGTAGGGGAGCGATCTCCTTTCTAAAATAACTCGATCGCGTCTCATTATCTCCATGTCACTTATAGGAAGAGGTTGAACCTTTGAAGCACGAGTTAAGACCTCATCTATATAAGATAGAGTAGGAGGTCAGCTACAGTAAGAAAAACAAAACGCATGAAGTTATAAAAGAACTAGAAGAGAATCTTACCCAGGGAGTGAGGCGTCTCAGGAGTAAGATAGCTCAGACGGAAATATGATAGCAGTTCCTCAGACAATAAGCGTGATAAGTTTAGTTGTCATCCCGCTAAGCGAGAGGAAGCCTCCATATAGGATGTATCAAGGTGAAAATCTCCCAGTGGCGGGCTCGGGGGAAGTGACGATTGCCAGTGCAGAGGCCACTCTACCTCATGGGGAAATCGAATGAAGAAGAATTTGCTCCTTCAGTTCGGTTCAGAAGGTTATAGGGGTGAGAAAAAAGCAGTCCGAAGACGAGGCTGGAAACGGAACGTGCCTTCTTCATGCTACCGAAGGGTGAAGAAACAGTGGAACAAAGGGGCAGACCAGGAAAGCTCGCATACGCCGCAGAGCACTACAAATTTATAAAGGATCCTTATAAAATTCGGCGTCAGTTGTAAGGGATTCAGGAGTAGTAAGGGATTCAGGCGGGAAGAAGAAGAAGATGTGAAAAGTCGGGAGGCAAAAGCGAGAGGAGATTATTTATAGCCGCTGGGCGGAGGGGCAGTTTAGTCAGTTACCATCCACCGATCCACAATAATTGGCGAGATCAAAGAGGGTCGATGGATCTTCTTTGAAAATAACGGCCAAGGGTATATCTGGAAAAATGTCGGCACGAAGTACGAGGAGATAGATTTCGAGAAAAGACGCAACTGTCTTAAAGTGTTCTATAATTCCCGGTCTGGTCTTAACCCTTGATTTCCTGCTCTGGAAGTATCCTGACCTGGATTATGGTGGAAAGAACAGACCGGGGGGTGTGGCTGAGCCATGGCAGTCGACAGAAAAAGGTAAGTTAAACAGGTCGGGATATAAACGCAGACCGAGGTGATTTGCTAAGCCAAGTTGAGCGGTCAGCAGAAAAAGGCAAGGAAAACAGGTCGGGGTAAGGGAAGCATACCAAGCAACTGATAAGAAGCTAACGAGCTAAGGGAAGATCGAAGACAAGCAGTCATGTCATATCATAAGAAGGTCAACATATTATAAGAGGGTTAAATAGTCCAAGGCAAAGACAAATCCGAAATTACAAAGTAAATAGTTTGAGCGAAAGTTTGGTAGTTTCATTTTTACATTAAAGTTCAGAATACAGTGCCACATCAAGGCTCAGTATCAGCAGGAGGATTAGGAAGGAGAAATAAGTCGTCGTCATCTTTGAAGGAAGGAAGTGACCCGGCCGGAAGCTCGTTCATCAGGCGAGCGGTATCCAAGAAGTCTTCTGAAGGGGCGGAGCGAAGCAGATCCTGCTCAAACATTTGACGAGCCCCGCCGGCCGCGCCACAGCATAGCATAAGGTTCATCAAACCTCCAATCTTCCTCAGGAAGAAAGGAGATGAGACGTAGGATAACCTATATGCTCTTAGACGATCAGCTTCTCATGCTTGATAATTGGCCAGCTCTGTCCGGGCCTTCTCAGCATCAGCTCGGGCCAAAGTCAAATCTTTTTGACTTTGGGAAGCATTCTCTTGAGCTTTCAAAAGATCGGCTTGCATTGATTGGAGGGTGGTCTGGCTGGCTTCCCAGCGACTTTGGAGGGCTCTCTCCCAGTCGACACTAGAAGTTAGCTGACCCTGGACATCTGTTAAACTTTTCTGAAGAGCCTCTTGGGTTTCTTGTAGACTCTTCAGATCGGAGGATATGGTGGTCAACCGGGCGTCCTTCTCATTTAACTCAACTACCAGCGAGCGACGCCTCTCCACCTCAGAAGCCAGTTTGGACTCGCTGGTCTGCAGAGACGCCTCCAAGATCTTTATCTTGTCAAAAGCTACGTGGGAGATGTTTCGGGCGGACTCTGCAGACTCCCCAATCAAGCGTAGATACCCCGCCAGGTCCCCGGGGGTCCGGTTTAGTGGATCCCGGGGAGTAAGCGGCAACTCCAACTCCTGAAGACGAGCATTCAATACTTCATTCTCCCTCTGCAAGTGGGCGGCATGTTGAATCACACTTAGGCTGGCAGAACAGGCCTGCATGTAGCATACAAGGAAGGATTATAAGAAATTCCCGAGGAAGAGCCTTGATAAGAGAAAACTCACAGAAACTATCTAGCGGGAAGCTTGGTCCATCCCTTCCAACGGCGGATTGTTCCAAAATTTCCGGTTGCCTGCCCTCCAGGACGTGGCTAACTCGCCCTGTAACTGAACCAGGCCGACAGCAGAAGGAGCATCTTCTGCAGCTTCTTTGGCGTCATCAGGCTCAGTGGAGGAGGCAGGCGCCAGGAGGCGGTGGAGGAGGGCAGGCGCCAGGAGGCGGTGAAGGCATATTTTTTGGAGATCTCCCCCCTGGGTCAAGAAGTGGAAGCCGAAGCAGCTACCGGAAGCGAGGCCGATAAAGTAGCAAAACTCCCGGGTTGTTCGATTACAAGAAAAGGGATCTGCCCGGGAGAGAAAACCTGAGCGGGAAGAGTGGCCTTCTCGGGAGATAGATCCCGACCGGGTGTCAGGGCGGATATTCGGGGCGACAGGATGGGAACCTCTGGCCCTAAGGCAATCTCCCGATTGGGAGTAACAGCCCTAGCTTCTGAAGAATGAGAAGTTGCAGTTGAGCGATGGCCAGAAGGAAGAGGTGGAGGAGACTCCTGAATCGCTGGAATAACCCTCTTCTTTTTGCGCTGGAGCCGTAATCGTTTAGCAGGGGGAGAAGCAGCTCGCTCTTCCTCGGCCTGTTCCAAGGTGGCAAGGTCTTCCGCAGGAGCAGCATCCAGGGGAAGAGTTGGGGGAGCCTCCTCCTGAGCTGGCGCAGGTGGGGCAGACGGCGAGGCAAGAGGGGCAGACTGTGAGGAAGCTGTCAAGCCTTGTTTAAGCTCCAAGCTTACGCCTCTCAAAACGACGAGAGATTGGTGCTTTATATTGGAGGAATAAGCCCGGAGCATGGCAGCCTCTACAAAGGGAAAGACAGATACCTCAATTAGCGAAGAATAGTAAGGAGGAAAATGGGGTCTTACCCAAGGGAGCCCCTATCTCCGCAGGAACTGGGCTGAGCCCGAAAAGATACAAAAAGCCTTTTAAAAGTATTATAGACAAGCTAACGCTCACGCCTTGTAGTTTTTCTGAAGCAGCGTCGCAGGAGGACTGATGTTGGTGCACAGGGAGGGTAGTAGGAATGTCCGAGCGCCATTGGGTCGGCTCGACCAAGGGGTTAGGTGATCTAATGAATAAAAAGCGAGATTTCCAACCTTTGTTGGAAGAGGGTATATCAGAAAAGAACTTAAAACCAGGTCTAGCCTGTACCATGAATACCCCTGGCTCAGAACGTTTGAAGGAATAAAAATGATGGAATAGTTGAACAGTCAAGAGGATTTGATATATGCGGCATAGAATGATGGTGCCACATACAGCCCTGGAAAAGTTGGGAGCAAATTGAGAGGAAAAAATACCAAAGTAGCGGCTCAGTGAGGAGATGAATGGATGTATGAGAAAACGAAGGCCCCCTAAAAGCTGGTCCTTAAAAGCAATCTATGGACTGAAGTAAAGCTTCAAGGTCTTGGTACATTTGGTTTAATAAAGTAGTCCAGATCTATGGATTTATTTAATAACCGAATGAATCTTGTGTATACAAGAAGTGTGATGGAAACGTGGTGGTATTTCTTGTACTATACGTAGATAATATTTTTTGATAGTTGGAAACAATATCAAAGTGTTGTCAGAAGTAAGAGTATGGCTGTCCAAACAATTCAATATGAAGAACTTGGGAGAATACATATATTCTTGGGATCAAAGGGATCGCAAGAAAAGAATATATTTTACTTATCCCAAGCTTCATATATCGAAACAATCCTTGCTCGTTTTAAGCATGCAAAACTCCAAAAAAGGTTTCTTAACTTTTTAGCATGGAGTAGCTTTATCTAAAGAGATGTCTCCGAAGACATCAAAAGAGATAGAGAAAATGAAGGCAGTTCCTTATGCTTCGTCTATCGGAAGCATAATGTATGCTATGCACGAGAGTGGATATTTGTTTTGCCCAGGGCATAGTTAGCAGATATCAAAGTAACCCAGGACCGGGACACTAGACTGCCGTAAAGCATATATATTAAAGTACCTTAGAGGGACTAGAGATTATATGCTAGTTTACTAGACAGATGATTTGATCTCTGTGGGTTACAAGGATCCGGATTTCCAATCAGATAGGGATAATAATAAGTCAACCTTGGGGTTTTGTGTTTACTTTAGGAAGTAAAAGCCATAACTATGGAGGAGTGATAAACATTGGTGTTTTTTCAGACTCCGCTATGGAAGCTAAGTATATGACAGCCTCTGAGGCAGCCATAGAAGCTAAAATGACTCACTAACTTCAAGATGGACTTAGATAATGTTTTCTGGTTTGTCCAAGAATTATTACAATTTTTGTAATAATGAATGGTGCAGTAGCAAACTCGAAGAAACCATAAGTCCATAAGGCAAGTAAACACAATAGAGCGCAAGTACCACCTAATACGAGAAATCATATAAAACGAGAAGAAGTTGTTGCCGCCTAGATTATATCAGGTAATGACCTATAGATCCTTTCACTATGGTCCTTAAGGCAAGATCTTTTGATGGGCATGTTGAAAGGCTAGGAATCATATGTATGGCAGCATTTATGGCAGCTTAGTCTTTTAGTATAAGTGGGAGATTGTTAGGATGTATACTAAAAGCCTAGTTTTTGGTATAAACATTTATCTAGAAATAAGAATCACATTGGTCAAATGTCTACATTTATGTAGTTGTTCAATTAATTTATATTGTAGATAACATAGTGTGTGGTGTCACACACAGAGGATCATGTTATCAGTATCTTATAAATTATAAACAGTAGTTCACGACCAAGATGGAAAGGAACAAACCATTGGAAGATCGTAGTGTAATTAGGTATTAGTTTATCTTAACTATATAATTACACTAGTACACTTAGAGTGTATTGAGTAGGACCATTAGAGGTCGTTTCTTTTTATACTGACTTTATAAAGGAACAAAGACCTCAGTTATTATGGAAGTGTGTGCTCTTAATCCTAATATAATAACAAGCATATATATTTGATATTTATTTCTTTAATTTATCAATGGGTGAGATTTAGTTCGATAAATCAATAAGTCTGATAGGTTGGGAAATGATATCACTTATAGTGTGTGTTGTTGATTATAGAAGGAAACTGTGTCCTAGTGATCTACGTTGATAATGTCCCCAAGAGGAGCTCATAAGGATTGGCATGTTAAACCCTGCAGGTAGACTTAGTCCGATATGACGATAAGGTTGAGTGGTACTACTCTTAGACTAAGATATTAATTAAGTGAGTTGTTAGTAACTCATTTAATTAGTGAATATTCGACATCTTAAACACAGGGAGACTAACACACTCATAATAAGAAGGAGCCCAAAATGTAATTTGGGATTGATGCGGTAGTTCAATAATAATTCTTTAGTGGTATGAATTATTATTGATGAAGTTAAGTTGTGTGTTCGGGGCGAACACGGGAAGCTTAATTTCATCGGGAGACCAAAATCAATTCCTCCTCTCGGTCCCTATCGTAGCCTCTTGTATATATAGATTTATACCCACCACATACCCACCTTCTTACCTACTCTTTGGTGGCCGGCCAAGCTAGCTTGGAACCCAAGCTAGGGCCGGCCAAGACCCAAAGGTTGAGCCAAGTTGGTAGCCGGCCGATGCTTGGAGTCCAAGCATGATGTGGCCGACCACATCATATTAAAAAGGATTTTATTTATAAATTTTTCTTATGTGAATTCCATGGTTTTAAAATAGAGTTTAAAATTTAAATATTTCCTTTTATAGCTTTCTACAAAAGATTAAGAAAAGATTTGAAATCTTTCCTTATTTGTAGATTGAAAGGTATATTTTAATTTTGAGAAAACTTTCCTTTTTTAACCATGTTCATGATTTAAAAGAGAGTTTAAAAATTAAATATTCTCTTTTATAAGTTTCTACAAAAGATTAAGAAAAGATTTGATATCTTTCCTTATTTGTAGATTGAAAGGAGATTTTAATTTTTAGAGATAATTTTCCTTTTTGGAAATCATCCACATGTTTAAAAGAAATATTTTAATTTATAAAATTTCCTTTTTATAATCCACCATGAAGGGAAAAATTATTGGAGAAATTTTTATAAATTTCCGGAGACAAATTAGGAAGTTTTAATTCTTGTGTTAATAAAACTCTCCTTGTTTTGGAGATTAATGTGGCCGACCATAATGTTTAATGAGAAGAAAATTATTTTTAATTAAATAAAATTTTCTTTTTATGGCAAAAGAATTAAGGAAGTTTTTTATTAAATTTCCTTATTTGCCAAGACCAAGGATTATAAAAGAGGGAGTAGAGGTGCCTTCATGGCTAACGACTCTATTATTTTTCTCCTCTCTTTTTCTCCTTGGGTGTGGTCGGCCCCTCCTCTTTCTCTTTTCTCCATCTTGTGGCCGAACCTCATCTCATCCTTGGAGTCCTTGTGGTGGCCGAATCTTGCTTGGAGAAGAAGGAGAGAAAAGGAGGTGATATTTCTAGCATCCCTTGGAGCTTGGTGGTGGCCGAGCCTCTTCATCTTTGGAGGAGCTTTTGGTGGCCGAAACCTAGAAGGAAGAAGAAGATTCTTGGTGGTTCTCATCTCGGTAGATCGTTGCCCACACAACGTCCGGGATAAGAAGAGGAATACGGTAGAAGATCAAGAGGTTATTTGCTTACAAAGAAAGGTATAACTAGTAATTGTTTTCTGCATTATACTAGTTTTCTTTGTATAGTTATTTTTGGAAATACCAAACACAGGAGGAATATGATTCTAGAGTTTTCGGATTTGTTTCGAAGTTGTGTTTCTTTTATTTTATTTTTCGAATTTGTGATTCGATTGTTCTTTTTGGTTAACCTAGAGTTATTTAAGGAAATTAAATATTAACTTTCCTTAAAAAGCTTTGTCTAGGCAGTGGTGGTTGCTCCCATATCCAAGAAGGTCATGTGCCTCGCCATGCAGTCCTGGAAGCCAATTTTGGAAATTAATATTTAATGAAATTAATAACATATTTGGATTTGAATCAATAGTGCTAAGTTTCGCTTGCGATTCAAATCTAAACCATTAAGAACAGATAAGTTAAATTTGGAATCAATGATGTTAAGTTTCGTCTGCGATTCCTAATTTAACTTCTAAAGAACACAATAAGTTATTTAAGGAAAGGTTCGACACTTGTACAAAAAAATTTTGTACAGTGGAACCAGTACGTTTTCCTAGGACTAACGAACAGAAGAAGAGGTCAGTCGAGAAGGGGAAGAACACCAGGCGTGAAGAGTCGAGAAGGGGAAGGGCTAAGACACTAGAGACAGTGAAGCAACGAGGAGACGAGGGTAGTCGAAACGCTCAAGGCAATGACGGTGGACTGCCTTTAGGGCTTATAAAGGGAGTTTACCTAGGGAATATCGAAAGATGAGTCGAGTATATTTTTGGGTAAAGCGTCCAATGCCGTCCGATCACAGAACGACATGCTCTTCCGGAAGTCGTGTACAAAAAGGAGTGGGGTCGGCGGCGTCATACGACGTAAGCAATAAAGGCGAGGGATAGGTGTCGCCCCCTAGGAAGCGTATTAATGATGGACGTGATAAGGAAATCATGAGATAAAACGGGCATACGGAAACGTCTGCCACGCGATTTTCTCGGGAAGCGGCGAAGAAAAGTGACGGGAAATAAATTCGAATGTGGCAAGGCCACGAGACATCCTTTTCCCACGGGATGAGTAAGATTTTAATATTTTTATCTTAACAATACATCTGATGCTATATATCTCTTGCCTGCAGACGAGGTCGAAGCGGTCTCTTCAAGCAATCCCTGATCGGGAAATTACCTCCGGGTTGGCAGCATCTATCCTGGTCGGGAAATTACCCCCGGGTTGGCAACATCTACCCTGGTCAGGAAATCATCCCCAGGTCAGCAACATCTATCCTGGTCGAGAAATCACCCCAGGTCGGCAACATCTATTTCCGAACGGGTTTTCATAAGAATTCCCGGTCGGTTGTCCCAGACTCTCGCCCCAGTGCAAGTTATAAGTGAGCAAGACTCTCACGCCCAACGACCTTCCCGGTCGGCTGTCCCAGACTCTCGCCCCAGTGCGAGTTATAAGTGAGCAAGGCTCTCACGCCCAACGACCTTCCCGGTCGGCTGTCCCAGACTCTCGCCCCAATGCGAGTTATAAGTGAGCAAGGCTCTCACGCCCAACGACCTTCCCGGTCGGCTGTCCCAGACTCTCGCCCCAGTGCGAGTTATAAGTGAGCAAGGCTCTCACGCCCAACGACCGTCCAGTGCGAGTTATAAGTGAGCTATGCTCTCACGCCCAACGACCTTCCCGGTCGGTGCAATGATTTTCTCGGTCAGTACTCCTTATATTCGTCGAAGCAAAACGCAACAAGCCAAGTTCTCGTGCCTGACTGGTCAGTAAGCCATATTTCAAGGGTTCTTGCTAAATATGAAATTTCGCAAGCACATTCTCAAGTTGCAGGCGCATTCTCAAGCTTCTCAGTTGCTCCGGTCGGGGGCTCATATGTTATGAGGTAAGAGGAAGATGGGGTAAGCAAGTTATCTTTATTATTTTTGCTATTTTTGCTAGAAATATTAGAGAGACGCAGGTGTTCTATAGAAACATAATGATACCCGAACAATAGGGTGTGGGGTTGCACCATGAGTGAAATTCAAGAAATAGGTTTTAGTTCGTTAATCAGGGGTACATTTTTTAAGGGTTTACATTGTTGTCAGATCCAGAAGCTCACTACAACAAAAATATTAAACGATAACACCACAAAGACAACGATTTTAGATGAAACTGTTGTAAATTTGGTAAAAGACAACGATTTTAGAAAAAATCGTTGTCTTTGAACTCCCATAAAATAGTTTTGTGAAAACCATTGTCGTTGAGTAATTTTTTTTTAAAATCAACAACACATTTTACAACGGTTATCTAAAACCATTGTCTTTAAGCGCTTTTTTAGGGGCTACGACAACAGTTTTGATAAAACCGTTGTCTTTGACTGTATTTGTTTCGTCATTTTCCCTCTCACAATTTTACTTTCCCTCTCTCCGCACATTTTTTCGACGCCTTATTTTCCCCTTCGCATTCTCGATCTCTTCACGCCATCCACTACTGTGTGCTCTCCTCTCTCCCTAGTGAGCTGGTTTCTGAGCTCGACGGACCCTTTGACCTTCCACTGCTGTTTCTTCACCAAAGGTGGCACTCCTCCGTCGATTCATAACTTGTTCATCTTGTTGAACGAAGCAGACAGCTGCTTATGGAGGACGACGATTTATTCCTCCAACAGTTCGATCCAAAAGACTTGGAGATCGCAGCCGAGTTCCTCACCAATTGGCTTCCCTTCCTCACCTGATCCCTCTATGACGGCTGCTCCGCCACTGTCTGAAGCCGCATCGACTCCCTTCGCCCAAGTATCGCCTTTCCTTTCTCAGTTCTTGATTTGTTGATCCCTTTCCCTTTGGAAGAATGCTAGATTACTTAGTTCGTTGGGGTGGTGCTCTTCTTTAGGGTTTATTGCCGAAGCCGACGCGGATGCCTCCGGGTCCACTTCCACGGAGGATCAGGCGTCTTATGCCTCTACTAGCTTTGCTGCCCCCCTTTCCCGATGCCCAACCAACTGGGTAGGACTCGGATCTGACATCTTCGCCGGAGTCCCCTCAAATCCGGATGTCTTGGGCCGACATGCTCAAGAAGACAAGCTCAAGGAGGCTGCGGCGCAGGAGGAAAAGACAGAGGAGTCAGGGAGAACTTCGATTGAGTGAGCAGTCTCCCTTCGATTGAGGGAGCAGCAAGAGTTAAAAGGGAGATTGCGAAGAAGGAGACGGGATTGTCAAGGGAGTAGAGGGAAGAAATACACTTTAGGAATATTGTCAAGAAGAAGGATTTCATATGCCTGGAGAGGGTCAATGACAAGATCGTTAATATCCTCAATGTCCTCGAGCTGCATACTGGAGTATTCAGCAATGCTGAGCAAAAAATAATTGTGGATCTGGTCTATGAGCTGCAAGAGAAAGGGAAGAATCATGAGTTGGGAGGTGAGTAAAACATAAAAAGATTAGCTTTAAGCAGTGTTTATTTATTTATTGTCAATCCTAAGCTAATGATTCAAGAACCCTAATGGAAATTGGGCACCTTTTAAGAAATAATGTAAAAAAGATCAATAGATAAGAGAACTGAGAAGCAATCATCATCATCAAATCATAATGTTCTTTTGTTAGTTTTTGTCCAAATACCTACCGAACACAAATATTGTGCTGACTTAACAAATATATGGTTGATACATGGTTTGTAGTTTCACTTCATAAATGTTGAAGACTCTCTTGGATGACTAACAGCTTCTCTGTGCTCAAGTATATCCATCTGTGCTTTCTGTTTGTTCGCTTGAACTAATAGTATGAACACTGATCTAGAAAAAATTATAGTTATGTTTGTCTTTCCATTTATTAGGAGGCCCTGACTGGCAGCATATATCCTGAGCAGAAATTGAGCTAGCACCTTACCTACCGTCTGGCAGCCAAGTTGTCTTTGTATGCATTGCTTGTTCCTTTTAAGTTCTGGATCAGAAGGTGCATCAAAGATTGTCTTCCAACTTGCATTTGATTAATAATGACTTTAATTCTGTTTTCTTCTTTTTGCTAGTTTAACATTGAAAGATTATATTGAATATGCTGTTTTTTGCAGGATGAATACTTTCAAGTAAACAAAATGTCAACAAAACATAATGGATATTTTGTAAACAATGGAAAATTAGAGCAAATGTAAGCTTCTACCACATAATTCGTTTTCCCTTGGTATTTGTTTGCTTTATTTGTCATATTTGAAACAACTGTTTTGTTTTATGTTCTCTAAATATATCTTTTATTTAAAGTCATCTCAGGTGTGACTGCTGTTGTCTAGAATTTCAATCAAGTATTATAGTTTTTGGCCATTGTGTTATCTGCAGCAATGAAATCCCGAAATTGCAACTTTAAGCAACATTCTTTTGTGGTTATATATATAAACTTATTTATTCTTAACTGATGCAATAACAAAACAAACCCTCAAATTACATTGAAAATTGAGACAAAATTGATGAAGCTCTGGAAAGTATCTCACACCGAGTACAAAAAATGTCACAATAATCCTAAACTAAAATATTAACATGGATATGCATAGAATGTTGGATACAATCCTAAACTGAAATATCAATGCAGGACTGAACTTGTTACACCATAATTCTATTAATACTAATACTTCTTAATAGTTATACTTAAGCATTTGAATATAATTTAGAATCTACCACTAGTTAGCTTTTCGTGAATTTCCTTGGTATGGTTGACTGCATAATATTGGCAGCTGCTTTGAACTATTCTAGTATGTCTTTAAAATGGAAATGTTTTCAAATCTGTGAACGTTGTTGCTGCAAACTCTTTTCTAATTTGTAAGCCTCTTGTCATTTTTTTTATGCTTGTCTTGAGACAATTTTTAATATTATTGCATTATCTTTTTTAAGGGAGACTGCTAATAGTGACGTTAATCCAACATGTAGTGGTTTTTTTAGCTAAGATATTATGGTCTTTCTGATTTATCTGCTCTTTCCTTGGGTGTTACCTGTGTTATCCATTTATCTCAAGAAACACAGAAAATGGTAGAATATATTCCTAAAATGGTCTCTTCTATCTGGAATTTTCTTGAAACTTGATTTATGAAGTGACAATATTATTCATTGGCTTTGTTGCCTATAGTGAAATTCAATGAATGTTTTAAGTTAGTGCTCAATTTATCTCAATGAATGTCTTGGCAGATAAGCTGAGTTAAGCATTAAGAAATCAACTAGTTTTGGTGTAACATAATGTTGGGTAAGTAAGACTTATAATATCAATTTTAATTTATTGTTTTGAGAAATATGCATGCAATAATTATGTGATTTGTGTATAGTTATCATTGGATTATCACAGACATTAATCCATATAAGGAGACAGTTTATTTGTTGGATTGGCTTAGTCATCGCATTCGTGACGAGGACTGGAAATACGTAGTGGAAATGTGAGTACATATTTTAATTTTATTAAGCATTTTTTTAATTAGTAAAACTCTCATATGTCCATTCTTATTGTTGTATAAAGGAGCATAAGATTGTTTAATTCAAACAAGGAAAAAAAAAGGGGAAAAACATGTTACATAGGAAGTAATAAAGGTATGCATGCCTACTTATGATTAAATTATAAACAATTAAACATGTATGTAAGACATTTACAATTTGTTTTTAACATAGGGTCCTCGCCAACCAGATTCGAAACAGTGTGATTTTTATGTGATGAGATATATGAGAGATATTATTCAAGAAGTGGAAACTATCGAGAGAGATTCACTTCGATCAATAGTAATATTTGACATTCAATTCTCAATCTTCTCAAATATTTGTGTTTATCATTTTGCACTTATCATCTTTTGATTGTTTTTTACTAATCTAATCTATGTCTTTGTTCACAGTTCATCAAAACGCAGTACTCTAAAGAAGAAATTGATGAAGTGCATTCCGAGTGGGCAGAATGCATACAAGACTATATTTATGACTAGGTATGTAAAGTCATACAATGACTTGATCTATTCGGAAAGTATTTGCATATAATGCAAATTACATAATCTGATCCTAACAGATATGCCCCTGGAAACATCATGATTATTAAAACTTTAGTGTATAGGGCATCCAGGTAGAACATCTCTATTTTATTATTATTCTTATTCTGGAATGCATGAAGTGATTTCCAACATCTTAAGATTTTGAGATGTTCAAACATATATATCATTTGCGGGTAAACACATTTCTGTAGGACTAACACACTTGTCAGATTATCAGTTAATTAAGTTTGTAGTGATTGTAAGTTTAGGTGGTAGTGATTATCAGTTTAGAAAATCATATTCTAGATTGCATAAAGTGATTAACAATTTAGATGGTTTAATGGATTAATTTTTTCTTGCTTTTTTATAGAAATAATGTTGAAACTAGTTTCGTATACTGCTTTGTGGTTTTTATGCAAACTGCACATCCTCAAGCTTTGAGATCTTACTAGAGTGTTGCTGCTGTAATGTTGAGACATAAGGTACATGACTTCCTCTATGATTCCTTCTTTCTGTTGTTGTTGTTAGCTATTCTAGCTGCTTTCACATAATACATGGTTTAAGATATAATGTCAAGTTTATATATTCATCAACTTTTTTCGTGCTCACTTGCTTGACTAGTCATGAAAATGTGAAGCAGCAACATTTCTCGTGCTTATTTGACTATTCTTTTACTTCAACATTTCAGAAGGTCCAGATTTATGTACTTCACAATTTGGTTTCTACTGTGCAAAAGATGCAAAGCTGCAAGAAGTTTATAATTTGGTTTTCTACTTTTGGGGCTTGTTTGTTTCAATTATCACTTTAGTTTGTAGTGGTTTATTAGATTATCCGTTTCAATTATCAGTTTGCAATGTTTATCAGTTTATACATGCATGTTTCTACTTTTTCTATGACTTTAACTATATTTTATTTTTAGAAAAGGGAGAAAGTTGGGTTTGCAAGCTAAGTCTATGAAATTCTGTATGCAGAAAAAGGACCAGTACATGAAGATTGTTGCACAATCCTGACTTGATCTATTCAAAAAAGGACAAGTTAATTTTCATGGTTGTGGTCTGATAAACTTAATTTTGTGGTCTCATCTTTTATGGTTGTCATGATTGGATACTACTTGTGGTCATGTTTGGATAGCTTGTAGTAATTGTAGAAGTTTATAAACTTAACTTAAGTGAATGTACATATAGGTTGTACCAGTTTTTGGTTGAGACAAGAGATGTATTAAAGACAACTGAATGTATATATGTTGAAAATGGTTTTTGTGAATGTATATATGTTGTACCAGTTTGTGTGAAAAAAAAATTGTTTTATCTATTCGCGATGCATTTTCTAATCAATATAGACAACGATTTTTTAACCGTTGTGAAAAGTATGCAAAGACAATGGTTTTAAACTAAATTTTGAAGAAAGACAACAGTGTATTTGTTGTCAAAAGCATATCTGCAATCAAAATTATTACAAAATTGGCAATTACAATGATTTTATACTGTTGCAGAACTGTTGTCTTTGGTATTAAAAGACAACACTTTAAATCCGTTGCATGACTGTTGTCTAATGTGGTCAAAGACAACGGTTTTAAACCGTTGTCTTTTACCGCACATTTAACAACACTGCCAATTACAACGGTTTTAAAGGGCCTACGACAACGATTTTTAACCGTTGCCTTTTAATGTTTTTGTTGTAGTGGCTTGATCATTTTTAGCGAGATGAGCCTGAGCTCTAGTTAGATCTTCCTTCATAAGATCGATGGCGCGCTTTAGTTGCCCAATGGTCTCGTCTTTGATCTGTCCTTCCTCTTTCAGGAGAGTCACCTCGTCCTCGTGTTTCAACTTTAAATAGATAATATAGTGAACTTGGCTCTGGAAGTCTGATTGAGCTTTCAGCTTGAGGGCAACTTCGGCCCGGGTTCTGGATTGGGTGGCCAGCCAGAGGCTTTCCATTTCATGAATAAGGGACAATTGAAGATCTCTGCTCGCAGTCATCTCCAACAAGGCTTTTTCTTTTTGAGCCAGCAACTCTGTTAGATGGGAAATTTGCTGAAGCAAGGCTTCCTCTTTCTGAGCCAATAACTCCCTCAGATGAGTAATTTGTTGAAGCAAAGAAGCAAGTTCAATAGGTTCAGTTGTAGGTTCCATGGAGACGAAATACTTTATTAACAAGAGGAAAACTCGAGGCATCAGATGCTCGGACCTTTTATAAGGAAGAAGAAGGTGAAGGGATTTCCTCGAAATTTGAGTTGATGCTTGGAGAACCGTGTGACATTTATGGGAAAAGAGTACGCTCGGAAGTTGAGGAGTCAGCAGACGCAGGGAAGGAGCCCGTTTATCTCCTAGGATAGCGAGAAATTCTATAGAAGACAGATGGAAGATAGGTCGGCAGAGGATGCGAGACCCAGATCAGGTAACAAAGGGAATGGGGTCTAATCAGTCGGACTAGAGCCTCCTTCGACTAGATTTGAGGGGGAGGCTTGTGATACGGTGCATAATTGTGGGGTCAATAAGATGATGTGGTTAGGAGTCAAGACCACAAGATGGTCAGAAGTCCAGCCTTCGTGGTTGGTCAGAAGTCCGACTTACGTGGCTGGTCAGAAGTCCAGCTTACGTAGAGGTCAGAAATCAAGCTTACGTGGAGGTCAGAAGTCCAGCCTTCGTGGCTGGTCAGAAGTCCAGCTTACGTGGCTGGTCAGAAGTCCAGCTTACGTGGAGGTCAGAAGTCAAGTTTGCGTGGCCAGGGTCAAAGTCTCAGCTGACAGGGCGGTCAAAGGATGGGATTATAAGTCGAACAAGAGCCAGCCCTGATAGCGATCAAGGACCGGACCCACAGGCCAGGTACAGCTAAGGATTGAGCCCACAAGCCAGGTAAAGGTAAAGGAAAGAAGGCCCTTGGCGTAAGAACAGACCTGGCGTACAGGTCAGGACGTATAAATCATGGATAATAGTAGACAGAGGTAGGTGGGGAAACATACCTGTTATACAGGTCGGAATGTACAAACCATGGATAACAGTAAAGAATGCAGGTTAGGAAACAGACCTGGCGTACAGGTCGAAACGTACAGGTCGTGGATAACAACGGACAGAAGTAGGTCGGGATACAGATCGGGCGTACAGGTCAGAACATACAGGCCATGGATAACAACATAGGCAGGTCAGGACACAGACTTGACGTACAAATCGGAACGTACAGGCCATGGATAACAGTGGACAGAAGCAGGTCGGGATACAGACCTAGCGTACAGGTCGGGATACAGACATGACGTATAGGTCGGAACGTACAAGCCATGAATAACAGCAGAAGAAGGTCGGGATACAGACCTGGGCGTGCAGGTCGGAACGGACAAGCCATGGATAGCCACAGAGACAAGTTGGGACACAGACCTGGGCATGCAGGTCAGAACATACAGGCCATGGAGAATAGCGGACAGAAGCAGGTCGAGAGACAGATCTGGGCGTGCCAGTCGGAACGGGCAAACCATGGATAATAGCGGACAGAAGCAGGTCGGGATACAGGCATGGCGTATAGGTCGGGACGTACGAACCATGGATAATAGCATATAGAAGCAAGTCGGAGTATATACCGCGGAATGCAGACCGGGCGCTCAAGCACTACAGGACAAACAAGCCAGAGAATCATAACTGTTTGTCAGAGAATAATCAGTGTGTCAGGGAATATGCTAACAGTCGGAGCTCATTACTCCTTTGGTTATGTCGCCAACCTATGAAGAGGTGCCGCGAGTCATTCACCGCCAGACAAAGTCTAACAGCCGATATTCCCTGACATCCGTCAAACTCAGAAACTTCTGTTGCAGTATAAAAAGGGATGTTTTGTCCCTTATGCAGGTACGCTCACTTGTCATTTCTTACTCGTCTTTACTTTTCGTCCTTTCTCTGTGCTTTCTGGAGAAAAAGTACCTGACTTGAGCGTCGGAGGGCCTGACTCGGGGACTTTTTCCCTGGTTTATGGTCTCTAACGACTCGTGGATTTGTCTGAGTGTGCGCAGAGCCGCAGTATCATCGTCCTGGTCATCTTCCTTTGTCAGCCGCCCGTGCGAACCTTTCCGGCCAGGTAGATCCGACGACTCGGCAACTTTCCGTCAACTTCCAGTATATCAAGGCCCACCTTCATCTGACTCAGCTTCCGGACGGGATCAATCACATATTTAACAACTATCGAATTTCCCTTTCTTCAAAATGATGACTTGCAAACATGCAGCAGCATCATATGGATGCAGGTGCATTTTGTTTACTTCTTTACCGTGTATCTGGTCACAAATCGTGCTTTGTGTTGCATTATCTTGAGAAACATATATTCATATGTCCTCATTAGGAACAGATGCCAAGTGACAATTTAGATTATACAAGAAGATGACAATAACTAAAAAGCATCTCAACGCCATTGTAGACCATATCGTAAGCCAAAACGCCAGCTGAAGGGCATAAAAATAGCAGTGGCATAAAAATAGAAACAAGCATAAAAATTCACTTTGTTTTTACTTAGTTCACACCCCAACAACTGCTAATCCAATGTAACGACCCAATTTTCCTCAATTAGAGTCCTAAAAGTAATTTAAAAATATTTAAAAATACTATAGAAATATTCTAGGGATATTTAGAAATTTTTAGAGTATTTTTATGTAATTTTTGGAGGTCGTTTGGTATTTTTACTAAACGAAGGAAGTTTCGACAAAAAAATGTCCAAGCCGAGAATTGAACCCACGACCTTTGACTCGGTCAAAACCCGACTGACCAGGTGTGCAAACGGATTTATCTGTTTAGAAAAGGTAGCGAATTTATTTAAGATAGTTAACAGAATATTGGATTATAAAAGGGATAAGTTGATGTTGGATAAATCTGTTTAGAAAAGTTAGAAAAATTTATTTAAGATAGTTAACAGAATTATTAAGTTATAAAAAGGGAGAACTTAGGGATTATTTTCCAAAACCAAAACCTCTCCTCTCCTTTTCTCTCCCGACGGCACGGCATCTCCTGTTTGGGCGAAGGAAAAAGGGGGGGATCTAGGGTTCCTCTCCGGCGGTCGGCCAAGGGAGATTTCCGGGAGATCTTCACATGGTTGTGATCCTCTCGTTAAGGGGAAACCGTGAGCATGAAGGAGGGGTTGAAACTTGCAATTCCCGTAAACCCTAGAAGTTTTCTTTCCGGTTGTAAGCCCAAGAACGCAAAGGTAAGTGCTTCTCACCCGCAGTAGGAGTAGTTTCGGACCTTTGTTCTTCTTGAATTCGAAGCATGAGGAGCGCTTAAAGTGTAGATTTTTAATTAAGCTCATAGAGCAGATTTTAATTAAGCTTATAATGCAGATTTTAATTAAGTCTATAGTGCAGATTTTAATTAAGCTTATAGTGCAGATTTTTATTTAGGCTTATAGTGCAGATTTTAATTAAGCCTATAGTTCAGATTTTAATTAAGCTTATAGTGCAGATTTTTATTTAAGCTTATAGTGCAGATTTTAATTAAGCCTATAGTGCAGATTTTTATGTAAGCTTATAATGCAGATTTTAATTAAGCTTGTAGTGCAGATTTCTTAGAGCTTAAAATGCAGATTTCTTTAGAGCAGATTTCTTAAGAGCTTATGGTGCAGATTTCTTTAAAGTTTATAGTGCAGATTTTTGGTGGAACTTGTAGTGCAGATTTTTGGTGGAACTTATAGTGCAGTTTTTAAAGAAAAAGATTATAAAGCAGTTTGGTTAAGTATTATAGTGCAGAATTTATGTTTGCATAGTATGCAGAAATAGTGTAGCATAGAATGCAGAATCTTGATTAGTATAGTATACAGAAATAGTGTAGCATAGAATGCAGAATCTTGATTAGTATAGTATGCAGAATTTTGATTAGCATAGTATGCAAAATTATTTGTTTAAGTATTCACTCTTAGTATATTCAAGTGTAAATTTCAGTTTATCTAAGCATTTCAAAGTTAGAATTTGTATGAGACATTGTTTTAGAGGTATTAACAAGTATAAGAAAGATAAAGAAAATAAAGAAAAAGGCCAAGGCCTTAAGTAGATCCCAAAGTCAAGACTTTAGGGATTTTGGCACACAAGGTGCTTATTAAAATGCCGAGGCATTATATATTAGAAGTATTAAAAGATAATAAGTATTTTACTTTTATCTATCAATGACACTGTACTGGACTCTCAGTTGTCCTTGGGTTGGGCTCCCATAGTCGTCCCTATGTTTAGATAACCTAGTATGTAGGACTCTCAGTTGTCCTTGGGCTGGACTCCCATAGTTGTCCCTAGGTTTAGATAACCTAGTAAACCTTACTAAATTCGGGACCAGCTATCTCGGGTCTAGTTAGGGATGCACGTATAGCAAGTACAGTTGTCGGGCCCAAGAAGAAAGTTGATTATTATTTTGAAGTATTATAAATATAAGTTTTTGAACAAACAAAATAAGTTTCACATAAGTATAAAAATATAAAAGAATAAGTTTAGAACAAATGAATTAAGTTTCATTTTGTTTTAAAATCAGCAAGTTTAGTTTCCTTTTATGTTAGCATGTTATTTAGATTAGCTTACTGCTCTTTGCTATTAAAAGAGCATGAGTAGTTTTACATGTTTAGCATTTCAGCATGTCTTGTTCTTTTATTAGTAGATGAGCATGAGTAGTCTTCAGTAAGTAATCAGTTAGATCATGTTATAGATATATGTACATGCATATCGAAATTTTTGTGAGTTAGACAGCCCTTACTAAGCATTTTGCTTATAGTTTGCATTTCCTCTTACTGCAGATACAAGAAAAGAAAAGTGTTAGCAAAGGAAGGCGACAAGGAGGTGCGGATGGATGTGTGATGCCAGGACTATGGAGAGACCTGGGAAGTTTTGGGTTTTCATGTTTAGTGGATAGGAATAGTTGAGTTGTACCTTATGGTTTATGTCTTTTTAGATTGTATTTTCATTCCGCATTGTTAGTTTGGTTATTTTCCCACTGTTGGAGTTTTATTCATTTGTTATTGCTAGAATAGTTTATTTTTTTTAGTTATTGTAAACATTTGAGACTGTACTTTACACTCCGTGTCATTCGGGTTTATTCTTGTTCTAGGTTGTTTGTAGGATGAGTTCAGTTTAGTAAGTAAATATTTGTGTGTTTGATACTTATTTAACTGCGTGGGTGTTTGATAAATGTTCCAGCCGCCTGTGGCTGATGTATACTAGGTTTGTATCTTGGTTTATGGTCACCGGTACAGGGGAGACTCTGTCAAAAAATTTCGGTAGGGATTCCTCGTGGTTTCGATCACACCGGTTAAGTAGAGTTAGTAGTTAAGTAACGGTCATCCTTAGGGTGTTGTAGCAGTAGTAAGAAGGGTGGTCGTTACAGTTGGTATCAGAGCAGTTCCTATTCTCCAGCATCACACATCAGCACCATCTTTGTCGTCTTCAAGTAAGAAAGTATTTAATTTTTAGTATGCTTTTCTTTATTCTTTACAGTCAAGAGAAATCCTTAGAAGTATTAGATTATATGTACAGAATAGGGAGATGTTTAGAAGTGTTTATAAAGTTAAGAATTCTGCTTAGTTTCTTTTACATAACAAGATGTGTTATGGGATGGTGGTATGATCCAGGGACCTAAGCCCGGTGAGCGCGCCAGAATCAAACAAGATATGTTCTGGGATGGTGGTATGATCTGGGGACCTAAGCCTAGTGAGCGCGCCAGAATCAAACAAGATATGTTCTGGGATGGTGGTATGATCCGGGGACCTAAGCCCGGTGAGCGCGCCATAATCAAACAAGATATGTTCTGGGATGGTGGTATGATCTGGGGACCTAAGCCCGGTGAGCGCGCCAGAATAAAGGAGAACTCCGGTCCTAAGTTCGGACCCCTACCAACCTAGCGCTAGAGTAGTTGTCTGATCAACAACTTATGTTACGGTACTACTAAGTGCAACTAGGCCACCACAGTAGTATGTTTATAAGTATGCATGCAAGTATGTTCAAGTCATGTTATGTTTATATTTACGTTTATGTTTAGGCCTATGTTATGATCATGTTATGTTTTGCCTATGGACATGCTTGTGATCGAGTCTATCATTATGTTTAGTTCATCTACCATGCTTACATTTATGCTGTCATGCTTATGTCACTGCTTATGCTTATGTTCATTGTATGTAGGTTAGGAGGTCTTAAGATACCTTTGATAGGGTTTTCCTTAGTACATTCGATGATGGACGCTAACTAATGCATGTACAAGGTAGAGAACGTACTATAGAATTATTCTAAGTTCGAGGACGAACTTTTTATAAGGTATGGGAGATTGTAACGACCTAATTTTCCTCAATTAGAGTCCTAAAAGTAATTTAAAAATATTTAAAAATACTATAGAAATATTCTAGGGATTTTTAGAAATTTTTAGAGTATTTTTATGTAATTTTTGGAGGTCGTTTGGTATTTTTACTAAATGAAGGAAGTTTCGACAAAAAAATGTCCAAGCCGAGAATTGAACCCACGACCTTTGACTCGGTCAAAACCCGGCTGACCAGGTGTGCAAACGGATTTATCTGTTTAGAAAAGGTAGCAAATTTATTTAAGATAGTTAACAGAATATTGGATTATAAAAGGAATAAGTTGATGTTGGATAAATCTGTTTAGAAAAGTTAGAAAAATTTATTTAAGATAGTTAACAGAATTATTAAGTTATAAAAAGGGAGAATTTAGGGATTATTTTCCAAAACCAAAACCTCTCCTCTCCTTTTCTCTCCCGACGGCACGGCATCTCCTGTTTGGGCGAAGGAAAAAGGGGGGGATTTAGGGTTCCTCTCCGGCGACCGGCCAAGGGAGATTTCCGGGAGATCTTCACATGGTTGTGATCCTCTCGTCAAGGGGAAACCGTGAGCACGAAGGAGGGGTCGAAGCTTGCAATTCCCGCAAACCCTAGAAGTTTTCTTTCTGGTTGTAAGCCCAAGAACGCAAAGGTAAGTGCTTCTCACCCGCAGTAGGAGTAGTTTCGGACCTTTGTTCTTCTTGAATTCGAAGCATGAGGAGCACTTAAAGTGTAGATTTTTAATTAAGCTCATAGAGCAGATTTTAATTAAGCTTATAATGCAGATTTTAATTAAGTCTATAGTGCAGATTTTAATTAAGCTTATAGTGCAGATTTTAATTAAGTCTATAGTTCAGATTTTAATTAAGCTTATAGTGCAGATTTTTATTTAAGCTTATAGTGCAGATTTTAATTAAGCCTATAGTGCAGATTTTAATTAAGCTTATAAGTGCAGATTTTTATGTAAGCTTATAATGCAGATTTTAATTAAGCTTGTAGTGCAGATTTCTTAGAGCTTAAAATGCAGATTTCTTTAGAGCAGATTTCTTAAGAGCTTATGGTGCAGATTTCTTTAAAGTTTATAGTGCAGATTTTTGGTGGAACTTGTAGTGCAGATTTTTGGTGGAACTTATAGTGCAGTTTTTAAATAAAAAGATTATAATACAGTTTGGTTAAGTATTACAGTGTAGAATTTATGTTTGCATAGTATGCAGAAATAGTGTAGCATAGAATGCAGAATCTTGATTAGTATAGTATACAGAAATAGTGTAGCATAGAATGCAGAATCTTGATTAGTATAGTATGCAGAATTTTGATTAGCATAGTATGCAAAATTATTTGTTTAAGTATTCACTCTTAGTATATTCAAGTGTAAATTTCAGTTTATCTAAGCATTTCAAAGTTAGAATTTGTATGAGACATTGTTTTAGAGTTATTAACAAGTATAAGAAAGATAAAGAAAATAGAGAAAAAGGCCAAGGCCTTAAGTAGATCCCAAAGTCAAGACTTTAGGGATTTTGGCACACAAGGTGCTTATTAAAATGCCGAGGCATTATATATTAGAAGTATTAAAAGATAACAAGTATTTTACTTTTATCTATCAGTGACACTGTACTGGACTCTCAGTTGTCCTTGGGTTGGGCTCCCATAGTCGTCCCTAGGTTTAGATAACCTAGTATGCAGGACTCTCAGTTGTCCTTGATAGTCGTCCCTAGATTTAGATAACCTAGTAAACCTTACTAGATTCGGGACCAACTATCTCGGGTCTAGTTAGGGATGCGCGCATAGCAAGTACAGTTGTCGGACCCAAGAAGAAAGTTGATTATTATTTTGAAGTATTATAAATATAAGTTTTTGAACAAACAAAATAAGTTTCACATAAGTATAAAAATATAAAAGAATAAGTTTAGAACAAATGAATTAAGTTTCATTTTGTTTTAAAATCAGCAAGTTTAGTTTCCTTTTATGTTAGCATGTTATTTAGATTAGCTTACTGCTCTTTGCTATTAAAAGAGCATGAGTAGTTTTACATGTTTAGCATTTCAGCATGTCTTGTTCTTTTATTAGTAGATGAGCATGAGTAGTCTTCAGTAAGTAATCAGTTAGATCATGTTATAGATATATGTACATGCATATCGAAATTTTTGTGAGTTAGACAGCCCTTACTAAGCATTTTGCTTATAGTTTGCATTTCCTCTTACTGCAGATACAAGAAAAGAAAAGTGTTAGCAAAGGAAGGCGACAAGGAGGTGCGGATGGATGTGTGATGCCAGGACTATGGAGAGACCTGGGAAGTTTTGGGTTTTCATGTTTAGTGGATAGGAATAGTTGAGTTGTACCTTATGGTTTATGTCTTTTTAGATTGTATTTTCATTCCGCATTGTTAGTTTGGTTATTTTCCCACTGTTGGAGTTTTATTCATTTGTTATTGCTAGAATAGTTTATTTTTTTTAGTTATTGTAAACATTTGAGACTGTACTTTACACTCCGTGTCATTCGGGTTTATTCTTGTTCTAGGTTGTTTGTAGGATGAGTTCAGTTTAGTAAGTAAATATTTGTGTGTTTGATACTTATTTAACTGCGTAGGTGTTTGATAAATGTTTCAGCCGCCTGTGGCTGATGTATACTAGGTTTGTATCTTGGTTTATGGTCACCGGTACAAGGGAGACTCTGTCGAAATTTTTCGATAAGGATTCCTCGTGGTTTCGATCACACCGGTTAAGTAGAGTTAGTAGTTAAGTAACGGTCATCCTTAGGGTATAGTAGTAGTAGTAAGAAGGGTGGTCGTTACATCCAAAGCCTACAATCGTTGACTGCTTCCGATGGACAATCCACTATAAGTTGCTTCCTCAAAAGAGAAAGAGACTCATCTTTCAAAAAGAGGAACGGTATAAAGTTTACCATTCCCTTAACAATAAAGTATGAAAAGACAATATAAGAAACAAGAATACCGACAACAAATAAACTCAAAGTAGGGCGCAGTTGTCAGAGCAGTATCTTGATGTTGTAACGGTGTTGTATGAGGATCTCAAAAACCGATGTCAAAACCTCTGTTTGCAACTTGTTTTATAAGACATTCTGGGCGCCTAGACGAGCCCTGGGGCCCCGACTCGGCCTTATCCGATCTGACTGCGCTGTGAACTATCCATCTCCGGGCACATAGACTCCTTATGGGAACCTGGACTCCCTCCGGGCGCTTGAGTGGCACGATATGGACAAAGCTTTATCCGACTCCCGTCAAATTTATCCTTGTTTAGGTGCCTAGAATCATTCCGAGCGCCTAGAAGAACCCTTCCGGGCTACTAGATGTTGACATGCGCAAACCAATTAGAGTGTGTCACCTCATATGCACGTTGTGTTGGTGCAATCAACACCGATAATCAAACATATATTTTGATGTATGACAAAAGATATAAAGTTAGATATTATGTATTTAATGGGTGAGCAAAGTGTGCATGTCCCTAATCATAAAAAGTCCTAATGGGTAGGGAAAACCAGGCATTAGGCATTAGGCATTAGGCATTAGGCATCAAGAAGACCTAGTGGGTCAGGCAAACACTAGCAAGGAGTCTTAGTGGATTAAAAACATTAAACACTAGGCAGAAGGCCAAATGAGCTGATCTGGCAATGCACTTGATGAGACCAGACATTAAGGAGCTCATCTGGCAGTGCAGTTGATGGGACCAGACATTAAATAAGGAAAGTCCTGTCGGGTCGATCAAACACTAAGCAAAAGCAGAAGTCCAAATAAGTCAGAAACTAGAGAGGTCTTTCATTTCGAAAGACAGTGAGAATGTGTCCCAGTTGGGACAACCTTAGGATGTGATTCGACTCAAGAAACCAACATAGGTTTCGAAGTCGAGATTAGACGATTTTAACTGTCATATTAATGCATATATATTTATCTGGTTCTAACTTTATTTTGCATGATCATTATTATTGTACTATGCTAACTTTGTTTTGCAGAAAAATGAAATTCGACATTATCCAAAAGTTTGATCGATCAAACCAAGTGGTTGATCAATCCCCAATGATGAGATCAATTTGGATTCAAATTAAGTTGAAGACCGATAACATTATCAGTCAACCATGATCCTATTTTGGTAACTACAGATCAGATAAGAGCTAATCACACGAGGAATGAAATAACAGAGTTCATGTGATCAGTCGACCAAACACATTCGGCAAGCGAAGATCGGATCAGATCAAATCAAGCAACAGAAGGATGTTCTTGGTGTTTAGTTGACTGAATAGGTATTCGGTTGATCAATACAGGATGATTTCATAGAAGATATGATATAGGCATATTGTGAACCAGGACATGGAACCGGGCAAATTCTGGAGGTTGGTCAACCGAAAAAGGATCAATCGACCAAATAAAAAAGTTATCAAAGAAGTCTCAAGGTCCAAGACTGTAAAATCATTCTCTAATTAATATCTCTCTGTTGCTCTGTAAGTGTTAATACGCCAAAGCTCTTCAACAACCTACACTCAATTTCATTAAGTCGTTGTCAGTAATCTATTTATTTACTTGCATTTAAATTAAAGAGGTAGTAGTGCGTTGCTATTCTCTTTATCTTGTGTACAAGTTTTCCTCCTCCGAAAGTTTTCGGAGAGAACTTTAGTGGATTGCCCAATCGAAATGGTCCCAGAGATCGTGGACCTTGAGTATTAGTCGTTGAACTACGAATCAAGTAAACTGCTTGAGTCCTTCTTGCCTAGTTTTATTTTCCGCTTGCGCATCTCTGTTTTGGTTTTGTTAAAAAGAAAAGAAAGGTTTTTCAATAATCAATATTCACACCCCCCTCCCCCCATTGTGTTTTTCGATCCTACACGTTGGCCTATGTTCAGGTCATCTGGGCGCCTAGATCGAATCTGATTGTCCAGACCTCCAAGCACTTGAAACTGATTCGATCGCCCGGAGTTTACTGTTCCAACCAACTTTTGATCTCAAGTCCCCGCACAGTTAGCATAACAAGTATAGTATGAATAGTATGAGCAAGTTAGGCAGTTACAACTTGTTGGATCATTACACACATGAGAAGGGGGTGAATCACGTAGTTTTAAAAAACTTTATCTTTTTGCTTTGAAATCAAAATATGCAACGGAATTGAACACGGAAATAGAAGCAAGCAGAAAACACAAGTACGCGATCAATTTTACTTGGTTCGGAGTCTTCAACGACTCCTACTCCAAGACTCAGATCCCGCAAACCTATCAACGGGTAATCCATTAAAAATCTTTTTCCGGAACCACTGGAAAAGGGAATCGAGTACAATAATGAATCAAGGACAAGTGTAACAATCTACACTTTCGTTTATGCAGTAATTAAATATTTAAACAAAATCTCGTTACCCAACACTTGAAGATTCTCGAATCGAACTCGGTGTTGGACGGCTTCTCAGCAGTAGTCGAGCACAGCAATGTCACATCTAAGGACGAAGTCGGAGCGACTAGAAGCCCGAATGTTCGCTTATAGGAGTTGTATATGAGTTGTGTCTGGAATGCTGCTCGAAGAGGGCTTATATAGGCTATGGAAGGTGCCTTTAGCCTCCTTCGAGGAGCCTCCACAAGCAAACTTTTTCCCCTATCTTCGATGACAATAAAATCTACAACCTTCGATTTTTATCCTCTGGAAGGCGCCTTCCAGCAAGCTTAAGGCGCCTCCAACTGCTGGTTTGACGCAGTGATCTTCCGGAAACTATATCTTTTGACTCAGAACTCAAAATTAAGCTCTGTCAGTTGTCACACGTGCAGAATTCGAAGGTTTACATTTGTCTCTACAACAGAGTTAGAAAAATATATGCATGACTAGTTTATATAGATTTATGAGTTAAATCTTGTCTCACCGAGACCAGGATCTAGTCATGGTCTCAATTTAGATTTTCAAAAAGAACCTAAATTGGACCAACGTCTACTGTCCCCTTAAACAGGACATATCCTCACTGAGTCACTCTCCTCAGTAACTTACCTCCACTTACCAAATGTCAAGTTACCTCTTTGACGTCTAATATGACCCACCAGGTCGTCCTGCCGGAATTACACATCCGGATTTCGCCAATCGGGAATCATACATCCCGACCTATCGGAATTACACATTCGGACTTCAACCTATCGGGAATTAAACATCCCAACCTCCTGCCAGAATCCCACATCTGGACTTCACCAATCAGGGATTGCACATTTCGACTGCCTGATATCTACTCCTCTTGACCCGTCAAGTTAGTCAACCCTGTGCACTCGGTAACAAGGTTAGATCAACAACACATCTAACTTTAATTCACTTTTCATTTATGAAAACTCAAGTTTGATCATTGGTGCCAACTGTACCAACACAATTGTCCCGATCTCAACTCAAGATTTCCAATTAAACCCCAGTTCGGACCGATACTTATTGTTCCCTTAAAGGGAGCTTGTCCTTGTTCTACTTTTCAGAAGAACCACTCCACTCAGGAGAGTTTATCGGTTGTTAAACATCTGGTCCTCCAGACCTATTTGGACTTTTTCTTAGCATCGATCCTCCGACATCAAGGCTTCCTTTAATATTTGATCCTCGCTAACCCATCGACTTGTTAGATGTCCGCTCCATTGGCCCATCTAGACTTTCTGCCTGGTGTCCTCGATCTACCAAGTTTTCCACCTTTGCTTAGTATCCGATCCAATTGACCTATTAGGACTTTTAGCCAATGTTGCAGAAAGCGCTAGGCGCCAATCGAGCGCTCGACTGGCACCTAGCGTCTAGAGCGCCTAAGCAACACCTAAGCGCCACCTAGGTGTTTAGGAAATGAACATCAAATTGGCACAGTTGCAAGTAGTAGAAAACAGTAAATACCAAAATGAATATCAAGTAAACACCAAAATGAATGAATTGGCTGAACAGACTAAACAGACAAAATATCTTGATTTTAAAAAAATCACCTGGACCGAACAGACCAGTCGCTTAGACCGAACAGACCGACCACCTATTTGGAGCCTAGGACCGCACACAAACAGTACCGCCTACTTTGTCCAAATAGATGGTTTTCGGTTCGGCTAGGGGTCGCCTAGGCCGAAATCTGCAACATTGCTTTCAGCTGCCTAGTATCCGGTGAACTTGACCTATTAGGACTTTCCTTTAAGCTACTTACACACTTGATCAATCCAGTTAGATCAGGACAAAACTTAACTTTGGATCTTTGTCATTATCAAAATCAGGGATTATCTGGTGCTCCCTGCACCAACACAATTGACTCAGAGCTATAAAAAGGCAGCTCGTGCACGAAACTCCCGTCAATACAGGGTATTGGGAAAGGGTCGAACACATTGAATCTATTGTACGCAGTCTTATCCTACATTGTAAGAGGTTGTTTTTGCAACTCATGACCATAAGGTCACACGACAACAACTTTACTATTGTGATAAGGCTCCCCTTCTTGACTCAAAGCTATATAACCAAAAAAAATGGTACTCTAAGCTCCATTATAGCATGATTCTTTAGTCACTATTTGAATTATTAATAGAAACTCATTCAGAAATATGCTTTCGCAAGCTTTGTATCCAATGATGAACTATAGAATAAGTCATGCAACTCTAGATGAAATTGTTTGCCGACTCTTTGCTTCTCCCAAGTGGAAAAAAAAATGTAAATCATAAATTTGTTTTTTCTCTAGCAATAGTGATTTGGTGAACACCAATTATACCATCTTCCATACAGCACATTGTGTGTTTGAATTACTTTGTTAGTGAGTATGGCATATGCATATATAACATACCTTTCATCTAAATATGAACAATTCTATATCCAACAAATTATCAAAACTATGACAAAAAACATATTGTACTCACGCCCATCTAGTTCATCTAGTCATTGCAGATGAACAAAAGGCCAAGACTATGAGGAATGGACCAAGGTTTAAAATTTCGACCCGTGCCGAGGTTTCAGTCCGAGACCGGAACGATACGGTTTCGGTATCGTATCGTGCCGTGCCGATACAGTTTCGGTAATTTTATTTAAACATTAAATCAGTAAAAAGTATAAAATAATTAAAATATATATATATAAGAATATAAATTTGATTTAATAGAATTTTTATAAAAAATTTAATTTTTTTTTAGAATTTTAAAGAATTTTTAAAAATTTTAACATAGTAAAAATAATTTCAGAATATTATTTAATAAAATTGATTTTTTAAAAATTTTAAATATATTTTTTATATTTTATTGGGATAATTTAATTAGGATTTAAAAAAATCCCTTTAAAATATCACAATTAAATGAGAATTGTTTAATTTATTTAAATTATAATTTTGCACAGTGCTTCCCTGCCCCGCGACCCAGCGCCCACGCCCGCGCCCGCGCCTTGCTCGCGACGCCACCGACGCCCCGTGGACGCCTCCGACGGCGTTGGAGGCATCCGGCGACACCTCCGGCGGCACTGGAAGAGTCCGGCGACGCTTCCGGCAGCGCCAGAAGCGTCCGTGACATTTTCGGCGTCGCTAGCAACATCGCGTTGCGACTCCTCCGACGCCCGCGACGTGCTTCAGGCGCTGCGAAGCTTCCGGCGACGATTTCTGGTGCGTGCGCGACTCCTTCTGGCGCGTGAGCGCCAGAAGCGTCCGTGACATTTTCGGCGTCGCTAACAACATCGCGTTGCGACTCCTCCGACGCCCGCGACGTGCTTCAGGCGCTGCGAAGCTTCCGGCGACGATTTCTGGTGCGTGCGCGACTCCTTCTGGCGCGTGACGCACGACGCGACGAAATTGTCGCTCGTTCGGTGCCGGTTTCGGTGCGCGGGCGGAACGGTAAGTTTCACCCGTTCCGCCCGACACGAAACGAAATTTTATTCATTGGAATGGACACTCGATGACCTGTAACCAAATAACACCTCAACAATATGCACTTACATCCATTAGCTCCAGACTAAAGCGAAGGTCAGGCATGTCCGATCCATAATGTTTCATTGCTTCAGCATAGGTAAGTCTAGGGAAAGGATTTGGAAGTTGAACTCCTGCTATCTCTTGAAATATCTGACATGATAATGACTGTATCCATCAAATTCACAGAAATGACGACTTATAATAGTCCAAATAAATGTAATAACATTAAGTGTCAAACAAATTGAAGTTCTTAAGTAAAAGAGATGACAAGAAGAAAAAGAATAACACAGACAAGCCAGATTTAGTTCTCATTAAGTTTCAGCATGTCCTCCAAAGGTGTAAAGGCCAATTCCATATCAAGTTGTGTAAACTCAGGTTGCCTATCTGCTCTCAAATCTTCATCTCGAAAGCACCTTAAACAAGTGTTAGCCAAAAAAAATGATAAGAAACATGAAAACCATTTTTTTAGTGATTCAAGTTGGCTATTGTGGTGCTTGATAAAAAAAAATAATTGTTGATGGATACTCTATACTCAATAAAATAAGCTCCTTTAGTAAACAGGGTTGTACTCTGCTACGAGATTAATAACATAATAAAGCCATTTTATAATCCAAAAGTATAACTAAAAACATACTTTTAGTTTTACATTTCTAGGAACTCTAATAGGCAAGAAATATGACAAGGCCACATAATAGCTGCAACAAGACAACCTCAATAAGTAAATTCAGGAGAATAAAAAAAATCTGCGGAACAGAGAGAAGAAATTATACTAGTTTCTTGGAAGTTACCTGGCAATCTGATAATATTTCTCAAAACCAGATACCATTAGCATTCGCTTGAACAACTGTGGACTCTGAGGTAAGGCATAAAATGTTCCTGGCTTCATAAATTAAAACAGAAGAAAATAAGAAACTACATTTTAAGTGGAAGAAGAGTGAATATTTCAATGTTATTGTAAATGGTAAAAATATCTCCTCAAACCATAACAAATGATATTATGATGTGCATCCAGTTGCCTCAGATACAAGAATTATTGAGTGTCCTAAAGTCCAAGAATCATATACAAGATCTACAATTTAGTTGTAGGTGACTTTGGATAAAGAAGTTACAGACAAGAGTCCTCAATTCTACATACTACACGATTGATAATAAAATAAAGACACCTTGTACATTGATATACATGTCAAGATTTAGTCGTAGTCAACTTTGATTAAAGAAGTTACGAATTTACATATGATTCACAAACTCTATGCAATGCACAACGGCCTAAATAAATAACAGCTATATGTTGACTATAAATTCAAAAATGTAATGGTGCAAACTTATTTCTTGCAATTGAATATATAATAGGAGTAACAAAATAACCGCAAATAACCCGCTTTTTCTAAGTTGTTTCATAATCCATAGCGAAACTCAGCCAAAAGCCTGATAGCTGAACATATTTCAATTTTCCAAGTCAAGTTGTAATTGATGTGCTATATTATTCACCTCCACACTAGCCAAATTGCCACAGAAAACATGTGAAACTGCTAATCTTGTTTCAGCCATCTATTCATATGTTCTGAAGCAAAATAGATCACTCTATGACAACAAACGCCATAGGAAATCATCATCCTTTATCATCAAAGTTCTTGAGCTTTATTTAACAAGAAGTTCACAGAGTAATATGAAGGATATCATTTTTTTCACAATTTGTTTCCCGATCCAAAAACACTTGTGTTTGTCATGCAAAATATTCACTTTTTGCAGTTATAGACTATTAAAAAAACAATTCTAGATCAATGACAACAACATGAAATATCGGTAATAGATTACATGCACTAGCATACAAATGAAAACAAAAAGTTCATATAAAAAGCTCTATTTACCTGAATATGTGATGGCACAAGATAATCACATGCACAAGATAATCACGTGCACCTGGACCGAGATAATATTGGAGTCTCAATCTACCTTATGACCCAAAATAAAACAATTATCAAGCGGGGACCCATTTTGGAGGGAACAAAAAAAACATTAGTTGCCTATCGGTTATGCAACTAAGAAATGAAGAGCAGATTTGTTAAATGACAACATAAAGAAGGATTCAGGTCTTTAGTCATGTCTAATAAAACACTAGTTAAACAATCCTTACATTAATTTGCTTAAATTTGGGTTTTGTGATGCACGGCAAAAAGCTAGCATCAAGGATGGTTAATTAATGCCTTTAACTAAATGAAATGTCCATCAGGTGCATTAATTAGGATTTCATGGTGCATCTGTCTTCCTAAACATATTATATAGTGATATCAACTTAAATATCATAGTTTTGGTTCATTAAAGTATTGTTTTGTTTTCCAAGTCTATCCAAACAATATATGCAAGACAAAAATAAAGAAGTTCAGTTTTTACAGCAGGATAGAATTTCCATAATATACAAGGGCTCAAAGAAAAATATACTTGATTTTAGAATGTGATACCTCCACAAAATCATGTTCATCCTCCAAAAATCTCCAGATGAGCTTCACAACTTTATGCCTCAATCTCAAATTGAATTTCATGTGTGCACGGCGTAGATCAAGGAACTGATATCTGAAATCAATTCACAATTTTATAACAGAATATTTGAGTTAGATAATCTAATAACAATTTTCACAAAGGAATAAGCAGCTTGTCTCTCAGCTCTACTTAAACATCAACGATCATTCCAAATATAAAGATTTCATGTTTAAATGATCAAGAGATTAAAAAAAAACAAAGGTATATGACATGTAAAGGAGGGTTACATCAGAAGTCTTTGATATTGATTCCTCGGCCGATTTGTTAGTTACAAAGTGGACTGAACTTTTATTTATAATCAATATCAAACAAAGAAGCTACTATAATTGTTATAGCATTTACAATTTCATAATAGTTACAAGATTATGATTGCTATAGTTGCTAGAATAGCTTAAATGATAAGGACAGTTTGAGAAGGTAAAATCACTACAAAAAATAAGGTATTCTGGGACAAAATTTGGGACGAATTTAAAAAAAAAAATTATTGCAAAAATTTTTGGGACAAAATCAGGGATGAAAATTTTTTCATCCCAAAATGGTTGATGCCAACTTTTGGAACGAATTATGGTTTGTTGCAAATTTGGGAACGAATTTGGGGACGAAATTAGCAACGAATAAAATTTTCGTCCCCAAATTCGTTGCAAAAAAGTATACAAATTTGCAACGAAAATTATTTTTGTTGCAAACTTAGGAACGAATTTGGGGACGAATTCACATAATTTTTCCGCCAAACTTGTCTCTATTTTTGCAACAAATTTGGGGACGAATTCGATGACAAATTATTTTTTGTTGCCAAGTTTGTCCCTAATATTGCAACGAATTTGGGGACAAATTCGGTGACAAAATGTTTTTTGTTGCCATTTTTGTTCCTAATTTTGCAACGAATAATAAATTTGTTGCAAAACTGGCAACAAATTTGGCAACAAAAACTTGCCAACAATTTAAATTATCGTTGCCAAATTCGTTGATAAATTTCATAAGCATTTGATAAATTTTCGTCCCAGAATTCGTCCCAGATTCTGGGACAAAAATAATTCTATCCCAAATTACGATAGAATTGGGACAAATCATTTTCGTTACCAAATTTGTCCCTATATTAAATATTTTTTCCAGATTCAATTTATTTCTGCAATACAATCCATAAATACATAAACACCAAATTCAAATAACAAATAATATACATTCAACACATCCTAATTTAACATACAATATTAATAATTGAACTCAACTCATAATTCAACAAATATAAAGATTTCAACAAAGTTTACAAGATCCATTTTGTTCAATCTGCTAGAAAATATGATACAAAGTTCATCAACCCAATGTTTTATAAGTCCATCATCCATCCAAGAAGGTAAATATACTAAGAATACATCAAGTCATTTCGTCTGCCACAAAAGCTTTGCTCCCCATCAAATCTCCTTTGCCTACATAACAACAAATAAATAAATCAGATCATGTGTAACAAGAAAGATTGTAAATATGATACGATATGACCATGTAACAAGAATGATTGGAAACAAGACATAACTGTGAAATTCCTTAAACATTCAAATAAATGCCCTATTTACCAACGATATGAACCATCCATGTCATAGCAACGGTAAATAAAATTATAAGAATTATTTTAAAGCTAAGTACAAGTATCGTAACTATGATACAACCTAATATAATTGGCACATCATATGGAGAGAGAGAGAGAGAGAGAGAGAGAGATCTTGTGAAGTATGGTATTAGGGTTCAAATTTCCTCACTTAGTTAACTTTATTTTTCATTTTAATTTGCTGAATTTATAGTTTTGTCTTTGGTTTAGTTGTGTTTTGGTGTTTAATGTAAACTAAAGAATGTTTAAAATAATTGTTCCTTTCATTGTGTTAACTAGTTGACAATTTCATATGATTAGCTTTAGCACATCTTTAACAACTCTTTGCAAAATATTAAGGTAGGAGGATGCATCGTTATCTAGTAAAGAATTTTAGAATAGTGTGATGTAATTCTAGATGAAATATAGAACTTTTATGTATCTATATAGTTTTGAGACTGTACATAGATCAAATTCAGAACTTTTATGCATCGTTATCATTGAAGACAAAACAACAAAGAACAGCTTATCAAAAAGAAGGAACACAATTAAACAACTATAACATAATTATTTAAAGCTAACTTTATATATAGATCAGTAAATGCATATTAATGAACTTAGGAATACCGAAAAGAGGTGAACAAATACAGCTGTCTTCAACTACACTGAGATCACACCAAATTGAGACCTGCACAAACAACATTATTAATTCAGGACAAAAATAAAGTCAGAGTATTAGAGACTCCATTCATGTTGCCTAGTTATGCTTTAATTTTGTTAATGGTACACAACTAAGAATCATATAGATTAGTCTACGTCAAAGATAAGCCATCTCATACATTGACAGTGAAACAGTGCAAGAAAACAACAGACTTAACCTACAAATGACAGAGTTGACTTTACTAGTGAGCACATGATTTTTTTCCCAATAAATTTCATGTATATCTATTTGCACTTCTATTGCATGCTTTCCTTTCACTAAATCATGGCAACTATGTAAACTCTTACATATAAATTCTATTAAAATCTCCTATGCCAATTATCAAGAAACATCTTATCTTATCAATTTTTACTGAATCAGTTAATGTTGTCCTATGGCTAGGTTTATATGTTCATATGGAATATTATATTCCAGTAAGTTAAAAAATCATTGATTAATGTGTAAAACAGTAAACATGAGAAAAAAAATTCATCATACATTATTAAAACACTAATAATTAATACTCTTGTTTCATGAAATTCTGACATATGTAGATCTATATTTTAAGTTTTAAACACATATTCAAACATGCGTTAAACGCTAACATACTTAATTAATACTAAACTATCTATGTTTCACTAAATAAGGACCTAACGATCTCGAAATTTCATGAAATAAGTTTCTATGGGTTCCTAATTTTCTTATAATCTTAAAAATATCTTCATCCATAATTTTAACATATTATATTGAGTGCGGTAAATTTTTTATTACGAATTAGGTCATATTCATGTTAAAAAATCACCACACTCAATATATTAGGTTAAAATTTAGATTTAGGATATTTTTAAGATCATGAGAAAATTAGGAACCCAAAGAAACTTGTTTCATGAAATTCTGAGATCGTTAGGTCCATATTTAGGCCTTCCAAATAAATTTTCTTTTATTTTTTATTTTTTAAAAAATTAAAAGAAAAATCATTCGGAAGGCATAAATATGGACCTAACGATCTCGGAATTTCATGAAACAAGTTTCTTTGGGATCTTAATTTTCTCATGATCTTAAAAATATCCTCATCCATAATTTTAATCTCATATATTTATTGTGGTGATTTTTTAACCCGAATTTGACCTAATTCAGGTAAAAAAAACATGAAACTCAATATATTATTTTAAAATTAAGGATGAGGATATATTTATGATTAAGGGAAAATTAGAAACTTATAGACTCTTGTTTCATGAAATTTTGACATCATCTATATTTTAAGTTTTAAACACATATTCAAACATGCGTTAAACGCTAACATACTTAATTAATACTAAACTATCTATGTTTCACTAAATACGAACCTAACAATCTCAGAATTTCATGAAATAAGTTTCTATGGGTTCCTAATTTTCTTATAATCTTAAAAATATCTTAATCCATAATTTTAACATATTATATTGAGTGCGGTAAATTTTTTATTACGAATTAGGTCATATTCATGTTAAAAAATCACCACATTCAATATATTAGGTTAAAATTTAGATTTAGGATATTTTTAAGATCATGAGAAAATTAGAAACCCATAGAAACTTGTTTCATGAAATCCCGAGATCGTTAGGTCCATATTTAGGCCTTCCAAATAAATTTTCTTTTATTTTTTAAAATTTGGGACGAATCCTGGATTCGTCCCAAATTTAAGAAAAATAAAAATTAAAAGAAAAATCATTCGGAAGGCCTAAATATGGACCTAACGATCTCGGAATTTCATGAAACAAGTTTCTTTGGGTTCCTAATTTTCTCATGATCTTAAAAATATCCTCATCCATAATTTTAATCTCATATGTTTATTGTGGTGATTTTTTAACCCGAATTTGACCTAATTCAGGTAAAAAAAAAACATGAAACTCAATATATTATTTTAAAATTAAGGATGAGGATATATTTATGATTAAGGGAAAATTAGAAACTTATAGACTCTTGTTTCATGAAATTCTGACATCATCTATATTTTAAGTTTTAAACACATATTCAAACATGCGTTAAACGCTAACATACTTAATTAATACTAAACTATCTATGTTTCACTAAATATGAACCTAACAATCTCAGAATTTCATGAAATAAGTTTCTATGGGTTCCTAATTTTCTTATAATCTTAAAAATATCTTAATCCATAATTTTAACATATTATATTGAGTGCGGTAAATTTTTTATTACGAATTAGGTCATATTCATGTTAAAAAATCACCACACTCAATATATTAGGTTAAAATTTAGATTTAGGATATTTTTAAGATCATGAGAAAATTAGAAACCCATAGAAACTTGTTTCATAAAATTCCGAGATCGTTAGGTCCATATTTAGGCCTTCCAAATAAATTTTCTTTTATTTTTTAAAATTTGGGACGAATCCTGGATTCGTCCCAAATTTAAGAAAAATAAAAATTAAAAGAAAAATCATTCGGAAGGCCTAAATATGGACCTAACGATCTCGGAATTTCATGAAACAAGTTTCTTTGGGTTCCTAATTTTCTCATGATCTTAAAAATATCCTCATCCATAATTTTAATCTCATATATTTATTGTGGTGATTTTTTAACCCGAATTTAACCTAATTCAGGTAAAAAAAAACGAAACTCAATATATTATTTTAAAATTAAGGATGAGGATATATTTATGATTAAGGGAAAATTAGAAACTTATAGACTCTTGTTTCATAAATTCTGACTTCTGTAGATTTATAGTTTAAGTTTTAAACACATATTCAAACATGCGTTAAACGCTAACATACTTAATTAATACTAAACTATCTATGTTTCACTAAATATGAACCTAATGATCTCATAATTTCATGAAATAAGTTTCTATGGGTTCCTAATTTTCTTATAATCTTAAAAATATCTTCATCCATAATTTTAACATATTATATTGAGTGCGGTAAATTTTTTATTACGAATTAGGTCATATTCATGTTAAAAAATCACCACACTCAATATATTAGGTTAAAATTTAGATTTAGGATATTTTTAAGATCATGAGAAAATTAGGAACCCATAGAAACTTGTTTCATGAAATTCCGAGATCGTTAGGTCCATATTTAGGCCTTCCAAATAAATTTTCTTTTATTTTTTATTTTTTAAAATTTGGAACGAATCCAGGATTCGTCCCAAATTTAAGAAAAATAAAAATTAAAAGAAAAATCATTCGGAAGGCCTAAATATGGACCTAACGATCTTGGAATTTCATGAAACAAGTTTCGTTGGGTTCCTAATTTTCTCATGATCTTAAAAATATCCTCATCCATAATTTTAATCTCATATATTTATTGTGGTGTGAGATTAAAATTATGGATAAGAATATTTTTAAGATCATGAGAAAATTTAAAATCCATAGAAACTTGTTTCATGAAATTCCGAGATCGTTAGGTCCATATTTAGGCCTTCCAAATAAATTTTCTTTTATTTTTTATTTTTCTTAAATTTGGGACGAATCCTGGATTCGTCTCAAAATAATTTTCTTATGATCTTAAAAATATCTTCATCCATAATTTAAACATACTATATTAAATGCGGTGAATATTTTATTATGAATTAGGTCAAATTTGGGTTAAAAAATCACCATACTAAATATATGAGGTTAAAATTATGGATGAGGATATTTTTAAGATCATGAGAAAATTAGAAACCCATAGAAACTTGTTTCATAAAATTCTGAGATCGTTAGGTCCATATTTAGGCCTTCCAAATGATTTGTCTTTTATTTTTTATTTTTCTTAAATTTGGGACGAATTCCGGATTCGTCCCAAAATCTGGGACAAATCCTGGATTCGTCCCAGATTTTGGCCCATTTTTTCGTTTTTTTCTTAAAATAAATTTTGATTCTGGAACGAATCCTGGATTCGTCCCAGAATCTGGGACGAATCCTAGATTCGTTCCAGAATTTGGGACGAATCCTGGATTTGTCCCAGAATTTGGGACGAATTTTGCAACGAAAATAATGTTCGTTGGGAATTTGCGACGAAAATATTTTGTTGCAGATTTCGTTTCTAATTTGGATCAAATTTTGTGTTTGTCGTCAAAATTGTTGCGATTTTGAGACGAAAATTTTTCGTCCCTAAATTATTGTTTTTTTTTTTAGTGAATGTATAGCAACAAGATGTGATGTTCTTTTGCTAATAAATTAATAAGAAATGTGTTAAAAAGGTGTCCTTTTTTACCCGTTATATTTAGAAAACTTGATCTCATAATTTTTTTTATTTTCTAAAAAAAGGGAAAAATAAAATAAAAAATCAAAAGGTTAAATTTCGTCTTTTTTTACTAGATTAATACATATAATCGTTTTGATTCTGTTATAGGAATAACAAGTAAGTATTAAGTAAAAAAAATTAAATTTTTATGAAAGAATTTAATATAAAATGAGAAAGTGATGGGATCCAATAATATTCTAATAGAGATATTTTGATTATGACATAAGTTTTAACTAAAATGATTAGATCAATAATAGATCAATTTAATTAAGTTGAAATAATTTAATTATTAGAGCAATAACTAAAATTATTAGTAATTTTGACTAACATTAGAACACTTTTGATTAATATTAACTACCATAATTAATATTAAAATAATTTAATTAAATTAGAAGAAAATAATATATGAGCCATTTCAATTATTTTAAACAATTTGAACCTGGAATAGTTTGGATCATTATTTTGATGAGAAAATTATGTTTTTAGTCCTGTAACTTACATTATTTTGATGAGAAAATTACGTTTATATTTTTAGTCCTATAACTTGTAATATTTTTCAATTCCAATCATTTTTCCTCTAAAATTGAAATTTTTCAACGGAAAATGATGAGTTGTAAATTGAATTTGGGGATTTTGATTTTTTATGACCCATGTTCTTTTTATATTCCAACCACAAATTAGACATTTTTCGTTGAAAAATTTCAATTTTGGAGGAAAAATGACTAGAATTGAAAAATATTACAAGTTGCAGAACTAAGAACGTAAATTAACTCATAACAGGACTAAAATTGAAAAAGATATAAGTTACAGGATTGAAAATGTAATTTTCAGTTTGTTAAATAAATACTATTTTTTATTTTTTTCCCCTAAAATAAAATAATTTGTTTTTTAAAACAGTTTATTTTTTCCCTCCATTCAAAGAAGGTCAAATATCTTTTTCTGTAAAAAACAAATTTGATTATTTAAATGCGTTAAAAAAATATTAATAAACACTTTTTTATTACTTTTATTTTTAAAAATTGTTTTTTTCAAAGAAAAAAAGGGCAAATTTTTTTTAAAAAAAAGTGTGTTCCAAATCATCAAATGTGGCTCAATTTTTGTTCCAAATCATCAAATGTGTCTCAATTTTATAAATTTCATCAAATGAGCACTTCATTATATTTTTTATTTCAAAAATATCCTTACTTTTAGTATTGTTATAACAATTAGGACTATAATATTTCATTATAATCAAAATTATAATTTATAGAATATTATTATATCAAAATATTTGTAACTTACCTATTATAACAGTTAATCATTATTAATTTACTTGCTACAATAATACTAAAAAAAAATATATGCCCGAGGCAGGGTACTATGATTAGATTCTTTAGTAAACATCTGAAGTTTGAAACTCAAATAATTAAGGAATTTAAGACTTAAATTTTAACTATGGCACACTGGTTCAAATAATTAGATATATCGACAAAAAAATAAAAAATATATAAAACATTTGAAATGTGGGACACCCTTAAAAAAACAAATTTCGCAAACGAAACCATCGCTCCCCCCTTCAAATGCACCAAAGACCAAACTCGTCTGAAGCCTCCTCAAGTTCTTCCCGTCCCTCGAGTTCGAGCCTTCGGAGATTCATGGAGATGGAGATGACGGCGATGTTGCTTACACTATAAGTTATTTGGTTAGTTTATCTCTGTTTTTTTCTCCGAATTCGTCGATGGTTTCTCGATTAATGCACGTCATACTTTGTTGCCGATTTCGTTCTCTGATTCAATATATTTACTGCTGATCTCGATTTCTTGCCACATTTAGAAGAAAATTTGCAGTCCCGGTTAGCTTAACCTAGTCGTTATCCAGTTCCATGGAGTCCAGTGACTTCGCGATACTAAACCCTTTTTGTCGAATTGTCGGTTATTAGGGTTAATCTTCAAGTTTGAGGAAAAAAAGACACGACCTTTAAGCGGTATATCACTTTCAATATAACTCTAGATATTGAGATGGTTGTCACCCATCTCAATATTGCTAGTACTTAATCCATTTAAGGCAAATTACACTTGTGGCCACTTATACTTTGCCCAATCCAATGTCTGGTTTGGTTCATTTCTAGTTTTCTACCCCTTGTGCCTTGGAAGTCTGCTCGAAACCACAACTTATCCAAGCTATCTTCCTTGTCAATTACTTTGTGCCCTCCTAAGATCGAGTTGTTATGGGCCCACTGGCTTTTGTTTGTTCATCCTTATACCACACACCTTCTAGAGATCCTGTCATGGCACCAATATGCAAAGTACCATGTTGACACCATCTATTCATAATATCGAAGTACTCTTTACTTTAGCTGGCATTTTATACTAGCGGCCTCATGATTTTGTAATTTGGTAGAATATGACTCCGAGGTGATGAGTTTCTTGGAAGGCCACAAATCCCAAATTGCTCTACATCAAGCATAGATAACTAAGCGAATTTCACTAAAAGATACATCATTGTTGTGTGTACATAATCCATTTAATGCAAGTTATAACCATCAACCAATCACACTTTTCCCATTTTAGTGTGTCCTTTATTCATTCATGCTCATTGTCTCACAGAAGTTTGCCAAGATCTGCACCTTGCTCTCTATCACGATGCTTACTCCTTGTCCTCCTTAGATTAGGTCATTACAATGAATCTCACACACACAGATAGAGAGAGAGAGATCTCATTCCCTTCCACAGTGTTGTTAGAGGTGCGAGGCGCATTGAGGCACAAAAGGGCTCCTAGAGCACAAGGCGTGCCCAAGGTGCGCGCCTCTTGAACATGAGATTGATTACTAAACTACTGACATACTCATATAATATGTCAAATATTATAACTATTAATATTCCACATACACAAATATCAAATATGACAAGCAAAACAATACCATGATAAAATTAATAAAAGTTTCAAACTTTCTAATCTAAACTTACGAAGTTCATCAAAATAAACGTAATAAGTCAAATTAATCATCAAGCTCAAGATCATCCTCATTGTATTCTTCTTCTTCTTTATCTTCATCTTCTTTAAATTCAATTTCTTCTTCATCTCTAAGTCTTAGACATGAGTGTCTCATAGAGGAAGATGTATTTTCCTTCTCGACTTGTTTATGCCTAGTATGTGAACTAGAGGCAATTGATACAATGTTTTTTCCTTTAATACAATATTCAGGTTCTTGAGCTCCACTAGCCTTAGCAACGACATCCCATGTCAATTCATCACCTTCAAAAACTAACTCATCTTCTTCATTATCATTTTCTCTATCCATTCTACCCATCAACCATTCATTACTATCATCAATATCTGTCAAAGAGATGGGGTCAATCTTATCACGTGCATCATACCGAAGTTTTAAGGCACGATTGTATTCCACAATTACCAAATCATTTAAGCGCTGTTAAGCTAGCCTATTCTTTTTTCTTTTTTTTTGTGGATCTACAAAATGTCAAAAATCACAATAAGTATAATAAAATAGCAAATAATATTTTCTACTTATAAAAGTAACATACTAATAGTATTATACATTTATACATTTATTTTTATTACATACCTGCTCAAATACACTCCAATTGCGCTCACAGCCGGAAGCACTACAAGTGAGGCTAAGCACTTTAATAGCAAACTTTTGCAATTTTGGGGTATTTGCTCCATATTATTCTCACCATTCTGTTGGAGATAATGCTCTTCTATGTCTAATTGCCACATTCCTCCCAAATAGTCCTTATGCCTTTCGATATATAGAGAGCTGGGTAGTGATTTTATCTTGCTCGGCAACGCTTGAAACCAATCTCTCCATAGTTTCAAAGAAACCATTCACCACTTCTCCACAGATATTTGAATTTGTGTATGAATAAAAATATTCTAGCTTCAAATAATGTCCTGCAGCATGCAGAGGCCGATGAAGTTGGCATTCCCATCTCGTATCAATGATCTCAAACACTTCTTTGTATTTCTCTTCTTTCTCCTTAAAGGTCTTCATAATTGTTTCTTTTGCCCTGTCCATAGCCTCATAAATATAGCCCATTGCAAGTTTTCTTTCCCATCAACCAGTCTCGAACACGGACTTAAGGGTTATATATCTTTAAAATATGCACAACACTGCTCCAAAATCTAAGTGTCATGATGATTTTACCTACCTTATTCCCTTCCGCTTCTTTTGCCCATTACTCTCTGTTCAATCCTTTGAAATGAACATTTTCTTAAATTTTGCTTTTGTAGGTGCATCCTTTCAAGAGTGAGAAAAGCAATAGCAAATCTTGTGACACCCACCCAACAAAGCTCTTTTTGTCTTGTGAATTACCTCAACATATTTACCATGCCTGGGTGAACATAAATGTAAGCATTCACACTCATTGCCTTCTTCAATGTTGCTTTAAAATCAGGCAATTTCCCAATATCATCTAAGATCAAGTTGACGCAGTGAGAGCACAAGGAGTCCAATACAAGTGTGACCTTTTTGCTTCTAATAATTTTTCTACAAAAGAAGTTAGAAAACTGGATAAGTTTAACATATATAAGAAAAAGCATATTGATAAGAAAGAATTAAATAGATTTTTACCAGCAAGCACATTGTTACTTGCACTATCCGTAACAACTTGAACAACATTTGCTTCTCCTGCACGCTCCACAAATCTCCAGTCTTTGCATAGTTAGAAGCATCAATCAATTTGACGAAAACTAAACCTTTAGGAGAATTCACTAAAAAATTAATCAATGTCCTCTGCCTTTTATCTGTCCACCCATATGCCATCAAACTACAACCATACTTGACCCATTCTGTTTCACACGACTTAATGTAATCATTTGTCACACTATCAATAGTCTTTTTAGAAAAGGAATCCGCACCTCATGATAACTAGGTCCTTTTAGACCTATACCATATTGGCCTACCAAGTCCAACATCTTTTTGAAGCTTGAATAGAAACATCATTAAAAGGAATTGCCGCATCATACATCCACTCAGTTATGGTCATACAAGCTTTTTCTCTCAATTCTTTCTTGTATGCCTCATTTATCTAGTTTGCCTCTCTTTACCCTTTCTAGTTTCAACATTTTTTTTTGCACATTAGGAGCAAAATACATATCTATTGGACCTATTTTTCTTGGCTTTTTTGCATATTCACTGATCTAGAACTTGTACTTTACTTATATGCAGCATAGCTTTAGCTCCAATATCATCCATATCAATATCATCACCAAGAGGGTCTACATCCTCAAAGTCTAATATCGCAAGTTTAGAAAGATTACTTTTCTCCGTCTTTTTCTCCATGAAATTTTTAATTTCTTTACGTACATGTGGCAGATATCTTTTGCAAGTCATAATATTTCAAAATCCCCCAACAAGATGTTGTTTTGCACGATAGGTACCCCTTTTGTAACTTTTTGATAAAAGTTACAAATCAAATCATTTTTGTTATTCGGATTAACTCTTTGAAAATAATTCCATGCTAGATATTTTGATATATATGTTGGAGTATTACTACTATCTTCTATGATAATTAAACAAGAAAATAGCCTAAAAAATCAAAATAAAATAAAATCAACACTGTACCAGTAATAGAAAAGCACTGTACCAGCAATAGAAAAACTGGAAAACACAAAAAGAAAAACAGAATAAAAAATTGAAAAAATAGGACAAAAAAAATAAAAGAAAATAGGACAACAGCACGAACAGAACTAAAAATACAGCAAAAATGGACTGCACAGCAAGAATACTCTACTAGTAATAGAAAAATTGGAAAAAACAAAAAGAAAAACAAGATAAAAAATATGAAAAAAATAAATTAAAAATCGGACAGTAGCACGAACAGGATCAAAAATACAGTAAAAACGGACAACACAGCAAGAACACCGTACCAGTAGAAAAACTAGAAAAAAAAAAAAAGAAAAATAGGATAAAAAATAGAAAAAAGGGAAAAAAAAACAAATGAAAACCCGGACAGTAGCACAAATAAGAAAAAATGGTAAACATGACAAAAAAATACAGCAAAAATGGACAACAAAGCATGATCACAACTTGTAAAAATGGAAAAATAGGGGTAAAAAAAATTAGACAGCAGCAAGAACACAAAAGCAACTCAATGAGAAGAAAAAAACAAAAAAGAAGAAGAAAAGAAGATACCAGAGCACAGAGAAGAAAAGAAGAAGAAGAAATGAAGAAAAAGTGAAAACGAAGAAGAGAAAAAGAAGAAGAAAAGAAATAAAGAAGAAGAAGAGAAGAAGAAGATAACAGAAGAAAAAGGAAGAAGAGAGGAAGAAGAAGTGAAGAACATAAAAAGAAAAAAAAAAGAAGGAAAAAACACATACATGGGCAAAGGCCACGGTGGACGAAAATGGCTCGGGTTTAGGTTTCTTTTTCTTGCATTCTTTTCTTCTTCCCTTTTATCCTTTTCTTCTTCTTCTTGTGTTCTCTTCTTCCCTTCTTGCGTTCTTTTTTTCTCCGTGCCCTAATTTCAAGCTAAATTTGTTTGAAATGTTTTTTTTTTGTAAGAATCCAGAAATTGTTCACGATCGTGCCCGTGATCGAAGGTACCCTAGGCGTGCGCCTGGCAAACATCGCCCGCCTCGTGTGGGAAAAAGCGTTTTCCCAGCCTCTTGTGTGACTGATGCCTCGGGTGCGCCTTTAACAACACAACCCTTCCATCATGCTCATTAGGTTTAATCTCCCTAACTTACAAATTGAGTCTTTATTGATCCACTCGTTGGATATATGTGAATGGAAAAGATGTGAAAAGGAAAAAGACTCCATTGTAAATGTGACTTTAGTCTCACATTAAGAGTTTCAAGGAATATTTGTTGGTTTATATTGATTTACAAGCATTGTAGTTGTGAACAAATGCATGAGGAGAGACTCTTTCTCATGTGTGGGCTCGCAGGGAGTGCAAATCCAGAGTCTGGATTGCAACCAAGTTGATTCGTGTGCGAGCATGACCTGTGCGCGTCGAATGCCTAACCGACTAGGGCAAAATTTGCCTAAGTGGAATAACAAACATTAATCTTCGATTAATGAAGGATCTATAACTAGGGTTGTAAACAAACTGAGCCGAGCATAAAATGAACCGAGCCTTTGAAATGATTATTCAAATTTGGCTTGGTTTATTTTTTATAAGCTTGGCTTGAGTTTGGTTCGTTTCGATGTTATCGAGCTCTCAATTCAAGTTTTTTTTGATTATTTGAAACTTTTACTTGTTTGATTGGTTATTGAGCTTAATAATTCAAACTTATTTGTTTATTTTATTTATTTAGTATATTGATAAGAGTTTTATTAATGCATATGGTTCGTGAACATTGTTTACGAATATTAACGAGTTGAACGCATATGTGTTCAAGCTTGTTTGTTTAAATTAATGAGTTATTCAAGCTTGTTTATTTAATTGATCTTGTGTATATTGAACGAACATAAACAAGCTCTTACCAAGTTAAACATCCAAGTTTGTACACAAACGTTTGGTTCATTTATAACCCTATCTATAATTGTTGAGTGAAACGGATGACCATTGATGGTCGACAATTAACGTTTCGCGCTCGGTGAGTAATAGTGATAAATGGTCACTACTGAAAAGTAAAAATAACAAAGCTTTTCCTCCACCTTCTTTCCCCCAAATCTTCTTTCCGCCGTACATTTTCACTCGGTGGTTTACTCGTGATAGCAATTAGGTATTTTCTTAGTTTGCCACGAACAACCAGTGCTTTATTGTGTACGTGGTTCTACTATTATATCATTGAAAAATGGACGCCCATCAAAACCTGGGAGCACAACAAGAGGAGGATGAATCTATTTTAAGGAAACTACATTACGTAACCTCGACAACTCTTTCTTCTAACTCGGTCACTCGAACTCGGTAGGATTACTTGGCTCGACTGACTCGACAGTCGACAACTTGGTACTCGGTGACTCGACACGCGACGACTCGGCACTCGAAACTTGGCAGTTTGTGACTCGGCTCTACTCGGTAGTCGGCTGACTTGATGGTTAACTAGCTCGGCATTCAACACTCAGCAGACTCGACACATGACACTCGGTAGTCGGCAACCCGAACTCTTTCTTCTAACTCAGTACTCGAGTAACTCGGTAGCTCGTCCAACTCAGTGACTTAGTAGTTGGCTGACATGACACTTGGGTGACTCGGCAATCAGCACTCGACACTCGACAATCGATAGTCAACCATTTAAGACACCCCAGTTTTTCAGCCAGCTCAGCCGTCCAAGCAGCTCTTTCTTCTCTGCTTGACAGCCTAAGATTATCAGCTCAAGTCACTCAACAGATAAGTTGAAGTTGAATTTTGATTTCAATTCAGCAATTTCCATAATATCTCCAGCAACGAAGAATTGTTCAACAATTTTAAAACAGATTCATTTCTGTTGAGATTACCACGAAGAGTGTTGAGGTGCAACAAACTCAATGCGTAACGATCCCCTCTGCCTGATTGGAAATATTTCAATCAACCACCAGGAAAGTCAGAGAAGTTCAATGGGTTAAACTTCGAGCGATGGCAATAGAATATGCTCTTCTACCTAACCATACTGAATTTGGCCCGGTTCTGGACCAAAGAACCTCCTAAGCATGCTGAAGATACTCATGATGTCAACGCATGGACTCATTCTGAGTTTCTATGCTGAAACTACATCCTCAACTGCCTTACCGACTTGTTGTATGTTATGTATAACATAAAAAGAATGACTAATGAGTTGTGGGAGTCTCTGGATAAGAAGTACAAAACGGAGGATGTAGGGGCAAGGAGTTTATCATGAGTTGATTCCTGGACTACAAGATGGTCGACTCTAAGACTATGATTAGTCAAGTCTAGGAGCTTCAGATGATCCTGTATGTGATTTACGCGGAAGGTATGGTTCTTAGTCAAACATTCGAGGTGGCTGCTATCATTCAGAAGTCGCCTCACTACTAGAAGGACTTCAAGAACTGCCTGAAACACAAGAGGAAGGAGATGAACGTGAAAAAACTCATTATTAGACTTCGAATTCACGAAGACAACAAGAGTTCCGAGAGAAAGTTGTTCTCTCAAGCTATTGTGAAAGCCAACGTGGTTTAGTATGGTCAAAACTCGAAATGGAAGAATCCAAAGTCTTTCAAGATGAAACCCAAAGGAGGCATAAGCAAAGAAATGTTCTCTAGCAAGTGCTTCAACTTTAAACGAATCAGTCACATCTTCGGAGTGCAAAAAATTGAACGATAAGCCATTCTTCGAACTAAACCTGGTGGGTTCAAACCCCCAGTAATGGTGGATTGATACCGGTGCCGCCAGACATATATGTTACAACAAGGAGTTGCCCCACAACTTTGAAAAATCAAAGATGAGAAAAAATTATTCATGGGGAACTCAGCAATCTCAGACATCATAGGCCAAGGAAAAGTTGTGTGAAAGATGACTTTGGACAAGGAGTTGACTCTCAACAATGTGTTGTATGTTCCATAGATTCAAAAGAATCTAGTATTTGGATCACCATTAAGCAAGCATGACTTCCACATTATTTTTGAGTCAGACAGAGTTGTTTTATCTAAAAATGATGTATTTTTATGAAAGAATTATGTAATCGACGGGTTATTCAAGCTTAGTGTAATAGCTATTAGGCCTAGAGTCAATAAAATTGAAAACTCTTCCGTTTATATGCTTAAGTCTTCATGCTTGTGGCATGGTAGAACAGGACATGTTAACTACGATGTGTTGCGTAGATTAATTAACATGCAAAACATATCTACATTTCAACGTGATCTGAGACACAAGTGTGAGATTTGTATTGAAGAAAAAATGACAAGATTATCCTTTCATTATGTTGAAAGAAGCAACTAACCACTTGCCTAATTCACATCGACGTGTGACCTAAAAGGTATACCGACACGAGTGAGAATAAGTACTTTATCACTTTTGTAAATGATAATACAAAATACTGATATGTATATCTTCTCAAAAGTAAGGATGAAGGTATAGAAAAATTTATTTTCCATAAAAATAAGGCTGAAAATCAACTTAATGAAAAGATTATGGTAGTTTGAAGTGACCGAGGCAGTGAATATGTATCATTGTTCGCTAAGTTGTGTTTTGAACATGGGATCAAGTACGAAACAATAACTCCTTATACTCCTCAACAAAATGGAATTACTGAGTCAAAGAATCTCACTCTAAAAAAATGATGAATGTTTTTCTATTGAGGTCTAGACTACCATAATTAATATGGGAAAGCTATGAGCCATGTTAACAACTAATTACCTTTTAAATAAGGTTATCTGAAAGAAAATAGATAAGAGCACTTATGAGTTGTAGAATGAAAGACAATCGTTCTACAAATATTTATGAATGTGGGGGTGTCTTACCAAATCTTTGGTGTCTGATCTAAAAAGGATTAAGATAAGATCAAAAACTGTTGATTTCATATTTATTAGATATACATATAACAACAGTGCGTATCGATTTTTTATGTATGAGTTACAAATACCGGATATATACCATAACTTGATAATAAAATTGAGAAATGTGGCATTCTTCGAGCATGTATTTTTATATAAAATTTGAGAGGAAGCAAGTTTCTCAGGATGAATATTTGAAACACAAGAGGTAGAAGAAGATAATGAACCAATTGAGGTTGAACTCAGATAAAGTAAAAGCGCTCGGGTGGAAAAATCTTATGTAACGGATTTTACCACTTTCATATTGGAAAGTGAGCTCCAAAGTTACTCAGAAATAATAAGCTTTTATGATGGACCTCACTAGAATAGACAATTGCATCTGAGATAGACTCTATTTTCCAAAATCATACTTGAGAACTTGATAAGTATAAGGCTAGATTGAGAATTAAAGGTTACCGACAACGAAAAAGCCTTGATCACTTTGATACATATTCTCTGGTGTCAAGAATAACTTCTATTAGAGTATTGTTGACTGTTACCGCTCTATAGAATCATAAAATACATCAGATGGATGTAAAGATAGTCTTTCTAAATGAGAATTTAGAAGAGGAAATCTACATAGAGCAACTTGAAGAGTTTTCTATACCAAGGCAAAAAAACAAGGTTTGTAGATTGGTGAAGTCGTTATACGACTTGCAACAAGCACCAAAGCAATGTCATGAAGGAATGTGAATTCAAAATCAATAAATGTAATAAATGTGTTTAAATGAAAGTCGAGAATGACTATGTCATCTTATGCCTATATGTAAATGACATACTTATTATTAGAAGTAATGATCAGATAATTAAATCTACTAAAGACACGTTGAACTTAAGATTTGATATGAAAGATATGGGCGTAGCTGATGTGCTTCTAAGAATCAAAATTCTAATAGCATAAGGAGTTGTTCTTAGTCACTTCTATTACGTGGACAAAATTTTTAAGAAATTCACCAAGGGTGATAGTGTGTTGGCTTGAACACCGATAGATACGAGTCAACATTTATCGAAAAAACGATGAGAAAGTATTTCTCAAATAGAGTATTCTCAAGTGATTGGAAGTCTTATATACTTGATGAGTTATACACGACCAGACTTTGCCAACACGATAAGTAAACTGAATAAATACACGAGTAATCTCGGTGTTGAGTATTGAAAAGGGATAACGAGAATACTGAGATCCTTGAGATGTACTCGTAAATATGGGTTGTACTATACAAAATATTCTGCTATGATTAAATGATACAGTAATGTGAATTGGATATTTGACATGAAAGACTCTAAGTCTATAAGTGGATATGAATTCACTTTGGGAAATGCAGTCATTCGTGGAAATCTTCTAAGCAAACCGTCATAACTAGATCAACGATGGCATCTGAGTTTGTAACCCTTGACAAATGTAGTGAAGAGGCATAATGACTATGACAATTTTTAGAAAATGTTTCTAGATGGCAGAAACCTATGTCAGCAATTTGCATGCATTGTGATAGTCAATCAACAATTGATCGGGCACTGAGTCATCTGTATAATGGTAAGTCTAGACTTATACGTCATAGACACAATACCATTAGACAACTACTATCAACGGGAGTTATCACTGTTAACTATGTGAAGTCAAAGGATAACCTAGTGGATCCGCTAACCAAACGGTTAAATCGAGAGTTAGTTACAAGCTCATCATGAGGGATGAATTTGATGCCGATGGAAAATGTTGTGCAAAGGAAACCTAACTTAACTGAACCAACTAAGTGGGGAAACTATCCAATGAAAGGATGGAGGTTTTTTAATGATCCAGTGGAGTAATGTGGAATACTCTTAAGAAATCACCTATGTGAGAAAGAAGTAAGAGTGCTTCGAAGAGAATTGGAGGCATAATTCTTAAATCTCTGAGAGAACTAAGCGTGTTCATCGTACGAACACACTCATGAGAACTGAGTTGTATCAGAAAGAGTCCTAGTGAGATATGTCAATGCTTACACAGAAAGTAGAATAGTTCAAGGACATCGTATTTACTGTCTGCCAGTAAGTAAACATATCTTCACAAGGAAAGATTTAAAGGGTAAAATCTACATGACTTATACTAGACTTGATTGTTGAATGCTATCACATATCTTGTTTCCATTCATATGGAGGATTATTGGATATATGTGAATAGAAAGAGGTGGAGAGAAAAGAGGTTCCATTGTGAATGGAACTTTAGTTCACATTGGGTGTTTCAAGGCATATTGATTGGTTTATATTGATTTACAAGCATTGTAGTTGTGAACAAATGCATGGGGAGAGACTTTTTCTTATATGTGGGTCCACAAGGGGTGCAAATCCAGAGCCTAGATTGTATTGTACCAAGTTGAAGTGCGAGCACAACCTGCATGCGTCGAATGTCAGACTGATCAGGGCAAAATTTGCCCAAGTGGAACAACCAGCATTTTGCTACGTAAATCATTTTTTGCTATTGCTTAGATGTTGTAATGGATGCATTAATCGTTGATTAATGAAGGATCCGTAACCATCGAGTGAAATGGATGACCATTGATGGTCGACAGCTAACATTTCGAGCTCAGCGAGTAATGGCGATAAATGGTAATTAATTAACCATTGAATGCTGCCCTGGGTTTAAGCTCCTATATAAGGAGGCTACGACTACAAGTAAAGAATAGATTACTCAAAAAACAGAAATAACAAAGATTTTTCTCCACCTTCTTTCCCCCAAATCTTCTCTCTGCCGTGCATTTTCGCTCGATGGTTTACTTGTGATAGCAATCAGGTATTGTCTCAATTCGCCACAAACAACTAATGCTTGGTTGTGTATGTGGTTTTGCCATTATATCCCGGAAACGAATGTCCGTCATAACCTCAAAGCACAATCAGAGGAGGACGAATCTATTTTAAGGAAACTACATCATGCAGACCTTAACTACTCTTTCTTTCAACTCGGCCACTCGGACTTGGCAGGAGTACTTGGCTCGGCTAAGCTCAATTGACTCGACAGTAGGCAACTCGATAGTGGGCTACTCGGCTCTTGGCTGACTTAGCAGTTAGCGACTCGACACTCTTTCTTCCGACTCGACACTCTTTCTTTCAACTCGGCACTTGGGTGACTCGGCAACTCGACCAACTTAGTGACTCGACAGCCGACTGACTCGACACTCGGGTGACTCGACAGCTCGTCCAACTCAGTCAATCAACAATTGGCTAACTTGGCAGTTGGTTGACTTGATAGTAGGCACTCGACATGCAGTAGTCGACCATACAAGGTAGCCCAATTTTTCATCCAACTCAGTCATCCCAAGTAGTTCTTCCTTCCCTGCGTGGCAACTTGAGATTATCAGCTCAAGTCACTAAACAGATATGTTGAAGTTGAATTTTGATTTCAATTCAACAATTTTCATAATATCTCCATAACATCGTCCAACACCATCTTGTAAAGTAGTTCAGACTTCTTTACACACTTCAAGTTCTGCTGGTATCTTCAGTTTGGGTTTGAGGGAGAGTCGAGGAATTGGAACTATATTCCTTTATCATTTCAAATATCAACTTCTGACTTTTGTCCAGAACACTGACCATACCATCCAAATCTTACAATTATTATGACTGTTACATCTTATTCTTTTATTAGTGAGGCTATCTTCTATTTTGTTTGAGCTGGACAATGAGAGAAATTTAACAAAGTATCTAATTGAAGCATATCTAGATGTTAGTAAAAAAGTTCATAACCTATTCAAAGCATTAATGGCATATTAAACCATTTTGATAAATAATCCTCATTCTGAAAGAGTTGATTTATCATGGCTGTGGATTATGGAAAAACAGAGCTACCAACAATTGGCATACCTCTGAAAATAGTAAGATGCAAAGTAAATCCTTTGGTGTAAAGCTATTTCTGCTATCATAGATTATTCATAGAAGCTTTAAATCCACATGATACTGGCATTGTTAGGAAGCTAAGCATCCATCTCGACAAATTCCAATATCAAATAGTAAGATTGATACAGTATAGAGAATTTCATGAAGCAAGTGGTGGGACTGTTTTATTTAACTAACTAGCTTTTCACTGAAATCCCAAAGCTTTTTTGCTAATGCTTCGTCTCTGGCCAGGCTTGATGGCTTCTCCTCATTGCAATCAGCAAAATACTTCCCAGTCACTCCCTTCATATTTGGATGTAGTGCAACATAGCATGAAGTTGCTGCTCCCTGTCGATTATGCAAGGTACACATTGCTTAGGCTAATTTTTTGCTGAACTATAGGTACTAACATCTTATTTCAATAGTAGATAAAACTTATATGAATCAATCTGCTTTAAAAGGTGTAAAAGTATTGCAATTTTATAAGGTGTAAAAGTATTTGTAAAAATCAATCTGCTTTAAAATTAATGATGCACAAGGCATATGAAAAAGCTCTTTTCACTAGATATTCACTGAAAGGGACTTTCATATAAGTTTTATCCATTGTAGCTTAGCTAGTTAACAAAACACCTAAGAGATGGTCTCAAATGTTGGTAAGACACCACAGAGGCATCATCATCGTAGCAATTGTATCGTGTTCAATTCATTTGATGGTCAAATAAATTATGTATAGAACCATTAATTAGCAAGTCTGCAAACCTGAGGTATACTCTTCCATAAGACACTGGTAAAAGCTCTTAGCATAGCTGCAGGCAAAGGCAAATTGAGTTTAGATTACTGGAAGATACTTGTTTTAAAATCGCCAAATAAAAGGACTAAAGAACACACTTATGAATGCGACGGAGTGTCTCATCAAGTTTGTTCGGATCAGACCAGGATGGATAGAGTTTGCTGTGATATTTGCACCTTCCTCCTGTTTGCAAGAAGTGCCATATTGGATGCTAAACTGCTAGTCGAGCAACTTAAAACCATACCCAAAACTATGTACCTTTAAACGCCTAGCGAGTTCGTTAGAGTGCAATATGTTTGCCAATTTGGATTGCCCATATGCAAATATATCGTTGTATCTGAAAGTGAATGGTACAAGATAGACCAATCAACTAAACTGGAAAGTAATATTTTCAGTATAACAAAGTTTCCTTACGCATTCTTGTCGTTGAGTTTGTCGAACTTAATTCCTTCTAGGTAAGGACCAATGTGAGCTATCGATGATAGATTCATAATTCGACCCTCAATTCCCGTAGTCTCTGCTGTGCTTTTCATTCTCTCCAGCAGAAGATTTGTCAGCAAGAAGTGACCTGAAATGAAAAGGCAATTCACAAATCTATCCATTAGGAACTCTTGTGATGAAGGTGAAGAAGCTACATACCTAGATGATTCGTAGCGAATTGCATCTCAATTCCGTCCTCGGAGAGTTGGAAAGGACAGTACATGACACCAGCATTGTTTCTGAAAGCAAACCAGAGCAGAAAAGTTAGATACCCCCGGAAACAAATGTGACATGGAATGGATTACTACTCAATGAGTAGAAGAACCATGCAGCTACATTAAGATGTTGAGTGGTAGATCTTGCGAAAGGAATTGATCGGCGAACGATCGAACGGAATTGAGCGAGCTGAGTTCTAGCTGTGAGACATCAACTCTGGCAGCCGGAGTGTTCTGCACAATTTGCTTCTGCACAGCTTTGGCAGCGTCCATGTTCCTTGCTCCAATGATGACATGGGCTCCTCGGAGAGCCATGACTCTTGCTGTCTCTGCTCCGAGACCACTGCTCCCACCTGGATGGCATGAGACGAGATCCAAGTTATCAAAACTAGATTTTTGCCAGAAATAGTTACTGACTTATGCCGTAAAGTAACTTAAAGTATAAAAAGATCAGTGGAGGAAGTACCAGTGATGATGACGGTGTGGCGGGAGGCATCGACGCCGGCAGTGACTTGCTCGGCTGTGGAAGCAGAACCGAATCCGCTCGGGCCAGGAAGGCCGATGATGGTCCGGAGGAGCGTGGCCATGCCGGAGGAGCTTCCACTGATGACTTCAATTGGAAAGGAGATGTGATATTTGTAGAAGGCCTTCGCTTGGAGGGGCCTTCAATTGGACTCTTAAGCCTTCTGTTGACTTAGATTTCTAGCTTGTCATGTTGCTGTTGACTTTTAGGGTTATGAATTGAATCAACCGTCAATAGGTGAATTTAGATCATAAATTCTATAGAGTATCGAATTTTTGTGAAAATGTTTGACAATTAAATTGGATCGAAAATGCCGTCCACTTTTGTATTCCCACCATTTTTCTCCTACTATTTGTCTGAGTTAAAAAAGCAAGGTCAAACTAGTTGATCGGAGAAGGTTCATTTTCCCAGTCAAATGGAAGCTTCTTCTGTGGTGGTGGAAAAGTAGTAGTTCCATGTACACACTTCATAATATCCTGCCATTTTAATATCTTATCTCATGGAATCTCTCGTGGCCAAACAAATACAAGACCAGCTTTACATTATGAAAAATTTCATTTTTACTCCTTAAATTTATGTTCGTTTTCATAATGTGCTTATACTTTCAAAATTGTTAAAATATTTCGGACATTTTATTAGAAATTGATGCGGTGGTAAAAGAGGCAGACCAAAGACGAGTCAAAGGTAAGAAATGTGGTTGACGTGGAGGTCAAGGTCAAGACGGTCAAAGGTAGAAAATCGATAAACCATCGAAGTTGGTCGAGCGGGTGGCAACGGGCCAAGCGGCCCGGAGGCCCATCCGAGCGGATCGCTCATCCGAGTGGGATAACTATATAGAGAACATCATATACTCATAACAAACTAAATAGAGACTAACCTGCCCAAACTACCTATGTAAAATACTATAACCCAATACTAAGGTTAAATGGACGAATAACTTTAACGAATTTTTTCGAAATTTTTAAAAACTTTATGGAAATTTTTCGGAACTCGTAAGACGAGTTTAAGGGGATCAATTACAGGGCCACGGGAAAACATGTTTAGACTACCCCATTGAACGAGGAAAAATTTTATTTTTCTTTTCCTTTTTCTTTTCTTTTTCTTCTGTCGTCGCCGGCCCGTGCTCGACTTCTCTTCTCTTCTCCTTCTTCCTCCTCGAGTCCTAGTTTCCCTTCGTCTCCTCCCCTCCCTCTCCCAGACGCCGGTTATTCTTCCCCTTCCCCGCGAGTACAAAGACTCACCACCTCTCCCCTTCTCCCGAGCTTTGCCCTAGCCTCTCTGCAGTCCGCCGCCATCGAACGGAGCAACGCTGGCCACCAGATCTCTCCGGCGTGCCCTAGATTGGGTCCATAGTCGTCGAACCCTAAGCCATCGACATCGTCTCCTTATCTTCCTCCGATCACAGCCGATGCCGACGCCCTTCCTCTCACGATCTCTCTCTCTCTCTCTCTCGCACGCACGAAGTCGCCCCCTCTCAGCCGATCGTCGGTCGCCCGCTCCTGTTGCCAACTAACGGCGACCTTCCCCTTCGCTGGAGACTAGATCGGTGACGCAGCCGACCCTTTGCTCAGTCGCGTGCCCTAGCCTCCAACCTTGTGCCCTACCCTCCATATCCGACGCCGGAAAGGGGCTTGCTACACTGATCTTCGCCAGGGCAGGCCGCGACCAGCACCACGGCGACCACGAGTTGCCACCATCGACTCACGACCAATCGTCGCAGCCACGTCCGAGTCCTAGTTGGTTAGAGTTGATCGTGAGTGGTTTTTCCAGACAGTTGCTTTCTTCTTCAGTGCTCTGGTATTGATCTACTGACGGCAACCTATTCCTTGTTACCGTTAGGCCTAGCCGTCGGAGAGGGAACAACCAATTGGGTAAGATTTGGTTAGTATCAGGTTAATAGGGATCATATTTCATGTTTTATTGGATGTTGAGATTGTTATGTGACCCAGCATTTTTGTCCTTTGCTCACCAGGGGTATCCGATTGCTGTATTCCAATCTGATAGTGTTGTCTCTTGGTTTCCAGCAGCTACCCTTCTCCGGCAGTAACATCCCTGGCTGTGAGTTTGAGGTATGATATTTAAATTAGGTTGAATTAAGTTTTGGTAGTTGAGTGAAACATGGATTGTCACTAGAATTGATTTAAGTATAGATTTAATGCTAAATGGAATAATTAGGGTTAAGGAAGCTAACCCTAGTTGATCGTTGAGTTATATTTAATTAGGGTTAAAAGGTTGGATCTAATCTAAGCTTCGAGTTAGATCCGGTTTATTTAATTAATCGAGATCAACGAATAAAATTAGGGTTTCCTGGTTAACAGAAATTTGGATTAAGCTATGGATATTAGCGAGCATGGCTTAATTATATGTATGTTGTTACAAGGCTTTGATTCGAGACGAGCGTCTCGACGTGGGGTCTATTTCGGAGACGATCTCCACTTTTTGAGGCGGGTACCTTAACTTATCTCTTTTAATAATGTCATGTTGATATGCTTAGTAGATTATAACCTCTAGTAATAATTATGTTCGTCTTTGTTTCGGTATGCCACTACATGATACTTGTTGCATGTTTTCATCTGTTTTGTATTTATGATTTATTATTACCCATGATTATTTATGGTTGTATTGGTAGTGGCATACCATGCCTTATGATATATCGGACTAGACATTTACCATATCTGACACGTGTACCCAGATTTCCTTATTTAATCCATGTATTTTCTTTGGGTACATATTTTATGGACATAGATATGAGCAGGATCTTCATGCTTAGTGTCATGTACCATCTTGTATGATTGCATGCTGAGCGATTGGTAGCCCCATTATTGTTGAGCTCATCGCCAGTTACATGGATCTGCACACACAACTACTCATGGGTTAGTGGTATATCAGGCAAGGTGTGTGGCAGTTTGCTCTATCAGTGCTCCGCTGGTCCACTCATGGGTAGCGTGCCACAACGTGATAGTACGTCAGAGATCTCTCCTCTGAACTGTCTTAGGGAGATGAGAGCATTGCGCTCCCCCACTTATGATTTGGGGTAGGAGGATAAGTGTACTCCGACTGCATCCTGTGCACTCGGTCACTCATCAGGAGCAGTGACGGCAGAGTGCACAGTTGGCATAGCCCTACTCACTCGATCTCACCATCGTGTGTGAGATGGCTGACTGCGTCAGGGGTGACCATGTCATTTGCATCATATGCATGATTGCATTTATTGCTTGTGTTTGCTGCACTTTGTTTACTGCATATTTGGTGGATGCATATGATTGACATGCATACAAGAGACATGATATTTTCGGTTTGACGACCTTACTATTCTGATAGCAGGTCCTGGTGAGTACAGTTCTTTTCAGCCTTTTATGTTTTGCATTTCCAGCTTTTGTCTAGGAGACTGTACTCCATGATTATTACTATTAGTTATAGTTTACTATGCATATCAACTTGGTATCCACTGAGTGTTGGACTCACCCCGTTGATATTATCTATTTTAGGTTGAGGCCGTCAGGAGGTTCCAGTCGCTAGTCCTCACTTCGCGTCGCGTCAGTTTTCTACTCTTTAGTCTTTTGGTTCCTTGTTACATTTTATATATATGTGATGTGTATGATTTGTACTCGAGGAATTTTTATCGAGCTTTGGGTTTACTACTTATTTTTCGTTGCGATGGTTTCTCTTTTGTGTTTTTCCTTTTCTGTTGTAGTAGTGAAGTTGGTGGTTTTCAAATAAACTGCGTGGTTGTGTAGCCAGCCAGAGGTTGATTTATTATTAACTGCGTGGATTGTTTAGTTATGTTTATTATTATTGTTTCGGCCGTGTTGGCTGAGGTTTGTGTGGCCCAGAGGGTCTTGTAGTAAAGTTTTATATTGTCACCCGTACAGGGGAGATGTTGTCGATATTTCTTTTGACAGGGACTACATGGGGCGTGACAATATTTATTTGGTATCAGAGCTAGGTTGGCGTGTTCTGTTTTTTGTGTTTTAGATTTTCAAGTTAATCTGATACTAATATTTTTTGTATCAAAGCAGGTTTACGATGCTTGTTTTTCGTGCTTTGGATTTTTTTTAGTTAATCTGATACCAATATTTTTGATATCAGAGCAGGTTTTCGATACGTGTTTTTCGTGTTTTGGATTTTTTAGTTAATCTGATACCAATTCTTTTGGTATCAGAGACCAGGTTATTCGAGTAATCTAGGTATTTTCGTATTTGTACGGATTTTCGTCGATTTTCTTGTTTCGGAGTTTCGAGATCATAAATGGGGACGGGACAGCGACGGAACATCTCCAGATGACAAATAGGTAAAATGTTAATTTTTATAATTTTGATACTTGTAGTAATATCTGGGACATAATTTAACAGATATGAGGCGAAATGCACGTGTTCCCGCTCCAAGACGTGGTGCAGGACGTTCACATAAGAGGACGATGGAATCCCTGGCGACGGAGTCACCAGAGATGTCTACAGGGGTCGAGCCTGTCGATTAGGGACAAACTCCACATGGTACTGCGAGCACGTCAAACTCTTAGACTCTGACGATTTCAGAGGTACCTACCTCGACCGTGCCCGTCGTACCCACTCCCACAGTATGATATAAATCTAGAATAATGGACCATGCATTCATTTGGATCTGTTTGGTACGGGCTTGTACCTGTACTATTCCACAAGGATAATCGGTTGGACTTCCTAAAATATCATTTTCTTCTTGTATTTGATTCCGCCATTCATTCCTTTGCTTTCCCTACCCTTTCTTACCTCCTCTACAACACACTTACATGAGTTATGTGATTCCTCTTCCTTTGCCTAGTCCTCCTCCTCCTACGTCTAGGGTTGGTGATTAGTACAACCACTAAAATTCAGTGGCTTCCTCCACTTAGAGTTGTGCTAGGGACCAATACTAACACCTCGGACACTTGAAATGTCTCATTGTGACAGTGGATTGAAAATCTATCTTGGTTAGGAGCAAATGAAATACGTTGTAGTAGACCCCTACCAAGTTAAGTTTCAACACCGATATTTAATTCACTGAGCATGGTAGGCTAGAGATTAGACGAATTCACACGGTTACCAGAGAGAATGCACAGCGGGCCGACGGATCCATTTTCCACGGTATGATTTTATTTTATGCATTATCCGCTGATATGTTGATAGATACTGATAGCTCGCATTCCTTTATTTCCCGTGCTTTCATGAGGGACATAGGTATACTACCTACTCCTAGACCGCAGTGACTAACTATCTTCCTACCGTCCGGTGATATATTGGACGTCATTCAGGAGGTCAGAGGTTGCCCGCTAGACTTTGACAATATGATAATTATGGTTGATTTATTAGTACTGGAAATGGTCGAGTTCGACATTATCATTGGCGTGGATTGACTGTCTGCATATCAAGCCACGGTTGATTGCTAGGCGAGGGTGGTCACATTCTGACCTCCGAACCAACCCTCGTGGGATTTCACTGGCATCAAGGATGATGGCATATCGATCATTTCTGCGATTCAGGCTCAGAAGCGTAGAGTTTGCTATTGAGCTGATTCCAGGGACCGTGCCATCATCGAAACCTCCTTACCGTATGGCACCGAAAGAGTTGGATGAACTAAAGGTCCAACTCCAGGAGTTATTGGATAGGAGATTTATTCGCCCTAGTGTATCTCCGTGGGGTTCTTCGGTATTATTTGTCAAGAAAAAGGATGGTACGCTGAGGTTGTGCATTGATTACAGACAGCTGAATGTAGTGACCGTCAGGAATAAGTACCCCTTACCACGGATCGAGGATTTGTTTGATAGTTCAGAGGTAAATCAGTATATTCTAAGATTGATCTGCGGTCCGAATATCATTAGTTGAGAGTTAAAGAATCTGATATTCAAAAGACAACATTCGGTACTAGATACGGACATTATGAAATTTTAGTAATGTCATTTGGGCTTACCAATGCTCTAGCGGTGTTTATGGATTTAATGAACCGTATTTTTCTGGAGTATCTAGATCAGTTCATTGTCGTTTTCATTGACAACATTTTGATCTACTCGCGTTCCGAGGAGGAGCATACACAACATATTCGCATAGTCTTGGAGACTCTTCGACGACATCGTCTATACGCGAAGTTCAACAAGTGTGCGTTTTGGCTAACCTCAGTTTGGTTTCTGGGACATGTGGTGTCTAGCTGAGGTATTTCAGCAGACCCTCAGAAGATCGACGCTATCACCACCTGAGAGCAGTCAAAATCAATTCAAGAGATCCGTAGTTTCCTGGGATTGGCCGGATATTACAGACAGTTCATCGAGGGTTTCTCTCGTATAGCTATGCTACTAACACGCCTAACCAGGAAAGACGTAAAGTTCACTTGGTCAGAAGCCTGCGAGACCAGCTTCCAGGAGCTGAAACGGAGATTAGTGTCGGCACCAGTTTTGGTTTTACCTTATGGAGAAGACGGATTCGTACTTTACACCGACGCTTGTCTTCAGGGTTTGGGCACTATCTTGATGCAACACGACAGGGTAGTCTTTTATGCATCTCATCAGTTGAAAGAGCATGAGAAGAACTACCCAGTACATGATTTGGAGCTAGCCGACATTATATTTTCTTTGAAGATTTGGCGACATCACCTTTATGGTATTTACATTTTAGATTCTCACTGATCATAAGAGTCTCAAATACCTTTTCACTCAGAAGGAACTTAATCTCTGATAGAGGAGATGGATGGAGTTCCTGAAGGATTACGACTGTACTATTAGCTACCATCTAAGGAAAGCTAATGTGATTGCCGATGCGCTTAGCCGGAAGTCCAGAGGGACTTTAGCTTACCACCGAGTTGTGGTCACGAAATTGATTCAGGGTTTTTTCGAGTTGGGCCTTGAGGAGCAGGGACGGACAGAGCAGGGTATTCTGGTTACCATGGTTGCTCAGTCGTCGATCAGGACCAGGATCCGAGAGGCCCAGGCTGGTGATCAGCACTTACAGTCCATTGACAGCCAGATAGCTTCCGGACAGCAGACAGAGTTCACCTGAGATGACGAGGGCATTATTTATTTCCGAGGCAGGTTATACGTACCTCAATCTCACCCGGTCTTAGAGGAACTACTTTAGGAGGCACATCCCTCTAGATTTACGATCCACTCAGGCGGAACTCGCATGTATCGAGATTTTAGGCGTTTCTACTGGTGGAACGGCATGAAGAAAGACATCGCGGAATTTATAGCTAGATGTCTTGTCTGTTAGCAGGTGAAGGTTGAGCACTAGAGACCTGCCGAATTACTTCAGAGGATTCCAATTCCAGAGTGGAAGCACATCACTATAGATTTTGTGGTGGGATTGCCTAGGACACGACGAGGCCATGACACGATTTAGGTAGTCGTTGACCGATTAACCAAATCCGCACACTTCTTAGCAATCCGAAAGACCGATTCTCTGGATCAATTGGCAGAGCTGTATTGTCGGGAGATCATCAAATTGCATGGTGTTCCATTAAGTATTATATCGGATAGAGACCCACGGTTCACGTGCCGGTTCTGGTAGAGTTTGCAGCAGGCCTTGGGCACTCAGCTCCGTTTCAGTACAGCTTTCCATCCGCAGACAGATGGACAGTCAGAACGGACCATTCAGACTCTATAGGACTTCTTGAGATCTTGTGATTATGGATTTTGGAGGCAGTTGGGAGGACCACTTACCATTGGTAGAGTTCGCATACAACAACAGTTATCATTCGGCTATCCAAATGGCACCGTTTGAAGCGTTGTATGGTAGACCTTGTCGAACACCCACCATCTGGTAGGAGGTTGGGGAGGTCCAGCTGTTAGGACCTCAGAGACCTCAGCAGAAGATAGAGTTGGTCCGCACTATTGGACGGAGGATGTCCGAGGCGCAGGACCGCCAGAAGAGTTATGCTGATCGGAGACGTAGATGTTGGTTGGTCCTAGGAAGATCGTACCGGTTCCACTGTACAAAAATTTTAAACAAGTGTGGAACCTTTCCTAACAACCTATTGTGTTATTTAGAAATTAAATTCAGAATCGCAAACGAAACTTAATATTATTGATTCCAAATTTAACTTATCTGTTCTTAATGGTTTAGACTTGGATCGCAAACGATGTTTAACATTATTGATCCAAATCCACCTATGTTATAAATTCAATTAATATTAATTTATAAAATTGGCTTCCAGGTTAAACATGGCGAGACACTAAGCCTTCTTGGATATGGGCGCAACCACCACTTCCTAGACAAAGTCTTTTAAAGAAATTTAATATTTAATTTCTTTATATAACTCTAGGTTTAACCAAAAAGAGCAATCGAATCACAAGATCGAAAAACAAAACAAAAGAAACACAACATCGAATATCTAATCCGAAAATCTAGAATCACTAGCCTCTTGTGTTTAGAATACATACAAAGAAAAATTAGTATGATGCGGAAAATAATTACTAGTTATACCTTTCTTTGCAAGTAAACAACCTCTTGATCTTCTACCGTATTCCTCTTCTAATCTTGGACGTTATGTGGGCAATGATCTTCCGAGATGAGAACCACCCAAGCCGTTCTTTCTTCTTCACCAAGTTTCGGCCACCAAAGCTCCTCCAAGGATGTAGAGGTCCGACCACTAACCTTCAAGCTCCAAGGGATGCAAGAGCAAAGTCTCCTTTCTCTCCTTCTTCTCCTAGCTAGAACCAGCCACCAACAAGAGCTCCAAGAGATGGATGAACCGACCACTAAAGAAGAATAGAAGAGGAGGATATGGCCGGTCACACCAAGGAAGAAGAGAAGAGAGGAAAATAGAATAGAGTTCTTAGACATGAAGACACCTCTACTCTCTCTTTTATAATCCTTGGTCTTGGCAAATAAGAAAAATTTAAATAAAACCTTTCTTAATTTCTTTGCCATGAAAAGGAAAATTTAATTAATTAAAATCAAATTCCTTTTCTTAAATCATATGGTCGGTCACTTAAAGCTACAAATAAGGCAAGTTTTAACAACACAAGAATTAAAACTTCCTAATTTGTTTCCGGAAATTTTAATAAAAATTTCTCAAACAATTTTTTCCTTCAAGGTTGGTTATAAAAGGAAATTTTATAAATTAAAATCTCTCTTATTAAAACATGTGGATGATTTCAAAAAGGGAAAGTTTTCTCTAAAATTAAAATCTCCTTTCAATGTACAAATAAGGAAAGATATCTAATCTTTCTCTTAATCTTTTGTAAAAAACTATAAAAGAAAATATTTAATTTTTTAAACTCTTCTTTAAATCATTGCTTCCACATAAGGAAGATTTTAAACAAATAAAAAATCATTTTAATATGATGTGGCCGGCCACACCAAGCTTGGGTTCAAGCTAGGGTCGGCCACACCATCTTACTCATCCTAATTGCTTTGGTCGGCCCAAGCTTGGGTTCCAAGCTTGCTTGGCCGGCCCCATTAGGATGGGTATAAGGTGGGTAAGAAGTGGGTATGTGGTGGGTATAATTCTCTATATACAAGAGGCTACGATAGGGACCGAGAGGAGAAATTGGTTTTGGTCTCCCGATGAAATTAAGCTTCCCGTGTTCGCCCCGAACACCCAACTTAATTTCATCAATAATAATTCATTCCACTAAAGAATTATTATTGAACTACCGCACCAATCCCAAATTACATTTTGGGTTCCTTCTTATTATGAGTGTATTAGTCTCCCTGTGTTTAAGATGTCGAATGCCCACTAATTAAATGAGTTACTGATAACTCTCTTTAATCAATATCTTAGTCCAAGAGTAGTAGTACCACTCATTCTTATCGTCATGTCAAACTAAGTCCACCTGCAGGGTTTAACATGACAATCCTTATGAGCTCCTCTTGGGGACATTATCAACCTAGATTACTAAGACACAGTTTCCTTCTATAATTAACAACACACACTATAAGTAATATCATTTCCCAACTTATCGGCCTATTGATTTATCGAGCTAAATCTCACCATTTGATAAGTCAAAGAAATAAATACTAAATATATGTGCTTGTTATTATATTAGGATTAAGAGTACACATTTCCATAATAACTAAGGTCTTGTTCTTTTATTAAGTCAGTATAAAAAGAACTTACCTTAAATGGTCCTACTCAATACACTTAAAGTGTACTTGTGTAATTTATCAGTCAAGATAAATTTATACTTAATTACACTACGACTATTCCAATGGTTTGTTCCTTTCCATCTTAGTCGCGAGCTACTGTTTATAATTTATAAAGAACCGATAACATGATTTTCTGTGTGACACCACACACCATGTTATCTACAATATAAGTTAATTGAACGACTACACTTAGCATAAATGTAGATATTTTTGACCAATGTAATTCTTTATTTCAAAATAAATGTTTACAAAAGCTGAGCTTTTAGTATACACTCCAACAATCTCCCACTTATACTAAAAGACTAAGCTGCCATATCTGCTGTCATACATTTGATTCACATCCCCTACACATGTCGATCAAACGCTTTCGCCGGAAGGACCTTAGTGAAAGGATCTGCCAAGTTATCCGCTGATGCAATCTTGACAATGACAACTTCTCCTCGCTTCACGATGTCTCGTATCAGGTGGTACTTGCGCTCTATATGTTTACTTGCCTTATGGGCTCGTGGTTCCTTCGAGTTTGCAACTGCACCGCTATTATCACAATAGATTGTGATGATTTTGGGCAAACCAGGAATCATATCTAAGTCCATTAGGAAGTTCCTGAGCCATACAACTTCTTTGGCTACCTCAGAGGCTGTCACATACTCAGCTTCCATGGTTGAGTCAGACACGCACTTCTGTTTAACACTCTTCCATGCAATGACTCCACCTCCTAAAGTAAACACATAGCCTGATGTAGACTTACTATTGTCCCTATCTGATTGGAAGTCTGAATCCGTATAACCCACAGGGAGTAAATCATCTGCTTGGTATACTATCATATAATCTCTAGTCCTTCTCAGGTACTTTAATATATCCTTTACCGCAGTCCAATGTCCTTATCTAGGGTTACTTTGATATCTGCTAATCATGCCCACCGCAAAACAGATATCCGGTCTCGTACACAGCATTGCATACATTAGGCTTCCCACAGCTGAAGCATAAGGAACTGCCCTCTGATGTCTTCGGAGATATCTCTTTAGATAAAGCTACTCCATGCCTAAAAGGTAAGAAACCTTTCTTGGAATTTTACATGCTAAAACGAGCAAGGATTGTATCTATATATGAAGCTTGAGAAAGGCACAACATCCTTTTCTTGCGATCCCTTATGACTTTGATCCCAAGAATGTGTGCACATTCTCCTAAGTCCTTCATATCGAATTGTTTGGGCAACCATACCCTTACGTCTGATAACACTTTGACATTGTTTTCAATTAACAAAATGTCATCTACGTATAGTACAAGAAATACCACCACGTTTCCGTTACACTTCTTGAATACACAAGACTCATCCGGACACTGAATAAATCCATATGACTGGATTACTTCATTAAACCGGATGTTCCAAGATCTTGAAGATTGCTTCAATCCATAAATGGACCGATTGAGCTTGCACACTAGATGCTCTTTGCTTTTTTCAATGAACCCCTTTGGTTGTTTCATATGGATATTTTCCTCAAGACTTCCGTTAAGAAAAACTGTCTTGGCATCCATTTGTCAAACCTCATAATCCATATGAGCAGCAATGGATAAGAGTATCCGGATAGACTTAAGCATAGCTACCGGTGAAAAAGTCTCCTCATAATCGATTCCCTCTTTCTGAGTATACCCTTTCGCAACAAGTCTTGCTTTGAAGGTTTCTACTTTCCCGTCTGTCCCCCTTTTCCTTTTGTAGATCCACTTGCTTCCAATGGCTTTTACATCGTTTGGTGGTTCTACAAGCTCCTAGACTTTATTAGAATACATAGATTCTATTTCAGAATTCATTGCTTTTTGCCAAGATACTGCATCTATATCTTGGAGTGCTTCGTCATATGTCCGGGGATCAGGTTCATGTTTACCCGGGATCAAGTCCGAAGACTCTCCCAAAAACATGAATCTCTCAGGTTGCCTCACAACCCTCCCACTACGACGAGGTACTGTCTCCGGTTGTGTATCATTTGTAAAACGTGTTGCAGTTTCTTGTGGTACTTCATCTTGTACTGTTGGTACTAAACTAGACGTGTCCTCTCTAATTTCTTGTAGAACAATTTCACTTATGGGCTTATGGTTCATTACATAATCTTGTTCTAAAAATCAAGCATTGGTGTTAACAATGATCTTCTGATTTTTAGATTTATAAAACAAACCTCCTTTCGTTCCTTTAAGATATCCTATAAACAGACAAACTTTTGTACGTGATTCCAACTTGTCAGTATCTCCCTTCAGCACATGTGCCAAACTACCCCATATACGGATATGACTCAGACTAGGCTTACGCCTATTCCATAATTTCATGGGAGTAGAAGGGACTGTTTTAGAAGGTACCATATTCAGAATATACATTGTTGTTTCCAAAGCATATCCCCAAAACGAATTTGGTAATTCTGAATAACTCATCATTGATCTAACCATTTCCATAAGAGTTCTATTCCTTCTTTCTGTCACACCATTCTGTTGGGGTGTACCAGGTGCAGACAATTGGGATTGAATCCCGGCTTCTGATAAGTAATTCCTAAACTCTCCAAAGAGGTATTCGCCACCACGGTCAGATCGTAGTGTTTTGATACTTTTACCAAGACGTTTCTCCACATCAGCCCTATATTCTTTGAACTTATCAAAGCATTCAGACTTGCGGCGCATCAAATAAATATATCCGTATCTTGAATAATCGTCTATAAAAGAGATAAAATATTCATAACCACCTCTTGCCTGGATAAACATAGGACCACACAAATCAGAATGAACTAATTCTAACACATCTTTGGCTCTATACTGTAGGACCGTTAGAGTCGATAGAGGGGGGGGTGAATATCGATTCGAAAAAAACACCGAGTATAAACGCAGCGGAAAAGTAAAATAGACACAAATATTTTTTACTTCGTTCGGAGCCTGTGACGACTCCTACTCGAAGGCCCGTGGTCCTTGACCACTTTCGTTGGGCAATCACTAACAATTCGAATATAGTTACAAAAATGAACACAGGAACTGCTAGTGAAAATAAAGCAATACCGACAAGGAAATTAAAAAACCGAAGGAGCACTTTGTCGGAGCTTTGTTGGCGTCGCACTGAACGTCGAGCAGCAAGACCAGCAGTAGAAGAGTTCTCAGATTGATTGTTTTTGAAGCTCCTGCCTGGGGTTTCTTTTATATGCTGTTCCGGGCGCCTGGATTCCTTCCGGGCGCCTGGAATGTGACGTAGCTGCTCAAACCGAGATGCTCCACGTGGTGACGACTTGGTTTGGATATAATTTGCCTTCCGGGCGCCCGGATCCCCTCCGGGCGCCCGGACCACCTTGTTCCAGAAAACTCCTTTTTCCTGCAAAACAAAGTTAGTCCGAGGCAATATATATCCTGCAACACAGATTGTTAGCACATTTTATCATAGTAAGAATTAGCACAAATAGTATGACTTAGATTCCGTCTTTCCGAGACCGGAATCTAGTCACGATCTCGACTTAGACATCCGAAATGGATCTAAGCCGGATCGACGCCTAATGTTCCCTTCCCGGGAACGCGTCCTCACGATCACTCCTCCGAGTGACTTACCTCACTCACCTGCCAGACGTCCGGTCAGCCCTTCGACCCGTCTGGACTTCTCACCATGTGTCCGGTCAGGCCGTCGACCATTTGGACTTCTCACCAGCTATCCGGTCAACCTGTTGACCTAGCTGGACTTCTCTCCAAAGTGTCAGACAACAACAAAACTAACTTAACCTATTTGTCATTCATCAAAACCTGGGTTAGACCGTTAGTGCTACCCGCACCAACAATCTCCCCCTTTTTGATGGAATGACAACTTGGTTAAGTTAGTGAAAGAACGCAAAAAACCAGGTACATTGGTTTTAAAGTTAGTTTCAGTGTTTTCAATTTGATTTATCTAACTTAACCACCTAACCCTCCCCCTTTGGCATTCATCAAAAAACAAGGGTAAACAATCATAGTGTAGAGTCACTGTAAAAAAGAATAATCACAGCTAATCTTGAAAAAATCTGAGTTTGGTTTAAGAAAACAATTTTTAAATCCAAGGAAAAAAATCAAGTTGACTTGGGGGAGACAAGTTGAATTTTGAAAAGTATAAATTTAAAATTTTAACTTTTCAAGCGTGAAAAAATTTTAAATTAGGTTTTTCAACTTTTCAAAAGGTAAATTTTCTTTTCAGGTTTGAGTAACATTTACTTTCAAAAGGTAAATTTTTAACTTCAATCTTTCAAAACAAAGCAAAAGTTAAACGAGTAAGATTAAATTTTCCAAAATAATTTTTAAGGCTAATTTGATAAAGGCTAAATTTGGAAAGTTTAATTTTCAATAGTCAACTTTTTAAATCAGGTTTGAAAATTAGGTGGGATTAAACTTTCAAGTTTTTCAAATACTTAGTTAAATTTAACTTTTTTGTAAATTAATGTTCAAACATAAGTTAGTTTTTTAAAAAGCATTTGTCAAACACATAAGATTTTGATTAATTTCTCCCCCTGAACTTGACACTTAAAATTAAACAGCTGTCTAACCAATTAGGTACTAACTAACTATCAGAAGATAGTAGCTTTCACTTGGTTAGTCAGATTAAGTTGATTATAAGCAGTCAGTGTTTGGCTTGACTGATGAACTTAATCTGATTAATGTCTGAGTTGTATTTAACGTCCAGACTTATGCTGATGCACTGAAATAAGCATCTTAAGTCCAGACAGTTGGCCTATGCATCTCACCCCTTTCTATGTTTGTCAAACACAAACAAGGTAAACCTAAGGTGTTGGTGAGATGCTCAAAAACTAGTCCTATGGGTACATGCTTTCTAGGGATTCAAAACTAGTCTAAGGCCAAAACTTTTTTTGAAAATCTAAAAATGGAAAGTTTTGAAAACACAGTTTTAACTTATAAGTTGATAAAACCATTTTTGAAAGTATTTTTGAAAAATCCTAGTCTATCAGGATAGAATGTAAGTCTGAAATATCACTAGATAGATCCAAAAATTTTACAGGTAGTGTAGCTACAGAAATGAGTCATAACTAGATCTACTGAGATGATGAAGGGGGTGGTCCAGATCCCAAGGATCGGAGAAGTGCCATCAGCTCAGTGTGTCGGGTATCCCCGGCAGCTCGTAACTCGGCAACCTCTCGCCGAATGTCCCGGTGAAAATCAGAGTTCTCCTGTTGGAGACTCGCCATAGCTCTCTCTAGTCCGGTCATACGGTCGGCTAGAGTGCGGGGAGCGTGATGTGGTGCTCGAGCTCTGGGCGGTGGTGGAGCCGGTGTGGCTTCCTCTGGAAATAGTGCAAGCATGAACTCGTCCACCTGTGCGTCTGGATTGGGCTGGTGCTGTGCCCCCCTCCGCCAAGACATAGTCCCGTCATCCCTATCTATCTGGACACCAGCTAGGGAGAAGTTCCGAGCTGCTATAACATCGAACTCGGTCATATGGGCAATGTCTCCTCTAGTGACATCAATGTGCAACGAGGACATATAGGTTGTCAGAATGTGACAAAATGGCATGTGGACTCGTCTATCAGTCACGAATCCAGCCGAGTAGATAATGGTGGAGAAGATATGTAGGCTGATGTCAATATCTAACCTATGACTCAGGGCATAGAGTAAGAACGAATGAAATGGGCGCATCACAGCGATGTCCCGAGTAGTCAGTGGTAAAATGCAAAGGACTAAAACCCTATAAAGAGCGTAGTCCTGCACTCGAAGTTCTATCGACCTAAACTGTGTCACAGTGGGATCTCGCTCTCCCCCAAAAAAATACGAATAAATCGTATCGAGAGTAATATGTGAGTAGGGATCTCCGAATGGTAGATCCCTGGGAGGATAGCATAAGAAAGGACAATCAGATGGACGTAACTCTAAAAACTCTCGAATAGTCGTAGGGGAAAATGTGATATCAGTGCCCGCTGCCCTAGTGGTATAGGTGAGATAGTCTACTTTCACTAGGTTATTGCAAAATTCGGCACACAGACTTATGTTTATTGGACTGGTACATTCGACAAGGTTCTTTAAGTTATAGTGGTCTATAACCTCTAAAACGGAGGGACATGAAACTAAAAAGAACGATCGATCTATGCAGGTAGTCCTAATGGCCTTATAAATGGTGGACTCAAACTTAATCCTTAGTTCATCTGTGGGAAACCTAGGGTCAATGCTAGCATTAGAGGGTCCAGCACCAGTATTTGTTCGTTTCCTACTGTATATATTTATAAGAAAAAAAACTTGAGAAGACAAATTCTAAAAAAAATTTTTAAAGATGGGAAGAGGTTTTACCGAGGAGCCATCGACAAATATAGATCTGACGACCTCGGTTGAATCGCAGCAGCGTTCACCGCAAGAAAATTTTGATTTAAAATACTTTCGCACTGAGGTTAGGAGTGAGCCTTGGTAAAAGTTAGAATTGGTGGGGCAAAGGTTGGGGGCGCCTGCTGCCCCTTATTTATAGGGGACTCCGAGCGCCCGTGGTTGATTTAGGGCGGGGCGCTTGGATCCCCTTCCGGGCGCCCCGGAGGGGAATACCAGGGGCGCCCACCCATGGTTTTTGACTTTTTTTTTTTTTTTTTTTTTTTAGAGATTAGGTTTGAAGTTAAGTTTTGAATTTAAAATTTGAAATTAATTTTTAATTGAAATTAAGTTTTAAAAAATTAAAATTTTGAAATTAATTTTTAAGTTTAAAATTAAAATTTTGACATTAATTTTTTAAGTTTAAAATTAAATTTTGAAATTAATTTTTAAGTTTAAAATTAAAATTTTGAAATTAATTTTTTAAGTTTAAAATTAAATTTTGAAATTAATTTTTTAAGTTTAAAATTAAATTTTGAAATTAATTTTTAAGTTTAAAATTAAAATTTTGACATTAATTTTTTAAGTTTAAAATTAAATTTTGAAATTAATTTTTAAGTTTAAAATTAAAATTTTGAAATTAATTTTTTAAGTTTAAAATTAAATTTTGAAATTAATTTTTAAGTTTAAAAATTAAAATTTTGAAATTTTTAAGTTTAAAATTGAAATTAAAATTTTGAAATTAATTTTTAAGTTTAAAATTAAAATTTTGAAATTAATTTTTAAGTTTAAAATTAAAATTTTGAAATTAATTTTTAAGTTTAAAATTTTGAAATTAATTTTGAAATTTAAAATTAAAATTTTGAAATTAATTTTTAAGTTTAAAATTAAAATTTTGAAATTAATTTTTAAGTTTAAAAATAAAATTTTGAAATTTGTTTTTAAGTTTAAAAAATTAAAATTTTGAAATTAATTTTTAAGTTTAAAATTTTGAAATTAATTTTTAAGTTTAAAATTGAAAATTTGAAATTAATTTTTTAAGTTTAAAGTTTTGAAATTAATTTTTAAGTTTAAAATTAAAAATTTGAAATTAATTTTTTAGGTTTAAAATTAAAATTTTGAAGTTAATTTTTTTTTTAAGTTTAAAATTAAAATTTTGAAATTAATTTTTAAGTTTAAAATTGAAATTTTGAAATTAATTTTTAAAGTTTAAAATTGAAATTTTGAAATTAATTTTTAAGTTTAAAATTAAAATTTTGAAATTAATTTTTAAGTTTAAAATAGAAATTAAAATTTTGAAATTAATTTTTAAGTTTAAAATTAAAATTTTGAAATTAATTTTTAAGTTTAAAATTGAAATTAATTTTTAAAGTTTAAAATTGAAATTTTGAAATTAATTTTTAAAGTTTAAAATTGAAATTTTGAAATTAATTTTTAAGTTTAAAATTAAAATTTTGAAATTAATTTTTAAAGTTTAAAATTGAAATTTTGAAATTAATTTTTAAGTTTAAAATTAAAGTTGAAGCCTTATTCATCTCACCCGATCTATATTTTAAATCAGGGAATCCTATGATTTCGTGAGATGAAATTGGATTTTTAATTATGGAGTTTTGGTTTAACGTGTGTTAGATTCAGATTTAGCTTTGGTTTCCACAAATAGGCATTCTTCCAGTACGGAAAGTCGTCCCCGTTGAAGAGTGGAGGTCGTACTGTGCTGAATCCTTCTTGTTGGGACATTCTGTGCACAGGTAAATAACCGGAAAAAAAAATATCCCAAGACTTAGTCTTGGATTAGTAGTGCGGGAAGAGAAAAATAGTAAAAAAATCTAGATTGGTATTGCACCAATTTAGCTCCAAAAAAAAATCAAAAAATGATAAACCAGTTTGGAGTTTGAGTGTAAAACTGAAGATCGAAAAAAGAAAGAATTTCACCCCAGTCTGATTGGTGGTTGCACCAAATCAGAGCGGTACCTGCTCTGATACCACTTGTAGGACCGTTAGAGTCGATAGAGGGGGGGTGAATATCGATTCGAAAAAAACACCGAGTATAAACGCAGCGGAAAAGTAAAATAGACACAAATGTTTTTTACTTCGTTCGGAGCCTGTGACGACTCCTACTCGAAGGCCCGTGGTCCTTGACCACTTTCGTTGGGCAATCACTAACAATTCGAATATAGTTACAAAAATGAACACAGGAACTGCTAGTGAAAATAAAGCAATACCGACAAGGAAATTAAAAAACCGAAGGAGCACTTTGTCGGAGCTTTGTTGGCGTCGCACTGAACGTCGAGCAGCAAGACCAGCAGTAGAAGAGTTCTCTTTTATATGCTGTTCCGGGCGCCTGGATTCCTTCCGGGCGCCTGGAATGTGACGTAGCTGCTCAAACCGAGATGCTCCACGTGGTGACGACTTGGTTTGGATATAATTTGCCTTCCGGGCGCCCGAACCACCTTGTTCCAGAAAACTCCTTTTTCCTGCAAAACAAAGTTAGTCCGAGGCAATATATATCCTGCAACACAGATTGTTAGCACATTTTATCATAGTAAGAATTAGCACAAATAGTATGACTTAGATTCCGTCTTTCCGAGACCGGAATCTAGTCACGATCTCGACTTAGACATCCGAAATGGATCTAAGCCGGATCGACGCCTAATGTTCCCTTCCCAGGAATGCGTCCTCGCAGTCACTCCCCTCCAGTGACTTACCTCACTTACCTGCCAGACGTCCGGTCAGCCCGTCGACCCGTCTGGACTTCTCGCCAAGCGTCCGGTCAGCCCGTCGACCCGCTTGGACTTCTCGCCAAGCGTCCGGTCAGCCCGTCGACCCGCTTGGACTTCTCGCCAGCTATCCGGTCAGCCCGTCGACCTAGTTGGACTTCGTGCCAGACATCCGGTCAGCCCGTCGACCTGTCTGGACTTCTCCTGCACACTTGATCAAAGTGTCAGATAACAACAAAACTAACTTAATCTATTTGTCATTCATCAAAACCTGAGTTAGACCGTTAGTGCTACCCTCTATCGAATCTAACGGTCCTACAAGTGGTATCAGAGCAGGTACCGCTCTGATTTGGTGCAACCACTAGTCAGGCAAAGAGGGGTGTTTTGTAAAGAAAAATTAGATATCGTACGCCTTTCGTTTTTTCCCTCCAAAACTGTTTTTGAAAAACACATCATCATCTTTTCACCGTTGCTTAGTATTGATAAAATATTACATTTTCAAAATTTTGGAATAATATTTTTTATTAATATTTTAATAATATTTTATTATTTTTTTCGAAAATAGTGAAATATTATTTTTTCAGCACTGCTAATCCAAGACCAAGTCTTGGGATTTTTTTTGTTTCTCTGTGTGCAAGAATAATGACTCTTCAAGAAGGACGGAACCCCCACGAACCACCACCATACGATCAAGATTTCAACTATTGGAAGCGATTAATGGAATGCTTCTTAGGAAGCGTAAACTTTGATTATTGGCTGATATTGAGAAAACCTTCTCAGAACTCAGAACTAAATACAAATGTAAGTAAAATCATTTGTAATGTTTTACCTAACAATGTTTTATGCAGAGTAAAAAAGTACAAAGATGCACATGAGCTTTGGACCCAATTGATCAAACTTCACGAGGAGCCGATGGAGCTTGAGGATCAAGTAAAAATCGAATCTGAACTCGGGTTAGATCCAATCGAAAAGCCTACTGAATTAGGGGTTGCGCTCAAGGTTAGTGATATTTACCAAAATACCCCTGCTAATAGTAGTTTAGAAAATATGAGCATTGATCTGGTTATTTCTGAAAATATATGTGAAAACAATGTAGTTGACAATAATTACAAAAATACCCCTAAGATATTATCTGATAAAACAAATCCAATTAATTTAAAAAATTCAAACTTGAACCTAAACAAATCTGAAAACTCAAATGATAGAGAGGACAAGGTGAATATTGATCTAGATAAAATTAATAAATTATTTAATAATCTAGACAATATTAATCTAGAAAATCCTATCTAAACCCAAGATAACTTAATTAATAAAAAATTAAATTTTAACGATAAGAATAATCTAATAAATTCCACTAATTATATCAACTTAAAAAATAAAGAAAATATAAGAATAAAATCAAACACTTTGATAAAATCAAAACTAAATTTAACAAAATTAAAATTAAATGTTAAGAATAACATATTAAATAAAGATAATCTGAAAAATTCAAAATTAACAATTAATAAAAGGTTAAAAGATAAACCTCTAAGGAAATATAATTCAAACAATTTAATTAATTCAAATTTAAAAATGAATAAAAACTTAAACTTTAAAAATAAGCTATTAAAGAAAAATAATTCAATTAACCTAATAAAAGTGAAAATGAAAGAAAATTTTAAATACATTCTCTTAAAGAAAGATAATTTGACTAATTTAATTAATTCAAAATTAAAAACTTGTATCTAAATTACAAATTAAACATTAAATTTTAACCAAAACTTAACTATAATAAACTCAGAACTAAAAACTAAATTTATGGCCAATAATTCAGGGGGAGGCTCCAGAATAGCTGGCACCTCCAAAACTAACCTACCCGACAGGGTAACCCTAACCAACCTACCCGAAAAGGATAACCCCAACCAACCTACCCGACAGGGTAATTAGGACTAGTTAAAGAGGGTTCAAGTTTAACTTAAATAATGGTACTGGTGAAGTTTTTTGATGATAGTACGTTGGGGAAGCTTGGACATCGCATGACTTCAATCTGGTGCATTTGGCCAAGTGGAACCGATCGAAGCTACCTTTAAATGGATCCTAACTAGTTAGACCAAGGTTTAGTACTAAGCTCCGTGGATAGGACTATTCGGAAAACCTCGAAAGGTTGGATACTTCTAATGACGTCCAAGTGACTCACCAAGCTTAGAAGTTTATTCGAAGAATGCCTATTTGTTGAGACCAAAGCTAAACCTGAATCTAAAACAAGTTAAACCAAACTCTGTAATAAAATCTAATTCATCTCACAAAATTATAGTATTCCCTGATTGATAATCTAGATCGGGTAAGATGAATAAGGATTAAATTAATTAATTTTCAAACGAAATTAAAATTAATTAAAAATAAATTTTGAATCTCAAAATCAAATTGAATTAAAGTAATTAAAATTAAATTTTGAATTTCAAATTAAAATTAAATTTTGGATTTCAAATTAAATTAAAATTAATTAAAATTAAATTTTAAATTTCAAATTCAAATTAAATTAAAATTAATTAAAATTAAATTTTAAATTTCAAATTCAAATTAAATTAAAATTAATTAAAATTAAATTTTGAATTCAAATTAAATTAGAATTAATTAAAATTAAATTTTGAATTACAAATTAAAATTAAATTTCGAATTTCAAATTAAATTTCGAATTTCAAAGTAAATTAAAATTAATTAAAATTAAATTAAATTAAAATTAAAATTTTTTTTTAAAAAAAAACTATTTTACAAATTAAACTTAATTTTTTTTAACTTAAAAAATTTATTATTTAAAAATTTATTTTAACATAAAAATTATTTTAACTTAATTATTTGAAAAAAAACTATTTTAAAAAAAATTTCTTTAAAAAAAAAAATTTATTTTAAATTCTTTAAAAACAATCTTAAAAATTCTTTAAAAACTATTTTTTAAAATTCTTTAAAAACTATTTTAAAAATTTTTAAAAACTACTTTTTTAAAAACAAATATTCTTTAAAAATTATTTAAAAAATTCTTTAAAAACTATTTTTAAAATTCTTTAAAAATTCTTTAAAAACTATTTTTAAAACTCTTTAAAAACTATGTTAAAAATTCTTTAAAAATTATTTTTAAAATTCTTTAAAAACTATTTTTCAAATTCTTTAAAAACTATTTTTTAAAATTCTTTAAAAAAAAAAAATTTTTAAAAATTCTTTAAAAAACTCTTTTAAAAATCATTTTAAAAACTTTTAAAAATTCTTTTAAAACATTTTAAAAATTCTTTTAAAACATTTTAAAAATTATTTTAAAAATCATTTTAAAAACTTTAAAAAATTCTTTTAAAAATTCTTTTAAAATATTTTAAAAATTATTTTAAAAACTCTTTTAAAAATCATTATAAACAAACTTTAAAAATTTCTTTTAAAAATTATTTTAAAACATTTTAAAAATTATTTTAAAAACTCTTTTAAAAATCATTTTAAAAAAACTTTAAAAATATCTTTTAAAACATTTTAAAAATTATTTTAAAAACTCTTTTAAAAATCATTTTAAAAACTTTAAAAATTTCTTTTAAAACATTTTAAAAATTATTTTAAAAATCAATTTAAAAACTTTAAAAAATTCTTTTAAAACATTTTAGAAATTATTTTAAAAACTCTTTTAAAAATCATTTTAAAAAACTTTAAAAAATTCTTTTAAAAATTATTTTAAAACATTTTAAAAATTATTTTAAAAACACTTTTAAAAATCATTTTAAAAAAACTTTAAAAAATTCTTTTAAAAATTATTTTAAAACATTTTAAAAATTATTTAAAAACTCTTTTAAAAATCATTTTAAAAAAACTTTAAGAAATTCTTTTAAAAATTCTTTTAAAACATTTTAAAAATTATTTTAAAAACTCTTTTAAAAATCATTTTTAAAACTTTAAAAAATTCTTTTAAAACATTTTAAAAATCATTTTAAAAACTTTAAAAAATTCTTTTAAAACATTTTAAAAATTATTTTAAAAACTCTTTTAAAAATCATTTTAAAAAACTTTTAAAAATTCTTTTAAAAATTCTTTTAAAACATTTTAAAAATTTCTTTAAAAACTCTTTTAAAAATCATTTTAAAAAACTTTAAAAAATTCTTTTAAAAATTATTTTAAAACATTTTAAAAATTATTTTAAAAACTCTTTTAAAAATCATTTTAAAAAACTTTAAAAAATTCTTTTAAAAATTCTTTTAAAACATTTTAAAAATTATTTTAAAAACTCTTTTAAAAATCATTTTAAAAACTTTAAAAAAATTCTTTTAAAAATTCTTTTAAAACATTTTAAAAATTATTTTAAAAATCATTTTAAAAACTTTAAAAAATTCTTTTAAAAATTGTTTTAAAACATTTTAAAAATTCTTTTAAAACATTTTAAAAAATCTTTTAAAACATTTTAAAAATTATTTTAAAAATCATTATAAAAATTTTAAAAAATTCTTTTAAAACCTTTTAAAAATTATTGTTATTTTGAAAATTATTTTAACTTAAAAATTATTTTTTTTAACTTAAAAATTATTTCAAAAATTATTTTTTTAAAAAAAAACTTTTAAAAATCATTTAAAAAATATTTCAAAAATCATTTTAAAACTATCTAAAAATTTTGTATCATTTTGAAAAATTCTTCTTATTTTTTCACTATAATGAAATTTTGTTAACTTAATTTATTTCTATAGATTATTTTCACTTTAAAAATTATTGTTTTGACTTTAAACTCATTTTTAATCTTAAACATCATTTTAACCTGAAAATTAATTTTTAATTTGACTTAACTAAAAATTAAATCTTAAATTAAAACTTTATATTGAAATTACAATTAAAATTAAAATTCCTTTTAAATGCTGTTTTAGAAATCCCTTTAAATTTTTTTTAATAATAATAATAATTATAAGTAACACTTTCTTTGACCAACTCAATCAGGTAATATGAAATTTAAATTATTTCACTAAGTATTAAATTATTAAATCAAGTAAAAACTAATCAATAAATTATTGATAATGCTTAAGTGTTATTGAATTAATAAAATCTTATCTTATTTAACCTTAAACTAAAATTAAGCAATCTAACATTAATTAATAATTGATCAATCAAATTCAAATAAACAGTTATACCAAGGATACAGAGATAATAATATATGTAAATTAGACAAATGTGTTAGAGCTTTGAAATTTAACACAACCAAATCTTAGTATTAAAGGGGAGATATTAAATTAAGGGGAGTAACCAATTCAGGGAGAGATTCAATTTCTTTTAAATCCCCTAGAAATATTAATAAATAAGGAGGATTAATAAAGGAATATCAAATTCAGGGGGAGGTTTATTTTTTAATTATCTCCTTAAGCGTTATTTTTTAATCTTCTCTTTAAAATCTCTCTAGAAAATTCTACCTCATTTTAAAAAAAAAATTTACTTTGAATATTTTTAGCAAATATTTTCAAAATTTTAAGTATCAAGTTCAGGGGGAGAAATTAATTAAAATTTTGTGTGTTTTTTACATCTATTTTAAAACTAACTTATTTTTAAAACACCAGTTTTCATAAATTTAAATTTAACTAAGTTTAATCCCACCTAATTTTTAAACCTGATTTTAAAAGTTGAATATTGCAAATTTAAACTTATTCAGTTTTATAACATATGCTTGAAAATTCAACTTTCCAAACTTAGCTTTTATCAAATTAGCCTTAAAAATTTATTTTGGCAAAAATTTTACTTCTTGAAAAATTATTCTTACTTGTTTAAATTTTTGCTTTGTTTTTAAAAATCGAAGTTGAAAATTTACCTTGTTGAAAAGTAAATGTTACTTAAACATGAAAAGTAAAATTGAAAAACCTGATTTGAAATTTTTTTGAAAACTTAAATTTGATTAACTTTAAATTTAAACTTTTCAAAATTCAACTTGTCTCCCCCAAGTCAACTTGACTATTTTTTAACTTGGTGTTAAAAATTGAACCAAACTTATATATGTTTCAAAATCTGATTACTTTTTACAGTAACTCTACACTATGATTGTTTACCCTTGCTTATTTTTGATGAATGGCAAAGGGGGAGGGTTAGGTGGTTAGGTTAGCTAAACCAATTTGAAAATACAAACTAACTTTAAAACCACATAAATGCATGTTGTTTCTTGCATATGTTTTCACTAACTTAACCAGGTTGTCATTAGGAGATTGTTAGTGCGGTTAGCACTAACGATTTAACCAGGTTTTGATGAATGACAAATAGGTTAAGTTAGTTTTGTTGTTGTCGACACTTTGATCGAGTGTGCAGGGAGAAGTCCAGACAGGTCGACGGGCCGGATGTCCGGCACGAAGTCCAGCTAGGTCGACGGCCGATCGGATAGTTGGCGAAAAGTCCAAGTGGGTCGACGGTCTGACCGGACGCTTGGCGAGAAGTCCAGGTCGACGGGCCGACCGGATAGTGGTGAGAAGTCCAAGCGGTCGACGGGCTGACGATTGGCGAGAAGTCCAGACGGGTCGACGGGCTGACCGGACGTCTGGCGGTAAGTAAGGTAAGTCACCGGAGGGAGTGACCGTGAGCGCTCCCGGGAAGGGACATTAGGCGTCGATCCGGCTTAGATCCATTTCGATGTCTAAGTCGAGATCGTGACTAGATTCCGGCCTCGGAAGACGGAATCTAAATCATACTCTTTATCCATCTGTTGAACTTTAACTGTGCTAACAATTTATTTTACAGGATGTATATTTGCCTCGGACTAACTTTGTTTTGCAGGAAAAGGGAGTTTTCGGGAACAAGGTGGTCCGGGCGTCCGGAAGGCGAATTTATCCAGCCAAGTCGCCGCCACGTGGAGCATCTCGGTTTGAAAGATTCGTCACATTCCGTGCGCCGGAAGGAATCCAGCGCCGAACAAGATATAAAAGAAGCCCGTGCGGAGCTTCGTAATCAATCAACTGTCGAGAACTCTTCTCCGGTCTTCTGCTCGACGCTCGACGCCAACAAAGCTTCGACACTACGCTCCGTTCTTTTCCCTTTTTGTCGGTATTTGTTTTCAGTTTTCATTAGCATTCCCTGTACGGTTCTTTTGTAATCATCATTTCGAATTGCTAGTGATTGCCCAACGAAAGTGGTCAAGGACCACGGGCCTTCGAGTAGGAGTCGTCACAGGCTCCGAACGAAGTAAAACCATTGTGTCTATTTTACTTTTCCGCTGCGTTTATACTCGATATTTTCGAATCGATATTCACCCCCCCTCTATCGAATCTAACGGTCCTACAGAAGATGTGTTATTAATTTCCATTTGTTGCTTTGTGGAAGAAATTGGATTGAAAGTATATAAATTGCCAACCAATGCACCAGAATAGATAATAACTCTATTTCTCTTTATAACCACATTATTATTGAAAAAAAATAGAATATCCATCCAAATACAATTTAGAAACTGAAATTAAATTCTTTCTAAAACTGGGTACATAAAGATAATTTTTTAAAACCAAACTTCTATTCTATAAAAAGATAAGTAGATGTCTCCCACTGCAACAGCTGCCACTTTCGTAGCATTGCCCATGTAGACGGTTATCTTTCCTTCACATAGTCGTCGGGTTTCCTGGAACCCCTGCAAAGAGTTGCAGACATGATCAGTGGCTCCCGTATCTACACACCAGGTGCTAGTAGATAACACCGCTAAACATGTTTTAACTACTAAAGAATGAGATATACCTTTATTGTTCTCTTTCCTACGAAGACAGTCAGCCTTCCAATGTTTAGCCTGCTTGCAAATGAAGTACTTGCCCTTCGGCTTCTTCATTCCTGCTTTTGGTCCTGTACCTAGAGGTTTCTTCTTTGCTGAGCCAGCTTGTTTCTTCTTCTTCTTGTCTTTCGACTTAGAAGAGGAAACATTTTCAGCAAAGTGAATCTGAGAACTTTGACGAAATATTCCTTCTGCTGCCTGGAGTTCTGTCAGAAGTTCCGCCAACGTATACTCCCTTTTGTTCATGTAATAGTTCAGGCGGAACTGCTCAAAACTTCTGGGTAGCGTTTGGAGAATAATATCGACCTGGGTTTCCCCATCGATTTCACCTCCAAGGATCTGTATTTCATTTAGATAAGCCATCATCTTGAGGATATGATCCCTTACGGGTGCCCCCTCCGACATGGTGACTGTCATTAGCTTTCTCATTGCCTCTTGCCTAGCAGTCCGACTCTGGTGTCTGAAGAGTTCTTTGAGATTGTTCATTATATCATAAGTCGTTGGTAAGTCCTGATGCTGATGTTGTAATACATTTGACATCGAAGCCAAAATGTAACACCGCACCATCTCATCTACCTTTACCCATTTCTTATGATACTCAATCTCCTCTATACTAGAATCACTATTAGGTGCATCAGGGCAGACCTCTGTTAGTACAAACTTATAGCTTTCAGCAGTTAGGACAATATCCAGGTTTCTTTTCCAATTTATGTAGTTTGGACCAATAAGTTTGTTCTCTTTCAGTATAATGGCCAGTGGATTGAAAGACATCCTAAGAATCACAATAAAACTTTGGTCAAGACTCTAAATTTAAAATAATATTGATTTCTCAAACAATACTATTTAAATTTACCAACACCTCTAAATACCAGGAATACTGCATGCCACGTTAGTGTGGACATATATAAATTCAACATTTGTAAGAGGAGATTTTACCCATTAATTTTATTATCTTGTCATCCTAACTTTATGACAAATAAAATTAATAGTTGGTTTTCCTTTGGTCACACAAAACAATAGCAATAACTCCGTTGGGGAGGATACTATTGAATGCATCTAAGTGTATACCATTACTTGATACTTAATCCATTAAATAGGATTGTGCCCCTTCAGTTGGAGAAGATCACACGCTCCTAAATAATTTCCTATAATCATCCATAAAGGAAGTTTGATCTAGTGATCCACAACAAACTCATCCGTTGTGGAGGGAGGCACTCAGAGCCAACACGCAAGCTTGTTGCATTACTTACAAACCAGTAATGGAGATCATGAGATTAATATACTTAATCTCTCTCCCACTTAGTTATTTAAGATAAGGAATTTTAACCTAGCAAACATACATCACACACATAACAGTAAATAAAAGCAATATATATGAAAATTAATTTTCCAACTATTATGGTCTTTTCCATCACTATCCTTCGCGTGCTGCCTGCCCTAGGGTTCATGTCGTCGCGTCCATCGAGTTTCCTTTTCTGCTGCGCCTCTGGTCCTCAAATAACACCACGCCTCGCAAGGATAGGATCCACGACAAAAATAAATTTTTTACATATATCGATCCTATATTCCACAAGGGAATGTACATCATGTCTAGATCGAACATAAATATAAAATCCTAGGGCTAATACAGCTCCTGCTGTAATAGTTAAATACAATCATGCACACACAATAATATGCCCTTGACATGTCCAATGGTCCAATCACCCACAATAACCATAAGCCATAATAGTTGGAATCTGCAACCACAGAGTTAGCATATTCTACTATTATCCTGCCTAAATTATGTATGACACGTGCATAATTAAACTGAAAACCAAACACACAGAGGCAAACCCTAGTTCTGATACAAATTGTTAGTTGGTCCTAGAAAGATCGTACCGGTTTCACTGTACAAAAATTTTGTACAAGTGTCGAACCTTTCCTAACAACCTATTGTGTTCTTTAGAAATTAAATTCGGAATCGCAAATGGAACTTAACATTATTGATTCTAAATTTAACTTATCTGTTCTTAATGGTTTAGACTTGGATTGCAAACGATGTTTAACATTATTGATCCAAATCCACCTATATTATAAATTCAATTAATATTAATTTCTAAAATTGGCTTCCAGGTTAAACATGGCGAGACACTAAGCCTTCTTGGATATGGGCGCAACCACCACTTCCTAGATAAAGTCTTTTAAAGAAATTTAATATTTAATTTCCTTATATAACTCTAGGTTTAACCAAAAAGAGCAATCGAATCACAAGATCGAAAAACAAAACAAAAGAAACACAACATCGAATATCTAATCCGAAAATCTAGAATCACTAGCCTCTTGTGTTTAGAATACATACAAAGAAAAATTAGTATGATGCGGAAAATAATTACTAGTTATACCTTTCTTTGCAAGTAAACAACCTCTTGATCTTCTACCGTATTCCTCTTCTAATCTTGGACGTTATGTGGGCAACGATCTTCCGAGATGAGAACCACCCAAGCCGTTCTTTCTTCTTCACCAAGTTTCGGCCACCAAAGCTCCTCCAAGGATGTAGAGGTCCGACCACTAACCTTCAAGCTCCAAGGGATGCAAGAGCAAAGTCTCCTTTCTCTCATTCTTCTCCTAGCTAGAACCAGCCACCAACAAGAGCTCCAAGAGATGGATGAACCAACCACTAAAGAAGAATAGAAGAGGAGGATATGGCCGGTCACACCAAGGAAGAAGAGAAGAGAGGAAAATAGAATAGAGTTCTTAGCCATGAAGACACCCCTACCCTCTCTTTTATAATCCTTGGTCTTTGCAAATAAGGAAAATTTAAATAAAACCTTCCTTAATTTCTTTGCCATGAAAAGGAAAATTTAATTAATTAAAATCAAGTTCCTTTTCTTAAATCATATGACCGACCACCTTAAAGCTCCAAACAAGGAAAGTTTTAACAACACAAGAATTAAAACTTCCTAATTTGTTTCCGGAAATTTTAATAAAAATTTCTCTAACAATTTTTTCCTTCATGGTTGGTTATAAAAGGAAATTTTATAAATTAAAATCTCTCTTATTAAAACATGTGGATGATTTCCAAAAGGGAAAGTTTTCTCTAAAATTAAAATCTCCTTTCAATCTACAAATAAGGAAAGATATCTAATCTTTCTCTTAATCTTTTGTAGAAAACTATAAAAGAAAATATTTAATTTTAAACTCTTCTTTAAATCATTGCTTCCACATAAGGAAAGATTTTAAACAAATAAAAAATCCTTTTAATATGATGTGGCCGGCCACACCAAGCTTGGGTTCAAACTAGGGCAGGCCACACCATCTTACTCATCCTAATTGCTTTGGCCGGCCCAAGCTTGGGTTCCAAGCTTGTTTGGACGGCCTTATTAAGATGGGTATAAGGTGGGTAAGAAGTGGGTATGTGATGGGTATAATTCTCTATATACAAAAGGCTACGATAGAGACCGAGAGGAGAAATTAGTTTTGGTCTCCCAATGAAATTAAGCTTCTCATGTTCTCCCCGAACACCCAACTTAATTTCATCAATAATAATTCATTCCACTAAAGAATTATTATTGAACTAGCTCACCAATCCCAAATTACATTTTGGGCTCCTTCTTATTATGAGTGTGTTAGTCTCCCTGTGTTTAAGATGTCGAATGTCCACTAATTAAATGAGTTACTGACAACTCTTTTTAATCAATATCTTAGTCCAAGAGTAGTACCACTCATCCTTATTGTCATGTCGAACTAAGTCCACCTACAGGGTTTAACATGACAATCCTTATGAGCTCCTCTTGGGGACATTATCAACCTAGATTATTAGGACACAATTTCCTTCTATAATCAACAACACACACTATAAGTAATATCATTTCCCAACTTATCGGGCCTATTGATTTATCGAGCTAAATCTCACCCTTTGATAAGTTAAAGAAATAAATACTAAATATATGTGCTTGTTATTATATTAGGATTAAGAGCACACACTTACATAATAACTAAGGTCTTGTTCTTTTATTAAGTCAGTATAAAAAAAACTTAGTTTAAATGGTCCTGCTCAATACACTTAAAGTGTACTAGTGTAATTATCAGTCAAGATAAACTTATACTTAATTACACTACGACTATTCCAATGGTTTGTTCCTTTCCATCTTAGTCGCGAGTTACTGTTTATAATTTATAAAGAACCGATAACATGATTTTCTGTGTGTGACACCACACATCATGTTATATACAATATAAATTAATTGAACAACTACACTTAGCATAAATATAGATATTTTTGATCAATGTGATTCTTTATTTCAAAATAAATGTTTACAAAAGCTAGGCTTTTAGTATACACTCAAACAGTAGACCCCTAGAGTTCTCTACTAGCGACCATGTATTTCTGAGAGTTTCACCCACAAAGGGGGTGAAGAGATTTGACCTCCGAGGTAAGCTAGCTCACGATACATTGGACCTTTCTAGATCTTGGAGAGGATTGAAGTGGTAGCTTATCGTCTGGCGCTACCACAAGCCTGGCAGACGTTTACGATGTGTTCCATGCGTCTATGCTGAGGAGATACGTAGCCGACCCAGCACATGTACTGTCATATATATCAGTTCTCATTCTGCCTGACGTTACCTACGAGGAGGTTCCGTTACGGATTCTGGACCACAAGGAGCGTCAGCTGCGGAACAAGACTTTCCAGCTAGTTAAAGTCAGATGGCAGCATCATTCCGACGAGGAGGCTACTTGGGAGCTCGAGGATACGATCCGTGCTCGATACCCCCATCTTTTCACTTGAGGTATGTGGGTTAATTTCTGTTCAGTATTTATACTATCTGTTGCTAGTACTTGCTGATGGCAGATAACAAAATTTGGGGGCCAAATTTTTATTAGTGGGGGAGAATGTAAAATACCGTAACCCAATACTAAGTTTAAATGGACGAATAACCTTAACAGAATTTTTCAAAATTTTTAGAAATTTTCTGGGAATTTTTCTGAGCTCGTAAGACGAGTTTAAGGGGATCAAGTACAGGGTCACAGGAAAGCATGTTTAGGCTACCCCATTGAACGAGGAAAAGTTTTATTTTTCTTTTCCTTTGCCTTTTCTTTTTCTTCTCCCGTCGCCGACCCGTGCCCGACTCCTCTTCTCTTCTCTTCTCCTTCTTCCTCCCCGTGCCCTAGTTTCCCTTCGTCTCCTCCCCTCCCTCTCCCAGACGTCGGTTATTCTTCCCCTTCCCCGCGAGTACAAAGACTCACCACCTCTCCCCTTCCCCCGAGCTCTGCCCTAGCCTCTGCGTAGTCCGCCGTCGTCGAACGGAGCAGCGTCGACCACCAGATCTCTCCGGCGTGCCCTAGATTGGGTCCATAGTCGCCTAGCCCTAAGTCGCCGATGTCGTCTCCTTATCTTCCTCCAATCACAGTCGATGCCCTTCCTCTCACGATCTCTCTCTCTCTCTCGCACACACGAAGTCGCCCCCTCTCAGCCGATCGTCGGTCGCCCGCGCCTGCTGCCAACTAACGGCGACCTTCCCCTTCGCTGGAGACCAGATCGGTGACGCAGCCGACCCTTTGCTCAGCCGCGTGCCCTAGCCTCCAGCCTTGTGCCCTACCCTCCATATCCTCTGCCGGTCTCACACCTCAGCGCCGCCGTCCCTGTGCCCTAGCGTCGACCGCTTTCTTCTCTGCCTAAGATTTCCTCCAACTGATTTTCTCTCGCCATTGCTTTCTTCTCTGGTTTACCACCATAGTAGCTTGATTTCATTGGAGAGGGAACAACCGATTGGGTAAGATTTGGTTGGTATCAGGTTAATAGGGATCAGATTTCATGTTTTGTTGGATGTTGAGATTGTTATGTAACCGAGCATTTTTGTCCTTTGCTCACCAGGGGTATCCGATTGCTGTATTCCAATCTGATAGTGTTGTCTCTTGGTTTCCAGCAGCTACCCTTCTCCGGCAGCAGCATTCCTGACTATGAGTTTAAGGTATGATATTTAAATTAGGTTGAATTAAGTTTTGATAGTTGAGTGAAACATGGATTGTCACTAGAATTGATTTAAGTATAGATTTAATGCTAAATGGAGTAATTAGGGTTAAGGAAGCTAACCCTAGTTGACCGTTGAGTTATATTTAATTAGGGTTAAAAGGTTGGATCTAATCTAAGTTTCGGGTTAGATTCGGTTTATTTAATTAACCGAGATCAACGAATAAAATTAGGGTTTCTTGGTAAATAGGAATTTTGATTAAGCTATTGGATATCAACGAGCATGGCTTAATTATATGTATGTTGTTACAAGGCTTTGATTCGAGACGAGCGTCTCGACGTGGGGTCTATTTCGAAGACGATCTCCATTTTTTGAGACGGATACCTTGACTTATCTCTTTTGATAATGTCATGTTGATATGCTTAGTAGATTATAGCATCTAGTAATAATTATGTTCGTCTTTATTTCGGTATGTCACTACATGATACCTGTTGCATGCTTTCATCTGTTTTGCATTTATGATTTATTATTGCCTTGATTATTTATGCTCATAGTGGCAGTGACATATCATGCCTTATGATATACCAGACTAGATATTTACCATACCTGATACGTGTACCCAGATTTCCTTATTTGATTCATGTATTTTCTTTGGGTACATATTTTATGGGCATAGATATGGGCAGGATCTTCATGCTTAGTGTCATGTACCATCTTGCATGATTGCATGCTAAGCGATTGGTAGCCCCATTATTGTTGAGCTCATCGCCAGTTACATGGATCTGTACACACAACTACTCATGGGTTAGTGGTATATCAGGCAAGGTGTGTGGCAGTTTGGTCTGTCAGTGCTCCGCTGGTCCACTCATGGGTAGCGTGCCGCAACGTGGTAGTACGTCAGGGATCCCTCCTCTGGACTGTCTTAGGGAGATGAGAGCATTGCGCTCCCCCACTTATGATTTGGGTTAGGAGGATAGGTGTACTCCGACTGCATCCTGTGCACTCGGTCACTTATCAGGAGCACTGACGGCAGAGTGCACAGTTGTCATAGCCATACCCACTCGGTCTCACCATCGTGTGTGAGATGGCTGACTGCGTCAGGGGTGACCATGTCATTTGCATCATATGCATGATTGCATTTATTGCTTGTGTTTGTTGCACTTTGTTTGCTACATATTTGGTGGATGCATATGATTGACATGCATACAGGAGGCATGATATTTTCGGTCTGACAACCTTACTATCCTGATAGGAGGCTTTGGTGAGTGCAGTTCTCTTCAACCTTTTCTGTTTTGCATTTCCAGCTTTTGTCTAGGAGACTGTACTCCATGATTATTATTATTAGTTATAGTTACTATGCATATCAACTTGGTATCTGCTGAGTGTTGGACTCACCCCGTTGATATTATCTATTTCAGGTTGAGACCGTCAGGAAGTTCCATTCGCTAGTCCCCACTTCGCGTCGCGTCGATTTTCTACTCTTTAGTCTTTTGGTTCCTTGTTACATTTTATATATATGTGATGTGTATGATTTGTACTCGAGGAATTTTTATCGAGCTTTGGGTTTACTACTTATTTTTTCGCTGTGATGGTTTCTCAGTTGTGTTTTGCCTTTTCTATTGTAGTAGTGGAGTAGGTGGTTTTCAAATAAACTGCGTGGTTATATAGTCTGCAGAAGGCTGATTTATTATTAACTGCGTGGATTGTTTAGTTATGTTTATTATTATTGTTCCGGCCGTGTTGGCTGAAGTTTGTGTGGCCTAGAGGGTCTTGTAGTAAAGTTTCATATTGTTACCCGTATAGGGGAGATGCTGTCGAAATTTCTTCTGGCAGGGATTACCTGGGGCGTGACAATATTTATTGATGCGGTAGTAAAAGAGGCGTACCAAAGACGAGTCAAAGGTAAGAAATGCGGTTGACGTGGAGGTCAAGGTCAAGACGGTCAAAGGTAGAAAATCGATAAGCCACCGAAGTTGGTCGAGCGGGTGGCAACGGGCCAAGCGGTCCGGAGGCCCATCCGGGCGGATCGCTCATCCGAGCGGAACAACTATATAGAGAACATCAGATACTCACAACAAACTAAATAGAGTCTATCCTGACCGAACTACCTGTCCGGCTGGGCGATAGGTGATCTACTGAGCGGAGTGATCGTGGAGGAGAATAGACTTGAGCGACTCTCGCTCTGCCAAACAGTGGAACCCCTTGTGTATCTTATCAGATCCTTCTGGGAGTTAGTGCCGCTGACAACAGGGCATGGGTTACTAGCAAATCGTATGGCGAAACCTTCTTCTGTCATAATAGGGATTTGCACGTCTTATTTAACTATGATGTCAGAGACATTTGTTTGACATGTCTTTTCATGGGACAGTTGGAAAAACGTGCATACGTCTGGAGAAACGTACACATCTCCCATTGGAGCACTATATAAAGGGGGGTCCATACATTGGCGGAGGTATGTGATATACGTTATTTGTGCTCGTGCTCTCACTGCTACTACATTGCTTCACCATCTTTCTACTAATTTGGTAACTAACTTGAGCGTCAGAGGGACAACGCCGGGGACCCCTTCCCTGATCCGACATTGACATTATTTGTGTTGCAGGTCAAAACGGAGTCTCCACGCAGTCAACTAAGGAGCCACATCCCCAGCTAGCCTTCTTTATCATTTTCGAACAGGATCATATTAGCGTCGTCTTTGAGAACTTAACCTATATCAGAGATGATCCGGCGGTAAGAACAGGGGACCCCCTTTCCGAGAAGTCAACGCCACGTGGAGGTCAAAAGGTTAAAAGGATTATCGGAGAAGGGTGGGCCGACCGGCCGACCGGAAAAGGGTTGGACCAACCGGCCGACCGGAGTCTAACTGAAAGCAAAGGCACCCCAACGGGAGTCGAGGTTCCGACGCTAATGTTGAACAAGGTCGTATGGCCGAGCGGGTGGCTCGCTCGGCCGAAGGCATAAAGTAGCAATACTGCTAATAGTCCACGGAGCACACTACTAGGATTCTCCCGAGCGGACTGACCGGTCGGACGTGATGGAACTTCCGACCGGCAGGACGCTCGGCATGAGGTAAGAAGAGACAAAAGGACAAGGGAACATCTTCTGACAGCGGGTATGTTCGACGAGCAGGTCATACGCAGAATCTTATGACAGAGGGTTCCGCTGTCCCATCAAAGACGTGCTCGGACTGTAGCAGTATGGTGTCAGGTAAACTTTTCTGACAAGCCCATACTGAGGTATGGGCTGAGGACACGTATTAGCCTCGGTGTGTGTGCGTGAGTCCCTTCCCAGCTCTATATAAGGAGCCTCACACTTCGCCGGAGGTACGCATTCTCGCATATTCGGAGCCACTTTGCCGTCCACTTGCCCGACTTAGGCCGAGGGTCGTCGCCGAACCCTCCCCACCCGACTTTCGCAGGTTCGGCCGGCCAGCACGACCGGGATCTACGCCACCAGAGAGCGCCACGCGCCGCCGCTGATTCAGCCGATTCGGACAGATCAAATTAGCGCCGCTGGAACGCCCCGCATCCGATCGAAGCAATGGACGGCCGACGACAAGACTTTGATGCTCTCCACGAGGAACTCGACGTGTTGATCGAGACAAGAGCAAAGCTTGTGGAATGAGAGATGTGGTTGCAGCCGAGCGATGGAGCAACAGCAACGCCCGACGGAGGCCGAGCGGAAGCACCGTGGCCACGGTTCGCTTTCATCGGGCCCTATCCGCATGCCTCCTGAAGCCGCAGTAGTTAATCGTGATCGGGGATCTTCATCAGACGAAGTGCCAATACGAGATAACAGAAAAGGTAAGGCCCCCCGAGCGGACACCTCCTCCGAGCGGATTAACCGTCAATTCTCGGAGGCCATCTTGAGGGACCCTTTGCCAAAGCACTATGTGCCCCCGGCAATCGGTGAATACAACGGAACCACCGACCCGGACGATCATTTAGGTAAGTTCGACAACACAGCTACCCTTCATCAATACACCGATGGAGTGAAGTGTTGGGTTTTCCTTACCACCCTCTTGGGATCGGCTCAACGGTGGTTTCGGAGGTTGTCGGACGGATCCATCACAAATTTCAAAGACTTCCGCACGACCTTCCTCCACCACTTTGCAAGCAGTCGGCGCTATCAGAAGACTAGTGTCAGTCTGTTTGCCATCAAACAAGAAGCCCGCGAATCACTCCGAGCTTATATCCAGCGGTTCAACAGGGTGGCCATGGATATTCCAACGGCCACCTCAGAAACGATGATGAATGCATTCACGCAAGGCCTCGTGGACGGTGATTTCTTCCGATCGCTCATTCGGAAGCCGCCCCGAGACTACGATCGTATGCTGCACCGAGCCAATGAGTATATTAATGTAGAAGAGGCCCAAGCGGCCAGAAGAAAGGAAGCTCCAACCGAGCGGCAGGCCCCTGCCGAACGGAAGCCTCATACTGCTCATCAGCCACCTAGAGGACCGCGAGCTGAGGCAGCTCGCCCACCGCAACAGGCAAGATCCCACGCCATTCAAGAAGTATTTGCCGAGTGGCCCAAATCAAAGAAGAAGGTATGGAGCCCAATGTTTTGCTCATTTCACCGGATGGATACGCACAACACGAGAGATTGCCGAAGCCTTCCTCTGATCGCCCACCCCGTTCCCCGGAGTGGCGGTCGTCGATCGCCATCATCCGACAGGCGACAGAGACCTCGGGAAGCCGATCGGATGATACCCGACAGGCGACAAAGACAGACTCCCGAGCGGCATCATACTCCGAGGCGTGAGAATCCCCGGATGTTTAGGGAGCAGCCTAGATCGTCCGCTCGGGAAGAAGAAAATAGAAGCAACACTTCCCGAGGTGAAATCAACATTATAGCTGGCGGGCCGACTGGAGGTGACTCTAACCGAGCAAGGAAGGCGAGCGTTAGACAACTTCAGATCCATGCGGTCGGATGTAGCCAAGAGCGGGCGAGCGGCCCTGAAATCAACTTCGGGCCCAAGGACTTGGAGGGAGTCGAAGTGCCGCATGACGACGCTCTCCTCATTAAAGCGGTAATAGCGAACTATACTATTCACCGCGTTTTCATTGATACAGGGAGCTCGGTCAATATTATATTCAAAAAGGCCTTCGATCAATTGTAAATTGATCGAGCCGAGCTGCTGCCCATGACAACCCCCCTATATGGGTTTACGGGCAACGAAGTTTTGCCGGTTGGACAGATCCGGCTGGCCATTTCACTGGGAGAGGAGCCGCTCAGAAGGACGCGGACGACAAACTTCGTCGTGGTAGACTCGCCGTCGGCATACAACGTCATCTTGGGACGACCGGCTCTCAGTGAGTTCCGAGCGGCCGTCTCCACCTTTCACCAAAAAATCGAGAAGTACGAGGAGATCAACTAGCACCGGCGATGCTACGTCGAGATGGTCCGAGAGGAAGCCGGAAAACGCCTCGGATTGAGGTAAACACCATAACTGAAAAACCTCCCTCTTTGGTGTATAAAGAAAAAGAGGAAGTGCAGATTCACCCGACCCGATCGGAGGCCACCACATTCATTGCGGCCGATCTGGAGGCGAGCCAGAAAGAGGAAGTGGTCAAATGCCTCCAGAGAAACTGTGATGTCTTCGTTTGGTCGACACATGAGCTGCCCGGGATTTTACCAAGTATAGCACAGCACGAACTCCATGTCTGACCGGACGCTCGGCCGGTGAAGCAGAGAAAGAGGGACTTCAGCGCCGAACAAAATACAATCATCCGAGCGGAGGTAGAGAAGCTCCTGGAGGCCGGCCACATACGCGAGGTACAGTTCCCGAGCTGGCTAGCGAACGTGGTACTAGTCTCTAAGCCGGGCAACAAGTGGAGAGTTTGCATCGATTTCCGGGATCTCAACAAAGCATGCCCAAAGGATTTTTATCCTTTGCCCCGGATCGATCAACTGGTGGACTCCACAGCCGGCTGCGAGTAGATATGCATGCTCGACGCTTATCAGGGCTACCATCAAGTGCCGCTTGCCCGAGAAGATCAAGAGAAAGTTAGCTTCGTTACAGCCGACGGCACCTACTGCTACAATGTGATGCCGTTCGGACTGAAGAATGCGGGAGCCACCTACCAGCGCTTGATGAACAAAGTGTTCAAGGAGCAGATCGGGCGAAATCTGGAAGTATATGTGGACGACATTCTAATTAAGTCCGTCTGAGCGGCCGATCGCTTTAAAGACATGGAGGAGACTTTCCGAACGCTGAGGAGATATGGAGTTAAGCTGAACCCTCAGAAGTGTCTGTTCGGAGCAAAAGGCGAGCGTTTCTTGGGATACATAGTGACCGAGCGGGGCATCGAGGCAAATCCCAGCAAGGTAAAAGCATTACAAGATATGTCGCCTCCAAGAAATCTGAGAGAAGTACAACGCTTGACCGGTCGGATAACAGCATTGTCCAGATTCATCTCGAAGACAGCCGACCGGAGCCTCCCGTTTTTCAAAATCTTGCGCAAAGCCACTAAGTTTCACTGGGATGAAAAATGCTATCGGGCGTTCGAAGATCTGAAGGCGTACTTGAACTCTCTGCCTGTGCTAGCCAAGCCAGCTGTGGGTGAGCCGCTTTGTATCTATTTATCTTCAACTGAGCAAGCAGTGGGCTCGGCACTAGTAAGGGCGAACGGAGAAGAACCTGTATATTTTCTAAGCCATATTTTAAAAGATGCTGAATCTCACTACACTGGACTCGAGAAGTTGGCTTTCGCTTTGGTCCTCGCCGCTTGGTGCCTCCGTCCCTATTTCTTGGCGCATACTATCATCGTCCGGACGAATAGTCCATTGGGAAGAGTGCTGTTGAATCCAGAAGCGTCCGGACGACTCATTAAATGGACCACGGAGTTGAGCGAATTTGATATTCAGTACCAACCCCGCTCGGTGATAAAGGCGCAGTCCTTGGCAGATTTTGTCACTGAAGTACAAATGCCAGAGCCCGAAGCCATGTGGAAAATATTTGTGGATGGATCATCTACTCGGCTCGGAAGCGGAATTGGGGTATTATTGCTCTCTCCATAAGAAGAACGAATGCATCTGTCCGTTCGGCTGGATTACAGAGCCACAAACAACGAAGCGGAGTATGAGGCCCTTATAGCCGGCTTACAGGCCGCCCGGCATGTGGGGGCCGGTCGGGTAACGCTGCATTCAGATTCTCAGTTGGCCGCTCAGCAGCTTTCTGGAACTTTTGAGATTAACAATGCTCGGCTCAAACTCTATGCTGAAGCCTTCGAAAAGCTCAAGGCCAATTTCAGAGAAGTTGTTATCCAGAAGATACCTCGAGCAGAAAACCAGGCGGCAGATGAGTTAGCCAAACTTGCAAGTTCAATAACGCCGGTCGTCATCCAGCAGCCAATTGAACAAGTATCTTTGGTGGCACACGTCGAAAGGATGGAGGGCCTCGAGTTTCTGAGCGATTGGAGGATAGCCATCATAGAATTTCTTCGGTCGGGTGCAACACCATCCGATCGGGAAGAAGTCCAGCAATTAAGAAAGAGAGCCGGTCGGTTCACGCTTATTGGAGACCAACTCTACAAGAAGGCTTTCTCCTGCCCGCTGTTGAAATGTGTGAGCTCAGAAGACGCAGCATACATCCTCCAAGAAGTGCATCAAGGATCGTGCGGAGGGCATCCGGGCGGACGATCACTGGCTAAGAAGATCCTGTTGGCCGGATACTTCTGGCCATCCTTGCAAGCAGATGCCACTCGAATCTTCGCGACGTGCCTTTCTTGCCAGAAGTATCACAACTTCTCCCACCGACCGGCGGAGGAAATGAAAGCAGCTACCGTCTCATGTCCGTTCGACCAGTGGGGGATGGATATTGTGGGTCCATTTCCTATGGCGACCGGTCAGCGGAAGTTTCTACTGGTGGCTGTCGACTATTTTTTCAAATAGGTGGAGGCCGAGCCACTAGCCAGGATCACCGAGCAGATGGTCAAAAAGTTTATATGGCAACACATCATCTGTCGGTTCGGCATCCCCCACCGACTTGTTTTCGATAACGGGCGGCAGTTCGCGGGAAAGTTGCTTGAAGATTGGTGCAAAAGCTACGGCATCGAGCAACACTTCACGTCCGTGGCGTATCCTTAAAGCAATGGTCAAGCCGAAGTAGCCAACCGGGAAATTCTTCGCATTCTGCGCGCTCGGCTTGACCATTTGGGAGGAAGCTGGGTGGATGAAGTGCTAGGCGTCTTATGGGCCATCCGCACGACCCCAAAGGAAGGAACGGTCGTCACGCCTTTCCATTTGGTGTATGGCGGCGAAGCGGTTATTCCGGTCGAAGTCGGCGTCGAGTCCGTCCGGATCCAGAATTATGATGAGGATAACGCCGAGCGGAGGAACATGGAGCTGGATCTGGTCGATGAAGCGCGAGCCAAGGCGTCCGTCCGGCTGATGGCGTACCGGCAACGGATGAAGCAAAACTACAACCGGCACGTAATCCCCAGAGCATTCCAAGTTGACGATCTTGTCTGGAAGAAAGTAAAGCCGGTCAGCGACGTTGGCAAGCTAGAGGCTCCTTGGGTAGGTCCCTTCAAAGTCATCGAAAAGCTCCGCTCGGGTGCTTAAGATGTAATTTTACATATGTTTTGGTCGCCTATGTCCTTGTAATGCAGGAAGAAAAATGATAAAAGGATGGCAAATAGCTTCTCCGAACGACAGTGTCAAAATTAGCCTTAAAGGCCGTCGAGCTCCGACGTTAAATATCGAGAGTCGAGCCGGCGACTATAAACCCTCCGAGCGGAAGACCGTCGAGCTCCGACGTTAAATATCGAGAGTCGAGCCGGCGACTATAAACCCTCCGAGCGAAAGACCGTCGAGCTCCGGACGAACATCGAACGCGAATCATCTCCAGCCGTACCGAGCTGGGTGAGAGGTGCGCTGACGTAATTTTATATATGTTTCGGCCGCCTATACCCTTGTAATGCAAGAAGCGAAATGATCTCAGACGGCAAATATCGACGTCGAGCGGCAGGGTTATAATTAGCCTTAAAGGCCGTCGAGCTCCGACGTTAAATATCGAGAGTCGAGCCGGCGACTATAAACCCTCCGAGCGGAAGACCGTCGAGCTCCGACGTTAAATATCGAGAGTCGAGCCGGCGACTATAAACCCTCCGAGCGGAAGACCGTCGAGCTCCGACATTAAATATCGAGAGTCGAGCCGGCGACTATAAACCCTCCGGCCGGACGGAGGCAATAAAGAAGACTTGGGAGCAAGTACCCAAAGGTATTCGCCGCCAATATCGTTCGACCGCCTCTACGTTCCGCTCGGTCCAGTACCCAAAGGTACTTACCAACATCCAGCGAACAACCTCTTCTGTCGAAACAGGACATATTCGCCCGAGCGGAAGAGCTACGCAAAATACTTCGTAAAAATACTTTTCGATCACGAGAGGTGTGATAAGAGGCGAGCGGACAACACACATGTTAACTAGCAAAAGGGCAAAACAAGCGAAAGGATAGCATATTAAAGAGACTGGCCGAGTGGCCAAATTACAAAAAAGAGTGTCTTTGGCCGAGCGGCCGAATTACATGTAAAACTTCTACTCTAGGTAATCATAGAGGTCCTTCGGTATGTTGTCGAGGAGCGTCACTTGATCTGTGGCCAGGATGACGGCGGACTCGAGAAGTTGCCCCTTGGACTTCAAGTATGTGGTGGTGGCGGCCATGGCAAGGTCAAACGCAGTATACATCCGCTCGCAAACTTTCTCCGAAAATTCGGGCGAGCGGATATAATTCTGTCTCAGGGCAGCGACCCGGCTCGGCTCGGCCTCCTGATATTCTTTGAACGCCGCTTGGGAGGCGGCTAGGGACTCCTGCCGAGTTTGCAGTTCGTCCTTATGCTTCTTTGCATCGGCCGAGCGGCTCGCCTTCTCTCCATCAAGCTACTCCATTAGCTCTTTTACTTCCTGCTCTAGGCCCCGAGCCTTCACGTTCTTTTTCTCCAAATCGGAGATAGCAGTGTTTTTCCGAGTGGTGGCCAGGCTTATCTTTTGGTCGAGCGTCTTGACTTGCCGCTCGAGCTCGCCCAAGGTATGGGCCTGATCGGCCGTCTTTTTCTGCTCGGCCGCCAACAAGTCTTGGGCCTTCTTCAGCTCCTTCTGCAGTTCGACATATGAGGGACCTTGGGAGCCGGACGGACCGCTTGCCACCTTCAGTTGTCTTAATTCCTCGTCCACCATCGCCAGGCGGTTGGAGACAGCTATCTCCTCAACTCATCTCTGCGATTAATAGAATCATTAATAGGCTGATCGGAAAGAATGCAGAAAAAACTTGTTTTCTGAACTTACCCCTGTGGCCTCTTGCATGTGGCTGTTGGCCAAATTGCGGAGGGGGATTAGCGCGACGCGAGCCCGAGCGTCGGCCCACATCTTAGCTAAGGGCCCCTTCAAGGTGATGGTGTGCTCAGGCGCAGTTGGCCGCTCGGACTCGGGTAAAAGCTCCTCGGTGGAGAGATGCAGGGTGACCCTAACGTGCGGCCATGACCGGGGATCGCCCGAGCGGAGGATGGAAGAGGATCAGAGGCCGACGCCGAAAATTGAGATAAAATGGTTGAACGCCGGACTTGACGGGGAGCGGGCGGAAGGACGCTGACAGGAATTGCCTCAAGAGGATCCGCCGGCGCATCCAAGTGAGAGGGGATCCGATCGGACGATATTGCCTCGACTGCTGGGGCTTTGCCTCTCGAATCAGCCGTGGTCCGCTCGGGAGGATGGACAACCAATGTAGCCGAACGGATGGGTGTATCCGTGCGGCGCCGCTTTGGTTGGGGGAGTTGTCCTTCTTCTTGAGCCGAGCCTTCCTCCCGAGCGGAAGGCTCTTGACTGGCAGTTGTACCAGCCGCTGGCTCCGGGTGGGAAGCCTGAGCGGCCGACTCCCCAGCATGTGTCTGGCTCTCTCCCTCGTTGGAGCCGACCGGTTGAATGCCAAGCGTCTCCATTTCTTTAGCAGCCGCGGCCTCGAGCGCCGCCGCCTTCCTCTTCAGAATGCCGGCTATCACCGACTCCATGACGATGTTTGCTGCAAAGGAAAACAGAGAAAATTAGTTAGCAATTAAAACGAATGCACAAAGTAAAATTCTTACCAAAGCCACTCGGGAGGGGGGTTCTGATCGGACTCAGGCCGAATATGTACATAACCCCTTCCGGAAGGAACTTGTTGATGTCAACCCACAGGCCGGCGAGCATGCTAGCGGCATGAAGATAATCCGGCCGGGTCTTGAATCTTTTGAGTTCTGGGGAGAGAGGATTTCCGACCTGCCATTTGGTTCGGAAGGAAGCCCGCTCGGGAAGGCGAATGTAAAAGTAAAATTCTTTCCAATGCTTATTGGAAGAAGGAAGTTTATTGAAGAAAACCAAGCCGAGCCGAGCCTGGAACATGTAAGTGCCCGGCTCGGACTGTTTAGGGTAATAGAAGTAATAGAAGACCTCCGGTCGGAGGGGAATGTTATGGATTTTAAATAGGACGACTACACCGCATAGAAGGTGGAAAGTGTTGGGAACTAGGCTCCCGAGCGGAACGCCGAAAAAATTGCAGACGTCAATGATGAAGGGATGGATCGGAAGTCGCAGACCGGCAGTAAACTGGTCGCGGAAAACACAGAATGCTCCGCGCGGCGGTTTGTGAGGCCGAGCGGAAGCGGTGGGTAAGATGATTTCGAGATTAGAAGGGATGTCAAAACTATTTATCAAAAGGTCGGCGTCGCGCCGATCGAAGCGCGACTCCATGGTAGTATACCATGGGCCGAGGGCTTCGTCTTCTGGCTGAGAAGAGCTAGCCATTGTCCGAGCGGACGAAACCAAAAAAGATGAAAAAGGATAAAAGGAAGAAGACGACAACGAAACAGTACCCCCGAGGATGAAAACTTGGGAAAGAAGCGCAAAGAAAATGCTAGAACCAAAGAGAGAAGGAAGAAGAACCTTACGACGAAGAGGAAGATCGAGGAGAGAGCACCGGAGATCGTCGGAAACAGAAGCGCGAGATCGCCGGGAGTCTGGAGCGCAAGAAGAAGCAGTGAACTCGCACAGACGCAAATGCGGCGAAGAGAGGAGAAAGCGAAGATTTTATAGAGCGGAGCTCGAGCGGCCTCCACCGTTGGATCCAGGTCACGAGAATCGGAGCGTGCATCGGGCCCTTGATTTCGAACCGCCTCGGTCTCGTCACCTGCGACGCCGTCGCCGTACGCTGACGGCAGCAATGCCATGTGGCATTCCGCCACGGGGGAGCATTTAATAAGCGCCTTATCGAGGCGCAGGGCGCGTGCTTGGCCTTAATGACGGAGATTGGTGCAACTTCCGAGGAGGTCAGAGGGAGGGTGATGTTGACTGGAGTTTTGGCTACCCCCTTTGATTCCGAGCGGATGGTAGCTGAAGGACGCCGTTCGGCTAAACTGATGGTCCAGTCAGTCGGACTAATCGCCTCCTTCGACTAGACTTGAAGGGGAGGCAAGTGATCCGGCGGTAAGAACAGGGGACCCCCTTTTCGAGAAGTCAACGCCACGTGGAGGTCAAAAGGTTAAAAGGATTATCGGAGAAGGGTGGGCCGACCGGCCGACCGAAAAAGGGTTGGACCAACCGGCCGACCGGAGTCTAACTGAAAGTAAAGGCACCCCAGCGGGAGTCGGGGTTCCGACGCTCATGTTGAACAAGGTCGTATGGCCGAGCGGGTGGCTCGCTCGGCCGAAGGCATAAAGTAGCAATACTGCTAATAGTCCTCGGAGCACACTACTGGGATTCTCCCGAGCGGACCGACCGGCCGGACGTGATGGAACTTCAGGACGCTCGGCATGAGGTAAGAAGAGACAAAAGGACAAGGGAACATCTTCTGACAGCGGGTATGTTCGACGAGCAGGCCATACGCAGGATCTTATGACAGAGGGTTCCGCTGTCCCATCAAAGACATGCTCGGACTGTAACAGTATGGTGTCAGGTAAACTTTTCTGACAAGCCCATACTGAGGTATGGGCTGAGGACACGTATTAGCCTCGGTGTGTGTGCGTGAGCCCCTTCCCAACTCTATATAAGGAGCCTCACACTTCGCCGGAGGTACGCATTCTCGCATATTCAGAGCCACTTCTTTGCTGTCCACTTGCCTGACTTGAGCGTCGGAGGGTCGTCGCCGGGAACCCCTCCCCGGCCCGACTTCTTTGCAGGTTCGCCGGAGCACCGTACGACCGGCCGGGGATCTACGTCAACAGCCAGGAGAGCGCCTTACAACAGTGACACTGAAAAAAGAGGAATTGGATATGTTGATACAAGCTCGAGCGGCTAAGATTGTGGAGCGGCAGTAGTAGCAGGCGATGGTCGAGCGCCAAGCGAACAAACCCGTGACATCAGCAATAGGGCAGCAGGTCGACAACAGAGACTGAACAAATGTCTCAGTTGGTCGGAAGACGAACAACAAGCCGACCGACACATATGGGGTTGCACCAAATGTGTCGATCCCTTTTCACCGAGCGTTGTTCTAGACCCCTTAGGAAGAATATGGCCGAGTGGATAGAGAACAAGGATCCTCATCAAACGAAGCACCTATCCAAGATGGGCGGAAGGGAAAGGCACCAAAGGTTGATGATACCCCCAACAGATCAACAGGCAATTCTCGTAGGGGATCTAAGACAACCCACTCTTATGTCATTATACTCCACTGACAATCGTAGAGTACAATGGGACAACCGACCCAGAGAACTATATGACCAAGTTTAATAACACGACCACACTATATCAGTACACCAATGGAGTGAAGTGTCAAGTCTTCCTTACCACTCTCTCTGGATCAGCACAGAGGTGGTTTAGGCGCTTGCCAATCAGGTCAATCTGCAGCTTCAAAGACTTCCGGGTGGTGTTTCTGCATCATTTTGCCAACAACTGCCGTTATTAGAAGACGAACGTTAACTTGTTCGCTCTGAAGTAAGGGCTCAAGAAGGCACTGAGAGTCTATATCAAGAGGTTCAACCAATTGACAATGGGCATCCCATCGGTCATTCCGGAGTTATTAGTAAGTGCCTTCTCGTAGGGACTTTCAGAGGGCGAATTCTTTCACTCGCTCATCCGGAGGCCATCAAAAGACTTTGATCACCTGCTCTGGCACGCGAGCGAATACATTAATGTAGAGGAAGCCCAAGCGACACGAATGAAGGAAATACCCATTGAACCTACCGCCGCCCCTGAAAGAAGGTCGGACAGAAGCCATCAACCATCAAAGGGACCCCAAGCGGGAGTAGCATAGCCGCACTAGGAGCCTTGAACTCATGCTATGCAACATGTGGCAATGGATTGGTCGAAAGCTACGAAAGGCAGGTCATGGACATCATTGTTTTGCTCCTTCCATCAATCGGTGACACACAACACTCGAGACTGCTACAACTTGAGGCCAATTGTAAGTCGATCGGCTCCTCCGGGATACCGCCAATGTTTACCATCTCTCGATTGTCTTCATCGGCGTCGATCAGAAGGGCGACGGGAAGAAGAAAGGCTGGTGACCGAGCAGCATCAGCGCCCATCTCAATGAAGAGGTAATGTAAGTCCCACCTGAGCTTCGGCTGAGTGGAATCGACCTTCGACTCGGGAAGAGGAAAACCGAAGCAATGCAGCTCGGGGTGAAATCGGAATGATCGCCAGGAGGCCAACTAATGGTGATTCCAACAGAGCAAGAAAGTCACACGTCCGACGACTGGATATATACTTTGTAGGATGCAACAAAGAAAAGGCTGAATGACCAGAGATCAGCTTTGGCCCTCGGGACCTAAAGGGAGTGGAGACGTCTCACGATGACACCTTGATCATCCGAGCAATAATAGCTAATTATACTATTCATCAAACTTTTCTTCAAGAAGGCGTTCGACCAATTACAGATCGAGCACAACGAATTGTAGCCCATGACGACCCACTATACGGATTCACAGGTAATGAAGTATTGTAGATTGGTCATGCCCGTCTGGCAATATCACTCAGAGAAGAGCCTCTCAAGAGGACCAGAACCACAAATTTCATCGTGGTGGATGCGTCGTCCGCCTACAATGTCATATTAGGTCGACCGGCCCTGAACGAGTTCTGAGCCGTAGTGTCCACCTTTTGCCAAAAGATCAAGTTTTCGATAGGCAATACAGTAGGTAAAGTTAAAGGCAACCAATTGGCCACTCGGCGGTACTACGTCGAGATGGTTAAGTCAAAGGCAAAGGCCGCTCGGAAAACTCAGCACTTGGAGGTGAACGCAATCATAGAGGAACCGACTGCGTTAGTATATGATGAAAAAGAGGAGGTGCAGATCCATCCTAGCCGATCGGAAGCCACAACATTTGTCGCTATCGACCTGACAAATGAGAAGAAGGCAGAGTTGGCCGCCCGCCTTAGGCAAAACCACGACATGTTTGCCTGACCAACTCACAAGCTCCCGGGCATCTCGTTGAGCGTGGCTCAGCATGAGCTTCACGTTCGACCGAATGCTCGGCCGGTGAAATAGAGGAAGAGGGACTTTTGCTCAGAACAGAATCAGATCATCCGAGCGAAAATAGAAAAATTGTCGGAGGCTGGTCACATCCGTGAGGTTCAATTTTCGAGTTGGCTGGCCAACGTCGTGCTGGTCTCCAAGCCGGGCAATAAGTGATGAGTCTGCATCGACTTCCACTACTTAAGCAAATCTTGCTCGAAGGACTTCTATCCCTTGACTCGTATTGATCAAATGGTAGACTCCATGGCCGGCTGTGAGCTGATCTGCATGCTTGATGCGTATTAGGGCTACCATCAAGTGTCGCTCGCCAAGGTAGATTAGGAGAAAGTTAACTTTATTCCTGCCGACGAGACCTACTGCTACAACTAATGTCGTTCGGACTAAAGAACACCGATGTCACTTATTAAAGACTGATGAACAAAGTGTTCCGACGGCAGATCGGTTGTAACATGGAGGTATATGTCAATGACATATTAATAAAATCTATTCGAGTCACTGATCTTTACGCATACGTCGAAGAAACTTGCTAAATTTTAAGGACGTATGGAATCAAGTTGAACCCGAGCAAGTGCCTGTTTAGAGCAAAGAGTGGATGATTTCTCGATTACATCATGACTGAGCAGGGAATCGAGGTGAATCCGAGTAAGGTGAAGGCTCTATAAGACACATCCCCGCCCCGCAACTTGAAGGAAGGCCAACGGTTGACCGGATGGATCACCGCGCTATCAAGATTTATCTCCAAGTCATCCGACCGGAGTCACCCATTTTTCAAGATCCTACGCTGTGCAACAAAATTCTAGTGTGACTCGGCGTGCGACAAGGCATTGGAAGAGCTTAAGAAATACCTTACTTCCTTACCTATACTGGTAAAGCTCATTGCCGATGAGCCACTCTGGATATATTTGTCATCCACAGAGCATGCGATTGGCTCGACGTTGGTGTGACATAATGACTCTGAATAATAGTCGGTGTATTTCTTTAGTCATATATTAAAAGATGCAGAGTCATGCTACACTTGTCTCAAAAAGTTGGTATTCGGATTAGTACTCGTCACTCAGAGGCTCCACCCATATTTCCTCTCACATCCAATCGTGGTGCTGACTAACAGCGTGCTGGGAAGAGTCGTCCTTAACCTAGAGGCACCTGGACGACTGATCAAATGGACCATCGAGCTAAGTGAGTTTGACATACAGTCTCAACCCCGGACGATAATCAAAGCTCAGGCCTTGACAGATTTCGTCACTGAGGCGTAGAACGTCGAGCAAGACACAACTTGGAAAATATATTTAGACGGCTCGTCCACTCGACAAGACAGTGGAATAGACATCCTATTAATATCGTCACACGAGGATAGGATGCAGCTGTCTGTGTGGCTGGATTATCAGGCTACGAATAACGAGGCAGAATATAAGACTCTGATAGCGGGTTTGTAAGCAGCCCAGCACGTGGGAGCCACAAGAGTTCTCATTCATTCAGATTCTCAACTAGCGACTCAGCAATTATCAGGGGCATTCAAGATAAATAGCGCTCGGCTCAAGCTGTATGCCAAAGCCTTCAAGAAATTGAGGATGAATTTCCAAAATGTCATTATACAGAAGGTTCCCCGGTTAGACAACCAATGCGCAGACAAGCTATCTAAACTAGCAAGTTCTTTAATTCCAGTCGTGGTGGATAAACTAGTCGAGCAGGTTTTATTGGTAGCAAGTATTGACAGGACGGCCAGTATGGGCTCGCCGAGCGACTGGAGGACACCATTCGTTGAGTTCCTCCGGTCGGGCGCTATGCTCGCCCACAGGGAGGAAGCTTGGTTGTTAAAGAAGAGGGTCGGTCGGTTCACAATAATTGGAGACCAGCTGTACAAAAGAGCTTTCTCGAGGTCGCTACTTAAGTGCATCGGATTGGAGGACATAGGGTGCATCCTGCAAGAAATTCACAAGGCTCCTGCACTAGTCATCCAGGTAGCAAATCACTGGCGCGCAAGATAGTGCTGGCTGGTTACTTCTGGCCCACCTTGTAAGATGTCACCGCTCGGATGGTGGCCACTTTCTTGTCTTGCCAGAAGTACCATAACATCCCGCATCGATCTACTGAAGAATTGAAAGCATCCGTCATATCCTGTCCGTTAGACAAGTGGGGCATGGACATCGTCAGACCATTTCCTTTGGCGACTAGGCAATGAAGATTTCTACTCGTGGCAGTAGATTATTTCTCAAAGTGGATGGAGGTCGAGACACTCGCCGGGATAACTGAGAGTATGGTTATCAAATCCATATGGTAGAATATATTATATCGATTCGACATACCTCACAAGCTTGTTTCGGACAACGGGAGACAATTTTCCGGACGAAAACTCAAAAAGTGATGTGCCGGCTATGGCATCTTGTAGGCATTCACGTCAGTTGACTACCTCTAAAGTAATGGCCAGACAGAAGTTATCAATAGAGAATTCTTCAGAGGACTCCAGGCTCGGCTCGACCATGCCGGAGGCAGCTAGGTCGAAGAGCTCCCGAGCGTGCTGTGGGTATTAGAGTGTATACTAAAAGTCTATCTTTTTGTATAAACATATAAGAATCACACTGGTCAAATGTCTATATTTATATGTTAAGTGTAGTTATTCAATTAATTTATATTGTAGATAACATGGTGTGTGGTGTCACACACAGAAGATCATGTTATTAATTCCTTATAAATTATAAATAGTAGCTCATGACTAATATGGAAATGAACAAACCATTGGAGTAGTCGTAGTGTAATTTGATATTAGTTTATCTTAATTATAAAATTATATTAGAACACTCTGAGTGTATTGAGTTAGATTATTTAAGGTAAGTTCTTTTTATACTGACTGAATAAAAGAACAAGACTTTTGTTATTATGGAAGTGTGTGCTCTTAATCCTGATATAATAACAAACACATATATCTAGTATTTATTTCTTTGACTTATCAATGGGTGAGATTTAGTTCGATAAATCAAGAGGTCTGATAAGTTAGGAAATGATATTATTTATAGCATGTGTTGTTGATTATTAAAGGAAATTGTGTCATAGTAATCTAGGTTGATGATGTCCCTAAGAGGAGCTCATAAGGATTGTCATGTAAACCCTGCAGGTGGACTTAGTCCAACATGATAATGAAGTTAAGTGGTACTACTCTTGGAGCTCGATATTAATTAAGTGAGTTGTCAGTAACTCATTTAATTAGTGGACATTTTATATCTTAAACAAAGGGAGACTAATACACTCATAATAAGGAGCCCAAAATGTAATTTGGGATTGGTGCGGTAGTTCAATAATAATTCTTTAGTGGCATGAATTATTATTGATAAATTTTAAGTTGGGTGTTCGAGGTGAATACGGGAAGCTTAATTTCATCGAGAGACCAAAATCAATTTCTTCTCTCGGACCATGTTGTAACCTTAATAAAATCTTGTATCCATTTAAGCCCATCTTCTAGTCTGTACGTTGGTGTTGCTATCCAAGGTTGCTTCTCAACGCTGATGTGTCAACGTTTGAGAGCTTTGAAAAGCAAGCTTTGAGAAACGTTAAAGAAGTTTTGAGAAGCTTTGAAAAACAAAGCTTTGAGAAATTTATTAACAACGTTGATGTGTCAACGTGAAGAAGTTTTGAGAAATTTAAAAGCAAGTTTTGATTTGTTAACGTTTTGTTAGCAAGTTTGAAAAGCTTGCTTGCCAAGCTTGATGTGTCCACGTTAGAGCATATGGCCGGTCACATTATAAAAAAGATGTTTTAATTTTTTAAAAAAATCTCTTCTATGTTTTAAAGAGAGATTTTAAATTTTAAAACTTTCCTCTTTTATAATTGGCCACATGATTTAAAAAAAAAAAAATTTAATTAATTTTTTTTTTTTTTTGTAGTTGTCTACAATGTTTAAAAGAGAGATATTAATTTTTTATAAAACTTTCCTTTTTTGTAACCATGATTTAAAAGAGAAGTTTTAATTAATCTTTCTTTTTTTTGTAGTTGTCTACATGGTTAAAAGAAAGAGATTAATTTTAAAATTTTCCTTTTGTTACCATAGACATTAGGAAATTTAAAAGAGAGAGATTTTTATTGTTATTAAATTTTCTTTTTTTGCCAAGACCAAAGATTATAAAAGAGAGGGAGAGGGTGCCTCATGAGACATAACCTTAGGCTTTCTCCTCTCTTCCTTGGCGTGGTCGGCTCTCTTTATGCTTCTCCCTTTTCCTTGGTGGCCGACCATGGCTTCTTTCCCTTCTCTTTGTTTTCTTCTCTTAGGCCAGCGACACCTTTCCTCTTGTCTCCTTTTCTTTTGCTTCCTTAGGGCCGGCGGCATCAAGGCTTTGAAAACCTTGTGGCCGGTTGCTTAGAGAGGAAGAAGAAGAGGAGGAGAAGCACATGGTGGCCGGTTGTTTGGAGAAGAAGAAGAGAAGGAAATTTCCTATTTTGGCATCGCTTGGTGGCTAGAGATTCTTGGAGAAGAAGAAGTGGCTCGGGTGGTTTCATCTTGGAAGATCGTCGCCCACACGACGTCCAAGAGAAGGAGAGGAATACAACAGAAGATCGTGAGGTCTATAAACTATAAAAGGTATAACTAGTTATTAGTTTTCGCATCATAACTAGTTCATCTTTTATTTAGATCTTGAAATACCAAACACAAGAGGCTAATGAATCTAGGTAATCGAATTTATGTTTTCGATTTTGTGTTTCTTTTGTTTTTCGAATTTGTGATTCGATTGTTCTTTTTGGTTAAATCTAAGGTTACTAAAAGGAAATTAAATATTAATTTCGTTGAAAGACTTTGTCTAGGAAGTGGTGGATGCTCCCATACCCAAGAAGGCCTAGTGTCTCGCCATGTTTAACCTGGAAGCCAATCTCTGAAATTAATATTTAATTGAATTTGTAACATAGGTGGATTTGGATCAATAATGTTAAGCATCGTTTGCGATCCAAGTCTAAACCACCAAGAACAGATAAGTTAAATTTGGAATCAATAATGTTAAGTTCCGTTTGTGATTCCTAATTTAATTTCTAAAGAACACAATAGGTTGTTAGTAAATGTTCAGGACTTGTACAAAATTTTTGTACAGGGGAACCGGTATGATATTCCGCATAGCAACCAACAGTGGGCCCATCGCACCATGCCTAGAGAGACAACCCACATAACCTCATTCCATCTGGTATATGGTAGTGAGGCAGTGGTTCCGATTGAGGTAGGAGTAGAATTTGATCGGGTGCAGCTCTACGACGAAGGAAACGCCGATCGGAGGCTCATGGAACTCGACTTGGTGGACAAAGTGCGGGATAAGGCCGCCATCCGGCTCATGGCGTACCGACAACACATAAAGCAGAGCTACAACCGGAGGGTGATTCTGAGATCTTTCTAGGCCGACGACTTTGTATGGAAAAGAGTGAAGTCGATCAGCGATGTCACCAAACTCGAAGCCCTGTGGGGAGGACCATATAGAGTCATTCAGAAACTTATGCTCGGGAGCTTATTATCTACAAGATGAGAATGGGAGGAAGTTGGAGCAGCCCTGGAGCACAAACCATCTCCAACCCTATAGGGTCGAATAAGAAGTGCGTGATCAAATTCAGATATACTTGTAAAAGCGTCTATTTTGTAAGTGCAGGGGGAATGAATGAAAACCCCAAGTGTTCCAGACTCTTATGCCGACCAGCCAAGTTAAAAGTCGAGCGATGACTATAAACCCTTAAATAACGCCAACTAAAGTCGAGTGACGACTATAAACCCAAAAGTCGACAAATCAATAGCTAAGCGGCGGCTATAAACTCAAGAGTCTACGCCAACTGAAGTGGAGCGGCAATTATAAACCCTTGAACGACGTCAACTAAAATCGAGCGGCGACTATAAACCTGAGAGTCGACAAATTAATAGCCGAGTGGTGACTATAAACTCTAGAGTCTATGCCAACTGAAGTCGAGTGGTGACTATAGACCCGAGAGTCAACGAATCAACAGCTGAGCGACGGCTATAAACCTAAGAGTTTATGCCAAATAAAGTCGAGCGGTGGTTATAAACTCAAGAGTTAACGAATCAAAAGTCGAGCGACGACTATAAAGCCTTGAACGACGCCAACTAAAGTCGAGCCGCGACTATAAATCCGAGAGTCAAAGAATCAACAGTTGAGTGGTGGCTATAAACACGAGAGTCTACGCCAACTAAAGTTGAGCGACGTCTATAAACCCAAGAGTCGACGAATCAATAGCCAAGCGGTGGCTATAAACCCGAGAGTCTACGCCAACTAAAGCCGAGCGGCGGTTGTAAACCTGAGAGTCTATGCCATATAAGGTTGAGCAGCTGCTATAAACTCAAGAAGAATGTTATTGGAGAGTCGAGCGGCGACTATAAACCCCGGTTCAACAATTGAGTGGCAGATATAAAACTTAGAGGGTATCATCAAGATCTTCAATTAAAACAATAAACAAGTCGTTCGACCTACGCTGAAATGATCAACTGAATGTCTTAACAAATAATTACATGGATGAACGGAAGCGTAAAGATTCGCACTTGGGAGATTTTCGCAAGTATTACAAGACTGTAAGCGGAGAAACTAGACAGCCTTATGGGGCTGAGCAGGAATGCACGGAAGGACGCTTGAAATATTTAACAATGCCCTACAACAAAAGGGGGAAACATCGAACGAGCGCACGTTCACTCATTCTTAGAAATTTTTACAAAATATCAAAGGAGAGTACAAGAAGCAACCTAAAATCTAAAGAGACGACTAGTCGAGGTAGTCGAGCACATCGTCTGGCAGCGACTCAGTAAGCTTCTCCTTGTTTATAATCTTGTTGGTTAACGCTGAAGAGAGATAGTCGCCATCCTTCAGCTGTTGGAGGGTCCCATCGATGCCGAAGTTAAAGAGGTGAAGAGCTCGATTTGTGAGTCTGTCATTGAAGGGGTCAGAACGGAGATAGTTTCACTTGAAAACTTCAAGTCGGTTAGAAGGGGGGTTGAATAGCCTGAAAATAAAAAATAAATTCTTCTCAAACTCTTAAACTAACACTTGCATAAAATCGAAAAGTAATAACTTAAAGCAGAAGGACGAGGCTCACAAGATTTGACTTGGTTACAACCGGCGAGGTTGTTAATCCAAGGAAAATAATCACACTAAAAACTCCTTCGGGCGGAGAAGCCTCGTACTATGATGAAGCGCAGAAAACAGAAGCTATTCTAGAAATGGAGCGTACAAGTGTTGGATTACACAATTTCTGAGTTGTTGAAAAACTTCTTGACCAAGGCTATATTTATAGTCTTGGTCGGGGCGCCCTGAGGGTTCCGGGCGCTCTGGGGATAAAACTTTATCCCCCAATGTTCAGATCGAGTCAAAGCTCGATCTGGTCAAAAGTCAACTCTGGGCGCCCCGATACACTCCAGGCGCCCCGGTACGCCTCGGGCGAGAAAGTCAACCCCATTGACTATTTTCAGCCCAGGTCTTATGCTCCGGTTCCGTTCGCCTCAGACTGAGTCTTTCGCTCACTTGGGTGATCTCTGCCATCTGGAATAGGGCTCACCCGAACCCAACTTCCGGTCTTCTCGAGCAGGCTTCCACTTCGGCTTCTCGTCCCTCGGAATCGCCTCGTGGTTCCTTCTCGTCCGCCAGCGTACTAATCCGTAGTCTTCGTCCCTCAGTCGCACCCCGTGCTGACCTTCTCGCTAGCTGCGTCTCTTGCTCCTCGAACAGTGTTCCGCTCCGGCTTCTCGTCCCTCGGAACCACCGCACGCTTCCTTCTCGTCCGTCGGTGTACTCTTCAGCAGCGCCTCGTCCCTCGGACGCACCGCATGTCGTCCTTCTCGCTAGCTACGTCTTCCGCTCGACTACCTGTGCTCCTAAGCTCCTGCACACTTAGACACAAGGTTAGAAAAATACTGGACCTAACTTAACTTGTTGATCACACCAAAACAACCTTGGGGTTCCAATAATCTCCCCCTTTTTGATGTGAGCAACCCAAGTTAAGCTAGGGTTAAATAGACATAAAATATGACTAACTAAATTTGCAATTAAGTGTAAAAAGATAGAAAAATTAATTTTTGTCTACCTCCCCCTAGACTTGTACTTTTTCTTCTCCCCCTTTGATCACATAAAAAATGGGGTTCTAAGAAAAATTCCAAAGGTTATAACTTAGAAGATTTTGCAAATGATTTCTAAGTAAAACATTTCTAAGTAAAAACTTGCTAAGTTAAAACTTTAGTAAAAACAGTTTCTAAGTGAAAGAAATTTCTAAGTGAAATTTTAAGAAAATTTTCTACGTAAGGTTTTTTTTAAAAAAAAATTCTGACTTAGGCAACGAACTTAAAAAAACTTTGAAAAATTTTTCTAAGTAATTTACGCAAAAAGAATTTTTAATTTCAAAAAAAACTTTTAACTTAGGCAAAACTGATTGAAAAAGAAAAATTTACATAAAAAGAAATTTTTTCTAAGTAAAAATTAAAAATGTTTGAATAACTTTTTAAAGCATTATTTAGTTTAATTTTAATATTTTACCAGAAAGTTAATTAAACATTTAATTTCAATATTTTGACTTCCAGGTCATGGCGAGGCACTAGACCTTCTTAGTTATTGGAGCAACAACCACTTCCATAGACAAAGTATTATAAAGAAATTCACTGTTTAATTTTCTCGCTGAAAGCGCTAATTTCGATTAAAATTTAGACTAAGCAAGATTTAGGAACCCAATATAGGTTCCAGCATACTGGATTAACCAAAAATTTCTTAGAGACCTATTTTCTTGAAATATTCCTAATTTGTCCCTGGTGATATCTATAATACCAATTTAAATTTTTAAACTTTCTAAAATTTGTATTAGATAGGCATGCACGATTTTTCAAGTTATCTACTTGAATTTTCATATTTTCATTTTCTGATTTCAATTTCTTATTTTCAACTTTAACTTTATCTAATTCTTCTAAAAGGCAAGATTTAGCTAATATTATTTTTAAATTCTTAATTTCTTTTTCTAACTTGCAGCAGTCTTTAGCTAACAACTTAACAAACTTAAAAAGTTTATCGAGAGGAAGAGATCGTACCTCACTTACCTTGTCGATCTCGTTGTCCGTGTCTCCCCCTGAACTGCTGCTTTCTTTCGACGTAGCTCCCCCTTCATCGATGCTCTCGATGCTCATCTCGGAAGAGCATGAATCGCAATCGTCATCTTGATGACTCGCCATTAATGCGAGTCCGGAGAACGCCTCGACTTCCGATTTGGACGACGTATTATCCCACGCCGCCTTTAGGACCTTGCGCTTTTGGACAGGCTTCTTACCTTTATCCTTGTCCTTGTTCCTCATCTTGGGGCAGTTGTCCTTGACGTGCCCTTCTTCGTCGCAGTGGTAGCAGCGGATGGTTCTTTTCTTTTTCCCCTGCGGATGATTAGAGGTTCTAGATTTACAAAGTTTTTTAAATCTTCTTACCATCATTACCATTTCCTCGTCATCAAGAGAAGACTCTGACTCAGGTTCGTCTCTCGATGCTTTGAGGGTGACGTTGTTCTTGGGCTCCCTCGTACTTGCACATCTTGATTCGTGCACTTCAAATGTCGAGAAAAATTCTTCTAGTGTAATTTTTTCTAAATCTTTCGAAATGTAAAAGGCATCTACTAGTGATGCCCATTTTGAATTTCTCGGAAAAGAATTTAAAGCGTACCTTAGCGAATCTCGGTTACTTACCTTTTCTCCGAGATTCGACAGTCTAGTGATGATCTCTTTGATTCTCGAGTGCAGATGCGCAATTGTCTCATCTTCCCTAAGTCGCAGGCTGGTGAGCTGCTTGCGAAGTAGATCACGTCTAGTGAGCTTGGCTTTGGACTTTCCTTCGTGCAGCTCAAGGAACTTCTCCCAAAGTTCCTTTGCCGAGTCGTAGTTCCCGATTCAGTTAACTTCTTGTGGCGGAAGAACGCTTAGCAGATGGTATTTTGCTTTGTCGTTTGCCACGTAGTCAGCCTGTTTCTTTTTCGTCCATTGATTTTTTTCTTTGTCCTCTGGAGCTACATAGCCAAATTACATTATTAAAATTAATTCAAAATCAGTTGTAAAGAATACCTGCATTCGCTTTTTCCAGGTAGCGAAATCCCCTTCGAATTTCGACGGGTAGATGCTTGGTCCGGCCGTTATCTTTGCTTCGATTGGCAGTTAGTCCTCCTGAAGCGCCTCGACTTTGATACCACTTGTTGAACTGCGGTGGCCGGCTAGAAGGGGGGATTGAATAGCCTGAAAATAAAAAATAAATCCTTCTCAAACTCTTAAACTAACACTTGCATAAAATCGAAAAGTAATAACTTAAAGCAGAAGGACGAGGCTCACAAGATTTGACTTCGTTACAACCGGGGAGGTTGTTAATCCAAGGAAAATAATCGCACTAAAAACTCTTTCGGACAAAGAGGTCGTACAACGATGAAGCACAGAAAACAGAAGCTATTCTAGAAATGGAGCATACAAGTATTGGATTACACAATTTCTGAGTTGTTGAAAAACTTCTGGACCAAGGCTATATTTATAGCCTTGGTCGGGGCGCCCTGAGGGTTCCAGGCGCCCTGGGTGGAATAAAACTTTATCCCCCAACGTTAAGATCGAGTCAAAACTCGATCTGGTCAAAAGTCAACTCCGGGGGCCTCGGTACGCTCCGGGCGCCCCGATACGGTCCGAGCGCCCCGGTACACTCCGGGCGCCCCGGTACGGTCGGGGCGCCCCGGGCGAGAAAGTCAACCCTGTTGACTTTTTTCGGCCCGGGTCTTCTGCTCCGATTCCGTTCGCCTCAGACCGAGTCTTTCGCTCGCTTGGGTGATCTCTACCATCCGAAATAGGGCTCACCCGAACCCAACTTCCGGTCTTCTCGAGCAAGCTTCCACTCCGGCTTCTCGTCCCTCGGAATCGTCGCATGGTTCCTTCTCGTCCGCCAGCGTACTCATCCGCAGCTTTCGTCCCTCAGTCACACCCCGTGCCGACCTTCTCGCTAGTTGCGTCTCTTGCTCCTCAAGCAGTCTTCCGCTCTGGCTTCTCGTCCCTCGGAACCACCACACGCTTCCTTCTCGTCCGCCGGTGTACTCTTCCGCAGCGCCTCGTCCCTTGGACGCACCGCGTGCCGTCCTTCTCGCTAGCTGCGTCTTCCGCTCAACTACCTGTGCTCCTAAGCTCCTGCACACTTAGACACAAGGTTAGAAAAACACAGGACCTAACTTAACTTGTTGATCACACCAAAACAACCTTGGGATTCCAACACCATCCGCAAGCGCTCTAGGAGAAATGGTCGTCGCACAGGCCCTGGCATCAACCCAAACTTGTGCCAGTCGTCCTTAAATCCTGATTTGGTGTTCGGGGAAGCGCAGCTCAGCATCGTCAAGATGGCGCCACTCGTCCGTTGGTAGGTGAATGATGGTCGTTATGTGTCTTCGGCCGCTCGGACCTGATGGCTCGAAGGTGGCCTGACCTAGCGACCTGGGCAGGGGGAAGAACGAATAGTGGGCACTTGGGTGGTTGGCAGGGACGACGGAGGTGGAATGAACGTGACGGGCTACGCGCATATGGTCCCCGATGGTAGAGCAGACAACGAAGGTGTCCTGTCGAATGAAAGAGGAGTGGTAACAGCGACCATCTCTCGCTCGAGAAAGGTGAGAGATGAGGTCTCGCCTCGCTCGGAAGGCGACGTGTGGTAGTAGGAGCTAAGGTTTGTAGTGCAGAGGTAGCCGAACGGGACGAAGCTTCCCCTCGGTGCCTCTTGCGTCATTGGATCAATGGCTCACTCGAGGTGGCCGACTCTGAGGGCACTGCGATTGGCGTCATTGATGGTCGCTCAGGAGGGAGTTAGACTGTGGTGGTCGTGGCAGCGTTAGCTGCTGTCTGGCTTCCTCTTGCCTCGCTAGTCGCCACGTGGCTTCCTCCTGCTTCACCAGTCGGATCGTCGAATTGGTCGATTGGCAATAAGCCACGACTTTCCAGCTTGGCAACCGCCTTGGGCGTTAATTTCTTCGTCATCGAGCCTGCTTTTGCTACTCAGCCATGCCGTCAACATGATTTGAGCTGCAAGAAAAGAGGAGAAATTAGTTAAATTCAAAGATGGGGAGAAGAAAGAGCATACCTAGGGAGAGGGGCAGCCACGTTCGGATCAGATTCAATTCGAACACAGATAAGACACTCTCCAATAGCAGCCGACGTATGTGGTATTTCTGGCCGGCTAGACTGGAGGCTGGTTGGAGGTAGTCTGATTGGCCTCGATATCTTTTGAGCGATGGAGCCTTCATCACTTCCATCTACCAGCTGGTCAGAAAGTCTGGCCGAGCGGGAAAACGAACAAAAAAATAATGTTTCTTCCAATGCTTATTGGAGAATGACATTTTATCAAAGAAGACAGAACCCACTCGGGCTTGGAATAGAAAGATCCCTAGCTCGGACAACTTAGGATAATAAAAGTAGTGAAACACCTGAGGTACTAAAGGAATACCGTGTAGACTGAATAACATGACCACCCCGCACATCAACCTAAAGCAGTTGGCCACTAGTTAGTGCAGGGAAATGTGGAAATATCTACACACGGTGGAGAAGAAAGGATGAACTGAAAAACGGAGGCCGGAATAAAACTGGTCCTTAAAGAAGGGCAAAAAGCTATCGGGAGGCAAATGGGGTTGGTCGTAAGCAAAGGGGATGACGACTTGATAATCATAGGGGAAACGATAAGTAAGTTTCATCTAATCGATTTCATCGGCATTGAACTTAGACCCAGCCGAAGTACACCACATCTCAGGGATGGACTCGGGAGGCTGAGGAGATGCGGACATAGAAAACAGAGAGGGAAGAAGATAAAGGACGCGACGAGAGATGGAAAGAGAAAGCTTACTAAAAAATATCGTCGGCGATGATGAGGAAGAAGGGAATCGACAGAACACGTACACAAAGGAGAAAGGCGATGAAGTAGGAAAACGACGACGAGTAAGGGCTTATATATCCAATGGGCAGATGCTCTGAGTCATCTGGTCGAGGGTTACCGAAAACGAAGCTAAGATCTGATCGTGGAATTCAAAATGACACTTGTCACATTAACCGCGAATATCCGCCTGTCACATCATACGTGCGATGGCAGAGATCGAGACACGTAGCAGTTGGCGACGGGAGAGCATTAATGAAGTTTAATTAGAGGGCATATGGCGTCGAGCAGAATATAGATTATTCTAGGGCATGAAGTTACAGAAGGATTAAGAAAAAACAAAAGAGAAATAACGAAATAAGAAGTAGCTCAAGATAGGTTTTTTTAAAAAAACCTTCTTGAGAAAATAAGAGCGGAAAATAAAGAACAAAATATATGTAGCCGTAACGTGACTTAAGCGAAACCAATTGATTCATTTAGTTATTCTTAACTTTCTTTTTATAATTCATCAATTGAATCTTCAATTGAAGAGTCAATTTTAAAAAACTTATGAAGAACACCTGCGTTTTAATAATTTGTTCCACTTCTTTTTTTTTAACTCTCAGATTGATATTTTTTTATAAACATGTTTGTACTATAAATTTCAAATGTAAAAATAAAACACACAAAACTAGCAACAAAGCTAGCAATGAAACAAACACAAGTAGTAAAAATAATAGTGAAAGAGCAATAAAGTCTGATTTGTGCTTGAAGCAATCGATATAATTTAGTCTATAATGATAAAATTGGGAGTATATATTTTAATTCTTTCAAATATGTAAAAAAAATCATAAAATATTGGACTCCAATACAATATTAAAAAATAGTATTAAATATTGACAATAAGAAAAAATATAGATAAGTAGGTAATTTACATTATAAGTTTATATATTGATGAAACTAAAATTTCAATTAGAGAATAGACTTTTTTGATTTAATTAGAAGAGATTAAAAAGAGAAAAAGGGAGGAAATTAGCATTCATGATTCAAACTTTACTTCTAAGAGTATTCCGACTCCTGTAAATGAATTAATGAAGAAAGAGTTGTAGAAGGAATAAAATCTTGGAAAGGGAAAAAGGATCGTTTACATTTCTTCTTCTTTTTTTCCTTTTCTTTTTTATATTTTTTAATGAAAAATATTTTTTTTGGTCCTTTATTAAAACAATCCAATAATATATATTTTTAAACCTTTAATAAAATAATCTAATAAAATATATTTTTTTTTGGCCATTATTAAAACAATACGACAATATATATATTTTTGGACTTTTATTAAAATAATCTAATAAAATATATTTTTTAGATTTTTATTAAAATAATTTAATTATATATAATATATATTGTATATGCATATCAAATTTGGGGGCCCCTAAAAATCGAGGGTCTTAGGCCGTCACCTCCGGTGACATGCTTCAGGGCCGACCTTGGCATTACTCTTAATGTGAGCATAGATTTTATCGACTTTGCAAAGTCCATTGCAAGCCTATGTCGATGGGTGGTCTAGCGCATCTTCTAGTGTTGTTTGTTGAATTATTCTGTCTTGTTTTTGAGTAAGTAAGGGTGATAATAGGTTGGGTTCAATGGGTATACTCATATTTATTAAAAGATTAAATATCTTCTATATTTATCATTTTTCTTCTTTTTATCTAACTATTATTACTCAATAAAAACATATTAAAATTAACATTCTATTAAAAAATATACGACTTTTTACCAGTAGGTAATTTTGTGAAATTACCAAAGTACGTAGATAAGTTGGAAAATGGCGAATGTTGTATCGATTTTACCCCTATTACAGTTCCCAGATGAATCGATGTTTTTTTATCAGTCGAATCATTTTTTTCATCAACCAATTTTGATCAAAACTGGTTGATCAACCGATTTTGGAACCTAGAGATCTTGGAATTATATGAAACCAGTTCCTATATGTTATCTAGTTCTCCTAATTATATTCATGCCCTTAAACATCAATTTGATCTGATATATTGAGAGCAACAATTTTTTGAACATAAAAATAGGTTTGAAAAACTAATTCATGTTGAAAAAATCATTGTTCTCAATATATTGGGTCAAATAGATATTTGAGGGCATTTATATAATTAGGAGAACTAGACGAACATATAGAGACTTAGTTTTATATTATTCTGAGCTCTCTAGCTCTATCAGTCTGTTTCAGATAATTTTGGCCGAAAATGGATGATGGAGATGGAGACCTCGGAATGACATAAAATCAATTCCTATGTGTTCATCTAGTCTCCTGATTGTAAAAATGTCCTTAAACATCAATTTAACCTGATATATTGATAGCAATAACTTTTTGAACCTGAAAATATGTTCGAAAAACTAATTTGTGTTCAAAAAATTATTGTTCTCAATATATCGGGTCAAATTGCTATTTAAGGGCATGAATATAATCAAGAGAACTAGACAAACACATAAAAATTGTTTCATGTCATTTCGAGATCTCTAGGTCCATTAGCCCGTCCATTAGCCGGTTTGGGCGAAAATCGATTGATGGATGGATTTTTCAAAAATCAATTTGATCGGAAAAAATCAGTCAGATCGATTCCTAATGGATTTTTCAAACAATTTGGAAATCAATTTAACTGAATATTTTTCAATCGAATTGATTTTTGGAAAATCCATCCATCAGTCAATTTTAAACAAAATCGGCTGATGGACTTAGAGACCTCGGAATAACATGAAATCAATTCATATGCGTTCGTCTAATTCTCCTGATTGTAAAAATACCCTCAAATATTAATTTGACCTGATATATTTAGAGCAATGATTTTTTGATTACGAATATATTTAAAAAACTAATTCATATTTAAAAAACCATTGCTCTCGAAATATTAGGTCAAATTGATGTTTGAGGTCATGGATATAATCATAAGAATCAGAAGAACTCATATGACATGGTTTCACTTCATTCTGAGCTCTCTATGTCCCATCAATTGATTTTAGGGTCATTTGGTCAAAATTAGTTGATGGACAGAACTCGAAAAACTAATTCATGTTCAAAAAATATTGCTTTCAATATATTGAGTTAAATTGATATTTGAGGGTATGGATATAATCAAAAGAACTAGACGAACATAATGAACCTAGGCTCGCAATGATTTTTTTAACATGAATTATTTTTTTGAACATATTTTCATATTTAAAAAATTATTGCTATCAATATATCTAGTTAAATTGATGTTTGAGGGTATTTTTACAATCAGGAGAATTAGATGAACACATAGGAATTGATTCCATATTATTTCGAGGTCTTTAAGTCTATCAGTCATTTTTTGCCAAAATTGTCTGAAACCGGCTGATGGACCTAGAGACCTCGGAATAATATGAAACTATGTCTCTATATGTTCATCTAGTTCTCCTGATTATGTAAATGCCTTCAAAAATTAATTTGACATAATATATTAAGTGCAGTGTTTGTTTGAACACGAATCAATTTTCTTTAAAATATTACTGTTCACGATGGATTTTGAAATCAATTTTTAAAAATTTTATTTTGAGAAAAATCGTTTGATAGGCAAATAATCTTCATATGAAATCAGTTTCTATGAATTAGATTTTCGAACTCATTTTCATATTCAAAAAATTATCGCTCTTAATATATCAAGTCAAATTGATGTTTGAGGACATGAATATAATCATGAGAACTAGATGAATACATAGAAACTAGTTTCATATAATTTTGAAATCTTTAAGTCCCGAAATCGGTTGATCAGTCGATTTTGATCGAAATTGGCTGACTAAAAAATGATTCGACTGATAAAAAAACATCGATTCGATTGGGAACACTAGCAGGGGTAAAATCGGTACAACATACGTGATTTCATCATTTTTCAACTTACCTACGTACTTTGATAATTTTACAAAGTTATCTACCGGGTTCAGTAAAAAGCCGATATATATATATATATATATATATATATATATATATATAATTTAATCGGGTATTTGCGTCAAATATCGGGTATTGATATTCTCTCCATACCCTCCTCCATTCAAGTCGGATATTCGATCTTCCATCGGATTCAAATGAAATTGTCATCCCTATAAATGAGGTTTAATCTTCTTCCTTTGTATTCATGATTGCGAACCGAATCACGACTCACTGAATGAATGCCTACTTCTTTTGTTTAGAATTTTTGCACCTTTTGCATTAATCTTAAGAGACCTATCTTTTGTGCTTCTCATCTCCTTGGCAGAATCCTAATTGACAGTAAATGTTGAAATCGTCATCTCGGTGGCTCCTCCCGAATGACTCTCACTATCTAGAAAGGAGGTAAATTACAGGGTGCTTCATCCAGCAACAGCAATGCATATAAGGAGAAGTTGAGACAACAAGCAGACATTTCGTATCCACTTGGAATCGTCCCTAGATTTATTTGTAGCAACACCCTTGCATAAACCAACTGCGTAAACCCGTTGAGACGAATTTGACTGAACTATTGATGGTGGTAAAAGACGATTCACTCGCCCCCAGTACCTCTGCTAGCCCGTCCTCAGGCCAACACAGAAGAGGTAAATCATGGATGACTACTAACCTTGGGTAGTTGAATAATGCATGGGGGAGGATAGACATCCAACTACTAGTCTAGATTTAACCTTCAAGCCTTATGATGATAATATTACTATGTCCTAGTCAACTGTCTGTGATGCTTTAATTGATGGTCGCCTTCATCTCCTCTCGGGTTGAATCCATATCTATAATTTATACTTTGTTTACGCAAAGGGTGAATGAATGAATATGAAAAATAATAAAAATAAAAAAGAGTGAAGGAATATAAAAGAAAGTTTCTTTCTCTTATTTGTATTTGTTTATTTAACTTTTTTTTTATCAATCCATATTTTCCATCCTTCATCTCAATTTACTTTAGATAGATGATCATTTAATGGTTTACTAAATGTAGAATTATTGACAATTAATCCGTAAATTGATTTTTGATCAAATTTGGATTCACCCAAATTCGAAGAGAAGAACACTTTCCTTCCTCGAATCTCATAAAATCTCAATTTCACCCTCCTCCTTAGGAGAGTTAAGTCAAATTACATCATATTTAGATTTTTTTTTTTATATTTTAATTTTGATGCGGATGTATCACAGGGCATCAGGGAAATTACAGGAATGAAGGGGGGTATTTTCATCATTCGACATGTTAGGACTTTAAGTGAAGAGAAGCATTGTTCACTTAGGGGGGTTTTTTTGGTTCGTGTTTTGCTTCGCTGCCACCACCGCTAGACCGGCCTCGCCACTCCTCTCTTCTCGCCGCAGCCACCAGGAGCAGGGGGAGATGATACGAACCCCACCAATAAATGTGATGGAACCCGAAATAAATGTGGATAGAACCCCAAGAACTAAACGATAATAGTGTGAGCCTTGACCCGTAACCAAGAATTGACACGAACCAAGCCTACGAAGGAAAGAAACGCCACACCTAGGGGTGATAAGTTTCGATGGGTTGAACGCCACGAGAGTAGACTCGATAAGTTCAGCAAGTTCTTTCAAGAACTAAGAGAGCACACAATCTCACCAAAAACTAAGTTGCTTCATACTAAGATGTCCCTCCCTTATATAATGGGAGTGAACAAGGAAAAATACAAGATAAGTACATGCACAATTAGAGTCCCAATGTTGCATGTCTCATGCAAGCTATCTAGAAACCCAAAACAAAATAAATGCATGCACAATTAGAGTTCCAAGTTGCATGCTTCATTAAACAATCTAAAATACTTAAGTCTTCATGCATGAACAAATTCCCATGATTTGCATGCTTATTAGTGTTCTTCCGTTAAGCGCGGTCAGTCATGGATGGTTATGCCCGATTACGTGGATTAGGCCACGACTAGCAGTTGCGATTATCTTGGTTTCTCCTTGCTCATAGTCCTCCCAATATTTTTTGATTAGCCCATTTAGTGCTTCCTTGAAACGCTTTGCCCGTAGTCTTGTAATTGGGCCTTCTGGAAGTGATAACTGATCTCTCCTATCTTCAGCCCTTGGGCATACATCATTCTCCCCTTCTTGAAAAGGATTTGTCCTCAAATCATCACCTGCATCAAACGGGGATAAGTCAGCAACATTAAAAGTAGAATGTACGTCATACTCACCTGGTAGTTCAAGTTTGTAGGCATTATCATTGATGCGCTCTAATACTTGAAATGGGTCATCCCCTCGAGGTAGAAGTTTAGAACGACGTTTGTCCGGAAATCGCTCCTTTCGGAGGTGTAACCAAACCCATTCTCCTAGTTCAAACATAATTTTCTTGCGCCCCTTGTTAGCTTGTTGCATGTATTGCTGAGTTCTTTTCTCAATATTCAGTCGTGCTTGTTCATGAATCTTCTTTACGAATTCGGCCTTCTGCTTACCATCTAAGTTTATATACTCACTTACAGCTAAAGGAATCAAATCTAATGGTGAAAAGGGATTGAAACCATAAACAATTTCAAATGGAGAAAATTTAGTCGCAGAATGTATGCTCCTATTATAAGCAAATTCAACATGAGGTAGACAATCTTCCCATATTCTCAAATTCTTGTTAATGACCGCACGAAGTAAAAAGGACAAGGTTCGATTGACCACTTCAGTTTGCCCATCAGTTTGGGGGTGACAAGTAGTAGAGAACAACAATTTAGTTCCTAATTTCCCCCACAAAGTCTTCCAAAAATAACTCAAAAATTTTACATCTCTATCAGAGACAATGGTCCTAGGTATGCCATGCAACCTAATAACCTCTTTAAAGAACAATTCAGCTATCGGTTTTATGACATGGAATGAAATGCGCTATTTTAGAGAATCTGTCTACCACAACAAAAATTGAATCTCTCCCCCTCTTGGTCCGGGGTAATCCCAAAACAAAGTTCATTGAAATATCAGTCCAAGGTTCACTAGGTATAGGCAAAGGAGTATACAAGCCATGGGGTTTCAATTTAGATTTAGCTTGTTTGCAAGTGATACACTTCTCACAAATTCTTTCCACGTCGCATTTCATATGAGGCCAAAAGAAATGATCCTGTAAAACCCCTAAAGTCTTAGTAACGCCAAAATGACCCATCAATCCACCACCATGGGCTTCCCTAGTGAATAATTCACGTAAAGAGCACATAGGCACACACAATCTATTTTCACAAAATAAAAACTCATCATGCCTATAGAACTTACCAAATGCAACCTTATCGCATGCTTTGAACACCTCAAAAAAATCAGTATCGTTAGTATATAAATCCTTGATATATTCAAATCCAAGTAACTTCGTATTTAAAGTGGACAGTAAAACATACCTTCGAGATAGTGCATCAGCAACTACCTTCTCCTTTCCTTGCTTGTATTTGATCACATAAGGAAATGTTTCAGTGAATTCTACCCATTTAGCATAGCGTCGGTTCAACTTATGTTGGCTCTTTAAATGCTTTAGAGATTGATGATCTGTGTGAATCACGAATTCTTTTGGCCATAGGTAATGTTGCCATGTCTCCAATGCTCTCACCAATGCATACATTTCCTTGTCATATGTGGGATAGTTGAGAGTGGCTCCACTCAACTTCTCACTGAAATAAGCAATGGGTCTCATTTCTTGCATAAGCACAGCACCTATACCAACACCAGAAGCATCACATTCGATTTCAAAGGTTTTAGAAAAATCTGGTAGGATTAGTAAAGGAGCAGAACTTAGCTTTTGTTACGCTCCGCAAGTGTACGGAAATGTCGCAAGTAATATAAAAGATTATCGTATCCACAGGGACTGGAATAAGCACTAGAAATGTCTCGATGCGAATTAGCTAAACAACTATCCAATCGTTTCAAAAGCAAAGTAAAGGTAAACAAATCTAATATTAGAGATTAACAAACAAGAGTTTAGTGTTTTGGGTTATGATAAAGGGAGATTCTAGGGGTTTCGGTTTTTTTGTAAGATTTCTTGAATGTAAATGGTTCACCAATTCTTATTCCTCAATTGCCAAACATGTAGAAAGTTGCCGGTTCCCTCTTGCAATAGACAACCGGCTAAGGACTGAGAAATGTATCTAAATAGGATTAATTAGACATGAACCTACGTTGTCCTTACACAGAAGCGCACATATTACTATGCCTTCCTCGGATATCAACATAGAAGCCCACAACTTATCAATCTATAAAGATACAAGAAGCTAATCATAGAATCCATCCTACTCTCTTGAATATTCCTATTTCCTCTTCAAGATTATCTCTCAAACGTCCTTACACGGGCTTGCACCTGTCACGTGGATCCCTCGGATGATCGAGTGAGAGTTTATCCTTACCAAGTCCATAAGAAATCCAAACAATCAATCAAGAATGAGAATTAAGCACAAACCACCATCAATCATTCAAGATCTAATTGATACAAGCAAGATAATGTCATTGAAACAAGAAAATGGCAAATCCATAAGAGATTACATCAATCCATCATACAAATACTCCCTTAATCCTAGAATACAAGATCTACTCCATGAATCGAGGAAGAAAACCCGAAGAAATAGAGAATACAAGCATTCCTTAAATCCCCAATCCAAGAAACCAAGAAAAGGGGGAAAGAGAAAACTTATCTACGAAGAAGCTTCGTCTTCGGATCCAATCCTCGCTCCGGAGCCGGAATCGCCAAGAACTCCCCTTGAATCGCCCAGAAATCCTCCCAAGAATGGGAGGAAACCACTAAATCTTGCCTTCTCCCAAAGGGGAGAGATCCCTTCAATTCATGAAGAAGGGTTTAAATAGAGGAGGGAATCAGGCGCCACACGGCCCGTGACACGGCCGTGTGAGATTCACACGCCCATGTCCCTCTCTGCCAAACCTGCATGGCCGTGTGACTCCACACGCCGTAACCCTTCGCCTCTGGAATGCTACACGGTGTGGTGCACACGCCACACCGCTTGGTCTCTCGAAGTCTCACACTGTAGATCCACACGGCCATGTAAGGCTTCTGCCTCGTTGGCTTCAAATCTTGACACGCCGTGCGAGGTTCACACGGCCATGTCATCTTTCTCTTCTGTTGGTGCCAAACTCCACATGGCCCGAGCTCCATACCAGTGTAGGGCCGTGTGAGGTTTCGTCTCCTCCAATGCATGCCCAAATATGTAGATTCTTCACCAAATCGACTCCTACGGAAAATGCACAAAAGTAAATCTCCGAACCAAAAGAGTAAATATGCTAAAAGGAAAGTTGGAAGTATAAAATGCATAAATCAAGCATGCTCAAAGTATGTAAATGTGCGTAAAACATGCATAAAAGAGTATATAATCTACGCACATCACACTTAACTTTGCTTTTAAACAAAATGCAGTCTAAATTCATATGTCCTACAACACATTCATAAAACCCAGTGCACTTTCCTAACTCTATCAAAAAGTTTCATTAACGAGCATGATCATGGAAACAAGTAAAGTATGGTTCAAGCATAAGAATCTTGTGCGCAGTGTAAAAGTAACTCAACACCCTTCAAGTTTCAATCCATGTCCTAGTCAAGTCGTCATCAAATTTGAATTCCTAATGTTTCCAGTGAAAGACAAGTAACCAGTGATAGGCACTTACTTACCATTCACTTGGTTCATATTTCTCAACTAACCCAAGGTCTCAAAGGTGTGCTCAATCTCAAGAGAAGCTAAACAGTCATTTCCCCAGTAACCTAACTCGGTCTCAAAGGGGTGACTTGCTAGATTCCACTCATGACAACTGTTTTTTATATCCCTTATTATTTTTTTATTTTATTATTTTTTTTTTATAAGTGTTTGCATTGTGCAAAACTTATTCACAAATGTACTTTTAGCACACATGTTGGGATATTTTTGATTTTTCCAAATGAGCTTTAATGATTTGAGCCTCATCCAGTAACCAAAATGAAAGTTGAGAAATCACCATGGAAACCAAGTACTAAGCAAACAAGATGAATCATGACTATTTCAATGACATCAACTATTCAAGCATCAAGCACAAGTGTAGTGAAGATAAAATCCTTAAGGTTGAACCAAAACTAAAACTCATCACCATAAGATTCTTAGCTTATTAATGCTTCCCAAGATAGAAAAAAGAACTACACAAAGTTTACTAGTAGCATCATGCGAACATCATGAATCGAGACAATAATCGTGCTAACATTTCACTTGAATCCAAGAAAGCATATAAGTGAAGATTTGATGTTCTCAAAATTTTTTTTTGCCATGATTATTTCAAAAACAAGCAAAATAAAGCAACAAGCAATGAAAATAAGAACCAACATGAAAAACTAATCAAAAACTAAAAACTGAAAACCAAACTAAACAATACATGACACCCCCCCAGACTTAAACTTTTCATCGTCCCGATGAAATCAGTATGGTGGAGGAGGTGGAGGTGGACGAGGGAAAGGAGGTCTACGACGTGGTTGGCCAATAGGAAAACTAGGAAAACCTGGAATCTCACCCAAGGATCTATGATACTCATATAAAGCATCAACTTGTTGGCTAGTAAGCGTCATACTCTGCATAAAATCTCTCATCCTAGCCTGATCAGTATCATAATCCTGCACAAACTCAGCCACTTGACCTTGAAAATTCCTCGTAAACTGAAAATGATTTTGTACCTCCCTAAACTGATCATCAGATAAAGAGAAGCGCCCCTCCAACATTTTTCGTTGGGAATCTTGCTTCTCATGAAGTGATTCTAGAGACGTACGAAAATCTGAAAAATCAAACCTAGAAGATCCCGTGCCATATGCAAAAGAATGCCTAGCAGGCTCCATAAAACTAGAAGGCTGCATATGTCCAGATGACGAGGGTTCATTATGTGGCTCAGTGTCTCCAGGTATAGAAGGGTTATCCTCAAAATCTAACTCAGAAATTACCCAATTAGCCCGGTTACGAATAGTAGTTCGTTCAGGAAAAGGAAGTGGTAAAGGAGAACCACTCCTCCTAGGAAACGCGAAACCATTCTCATCCCGAACGATCATTTTCATAGCAAGACATGTATCAATGTCAATCATGTCATTACCATGAATTATTTCCAAACCATCAACATCAAGATTTAAATTACAAGCTATTCAGGTAATCAAACCACCAAAAATAATTGATCCCGATGATGCCCTAGCTGATCTCAATAAGGTTTGAACAAAATGAAAACCAGAGTCAAATTCAACCTTATAAAGCATAGCCCATAAAGCATAAAGCTCTATCTTCTTAACCACCCCATCACTCTCTCCCCTACCAAAAATAGTTTTACTCATGACTCTATGTAGATACCTAAAGATGGGGTTTTGCATATGGGAGGCCTTAGCTCTTGAAGGCTCATAAGGTTGATCTAACCCAGTTATTGCATTCCAAAAATGATTCCAATTAAACCTTGGATCAAACCTACGAGGGCTACCCGTGGTTATTCCAAAACAAGAATTAAAGTCACTAAATGCCCATAGAAATTCTTGATTCATTAATCTAAAAGAGATTTTTCCAAAATAATCATCTTCATTAGTAAAATGGACATCCAATGAACTTAAAAATTCCAAAACAAGACGAGGATATGTAGGCAAATGTGTGTACATAATATCACTCAAGTCCAAAAACCCAATCATCAAATCTACATCTTCCCTAATTCCAAGCATATCAAGAACAGTTGGGTCCATATATCTAGTACACACTATCTTTCTATTGACAAGAATTGCAAATCTAGTTACTTGATCATCATTTTTTAACACAATATTGAATTCATTGTCATTACCTTCGTTGCGTGAAGTCCTTTTGCCTTTGCCCTTCACTGGTTGTTTTCCTTTGTCTCTTGATGGCTCCTTCTCTTTATCCCCACTAGATCCACCACCTCCTTTGCGAAATCTCTTCAAAATATTGGACATCTTGATGAGTTTAGATAGGGGAAGAATTATCTAGAGTTGTGGAACTCAAAGAACAAAACTTCAAAGAACAAAAGATCTTAGGTTAAGAGAACAAAAGTCCAAGTCTTAGAGAGGAGGAGAATCGGATCTAAAAGATCTTGAGAGATTAGAGAGGAGTTTTTAAGAAATTGGGAGAGAAAGATATGTTTTGGAGAGTTGGGGGTGTGCGGAACACGGCCAAGATCTAGCCGTGTGAGGTAGGAGGTAGACTTTAATAGTTCTCCTACACGGGCCGTGTAGATCTACACGGCCTCCCCATCTTTCCTCTCGGGATTCTTTGCACGGGCCGTGTAGATCCACACGGCCTCCCCCTCTTCCTTCTCTGGATTCCTCGCACGGCCGTGTCTGGGACACGGCCTCTCCATCTTTCCTCTCGGGATTCTTTGCACGGCCGTGTCTATGACACGGCCTATACCTTTTTCTCCTCGGGAGATCCCACACGGCCGTGTCTGGATGACACGGCCCAAACACTTCCCTTCTCTGCAACCTTTGCCTGGCCGTGTATAGCACACGGCCTGACTCCGTTTTGCACCTAACCTAAAAACAAAATCAAAAGAATGCATCAAACTAAAAGAAATTACAATACAAATCAAAACTAACTAAAAGAACCCTTGGGTTGCCTCCCAAGAAGCGCTTGTTTAAGGTCTTTAGCTCGACCAAACTTAATCATTCGCTCCTTTTCCTCGCCCTTGGAGGACAGATATACTTTTCGTTTCCGTTGGGAGATCTTCTCCCAACATCTTCCACCACATTGTCTCCTTCATTTGGTGGCCTTCCATGAGGATGGAAATTCCATTCCTCAAGTTTATAAATGCTTGTCCTGCTACAAGCATTTAAAAGAGACGAGACATGGTTAGAGATATTAGATAAATCATATTCCAACTTTTCCTTACCAATTACCAAAGAAAGCTTATGATTTTTGACATCAATTATAGCTCCAGCTGTAGCAAGGAAAGGTCTTCCTAATATGATAGGAATCCTAGGGTCCTCTTCCATGTCCAACACGACAAAATCTGTGGGAATAACATTCCCATCCACCTCTACTGGCACATCTTCTATAATACCCAAAGGGTACCTGCAGGAATGATCAGCAAGTTGAAGTGCCATAGTAGTAAGTTTAATGTTTTTGAGACCTAATTTATTACAAATTGAATAGGGAATGAGGCTAACACTCGCCCCAAATCACAAAAAGCTTTTTAAAAAATTCTTTTCCTATGTTGCAAGGAATATAAAGGGTCCTTCAGTTTTGAAGAAGTGTTCTTCTCAAAAATAGCACTACATTCCTCACTAAGCGCAATGGTCTCGACCTCTCCTCTTCTTCTCTTATTTGACATGAGATCCTTCAGAAATTTGGCAAATCTAGGCATTTGTAGAATAGCATCAATAAGAGGTACCTCTACACAAATTTCCTTAACCTTTTCTAGAAACTTGCCAAATTCTTCATCCTTCTTGAGCATTGTAAGTCTCTGAGGAAAAGGGACAGCTTTGCTCTGATGGTTCAGTGGAAGAGTCTCTTCAACCTCAATGGTACTCTCCTCATTAGCTTGAATCTGATTCGGTATAGGAGGAGGGAGCTTTTCTTCTTTTTGTATCCCTTTTGAAGCAGTCACTTGGGAGTCTCCCAAGGTCCGTCCGCTCCTAAGCTCAATCCTATTGCAATGCTCCATAGGATTCACATCAGGTTTTCCTGGAAGTTGTCCTGGTGCTCTGGATGATGAGGAAGCTAGTTGGGCAATTTGACTATCCTGAATCTTTTGATGCTTTTCAGAATTATCCATTCTCTGAATGAGTTTTGCTATATCTTGCTTCATTTCATTCTGAGTTGAGATAATTTCTTCAAGCATCTTTTCAACATTTGACTTTGGTAAGCCTTGAGAAGATAGATGTTGAAAATTTTGTTGCCCAGCTTGAAAATTTGGTCTTGCCCCCATAGATGGTCCTTGATCTTGGTTATTTCTGTAAGAAAAATTTGGATGACTCTTCTATCCAGGGTTATAAGTATTTGAGTATGGGTTGTTCTGCCTTTGATTGTAACTCATGATTGCATCACATTGTTCAAGTTGATTGATTTGTGCAGTGATAGCTCCCAATGGACATGAGTCATTTGAATGCTCTGAACTCCCACATACTTCACAAGATGTACTAATAGCATTGACCATATTAGCACTAGTCCCCATATTCTCAAATTTCTTTGTAAGAGCGTCCAATTTTGCAGACAAAAGAGTGACTGCATCTACATCAAACTTCCCTGATGCTTTAATTGTTGGGTTTACAGAGGAATAGCCACCACTTCTTTCATTTGCCCATTGATGATGATTTTGTGCTACACTTTCAATGATTTCTTCGGCTTCATCTAAGCTTTTGTTCATAAGTGCCCCTCCAGCAGCTGAATCAAGGGACACTTTGGTATGATAATTTATACCATTGTAAAAAGTGTGCAACACTAACCATCTTTCCAACCCATGATGTGGGCATTGTCTGAGCATACTATTATATCTATCTCATGCTTCAAAAAGAGATTCTGAGTCAGTTTGCTTGAAGCTTGCAATTAAATTCCTCATATGAGCTGTTTTGCTTGGTGGATAGAACTTATCAAGAAACTGTTGCTCACACTGCTCCCAAGTGGTGATGCTATTAGGGGCCAAAGAATTCAGCCATTGCTTTGCCCTATCTCTTAGAGAAACCCCAAATAATAATAATCTAACTGCATCTGAAGGAACTCCATTCATTTTCATGGTACCACATATTTCATAAAAGACCTCTAAGTGTTGATTAGGGTCCTCATGAGGTCCTCCACCAAATTGGTTCTGCTGCACCATAGATATGATTGCGGGTTTGATCTCAAAGTTATTAGCTTCCACTGAAGGTCTTGAAATACTAGATCGAAAACCTCTCGCATAGGGTGCTGCATAATCCTTAAGTGGTCTATTTGCCATATTCAAATGTTCCTGTTCTTCAATTTGCCTTTGCAGAATTCTTCTTTTATGGAAAGTTCTATCAATCTCAGGGTCAAAAGGAAAGAATTCCCCTGCAAAGTTAGATCTTCGCATACACAAGAACAAGATAGCAGATAGCAATTCGACACAAAAAGAAAAATAGAAGAATAAAAAATGCAGAATTGAGTTTGTACAAAAAGAATTAACAAGAAGTGAAAGTTATACAAGAAAGTAAAAAAAACATAAATCTAATGATTAGTTACAACTATGCAATATGAAAGGAAAACAAATGTTATGTTTAGTCTAACTCAATTGATAATTCCTAATGTTATAGCGCAGTCCCGCCAAAAACTTGTTACGCTCCGCAAGTGTACGGAAATGTCGCAAGTAATATAAAAGATTATCGTATCCACAGGGACTGGAATAAGCACTAGAAATGTCTCAATGCGAATTAGCTAAACAACTATACAATCGTTTCAAAAGCAAAGTAAAGGTAAACAAATCTAATATTAGAGATTAACAAACAAGAGTTTAGTGTTTTGGGTTATGATAAAGGGAGATTTTAGGAGTTTCGGTTTCTTTGTAAGATTTCTTGAATGTAAATGGTTCACCAATTCTTATTCCTCAATTGCCAAACATGTAGAAAGTTACCGGTTCCCTCTTGCAATAGACAACCGGCTAAGGACTGAGAAATGTATCTAAATAGGATTAATTAGACATGAACCTACGTTGTCCTTACACAGAAGCGCACCTATTACTATGTCTTCCTCGGATATCAACATAGAAGCTCACAACTTATTAATCTATAAAGATACAAGAAGCTAATCATAGAATCCATCCTACTCTCTTGAATATTCCTATTTCCTCTTCAAGATTATCTCTCAAACGTCCTTACACGGGCTTGTCACGTGTATCCCTCGGATGATCGAGTGAGAGTTTATCCTTACCAAGTCCATAAGAAATCCAAACAATCAATCAAGAATGAGAATTAAGCACAAACCACCATCAATCATTCAAGATCTAATTGATACAAGCAAGATAATGTCATTGAAACAAGAAAATGGCAAATCCATAAGAGATTACATCAATCCATCATACAAATACTCCCTTAATCCTAGAATACAAGATCTACTCCATGAATCGAGGAAGAAAACCCGAAGAAATAGAGAATACAAGCATTCCTTAAATCCCCAATCCAAGAAACCAAGAAAAGGGGGAAAGAGAAAACTTATCTACGAAGAAGCTTCGTCTTCGGATCCAATCCTCGCTCCGGAGCCGGAATCGCCAAGAACTCCCCTTGAATCGCCTAGAAATCCTCCTAAGAATGGGAGGAAACCACCAAATCTTGCCTTCTCCCAAAGGGGGAGATCCTTTCAATTCATGAAGAAGGGTTTAAATAGAGGAGGGAATCGGGCCCCCACATGACACGGCCGTGTGAGATTCACACGCCATGTCCAGCCCCTCTCGCCAAACCTGCACTACTGCAGACTCCACATGGCCGAACCCTTCGCTCTCGAAATGCTACACGGTCGTGGTGCACACGGCCACACCGCTTGGTCTCTGAAGTCTCACACTACTGTAGATCCACACGGCCATGTAAGGCTTCTGCTCTGGTTGGCTTCAATCTTGACACGGCCGTGCGAGGTTCACACGGCCATGTCATCTTTCTTTCTGTTGGTGCCAAACTCCATACCAGTGCAGGGCCGTGTGAGGTACACGGCCCGGTGCTTTCTCCCTTCGTCTCCTCCAATGCATGCCCAAAGATATAGATTCTTCACCAAATCGACTCCTGTGTACAGAAAATGCACAAAAAGCAGATCTCCGAACCAAAAGAGTAAATATGCTAAAAGGAAAGCTGGAAGTATAAAAATGCATAGATCAAGCATGCTCAAAGTATGTAAATGTGCGTAAAAACATGCATAAAAGAGTATATAATCTACGCACATCAGCTTTTCTTTCAAAGTGTTGAAGGCCCTCTCTTGCTCCTCTCCCCACTTGAATGACTCATTTTTCTTGATGACTTTAGTAAGAGGAGCTGCAATATTGCTAAAATCACGAACAAATCGTCGATAGAAGCTGGCCAAACCATGGAAACTCCTCACTTGGCTAATTGTTGTCGGTGTTGGCCACTCTTGGATTGCTTTCACCTTTTCCTCATCCATCTCAACACCTTTAGTACTAACAACAAAACCAAGAAACACGACTTTCTCCATACAAAAGGAGCATTTAACGAGGTTAGCAAAAAGCTTTTCTTCTTTTAGCACACTCAAAACTAACCTTAAATGTGTAACATGCTCTTCTAAGCTTCTGCTATAAATCAAAATATCATCAAAATACACAACTACAAATTTTCCTAAGAAAGCACGCAAAACATGGTTCATCAAACGCATAAAAGTGCTAGGAGCATTAGTTAAGCCAAAAGGCATTACTAACCATTCATATAAGCCATGTTTGGTTTTAAAAGCAGTTTTCCATTCATCACCTTCCTTCATCCTAATCTGATGATATCCACTCCTAAGATCAATTTTTGTGAACACACAAGAACCATGCAATTCATCAAGTATATCATCAATCCGAGGAATTGGATGGCGATACTTTACCGTGATGTTGTTGATGGCTCGACAATCCACACACATCCTCCATGTTCCGTCCTTCTTGGGAACTAGTAACACAGGCACGGCGCAAGGACTCATGCTTTCTCGAACATACCCCTTTTCTAATAATTCATTAACTTGTCTCTGAAGTTCCTTTGCTTCCTCCGGATTGCTTCTATAGGCAGGTCGATTCGGAATGGAGGCACCAGGTATGAAGTCAATTTGGTGCTCAATTCCTCTAATGGGAGGTAAACCATGCGGAACCTCTTCAGGAAAGACCTCCTCGAATTCCTGTAAGAGAGAAACAATAACACTAGGCAAAGAATTGTTAAGGTCGTTAGTGCTCAAGAGTGCCTCCTTATACAAAAGGATAAGGGGCAGCTGATTTGAAAACAAAGCTCGCTTAATCTCACTTTTTTTTGCATAAAAAATATTTTTCTTTCTCTCTCCTTTTTTTTCCTTGCCCACTCCTTTTGTCTCTTTCCTCTCATCTTCTTTCCTCTCATTTTTCTTTCCCTCTTCTTCTTTTTTCTCAATTTTTTTTCTCTCAATTTCTTTTTCTTTCTTCTTTTCATTTGCTTTTTGTAGTCTCAACTGGTCCTCCATAACTTGTCTTGGAGTCAACGGTACAAGAATAATAGGTTGCCCTTTCAAAGTAAAACTATACTTATTTGTGAGGCCATCATGTGTTACCTTTCGATCGAATTGTCAAGGTCTTCCCAACAATAGATGGCATGCATGCATGGGGACCACGTCACACAACAGCTCATCTTCATATTTGCCAATAGAGATTGCTACCAAGACTTGTTTTTTTACCTTGATTTCTCCGCAATCGTTTAGCCACTGAGTCGATAAGGTCGTGAATGTTTCCGAGTTGGTAGTGATAATTTCTCCACCAAATCAGTACTTGCCACATTGGTGCAACTTCCCCCATCAATAATAACACTGCAAACCTTGTTATTGACAAAGCAACAGGTATGAAACAAATTCTCCCTTTGATTACCTTCTTCCTCCTTAGCTTGTAGATTGAGAACTCGTCGGGCCACCAATAAGTCTCCAATAACAGCATGTTGTTCATCATCACTGTCCTCTTTTTGTGGCACTTCTTCAACTATTTCATCCTCATCTTCCGACTCAAGTTCACCTTGAGCGTTTATTACCATAACCCTTTTGTTCACACATTGACTAGCTATATGACCATGCCTTTGACATTTAAAACACTTGATATCACGAGTTTTGGAGGAAATGGGCTTGCGATTACCTTGAGTAGTAGATGGTGTAGGTTTGGGCATCTTGAAGGGTTCAAACTTTGGCTTATTTTGAGGTTGTTCCTCCTTTCTTGGAGCTGTCAGCCATGTGCCGTGAGTAGTCATTGGTTGTCCCTTCCTAGCCAATCCTCTCCTCTTGAGTTGTTCTTCCACTTTTTGTGCTTGGTGGACCATGTCCGATAGCTCAACATAATGCTGCAATTCAACAATATCAGCAATTTCTGGGTTAAACCATGTAAAAACCTGGCCATAGTGGCTTCCCGATCTTCATTGACATTAGCTCGAATCATGGACAACTCCATCTCCTTGAAATATTCATCCACACTTTTGGAGCCTTGAGATAACCTTTGAAGTCGCCGATATAAGCTTCTATAATAATGGCTGGGTACAAACCTCCTTCTCATGAGCACTTTCATCTCCTCCCAAGTGGACACAGGTTGCTCTCTGTTTCTTCTCCGAGTCATCACCACTTGATCCCACCAAACAATAGCATAATCAGTGAATTCAATGGTAGCTAACTTCACCTTTTTAAACTCTGAGAATTCATGACAGTCAAACACCATTTCCATCTTAGTTTCCCATTCCAAGTAAGCTTCTAGGTCATTTCTCCCTTGGAATATTGGAATCTTCATCTTAATCCCTCCTAAATCATTATTTCTTCTAGTTCCGTTCCTATCTCCTCGATGTCCAATCCTGCCTCGATTGTAGTTTTGTTCAACAAAGTCTTCCACAATAACCTCTTCATCTTCTTCGACATCAATCCCTTGGGCATGTCTTCGTTGTGGTCTAGTAATACGGTCTTGTTGATGTCTTCTTGGTGTCCCATCCTCCACCCGATCCAACCTCTCATGGATAGATTCTAATTCCGCCCTCATCATCCGCTGCATCTCCCCCATCAATGCTTGTAATTGCAGGTTCGGAAGTGGCCTAGCCCCCTCATTTGCTCCATCCTCCTGGTTGTTGGGCATGACTGCAAAATGAAAGAAAACCTCACAAGAACTCAACTCACGTTTGGGTGGTAACTCTCAATTGATGATATCTCTCAGTTCTTGATCAAACTCTAGAACAAATTAGAATATCACGTAGCAATTCAAAAGATATCACCGAAACTTATGATGGCAGAATTTTAAGAGAAAATGAAAGAGTAGAAGTTTGAGAATAAGGAAAACAAGAAAAGAATTCTTGAAGACAATTTACTTCGATTCACACAAGCAGTTTTTTTTTTTTTTTTTTGCGCTTTCTTCTTCTTCTTCTTCTTTTTTTTGTCTTTTCGATGCGCTCTTTTTTTTCCTTTTTTTTCCATGATTTTTTTTTTTTTGCTTTTGGCTGAACAACAAGTAAAGATAAATTTGCACTTGCCTTTGAACCGAAGCTCTGATACCAAATGATACGAACCCCACCAACAAATGTGATGGAACCCGAAACAAAGGTGGATAGAACCCCAAGAACTAAATGACAAGAGTGTGAGCCTTGACCCGTAACCAAGAATTGGCACGAACCAAGCCTACGAAGGAAAGAAACGCCACACCTAGGGGTGATAAGTTTCGATGGGTTGAACGCCACGAGAGTAGACTCGATAAGTTCAGCAAGTTCTTTCAAGAACTAAGAGAGCACACAATCTCACCAAAAACTAAGTTGCTTCATACTAAGATGTCCCTCCCTTATATAATGGGAGTGAACAAGGAAAAATACCAGATAAGTACATGCACAATTAGAGTCCCAATGTTGCATGTCTCATGCAAGCTATCTAGAAACCTAAAACAAAATAAATGCATGCACAATTAGAGTTCGAAGTTGCATGATTCATTAAACAATCTAAAATACTTAAGTCTTCATGCATGAACGAATTCCCATGCTTTGCATGCTTATTAGCGTTCTTCCGTTAAGCGCGGCCAGTCATGGATGGTTATGCCTGATTACGTTGATTAGGCCACGACTAGCAGTTGCGATTATCTTGGTTTCTCCTTGCTCATAGTCCTCCCAATATTTTTTGATGAGCCCATTTAGTGCTTCCTTGAAACGCTTTGCCCGTAGTCTTGTAATTGGGTCTTCTGGAAGTGATAACTGATCTCTCCTATCTTCAGCCCTTGGGCATACATCAGGGGAGAGCTTTCTTCTTCCTCACTTCGCCGCCACCGGACAGACTCGGCGCCGCCCTCCTAGCCGCCTGAGCCCACTAGCCAGCACCGGCAGCCGCCCCTTCTCCTCTTCACTCCACCGCTGCCGCGCAGAACTACGCGAGGACATCGTTGTCCCTTCTTTTCTCTCCTGCAACTAGGTTGCCGCTAATGAGTGCTCATCGTCTCCCTCACTGCTCGTCGCACGCTTCGCCGTCGCCTTGCCTTCGGACACCGACATCGAATGTTGGTGCTACCTCCCTCGTCCCTTGACGCACGTCGCTGATCCCTCACGTGCATATCACCTCTTTTACTCCATCTCTAGTTGGTTGACCCTTCTTTCCGGCATACACAGCTGCTCGTTGGTAGCCTCCTCTCCGTTGTTCACGGTTGGATGACGACTCCACCTCCCCCTCTGTGCGCTGGTAGTCCACGTGCCCCCTCTTTCCTCTCAGCACACCAGCAGCCTGTGCATCGAGGCCTCCACCCCCGCTGTCAGAGCCGACCATTTAACACTGTCGGCTCTCGGAGTTCTTGGTTGCTACTGCTGTTCTCAGCCTTCGTGCCGTTATGGTGTTCCAAGCCTTCGTGCCGATCTGGCTTGTACACTGTGTTCCAACCTACGCGCTGATCCCGTCTGTATGTCAGTCTTGGCCTGTGTACCGTTGTCTTGTTTAGACCTTCGTGTCGTTTTGTATCTCGACCTATGTGTCTATATTCTATCCCGGCTTGCGTGCCGATGTCTTATCTCAGTCTGCGTGCTGAGGTCGAATCCGGTTTCGTGCCACCGCGTTCGGCTCCGCGTCGACAGATCTAGCTCCTCGTCCGGCACATTCATCTACCCTTCCGGGTTATGACAACTCGAGCAGCGATCCATCCGAGGGCACCCTCCGGGGCCAGGGTACGTCACCATATTCATCTTATATTTATTTCATTATTCTGCTATTATTCGACTGCTTATATATTCGTGGGACATGCCTCGAGCATCGGGGTACCAGAGATCGGGGCAACCCGATCGCTGGCTGCAGGTAGTGTTGACCGGAGGTCTTCCAATGACTTGGTTAACACAGAAGATAACTCACTATCTGGGTCATGAAGATGCGGTCAACATTCCAAGCATGTCATTCCGGTAGCCCCGTCTTCTCAGATTCCCAATAGGAACATAATTGGCGTCATCTGTGAGAACTTCGCCTGATCTGGAACGTGAAGATGGACGACGCCGGAAAATTCTGCCATACTCATGACTTTGGTGGGTTTTGACGAGCGTATCATATTTTCCTCACTCCACGAGTATTCGGAAGTCGAGGAATTGAGTCAGATCCTCTGCTAGACGACAGGTCAGTTTTTCCGTTGTATTTTCTCTTTCGATCATAGGATCTGCCATAGTTCTCTGGTTGAACACTCCTGTGTCGATCGACCGGGCTTGTCTTATATTAGAGCCACGAGCTCAATGTCGAAGACTCCCGTACCGATCGGTCGGGTTTATATTATATTAAGCCAAAGGCTCGATATCGAAGACTACCGTGCCGATCGGCCAGGCTTGTCTTATATTAGAGCCACAAGCTCAATGTCGAAGATTCTCGTGTCGATCGGCTGGGTTTACATTATATTAGAGCCACAGGCTCAATGTAGAAGACTCCAGTGTCGATCGGCCGGGCTTGTCTTATATTAGAGCCACATGCTCGATGTCGAAGACTCCCGTGCCGATCGGCTGGGATTATATTATATTAAAGCCACAGGCTCGATGTCGAAGACTCCCGTGCCGATCGGCCAGGCTTGTCTTATATTAGAGCCACGAGCTCAATGTCGAAGACTCCTGTGCCGATCGACCGGGTTTACATTATATTAGATCCACATACTCGATGTCGAAGACTCCCGTGACGATCGACCGGGCTTGTCTTATATTTGAGCCATAGGCTCAATGTCGAAGACTCCCATACCGATTGATCGGGCTTGTCTTATATTAGAGCCACAGGCTCGATGTCAAAGACTCCCGTGCCGATCGACCGCGATTATATTATGTTAGAGCCGCGGGCTCAATGTCGAAGACTCCCGTGCCGATCGATCGGGTTTACATTATATTAGAGTCACATGCTCGATGTCGAAGACTCTCGTGTCGATCGGCCGGGTTTACATTATATTAGAGTCACAGGCTCGATGTCGAAGACTCCCATGCCGATCGGCCGGGATTATATTATATTAGAGCCACGGGAGCAAAGTCAGAGACTCCCGTACTGATCGACTAGGTTTGAGTTATATTAGAGCCATAGACTCTAGAAGTCGAGCGGCGACTATAAGCCCATGTGAAGACCGTCGAGCGGCGACGCTAAACCTAGGTCTCCACCAACGGTCGAGCGGCGACGTTAAATTTAGGTCTCCACCAACGGTCGAGCGGCGACCTTAAACCTGATTCTACATCAAATCGTTGAGTGGCGACGCTAAACCCAGGTCTCCACCAGGTCGAGCGGCAACCTTAAACCCGAGTCTGCATCAAATCGTTGAGCGGCGACGTTAAACCCAGGTCTCCACCAACGGTCAAGCGGCGACCTTAAACCCGAGTCTTCATCAAATCGTCGAGCGGCGACGTTAAACCCAGGTCTCCACCAACGGTCAAGCGACGACCTTAAACCCAGGTCTCCACCATCGGATCTCCTATCTCCCGGTCACAGATCAGCATATCATAGCTCTTATCTCCCCCGTTCGGGGTCCAGCGATCGTCACATATCGGATCTCATATCTCCCGCGTTCGGGGTCGAGTGGTCTTCATTGGTCGTGGACCAGCTTAGTAGATTCTCTTATCTCCCCCATTCGGGTGGAGCGATTTTCACTGGTCACAGTTCAGCTTATCAGAGCATTCATCTCCCCCGTTCGGGGTCGAGCTATCTCCAATGATCTCGGACAGGAGTATCTCCACTGATCTTGGACCATCGGATCGCCACTGGTCTAGGGCTGAAGTATCTTCACTGGTCTCAGACTAGGGTATCCTACGGGTTCCATGCCCTTCGGCCGCATGAGCCTCGCACCCACTCGAGACACCGACGTCGTGTTTTTCGTTCTTAATACTCGATTGCCAGGACAGCATTTTACGATTGCCCGGTCGGCATTCTCTAGGCCGCTCGTTCAGCACTCTTGTAGTCGTCCAACCGGTATCACTCAGTTGTCCGTTCGGCCACACACTTGAACTAGGTCGAACGCTTGACATTCTCTAGATGGTCTGGTCAGTATTTTACGGTCGATGGGTTGACACTTTCTCAGTCGCACGCTCGACATCGCCCACTCGTTTGCCCGGTCAGCATTTTACGATCACCTGGTTGACATTGTTAGGTCGTCCGATAGACATTCTTTGGTGGCCCGGTCGGCATTCTCCTGATCCCTCGGTTAGCATTTTCGCAGTCGCATGCTTTGCCTCGTTTACCCAACGTCTCTCTGCATGATCGACATTCTTCTTACTACCCCGGACGACACTTTTTTGCTCGGTCTGCTCGGCATCCCACGTATCACTCAGTCGATTATCATTTTACTCGTCGCTCACTTGACATTTTTCTGTTCGCTCTACATTGGCCCGGTTGTTGACTCGGTATTATTTCTCATGGTTCACTCGACATCGCTATCATCTCTCGTACGACACCTGTTACACAACCGCAAGTATACGATTTTGTCGTCAGTAATAAAATTATCGAATCCACAGGGACTGTTGATTAAGCACTAGAGATGTTGCAAGGTAAGTTATCTAGACGGTCAAAAGCTGGCTTTGGCGTTTGCAAACTAACGAGGGTGATTGAAAAGGGAAAGAGAAGGATGAGAGAAAGAGAAAGAACTGATCTTGGATGGAATAAGCTTCAGGAGATGGATTCTAGGATTTCGGTTTCATTGTAATACTAGGAGATACTACATAGATTGCTTAGTTTCTACCCTCTATGTCCATGCTCTTGTAGGAAGTTAGATTGTTCAATATCCCTAAGTATCGAATAGAGACGATCCCTATGAAATCCTATAACGGTTAACCCCCCATCACGAGGGCCCCTCGGTAGATCACTGGGATACACATCTAGTAAATAACAATAAGGATAAGGGTTACCTATCTCCTTATGGAGGAATTGCCTCTCCCTTCAAGAGAATGTCCTAGACGTCCATGAACGGGCTACCCTTGTCACTAGGGCCCCTCGGGTATACGATCTAGAGCACTCTCTTTACGAGAGCAGCAGTTCCTAAGGGATTGTTTCTCCTTTTAAGGGAACGTCTTAGACATCCGGAAAGGGTTACCCCTGTCACTAGGGTACCTTGGTCAATACGCTCTAAGGTATCTCCTTTGCGGGATCAACAATCCTCCACATCAAGCAATCAAAGCATAGAAACGTAAACATGACACACACGCTGTTGGAACCCCAAGGATGTTTTGGTATGATCAACAAGTTAAGTTAGGTCCTGCGTTGTTTTAATCTTGTGTCTAAGTGTGCAGGAGCTTAGGAGCACAGGTACTCGAGCGGAAGACGCAGCTAGCGAGAAGGACGGCACGCGGTGCGTCCGAGGGATGAGGCGCTGCGAAAGAGTACCCCGGTGGACGAGAAGGAAGCGTGCGGTGGTTCCGAGGGACGAAAGCCGGAGCGGAAGATTGCTCGAGCGAGAAGGTCGGCACGCGGTGCGACCGAGGGACGAACACTGCGGATGAGTACGCTGGTGGACGAGAAGGAAACACGCAGCGATTCCGAGGGACGAGAAGTCGGAGCGGAAGGCTGCTCGAGAAGACCGGAAGTTGGGTTCGGGTGAGCTCTTTTCCGGATGGCAGAGATCACCTAAGCGAGCGGATCCGGAGGAGAAGAACCGGATCGAGGCAGGACTGAACCAGAGAAGAGGTCCCGGATGAAAAAGTCAACGCTGTTGACTTTGGGCTCCGGGGCGCCCGGAGCCCTCCAGGGCGCCCGGAGCCCTCCAGGGCGCCCGGACCTTGATTTTGACCAGGATCACGATTTACACGATCTGAACGTTGGGGGATAAAGTTTTATCCCCCCAGGACGCCCGGAACCCTTCCAGGCGCCCCGACCAAGGCTATAAATATAGCCTTGGTCCAGAAGCTTTTCAACGAACTCACTGATTGTAGATCCAGTGCTTGCACGCTCTTTTTTAGTCTAAGCTTCTGTTTTCTGTGCTACATTGTTGTACGAGGCTTCTCCGCCTGAAGGAGATTTTTAATGAGCTTAATCTTCCTTGGATTAACAACCACATCGGTTGTAACCAAGTAAACCTTTTGTGCCTCGCCTTTTTTCTTTATGCTTTTAATTTATCAGTTTACTTTATATATGCAAGTGTTAGCTTAAAGAGTTCGAGGAGGGTTTGTTTTTTTATGTTTGCAGGATATCCAACCCCCTCCTAGCCGACCGCAATGGTCCTACAAGTGGTATCAGAGCCGACTACGCCTCAGAAGGACTAACCGCCGTCTGAAGCAACAAAACAATGGTCGGAGCTAGCGACTACCCACTAGCATTCGAGGGGGAGCTTGCTTCTTGGAAGCAACAAATGACGGTATTTCTTAACTCTGATATTGGTATTTCTCTAATAATGAAAACAGGTTATGAAGCACCAAAGACAACGAATGGAGAAGAACTCGATCTACGCCTATGGAACAAGAAGCAACGTGACGAGTCAATGGCAAACGGTCGGGCAGAGTTTCACATTTTAACCGCAATACCAAACGAAGACTTTGATAGAGTTGGCGAATACCACAGCGCAAAAGAACTTTTGGAAAAGTTCTTAAAACTCTACGAAGAACCGATTGAAGTTGTCCCCTCAATAGACATCGAGTCGTCATCAGAAGAATCCGAGATAGAAGAAATTACCGAGACAGCCCCAACAGCCGAAGTACATCCCGAGATTGAGGAAGGGGGAGAATCTTCGGAAGAAATTAATTCAACAAGGGGAGAACCAACGGCCAACGAGGTAAGTAAGGTATGGTCTCTATCCTCTGAACAACCGGTTAATTCAATAGAAAAATTGCCTGAAGATTTTTGCGATTTAAAAATTGAATTACCGAAAAAGTTTTTTGAATTAGAAAATCAATTGTCAAATTTGTCTTGCAAATTAGAAATATTATCCAAAGAAATTTGCAAATTAAAAAATATTTTGACAAAAGAATTATGCAAATTAGAAGAATTTTTCGAATTACAAATTACTCTCTCGAAAGAATTTTGCGATTTAGAAATTGAGTCACCGAAAAGGTGCCTCGAATTAAGAAATCTATTGTTAATAGATTCCTGTAAATTAGAATTTTTGTTGTTAAAAAATTCTTGCAAATTATAAAATATTCTTTCGAACGAATTTTGCACATTGCCGAAAGAATTTTTTATATTGTCAAAAAATTTTATCAAGTTAGAATCTATGCTATTTGAATATTTTTGTGAAGTTGAAATTTAAAAAATAATAGAAATTAACATGATACAAATTATTGCATGTTTAATATCTGTGGCTTTATATTTGAAAAAGTGTAAATTGAGAAGTTATGAAAAATTGAAATGGAAATTTAAAACTTGCTAATATAAGTATCAGTATAAAAATAAATGCATAGAAAAGTTTTTTTAATGCTATCAATTTTTTTTTAAATTTCTTGCATAAATATTTGGGCTTAGAAAGATTTATTTATGGTGAAAACTAAGAATTTTTTCAAAAAGTCATTCTTTAACTTAGAAATTTTTTTTTCTTTAACTTGGAAATATTTTTTTCTCCAAAAAACATTGAAATAGATTTCTATAATTTTTCTAAGTGTCAAACCCTTAGATTGTTTTTCTTGAAACCCCATTTTTTTGTGATCAAAGGGGGAGAAGGGAAAGTATAAGTCTAGGGGGAGGTAGAAAATTGAAAATTAAAATTTAAAAATTTTGAAATTCAATTTTTTCTATCATGTTGCATGTTATTGCAATAACTTATTTTAATTTTATGTCTAGTTTTGACCCTAGCTTAACTTGGGTTGATCACACCAAAAAGGGGGAGATTGTTGGAACCCCAAGGATGTTTTAGTGTGATCAACAAGTTAAGTTAGGTCCTGCATTGTTTTAACCTTGTGTCTAAGTGTGCAGGAGCTTAAGAGCACAGGTACTCGAGCGGAAGACGCAGCTAGCGAGAAAGACGACACGCGGTGCGTCCGAGGGACGAGGCGCTGCGGAAGAGTACCCCGGTGGACGAGAAGGAAGCGTGCGGTGGTTCCAAGGGACGAAAGCCGGAGCAGAAGATTGCTCGGGGAGCAAGAGACGCAGCTAGCGAGAAGGTCGGCACGCGGTGCGACCGAGGGACGAAGACTGCGGATGAGTACGCTGGTGGACGAGAAGGAAACACGCAGCGATTCCGAGGGACGAGAAGCCGGAGCGGAAGGCTGCTCGAGAAGACCGGAAGTTGGTTTCGGGTGAGCCCTTTTCCGGATGGCAGAGATCACCCAAGCGAGCGGATCCGGAGGAGAAGAACCGGATCGAGGCGGGACTGAACCAGAGAAGAGGTCCCGGACGAAAAAGTCAACGCTGTTGACTTTGGGCTCCGGGGCGCCCGGACCTTGATTTTGACCAGGATCGCGGTATACGCATCTGAACGTTGGGGGATAAAGTTTTATCCCCCCAGGGCACCCGGAACCCTTCCAGGCGCCCCGACCAAGGCTATAAATATAGCCTTGGTCCAGAAGCTTTTCAACGAACTCACTAATTGTAAATCCAGTGCTTGCACGCTCTCTTTTAGTCTAAGCTTCTGTTTTCTGCGCTACATTGCTGTACGAGGCTTCTCCGCCTGAAGGAGATTTTTAGTGAGCTTAATCTTCCTTGGATTAACAACCACATCGGTTGTAACCTAGTAAACCTTTTGTGCCTCGCATTTTTTCTTTATGCTTTTAATTTATCAGCTTACTTTATATATGCAAGTGTTAGCTTAAAGAGTTCGAGGAGGGTTTGTTTTTTTATGTTTGCAGGATATTCAACCCCCTCCTAGCCGACCGCAACGGTCCTACACACGCAACTCATCAAGCACGAACAAGGCATCAACAGGTCATTGAATAGAAACAAGGTGAATCTACATAGTTCTACATCTTCATCATATTACAAATACTTCCTAATCCTAGAACAAGATGTCTACTCCATTGTGGGGGAAGAACAACCCCAGAACATAAAGAAAAGCATACTTACAATCCTAGAAGAAAAGGAAGAAGAGATGTTTGATGATTCCGATGTCTTAGTGATGCTTCCTTGCTCCGGAGATGGACGGATCGTCAAGGGATGGCGGTGGATGAAGCTTTAGGGTTTCCCCCGAAGGAGAAAACCCTTTCCCAAGGAGAGGGACGAAGTCCCCGAACCAAAGATAATCAAAGAATAGGGTTCTTGATCCTTTTATACCTCCTCCACGCTGCCCAGGAAAACCAGGATTACAGCCGTCCGGTAAACCAGGTTTTTCACATATTAAATCAGGTTTTCTCATGATTCACCCTGAACCAAAGTTGTATCCCTTGAAATTATATTCAATCTGATACTTGGATCGAGCCCTGGCTCAAACCGATCCGAAAGTTATGGTGGTTCGAAGTTTGGTCTGCAGTCTGGGCAGAGGTCCAGTTGAACCCGCGGTTGGGAGGCACGGCCGTGCCATTTAGCACGGGAAAACAATTCTTTCTCTCTGTTGGATCTGAAGAAAAGTTGTAGATCTTGAAGTCAGTTATGTTTCGGTATAAAGAGCAACCCAAAACTCTAACGGAGCACAAAGTTATGGCCGAATTACGATCGGTCTGCAATCTGCCCAGAATTCAGCACAGCTCTATTTTGGCGTGGCACAGCCCGTGTTCTTCGTCGTACGGCCGTGTGGAATCCACACGGCCTCACATGGCTTCCTCTCGGATTGAGTCGCATGGCCGTGTGGGATCACACGGCCGTGGCCTTCTTCGTCTCTGCCGAGGTCACACGGTCGTGACCTTCCTCCCCTCTGGAATGTTGGCACCGGCGTGCCATTTGGCACGGGCGTGCCATTTGGCACGGCCGTGTGTTACTTGGACGCGGTGTGATTGGCATGGCCGTGCCATTCGGCATGGCTGTGACCCTCTTCAACTCTGTATTGCAAGCACGACCGTGCCATTTGGCACGGTCGGAATGTGCTCATGGCCACACGGTTGTGTGGTGCTTGCATGACCCCAAGCACTTTTGCTCCATTTTCGCTCCAAATAACGTCCTGTCAACAAGAAAACAAGCAAAGAGCATATCTCCGAACAAATATAATGGAAGTATGACATTATAAAGAAATAGGGTGCAATAAACATAGAATATGCTATGAAATACAAGTAGATGTGCATCCAAACATGCATAAATGATCATGAGATCTACGCACATCAACACCATTACTATAGTGACCGCTTGCGAGACATTATACAAGGGGTTTAGCAATTTGACCCTGATATCGAGAGCGATTCAGCTTTCGCGACAGACTATCTAGTCAGTCGGACTTGCGCTTCCTTCGACTAGACTTGGAGGGGAGACTTGTGATGCAGATGTATCACAAGGCATCAGGGAAATTACAGGGATGAAAAGGGGCATTTTTGTCATTTGACATGTTAGGGCTTTAAGTGAGGAGAAGCACTGTTCACTTAGGGGAGTTTTTTTGGTTCGTGTTTTGCTTTGCCGTCGCCACCGCTAGACCGGCCTCGCCGCTCCTCTCCTTGTCCTCTCGCCGCAGCCGCTAGGAGCAGGGGGAGGAGAGAGCTTTCTTCTTCCTCACGACACCACCACCGGACGGACTCGGCACCGCCCTCCTAGCCGCCTAAGCCCACCAGCCGGCACTGGCAGCCGCCCCTTCTCCTCTTCACACCACCGCTGCCGCGCAGAACTACGTGAGGACATCATCGTCCCTTCTTTTCTCTCCTACGACTAGGTTGCCGCTAATGAGTGCTCGTCGTCTCCCTCATCGCTCGCCGCACGCTTCGTCATCACCTCGCCTTCGGACGTCGACACCGGATGCTGGCGCTGCCTCCCTCGTCCCTTGACGCACGTCGCTGATCCCTCACGTGCATACCACCTCTTTTACTCCATCTCTAGTTGGTCGACCCTTCTTTTCGGCATCCACAGCTGCCCGCCGGTAGCCTCCTCTCTGCTGTTCACGGTTGGATGATGATGCCACCCCCCTACCCCCTCTGTGCACCTGCAGTCCACGTGTCCCCTCTTTCCTCTTGACACACCAGCCGCCTGTGCATCGAGGCCTGCACCCCCGCTGTTAGAGCCGACCACTTAACACTATCGGCTCTCGGAGTTCTTGGTTGCTACTGCTGTTCCCGGCCTTCGTGCCGTTATGGTGTTCCGGCCTTCACGCTGATCTAGCTTGTGCACTATGTTCCAACCTACGCGTTGATCCCGTCTGTATGTCATGTCTTGGCCTGTGTGTCGTTGTCTTGTTTCGGCCATCGTGTCATTTTGTATCCCGACCTATGTGTCTATATTCTATCCCGGTTTGCGTGCCAATGTCTTATGTCAGCCTGCGTGCCGAGGTCACATCCGATTTCATGCCATCGCGTTCGGCTCCGCATCGTCAGATCCAACTCCTTGTCTGTGACATTCATCTACCCTTCCGGGTCACGACAACTCGAGCAGTAATCCATCCGAGGGCGTCCCCCGGGGTCAGGGTACGTCACCGTATTCATCTTATATTTATTTCATTGTTATGTTATTATTCGACTGCTTATATATTCGTAGGACCTGCCTCGAGCATCGGGGTACCAAAGATCGGAGCAACTCGGTCGCCGGTTGCAGGTAGCGTGGACCGGAGGTCTTCCGATGACTTGATCAACATAGAAGACAGCTCACCATCCGGGTCATAGAGATGCGGTCAATATTCCAAACACGTCATTCTGACAGTCCCATCTTCTCAGATTCCCGACAGGAATAAATTTATTAAATATATTATATAAGTACTATTTAACATTAACTATCAAAATTGGTTTTTGGTTGGGGTCTTCTTAATTTTTTAGTTTTGTAGCTAAAAGAACAAAATGAAAATACAAGTAAATTAATGAAAGAAATCAACAACCTTTCCAAAACAACTAGTAATTCATTGGTTCTTCTTCTTCTATTATAAATTTATCTTTTTTTTTAATGCAAACATGTATTTTAATCAGGGATGACAATAAATATAATACCTATGAAAGTTGACTTTTGTCTTGTATATAAAATGATATTATATTTGTATTCATTTTATAGTCATCATCAATATTTATTTTTCTATCATTATTCATCTTATCTTTATCTATGCTTGTGTAGTCCTTATTTATATGAAGTCTATAAAAAGTCCAAGGCAACCAGAGGTAATAATTCTAGTAAAATATATAAAATTAAAGCAAAAGAGAAAACTGAACCAATTGTATTTGATTAAAGTATAAACAAAATTTATCCTTTTCAACTTGTTTTAGTTTGATTTTACTATTACTAATTCACGAAGGATGGATGGTTTGACTTGGCCTCTCCATTAATAGGTTGTTTTTTTTAATGAAAAATTTTGTCCATTGCATGTGCTTTTGCTTGTTTGACTAAAACTTTGCCTTGACTTTTCTTTACCTTCACTTTCATTCATGTGACTCAAACATGTCTATCTCTTCTTTCTTCTTGTCATTCTAGAAATTTTAGAGCAACATTTTATCTGATTTTTAAAAACATTTTTCGAATATATGTATAAATGTATGCATATACCTCTTGTTAAGACATTCTATAAAATCGAATCCATACACAAAGAGGAACATTTTATATATGAGCACATTCAAAGACATACAATACACAACTTATCAAATAGTACAAGGGACAATTTTATTTGATTAGGGTTTCACTCAACTCCCAGAGCTTTTTTGCTAGTTCTTCATTTCTACCCTTTGCGGTTGGCGTTTCGATGTTGCAATCAGCGAAGTATTCCCCGCTCACTCCCTTCAAGCTTGGATGCAATGCGACATAGCACGAAGTAGCAGCTCCCTGTGATATTGAATCCACTCAAAATTCGAAGGCACTTAGGTGAAATAAGCTCTGATGGTTAAGCGTGTCATGAGCCATATTAGAAGATTTTACGCAAACATGTTGGATTAAAGGGAAGATTATCTCTTATTGATCGTGAATGAGTTTTGTGAGTCTTACAAACCTGAGGTATGTTCTTCCACAAGACGAAAAGGAGAACTCTCAACATAGCTGCAAGCAAACTCCAAGTTAAAAATTACACTAATCGTGTGATAAGCAAACAACAGGTTTGAAGGTTTTAAGAAACATACTAACGTAGAAGACCGAGTGTCTCATCAAGTTAGTCTTGATGAGACCAGGATTAACAGCATTCACCGTAACGTTCGCGCCTTCTTCCTGTTAATACCGAAGCAGGTTTCAGAGATGTTATATGTTTTGCTGCGAAATCGGAATGAAGATGGCTTAGACTACCTTCAAGTGTTTGGCTAGCTCCTTAGCATGCAATATGTTTGCCAATTTAGACTGTCCATAGGCAGAATGGCTGTTGTACCTGATGACCAAGATATCTTGAATAAGTTTAGTAGTGTTCGTAATAATTTGTTTGAAAAAATTCAAGTTTAAGCTTACGTGTTCTTGTCGTTGATCTTGTCGAATCGAATCCCTTCTCGATATGTCACCAAATGAGCCGCAGACGATAGGATCACGATGCGACCCTCGATCCCAGTCTCCTCTGCTGTGCTCTTCATTTTGTCAAGCAGAAGGTTGGTCAGCAAAAAATGACCTGAAACCAAAAAGGGGGTTTATGGACAGATTGAAAAGAAGAGCTCTTAGTGATTAGGATTAGGATCAATGAATCTGATCGATACCGATATGATTTGTGGCAAATTGTAACTCTATTCCATCCTCCGAGAGATTGTAAGGGCAGTTCATAACTCCAGCATTGTTTCTGATAAAAAAATTTAAGGGAAAATGAGATTTTAGGATAAAACAAGGACAGTTCATAATTCTTTCAATATAAGAGTTTAGAGCAAAAATTGAAGTTATATGGATTGCTTACATCAAGATGTTGAGGGGAAGGTTCATGGCGAGGAACTTGCCGGCGAAGGCTCGCACTGATTTCTGTGAGCTAAGTTCAAGCTCGATGATGTCGATCTTAGCGGAGGGAGTGTTCTGGAGGATGCCTTGCTTGACGGAGTCGGCGGCCTCAAGATTTCTAGCTCCGATGATGACATGGGCGCCATGGAGGGCCATCACCCTCGCCGTCTCCACGCCGATCCCGCTGCTACCGCCTGAAATCGGTCAGATCCAAGTCAAAAAAGCTCGAACTTTTAATAGAATAGTTAGGGACTTCAGTGGAAAATTAACGGGAATGAGATGAGAACCGGTGATGATGACTGTGCGGCCGAAGGCGTCGATGCCGTCAGTGACCTGCTCGGCGGTGGATCGGGAGCCAAAGCCACTTGGCCCACGGATTCCAGTGGCTTGGCTGAAGTATCTCATTCCCGGTGAACTACAGATTGAAGGGAAGGGATTTAGTGTGAGGGAGAGAGAGTTAGAGAGAAGGGAACCTGGGCTTTTGCTTGGGAGCCTGGGAGGGAAGGGGGATTTTATAAAAATTTTAATTATATTTAATTTCATCTAAAAAATATATTAAAATCTTGATTTTATTACACATAACATTAGAATGTGTAATTCTAAGGATAAAAATAAAAAGTGTAATTTTTTTTATTTTGAAATTGTCAAAAATAAAAAGTGCAATCTTTCTTATTTATCATACTTTATTTTTTATAAAAAAAATTCTATCTTTATTTTTACACTATTGTCATACCTATTATAATATATATATTGTAACAATTATAATTTATAATTGTTATAATATAATATTCATATAGTATTTTGTTCGACACCTGCGTCCGTCGGGAATATTAAAGAAATTCTTTATAATTCTTACCTTTTTTATTTTTAACTAAATTCTAAATATGAGATCAGATTTTCAGGGATTTTTCTGATTTCTTTTATTTTTTAATAAGTTTTATATTTTTCAAATCGGGTAAGGGTTACGTTTTGCATTTTTATAATTAATTTTTTTAGTTGACCAAATTTTATTTGGCTTGCGTTCCACGCTAGTTATTATTTTTAGAAAAAAAATATGATGACAGCGGAGGGTTCTAGAAGACTAGAACTTCTAACAGGTAAGGACAAATGGAAGCTTCTATTGGCCATCTACAGCGCAGAGCACCTGAAATTGCATATTAATTAAGTGCTTAAATTATATATTTATATTTTAAAACGATCAAATCACATATTTAATCTAACTATTCATAATCGGTTTGTAAGTTTTTCAATCCATTGTTATAATATAGTAATTGATTAATAATTTTTGAGAATGATGGTAGCATGCCATCAATCAATTGATGAATTTAACTTGATTTTCATTTTTTATAGTTGGATAAATTAATATTTAAAAAATAATATAATCAGAAGAATTAAATCATTCTAAATTTTATAGATTTATTATTCGATTTTGATTAAAATTAATAATAAATTTGCTAAAGAGTTTAGAATGACATGAATTAGGTATTATATGTTATTAAGAGTAGTTATTTTTTAAATATAAATTAAAATTTTTAATCCATTTGACAGATTATAACAATCTATTTATAAAATTACTGTACTAATGAATAATATCTGCACGATTGCTACACTCAGGAAGGTCAAAATGGAATTTTGGATATTCTAAAAACTCAAGGTTAGTAATTTGCCGCTAATTAAAAGAGAATATATTTTAATAATATTTCTATTCTAATATTTTATAATAATTCCGATTATAACTACTCTAACTTAGCCAAAATTATATTTTAGAATTATTTAAATATTAATTATAATTATTATAATTTGAGCGACTAAAATTATTATAAGTAGAGCATTTTGGATTAAAATTATTATAATATTGAATAATTGATCAAAACCATTTGGGTAGCTTGGATCAAAGTTAAATTGAATAATTTTGTTTAGTTTTTTTTATTAATTCAGATATTCCATAATCATATAGGTGATTGAGAGATTACATGAATACCCTACCACTACATGGAGGGTACAATTTTGCTTAATTTTAATGTTGATGCCGATATTTTCAGAATATGAGACACTCATTTAACTGATGATAATAAAAATAAAACACTTTTTTTTATTTAAATGTATATTTTATTAAAATATAATGAATAAACTATTTTCTTTCTAAATTTATCCCTGAACCACTTTTAATTATAATATTTTAATAATTTAAATGGGCTCATATAATTTTAAATCTTTTAAAATATTAAAGTGTTTTGATTAAAATATGTTAATTAACCTAAAAAGGTGACATCAACTTTTTTTATTTGAAATACCTAATTTAGAATAAAAATAATAATTTATTAAATTTGGATATCCATTTTTTACTATATCATATATCAACTTTCTCCTCTATAATATTTAGGGAATAAAATTCATTTCCTAAATTTAAAGAATAACTATTTATAAATATAAAATTTAGGGAACCAATAATATGTAATTGAGCTAAAAATTTTTTAACTATCCTATTCAATATTTAAGATAAAATCTTTAGATAGAATAATTAATATACATACTTTTAGATGGACTAATCTGTCTCATAATTATTTTTTTCATTATTTTATTAGAAATCTTAACTAAATTTTCAATTTAAAATTTGTCACTGATAAAAGGCATAATTTCATATATTTTTTAGATATAAATTTACTAAAAGTGAATCAGAATAATGTCGCATGTAAATATTCAAAAATGAAGAAAAATTTGTATAATTTTACCAATTTAACTCGAGTATGTTGCACTGTTTGGCTTAATATTGAAGGAGTTTTTATTTATTTATAATTTAAGTTTTTTTTAAAAAAAATTATTTATTAAACTTAAAGTACAGTTTATAGCTACTTAAAAATTGATTTTCAAAATGTATATATATTTAAGGTTGGATTTAATAGATTAACATGTTATTTTATAACATATGATTTTATGTTGATGAGAAATAAATCCAATCTAATTAATTGTAGTAAAATGATAATATTCATTTTAAGTATTTCTTAGTTAATTTCTAAATTATACAAAAGAAGATAAATTATGAGATCAATTTATAGTCGACCGTTAAATTATTAGGGGAGATAGAATTTTTTTCCCGAGACTATGTATCTATCGAAAATTAATCCCTTATCTCATTGTAGCCTCAGTTAATTGGACATTCCATAGGAACTAATTAATGATTATTAGATTTGTATTATTAGACGTATGATTTGTATATACATAATCCATTAACTCGTATCATTATTAATGATGACTGATAATTAATACGATCACGGTATATAGGGCGTGGTCTTTGTTTTATTAGAGATCTGATAGATCTCTACGCTCTCCGTGAGTGAAGAGACTACAAAATCGTCAATCTAATTGCTACAAAAGACCAATTCCTACCTCTGCTTCTTCTGCCAGTAGAATTTTCGAATTTTATGGATAATGTTTACAAGGGGAGCTTTGGCGCAAATATAAAATTGTTATCATGTGACCAAAAGATTACGGGTTCGAATCCTGAAACCAACCTCTTGTAAAAAACAGAATAAGACTGCGTACAATGGATCTTTCTCCGGGATCTCGCATGACAAGAACTTCGTGCACTGGACTATTTTTTTTTTTTATGGATGACGTTGACAGATAATGGTTATTCAGCTGTTCATCGTCTATTCCTGTATTCAATTTTTATTGTATTATCGATGTAACTAGATTTTCGCTAGATTTATTTTTATTTTTTAAGTTCTTATATTTTAGAATTCATGCAATATAATTAGAAAAATAATAATTCTCAACATTTAAAAGTCGACTTTTAAAATATTCCTCGCATTAAAAATTTAAATCTTAATATACAGCGACAGGAGTATTAGTTCTCATTTATTTGTTGTCCATGAAAAGAGGAAATTCGAATAATCTTGCGCTAAAGTTGTTAACTTGTCTATGAAGTCCTACAAATTATGAGATCAAGATTGGCTATAAATGCGGAGAAAGACTGATAGACGAAAATAATGACCGGCTCTGTTCCTGATAGAGGATAAATTGATGGACGCCTCCCTAACAGAAGAAAATAATGGCCAAGAATAACCAATTGCAGTATCAATGTAATCAATTTCATTTTTTAACTCTCTTCACTTTTCATTTTCTCAATCTTCTCGTTGAAGTCTGACTTGAACGTAGGAAGACCTTGCTAAGGTTCATCGTAATCCCTTTTATAATATTTCTTTGAGTCTTTTTCATATCTTTGTATAAAGATTCTTGTGGTGCTTGGTAATCAGAAGTCGACCTCCTGAGAAGGTTGACATCTTGAGAAGTCATCCTAACAACAGTTGTCCTAAAAAAAGCCCGACCTAAAAAAGCTCAATCTGAAAGAAGCCTGACTCGAAGGAAGTCGGCCTATTAAAGAAAGACCTGACAAAATTGACCCAACTTGTATCTAGACAATCGAAGTTACTCTGTCGTAGTTAGAAGACCTCAAGTCAAGTTCGTCCGAGTTACATCTAAGTTTGTTGCGCCTCAATTTGAAATTCTAATTTGATGCGGTGGTTATTGAGGTGTCGAACCAAGGCCAGGGCCGGCCCTGGAGGAGGGTGGCACTGGGCGATGCCCCTGGACCTATAATTTGAGAGGGTCCAAAAGGTTTTTTTTTAGTATTATGTATTATAGACATGTAATTGGGGCCTTGAATAGTTGAGCTCAAATTCATATTTCAGATTTTTTTGATATTGTCTTTTACTTTTATCTTTTTAGACATGTTATTGGGGCCTTGAGTAGTTGGGACTCAAATTTATTTTGAACCTTTTTTTTTCCGCCCCGGGCCTCCTCTATAGAAGGACCGGAGCTGTGTCGAACACCAAAGAGTGTGTCATTTGGTAGAGAGGGAAGATGTGCGTCCAAGGTCACCTTTTCACTGATCTCTGTCTGAAGATTTCTATGGTGCTTGGCAAACAGAAGCTGACCTCCTAAGAAAGTCGACCTCTTGAGAAGTCATTCTAATAACCATCGACCTGAAAGAAGTCTGGCCTGAAGAAAGCCATGAGGAAGCCCGACCTGAAAGAGATCCAACCGAAAGGAAGTCGGCCTACAAAAAACAGAGTTGTTAAAGATCTATCCAACTTGCATCTAGCCAACCGAAATTACTTGATCCTCTCGGACCGATCAATGTTTTTTTTAATAATGATTCTTACCTTTTGGATTTTTATCTAAAAATCAATTTTCAAAATTTATATATATTTGATGTCGGATTTAATCAATGTTTGATAGGTTAATGTACTATTTCGTAACATACGGGTTCATGTGATTGAGAAATAAATTCATTTTGTGATTTAATTAATATGGTTATTATATTTGTATTATAGGATTTAGGGTTTTCATGTACAGAACTTGTTAATCCACACCTTTATTAATGATAGACTGATAATGAATATGGATCCATCATATATAAGACACGATCCTGTTGAATTAATAATCTGACAAATTTTACGTTGATCATTATCAAAGAGACTAGGATGTTGTCACCTAACTCCAACGGAAGACCATCCTGTTGCTCTTCTTCTACTTCTTCTCGTGAAATTTTCTATGAATAAAATTTTCAAATTTCATAGACAATACTTATGGACGATGATTTTTTGTTATATTCAAGTTCCATCGTCTATTTTTGTATTTAATTTTTATCGCATTATCGATGTTACTAGATCCTTATGCTAGATTTATTTTCATGTTTCGAGTTCTTAAGCTTTAGAATTCATACGGTTAGAAAAACAATAATTTCTCATTTTTAAAAGCCGACTTTTAAAATATACATCTATTTGAAATTTACATCTTAATGTACACCCATAGGGATTCTGAGTTCTCATTTATTTGTTGGCCATGAAAAGGACTAAATTCGAATAATCTTGCACTAAAGTTGCTGTCTATGAAGTCCTACAAATTATGAGAACAAGATTGGCTATAAACATTGATAAAGAGATACTAAATAAAAAATAGTAGGACAATACGGGGTCGAAAGTCCACACCATACAACGGCACCAACAGAGTAACTGTTGTCCCAAAACTCAAATATCAACTAACACATAAATAAAGCACTCAAATATCAACTAACACATAAATAAAGCATTCCTTCATTACGATCCAAACTACATAGCGATTTAGCTAATTTGATTTAATGAGCGTCTCGCTGTACTCCCAAAGCTTTCTTGCTAATGTCTCATTTCGACCGTTGGCAGTTGTCTTCTCGATGTTGCAGTCAGCAAAGTATTTCCCGCTGACTCCCTTCACACTCGGATGCAATGCGACGTAGCAGGTAGTCGCTGCTCCCTGTAAGGTCCGCAATGAGACGCACAATATTTATCATGCACAATACAACTGACCTCGTTTATTGAATTGTTTTTATATTCTATTATTTCAATTTAATTGAAGGAAATGCATTTCAAATAAATTAATTATTTCCTTAAAAATTCCTATAATTCGAATGTAATTAAAATCTCTCTTTGTTTATATTCCACTCATTTCAAAATGACACAGAATAACGAACCTGAGGAATACTCTTCCACAATACGCAAGTTGTAGCTCTTAGCACGGCTGCAAGCGAAAGAAATTTCGGAATCTGAGTTTGACCTTTACAAATTTTCAGTGCAAAGTTATAAAACTATTGGTTTGTAGGTTTGAGGAGCATACCAACAAAGATAGTTGCGTGTCTCCCCAAGTTCGTCTTAATAAGTCCAGGATGAACAGAATTTGCCGTAACATTGACGCCCTCTTCCTGTTGAACATGAAAGTGTTTTGAAGTTGTGAATTGCTCGGAAGATATGTAATTCTAGATGATATATATATAAATTTTGTTAAACTGTTGTAGTTTTGCTATGTCTTTGCTTTTATAGGATGAGAATGCGGCATTATTTTGATAAGTAATGAAAACAGATTAGAGAAGACGGGAATGCCTTTAAGCGCCTAGCGAGCTCATTAGCGTGCAATATGTTTGCCAATTTGGACTGTCCATATGCCAATTTATCATTGTATCTGTAAAGAGAAATAGAAATTGGGATCATTCAGCCAAATCGAAGAATGATACTCTTTGTGAATAGGAGTGAATCGATGGCAACTTACGCAGCCTTGTCGTTGATTTTGTTGAATCTTATTCCTCCTCTATATGTTGTGAGGTGAGCTGCAGAAGATAAGTTCACGATACGACCTTCAATCCCTGTTTTCTCTGCTGTGCTTTTAATCTTTGGAAGCAGAAGATTTGTCAACAAAAAGTGACCTGGAATCAAGAGAAGAGTCGGCCATATCGCATGGTAAAATAAAATCAAACATAGAAATCTAGCAAAAGTCACATTGATTTGCAAATGCACGATACTTGAAAAGCTAAAGACACGTACCGATATGATTCGTAGCAAACTGCATCTCTATCCCGTCCTCTGAAAGCTTGAATGGGCAGTACATAACACCAGCATTGTTTCTGAAAATAAATCGAACTCGTGAGATTTCGGCGAAAATCATATGAGAAATGCGCGATGCTTAAACATGAGAATCATGTACTTACATCAAGATATTGAGAGGTAGATTCATCGAAAGAAATCTGTCAGAAAAGTCTCGCACGGACTTCTGTGAGCTAAGTTCGAGGTGTATAGTGTCAATTCTGGCAGATGGAGTGTTCTGTAGAATACTCTGCTTCACACTTTCGGCAGCCTCCGTGTTCCTAGCACCAATGATGACATGAGCACCTCTGAGGGCCATCACTCTTGCAGTCTCCGCTCCAATCCCACTGCTTCCCCCTGTACCACAATAACGCTCTCATTATAGATCTACTGCTACAACAGATCCAGATGCTCAAAATCGAAGTGAATAACTCATCAAAATGTCCCAAAAGTTGAAGTAACACAACGAAGAAGATTAAGTGGTGGAACAACTCAGATCATTGCAGAAAAGAGATCGATTAAATCTGGAGAGCGATTTCTCCAGATCTAAAGCAACGCAAGAGAGCGAAGAGGAAGGAGAAAGTACCGGTGATGATGACGGTGAGGCCGGATGCGTCGATGCCTTCGGTGACTTGCTCAGCGGTGGAAGCCGATCCGAAGCCGCTTGGTCCGGGGATGCCAGTGGCTTCCCGGAAGTATCCCATTTCGCCGGAGAAGAGAGAGCACAAGAGAGATCCGGGGGGGGGGGGGTAGCGTCGAGAGGGGAGACGATAAGAAGGTGGAGCAAGGGAGACGGCATTTATAGGAGATTACACCTGGCAAGGGAGCGGGATCTGCAGAATCGAAGTCGTGCGGAGGCGCTGGTTGTCACGACGGTGGAAATGTGCGGTTTACTCTATGCGGACGGGGGAGACGAAGCAATGGAAGCTTCTAGAAGGTGCCCAGGTGTCGCGAATAGATGCAATCGTTAGAAGCTTCTTCTCCCGGTAGGCGGTACGCGTCCACCGTCTCCGACGACGGACGGTCACGTCAGCATTAATTGGCCGACGACTTCGCGCCTAGCCAACTCCGCGCCCGTTCGCGTAATAACGCTGCGCGGCGCGCTGACGGTCTAACGGGCTATTCGATTTAGATTTGAAATATCGAACCGAACCGAACCGATATTTTGAATCGGATTTGAGTCGGTTTAAGTTGATCGAACCGGAGCAGATATAAATTGTTTGGTTCTGGGCGGATTGAACGGACAACTAGTAATAATATAATGGCCCGTGGTCCTCGTGAAATATTATTTAATCAAAATGAGCACATTATTGGAAGGAATCTTTCTGCAAAAGTCTTAAAATAATTATAATGCGATAAAAATAAGTCACCTCATCCAAGCCGTTACAAAATTGATGAAGTTGTCTTCTTTTCGTTTTTAATTAGACTTCCATACATTAATTTGCGTGTCCGAATATAAAAAATAAAAAAAAGAAAAAGAGAAAAAAACTGAAAAGTCGAGAGAGCCCTTCGCGGAACATATACATAAATATTTATAAATACGTGATGATAAAATATCAGTGGTGATCATGGTAAAATTGGGAAGATATTATGGAAAAATGGAGATCATAGTTCATGTCTGCTTGTGGTATATCAATCCGGGCTAAAAGAGCTCGGTCAGACTGAAGGGCTTAGCCTAGTGATTTGACTCGAAGTAAAATGATAATTCAGCAAAGCATGGTAGTTCGACACAGCTCAATAGGGCGGCGGACTAGCTCAACTTGTCAACCTAGCTTGGCAGATTAGACTAGATTGGACCAGCTCGGGAAGTCAGCCGGTCATATTAGTTCAATGGGTCAACCTAGCTCGACAGCTCAAACTAACTTGACATGTTGACCCAACTCGCTCGAACTACCGTAATAATGCTAGTGCAGTCAGCACTAATAACAAACTCAAGTTTTGATATATGAAAAAAGATTAAAGTTATATCATGTGTTTTCTAATATATGAACTTATTGGTGCAATTTACACTAATGGTCTAATTCAAATTTTGATAAATGACAAATAAGTTAAGTTAGGTGTTATCATGATCTAACTTTGTTACCGAGTGTGCAGGGTTAACTAACTTGACAGAACTAACTTGACAGGTCAAGAGGATCTGACACCAAGCAAGAAGTCCAGTCGGGATGTGCGATTCCCGAGTGGTGAAGTTTAGATGTGTGATTCCGATAGGAAGACCTGGTGGGTCAGATTGACGTCAAGGAGGAAACTTGACACACAGTAAGTGAAGATAACTTACTGGAGGAGAGTGACTAAGTGAGAACGCATCCTGGTTGAGGGGGCAGTAGGTGTCGGTCTAATTTAGGACCATTTCGAAAACTTAAATTGAGACCTTGACTAGATCCTGATTTGAAGGATAGAGTCTAAGTTATAAATTAATCTTATTATTGTTGTGCTAACTTTATTTTACATGTTAGATATGTCGTGTTAAACTAACCTAACTTACAGGGCAAAAGGAGCAAAAAGGGTTCGACTGAACAATACCTGAGACGCCTTCAAGAGTTGGAAGGCTCCTTCGTATTATTCATAGAAGGTTCATTTAGTGCTATGGAAGATGTCTTCCAATGGATAATATTTAGACCTCGTCGTAGATAATGACTAGCGATTTCGATATAGGATTTTGCCTATGGAAGGCGCCATTAAGGCTGTGGAAGGCACCTTCCGCCTGTTGGGACCTTAGATGGCTAGAGGGGGGGTGGATAGCCTCTTTGAAAAACACTAAACACAAATTTCTTCAAGAACTTTGTTAGCACAGCGGAATTAGAAAACTAAAACAAGAAAGCACAGCACACTAACTCAGAGATTTACGAGGTTCGGGGATAACTTGCCCCTACTCCTCGGCGTGTCCGTAAGGTGGACGAATCCTCTTGATCTTTCGGTAGATCACACCCCGGAAGCTATCCGGCTAAAGGATTCTCCTTCTCGGTGGAGTAACCTCTCCACAAAGTCTTTAACAGCAGTAAGAAATTAAGCACAAGACTTACAGTAGTGGCTCAAGTGAAATGATCAAAGGAAGCTCACAGCCACAATCAGCGAAGAACAAGCACACTGCTTCAATCTTCCAGAGAGTTTTTCTCCACAGTGTTTTTCACAGCAAGAGCACAAAAAGCATTGTTCCGAGAGCCTCTCCTCTCCACCTTCATATGCCTCTCTGCTCTGAAACGGATCTCTGCCAAACCTGCAGCAAATCCCTGCAAATCCCTGCAACCGTCCACGACGTCGCCAATCACGCTTCTTCCTTGTCTGATTGTCTCAGCTCCCACCAATGGCATCCTCGTTTCCACTGGTACCTCTGAGCTTGAACCTATCAGCACAAGTCAAGCTGATTTCGACCAAACGGCTGCCTACAGATCGCAAACGAGACGTTGCTACCAAAACTGGTTTGTCCGCAGCGAGACACAGTAAAAGCTTTTTCGTCGCCTTCTACTAATGATCCTTAATTTGAATTCACTCAACATCAAGTAATCTGTAACCTGTAACTTCGAGAAAGCTTACAGCAGATGGTTAGAAACGAAATAGGTAAAAGCAATTGCGAATCAGAAACAATAAGAGAAAGCGCATGCAAAACAAGCCATACTGTGGATCGGTCAGCAGACCGATCCACGCTTCTATTTATCGTCACTGATCGGTCTGGTGACCGATCAGGTGCTTGTCTGATCGGTCCCAAGACCGATCCACCCCTTCACGCGAATCGGCTCTCCTCTGATCGGCCTGGACCGATCAGATTCACCGGATCGGTCCGTAAGACCGACAAGATTCACTCGCCATCGAGGATCATCCGATCGGTCCCGGACCGATCAAGATCCACTGGTGCTCGAGTGTTATCCGATCGGTCCCGGACCGATCAAGATACACCGGTGCATCGAAGTTTTCGATCGGTCCCCGGACCGATCAAGATCCACTCGGTGCTCGAGTGTTATCCGATCGGTCCCCGACCGATCAAGATACACTCGCTGTGCTATCGAGTTTCGATCGGTCCCGACCGATCGATACACTCGGTGTTATCGAGTGTTGCCCGATCGGTCCGCAGATCGATCAGTAAAATCACAGTAGGCTACTGATCGATTCCTGATCGGTCTGCAGACCGATCAGGCACTAATCGGTCTGCAGACCGATCCAAAGCTGTGAGTCTCGAGTCAAGCTTCCAAGCTTGCTACCCTCACCTGCGGTCCGGAGAGCGTGCTACCGAACCCTCTCCGACCATACATGCCAAGCTTCCACACTTGGACTTCCCAATTGCCTGGTTTCACTCACCAGGACTTTCCAACTGCCTCACTCCCAGGGACTTTTCAACCGCCTAACATCCCGCTTAGACTTAGTCCGGAGAACGAGCTCTCTCCGACTTCCCGTGCCAAGCTCCCCGCTTGGACTTTTCCCATCCACTTAATCAACCTTAATCAGTAATTAATCCGAGTTAAATTAATATCTGATTCAAACTTAAATCAGTGTCAACATCAAAACAACATCCAGGTCAGACTGTATCAACAATCTCCCCCTTTTTGTTGTTTGACAACACAATTTAAGTTTAGATCAGAAAAACGCTCATATCCATAATTTCAGGGAAATTAAGATCTCCCCCTAAGATGGATATAACTCAGTTACCTTCTCCTTTTTTTTATATTGATTCAAAGAGGTCAAATCGTCTCTAAACTTAATTATTCTCTCCCCCTTTGTCAAACACCGAAAAGGTGTAAAATAATGAATAAGACTGACAAGCACCTCCCTCTTTTAACCAATAACGCCTCAATCTTAATCCACATAAAAAAATACGGTATATGAAAAATAATGGCATATGAAACATCATAAGTGTATCATGAATAGTGAAGCATCATAAATAGCATGAATATAAGAAACACAGCTAACATCCAGTTCAGATAAATGTATCAAAGACATAGTATCAACAAAACAATCAAAACATAGAGAATGTCAGCCAACATCCTCATCAAGAGGATCATCCGCAGCATCAGCTGGAAGAGTGGAATCCTGAAGAGGCATGCTGCTGCCTGAGGGTAGCTCGCTCGCGGAGTGCTGAGGAGGTGGATGGCCGGCCATCCATCCTAGAAATGCCTGATGTGTCGCCAACTGCTGTCTCTGTAGAGTATCGAAGCGCTGATCAATCTGGAGGCGCAGGCCATCGAACTCTGCAGCCACCATCTCCTCGTGGCGGTCAAACCGGCTCTCCAGCTCAGCGATCTGCCAGCGCAGATCTGGATCCTCCTCGCCATATGCAGCAGCAGGAGGACGAGCAACCTGTCGTGGAAGTGGTAGCTCACCCAGTGCCCTCCCATCCTTCCACCTAACCGGCCCATCCTGACTTAGGATTCCGGACTTGGAAAACGCACGTTTCCCAAGTCGACAATCCTGCCTGACCATCTTCACTATCCTCCCCCTAGAGACGTCAATACCCATGGACTCGAGCCAACCAGTAATTATATGCCCAAAAGGCATATAGATGTTGTCGCCGCTCGGTTCGCTATGGGATATGATAGACATATAGACACTCGACATAATATCAAAATCTAGACGTCGACGTAACCCATAAAGCATCAGACAGTGATATGGTCGAATTTCTGCCAACGGTTTAGAGGTGATAGGTAGAAGACATTGTGTGACAACTTTGAAAAGGATGTAGTCAGGAGCAGAGAGTCTAAGGGCTGCAAATGTAGGAAAGTCGTCATCTAACTCATCTAAACCATCCAGTCTCGGATGACCAAAGAAGTACTCATAGATTGAGTCAGAAGAGACATTAAGAGGATGAGGTACGGGTTCAGGCAAAACAGGATAGATGGAGAACACCGTCCCCGAACACAAACGACAACCTAAATACTCAAAGAAGGCAATTATGTTGAGATCAACGTTTTGCTTAGCCACTCTTGTTCTATAACTACCATCAGGAGTCCGATGAAGGTTGTTATAGAATTCAGATACTAGATCAAAGTTGATGTCCCTTTCTAGAAAAACCAAAGAATCGAGCTTGTAGTAGGCAATGGTTTCTAAAATAGAGGGACAAGATTCCTGCATGAACTTCTTATCAACAGATCGACAAGGGAGTAATTTGAAAGTCCTCTCCTTAAATGATTTTTCAAATTGTTGGTTGGGGAATCTCCCCGAACTAGCCGGTTGAGGTCGGGAGGTAGCAGGAGCTTTGGACTTGGATTTGGATTTCTCGGTTGGTTCCTTAGAGGTACCCTCACCACTAGTGGGTTTCTTCCTAACCATTTGGACAATGGGAAACAAAGAGAGAGCACCGGCCATGGGCAAACCACCAAACACAAACCACAGTCACCGTAAGAAACATGATAACGTGAACTGCCAAAGACAATAACAGTAGAGATTAGAGATCGAGAGATTACCTCGGTGCCATTTTGACCTTCGGCTTTTAGAAGACGATGGGTCGAGAATACGGGAGGAAGAAAGGGGCGTCGGGGCGTCGGTCGGCTAGGGTTGTGAAAAAGAAGAAGATCGGGAAGAGAGGAGGTCAGGAGGATTTAATGAGGGGGTAGCGCACAGTGTAATCTGATCGGACGGCTGTCCGATCAGGATCGATTTTAACGCACAAAAAGGGTCTGATCGGTCCCCTTGACCGATCAGGAAACCCTCTGATCGGTGCTCGGATCGATCAGGGGCCTTCCTGCGAACCATAGAGAGCTGATCGGTCCTTGGACCGATCAGAGATCGAACAGAGAGGTTGAAGAGGTTGAGACTCTCCTGATCGGTCCCTGGACCGATCAGATGTGAATCGTCGCGTGAGATCCTCCTGATCGGTCCCTGGACCGATCATTTGTGATTGTCGCGTGCCAGAACCTCCTGATCGGTCCCTGGACCGATCAGAGAGTCTCCTGATCGGTCGTGAGACCGATCAGTGTCTGATAATTCAGATTTCTGATATCTGAATTCGAGCAACTGATTTCGCAGTCGTTTCTCTCGAGAATTCTGAAAATTCAGAACTTCTCAAATTCAGAACACAGAACTTAAACATCTACGAACAAGAACATTTCCTAATTGCAAGCTCTGAAAGTCCTAACATTCTAGGTTTTTTTTTATTAAGTTACAAGTTAGTTTCAGACATTTCAGAGTTTCAAAACCTGAAATATCCAACCCTGTCATGTTTAGTTTTAAATTTGTCAAAATATATCCTAAATTACTATTCTTACATTATCAACTCATCTTATCATTAAAGATACCAATCCAAAGTATCAATCAACACATCAATCATGATTAGATAATTTCTAGACAAAAGTCCAACCAAGATTCCTTGGTTGGAATATATGAGTAAGATCTAGGAGTCAAATACACATGAATTATGTAATGACCTTCCCCATACTCAATTTATGTCTCTTCAACCTACTTATTCAAGGGATGCATAGTACATTTTGAATAAATTGGTTGTTCCTAGCATCTCACCCCATTTCTAGCAAACAAAAACAATTTGTTAAACCTTATCGTTTGTGTGAGATGTCCCCAAATTGCCCAAATCAGTTTCCCAATTACTCTTGTCATTTTAATAGTCCTTATTGATCATGGTGAAGTTCTAATGACCTAAGGAGCCAAACACATTCCCAACTCCCTCCTTAAATGACTAAATTCATTCTCCGGAAGGGGTTTTGTGAAGATATCGGCTAGGTTTGACTTTGACTCAACATATGTGAGCACAATGTCTCCCCTAGCTACGTGATCTCTTATGAAGTGATGACGCACTTCAATGTGTTTGGTCCTCGAATGATGGACTGGATTTTAGTTAGGTTGATTGTGCTAATGTTGTCGCATAGCACTTGTACACCCTTATAAGAGAGTCCATAATCCTCTAGGGTGTGTATCATCCACAACAACTGTGATACACTCTCTCCCATGGCAATATATTCAGCCTCGGTCGTGGAGAGAGCAACACAATGTTGCTTCCGACTTGACCAACTAACTAAACATGAACCTAAAAATTGGCAACCCCCACTCGTACTTTTCCGATCCAATTTGCACCCAGCATAATCGGAGTCGGTATAACCTATCAAGTCAAATGATTCAGTACGAGGGTACCAAAGACCTACTCTAATTGTGCCTTTAAGGTATCTCAGAATTCTCTTAACTGCAATTAAGTGAGATTCCTTGGCACAGACTTGATACCTAGCGCACATGCCCATAGCAAAGAGTATGTCCGGTCGACTAGCTGTGAGATATAGAAGGCTACCGATCATGCTTCTATATTGCGTTAGATCAACTGATTTTCCACTCTCATCATTGTCAAGACGAGTGCTCGTCGCCATAGGAGTGGATACTTCCTTAGAATCACTCATTTTGAATTTCTTAAGCATCTCTTGAGTGTATTTTGCTTGATGGACATAAATGCCATCTCTAGTTTGTTTGATTTCTAGTCCAAGGAAGAATGTCAATTCTCCCACAAGACTCATTTCAAACTCACTTTCCATGTGAGTGATAAATTCATTTAAATAGCCCTTGTTATTTGAGCCACAAATTATGTCATCGACATATACTTGGGCTACAAAAATATTTTCACCATCTCGACGAAGAAATAGTGTTGGGTCTATTTGACCCCTTACAAAACCCTTTTCTAATAGATAAGTCGACAACCTTTCGTACCAAGCTCGAGGTGCTTGTTTTAGCCCATAAAGAGCTTTCTTGAGCTTGAACACGTGGTTTGGAGCTTCAGTATTCACAAACCCCGGTGGTTGTTCAACGTAGACTTCTTCTTTAATGAAACCATTTAAGAAGGCCGATTTAACGTCCATTTGATAGAGCTTGAAACCTCTATGTGCAGCAAAAGCTAGCATTGAACGAATGGACTCCAATCGTGCCACAGGAGCATAGGTCTCATCATAATCGAGGCCTTCAACTTGACTATAGCCCTTGGCTACTAGTCTTGCCTTGTTTCTTACTACCTCTCCTTTTTGGTTTAACTTATTTTTGAAGACCCATTTAGTTCCAATAATGGTGGTCTTCTTAGGTCTAGGAACCAAGTCCCACACTTGGCTTCTTTCAAATTGACCTAACTCATCTTGCATAGCTATGACCCAATCAGGATCATGCAATGCCTCATCAACTAGTTTAGGTTCGATTTCTGAGATCAAAGCAACCTCATTCGACTTATTTCTGAAGAATGATCTAGTCCTAACCCTTGTTGGATGTCTCCCACAATCTGGTCTTGTGGATGACTAGAGACTATCCTAGATTGCCTTGGAGTTGGCGGTGCCTCATGAGTGGTCTCACTCGGCACAGGCAAGAGATCAGATTGAGCACTTTCTTGCCTTTGCTCATCATCTTCAGAGTCAACTTCGACTCTTCCAATGTTTTGATCATTCAAACTTAGATTTCTAAGTTCGAATTGAATTTCTCCTACATCCCTTGATTGATCATTTGATTTAGGGATTTCTTCAAATGCTACGTCTGAGGACTCTTCAATCAATTTAGTCCTCTCATTGTAGACTCGATAGGCTTTGCTGGTAAGAGAGTACCCGACCAATATCCCTTGATCAGCCTTAGCCGTGAACTTCCCAAGATGGTCCTTGGTGTTTAAGATAAACACTTTACAACCAAACACCCTAAGATGTTTAATTGTAGGCGGTTTCCCAAACCAAAGTTCATGGGGAGTCTTTCCTAAAACCTATGTATTAAAACTCGATTTTGCACATAGCAAGGTATTCACGCTTCACCCATAAGTAGCTCGGTAGTGAGTACTCATGAAGCATGCTTCGTGCAGCCTCTTGTAGGACTCGGTTCTTTCTCTCCACAACCTCATTTTGCTGTGGGGTCCTTGGAGTAGAGAACTCATGCCTATATCCCTTTTCTTGACAAAACTCTAAAACCTATGATTTTGAAATTCCCACCATGATCACTTCTAATGGTTTTAATTGTTGTCGATTTTCATTTTCAGTTCTTCTACAAAAGGAAATAAAAATATCTATAGTTTGGTCCTTATGTTTCAAGAAGAAAGTCCATGTGTATCTAGTAAAATCATCAACGATTACCAAACAATATCTACTTCCATTCAATGATATTACACTACTGCAATCAAATAGGTCCATGTGCAATAAATCTAAAGCGTAGATGTACTTACATTGCTTTTACCTTTATGGACAGCTTTTGTTTGCTTACCCTTTTGACATGCATCACATAGTTTGGTCTTGTGGAACTTGATGCTTGGTAAGCCTCGCACTAATCCTTGGTTGGCCAACTTCCGGATGTTCTTCATGTTTACATGTGCCAATCTTCTATGCCATAACCAAGACTCTTCTTCTTTCGACATGAAACACTTAATCAAAGCATTAGTAGCACTTTTAAATGATACTTGATAAATATTGTCAACCCTTGTGCCTACTAGTACTGTGTCAAGTGTGTCAATGTGTTTAACCAAACATTGACTTGAATGAAATTCAATTGTGTAACCCGTATCACACAATTGGTGACACTTAGGAGATTAAAAGTCATCCCCTTGACTAGAAGGACATTCTTGATATGAAGACATTCGGATATATGAATGTCTCCAATTCCTACAACCTTAAGGCTACCATTATTACCAAAAGACACATTACCTCTACTTTTATTTTGAATGGTAGTAAACAGTGATTTGTTCCCAGTCATGTGCTTGGAGCATCCACTATCAACAAACCAAGTTGATAGATGCTCCCCCTCGACCAATGCCTACAATACACGAAAAATAGAGGTTTTAGGTACCCAAATCTTGGGACCTAATGCTTCTACAACGAAAGACCTAGGAACCCATGCCTTGGTCATACCTTTCCTAGTTCCATGAACTCTAGAAACATGTGATCTACTATTTTGAGTTCTAGACATTAGAGAAATGAAACTCGACTCCTTGGGTTGATACCCTAACCCGGCTTTGTTGTAAACCGCCCTTTGGGCATTTAGAATCATGTCTAGAGTCTTAGAGCTAGTTGAGAATTTCTCAAGCATTTTCTTGAGTTTCTCAACCTCACCCTTTAAGGCCTTGTTCTCATCCTCAAGGACTTCTAGATGTAGGTCATCGACCTCATCTTCCCTAAGGGTCCTTAAGGTTTTTACTTCTTCTTTCAACAATTTATTTTCTGTTTTTGACTTTTTAAGCAATGTAGATAAGTGAGTGATAGTTTTATAACACTTTTCTATATGAGAAGAGGTTACCTCTTCATCATCCGAAGATGATGAAGCCGTGGTTGAAGCGCTTGAGTCATCACTCTCGGATTCTGACTCTTCCCTTGCCATGAGTGCCAATTGCCGAGTGCTCTTTTCCATCTTCTCTTCTTCCTCCGATGAGCTTGATGAGGACTCATCCCAAGTGGCCTTGAGAGCCTTCTTCTTCTTGGCTCTTTCCTCCTTCCTTTTGGCTCGCTCCTCCTTCCTCTTTAGTTTCGGACACTCGCTCCGAATGTGTCCTTTCTTGCTACACTCATAACATGTAACATTAGATTTATCAAAATTTTGATCATTAGTTTTACCTTTTCCTTTGTATCTTCGGCCTCTTCTCATAATCCTCCTTACGAAGTTCGCCATCTCGCTTGATGATGATCCACTTTCATCATCGGATTCGGAAGAAGAGGTGGATGAGGAAATCTCCTTTTCTTTCTTCTTTTCCTTCTTCCTTCTTCCATCCTTGCTCTTTGGTCCTGCAAATAAAGCAATACCCTTCTCTTTTGACCTTTGTTAGCAAGCTCATGAAGTTCCATCTCACAGAAAAATTCATCTAGTTTAACAATGGAAAGATCCTTGGATACCTTGTAGGCATCTACCATGGATGACCACAAGGCATTCCTAGGAAAAGATTTAAGAGCGTACCTTACTAGGTCACGGTTTTCTACCCGTTCATCCACGGAGTGGAGACCATTGATGATCTCCTTGAATCTCCCATGAAGTTCACTCACCGTTTCATTGTCCTTCATGGTTAGATTTTGGAGCTGATTCAAGAATAGGTCCCTCTTGGCAATCCGAGAATCTCGAGTTCCCTCTTGGAGCTCGATGAGTTTGTTCCATAGGTCTCTTGCACTTGAGAACGGACCTACCTTGACGAGTTGGTCCTTGGCGATTCCACATTGCAAGGTGACCATAGCCTTGGCATCGGCTTGTGCTTTGCGGAGTTGTTCGGTAGACCACTTTGACGACTCGAGTTCCTTACCTTCTTCATCCTTTGGTGGTGTGAAACCTTCCTTGATTGAGAACCACATGGCTATGTCGGTTTTGAGGTAGTACTCCATGCGGCCCTTCCAATATTGAAAATCTGCTCCTTCGAAGTAAGGCGGACGGTTGGTGCTAAATCCCTCCTTCATGGCCATTGTTTTGCTCTTCGGGTTGTTAAGCCGAAATGAAGAGCACCAGGCTCTGATACCACTTGTTGGGACCTTAGATGGCTAGAGGGGGGGTGGATAGCCTCTTTGAAAAACACTAAACATAAATTTCTTCAAGAACTTTGTTAGCACAGCGGAATTAGAAAACTAAAACAAGAAAGCACAGCACACTAACTCAGAGATTTACGAGGTTCTGGGATAACTTGCCCCTACTCCTCGGCGTGTCCGTAAGGTGGACGAATCCTCTTGATCTTTCGGTAGATCACACCCCGGAAGCTATCCGGCTAAAGGATTCTCCTTCTCGGTGGAGTAACCTCTCCACAAAGTCTTTAACAGCAGTAAGAAATTAAGCACAAGACTTACAGTAGTGGCTCAAGTGAAATGATCAAAGGAAGCTCACAGCCACAATCAGTGAAGAACAAGCACAATCTTCCAGAGAGTTTTTCTCCACAGTGTTTTTCACAGCAAGAGCACAAAAGCATTGTGCCGAGAGCCTCTCCTCTCCACCTTCATATGCCTCTCTGCTCTGTAACGGATCTCATGACGTCGCCAATCACGCTTCTTCCTTGTCCGATTGTCTCGGCTCCCACCAATGGCATCCTCGTTTCCACCGGTACCTCTGAGCTTGAACCTATCAGCACAAGTCAAGCTGATTTCGACCAAACGGCTGCCAGCAGATCGCAAACGAGACGTTGCTACCAAAACTGGTTTGTCCGTAGCGAGACACAGCAAAAGCTTTTTCGTCGCCTTCTACTAATGATCCTTAATTTGAATTCACTCAACATCAAGTAATCTGTAACCTGTAACCGAGAAAGCTTACACAGATGGTTAGAAACGAAATAGGTAAAAGCAATTGCGAATCGAAACAATAAGAGAAAGCGATGCAAAACAAGCCATCTTGTGGATCGGTCTGCAGACCGATCCACTCTATTTATCGTCACCGATCGGTCTGGTGACCGATCGGTGCTTGTCTGATCGGTCCCAAGACCGATCCACCCTTCAGCGAATCTGGCACCGACTGTGGACCGATCAGGACTCAGCTGGATCGGTCCGTAAGACCGATCGATTTCACTCGCCATCGAGGATCATCGATCGGTCCGGACCGATCGGTATCCACGATGTGCTCGAGTGTTATCGATCGGTCCGGACGATCGATATACACTCGATGTTCTCGAGTTTTGCTGATCGGTCCCGGACCGATCAGAGGTCGATCAATGTGCTCGAGTGTTGCTGATCGGTCGATCGATCAGATCGATCTGAACCGATCGGTAGATGCCCGGATCGGTGCAGACCGATCAGCCGTCATCAGTGCCCGGATCGGTCTGCAGACCGATCCAAAGCTGTGAGTCTCGAGTCAAGCTTCCAAGCTTGCTGCCCTCACCCCTGACGGTCCAGAGAGCGTGCTACCGAACCCTCTCCGACCATACATGCCAAGCTTCCACACTTGGACTTCCCAATTGCCTGGTTTCACTCACCAGGACTTTCCAATTGCCTGGCTTCACTCACCAGGACTTTCCAACTGCCTAACATCCCAGTTAGGACTTTCCCACTGCCTGACTTCACTCACCAGGACTTTCCCGTGCCAAGCTCCTCGCTTGGACTTTTCCCAATCAGGTCAATCAGGTTAACCAAGTCAACCTTGATTAGTAATTAATCTGAGTTAATTTAATATCTGATTCAAACTTAAATCAGTGTCAACATCAAAACAACATCCAGGTCAGACTGTATCAACACCGCCCTCCATAAAAGGGGATCTCAACCAAGCTTTCTGTAACACCCGTAAATTTTGTCTATTCTAAAAGGGCAAAAAGAAATAGAAGAAGAGAAAATAAATAAAAATATATTCATAAATGACCCGAGCAAGGAATTAAACTCGAGACCTCTTAGTTGAGATTAGTTTAAGTTGCCATTAATGTGGTGGTAAAGCATCACATTAGCAATAGGAAACAATTCCTTATAAGCAGATTTTGTGTGAAGAGATGTTTCAACTTCCACTAAGTATAAAAAGGAAATGAAGAGACTAAAAACCTAACTCTTGATTTCCTTTCTTCCTCCCTAGCCGAATTCCCTCTCCCCTCTTGTTATTTTTTGGCCAAGAACCCTAGGGTTCCAAATTTCCAAAGCTTTTCAAGAAAAGAACCTAAGAGAAGGCTTCCCCACGAGGATTAGTACGTGGGGGAGGAGAAATCCGGAGACCAAGGCATATAAAGGAGGCTTATTCTCCCAAAACCTTAGTGGTATAATCGTAAGGAATAGCGAAAGGATGTAAGAATCTCTCACCTGCAGTATAAGTTACTTTAAAGATGCGTTTTGTAATGTCTTTTATGCATGAATTAGTAGATGCATGTTAAGAGATATGCTTTAGACGTGTTAAGGAAGAAGCATGTCATGTTATGTATGATGTCCTCTAAAGTTTTGGGATTAAGAGCATGTTTAGATCATCTTGATTTACTTCCCATTAAGTTTTAGGACTAAGAAGTATAATCAAGTGCCTAAAGTCCTTCCCTATAAGTACGGGGGAATTAAGCGCACATAATGTGTTTGGTTAAATGTCAAGCAAGTGCAAGTACAAGAAAGTAATAGTTAAAAGAAAGTATTTTACTTTAGAAAGGCATGTACCAGACGCAAGGTCCATGGGTGGGCTCCTAGATCACCCCTAGGCCCCTAGATCGCCTAGTAGTACCTTGATAGGTTCGGGATTAGATATCTCGGATCTTATTAAAGATGCGCGCAAAGTGGTATAATGTCGGGCTCAAAGCAAGATGATTATTATTTTCACTAATTATGTACTATAATGTTTTCAAACTTCATGGTTTGTTTTAGTGTAAGCTTCCCAAGTTGAGAATTTGAGTTATATTGTGTAGCATTGATGAACTCTATAAATATGGCAAGAATCCTATGTTCCTTACATTCTTAGCATGATTTTTAAGTTGATGGTTCACATAATAAACTGGTTTAAAAAAAATGCATGTCATGTACATATTTCCGAAGTATGGTTTTAGTGTGAGTTACTGTCAAGTGCATACTTGTGTTTTCCTCCAGTGGTTTTAAAAAGCATGTATTCTTTTAATGTTTCATTTTGTGAGTAGATGATACTTACTAAGCATCCGCTTATAGATTTACATTTCCTTATACTGCAGATAAAGGTAAAGAAAAGCTTGAGTAAGAGGGGGCAGCAAGAGCAGTGCTTAGTGGGTGTGTGTGTCAGAACCGTGGAAGAAGATCCTGGAACTTGCTAGTGCAAGGAACATGTTAAACCTTGGTGTAGTGTATTTTCCTATCTTTTGGCTATGCATGAAACACACACTGTTAATAATTGCTTAGGATGATTTATAGTTTGGTAGTAATTAGTGTGTCACAGACTCTTCCTCAAGAAAAGGGATATAATGGTAGTCCAAAGAGGAGTACAAAGGGGAGAACAACTTCCTTTGTAGGACTGGGTGTGCCCCCCCCCCCCCCCCCCCACACGGCCGTGTCATAGGCCGTGTGGAGTCACACGGGCTCAAACCTCTCCCTCTCGACCCAAGTGACACGCCGTGTGAATTCACACGGCCATGCCAGAGTGGGTTGTGTGATCCCCACACGACGTGACACGACTGTGTGGAGTCACACAGGCCCGAACTTCCTTCTCTCGACCAAGTTGACACGACCGTGTGAATGTACACGGTTGTGCCATGCTCTCTCTCTGGAGGACCTACATGGTCGTGCCCAACCTAGCCTCTGGAAGGGGTTATACGGTCGTGTGCTACACACGACCATGTAAGGCTTAGCCTCTGGAAATGTCACACGACCGTGTGACACACACGACCATGTGATGGGTCTTGCTTTAAAGGTAATACAACCGTGTGTCCTTTATATGGTCGTGCTCTGCACTAGCAGGGAAGGCCTTACACGATCGTGTGGCACACACGACCGTGCCCAATTTTAGGCCTGGTAGGCTACATGGTCGGTCATCTTTACACGACCATGTCTCGATTCCTCATGGGGTAAGTCTACATGGTCGGTCAGGGCCACATGGCTCAGGCCTCTAGCAGATCTAGACTTCATCTCAGTTTTGCTTCTCTCCAAAACACGACTTAGCAGTCGAAATAAGTTCGGAGGAGATCTCTGGGCAGAGTAGTGTGCACATAATGAAGTCTTTAGAAGGTATGAAAAGTGTAACATCCGTGCCTTAGATAAGGGCTGTAAAATACCGAAAATAGGCGAATATTAATAAGGAAATTTTTGGAAATTTTTCGGGAATTTTTCGGAGCTCGTATGGACGAGTTAACGGAGACAAAAATGGGGCCCGGAAAAGCCTGTTTAGGCTACCCCATTTTAACGAGGAAAAGATTTATTTCCTTTTATTTTAATTAATTATTTCTTCTTTTCCTTTGTTTTTCCCTCACCCGCGTGGTTTCCTCCCGAGCTCTCGCGACGCCGGCTTGCCCTAACCGCTGGCCGCGGTGGTTTTCTTCTCCTTCCCTTCCTGCGACGCCACATTCTCTCCTTATCCCGACGCCGAGCAGCGCCGAGCCCTAGGTGCCGACGCCGCCGACGCCTCTCCGATCTCCTCACGCGCGCCACGGTCGTTCCGACGCCGAGCAGCGCCGGTCTTCTCCTCTCCTCTGCGAGGCGTCGACGCCAACAGTGATCGTCGACGTCGTGCCCTAGTCGACACCCTACAGCCGATGCGACTCACAGCCGAACCCTAGAGCCGGTCCCGATCTCCTCTGCCAGCCACCGGGGAACCACGTCGGTCGTCGCAACCGAGGCAGTGCCCTAGCCTCTCCGCACAACGCCGAGCCCTGGATTTGATTCGCCGGACCTCCCTTCCCTCTGTGCTGCCGCCACCTTCTCCGACTGTAGACCAGTGCCAAGTTGTGCTCTAGCCGGATCTTGGAGGTAAGCAACGTACCGTGTGGGTTGTTGAGATGTTGTGTGATCAATTCATATTTTTCCCTTGTTCACCAGAGGCGTGGATTGTTGAGGTAATCTGGTTGTGGAGTATTCTTCCCGCAACAACCACCTATAGTTGAGAATCGAACAGAAGGGAAGAATTCCAAGATGTGAGGTTACTGGTACTTGGGTATTCGGTTGGTGGGCAGCATGTTTGATCAGGGCAGAGAGGTAAATTTCAGTAGTGTTTCTTTGCCAGCAACACTCCAACCAGTAATCCTATCGGCTGTGAACTTGAGGTATGATGTAGGAATCTTAATACCTTTTGTAATTGTTGTGGTCTATGAATTTAGAATGGAACATGTGGTTGATCATGTTTTAGATTCAGGTGTAATTGGATTTAGGTCTTTGGATTGCTATCTAATGGTTTGTTTGGGGTTAAGGTAACCAACCCTAATTGACCATGAGATTTAATTAGGGTGTATTGATTTAGATTGTGCGTATTAGGGTTTTCCCTAATTTAGTCTTGTGGATTTTATTTAGTTATTTAAATTCTTATGAATGTTAGCTAAATAAAAATATATATTGATTGACACAGGACCTTGACGCGAGACGATATCTCGACGTCAGATTTGGACCAAATACGATCCTTTCTTTTTGGAGGTGGGTACTTTTGACTTTAAGTCGTTTGATATACATAGTAGTGAATTTAACAAATTGCATTAATTATGTTCCTCATTCTATTTTGGTTAATCACTACCCAAAACTTGTTACATACTTGATTGATTGCTTGGTTGCATCTCATGTATACTTTACCTGTTTATTCATGCTTGTAGGGGTAGTGATATACCATGTTTCACCATGTTCAGGACCTAGATTGTATATCTTATCTTATCTGTGTACCGTTGTTTTGATTCATTGACTTATGGTGCACTTTCTATATATATACATGGTTTAGCTCAGGATATTCTGTGGTTAGTGCCATGCACCATTTGCATGATTACATGCTGTGCAATAGTCTGCTCCATTATTGTTTAGCACATCGCCAGTTACATGGATCTGCACACACCACCACTCATGGGTTAGTGGTCGATTCAGGCAGTGTGTGTTACAGCAGGGACTTTGTTTGGCTCTGTTTGTCCGCTCATGGGTAGCGTGATGCAACGTGTTAGCCAGCAGGGATTCCTCCTCGTCATCGTGTACCGGGTGTTGAGAGCATTGCGCTCCCCCATTTATGATTTGGGGTAGGAGGATAGGTGTACTCCACAGCATCCCGTCCACTCGGTCACTCATCAGGAGTAGTGACGACAGAGTGCATGGTTGTCACAACCCTACCCACTCGACCTCACTATTGTGTGTGAGATGATCGACTGGCGTCAGGGGTGACCAGGACGCATCATTGGCATCATATGCATGATGCATTTATTGCTTGTGTTTGTGTTTGCTGCATTTATATGCTGCATATTGTTTGGATACCTATGTTTGACATGCATACAGGATTTCCATATCACTCGGACTGTTTGTCCTTATACCCAGGTCCTGGTTAGTACAGTTTCTCTCCTGTTTACTTCAAATGCATTTTTATCTTTCTTATATCAAGAGACTGTACACATGATTAGTGCTAGGTGTTATTTCTCTACTTTGTATATCAGTTGTACCTGCTGAGTGTTGGACTCACCCCGCCTCCATTGTTGTTATTTTTCAGGTTGATGCAGTCAGGAGAGAGTTCCAGTCGCTAGTCCCCTGCTGACCACGAGGGCTTAGTAATCTTTTGGTTTTTTTTCTTTATTAGTCTATGTTCAGACTTATTCTGTTTTTGATACTATGGTTTTTTGATACTATGGATCTGGTATGAATTTTCTGTGTCGATGGATTTTATTTCGATATGTTTTACTACATGCCTGCCTGGACGGCAGAAGAGGTGAGTAAATCGGATTTGTGCTTTATGGGTGTAGTGGAGTAGGGTTGATTTCGAGTCAAAGTATTATTCTTCCATTTACTTGTTATATAAACTGCGTGGAATGTTTGTGTATTGTATTTTATTTCTGCTATTATTCCAGCCGCATGTGGCTGAGGTATGTGGATATGTAGAAAGTTTCAGATTGTCCATCGTACAGGGGAGATGCTGCCGAAATTTCTTCGGACAGGGACTCCTCCGGGGCGTGACAATTTAGTGGTATCAGAGCTTAAGTTTTATGATCTTTGTTTTCGTATTTTGGATATTTGGGATAACTTGATATCAATTTATTTGGTATTAAAGCGCCAAGTTTGGCGATACTTGTTGTTTTTCGTGTTACGGATTTTTGAGATTTAACTGATATCAATTTATTGGTATCAGAGTGGGTTATGTTACCTGCTTTTGATATTCTGGATTTTTGGGTTAATCCAAGTTTGTGAGTCAAACTGGGTAGTTATTTTGGATTGCACGGATTTTCTATTATGTATATGTTATGGATTTCCGTTTCAGATTTAAATGGATTTCCGGTGAGTTTTACGTTCGGAATTTTGAGGTTAGAAGTTGGGGACTGGACAGCGATGGAACATCTTCAGACGACATATAGGTATGATGTTTAATTTTATAGTTTATGACATGTATTAGCATTCTTTATTTAATACCTGTCGGGTTGTTGTAACACATATTACATGTGATGGGTTAGCCATTGAGCATGGTTGACCTTAATAGAGATCAAGGATTATAGTCTCTGGTGATTTTTTCATATCATATCATCAGTAGTTTTAGTTTCTGTTACTACTAGTAGGAGATGGAGGCACATACCAGCCTCTGCTATTGTTAGCTGGCTAATGGATGATACCTACATATTCCTGTTGACTTAGCCAGTAGAGTTTTTATACTCATATCTTTTGGATATTAGGGTATCTGATACGATGAAAATTGGTCTTTTGGGGAGTTATCATGTTTGATCATTGTTGAGAATGATTTGAGGTTGAGGAATATTGTGAGATCGGATATTGTGATGTGTTGATTTCTAATGATTTATGAGAGTAAATGTTATGTGGTTGTCTGATGATCTATTACTAGATATTTGTTTTGATGATCTATTAGTGGATAATTATTATGATGATCTATTATTTGGGTTGTCGGTGATGGTGACATAGTGAGTATCATGTATGATATTCACAGGTTTGATGATTATAGTTGGTGATCAGATTATAATCGAGTGCTAGAGAGTTTACGGTTGAGTGTGCCTATGAGATTTTAATAAATATGGTTAGTTGTGGTTAGTTAACAGGATGATAAAATTGATATTTGCTTCCTTTGATATTGAACTATATGGATAAATAATGATTTGATGTTTTGAATGCTAATTTGCTCTCATGGGGAGTAGAGACTTATTCACCTGATATTATGTGGGCTGATATTTTTGAGGATTAAAATGAGAGTGTCTTGATGTTCTTGAATTCTGACTTTTTCTTTTGGGTCGTACACATTTATATATATGATTATTGTGGGTTTCTAGTAGATTATACCCGGGTGGTTAGGCATACATGTCTGATTGATTATTGGAGATATTTTGTCAATTAAATCTATGTTGTGAAATGTGCACATGTGTTTGAGTGTTTTGTTGGATGTATCTTATTGATTTAATCTGAGTTGTGATATGTGCAGATGTGTTCGGTGTAATGTTCGAGGTATCTTGTTGATTATGTTTGTTCTGTGTGTATACTCGTGTCTATTATGGCTTTGTTGGAAGTATTACGTTGATTATACTCTTGGCATAGGTGTATATATGTCATGTGAGGTTGTTTGAGGTGTATTGTCGATTATACCTATGTTGATATATGCACACGGGTGCGGTAGGTATTGTTGGAGGTATCACACTGAATTATACCTGTGCTATGAGTGTGTTTGGTGTGTACTAATTGGAGGATTATGTTGAACATACATATGTTGTGTGTGCATGTGTGCCAGGTGTATGGTGAGTAGCATCATGATGATTCTACCTATGTTGAATGTAGAATGCTGAGTGTCTACATTAGGTTATTGGTTGTATAACCCTGTCAACTAATTCTCCTATTAGTGGGTGACCAACCCACTAGGATGATGATAGAGTTGACTATGGATTTGATTTATTTACTAGGTTGTTTATACCTTTGGCTGCCCACAGTGATCTATGGTAGAGCGACCCCAGATAGTCACTGGTTAGATAGTTAGGTGCTTTGGCACTTAGGTTTGTTCTCCCACATATTGCGGATTGGTTGTAGCGGAGCATTGCTCCCATATTTATTGTGGATACATATTTCAGATTATTTGTGGTGGAGCGTTGCTCCCACATATTGAGGATTTCTTGTGGTAGAGCGTTGCTCCCACATATGTGGTATTTCGTGTGATGGAGCGTTGCTCTCACACTGGAGGATCTATTCTTTGGTGATTTATATCGTTGGTGATCAGATCTGTTTATTGTCGAGGATCTTATGGTTAGGAATGTTGTGATATGGACATTATGTGTCTTGGTTTTACCAGTAGGGCTTGCAGAGCCTTAGATGTTTCATGGACTCGATGATTTGGGTATCCCTAGGATATTGGATCAGAATTCGTTATCGTTATTGACGACGTGGTGTTTTATTCCTGATCTGAGGTGTATCACGTACACTATCTTCGCATAATTCTAGAGATGTTTTGACTGAAACATCTATATGTGAAGATCAGTAGTGCATATTTTGGTTGTCTTTTGTGAGATGTTTGAGAAACACGGTCACCAGTAGGAGTATACTGTGGTTCCACAGGAGATAGAGGTTGTTACCGTTGGGAGTAGACGGAGTCTATAGAAGAGGCTCGCAACTTCCTTTGTTTGGCTTGATATTTCCGGAGATACGCTGAGGGTTTCTCACGGATTGCTATGCTACTTACACGCCTGACAGGAAAGGCGTGAAGTTCACTTGGATTGAGGATTATGAGATCACCTTCCAGGAGCTGAAGCGGAGATTAGTGTCGATTCTGATGTTGGTTTTACCTTCTGGAGAGGACGGATATGTCCTCTACACCGACGCATCTATTCAGGGTTTTGAGTGCTGTTCTGATGCAGCACGATATGGTAGTTTCCTATGCTTCTCGTCGGTTGAAGGAGCATGAGAAGAACTACCCTGTACATGATCTGGAGCAAGTCGCCATTATTTTTGTTATGAAGATTTGGCAACATTATTTATATGGCGTTACATTTGAGATTCTCACTAACCATAAGAGTCTCAAATATCTGTTTACTTAGAAGGAACTTAATCTCCGACAGAGGAGATGGATGGAGTTCCTGAAGGATTATGATTATACCATTAGCTATCACCCGGGGAGAGCTAATGTCGTTGCCGATGCGCTTAGCAGGAAGTCCGAGGGATTTTAGCTTGCCACCGAGTTGTGGTCACGGACTTGATTCAAGGTTTCTCCGAGTTAGACCTTGAGGGGTAGGGACGGACAGAGCAGGGTATTCTTGTTACCATGGTTGCTCAGTCGTTGATCGGGATGAGGATACGAGAGCCCTAGGCTGCTGATTAGTATTTGCAGTTTATTTGCAGCCAGATAGCTTCCGGGCAGCAGATCGAGTTCACACGAGACGAGGAGAGTGTTATACACTTTCGAGATAGACTATGCGTACCTCAGTCTCATCCGGTCTTACAGGAGCTATTTCAGGAAGCTCATTGCTCTCGATTTGCGATCCACCCAGGCGGGACCCGCATGTATCGAGATTTGAGGTGTTCTTACGGATGGAACGGTATGAAGAAAGACATCGCGGAATTTGTAGCTAGATGTCTTGTCTGTCAGCAGGTGAAAGCTGAGCACCAGAGACCTGCTGGATTTCTTCAGCAGATTCCTATTCCTGACTGGAAATGGGAACATATTACCATGGACTTTGTGATGAGTCTACCTAGAACACGACAAGGTCATGACGCGATTTGGGTAATCGTTGATCGATTAACCAAATCCACGCACTTCTTAGCGATCCGGAAGACGGATTCCCTGGATCGATTGGCAGATCTGTATTGCCGGAAGATCATCAGATAACATGGTGTCCTATTGAGTATTATTTCGGATAGAGACCTTCGGTTCAGCTAAGGTTTTGTGTATTGGATTTTGGAGGCAGTTGAGAGGACCACTTGTCATTGGTAGAGTTCGCCTATAACAACGGTTTGCATTCGGCTATCCGGATGATATCATTTGAAGCGTTGTATGGTAGTCCTGGTCGGACACCCACCCTCTGGGATGAGGTTGGGGAGGACAGTTGTTGGGACCTTGTATAACTCAGCATGAGGCAGAGTTGATCCGTACTATCAGACGGAGAGTGTCAGATGCATAGGACTGCTAGAAGAGTTATGCTGACCGGAGTCGGAGATTTTTAGAGTTCTCCATTTGCGACCATGTATTTCTGCGAGTTTCACCCATGAAAGGGGTGAAGAGATTTGACCTCAGAGGTAAGCCAACTCCGTGATACATTGGACCTTTCCAGATCTCGGAAAGGATTGGAGCAGTAGCTTACTGGTTGGCACTATCGCCGTCCTTGGCAGGCGTTCACGCCGTATTCCACGTATCTATGCTGAGGAAATACGTACCCGATTCGATACATGTGTTGATAGATAATCTCAGTTCCCTTCAGCCTGACGTCACCTATGAGGAGGTTCCGGTATGGATTTTAGATCGGAAAGAGCGTCAGTTACGGAACAAGACTATTTGGCTGGTTAAGTCGGATGACAGTATCATTTGGACGAGGAAGTTACTTGGGAGAGCTTGAGGATACGATCCGAGCTCAATACCCCCATCTTTTCACTTGAGATATGTGATTTAATTTACCGTTCAGCATTTTATACTCTTTACCTGTTGTTGGTACTTGCTGATGTTAGATAACGAAATTTGGGGACCAAATTTTTATTAGTGGGGGAGAATATAAAATACCGAAAATAGGCGAATATTAATAAGGGAATTTTTCGGAATTTTTGGAAATTTTTCGAGAATTTTTCGGAGCTCGTATGGACGAGTTAACGGGGGCAAAAATGGGGCCCAGAAAAGCCTGTTTAGGCTACCCCATTTTAACGAGGAAAAGATTATTTCCTTTTCTTTTAATTAATTATTTCTTCTTTTCCTTTGTTTTTCCCTCACCCGCGTGGTTTCCTCCCGAGCTCTCGCGATGCCGACTTGCCCTAACCGCCGGCCGCGGTGGTTTTCTTCTCCTTCCCTTCCTGCGACGCGACATTCTCTCCTTATCCCGACGCGGAGCAGCGCCGGTCTTCTCCTCTCCTCTGCGAGGTGTCGACACCAACAGTGATCGTCAACGTCGTGCCCTAGTCGACACCATACTGCCGATGCGACTCACAGCCGAACCCTAGCGCCGGTCCCGATCTCCTCTGCCAGCCACCGGGGAACCACGTCGGTCGTCGCAACCGAGGTTGTGCCCTAGCCTCTCCACACAACGCCGAGCCCTGGATTTGATTCGCCGGACCTCCCTTCCCTCTGTGTTGCTGCCACCTTCTCCGACTGTAGACCAGTGCCAAGCTGTGCTCTAGCCGGATCTTGGAGGTAAGCAACGTACCGTCTGGGTTGTTGAGATGTTGTGTGATCGATTCATATTTTTCCCTTGTTCACCAGAGGCGTGGATTGTTGAGGTAATCTGGTTGTGGAGTATTCTTCCGACAACAACCACCTATAGTTGAGAATCGAACAGAAGGGAAGAATTCCAAGAGGTGAGGTTACTGGTACTTGGGTATTCGGTTGGTGGACAACATGTTTGATCAGGGCAGAGAAGTAAATTTCAGTAGTGTTTCTTTGCCGGCAGCACTCCAACCAGTAATCCTATCGGCTGTGAACTTGAGGTATGATGTAGGAATCTTAATACCTTTTGTAATTGTTGTGGTCTATGAATTTAGAATAGAACATGTGGTTGATCATGTTTTAGATTCAGGTGTAATTGGATTTAGGTCTTTGGATTGCTATCTAATGGTTTGTTTGGGGTTAAGGTAACTAACCCTAATTGACCATGGGATTTAATTAGGGTGTATTGATTTAGATTGTGCGTATTAGGGTTTTCCCTAATTTAGTCTTGTGGATTTTATTTAGTTATTTAAATTTTTATGAATGTTAGCTAAATAAAAAAATATATTGATTGACACAGGACCTTGACGCGAGACGATATCTCGACGTCATATTTGGACCGGATACTATCATTTCTTTTTGGAGCCGGGTACTTTTGACTTTAAGTCGTTTGATATACATAGTAGTGAATTTAACAAATTGCATTAATTATGTTCCTCATTCTGTTTCGGTTAATCACTACCCAAAACTTGTTACATGCTTGATTGATTGCTTGGTTGCATCTCATGTATACTTTACCTATTTATACATGCTTGTAGGGGTAGTGATATACCATGCTTCACCATGTTCAGGACCTAGATTGTATATCTTATCTGATCTGTGTACCGTTGTTTTGATTCATTGACTTATTGTGCACTTTCTATATATATACTGTTGGTTGCTACTCAGAAAACCTAATGATTCCACTGTACAAAAATTTTGTACAAAGGTCTGAACCTTTTCCTAGCTACCATGTGTTCTTTTAAATTAAACTTGGATCGCCTGCGGAACTTAACACATTTGATCCAAAGTTTAATCTATTTTTTCTTTTAGGTTTTGACTTGGATCTCCTGCGGAACTTAACACGTTTGATCCAAATCACCTAGGTTATTAATTTCATTAAATATTAGTTTCCAAAATTGGCTCCCAGTACTGACGTGGCGAGGCACATGGCCTTCTTGGATATGGGAACAACCACAACCGACTAGCAAAGCCTTTTAAGGAAAGTTAATATTTAATTTCCTTAAATAACTTTAGGTCAACCGAAAAGAAAACAATCAAATCACAAGGAAAAGAAAAAACAAAAAGAACACAACATTGAAAACAAATTCGAAATACTAGAATCGTATACCTCTTGTATTTAGTATTATTTCCTAAAATAACTAGTATGATGCGGAAAGGAAAAATACTAGTTATACCTTTTAGAAAGACCTCTTGATCTTCTACCGTATTCCTCTTCTAACCTCGGACGTTGTGTGGGCAACGATCTTCCGAGATGAGAAACCACCAAAGCACATTCTTCATCCTTTCTTCAAGTTTCGGCCAAGCACAATGCTTCCAAAAGATGAAGATCTTTTTCCACCAACCAAGCTCCAAGGGATGTAAGCTTTCTCTCCTTCTTCTCCAAGCTAAAATCCGGCCACCACTTGATCTCCAAGGAGGAAGAGAGGTTCGGCCACAAGGATGGAGAGAAGAGAAGGGGAAGGGTCGGCCACACCAAGGAAGAAAAGAGGGAGAAAAATAATAGAGTCGTTCACCCATGAAGGCACCTCTACCCCCTCTTTTATAATTCTTGGTCTTGGCAAATAAGGAAATTTAAATAAAAACTTCCTTAATTCTTTTGCCATGAAAAGGAAAAATTTATTTAATTAAAAATAATTTTTCTCTTCTCAATTTACAATGGCCGGCCATATACAAATCTCCAAGCAAATAAAATTTTAAACACAAATTAAAACTTCCTTATTTGCTTCCGGAAATTTATAAAATTTTTCAATAATTTTTATCCCTTCATGATTGGTTAATAAAAAGGAAATTTTATAAATTAAAATCTTTCTTTTAAACATGTGGATAATTTCCAAAAATGAAAGTTATCTCTAAAAATTAAAATCTCTTTTCAATCTACAAATAAGGAAAGATATCAAATCTTTTCTTAATCTTTTTGTAGAAACTAATAAAAGAGAATTTTTAATTTTTAAACTTTCTTTTAAATCATGAACATGGTTAAAAGGAAAGTTTTTACCAAAATTAAAATCAACCTTTTAATCTACAAATAAGGAAAGAGATTTAGCTCTTCTCTTAATCTTTTGTAGAATCTTATAAAAGGAAAGATTTAAATTTTTAAACTCTCTTTTAAATCATGTTATCCACATAAGAAAAATTTTAAAATAAAAATCCTTTTATTTTAATTTGGGCCGGCCACACCAAGCTTGAACCCAAGCTAGGGCCGGCCACCTTGAAGCACCCATGAACCAAACTTTGGCCGGCCCTAGCTTGGTCTCCAAGCTAGCTTGGCCGACCCCTATGGGATGGGTAAGAAGGTGGGTATAGTACTCTATAATTAAGAGGCTACGATAGGGACCAAGAGGAGGAATTGGTTTTGGTCTCCCGATAAAATTAAGCATCCCGTGTTCGCCCCGAACACACAACTTAATTTTATCAATAATAATTCATTCCACTAGAGAACTATTATTGAACTACCGTACCAATCCCAAATTACATTTTGGGCTCCTTCTTATTATGAGTGTGTTAGTCTCCCTGTGTTTAAGATGTCGAATGTCCACTAATTAAGTAAGTTACTGACAACTCACTTAATTAATATCTAGCTCCAAGAGTAGTATCACTCAACTTCATCGTCATATCGGACTAAGTCCACCTGCAGGGTTTAACATGACAATCCTTATGAGCTCCTCTTGGGGACATTCTCAACCTAGATCACTAGGACACAGTTTCCTTCTATAATCAACAACATACACTATAAGTGATATCATTTCCCAACTTATCGGGCTTATTGATTTATCGAACTAAATCTCACCCATTGATAAATTAAAGAAATAAATATCAAATATATGTGTTTGTTATTATATTAGGATTAAGAGCACACACTTCCATAATAACTGAGGTCTTTGTTCCTTTATAAAGTCAGTATAAAAGAAACGACCTCAAATGGTCCTACTCAATACACTATAAGTGTACTAGTGTAATTATATAGTTAAGATAAACTAATACCTAATTACACTACGACCTTCCAATGGTTTGTTCCTTTCCATCTTGGTCGTGAGCTACTGTTTATAATTTATAAGGAACTGATAACATGATCTTCTGTGTGTGACACCACACACCATGTTATCTACAATATAAATTAATTGAACAATTACATTTATCATAAATATAGACATTTAACCAATGTGATTCTTATTTCTAGATAAATATTTATACCAAAAGCTAGGCTTTTAGTATACATCCTAACATATACATGGTTTAGCTCAGGATATTCTGTGGTTAGTGTCATGCATCATTTGCATGATTGCATGCAGTGCGATAGTCCGCTCCATTATTGTTTAGCACATCGCCAGTTACATGGATCTGCACACACCACCACTCATGGGTTAGTGGTTGAATCAGGCAGTGTGTGTTGTAGCAGGGACTTTGTTTGGCTCCGTTTGTCCGCTCATGGGTAGCGTGATACAACGTGTTAGCCGGCAGGGATTCCTCCCCGTCATCGTGTACCGGGAGTTGAGAGCATTGCGCTCCCCCATTTATGATTTGGGCTAGGAGGATAGGTGTACTCCGACAGCATCCCGTCCACTCGGTCACTCATCAGGAGTAGTGACGACAGAGTACACGGTTGTCACAGCCCTACCCACTCGGCCTCACTATTGTGTGTGAGATGATCGACTGGCGTCAGGGGCGACCAGGACGCATCATTGGCATCATATGCATGATGCATTTATTGCTTGTGTTTGTGTTTGCTGCATTTATATGCTGCATATTGTTTGGATACCTATGTTTGACATGCATACAGGATTTTCATATCACTCGGACTGTTTGTCCTTATACCCAGGTCCTGGTTAGTACAGTTTCTCTCCTGTTTACTTCAAATGCATTTTTATCTTTCTTATATCAGGAGACTGTACGCATGATTAGTGCTAGGTGTTATTTCCCTACTTTGTATATCAGTTGTACCTGCTGAGTGTTGGACTCACCCCGCCTCCATTGTTGTAATTTTTCAGGTTGATGCAGTTAGGAGAGAGTTCCAGTCGCTAGTCCCCTGCTGACCACGAGGGCTTAGTAATCTTTTGGTTTTTTTTTTCTTTATAGTCTATGTTCAGACTTATTCTGTTTTTGATACTATGGATTTTTGATACTATGGATCTAGTATGAATTTTCTGTGTCGATAGTGTTGGAACCCCAAGGTTGTTTTGGTGTAATCAACAAGTTAAGGTAGGTCCTGCGTTGCTTCTAACCTTGTGTCTAAGTGTGCAGGAGCTTAGGAGCATAGGTACTCGAGCGGAAGACGCAGCTAGCGAGAAGGACGGCACGATGTGCGTCCGAGGGACGAGGTGCAGCGGAAGAGTACACCAGCGGACGAGAAGGAAGTGCGCGCGGTGGTTCCGAGGTACGAAAGCCAGAGCGGAAGATTGCTCGGGGAGCAAGAGACGCATCTAGCTCGAAGGTCGGCACGGGGTGCGACCGAGGGACGAAGTCTGCGGATGAGTACCCTGGTGGACGAGAAGGAACACGCGGCAATTCCGAGAGACAAGAAGCCGGAGGGAAACACGCTCGAGAAGACCGGAAGATGGGTTCGGGTGAGCCCTATTCCGGATGGCAGAGATCACCCAAGCTAGCGGAGCCGGAGCGAACAGACCCGGACCAAGACGAGCCGAACTAAGACGAGTTGAACCGGAGTCGAAAAGTAAACTTATGTTGACCTTAGGGCTCCGGGCGCCCGGAACCATTCCGGGCGCCCGGAACCGACCGGGGCGCCCGGAACCCTTCCGGGCGCCCGGAATCGACTTTTCAACAGGATTGAGTTTTGACTCGATCCGACCGTTGGAGGATAAAATTTATCCCCCCCAGGGTGCCCGGAACCCTTCCAGGCGCCCGGACCAAGACTATAAATATAGCCTTGGTCCAGAAGCTTAAATAGAACTCATTGATTGTAAATCCAGTGCTTGCACACTCTCTTTTAGTCTAAGCTTCTGTTTTCTACACTTCAACACTGTACGAGGCTTCTCCGCCTGAAGGAGTTTTATTGAGCTTAATCTTCCTTGGATTAACAACCACATCGGTTGTAACCAAGTAAATCTTTTGTGCCTCACTTTTTTTTATGCTTTTAATTTATCTGCTTAACTTAATTATGCAAGTGTTAGCCTAAAGAGTTCGAGGAGGGCTTGTTTTCTTTTTTTGTGTTAGCAGGATATCCAACAACCCCCTCCTAGCCGGCCCAACGGTCCTACAAGTGGTATCAGAGCCGAGTACGCCTCAGAAGGACTAACCGCCGTCTGACGCAACAAAAACGATGGTCGGAGCTAGCGACTACCCACTTGCATTCGAGGGGGAGTTTTCCATCTGGAAACAAAACATTGAGGTATACCTTAACTCAGATTCTGGTATTTCTTTAATAATGAAATTTGGTTATGAAGAACCAAAGAACACGAACGGAGAAGGACTCGATCTACGCCTCTGGAACAAAAAGCAACGTGAGGAGTCTATGGCAAGTGGGCGGGCAAAATATTATCTTCTGAATGTAATACCAAAGGAAGATTTCAAAAAGGTCGCAGATTATGAAAGCGCAAAAGAACTTTGGGAAAAGTTCTTGCAGCTCTACGAAGAACCTTCAGAAGCTGACACCTCAATAGACACCGAGCCACCGACAGAAGAGTCCGAAATCAAGGTAAGTACTACAACAGCCGAAGTACATCCCGAGATCGATGAAGGGGGAGAATCTTCGGAAGAAAGCAACTCGATAGGGGGAGAATCAATTACTGACAAGGTAAGTCAGGTATGGACTCGAACCTCTGATCAATTGAATGATTCAATCGAAGAATTGCCTGAAAATTTTTGTGAATCATCGAAAGAGTTTTTTACATTAGAAAATCAATTGTCAAACTTATCCTGCAAATTTGAAATATTATCGAAAGAGTTTTCGAATTTCAAAATATCTTAACAAAAGAATTTTGCAAGTTGGAAACTTTGCTAAAAAACTTTTGTGAATCACAAAGAAGTTTTTCGAAAGAATTATGCAACTTAGAAATATTATCGAAAACTTTTTCTGGTCCTAAAAATTTGGAATTACAAATTACTTTATTGAAAAAGTTTTATGAATTAGAAATTGATTCATCGAAAAATATTTTCGGATTAAGAAACCTATTATTAATAGATTCCTGCAAATTCTTATTGTTAAAAAATTCTGGCAAATTACAAAATATTCCTTCAAACGAATTTTGCACATTGCCGAAAGAATTTTTTATATTGTCGAAAAATTTTATCAAGTTAGAATCTATGCTATTTGAATATTTTTGTGAAGTTGCAATTCAAAAAATAATAGAAATTAACATGATACAAATTATTGCATGTTTAATATCTGTGGCTTTAATTTTGAAAAAGTGTAATTTGAGAAGTTATGAAAAATTGAAATGGAAATTTAAAACTTGCTTGTTGATATAAGTATCAGTATAAAATAAATAAATGCATAGAAAATTTTTTTCATGCTATCAATTTTTTTTTTTTTATTTTCTTGCATAAATTTTTCGGCTTAGAAAGTGTTTAATTATTGATGACGAATACTTGGAATTTTTTTTCTTGACTTAGAAATTTGTCTTGACTTAGAAATATTTCCCTGAAAATTATTGAAATATATTTTCAAATTTTTTTAATGTCAACCCTTAGATTTTAATTGTTCCCCATTTTTATTGTGATCAAAGGGGGAGAAGGAAAGTATAAGTCTAGGGGGAGGTAGAAAATTGAAAATTGAAAATTAAAATTTGGAATGTTTGAAATTTAATTACTTCTATCATGTTGCATGTTATTGCAATAAATTGTTTAATTACATATCAATTTTTGACCCTAGCTTAACTTGGGTTGATCACACCAAAAAGGGGGAGATTGTTGGAACCCCAAGGTTGTTTTGGTGTAATCAACAAGTTAAGTTAGGTCCTGCGTTGCTTCTAACCTTGTGTCTAAGTGTGCAGGAGCTTAGGAGCATAGGTACTCGAGCGGAAGACGCAGCTAGCGAGAAGGACGGCACGCTGTGCGTCCGAGGGACGAGGTGCTGCGGCGGACGAGAAGGAAGTGCGCGCGGTGGTTCCGAGGTACGAAAGCCAGAGCGGAAGATTGCTCGGGGAGCAAGAGACGCAGCTAGCTCGAAGGTCGGCACGGGGTGCGACCGAGGGACGAAGTCTGCGGATGAGTACCCTGGTGGACGAGAAGGAACACGCGGCAATTCCGAGAGACAAGAAGCCGGAGGGAAGCACGCTCGAGAAGACCGGAAGATGGGTTCGGGTGAGCCCTATTCCGGATGGCAGAGATCACCCAAGCTAGCGGAGCCGGAGCGAACAGACCCGGACCAAGACGAGCCGAACTAAGACGAGTTGAACCGGAGTCGAAAAGTCAACTTATGTTGACCTTAGGGCTCCGGGCGCCCGGAACCATTCCGGGCGCCCGGAACCCTTCCGGGCGCCCGGAATCGACTTTTCAACAGGATCGAGTTTTGACTCAATCCGACCGTTGGGGGATAAAATTTATCCCCCCCAGGGTGCCCGGAACCCTTCTAGGCGCCCGGACCAAGACTATAAATATAGCCTTGGTCCAGAAGCTTAAATAGAACTCATTGATTGTAAATCCAGTGCTTGCACACTCTCTTTAGTCTAAGCTTCTGTTTTCTGCACTTCAACGTTGTACGAGGCTTCTCCGCCTGAAGGAGTTTTATTGAGCTTAATCTTCCTTGGATTAACAACCACATCGGTTGTAACCAAGTAAATCTTTTGTGCCTCGCTTTTCTTTATGCTTTTAATTTATCTGCTTAACTTAATTATGCAAGTGTTAGCCTAAAGAGTTCGAGGAGGGCTTGTTTTCTTTTTTTGTGTTAGCAGGATATCCAACAACCCCCTCCTAGCCGGCCCAACGGTCCTACAGATGGATTTTATTTCGATATGTTTTACTACATGCCTGCCTGGACAGCAGAAGAGGTGAGTAAATCAGATTTGTACTTTATGGGTGTAGTGGAGTAGGGTTGATTTCGAGTCAGAGTATTATTCTTCCGTTTACTTGTTATATAAACTGCGTGGAATGTTTGTGTATTGTATTTTATTTCTGCTATTATTCCAGCCGCATGTGGCTGAGGTATGTGGATATGTAGAAAGTTTCAGATTGTCCGCCGTACATGGGAGATGCTGCCGAAATTTCTTCGGACAGGGACTCCTCCGGGGTGTGACAAGGGCAATAAGTAGGGCGGGCGTTACAATTTGATATTAGAGCAAGTTTCACCCTTTCGCCACACACACATCAAGCATTGATCCTGCAGCTTTCAAGTAAGAAAGTACCTTTTTCTTAACTTTTATGCATCTAGTTTCAATTATGATTAGTAAGAAATGCTTGATTAAGATTTAGCATGCTTATATATGAAAATGGTGATGATAGCAAGTAGGAATGAGGATGGGCTGACGTATGTCTCACTGGTTTAGTTTATGATATGTAGAATGGCTAGAGGACGGCCGGCTAGACGGCCGGCTAGACAGCCGAGATCTAATAAACCTCAACCAGTGAAAAATGAGTCTGCACCACAGCCCGACCTTTTAGAAGTAGTAGGTCAGCTGCAGAGACAATTGACGGAGCAACAGCAGGTTATTGCTACCTTGACTGCTAACCAGCAAGCTCCTCCTGTAGTCCCACCAGAAGCCAATATGGTGGCACCAATTACGACAGAAGTTCCATTAGTTACACATGTAGTCCCAACAAAGGTAGTGAGACAAGAAGCATATCTCATCCAGTGGCAGAAACTGAAACCGGAGAATTTCTCTGGCACCAATGAGCCATGGGATGCTCAGGCATGGTTCAAAACCCTAAAGAGCATAATGGAGCTAATGGATTGGCCGGAGGTAGAAAAAATTAAGTGCGTGTTCTTCTGCTTTACTGGCGATGCGAGAATGTGGTGGAAACGGGTTAAGGCAAAATAAAAAGTGGATCAAATGACCTGTTCTGACTTCGAGACTGAGTTCTTCGAGGAGTTCTTCCATATGCGGGTCACGAATAAACATTATGACGAGTTCACGAAATTTTGATAAGGAGATTTATCAGTGGACGAAGCCGTGAAGAAATTCAATAGGCTATCTCGCCTATGCCCTGAGCTAGTCAGCACGAAACGAGAAAGGGTGAGGCTAATGCTCAAAATGCTGAGGTCGGAGATAGTCCTAAATGTAGCTGGCGGAATTAATAGTCCATAGACTACAGAAGAGTTGATTAGTAGTGCCCTGATCACGGAGTATTACCTGAACAATATCAAGCAACAGAAGCCAGTACTGATTGAGAATAAAGGTCAAGGGAGTTCTGGTACTCAGAAACCTCAGAGTCATGGCTCAACTTGGAAGGAGAGCTCCAAAAGAAAGCAGTGGGGTAATAAAAAGGGAGAACCGTAAGCAAGCAACCTAAGTATGCTACGTGTTCCACGTGCAGAAAGATGCATCCTAAAATTTGTCACAAGGGCACGAGTGACTGTTATACGTGTGGTCAAGAGGGGCATATGGCCAAGAATTGCCCAACCAGGATCAACCTACCTTCCGCACAACTTGTACAATATGGAGGCAAGCAAGCACAGCTACACTAGATGCAGGTCGCGTTGGAGGGTCCTCATATCAGCCAAGGCAGACTGGAGGCTCCACCAAGTTCTACAAATGCTTGAGTTTTCTCTCTTACCAAAGATGAGGTAGCAAACGCCTCCACTGTCGTCACAGGTCAGATATGCATTTTTAGTCAATATGCAACTGTGCTATTTGATACTGGGACAACCTATTCGTTTGTCTCCATAGTATTTGCTGAAAGTATAGGTATACCCCCGGAGGTCCTAAGCGACAGTTCTTGACGACACTATCCTCGGGAGAGATAATGACATCTACGCACTGGCTACGTACAGTACCAGTCAAAATTTTAGACAGAGAACTGTACAGTGATCTAATAATACTGAATATGTCTGATTATGATGTGATTTTTGGGATGAACTTTCTGAGCAAGTATGGTGCTTCCATCGAGTGTCGTAAGTGACGAGTCTTGTTCCAACCCGAGGCAGAGCTTAAGTTTGAGTTTATCGGAGAATCAAAGAAGAGAACCCAGAAGTTCTTATCGGCTATAAAAGCTTCGAAAATATTAGCCGATGGATGTGCTGGGTTTCTAGCTCATGTGGTTAACACCCAGCAAGAAAGAGCCCAAAAGTTAGAAGAAGTTAGAGTCGTATGTGACTACTCGGAAGTGTTTCCGGATGAGTTGCCAAGTTTAGCTCCGAATAGAGAAATTGAATTTGAGATTGAACTCATTCCTGGTACCCATCCAATCTCAAAAGCACCTTATCGCATGGCTCTGGTAGAATTGAAAGAACTTCAGGGACAGCTACAGGAGCTACTTGACAAGGGTTTTATTCGTCCTAGTCACTCACCATGGGGAGCTCCAGTGTTGTTCGTAAAGAAAAAGGGCGGGTCCATGCGAATGTGTGTAGACTACCGAGCGCTGAACAAAGTCACAATCAAGAACAGGTATCCCCTGCCTAGAATTGATGATCTATTTGATCAGTTAAAGGGAGACACGGTCTTTTCCAAGATAAACTTGCAGTCCGAATATCATCAAGTGAAAGTGAAAGATGATGATGTACTGAAGACGACATTCCGAACGAGGTATGTGCACTACGAGTTTGTAGTTATGCCTTTTGGAGTGGCGAACGCTCCTGCTATGTTTATGGATCTAATAAACAGAGTGTTCAAAGTATACTTAGACAAGTTTGTAATCGTTTTCATAGACGATATCCTTATATACTCTAGAACTCAAAAAGAGCATGCTGAACATCTGAGGACAGTATTACAGATTCTTCAGCAGAGCCAGTTGTACGCAAAGTTCTCCAAGTGCGAGTTTTGGCTCAATCAAGTGTCCTTCTTAGGTCACATTATTTCCAAAGATGGGGTTATGGAGGACTCGACAAAAGTAGAGGCTGTGAGTAACTGGAATAGACCTAAGAATGTCAGTGAAATCAAGAGTTTCCTTGGGTTAGTAGGCTACTACAGGAAATTTGTAGAGAACTTCTCAAGAATCACTTCCCCCATTGGCAGTACTTATCAGAAAGAACAGAAAATTTGAGTGGACAGAGGATTGTGAAAAGAGTTTCACTGAACTGAAAAGGAGACTGACCAGTGCTCCAATCCTGACTCTTTCAGAGAATAACGAGAGCTTCGATATTTACAGCGATGCTTCTAAATTGAGGCTTGGGCCTGTATTGATGCAGAATGACAAAGTCATTGCTTATGACTCGAGATAACTCAAGGATTATGAGAAGAACTATCCTACTCATGACCTTGAGTTAGCAACGGTAGTCTTTGCTCTCAAGATTTGGAGGCATTACCTATACGGAGCTCAGTGCAAGATTTACACAGATCACCAGAGTCTTAGGTATTTCTTCACTCAGAAAGACCTAAACATGAGACAGCGGAAATGGCTGGAGTTGGTCAAAGACTATGACTGTGAAATCCTCTACCATCCAGGGAAAGCGAACAAAGTGACAGATGGACTAAGTAGGAAATCTTGTGCAATGTTATTGTCTATATTTGCTATGTCTCATCCCCTACAGAAAGAAATAGTAAATTTTGGGCTTGAAATTATTACTGGGTAGCTCTCCACTTTGACACTAGTGTCAACCCTGCTTGATGATATACAGAAAGGGCAAGATGAAGATCCTAATATTCAGAAGATCAAGCAGGGAATACAGGAAGGAGAAAATGGGGAGTTCCAAGTATCAGACTATGGGATACTATATCGTAGTAATCGCCTCTGTGTCCCTAATCAAGAAAAACTACGAAAGAAAATTCTAGATGAAGCCCATGGAACACCCTATGCAATGCATCCGGGTTCCACCAAGATGTACCAAGATATAAAGGAACGCTTCTGGTGGTCTAGAATGAAAAGAGATGTTGCTAGATATGTCAATACCTGTCTGACTTGTCAACGACTTAAAGCAGAATATTAGAGACCAGGCGGAGTTCTGCAGCCTATCCAGATCCCAGAGTGGAAATGGGAGGATATATCTATGGATTTTATAGTAGGGTTACCCAAAACTACGAATGGTTACGACGTTGTCTGGGTAATAGTGGACAGATTAACTAAGTTTGCTCATTTTCTAGCTATCAGAATATCCTACTCTATTGAACAACTATCACAATTGTACGTTAAAGAAGTCATCAGATTGCATGGAGTTCCCAAAACCATAATTTCTGATAGAGATGGTCGTTTTACTTCACACTTCTGGGAGTATGTTCAGAGAGCTCTTGACACTAAGCTGCGGTTTAGCACTGCATTTCATCCTCAAACTGACGGGCAAACAGAACGAGTGAATAAAGTTTTGGAGGATATGTTACGGGCTTGTGATCTAGATTTCAAAGGGAACTGGTGTCGATACCTATGCTTAGCAGAATTTGCATACAACAACAGCTATCAAGCTACTATTGGAATGACACCCTACGAGGTTTTATATGGGAAGAGATGTAGATCTCCTATCTATTGGTATGAAGGTGGTGAAAAGAAAGAAATGAGATTCCAGACAGACCTTATCGAGGACACCATCAAAGTCATTCAGAATATTCGCTAGAGAATAGAAACTGCTCAGAACCGGCAGAAGAGTTATGCGGATGTGCGCCGAAGACCGCTAAAATTTGAGGTTGGGGACTTAGTGTTCCTCAAAGTTGCTCCTATGAAAGGAGTGATGCGGTTTGGAAAGAAAGGAAAGTTGAATCCACGTTATGTGGGGTCATACCTGATTACTAAAAGAGTTGGCAAGGTAGCTTTTGAGCTGGAACTACCTCAGGAAATGTCAGCTATTCATAATGTATTTCATGTCTCAATGTTGAAGAAGTATGTTCCCGATGCAAACCAAGTGATTGAACCACAAACGGTACAAGTGCAAGAGGATTTCAGTTATGAAAATCGACCTATTCTGATAATAGATCGAGAAGTTAAGAAGCTAAGGAACAAAAAGATATCTTTAGTAAAAGTACTGTGGCAATGTCAACAGCATGAAGAGGCAACATGGGAACGCGAGGACGATATGAGACAGAAGTATCCACAATTGTTCTAAGTTTGAGGATGAACTTTTTATAAGATATGGGGGATTGTAACACCCGTAAATTTTCTCTATTCTAAAAGGGCAAAAAGAAATAGAAGAAGAGAAAAGAAATAAAAATATATTAATAAATGGCCCAGGCAAGGATTTGAACCAGAGACCTCTTAGTTGAGATTAGTTTAAGTTACCATTAGGGTGGTGGTAAAGCATCACATTGGTAATAGGAAACAATTCCTTATAAGCAGATTTTGTGTAAAGAGATGTTTCAACTTCCACTAAGTATAAAAAGGAAATGAAGAGACTAAAAACCTAACTCTTGATTCCCTTTCTTCCTCCCTAGCCGAATTCCTCTCCCCTCTTGTCATTTTTCGGACAAGAACCCTAGGGTTCCAAATTTCCAAAGCTTTTCAAGAAAAGAACCTAAGAGGAGGCTTCCCCATGAGGACTAGTACATGGGGGAGGACAAATCCGAAGACCAAGGCATATAAGGGAGGCTTATTCTCCCAAAACCTTAGTGGTATAATCATAAGGAATAGCGAAAGTATGTAAGTATCCCTCACCTATAGTATAAGTTGCTTTAAAGATGCATTTTGTAATGTCTTTTATGCATGATTTAGTATATGCATATTGAGATATGCTTTATGTTGGTGCAACCTTAGGTCAAGGTTGACCTGGTTGACCTGACTCGAGTTGACCTGACTCGAGTTGTATTTTGATGTTTGACTTAGGAAGATTGTTGGTGCAACCTTAGGTCAAGGTTAACCTAGTTGAGTTGTATGTTGATATTTGACGAGAAGAGAGTTCTATTCTTGATATGGGACAAGAATAGATGTTTGGGAGATTATTGGTGCAACCGTAGGTCAAGGTTGACCTGATTCGGGAAAAAGTCCAAGTATGGAGACTTGGCAACGGAAAAGTCCAAGTATGGAGACTTGGCACTGGAAAAGTCCAAGTATGGAGACTTGGCACGGAAAAGTCCTAACTGGGATGTTAGGCAGTGTGGAAAGTCCTGGTGAGTAAAGCCAAGCAGTCGGGAAATCCTGGTGAGTGAATCCAGGTGAAAATCCTAGTGAGTGAAGCTAGGTGAAGGTGAAAGTCCTGGTGAGTGAAGCCAGGTGAAAATCCTAGTGAGTGAAGCTAGGTGAATGAGAAAGTCCTAACTGGGATGTTAGGCAGTTGGAAAGTCCTGGTGAGTGAAGCCAGGCAGTTGTGGAAATCCTGGTGAGTGAAGCCAGGTGAAAACCCTAGTGAGTGAAGCTAGGTGAAAGTCCTGGTAAGTGAAGCCGGGCAAGGGAAAATCCAGATGGATCAAGGGTGATCGGACATCTGGTGATGGGAAGTCCAAGTAGGTCATAGGAGTGACCGGATACTTGGTACGGAGAGAAAAGTCTAAGTGGGTCTAAGGGATTGACCGGACACTTAGCGGGGAGTCCTAGCAGGTCAAGGGAGTGACCGGATGCTAGGCGCAATGTACCAACAGGTCAAGATTGACCGGATGTTGGTTTGGACTTGGTTTGGGCGAAAACCATGCCTGGATCGATCCGGTGATCGATCCGTGATACCGAAATATTCGATCGTGACCGATCGAGAACACATCGATAGCATCTTGTGTGTTAACCGATCGGTCCGTCACCGATTAGGAGTCGATCGAAGCCGAGCAGGCGCGGTAAGGATAAATCAAGAGAATCCGGGACCGATCCTAATTCAAACAGAACAGGGAATGGTCGACTGATGAGAATAATTGATGGATGATAGTTGGTCGGTTCAGAACTAAAGCCCACTTGTCTTGGTTTCCGCTTCAGATATGTTGCACATCTCTTGGATGTTATAAAGGAGGGCTGCTGGCCGAGCCTTCCTTCTTCCTCACGAGACTGTGTTTTGAGCTTTGCTGAGCTCTCATCGTCGAAGCTCTGCGTGAGTTTCCTGCTGGTGTTCTAGCTGAGTTTGGCTGCTTCATCAAGGTTCCAGTCGACAACAAGAGGCAAGCAAGTGTTTTACAATTTCTGTTGTTCTTGTTTGTTGTCTCTATTGTTATACTCCTTTGTTTGCTGTTGCAAAAGACTGTGGCGAGGTTTCTCCACCCATAAGGAGTATTTATTAGCCGGGTTTCCGGGGATTCATCCACCGACGGATTGACAGGGCTCGTCCACCTTACGGACACGCCGAGGAGTAGGAGCCCTAATCTCCGAACCTCGTTACATCCTTGTGTTAAGGTTTGGTTTTCTTCTCTTTCGTTTCTTTGTTGTATTTTTCGCTGCGCTAACCCTAGTTTGTAGAAAGAAACGTGAGCGATTTGGGGTCGGCTATTCACACCCCCCCTCTCTAGCCGTACGAAGGATCCTAACAAGTGGTATCAGAGTCAGGTCGCTCTTCATCGGATCAACACCCGTGGGAGCAAAGCTAGAGAATGGATCTCTATGGAGAAGACATCACCATTCCACCCTTCTACGAATGCGGTGACTTCGCGTATTGGAAGGTAAGGATGAAGTACTTTCTTATGACTAACATAATGAATTAGTTTTGTGTACAAGAAGGTTTTATTCCTCCGGTGGATAAGGAAGGAAAACCACTTGAGAAGAAGGAGTGGACAAGAGAACAAATTCACAAATCCGAAATCAATGAAGAGGTAACGAGAATAATTGAATTTTCATTGCCTTCTAACATCTTGTGTAAGATAGGTTACAACAATGCCAAGGAATTATGGGATAACTTGGCCAAGTTCCATGAGGGAAGCTCAAATTCAAGCCATGAAGAGGAGCTAAGTGAGCCAAGTAGCTCACATCATGGAGGAGAGGAATTAGAAGTTGAGGGTTACTCAACATCTAAGGACGAAGAGGAGGAGAGTTCTTCTTCAAGTTCGGAGCAAGAAGAAGAAGCTTCTACCTCCGAAAGGGATGAAGAAGAGAGCTCGCATCCACCCTCAACCCTAGGTAACTCAAGCAATTTAAGTTCAATTAAATTACACATTATGTGCTTTGAGTGTAGGGAACATGGACATTACAAGAGTAAGTGTCCAAAGAGGGTAAGAAAGACTCCACCGGCGCCAAAGGTCAAGGAAGCTGGAGTCTCGAAACGCAAGGGCAAGGAGCACATCGTGTGCTTCCAATGCAAGCAAAGGGGACACTATAGGAGCCATTGTCCGAGGGGGAGGCAACCTCACAAGGGCAAGAGACCGGGCACAACGATAGGGGGAGCTAAGGCAAACCCTAAGGTAACCTCTAAGGTTCATTATTGCAATTCTAATAAAACTCATGCTAGTAGTTTTGTTGCAATTGTTAATAATGATAAGCATGTTAACTTTAGGAACCAATACATGTGCTTAGGAGCTAAACATGTTAGCCTAGGTAAGGATAACACTAGAAATACCAACCCTAGGATTAACGCTTCTAAAGTTAAGGAAAACCTAGGTAGAAATCCCAAGAAGACTAGACACATGCCTAGGAATATCTCAAGAGAAAATGATAAATTAAAACTTGAGGTATTACAGAGGGAAAATCAAGTCTTGAGGTCAAGACTTGATAATTTAGAAAAGGCTCTTAAAAACATGGAGAAGTCATCTCTAGGGTTTAAGAGTCAAAAACCCAAGTCCAAGGACAAGAAAGGTTTGGGTCACAAACCTAAGTCCCAAATGGTCAAGCCCACTTACCACAATGTTCCATTCGATTATGGAACAAAACCTAGGGCTAGGAAGACCATTACCAAGGTTACAAGGGGAGTCACCCCTATAGTTGACTTTGACGAGACCCAAATGACCAAGGCTTCAAAGCCTAAGAGGGTCATTAGGAGGGTTGCTAGGGAAGTCATCCCTAGTGAATATTTAGTGAACCCAATGAGCTCAAATAGGTATTGGGTTCCTAGGAGCATCTTCTCTACCCCATAAATGGGTTAGAGAGTGTCAACTCCAATAAGAAGGGTAGTTAACCCAACTTTGAGGAAATTGACACTCAAGGAGCATTTTCAAGGTTTTGAGAACTTTTGAAAATGAAATGGAATTATCATTTACTCCTTTGAAGAGTTAAATGTGCCTAAAGATTGGAAATTTCATTTTTAATCTTATTTGGCACAATTTAAGAAAACCTAGAGAAATACCATAATTGGGATTTTGGTTTTCTCTTAGGGATATATGGGCAATCTAGGGTTAGATTTTAAGTTAGCAAAGGCTAAGGATACTTAGATAGGGAATTTAGGTATTTTATTTGTGCTAACTTGCCATGATTGGTTGCCATATGTCATGCCATGACATCATATTTATTGTATTATCATTTGAAATGTCATGATAATGCTTAGGTTATCTATATGTCATGTTTATTTAAGTTTTCAAACTTTATGCCATGACATCATGACATTGGCACATGTTTTTACTTATGATATCATTTTATGCCATGTCATCATCTCTTGCATTATAATCAATGAAATTGATTTAAGGACAAACATATAATTTGATATTGAGATCAAATTGGTGTTTAGAAAATGCATGAGAACTTAGCCTAAGTTGACCTTAACCCATATCTCACATTAAATTGTCCTTGTGCATTGTCTAAGTGAGATATTAGGATCATGAGTTAGGATCAAGGTGCATTGTCCTTGTACCTAGATGACCCTAATTCAAGAAATTAAGGATCATAGGGAAAGCTTGTGTACAAGTCATGTACATCTAGCCCTAAGATTATGGTCCCAAATTCAAATGGTTTTAAAAGCATTTTAAAATTGATTTGAAAAACCTTGATGAAGCTTTCCTAGTGATAGCATTCATCATTGAACATTGTGATACAAAGTTGAGTTAAACTTGAACTATTTCAAAGTTTTAGAACTTTGTATCAAGATTGAAAAATGGAAGTTATTTTCATAGAAAACTATTTTTCCATGATAGTATATGTTATGAGGAATGTATCCTCAAAATTTCACAATTTTCGAAATTTTCTGGATTTTCTAGGAGTTTCTGAATTTCGGGAAAGAAATTTAGAAATCAGAATCAAGGTTGTGGACCAATCAGGAAGTTCCCTGATCGGTCCAGGTCTGTGCATGGATCGGTCCTGCGATCGATCCAGGGAAGACCTGATCGGTCTGGTGACCGATCAGGCCGGGGACCGATCCATGGGGTTTCTGATCGGTCTGGGGACCGATCAGAGCGTGCCAGTTTCTGATTTTCAGCTGTTGTCTGAAATTTCAGTTATGGAAATGGTGTTTTTGTGGATTTCTAAAGGTTTGGAACTCACAAAGACATTGTTGGTGCAATGGTCAAGGGGGAGTTGACCTTTAGGGGGAGTTTTTACTCCTTAAGACTTTTGAGGATTAGTGATATGGGATTATCACTAAGTTGATTGTTGAGTTTAGTATCAAGGGGGAAATTAAGAGTTTCAATGAAAGGTATGGGACTTTCATTAGGAAGAAACTCTTGACCTTGATACCCTCTTTTTCTTTTTGATGTGTATCAAAAAGGGGAGAGTGTTCATTGGAGAATTATTGGAGAACCCAAGTTAGGTTATCGGATTAACCTAAGCTAGGGGAAGAATGTCAAGGATTGTTCAAGGAAGAACATTGGAATTCTTTTTGATGTGTGTCAAAAAGGGGGAGAATTATTGGAGAACCCAAGTTAGGTTATCGGGTTAACCTAAGGGGAGAATGTCCAGAGAATGTTCAAGGAAAGAACATTGGACATTGGAAGATGGTTGGAAAACCTAAGTTAGGTTATCAGGTTAACCTAACTTGATTATGGGTTTTGTCAAACATCAAAAAGGGGGAGATTGTTGGTGCAACCTTAGGTCAAGGTTGACCTAGTTGACCTGACTCGAGTTGACCTGACTCGAGTTGTATTTTGATGTTTGACTTAGGAAGATTGTTGGTGCAACCTTAGGTCAAGGTTGACCTAGTTGAGTTGTATGTTGATATTTGACGAGAAGAGAGTTCTATTCTTGATATGGGACAAGAATAGATGTTTGGGAGATTATTGGTGCAACCGTAGGTCAAGGTTGACCTGGTTGACCTGATTCGGGAAAAAGTCCAAGTATGGAGACTTGGCAACGGAAAAGTCCAAGTATGGAGACTTGGCACTGGAAAAGTCCAAGTATGGAGACTTGGCACGGAAAAGTCCTAACTGGGATGTTAGGCAGTGTGGAAAGTCCTGGTGAGTAAAGCCAGGCAGTCGGGAAATCCTGGTGAGTGAATCCAGGTGAAAATCCTAGTGAGTGAAGCTAGGTGAAGGTGAAAGTCCTGGTGAGTGAAGCCGGGCATTCGGGAAAATCCTGGTAAGTGAAGCCAGGTGAAAATCCTAGTGAGTGAAGCTAGGTGAATGAGAAAGTCCTAACTGGGATGTTAGGCAGTTGGAAAGTCCTGGTGAGTGAAGCCAGGCAGTTGTGGAAATCCTGGTGAGTGAAGCCAGGTGAAAACCCTAGTGAGTGAAGCTAGGTGAAAGTCCTGGTAAGTGAAGCCGGGCAAGGGAAAATCCAGATGGATCAAGGGTGATCGGACATCTGGTGATGGGAAGTCCAAGTAGGTCATAGGAGTGACCGGATACTTGGTACGGAGAGAAAAGTCTAAGTGGGTCTAAGGGATTGACCGGACACTTAGCGGGGAGTCCTAGCAGGTCAAGGGAGTGACCGGATGCTAGGCGCAATGTACCAACAGTCAAGATTGACGGATGTTGGTTTGGACTTGGTTTGGGCGAAAACCATGATGAGTGGATCGATCGGTGATCGATCGGTGATCGAGAATATTCTGATCGGCGGTGACCGATCGCAACACATCGAGTATCATCTTGTGTGTTAACCGATCGATCTGGTCACCGATCGAGTCGATCGAAGCGAGCGAGGCGGGCGCAAGAGGGCTGATCGATCCGGGGACCGGCTCGACCCTGATCGGTCCAGGGTTCTTCGATCGGTCCATGGACCGATCGGGGAACAGAAACAAAGGAGGAGGGAATGGATCGGTCCGTGGACCGATCCACATGGAGCTGATCGGTCCACGCATCGATTCAGTACTAGCTGCTGACGCAATCGCCAGATTTCTTCTGTGTTTCTTCGCGGTTATAAAGGAGGGCTGCTGCTGCGAGCCTTCTACTTCTTCCTCTTCTCTTCTGCTACAGTTGTGCTGAGTTCTGTTGAGCTCATCGAAGCTCTGCGTGAGTTTCCTGCTGGTGTTCTAGCTGCTGGATCTGAGAAGCTGCTGCTTTATCAAGGTTCCAGTCGACAACAAGAGGCAAGCAAGTGTTTTACAATTTCTGTTGTTCTTGTTTGTTGTCTCTATTGTTGTACTCCTTTGTTTGCTGTTGCAAAAGACTGTGGCGAGGTTTCTCCACCCATAAGGAGTATTTATTAGCCGGGTTTCCGGGGATTCATCCACCGACGGATTGACAGGGCTCGTCCACCTTACGGACACGCCGAGGAGTAGGAGCCCTAATCTCCGAACCTCGTTACATCATTGTGTTAAGGTTTGGTTTTCTTCTCTTTCGTTTCTTTGTTGTATTTTCCGCTGCGCTAACCCTAGTTTGTAGAAAGAAACGTGAGCGATTTGGGGTCGGCTATTCACACCCCCCTCTCTAGCCGTACGAAGGATCCTAACACTTTAGACGTGTTAAGGAAGAAGCATGTCATGTTATGTATGATGCCCTCTAAAGTTTTGGGATTAAGAGCATGTTTAGATCATCTTGATTTGCTTTCTATTAAGTTTTGGGACTAAGAAGTATAATCAAGTGTCTAAAGTCCTTCCCTATAAGTATGGGAGAATTAAGCGCACATAATGTGTTTGGTTAAATGTCAAGCAAGTGTAAGTACAAAAAAGTATTTTACTTTAGAAAGACATGTACCGGACACAAGGTTCATGGGTGGGCTCCTAGATCACCCCTAGGCCCCTAGATCACCTAGTAGTACCTTGATAGGTTCGAGATTAGCTACCTCGAATCTTATTAAGAATACGCGCAAAGTGGTACAATGTCAGGCCCAAAGCAAGATGATTATTATTTTCACTAATTATGTACTATAATGTTTTCAAACTTCATGGTTTGTTTTAGTGTAAGCTTCCCAAGTTGAGAATTTGAGTTATATTGTGTAGCATTGATGAACTTTATAATATGGCAAGAATCCTGTGTTCCTTACATTCCTAGCATGGATTTTAAGTTGATGGTTCGCATGATAAACTAGTTTTAAAAAAATGCATGTCATGTACGTATTTCCGAAGTATGGTTTTAGTGTGAGTTATTGTCAAGTGCATGCTTGTGTTTTCCTCCAGCAGTTTTAAAAAGCATGTCTTCTTTTAATGTATCGTTTTGTGAGTAGATGGTACTTACTAAACATCCGCTTGTAGATTTGCATTTCCTTATACTGTAAATAAAGGTAAAGGAAAGCTCGAGTAAGAGGGGACAGCAGGAGTAGTGCTTGGTGGGTGTGTGTGTCGGAACCGTGGAAGAAGATCCTGGAACTTGCTAGTGCAAGGAACATTTTAAACTTTGGTGTAGTGTATTTTCCTATCTTTTGGCTATGCATGAAACACACACTGTTAAGAATTGCTTAGGATGATTTACAGTTTGGTAGTAATTAGTGTGTCATAGACTCTTCCTCATGAAAAGGGATAGAATGGTAGTCCAAGAAGGAGTACAAAGGGGAAAACAACTTCCTTTGTAGGGCTGGGTGTGACCCCCCACACGGCCCCAAACCTCTCCCTCTCGGCCCAAGTGACACGGCCGTGTGAATTCATACGGTCGTGCCAGAGTGGGGTGTGTGATCCCCCACACGGCCGTGACACGGCCGTGTGGATTCACACGGCCCCGAACTTCCTTCTCTCGACCAAGTTGGCACGGCCGTGTGAATGTACACAGTCGTGCCATGCTCTCTCTTTGGAGGACCTACAAGCCGTGTGGTATACACGGTCGTGCCCAACCTAGCCTCTGAAAGGGGTTACACAGCCATGTGCTACACACGGTCATGCAAGGCTTAGCCTCTGGAAATGTCATATGGCTGTGTGACACACACGACCATCTGATGGGTCTTGCTTCAAAGGTGACACAACCGCATGTCCTTTACATGGTCATGCTCTGCACTAGCAGGGAAGGACTTACACAGTCGTGTAGCACACATGGTCGTGCCCAATTTTGGGCCTGGTAGGCTACATGGTCGGTCATCTTCACACGACCATGTCTCGGTTCCTCATGGGTAAGTCTACACGGTCGGTCAGGGCCACACGACTCAGGCCTCTAGCAGATCTAGACTTCATCTCAGCTTTGCTTCTCTCCAAAACACGACTTAGCAGTCGAAACAAGTTCGGAGGAGATCTCTGTGCAGAGTAGTGTGCACATAATGAAGTCTTTAGAAGGTATGAAAAGTGTAACGTCTGTGCCTTAAATAAGGGCAATAAGTAGGGCAAGCGTTACACTTTCATCATCAACTTCTACAGGAGCTTCTACGTGTCCGATTGGCTTTCCGACTGCTCCAGCTTCCTGCTGCTACCCTACTACGACTCCGTTACTCCCGACTACCATCGAGAAGCCATCCAAATACCGAACTCGATTCGACTGCCTATAGAAAGTGTTTGGTAACAAAATGTTAATTTCTATTCTTAATTACTTCAAATGAAAAGTGCAGCTTGTTACACTCTTCCGACTCTTTTTGTATTCAATCACCTCTTCTGGCAGTTCTGGAAGAGGTTTTTAGTAGATTAGTCATCGATAGATCTGCGGGACCTAGGTCTTGGAGTAGGAGTCGCTAAAGGCTCTGAACCAAGTAAAATTAAACCATCTATTTAACTTTTCTATTTTCTATTCTTGTTTCCGCTGCACATACTTTGATTCAAAACCAAAAGAAAAGTTTTAAAAAAATCACGTGATTCACCCCCCTCTCACGTGTGTCTCGATCCAACAAGTGGTTTTAGAGCTAGTTCTGCTCAGAATTAGTGCAACCACCAATCAAGCTGGGGGAATTGTTTTATTTTTTTCGAATTTCAGTTTTTTGTACCTTATTTGAATAGGTAAAGTTACCTCTTTAAATAATTCTTTCTCGTTCGATTTTTACTCGAAATTGGTGCAACACCATCGAGTCGTAAACATATTTTTTTCTCAAGCACTATTAATCCAAGATCAAGTCTTGGTACCTCCTAGTTTTCTATTCTCAGTGATCAATAGCCCAACTTGAGGAATTTAGCACCGCTCGTCCTCCTCTCTTTAACGGAAATGATTTTCTGTACTAGAAGAAGAGGATGAAAGTTTACTTGAAGATGGACATCGAGCAATGATTCACCATCCGACTAGGTATCGGGCCCCTATAGAGAAAGTAACAAAATTGTCACTTGATCCTGAAAGATGGAGTCTAGAAGATAAGATGAAAGCCCAGATCGACTCAAAAGTGTTGAACACGATCCAGTGCGGACTCACAAAAGAAGAACTGAACTGAGTTAGCCCGCACGAGAATGTAAAGGAACTATGAGACAAGCCCATTGAACTACACGAAGGAACTACCAACCAAAGGGTAATGATGTGTGATCTATTATTGGATTCTTTACTTAATATTAAAATGCAGGATGGATAAACCGCAAATAAACTACACGCGAGGATTAGGGATATCCTCAATGGACTGCACATATTAGACATCAACTCAAGAATCGCGATGTTATCAGGTACGCTCCGAACTCGTTCCCTTGAAACTCACTATGGGCATCGATCGTAGATGCCTATAAGGTTTCAAGGAACCTCTCAAAATTAAAGTTAGATGAACTATTTTATGAATTTGAGCTGCACGAACAAACTAATGACCCAAAGGTCGAGAAAGGAATTTCATTTCTTGCAGGCACTTCGAAGGGAGTTAAACTCGAAGCAGAAATTGAACCTGAATCAGAATCAGACGAAGAAGAGCAACTGGTGAACATGTAAGGAAGATGTTCACTAGATGCAAGAAAATCTTCACCAAACGTGGCATGAAGAAGATGCCCAAGTCTGCATCCAACAACTTAAAGGCAAACGCCACATGTTGTGACTGCAGCAAGAAGGAGCACTTCAAACATGAATGCCCGAATGAAGACAAGATCAAGAAGCAAAAGAAGATACTAAAAGTGACTTGGGATGAGTCTTCCTTGGACAGATCGGGAGCAGACGAACCAAAGCAAGCGAGTTACCTCGTATTGATGGCAATTAGAGGTGAATCGGATCAAGAAGAAGAATCAGAATATGAGTCGAGCAACGGATTCGCATCCGGTTCAGACAAATCAACTGGGGTAACCTTTAATTACACTATAATTTTTTTAAAATTATTTCTTGTCTAAATAAAAAGTTAACAAAAATTGAGGAACGCACTAAACTCCTCCTTAAGGAAAATAACATCCTTAATAAACAACTAAGCCTGATCTCCTTAACTGACCAAGTTCAAGACAGAAATTCAACTCAAGTTACAAATCTTGAGGAAGAAAATTCTATCTTGAAAAGTCAAGTTAAAGAGCTAAAGGAATAGTTGGAAAAGTTTACCTCAGGATCCAAGTATCTAAATATGATACTTGGATCCCAAAGAGCCGTGTCAATAAAACTGGACTTAGATACAAGTCCAACTCTATGTTTAAATCATTTTTAACCCTAAATCAAAATTCAAAATTAACTAAGGCTTGGGTTCCGAAAGCGTGCCTAACCACGCAAGTAGGACTCAATCAATACTATGTATCGAAAAATAAAATTCACTATATAAATTAAAATAAATCACTTTCAACCTCAAAAAATAAATCTTTAAAAATAAATTCAAATCAAAAGAATAAAATCAAATCAAATAAACCTAAATTAAATAAAAATAAAATTAATCTAAACTCAAAGTATAACCAAGTCTATTATAACTATAAAATAAATTGACATAAATCTACAACCTAAACTCAAAGTTCAATAATTCAGAAGGAAGCTCCAAACTAGTTGACACCTCTAAAATAATAATTTACCCGGCTGGATAATGAGGACTAGAATAAATAGGGAGTTTAACTTTTTAAATGGTACTGAAAAATTTTTGGATGATAGCAGGTTAGGGAAGCTCTGCCTATGCATATCTTGGAAGATATGACTTCGACCTAGTGCATTTGACTTAGTGGAACTAACTGAAACTACTCTTTACTAATCCTAACTGGTTAGACCAAAGTTTTGTATTAAGTTCAATGGATAAGACTATTTGAAAATTTTTGAAGCCGTGATTACTCTAATGATGTCCAGGTGACTCATCACAATTTAGAAGTTTATCCAAAAAATATGTTTGTTGAACTCAAAGCTAAGCTTGAATCTAACCAAGTTATACCCAACCCTGAAATTCAATCTCACTCATTTCATAAAATTATATGATCTCCTTATTGAAAATATAAATCGGGTGAGATCAATAAGATATAAATTAAATCAAATTTAAATTAAATTTAAATTAGATTTAAATTAAAATTAAATCAAATTTACATTAATTAAATTAAAATTAAAACTCAAAAAAAAAATCTGTCGCTGAAGGCGCCTCCAATACAATGGGAGGCACCATCAGAAGGGCGAGAAAAATCCTACCCCAACTGATTGAAGGCGCCTTCAATCGATTGAAAGTATCCTCCATAACACATAGAAGGTGCCTTCCATCAGGCTGAAGGCGCCTTCAACCTAACTTTTCACAGCGAACAGAGGCTAGCTCTATTCGTATTTTTTCTCCTTCAAGGAGCCTTCCAATGACGATTCAGACCCTCTTCTCCAATTTTCTCCTTCCAACCCTCAACAATATCTCCTCGGTACACTCTAACTCAATATATCTAGTTAGTTTTGGCTATTTGTATGTTTCTTTTGTGAATATTTGTATGTATACACTACTTTAGGAAACGACGAACTGTTATCCCATCCCAGCCTAGTTCGAGCAGTATCCCCTCTGCCAATGCTAGATTTCCCACTGAGTGACTTAGGCTAGATTTTCTAAAGTATTCATATATTGCACTTAAATCTAGGTTTTTGAGTAGGTCATTTTTCACATGATACTATACCCCTATCATAGAGGTCATTGACTATTACCAGTTAGATAGGCTAGTTTATTGTAGTCATTCAGTAAACTAGACTTGTGTGCTTAGTTTTATAACAATCTAGTTAAGATTGATGACTTGACATACTCTACTAGAATTGGTGGAAAGGACTTTAGCTTCTCCCCCACTCTATTGTATGATAGCTTAGGACTTAAGAGGTCGGCCTGTCCATTTTTGTATTATCCTAGTAGGGATTTATCTTTTGGTGAACCCTACTCCCACATTACATTGGATATTATCCACAAGTATTTTTTTGGGAGAGACTGTTGGAACAATCCCAATGGCCCGTGCAACTGTGTTTTAGTATTTGGGCAAAGGGTTTAAGTTAGATTCACCCTTGTATTTGATATGTGTATGTGAGTGTGTACGTTTACAGGATACACATATGACTCAACTTAATGGCTTCAAGTTCGATGAAGGATGGAGCATCCGAGGGACCGTGAACAAGGAAGTAAGGACAAGGGCCAAGGGAAGTGACTTCAAGGCATACACGAAAGATGACATATAGGACGAGCTACGAGTTTGAATACATCCAAGGGATGAGAGACAAAAAAAAGTAGGCTTGAAGGTAAGAGGTCAAAACTGCAAAGAAGAGTCAAGTGAGTCGTGAGGGTCTGAGTACAAGAGAAATGTACTCGAGAAGGGAAACCCTAAGTTTAGTATTGTATTAGTTGACTGGTACTGGGACCAGTTAACTGGGGGTGAGCACAAAGAGCTTCTATGCTCAAATGGCAGGGACCAGTTGATTGGTGGAAGGACTAGTCGACTAGTAAAGAGTCATTGAGAGAGTCATTGGCCAGCCACCAGTCGACTGGTGCAAGGACCAGTCGACTGGTAATGATAAACAACCTTATTGTTTCTTCCCAAGCTCTATAAGATGAAGCTTGGGATGGCTAGCCAAGGTGACGAAATTAGACTTGGTTAATGCCTAATTAGTAGTCACTAAGTGCTCAAGGTTTCCTTTATGTCCAAGTGTTCTTGGTTGATGTTATGGTGAGGTTTCTCCTCCCACAACGAGTTGCTTGAATAGCCAGAGTTTGCCGGAGGCTAATCCACCAGCGGATAGGGATCATCCACCTTACGAACAGCAGTGGAGTAGGAGCCCTAATCTTCGAACCACGTTAAATAACATATTAGCGGTTTGCATTACTCTTTTTGTCTTTAGATTAACTTTTGTATTCATATTAGTATTGTATTTTCGCTACGCATGCTAATGAATACGTAAGAAGTAATCAATTGGAGGCAATGTCTATTCAACCCCCCTTCTAGCCAGCTACAAAATCCCCAACAATTGGTATCAAAGCTAAGGTCACACTTCGCCGGACTAACCACCAAGAAGAGCAACTATAAGAAGATGGTCGACTTGATAGCACCTCCGAAGTTTGAAGGAGGCTTATGGGACATCACATTTTAGATGATGAAGATGAAGAACTTTTTTGAGACAGATTGGGACACCATGATGGTTGTCGAGGAGCCGTTCAAAGTTCCAAAAGACAAAAAAGAGAAGAAACTCTGACCACGGTATTGGACGGAGGAGCAAACCTCACGATAGAAGGCAAATGATAAGGTAATGTCAATCTTAATAGATATGTTGCCTTCTAATATGATGAATTGTGTAGGCGAATACGAGAACACTCATGAATTATGGAGAAAAGTGAAGAAGGTTCTAGGAAAAGAACTCATGCCTACGCAAGAAGAAGAAAAATCTGAAGAAACGGATGAAGAAGATCAAGTAGAGGAGGAGCAATCAAAAGTTGAGCAATGTTCAACATCCGAGGAGGAGAAGGATAAAGAAATGTCATCCACAAGTGTGGATGAGAAAACATCATCAATATCCTCAAAGGTTAAAGAAGAAGCCAAGATGGATGAAGAAGAGGTCTTGAAAGTGGTCGACCTAGTGAGCATGTCCACCGAAGACAAGTTAAAGGACCACATCATTTGCTTCGGGTGCAACGAGAAGGGACACTACAAGAGTAGGTGTCCATTGGGTAAGAAGAAGGTAACTCTTAAACTCAATCAAGTTATTTTAAATACTAACATAGGTTGTAGGAATGAAGAAGCCTAAAGGAGAAAAATGTGTATAGTATATATGCTTCATGTGTGGGGAGAAGGATCACTACCACACCAAATATTCTAAGAAGAGGGAGATTAAGAAGCTGGTACATTTAAAGAAATGGGAGAAAAAGAAGAAAAACTCAAGTCAAGGGGGAGCTTTAAGGGTAAGGGAGGTATACCCCAACTTGAAATGTAATTCAAATTCTTATGAGCCATTGAGAGGGAGAGCAAGAAGAAGTGAGGAGGAAGAAGATGATGCCTTGAATGAAAAATCAATTCATTCCATCACTAAAAGTGGTCGGCCACTTTAATGAGGTTTGTAACCTCCATAGAATCTCAAGAGTCAAGACTCTTGGTTTCCCTCATGAGGTGGCACTTGGTCAAGTCAATCTTGACCAAGTAAAGAAGCCTTGATGATGTGGAACACCATCATTGGCCGGCCCTATGCCAAGTCACAATGACATGGCATTTGGTTAAGTCAAGGTCAAGTCAAACTTGACTCTTCATCTTTCCTCTCAAGTCAAGTCAAACTTAACTAAAAATTCTCCCATGGTTGATCAAATCTAACCATTGATTTAAGCCAATTTGATTTAATGAATCACTATTCATTAAACTAAATTGATTTAATGAGTCATAATCTAAATTAAACTCATTGGACACCTGAATCAAATTGAGTCCAACTCAATTAGTTTAATTTAGATTACTCTCGATCCAATTTGGTTCATCACATGAACCTAATCCTCTTGGTTCATCATATGAACCTAATCTCCATCTAATTGCCCTTTGTGTGTGACCCTATAGGTTCTTGTAACATTGACAATGCTCCTAAACCCATTTAGAAGCATAAGTAATGAGCGGTATCTAGTAACACATCATTACTACCCAAGTTACAAGAATGTTGAGATCCAACATCACCTTGTGACTACTAATTGTGACCCTCACAATATATGATAATGTCCTTTTATCCTTGACATCTAGATTGATTAAATTGAGGCATAGATTGTGTCGTCCTCTAATCAATTTATATCTTGAACTCCAAGTAAACTCACTCTAAACAAATGAGCTCAATATCTCATATTGACTCATTTGGGCATGACCATGCACTTAGTGGTCTCACTCTATCAAGAATGATGATGTCACTCCCGTCATATAGGAGGGATAGATCTCATCTACATCACTCACATCCCTCCGCATAATTTATTACATACCCAGTAATCGCCTTTATAGTCCACCCAGTTATGGGTGACATTTGACGAAGCCAAAGTATGTAACTCCTTATGTAGAGAACCATGGTGACTTCAGGTCCAAGGACTGATAGCCATACTAATAGTCACATGAGAAAGTATATGACACTCATATAACGATCCATGATACTTTCTCATGGCGGGTCATTCAGTATACATTCTCCAATGCATACCTATGTGTCAACTTGATATCTCTATATCCATGACTTGTGAGATCAAGTCATCGAGTTGACCTACATGCTAGTCTCGTCGCATTAACATTGTCCCTGAATGTTAATACTTGACTAGGAATGATTAAGAACAGTGTTCTCTATATCATCTCACTATCGATTTAACCAATCGATTGATATAGATAAGAACCTTCTACTCAAGGACGATATTATACTTAGTTATTTTGCACCAATACAAGTAAGTATAATAACCATAAAGAAATGTCTTTATAAATATATAGAAATATGATACATCGAGTCCATATAGCAATCATCATATGATTGGCTCTAGGGCTCTACCTAACATGTTGGTCATCACTACGATAGTGTGAGCGAGAAAATAAGGACGAAGAAGCCTCCGAGTGGCGAGCACTAATGCAAATGCTAGCTTCTCAAGACCGGTGTAGCAAGATTCAGCATCCTTTAATATATGACTTAAGAAGTACACTGGCTGTTCTTCGCCGTTCTTTCGAACCAACGCAGAGCCGACAGCGTGTTTGGTTGAAGACAAATAAATCTGGAGTGGCTCACCGGCAGTAGGCTTAGATAGTACAAGTAGTGAGTTCAGATATACTTTGAGTTCCTCGAAAGCTCGGTCACACTCCTCGTCCCACTGAAACTTGGTGGCTCGGCGTAGAATTTTGAAGAAGGGAAGGCTCTGGTCGGACGATTTGGAGAAGAATCATGACAATGCTGTTATCTGCCCGGTAAGTCATTGCGCTTCCTTCAAGTTTCTTGGTGGTGGCATATCTTGAAGTGCTTTTACCTTGCTGGGGTTTACCTCAATGCCCTGTTCGGTGACGATATACCCTAGGAAGCGCCCGCTTTTAGCGCCGAACAGACACTTCTGAGGATTTAACTTTATCACGTACGTCCAAAGGGTCTGGCAGGTCTCCTTGATGTCTACACAGAGATCGGCAGCTCGGAGAGATTTAATTAATATGTCGTCGACATATACCTCCATATTGCGGCCGATCTGTCGCTGGAAGACTTTGTTCATTAGCCGCTAGTAGGTGGCTCCCGCATTCTTCAAGCCGAATGGCATTACATTGTAGCAGTACGTGTCGTCAGCAGTGATGAAGCTGACTTTATCTTGGTCTTCACGGGCGAGCGGTACTTGATGATACCCCTGATAGGCACCCAACATGCATATCAGCTCGCACCCGACCGTGGAGTCTACCATCTGATCGATCTTGGGCAAGGGATAGAAGTCCTTCTGGCATGCCTTGTTAAGATCCTGAAAGTCGATGCAGACCCTCCACTTGTTGCCCGGCTTAGAGACCAGCACCACATTGGCGAGCCAGCTCGGAAATTGGACCTCGCATATATGGCCAGCCTCCAACAGTTTCTCAATCTCCGCTCGGATGATCAGGTTTTGCTCGGCGCTGAAGTCCCTCTTCCTTTGCTTCACTGGCCGAGCGTCTGGTCGGATGTGGAGTTCATGTTATGCGACATTCGGGGAAATGTCAGGTAGCTCATGGGTAGACCAGGTGAACACGTCATGATTCTGCTGAAGGCATCTGATCAGCTCGGCCTTCTGTTCGACCTCCAAGTCAGATGCTATGAAAGTCGCCGTCTCCACTCGGCTCGGATGTATCTGTACTTCCTCTTTTTCTTCATAAATTAAAGCGGAGGGCTTCTCGGTTATGGTGTTTACCTCCATCCGGGGTGTCTTCCGAGCGGTCTTTGCCTCAGTCTTGACCATCTCGACATAGCATCTCCGAGCAACCAACTGATACCCCTTTACTTCTCCAACTCGATCTTCTATCGGGAACTTAATCTTTTGGCAGAAGGTTGAAACGACTACTCGGAATTCATTGAGGGTCGGGCGGCCCAAAATAATATTGTAGGCTGAGGGGCATCTACTATGATGAAGTTCGTGGCCCTTGTCCTCCAGAGTGGCTCCTCCCCGAGCGAGATGGCTATCTTGATCTGGCCGATCGGCAAGACTTCATTGCCAGTGAACCCGTATAGAGGGGTCCTCATTGGCAACAGTTCGCCTCTGTCAATTTGGAGCTAGTCAAACGCCTTCTTGAAAATGATGTTAACCGAGTTGCCTGTGTCAACGAATATACGATGAATAGTATAATTAGCGATTACCGCTCGAATAATGAGTGCATCGTCGTGTGGCACTTCGACTCCTTTAAGATCATGGGGACCGAAGCTGATCTCAGGTTCGCTGGTTTGCTCCCAACTGCAGTCCACCACATGGATTTCTAACCGCCGGGCGTGTGACTTCCGGGCCCGGTTGGAATCCTCGTCAGTCGGCCCGGCAGCTATGATGTTGATCTCGCCTCGAGCAGCATTGCTTCGGTTTTCTTCCTCCCGAGCGGACGGCCTGCCTCGCTCGTGCCCGGCTCTTGTCGGCTCCGCGCTTCTTTGATGAGGCCGCTTTGTTGATCACCTTGCTTCTTCACGTCGATCGACCTGAGGATGCTCGTGTCGCCGATCAGGCGAAGGGGATCGGCGCCGATAACTCCTAGGCACCGGTTGGGCGACAGGATCGAACCCACGACGGTCGCGGGTGTTGTGAGATGTGGACTGGTGGAATGAGCAGAACAAAGGGGTTCATACCTTCCCCTTGGGCTTCGGCAGTTCTGCGGTAACATGCTGGACGACATGTGGCCTTGCTTCCTGGTGTGGGCATACTCCCTTAGCTCGGGGCCCTCTTGGAGGTTGATAGTCGGACGGCGGACGTCGCTCGGTCGACGCCGATGGTTCGGATGGAGCCTCCTTCCTCCGAGCCGCCTGGGCTTCTTCCACGTTTATGTACTCATTGGCCTTCTTTAGCATGTGGTCGTAGTCATGGGGTGACTTCCTGACGAGCGATCGGAAGAAGTCCCCATCCACGAGCCCTTGCGTGAACGCGTTCATCATGGTCTCGGACGAGGCCGAGGGGATATCCATCTCCACCTAGTTGAAGGGCTGGATGTAGGCTCGTAGAGTTTCCCTCTGGCCCGACTTCATGGAAAACAGGCTGACACTTGTTTTCTGATAGCGCCTGCTACTCGTGAAGTGGTGAAGGAAGGTCGTTCGGAAGTCTTTGAAGCTTCGGACAGACCCGTCCGACAACCTCCAGAACCACCGTTGAGCCGAGCTAGAGAGAGTGCGAGGAACACTCAACACTTGACTCCATCTGTATATTGATGAAGAGTGACGGCGTTATCAAACTTACCGAGGTGGTCGTTTGGATCAGTCGACCCGTTATACTCCCTGATCGCCAAGGGAGTGTAGTGCCTCGGCAGCGGATCTTGTAAAATGATTTCGAAGAACTGTCGGTTGATCCGCTCGGGCGACAAATCAGCTCGGGGCGCTTTGCCTTTTCTTTCGTCCCGAGCGAGGGCCTCATCTAAGGAACCCTTATCCTGGTTGGCCTGAGCAATCTCTGAGGGCGTCTGAAATAACGCCTAATGAAATGGAATGGGCGCGGGCGGAACTTCTCTAGGAGTGCCGGTCGGCATCTTATTCTGTCCCCATATGGAGAGTTGCTCCGGCCGATCTTCGTGCGCCGCTCGACCTCCCGAGGCCGATGTTGCTTGCTGTGCCAGACGATCGGCCAATGCCTTTTGTTGCTGCTGCTCGACTAATTTCATCGCTCGTATTTGAATGAGCGCGTCAAGCTCTTCCGGGGTAAGCGTTACGGTGTGGAGACGTCCAACTTCCTCCATCTTCTCCGCTCGGATTCAGGTGTGTTCCCACAGATGGTGCAAAATTTGATCCTGTCCGAGAGCGAGTAGATGGACGCTGGGTAGACGACACTCACATTGACTGGCTGTCGATTAAAGATGATGTGATCCTCCGACGAGCTAAGCCTGCAACCACAAGTCGTTAGAACCGAGTCGGAGAGAGGTTCCCCGGCGATGGCCCTCCGACACTCAAGTCAATCACTAGCAGAAGAATGAAGAATGAAGTAGAAAGGAGCAGCGTAACTGTAGCTACAACGATCTAATCATACCTCTGATGAAGCTTTGGGGCTTCTTATATAGAGCTCCCAAGAGGCGCGCACACGCTTCTCGAGACGTGCACGCTTTCCAAAGTATACCTGGAAAGGTCGTGTTAGAAAAGCGTGTCTGATGCCATACCTGAATAGACCGAGCATATCCCTGGCATGACAGTGGAAGCTTCCACCGTATGATCCTCTGCCTGGCCATGCCGTTGATCATGCCAGTTGTCGATGACACTGGTTCCTAGGAAGATATTGTCAACTGCTCCCTTTGTCTGTAATTAGGCCGAGTGGGAGAGCCACTCGGCCAGTCAGCCTTTCAAGTGATGCGACGGCAGGGCTGAGCATCTGCTCGGCCCATGAGCTGCTGTCTGGCTCCACCCAGTCGAGCGAGGGAGCCCTAACTGTCGGGTCGAAGCCATGTCCCTTGCTTAGCCAAGCGGGATGTCTGCTCGGCCTTTGTCTCTTCCCGCTTTGCCTTATGAGCGGGCTACTCTTCATGCTGATCGGGAAGGTAGCTCGACCGATCGGACGCATTGTAACGACCACCCTTCTTACTACTACTACTCTCTAAGGATGACCGTTACTTAACTACTAACTCTACTTAACCGGTATGATTAAAATCCTTGAAGAAATCCTACCGAAAAATTTCGGCAGAATCTCCCCTGTACCGGTGACCATATTTAACAATACATGCAATATATACTCAGCCACAAGCGGCTGGAACACATATCAATCAACCACGCAGTTAAATAAGTATCAAACACACAAATATCTACTTACTAAACTAAACTCATCCTACATGCAATCTCAACAGGATAATCTCAAATGACATGAACTTAAAATACAACTCAAATGTTTATTAATTACTAAAATGCGGAAACTAAAATTAAAACTTCCTTCCTAGTCCCAAGGCTTCCATAGTCCTGCCATCACACATCCTTCGAACACCTCCTTGTCGCCTTCCTTTCTATATCTTTTCCTTTCCTGTATCTGCAGTAAGAGGAAGTGTAGTCTATAAGCAAAATGCTTAGTAAGCGCTATCTAACTCACAAAAACTCGATATGTATGTGAATATACTGAAATAAAAACATGCTAAAACTGAATGCTTACTAAAGACTGCTCATGCTTATCTAATAGTAAAAGAATCAAACAGGCTGAAATGCTAAACATGTAAGCTACTCATGCTCTTCTAACAGCGGGAGGAACAAAGCATACTGAAATGCTAAACATGTAAGCAAGTCTAACATAAACATAAACATAGGCATAAACATGAACATGACTTGAACATACTTGCATGCGTACTTATACACCTACTATTGTGGTGATCTAGTTGCACTTAGCAGTACCGTAACATAAGTTGTTGATCAGACAACTACCCTAGCGCTAGGTTGGTAGGGGTCTGAACATAGGAATGGAGTCCCCCTTTATTTTGGCGCGCTCACCGGGTTTAGGTCCCCAGATCATACCACCATCTCAGAACATATCTTGGTTGATTCTGACGCGCTCACCGGGCTTAGGTCCCGGATCATACCACCATCCTAGAACATATCTTATTTTGATTTTGGCGCGCTCACCGGGCTTAGGTCCCGGATCATACCACCATCCCAGAACATATCTTAGCTGATTCTGGCGCGCTCACCGGGCTTAGGTCCCCGGATCATACCACCATCCCAGAACCTATCTTGGTCTTTTCTTTCTTTTCTTATCTTTCTTATACTTTTCTTAAACCCAAAATACTATTAGGGTATCTTTCGTATGCACCTATGAATGAAACTAACTGCGTAACACATAATCATGCATAGAATACAAAAGAAATCTGCACATACAATACTTATCATGATCTGAACCATATCGGAATTTAATCAAACACCTGTGCAACATGAGTCTACACCATTCTAATCTAATCTATACTGTTACTACAGTTACAAGCATCCTCAATCAAAGCTTAAGAACTTCATAAGCCAGAACGGAACAACACAAATCAAACTCTGCTTAACTGTTCTAAAAAAACAAGTACTGATAGAAAGAACAAGTGCAGTAGCAATCAATCCTAAACCTCCAGATGCACAAAAGCAAGTCTAACAATGTTGTAACTAACCCAAGTTATCAAAGACTGGATCACCAAGAATCAAATCGACAAAACGAATCCAATTAAAACTCATACCAATCAAAACTCATCCCAATCAAACTCATAACAAAAACTTCGTGATAACCAAATTCGTATCAAGACTTCCACAAGATCTTCAAGCCGAAACATGAGTACCATAGGAAACCAATTTGCAACCCAACCCACCATTTGTATTCCTAACAGGCATATAAACAAATAGTTACCATACATCAAGTTCAAACCGCACACTTCACAGAGGTATTCGAATCCAAACTTATTCCCAGGTAAGTGAAATCCACGGGTTCCACACAAAGAGAACACCACCGAAAATCAACTCCTTCGATATCAGAAAACTGCGGCAAAGAAAACCCAGAAAACCTTGCGATACAAACACAGAAAACCTCGGCGAAACATCAATCCGAACGGAACTCTAGATCAAGGATTAAACCTCGGAGCTATCCTACTGCAGGTGAGGAAGCACTTACCTTCGTTTCCTTGATTCACGGCCGAAGGAGGAACCTTCTAGTGCTTCTAAGGTTCGGGTGAACTTGAAATCGGGGCCTCTTCCTCGCTCACGGCTTCCTTCTTGACGAGCGACCTCGGATCGACGAAGAACCCCCGGAGTTCACCCCTCGCCGGCCGCCGGAGGGATGCCCTAGCTGCGGCTTGTTTCCGCCCGGCTGCCCTTGTCGCGCGAGAGAGGGAAGGTCGAAGGAATTAGGTCACGGGAGAGAAAAGAGTATAACTTAACCCTCTCTTTAACTTGTCCTTTTATAACTACAACTTAAGACCAATTCGTTATGAATCTGTTTACGAAATACCCGCTGGCGCGCTTGGTCCGCTGGAAAGAGGATTCCCGAAGGTCTCGGGTTCGAGCCGCCTTCGACTCTTTCCTTTGTTTTTGAAACGGAATTTAAATTTCATTTCTTACAACTACTTAACTATATTTAATTCCCTTATATTATAACAAAACTTGCTTAGCTCAGTTGGTTGTCTGAGTTCGGTTAAGGCTCGGGTCAAGCCCGAGGTCTTGGGTTCAAAACCTAATTTCAACATTTTTCTTTCTTTTTTTTTTTAACTTCTTCCTCTTGGTAAAAATACCAAACGAATCTCAAAAATTACATAAAAATACTCTATAAATTCCTAAAAATCTCTAGAATATTTTAAAGGTATTTCTAAATATTTTTAAGAACTTTTAGAACTCCTAATGAGGAAAATTGGGTCGTTACACGCATACCCCGAATGTTGATCACTTTGACCTCCTGCCGGGCGGGCCCCACCTTACCACCGAATCATCTATAATCAATTCCTAGTCATTTTCTAAGCTTTTCAAAGAGTGTAAAAGACTTCTCCACTACTACAAAGGAGATTCTTTTAGTAATTTCCTTGTCTTGGATTAACAACCAACTATATTATAACTAAGTAAACTTTGTTCTTCTTACTTATTTTTTAAGTTGTTTCTTTTATGTTAATTACTTACTTTAATTAATTGTCTATCCTTGCTAAGCTTGAAAAACAAGAGAAAATTCTAACTTATTTGCAAGACTATTCACCCCCACCCCTCTAGCCAACCTAACGTGAACTAATAATTAAAAGTTTTTTAAAATCCAAGTCCCCTAGGTTCATCAATGGATTTAGATCAAAATTTATTGATGGACTTAGAGAGCTTCAATCAAGATCATTCCAACTCATGTATGTTTCTACAGTGCCCAAGAGTCCAAATGTACCCTCTGTTATCATTGTAAAGGATTCCTAATATTTCTCAAAAGGTTTAGAAAGCTTCAAACTTTGTGCCAATTAACACATGCATATAACTTCATAGGAGATCGGGACTAGGATTTTTCATCATATATCCCTTCTACATACTCCATGCTTCCATCTTATTACAAGTTTTAGAAATCTAAGTTTTCTAGGTCCATCAATGGGTTTTGGTGTCATTGATGGACTTAGAGAACTCCGATCAGGCTCATTCCAATTCATGTAGGTTTCTACCGTACCTAAGAGTCTAAATATGCCCTCTGTTATCATCTTAAATGTTTACCAATATTACTCAAAAGGTTTAAAAAGTTTTAGCACTAGCCTATATAATTTCGTGTAGGAGACTAAGAACTAGGATTTCTCATCATATATCCCTTCTAAATACTCTTTACTTCCATCTCATTGCAAGTTTTTGGAAATCCAAGTTCTCTAGGTTTATCAATGAATTTCAATCAAAATCTATTAGTGGACTTAGAGAGTTCCGATTAGGCTCATTCCAACTTATGTAGGTTTCTAAAGTGCCCAGGAGTCTAAATATACCCTCCATTATTATTTTAAAGGATTTCCAACATTACTCAAAAGGTTTAGAAAGTTTCAGACTTTGTGCTAATTGACACGGACTTATAACTTCTTGTAGGAGACTCAGGACTAGGATTTCTTACCATATATCACTTCTATATACTTCATACTTTCATCTCATTGTAAAATTATAAAAATCTGAGTCTCTTAGGTCCATCAATGGATTTCGGTCGAAACTCATTGATGTACCTTGAGAGCTCCGATCGAAATCATTCTAACTCCTATGAATTTATTACCATATATCACTTCTATATACTCCACACTTCCATCTCATTTTAAAATTACAAAAATCTTAATCTCTTAGATCCACCAATAAATTTCGGTCGAAACTCATTGATGTACTTTGAGAGTTCCGATCAAACTTATTCTTAACTCCTCTGAATTTATTAGATAAACTTGAGTCCAAATAAATCCTCATTTGCTCTTTTAAATTCCTCTGGTCTAAAATGATTTAAAACATCCAGAATATTATAGTGTTAGTTTTAAATATTAGTACTAGTGTAATGGTTGTCTTTAGAAATGATCACTATAGTATGTGATTAGAATAAAAGAGAGGAAAGAAAAGATATTATCAGTAGAGGAGAGAAGAAAGAAAAGAAAATAAATGTTGCGTGCAGGGAAGATTGTTGCATGTAAAGTCAGATGGGTAAAATTGAAATCAGGTGCGTCTTTTGACAATTTTAAAATTTGGATACGTCTTTTATTTTTGATAAAATCAAACTTGTAGTGCACCATTTGAAAAATTGCTTAAGATATTATGATGGGCATTTTTCCAATGAAGCACTTGAATTTATAAATTTCTCAAAAGCAGACTGCACTTTTAACTTTCCCAAATAGTGTTTCCTATCCCAGAATACTTTTTTATTAAAAAAATAATAAAATCTCTGGGATTAATCGGTCACCTTCATTCACGCGGCCAGGCCTAGCCGTGGACCTGTTTTTCCAGACGAAGATGGGATGTTAGTAATGAACGACGTCCATAGATGATATAGAATGAGTTCCATCAAATGTATTTAAGTTTTTGAGAGGATTTTGATTAAAATTTATTTATCAATTTAGAAAAGTCTGATTAAATTCATTTAAAATTCCATAGGTGGTTAAGATGGTAAGGAATCCATCATACTTTTATGTCCTGTTAGGATGAAATTGAGTTTGTAATAATACAAAGAGATATGGCAGAGCAATGTCACAGAGAGAGGTGGAAGACACGAGGCCGGATTTTTTGGACAGCAAAGTACGATCTAGAGGATGAATCATTTTACTTATAGGTGGAAATATATGAACCTTATTTGTTATAGATTCCACCTATCAATAACCCCTAATTCAAGAACAGACCCATGGTTGCGATCCAGAGGATAAAGTCGGGTATATTAAAAATCGACGTATAGAAAGCTACTGACGGAAGGAGGAGAAAGGGAACTCATCCAAATCAGGGTCCTTTTTAATCATTCTGCTGCGGAATTGCGGATGATTTGAGAATTTTACAAATCTGTCAATTCCCGTATTATATTGATCGGGAATAATAAAATAAATATTTTGTCGTTGTCGGCAAAGGGACCTCATTATTAAAATTATTTAATATTTTAATATTATTATAGCAACTAGGACCATAAATATTTTAGCTTGTAGCCCTTATCATTATTGCTATTAAAATAATAATAAAATAAAACTATTTTTAAAATAAAAAATATTTTATTATTTAATTAAGAATATAGATACTTTAATAATTAACACTCAATTAATTTAGTGAAACATAAAATTAAATTAAAAATTTTCTTTTAGTATAAAATAATTTTAAAATTTATTAATAATTTTTAACTTTCCAAATTACAGACCTAATTTTTACTATTTGCATCACTTTTTCTCGTCGTTTCAATTTTAATTGATTCTTCATCATTCTCTTCTCTTCACTTCCTCTCTAACTTTTATTATAGTTTTTTTTTCGCCCCAGAGCGTAGTACAGACGGTGACACATGATATCTCTGGTGTAATGGTCAGGGGTGGATTCTCAGAAATTGATGATCTGGAGTTTACCCCACCATACACCTGACGCCTATGTACCTGCATGTACCTCCCTCCATATTCGTGGGATTGACACTAGGGGACCATTAATGTAAGGGATCTACATTTTATTACAATTTTTTTCCTTCTTATCCTTTTTATATCACAATACATCAATCCATCTGTTTCAACTTTTTTATCTACCGATAAAATCATATCAATCCATCTGTATGTCATCGATTCTTTGAAAAAAATCATGGTCGCATTTATCCATCTCTGTATCTTATCAGTTATCTCATTAATTCTTTAAGTGATATAAGACATTCTCAATACTTAACTTGAGATATGATTAATAACCTAATTTATATTTTATTTTTGGATTAAAATTTTTATAGAATAAATCATACTAATATTGAATAATATTATTTAATTATGTTGGGCTTCAATCAAAATTTCATATTGGAAAGATTTAAGAAAGATCATAGATTTAAAAGGATGTATGATATTTCTATTGATATGAGATATTTTGGATAGAACCCAAGAGTAAAGTCATGAGAGTCTAGATCCAACATTATGGAAATATGTGAACATTCTTTGGGCACAACAAATGATATTAGAGATATAGTCCAGATCAGATGTCATATGGGGTGATCTTGAATGAAATTACCGGGAGGGCTGGAGCGGGTCAAGATAATCGGATACTTATGAAGAGGTCTTGAGTAAGTTAGGGTGATAAGATGTTCACAGGAAGGCATGGAGCAATGTGACTGAATTAGGGAAAGATAATAAGTTTAAAAGAATATATGATATCTTTATTGATATGAGACATCTTGAATAGAACATGAGAATAAGACCATAAAGGTCAAGGCCCAAAGTGACTCAATGATTACTATTTTTTTTTTTAAATGGAGAAGGATTTTTTTTTGCTCTATTTATAACTTAATAATAAAATTTTGTATTAAAAAAATGTAATTAAATTGTTAGTTTTAATTAATTTTAAATAGACCTTTACCTTTAGAGGTACAGCTTTATATTTCAAAATTAAAAATAAATTTACATGTTTCATAACAATTATTTTTAAATTTAATAATTTGTAACAAAATTGCAAAGTTGAAAGTGATGTAAAGCAAAATTCATGCCACACATCAATTTTTTATTTGAACAGAAAAGGACAGGAAACGAAACTTGAGAGGGAAATAAATCTATTTTATTGGCACATTTTCATTTTATTTTATTTTTTTTATATCTTTTTTAAAAAAAATGGAAAAATACAAATATTCATTAATAAGGCCAAAGAATTAAGGGGACATTTGATTTAAGGGAATAAGAATAGGGAATGAAAATATCAATCATTGATTGTTGATGTTTAGATTATAGGAATAGAAATACAAATAAGACAATGAATCCTTATAATTGAGTAATAATTCATTTCCATGTCTCCCCCCTTCAATGAGTCATTACTCTATTTTTAGCAATCAAAATATTTCCTTATTCCAAAAATACCTTTGATCCAAAACTATAATTTTCCCCTTAATATCAAATATCAAAATATATTTATTTAATTTTTCTTTCATATCATTTTCTCTCTATCATATTTTCTTTCATATCAAAATATATTTTCTCTTTTCCATCCCATCTCTCCCTCTATTTTTCTCATCACACTTTTTCTCTCATCACACTTTCTCTCTCCTCAATCTCTCACATCACACTCTCTTTTTCCTCATCACACTTTCTCTCTCATCATGTTTTCTATCTCATCACACTTTCTCTATCCTCAATCTCTCCCATCACACTCTCCCTTTTTCTCAATACATTTTCTCTCTTATCACACTTTCTCTCTCCTCAATCTCTCCCATCACATTCGCTCTCCTATTTTTTTCTCATCACACTTTCTCTCTTATTACACTTTCTCTCTCCTCAATCTCTCCCATCACTCTGTCTCTCTCCTCATTTTTTCTCATTACACTTTCTCTCTCGTCATCCTCTCTCATCCTATTTTATCATTCATCATATTTTCTCTTTCATCTTCTATCATCATATTCTCTCCCATCACACTCTCTTTCCTCATTTTCTCTCATCGCACTTTCTCTCTTTTCATTCTTTCTCATCACACTTTCTCTCTCGTCATTCTCTCTCATCATATTTTTCTCTCATATTCAACTTTCTCTTCCATGTAATTTTTTCTCTTATTTTCCTTTAAGGATAAAAAAAGAAATTTTGATTTATTCTGATAGAAAATATTCAACTAATCAAATATTACTTTTAAGAGTGATATTCATGCTCATACCCATTTCTATTCCACAATACTATGATTCCCATTCCGATTCCTATTCCTAGGAAAGAACCAAACGCCCCCTAAGTTTTGATCATTTTCATTTGACCTTTGCTGAGAGCTCTACAAGTGGGGCATGTGCCATGGGTAGAGACGTCAATTTAGGTTGGACCCATCAAGTTGGTCCACCCCGCCAAATAATTTAAGTGGATTAAGTTGAAATTTTATCAACCCAAGCCTGTCGCGGGCCGACTCGCCTAGGCCCACGACCCACGTGGGTTGGCTCGCGACGAGATTAGGTAGGAATGTAAACGAGCCGAACCGAGCCGAACAGTATTAGGCTCCAGCTCGACTCGTTTAAGTTATATTCGGGCTCGAGCTCAGCTCAAGCTCGAGTCGAGCTTTTATCACAAGGCTCAAGCTCGGCTCGTTTTAGAATTATCAAGCTCGCGAACAATTCGAGCTCGGCTCGTTATTAGCTCGATTATCAAAGTTAACGAGCCTAACTCGTTAAGCGAGCTTGGGCTCGTTTAGAGCTCGTTTTTGGCTCGTTTTAGAGCTTTTTTTTTGGCTCATTTTAAAGCTCATTTTAAGGCTCGTCTTAGAGGTCGTTTTTTTTATTCATTTTAGAGTTCATTTTTTGGCTTGGTTTAAGGCTTGTTTTAAGGCTCGTTTTTTTTTGCCCGTTTTAGCGCTCATTTTTTGGCTCGATTTAAGGCTCATTTTTTTGGCTCGCGGACCTATAAACGAACATGTTCGCGAGCTCACAAGTCGAATATCCTTAAGCTCGAGCTCGGCTCGATAAACTATCCAGCTCGAAATCGAGCTCGAGCTCGGCTCGATAAGATAAACGAACGAACTCGAACGAGTTTTTTACCGTATTGAGCTCCGAATAGCTCGCGAACCGTTTGGTTCATTTACATCCCTAGGATTAGGTTGGCCCGCAGATTGAGAAATATATATAAGCTAAGTTTTATAACAATTTATTATTTTTTTTTTGTTATAATTTTGAAATAAAAATAATACTTTTCATCCAATATAAATACTCGTTTATGTTTATTTATATTTAAAATATATATTTATGAATACATTTGATTTGATTGATGAAACCTTTCCGAATTAAAATGTTAAAGATATGAACTATTTTTTTAATATTTTTTTGAAAAAAATGATGAGTCCGCGGGTTGCTCCGCTAAATCTCCAACTCGTCTTGAATTGGGTTAGGTTAGAATTTCTCAATCCTTCGAGTTGACGAATCGACCGGTCTCATATCACTAAATGATTAATCTGTCATAGACGACTGATCCACTCCGCTACTGATTAGTTCGTCTAATAGCCCTAGCCATGGGGTAGAGAGGCGAAATATCATGTGACCATGTAAAAGATTTAGACGAAGTCCCATTATTTAATTTTCTTTAAAAAAATAATAATATTATTAAATTTAAGATAAATTGATTTGATTTCATACAAATTCTTTTCGACCGTCAAAATAAATGGAAAGTATATAATCATCCTGACACTCTGCCAGTAAAAATCCCAATAATTCATTTTCCTTTCAAATCACATGCGATAAACATGGAAGCATCGCGGTGAAGATTATCATCTTTCCTGCAACAAGTGAGCGCCAGACATGGATAATATAATAAATTAATATTCTATTTGATTGGCCACGTGACGATGAGACCCACCAAAACGATGGAATTGAGCAATAAATATATTTTTTTAAAAAAAATAAAAGAGATATTTTTTTGAATAATTCAGATGAGAATTTCACCCGATTAATCTGGTATTTAAACGATCTCTACCGTATAAATCTCTAAAGATAATCAATAAAATTAACTAAAATTATTATTATTTTTTTCTACCGAGGAAATCTAAAATACAATGCATACAAAAGATTCGAATCTATAAATATTATATCACTGCGTCACATTCTAATTAAATTCTATTTTTTAAAAAAATATTTATATTATTAAATTAAAAAATAGAGTCTAATATTATAGCATAATTAATATAACGAATTAATTCCAACTGAGATAAGACTTATTATTATTATTATTATTATAAAAAAATACTTCTATTAAAAGATTAAAAACTCATTTTTTTTAGAAATTATTCTTTTTATTTGATAATAAAATTTTTAAATTGCTTCAACATTAATGATCCGGTGATAAGAATAAGGGACCCACATTGATAGAGGTCAACGACATGTGGGCCGGGAAGTCAAAGTCCAGGGGGCCCGCCAATGGTTCCTGTCGATAGGAGATAAGACTTGGCCTAGCAGCCGAACCAGTACACAGCCAAACCGAACCGCAGGTCGGGTTGTCGATGCTCAAAAGAGGTGTTGGTCTGCCGAGCAGTCTGTCCGCCTGGCTGAACGCCAAGCCGAACAGTGTTGCTCGTCCGAGTGTGCGACCGAGCGGCCTTCCCGCTCGGCCCGGCACACTCCCTTGACCAGATGCTGGGAGGCCTAAGCGGTCGTCCCGTTCGGCCCGGTGACAGACAAACAATGCAGAAGAGGACAAAAGGGGCAGTGGGTGACATCGACCCCGAGACAGCTGCTGCCGACGGGCAGCATGGTCGGCGCCCGGGTCGTACAGAGAATCGTACGGTGGAAGTTTCCACTGTCCTGTCAGGGATATGCTCGGACAGTTGTGGTATGGCGTCAGACACGCTTTTCTGACACGACCACTTCAGGTATGCTTTAAGGAGCGTGCACGCTTTGGGATGCGTGCACACATCCCCCCGGGAGCCCTATATAAGGACCTCCAGGGTTCGACGGAGGTATGCATTCTACATCACTGTAGCTACAGTTCTCATTCTCGTCATTCTTTCTTTCCGTCGGAGTTGACTTGAGCGTCGGAGGGTCGTTGCCGGGAACCCCTTCCTGGCTCGGTTTTGTGCTTGCAGGTTCTTGTCGGAGGTTCACAGCAGTCGAAGGTCTATACGTCATCACCGGGAGCGCCACGTACCCAGCGTTGGTCGACTCAGCACTCGGACAGGATCAAATTAGCGTCGTCTGTGGGAACGTACCTGAATCCGAGCCGAGAAGATGGAAGAAGCTGGACGCCAACTCATGGTGACACTCTCTCCCGAGGAGCTCGACGCACTCATCCAAGCACGAGCTGCGAAAATGGTCGAGCAACAGCAGAAGGTCCAGGCCGAGCGGATAGCGCAGTAGGCCACCTCAGTTTCAGGTGGTCGAGCGGCGATGGAAGACCGACCGGAGCAGTACTCTACTTGGGCACAGAACAAGGGGCAGACCGGCACACCAGGAGATGCGCCGCCCGCCCCCATTCCGTTTCATCGGGCACTGTTCCAGACTTCGTCGGAGCTGGCCCTAGCCAACCAGGGATCATCCGATGAAGCACCCGCGCGGGACGCCAGGAAGGAGAAGACGTCGCGGGCTGAGTTATCCCCCGAGCGGGTCAATCGCCAGTTCTCCGAGGCGATCTTACAAGACTCTCTCCCAAAGCATTACACTCCTATATCGATCGGAGAGTATAACGGTACAACCGACCCGGACGACTACCTCGGTAAGTTCGATAATGCCGCTACTCTTCATCAATACACTGACGAGTCAAATGCAGAGTCTTCCTCACTACATTGTCCGATTCGGCACAACGCTGGTTCCGGAGGTTGCCCGACGGATCCTTTCAGAGCTTTAGAAACTTCCGAACGGCATTCCTTCATCACTTTGCCAGTAGCCGACGTTACCAGAAGACCAGCGTCAGTCTCTTTTCCATGAAGCAAGGGCCAAGAGAAACTCTCCGATCCTACATCCAACGCTTCAACCAAGCAGCTATGGACATCCCCGCGGTCTCGTCCGAGACAATGATGCATGCTTTCACATAAGGCTTAGTCGACGGGGACTTCTTTCGCTCGCTCATCAGGAAGCCGCCCCGCGATTACGACCACATGCTGAAAAAAGCAAATGAGTATATTAATGTGGAAGAAGTGCAGGCGGCCCGAAAGAAGGAAGCACCAGCCGAGCCTTCGGTCCCGACCGAGCGGAGACCACAGACCAGCCAGCAACCGCCAAGAGGACCGCGCGCCGAGGGGATGAGACCACATTAAGACTCCAGGTCACCAACCGTTCAGCACATTGCAGCCGAACGACCTAGACAAAAAGGTAAGGTATGGACGCCCATGTTTTGCAGAATCTATCAATCAGCCACTCACAACACTCGAGACTGTCGGAGTCTCCCCCCGGTCAGCCAACCTGAGCCAAGAAACTATCACCGCCGATCACCTTCACTGGGCCGGCGAGCTCATCAGAACACCGAACGACGAATGACTAGGCGTTCACCCAAGCAGCATCACCATCAGCAGCATCATCACCAGCCAAGGGCCAATAGCCGAGCCTCACAGGAGCTAGCGAGACCATCCACTCGGGAGGAGGAAAATAGAAGCAATGCAGCTCGGGGCGAGATTAACATCATCGCCAGTGGACCGACGGGCGGTGACTCGAATCGGGCCAGAAAGTCGCACGCCCGGCAACTCAGGATCCACGCGGTTGGTTGCAGCCAAGAACGGACATCGGGACCCGAGATCAGCTTTGGTCCCGGGGACCTTGTGGGAGTTGAAGTACCCCACGATGGCGTCTTCATCATCCGAGCGGTAATAGCTAACTATACTATTCACCGCATATTTATCGATACAGGCAGCTCGGTCAACATTATCTTCAAGAAGGCGTTTGACTAGCTTCAAATTGACCGAGTCGAGTTATTGCCAATGACGACCCCGTTATATGGGTTTACTGGAAATAAAGTCCTTCTGATTGGGCAGACCAGGTTGACTATCTTGCTAGGAGAAGAGCCGCTACGGAGGACGCGGACCACTAACTTCATTGTGGTCGATGCCCCCTCTACCTACAATGTAATATTGGGACGACCGGCCCTCAATGAGTTCTGGGCGGTTGTCTCAACCTTTTGCCAAAAAATCAAATTCCCCGTAGAATATCGAGTGGGAGAAGTTTGGGGAGATCAGCTGGCGGCGCGCCGATGCTATGTGGAGATGGTCCGAGCTGAAGCAAAGTCCGCTCGGAAAGCACCGCGCCTTAAGGTAAACGCTATAACTGAAAAGCCCCCTACTTTGGTTTATGAAGAAAAGGAGGAAGTACAGATTCGGGAAGGCCGACCGGAGGCCACCACATTCATTGCGTCCGATCTGGAAGAAGAACAGAAGGAAGAGTTGGTCAGATGCCTCCAGCAGAATCACGACGTCTTCGCGTGGTCAACGCACGAGCTGCTAGGGATCTCGCCAAGCATCGCACAGCACGAGCTCCACGTCCTGCCGGGCGCTCGTCCCGTTAAGCAAAGGAAGCGGGATTATTAGTGCCGAGCAGAACGTCATCATACGGGCGGAAGTCGAGAAGCTCTTGGAGGCCGACCACATACGCGAGGTACAGTTCCCGAGTTGGTTAGCGAATGTGGTACTGGTCTCCAAGCCTGGCAACAAATGGAGGGTCTGTATCGATTTTCGTGATCTAACAAGGCATGCCCAAAGGACTTCTACACTCTGCCCCGAATTGACCAAATGGTGGACTCGACCGCTGGATGTGAGCTGATATGCATGCTGGATGCTTATCAGGGGTACCACCAAGTGTCGCTCGCCCGGGAAGACCAAGAGAAAGTGAGCTTCATTACGGCGGACGACACCTATTGCTACAATGTAATGTCGTTCGGACTGAAGAACGTCGGGGCTATGTACCAGCGACTCATGAACAAGGTGTTCCGAAAGCAAATTGGGTGAAACCTAGAGGTATATGTTGATGATATACTCATTAAATCACTCCGAACGGTTGACCTCTATGCAGATATAGAAGAAACCTTCCGGACATTGCGGACATACGGGGTCAAGTTGAACCTGCAAAAGTGTCTGTTCGAAGCAAAAAGTGGTCGTTTCATAGGCTACATAGTCACCGAGCGAGGCATTGAAGCCAACCCTAGCAAGGTCAAAGCTCTACAGGATATGCCGCAGCCCAGAAACTTGAAGGAAGTCCAACGCCTTACGGGTCGCATAACAGCACTATCCCGGTTCATCTCCAGGATGGCCGATCGGAGCATGCCCTTCTTCAGGATCCTGCGCCGAGCAACCAAATTCCAATGGGATAAGGAATGTGACCGAGCATTCGAAGAATTGAAGGCCTACCTAAACTCATTACCTGTATTAGCTAAGCCATCTGTCGGCGAGCCTCTCCGCATTTATTTGTCTTCAACCAAGCACGCGGTCGGTTCGGCGCTAGTCCGGCAGAACGGCGAAGAACAGTCAGTGTATTTCCTTAGTCACATTCTAAAGGATGCTGAGTCTCGCTACACTAGTCTTGAGAAGCTTGCCTTCGCCCTTGTTCTCGCCGCTCGGAGGCTCCGGCCCTATTTCCTAGGGCATACGATCATTGTCATGACAAATAGTCCCTTAGGTCGAGTTCTGCTAAACCCCTAGGTGTCTGGGCGACTGATCAAATGGACCACGGAGTTTGACATACAGTATCAACCCTGGACGGCTATCAAGGCGCAGTTGTTGGCAGACTTCGTCACTGAGGTACAAAATCCTGAGCCCGAAGCCACTTGGAAGGTGTACGTAGATGGATCGTCCACTCGGTAGGGAAGTGGGGTTGGCGTGCTGCTGGTTTCCCCCCACGGAGAACGGATGCACCTATCCGTATGGCTGGCCTATCAAGCAACCAACAATGAAGTAGAGTATGAGGCGCTAATAGTAGGTTTGCAGGCCGCTCGGCATGTGGGAGCTAGCAATGTTTTGATTCATTCAGATTCACAGTTGGCTGCTCAGCAACTTTCGGGAGCATTTGAGATAAGCAACGTCAGGCTCAAGCTTTATGCGGATACCTTTGCAAAACTGAAAGTCGGTTTCCTAGAGGTGCTGATACAGAAGATCTCCCGAGCTGAGAATCAGGCCGCAGATGAGTTGGCTAAGCTAGCCAGCTCGATATCACCGATCGTCATCGAGCAGCCAGTCGAGCAGGTGTCTCTGGTCGCCCACATCGACCTGATGGAGGGACTCACATTTCCAAATGACTGGCGGACGACTATAATAGAGTTTCTGAAGTCAGGAGCAACGTCGTCTGATCGGTTGGAAGTGCATCTACTCAGAAGGAGAGTCGGTCGGTTCGCCCTCATTGGCGACCAGCTCTACAAAAAAACATTCTCCAGGCCTCTACTTAAATGCGTTGGCCCGGAGGATGTGGACTATATTCTGCAAGAGGTACACCAAGGCTCATGCGGCGGGCATCTGGGCGGTCGCTCGTTGGCGAGGAAGATTCTTTTGGCCGGCTACTTTTGGCCAACTTTACAGGAGGACACCGCCCGGACAGTCACCATGTGCTTATCCTGCCAAAGGTACCACAATTTCTCACATCGTCCCGTGGAAAAATTAAAGACCTCCACAGTGTCCTGCCCGTTCGATCAATGGGGCATGGACATTGTGGGACCATTTCCAATGGCGACCGGACAGTGGAAGTTCTTACTAGTAGCAGTCGACTATTTCTCTAAGTGGATCGAGGCCAAACCAATGGCTGAAATAACCGAGCAGATGGTAAAAAAATTCATCTGGCAGCACATCATTTGTTGGCTCGGCATTCCGCGACGACTCATCTCAGACAACGGAAGACAGTTCTCAGGCCAACAACTCAAGGAGTAGTGTGAGGGTACGACATCCAGCAGGCTTTTACCTCCGTTGCGTATCCCCAAAGTAATGGGCAAGCTGAAGTCGCCAATCGGGAGATCTTGTGAGTTCTGCGGGCTCATCTCGACCATGAAGGTGGGAGTTGGGTAGACGTGTTGCCCGGGGTATTATGGGCACTCCGAACGACACCCAAGGAAGGAACAAGAGCGACCCCCTTCCACCTGGTGTATGGGGGAGAGGCCATCGTCCTAGTAGAAGTCGGGGTAGAATCCGATCGAATCCGAGTCTACGACGAGAACAATGTTGAGCGGAGGCATTTGGAGTTGGACCTGGTGGATGAGGCACAAGCCAAGGCCGCCGTCCGATTGATGGCGTACCGGCAGAGGATGAAGCAAAACTACAACAGACGGATAATGCCCAGATCTTTTTTCAGGTCGGCGACCTCGTCTGGAAGAAAGTCAAGCCGGTTGACGATATGACCAAGCTGGGAGCTCCTTGGGCTGGACCGTTCAAGATTGTAGAAAAGCTCTGTTCAGGCGCCTATTACCTCGAGGATGAAAACGGACGGAAGCTAGAGCGACCCTGGAGTGCGAGCCACCTCCAGTCGTACCGAGCTGGCTAAAAGGTGCGCCAATGTAATACACGAGCGGCTAGTCTTCCCAAACCGTCGAGCAGCGATGTTAAATCCCAGAGTCGGATCGGCGACTATAAACCCCCAACCCGAAGACCGTCGAGTGGCGACGTTAAATCCCAGAGTCGGACCGACAACTATAAACCCCCCGGCCCGAATACCGTCGAGCGGCGATGTTAAATCCCAGAGTAGGACCGGCGACTATAAATCCCCCGGTCCGAAGACCGTCGAGCGGTGACGTTAAATCCCAGAGTCGGACCGGCGCCTATAAACGCCCCGGCCCGAAGACCGTCGAGCGGCGACATTAAATCCCAGAGTCGGACCGACAACTATAAACCTCCCGACCCGAAGGCCGTCGAGCGGCAACGTTAAATCCCAGAGTCGGACCGGCGACTATAAACCCCCCGACCCGAAGACCGTCGAGCGGCGACGTTAAATCCCAGAGTCGGACCGGCGATTATAAACCCCCCGGCCCGAAGACCGTCGAGCGGCGACGTTAAATCCCAGAATCGGACCGGCGACTATAAACCCCCCGGCTCGAACACCGCCGAGTTTCGCTCGGAAAGAATGTGTTTTGAGAAGTAAACAAGAACAAAATTGAAAGGTTATGTTGACTCGTTGCATGTCCAATACGCAGACAAAAGTCGGATAAAATTCGGATAATACTAACTCACCGAACGATGAGTATACAGATGAAACTTCAAAATTTAAAGGCACTCCTCACTCCAGAACATCGAAGATTGGCTCGGAGATGATTTCCAACAGTCCGGTCAGGTCTCTGGGGGGACGGACGCCATCTCCGGAAGATGGCCCTTGGCCTTCAGATAGGCAGTCGTAGCATGGATTAGGGGTGAGCATTCGGTCAAAACCGAACCGACCGAACCGAATAGACCGAAAATCGAATAAACCGAATTTTTTTTCAACCAACCCAACCGACCGAATTTCCCTATGAAACCGAACCGACCGAACCGATAAGATATCGGTTAATTCGGTTTTCGACCGAATTGACCGAATTAACCGAATTTTAAAACCCTATTCGGTTTTACCTTGAAAAAAAGATTTTATTTAATTAATTATATTTTAAAATAAAAATTATTTAAAATAATATTCTTATTCGGTTTATTCGGTTTAACTGAATTACAAAATTCAAAACCAAAACCGAACCGAATTAATCGAAAACTGAACCAAATTTTTAAAAAAAACCGAAAATCGAATTAACCGAACCGAATTTCTAAATTCGGTTAGTTCGGTTCGGTTAATTCGATTTTTCCGAATTTTTGCTCACCCCTAGCATGGATGGCTTCCTCAAAAGCCAGGACAAGCCGATCATTGAGCTTATTGCCAAATTCTTCCGAACGGACATAGTTTTGCCTCATCATCGCGAAGCGACTTGATTCGCCATCTTGGTACTCCTTGAGAGTGGCTCGGGCAGCTTCGAGGGCATCCTGGAGATCCTTCTTATCTCCTTGAAATTTAACTTGGTCTACCGATCGACTTTCCCGCTCGGCGGATAGCAGGCCAGTCAATTCTTGGACGCGTTGCTCCAGCGCTCGGGCCTGCACATTCTTTGCCTCTAGATCAGAAACGACTCTATTCTTCCTGTTAGTTGCTAGCTTGATCTCCTAGTCGTGAGACTTAACCTGGGCTTCGAGCCCAGCTACCCTGGTTTCCAGGCCAGAAGATTTGTGTCGCTCGGCCTCCAGCAGTTTTTTTGTTTTATTCAGCTCTGTCCGAAGCATGGCGTACGAGGGCCCTTGAGCTGGCGCCCCTCCAGAAATCTGAAGTTTCTTCAACTCTTCCTCCAGCGCCGCCAGGCGGTTGGTGACCGCGATGTTCTCCACCCAATTCTGTGCTCAGATGAAATAGTATCAAGAACCAAGCAAAATAATCATATAGGAGTTTGAGGGGCATACCCCAGTAGTCTGCTGCAAGTGGCTATCACTGAGCTGACCAGGAGTCATTAGGACAACATGGGCCCTCGCATCCTCCCATATTTTGGCAAGTGGTCCGCGGATGGTGATATGATGTTCAGGGGCAGTTGGTCGATCAGCCGCTAGAAGGAATTCTTCTGTTGGGAGATGTAGGACAGCCTTAATCACTTGACGACCGCTCGGATCAGACTAGGCTGAAGTTAAGCGATCGGACGACTCGCCGAGTGGAGCGGAGATTATGCCCGAGCGCCTAAGCCGACGATGGGCTCGGGGCAGAGAACTGACGGGCTGCGCTTCGAGGGAAGCCATTGGCAGATCGAGTTGTGAGAGAGTTCGATCCGAGGAAATTGCCTCGACCGAAACGGGGGATGGGTCGACTGCTGCAGAAGGAGCACCGACCTGCTCTGAAACTGGTTCCATAGATGTAGCCGAATGGGCAAAAGGATCCGTTCGGAGCCGCTTGCGTGTCACCAGCGTAGCGTCGTCGGCCGAGTGCCCAACGTCCTCCAGCATAGGATGTCCAACAGACGAGGTAGCATCGCCGACCGCTTCGGTTGTAAGTTCTCGAACGGTCGACTCTCCGACGGCGGGTGGATCTTCTTCGCTCTCACTCTCGTGTGAGACGACCGACGCAATGCCTCGGTCGGCCATCTCCTTAGCTGTCGCCGCCTCTATCTCGGTGGCCCTCAACTTCATCCGTTCAGTGACATTGGCGCACCACATGATGTCGGCTGCATAAAAGAAGAATAAATCAGTTAGATCAAAAGGAAAGGGGGCGAGGAAAACGCTTACCCATGTTGCTCGGAAGCTTCGTTCGGATCGGACTCAATCCGAATATGTACAACACACCCTCACAAAGCAGCTTATGGATGTTGAATTTCTGCCCGGCCAGTTGGTTGACTGCATGGAGGTAGGTCGGCTGGCTCTTGTATTTACCAAGGTCCGGCGGGGTCGGCACGACGGTCTGCCATTTTGTTCGGAAAGCTGGCAGCTCGGGAAGACGAAGGTAAAAGTAGTACTCTTTCCAATGTTTATTCGAGGTCGACATTTTGTCGAAGAAAACAAGACCAATCCGCGACTGGAAGAGGAAGGTGCCCCACTCAGACTGCTTGGGATAGTAGAAATAATGGAAAATCTTAGGGACTAAGGGAATGTTGTGTAGCCTAAAGAGGATAACTACTCCACACAACAACTTGAATGAGTTTGGGACGAGTTGGCCGAGCGGGAGGAGGAAATAGTTACACACTTCAAGGATAAACGGATGTAGAGGAAAATGCAGACCAGCTACAAACTGGTCTCGGAAGAAACAAGTAGTGCCGGGCGACGGGGTCGTGTGGCCGATCGGATGAGGTAGCTAATATTAATCTATGGGCAGAAGGGAGTTCAAAGTCGCTGACGAAGTTCGTCGCGTCACCCTCATCAAACCGGCTCTCCATGGTTGTATACTAGAGGTCGGGAGAGGGATTAGACGGTTGTGAGGTGCTCGCCATCGCCGGAACAGTAGAGAAAGCAAGAACCAGAGAAAAACAAAAAGATTGATGAAAGAGAGGGTTGAAACAGTACCGAACGAACACAGATATTGCTAGAATACTAAAGAAAGCACAAAGAAGAAGATAAAGGGCAGGGAGTCCTTACAGGAAAGGATGGTTGAGAGAGGAGGCGAGAGATTGCCGGGACGCTGAGAAACTGGTTCGCCGGAGCACGAAGCGCAAACGAAAGCCTCTGAACGCACGAACGTAAAAGTGCGGGGGGGGGATAGCAATGAAGGCTTTACAAGGATGGGCCCGATGCTGCCTAGCCGTCGGATTCAGGTCACGGGACCCGAGGCCTGCATCTAACCGTTCATTTCAAACAGCCGAGGGACCCATCGGAAGTGACGCCACCGCTGCATGATGATGGCGACAGCGCCACGTGGCACCCGGTCATAGGATCACATTTAATGAGCGTCATTACGTGTTTAGGGACGCATGCTCAGCCTTAATGGCGAGGATTTGCACGAATTCCGAGGGGATTCTAAAAATGTCAACATGGACCGACTTACAACCGACCCGGCAGCTAGCGGAAAGAAATGAAATAAGTTCTATCAGGTAATCTGCCGAACGGTCGTAGGTCGTAGGGCGCTTTCATTAGGCCTGTGCAGAAAAACATTTACATCAATGGTCGAGAGGCCATCATACCACTGAGCTAATAGTCCAGTCAGTCGGACATACAACCTCCTTCGACTAGACTTGAGGGGAAGGCAAGTGATCCGGTGATAAGGATAGGGGGCCCACATTGGTAGAGGTCAACGACACGTGGGCCGGGAAGTCGAAGTCCAAGGGGCCCACCAATGGTTCCTGCCGATAGGAGAAAAGACTTGGCCTAGCAGCCGAGATAGCAGCTGAACCAGTACGCAGCCGAACCGAACCGCAGGTCGGGTTGCTGACGCTCAGAAGAGGTGTTGGTCTGCCAAGCGGTCTGTCCGCCCGGCTGAACACCAAGCTGAACAGTGTTGCTCGTCCGAGTGTGCGACCGAGCGGCCTTCCCGCTCGGCCCAGCACGCTCCCTTGACCGGATGCTGGGAGGCCTAAGCGGCCGTCCCGTTCGGCCCGGTGACAGACAAACAACGTAGAAGAGGACAAAAGGGGTAGTGGGTGACATCGACCTCGAGACAGCTGCCGCGGACGGGCAGCATGGTCGGCGGCCGGGTCGTACAGAGAATCGTACGGTGGAAGTTTCCGCTGTCCTGTCAGGGATATGCTCGGACAGTTGCGGTATGGCGTCAGACACGCTTTTCTGACACGACCACTTCAGGTATGTTTTGAGGAGCATGCACGCTTTGGGATGCGTGCACGCATCCCCCTGGGAGCCCTATATAAGGACCCCCAGGCTTCGACGGAGGTATGCATTCTACATCACTGTAGCTACAATTCTCATTCTCGTCATTCTTTCTTTCCGTCGGAGTTGACTTGAGTGTCGGAGGGCCGTTGCCGGGAACCCCTTCTCGGCTCGGTTTTGTGCTTGCAGGTTCTCGCCGGAGGTTCACAGCAGTCGAAGGTCTATACGTCATCACCGGGAGCGCAACGTACCTAGAGTTCGTCGACTCAACACTCGGACAGGATCAATTAAATATTAAAATTATTATTAAAATAAAATGTTTTAGAACTTTTATCACTACTCAGTGGCAGACATAAGGGGGCGCGAGGGTATCTGGAAGCACCCTTTGTTCCTAAATATACACTCCACCTGCAAGTTGCAGTCTAAGGGGTGAGGTCGTAAGGAGGAGGACAAGCTCGAGCAGCACCATCCACTGTCTGGCGTCGTAGACTCGCAGTTACTGTTGCTTGTCGGTGCGCACATTTTCACCACTGTAAAAAAAAAACAAAAGAGTCATAGACGAAGATGACTCTTATGTTACTTTTTTTTTTCTTTTTTCTTTTTAAATAACACGTGTTTAAGTTAGGAAGGAAATAAAAAAATGTTAATAACCTAATTCAAACATTTGCTCAATTGCTCGCCTCGATTGTTGCCTATCGTAGTGTCGCCCACCTCCACCAATTCGCCTGCCTACCTGCTCAGTGCCAGCTTGCCCACTCACCTGTGGTGCGCTTGGAAGCGGCCCACATACCTTCCCAGTGCCCTCTCACCAATGGCCTGCCTTGCTGCAGGCTACAATGCTCACCTTGACTACTACTACCTACTGTAGCCTGTGTTGGTGTTGCTGTGGTGTCACCCAGCTGGCTTGCTACCACAGCACGTCAATGCACAACCATTGCCTGCTGAGCCTCAAGCCTTGACCCTTGCCCCTTCGTTAGAGTTGAAAGGTATTGATTTGTCTCTAATTTTATTTTATTGTGAGTTTGTGACTTTTTTGGCCCATAATACATATTATGTTTATTTATTTTATGTATTATTTTTATTTAATAACTCAATAATTTTGATGAATTGGCATAGGTTATAGAGAATTTTTTAAGACGAAATGTTGAGTCTTCTAAAGAAGAAAATAGTAAGAAAAAATATTCTCATGTTGAATTTAACTCGGATGATGTTGTTAGTGACCCGGGACTATACAAACCAATTAATGAATTTGATGTTTTAATTAGAGATTAAATTTGAAGAGAATATTTGATTATAGGACCTTGTCAGCCATTTGGTCATAGTTACCCCTAAAGACAATTTGGTAAAAAAACATAGAAGTTTTAAAGTTACTTGATTTTCATCATTAGAGTGCAACATATCAAATGATGCAGCTTTTTGTTTTTGGTGTTATCTCTTTAAAAATTCTCATAGAGGATGCCCAGTTAGAGATGAGGCATCTACTAATTTAGGGATGAATAATTAGAGAAAAGTAATGGAAGTATTTATTACACATGTTGGTGGTGTAGCTAGTGCTCACAATGATGCAAGAACACAACTTGAGGTTTTTCAAAATTAATGACAAAGTGTGTCACATTTGCTACAACCACAGGGGTGTGGAATGGAGGTTGCATATCAAACTCGATTAACGATAATTTTGGATGTTACACGCTCTCTTTTGAAACAAGGTTTGCTTTTTCGTGGACATGATGAGTCATCAAGTTCCTCAAATAAAAATATATTTTTTTAAATTGATTGAGTGGTATACCCAAAGAAATGATGAGGTTGCCAAGACAATAAATGAGAATACCTCTGGAAACAATCAAATGAAGTCTCCAACAGTTCAGAAGGATTTAACACGAACTTGTGCTATTTAAGTCACAAATGTCATTCTTAATGATATAAAAGATAATATATTTTCTCTTATGGTTGATGAGTGTCGAGACATTTCAGTCAAAGAGCAAATGAGAGTTGTTTTAAGATACGTAAACAAACATGAATGTATTATTGAAAGATTTCTTACTATTGTGCATGTATCTGACACTTCTGCTATTTCTTTGAAGAAGGCTATTGATGAATTGTTTACAAAACATAAGTTGTCATTATCAAAATTGAGAGGTCAAGAATATGATGGAGTTTCAAATATGCAAGGTGAGTATAATGGATTGAAGGCTCTCATATTGAAGGAAAATTCATCTACAATGTATGTCCATTGTTTTGCTCACCAACTTCAACTAGTTGTTGTTGCAGTTGCTAAAAGCAATCGAATTACGAGTGATTTCATCCAATATGTTACTATGATTGTGAATATTACTGGTGCTTCATGTAAAAGAAAAGATAAGTTTAGACAACTTGAACATGAGAGACTTGTAGAATGTTTGGAGAAAGGAGATATTATTAGTGGTAAAGAAAAAAAATTAGGAAATCAATTTAAAATAACTAGGGGATACTCGTAGGAGCTTATATTATATGACTATTGTTCGTTTGATGTGTATGTGTACTTCTATTTTACAAGTACTTGAAAATGTGTATGATGATGATACCAATGATGATAATAGTGGTATTGCCACCCGTTTGATTGATAAGATGGAGAGTTATGAATTTGTGTTTGTGATGCATATGATAAAATCTTTATTGGGAATCACAAATGAATTATCGTTTGCCTTACAATAAAAGGATCAAAATATTGTACTAGCTGTTAGTTTGATTAAGACGATGAAAGTTTGATTTCAAAAAATGAGAGAGGAAGGATGGGAGAATTTTTTTGAATGTCATCAATAAATTTTGTAGTAACCATATGATCCTAGTATCGAATATGGAAGAAAATATGAAAATTAGTGGTCGTAACAGATGTAATAGGCAAATGATTACTAATTTTCATTACTATTGTGTCAAAAATTTTTATGAGGTGTTATTTCTAAATATTTTATTGAATTTAATTTTCTAATACTGTTTTTTTATTCACTTTTTTATTGTTACAATATTAGGTTCTTGATATGACAGTTCAAGAGATGAATAATCGTTTTTCAGAATCAAGTACAGAGGTAATTGCATTACTTGCTTAGATCCAAAAGACTCTTCTTCTTAATTTGACATTGGTAAGCTATTCCACCTTGTTAAATTTTATCCGGAGGATTTTTCATTGACTGATCGTGTAATACTTGAGGGTTAACTTGAGACTTACATTCAAAATGTATTAGGTGAATTTTTTATGATTGAAGATAAAGGAAGTCTTGCTAAAAAGATGGTTGAAATAGGCAAGAATATAGTTTTTTCATTAGTATATTGTTTGATCGAGTTAGTATTAGTTTTACCAGTTGCAACTGCTTCTATTGAAAAGATTTTTTTTTTCGATAAAAGTTATCAAGACTAATTTGTGTAATAGGATGAGGGATGGGTGAATAAATGACAGTTTGATAGTATACATTGAGAAAGATATTTTTGCTAGAATTGAAAATAAATAAATTTTATAACATTTTTAATAGATGAACACTCACATGATACTGTTATCTCCTCTTGTTTATTTGTCCAAATTTAGTACTAATAGTTTAAGTGTTAAGAAATAATTATTTTATTGATATGGACCTATTTTTATACCTGTATTATTATGTGTATTAATTCAATATTTTTATTTTTGATATATCTATTTGATAGTAAGAAATATTTTTTAATTCATTTTTTTAAAGCTTATTTTATCATCCACTTTATACTCATTCTAAAATTTATTTTAACAAATATTATTGGTTTACAGTAATTAATATATCTTCTTTTAATTTGTTTGAACATAACAAAATTGTATATATATATATATATATATATATATATATATATATATATATATATATATATATATATATATATATATATATATATATATATATATATATATATATAAATTAATTATAGATTTTTTAAAAAATTAAATTGTAAATTTATATTTGATTGATACGTTAAAATTATGTTTTAATCTTAGGGCCTAATTTAGTAATTTTGAATAAAATATTTAAAATGGAAGACAAGGGATATATATATATATATATATATATAAATTAATTATAGATTTTTAAAAAAATTAATTTGTAAATTTATATTCGGCAATTTACCAAAAGGCGTACTTAAAAATCTGAATTTATCAAAAGACGTACACTACTTTGATATTTATCAAAGAGCGCACTTTTTTAAAAGCATTTCCTATTTTACCCTCCTGATAATTTGACATTTCCTATTGTTTTTCTTTTTTTCATTATATTTCTCTTACTTCTCTCTCCTCTGTCGGCAGAATATAGGAATAGCATTAGTCAATCTTTAATCACATTTTAATACATTTGAAGAAGCCAAAAAAAATAATGGACACCATATTTGGACTCCTTGCAATTTTAGAAATCCACAGGAACTGAAATGGGTGCAATCGGAGCTTTCTATGGATTGACCGAAACCCACTGATCGACCTAGAAAGCTCCGATTGCACCCATTTCAGTTCCTGTGGATTTCTAAGGAGTCCAAATATGTTGTCCATTATTTTTTTTGGCTTTTTATAGATGTTAACAAGTAAAATCAAAGAATCGGCATAAAAGCCCACGTTGGGCCTGATATGGAATCATATCAGGCCCAACGTGGGCCTGATATGGAGATATGATTCCATATCAGGCCCAACGTGGGCCTGATATGGAGATATGATTCCATATCAGGCCCAATGTGGGTTTTTTTGCCGATTCTTTGATTTTACTTGTTAACATCTATAAAAAGCCAAAAAAAATAATGGACACCATATTTGGACTCCTTGCAATTTTAGAAATCCACAGGAACTGAAATGAGTGCAATCGGAGCTCTCTAGGTCCATCAGTGGGCGGACCGAAACCCACTGATCATTTCAGTTTCTATGGATTTCTAAAATTGCAAGGAGTCCAAATATGGTGTCCATTATTTTTTTTGGCTTTTTATAGATGTTAACAAGCAAAATCAAAGAATCGGCATAAAAGCCCACGTTGGGCCTGATATGGAATCATATCATGCCCAACGTGGGCCTGATATGGAGATATGATTCCATATCAGGCCCAATGTGGGTTTTTTTGCCGATTCTTTGATTTTACTTGTTAACATCTATAAAAAGTCAAAAAAAAATAATGGACACCATATTTGGACTCCTTGCAATTTTAGAAATCCACAGGAACTGAAATGGGTGCAATCGGAGCTCTCTAGGTCCATCAGTGGGTTTTGACCGAAACCCACTGATCGACCTAGAAAGCTCCGATTGCACCCATTTCAGTTCCTGTGGATTTCTAAAATTGCAAGGAGTCCAAATATGGTGTCCATTATTTTTTTTGGCACTCTAGTGGTGGACCAGAGGTTTTGAAAAACCCTAAATCTCTCTTTCTTTTTTTTTTTCCTTTTTTTTTGTTTAGGCTTGATATGAAGAGATATCATGCCCACGTTGGGCCTGATATCTCTTCATATCAGGCCCAATGTGGGACTGATATCTCCCCATATCAGGCCCAATGTGGGCCTGATATGGGAGATATCAGGCCTAGATACAACAAAAAATAAAAAAATAAAAAAAAAGAAATAAAGAGAGATTTAGGATTTTCAAAACCTCTGGTCCATCACTAAGAATGCCAAAAATAATAATGGACACCATATTTCCACTCCTTGTAATTTTAGAAATTCATAGAAACTGAAATGGGTGCAATCGGAGCTCTCTAGGTCGATCAGTGGGTTTTGGTCAAAACCCACTGATGGACCTAGAGAGCTCCGATTGCACCCATTTCAGTTCCTATGGATTTATGATGTTGCAAGGAGTTCAAATACGATTCTTTGATTTTATGTATAAACATCTATAAAAAGCCAAAATAAATAATGAACATCATATTTGAACTCCTTGCAACATCAGAAATCCAAAGGAACTGAAATGAGTGCAATCGGAGCTCTCTAGGTCCATCAGTGAGTTTTGACCAAAACCCACTGATGGACCTAGAGAGCTCCGATTGCACCCATTTCAGTTCCTATGGATTTCTGATGTTGCAAGGAGTTTAAATATGATGTTTATTATTTATTTTGACTTTTTATAGATGTTTATACATAAAATCAAAGAATCGGCAAAAATAGCCCATGTTGGGCCTGATATGATTCCATATCAGGCCTAACTTGGACCTGATATGAAAGCATATCAGGTCCAACAGGACTCTCAGTGATTCTCTAATACATTCTTTGCCTGAATCTATGCCTAGATCAATAAATTATTCCTCTATATTTCGGTTGCACAATTCCATTTCTCGTGTGTTTCCTTGCAAAAAGTATTAATTCGGAATGTTAAGTTGCAACAAATGGATCAGTAGGTGATGAATGGGAATGCTCCTTCGTAGTGAAAACTGCATGATGAATGGAATTTTGCATGACTAAATCAAGCTCGGTTGGACTCTGAGGTTGTGAATAACTTGTTCAATTGGTCAGGGTTGGAGCTGTGTCCCTATCCCAATTGATCTCCCTTCAGTCCAGCACAACATTCATTATCACTATCTCAAATGGAGTTACTATAAGTTTATGTATTCAGTATTATGAATGTAACTATTACTGATTCAAGGATACATACAAATCAAAGAAATGCAACATATGTATTAAAATAATTCCATATCAGGCCCAACATGGGTTGTTTTTGCCGATTCTTTGATTTTATGTATAAACATCTATAAAAAGCCAAAATAAATAATGAACACCATATTTGAACTCCTTGCAACATCAGAAATCCAAAGGAACTGAAATGGGTGCAATCGGAGCTCTCTAGGTCCATCAGTGGGTTTTGACCAAAACCCACTGATGGACCTAGAGAGCTCCGATTGCACCTATTTCAGTTTCTATGAATTTCTAAAATTACAAGGAGTGAAAATATGGTGTCCATTATTATTTTTGGCACTCTTAGTGGTGGACCAGAGGTTTTGAAAATCCTAAATCTCTCTTTATTTCTTTTTTTTTTATTTTTTTATTTTTTGTTGTATCTAGGCCTGATATCTCCCATATCAGGCCCACATTGGGCCTAATATGGGGAGATATCAGTCCCACATTGGGCCTGATATGAAGAGATATCAGGCCCAACGTGGGCATGATATCTCTTCATATCAAGCCTAAACAAAAAAAAAGGAAAAAAAAAAAGAAAGAGAGATTTAGGGTTTTTCAAAACCTCTGGTCCACATTAGCGTAATGGACATATTTGGACTTTGCAATTTTAGAAATCACGAGGCGAAATGGGTGCATCGAGCTTTATAGATGTTAACAAGTAAAATCAAAGAATCGGCAAAAAAACCCACATTGAGCCTGATATGGACTCAAATCAGGCCCAACGTGGGCTCAGGAATGATATCAAACCCACGTTGGGCCCGATATGGAATGATATCAGGCCCACGTTGGGCCTGATATGATTCCATATCAGGCCCAACGTGGGCTTTTATGCCGATTCTTTGATTTTGCTTGTTAACATCTATAAAAAGCCAAAAAAAATAATGGACACCATATTTGGACTCCTTGCAATTTTAGAAATCCACAGGAACTGAAATGAGTGCAATCGGAGCTCTCTAGGTCCATCAGTGGGTTTTGACCGAAACCCACTGATCGACCTAGAAAGCTCCGATTGCACCCATTTCAGTTCCTGTGGATTTCTAAAATTGCAAGGAGTCCAAATATGGTGTCCATTATTTTTTTTGGCTTCTTCAAATGTATTAAAATGTGATTAAAGATTGACTAATGATATTCCTGTATTCTGCCGACAGAGGAGAGAGAGAAGTGAGAGAAATATAATGAAGAAAAGAAAAACAATAGGAAATGTCAAATTATCATGAGGGTAAAATAGGAAATGTTTTAAAAAAAGTGCGCTCTTTGGTAAATATCAAAGTAGTGTACGTCTTTTGGTAAATTCAGATTTTTAAGTGCGCCTTTTGATAAATTGCCGATTTATATTTGATTGATACGTTAAAATTATGTTTTAATCCTCGGGCCTAATTTAGTAATTTTGAATAAAAAATTTAAAATGGAAGACAAGGGTGTATTGGTAATTTCCGGTACCGGGATTCGCTTTTCCCAGCGTAAGGTTGTATAAGTAGCACTATCCTGTCTTCCTCTTCTCGTCACCGATCCTTCGCAATGGCGTCCTACTTCAGGGAGGCCACTGGCATCCCCGGCCCCAGCGGCTTCGGATCCGCCACCACCGCCGAGCAGGTCACCGAAGGCATCGACGCCTCCGGACTCACCGTCATCATCACCGGTACCGTCTCCTTTCTTCTCACTTTACATGTGTTCTTCAAGCGTCTGCAAGCTTAAATCTGCCCTAATCTGGACCAAGGAATAGAAAGACAACTTATATTGGCGTGTTCTTCTGCGAAGATCTGATTTGTTTCTTAGTTCATCTTGGTATGGAACTCGTGGAGATGAATTTCTTTCCTTCTCACTTGGATTGATGCGTGTTTCTGCATTTTTTTAGCTCTTAACATGGTTTTCTGCGAAGATATGAATTGTTTCGCACTTCATCGTGGTGTCGAGCTCATGGCGATGAACTGGGAGTTGGGTAGTTTCTGCTACCTTTTCACTTGTCTTCTTCACTTGTCCGCGCAAATTAACCCTGCCCTAAATCTGGTGAAATCGCAAAAACGACTAGGATCAGTGGTTGTTTCTACAATTTTTACCCTGTAACTTTGTTTTCTGCGAAGATCTGTGTTGTTTCCTACTTAATCATGGTGTGGAACTCATGGTGATGACTAGATAGCCTCCGGAATCGAACTGCAACTGAAATTTATCCAAAAGAAAAACTAAATTTCAACATGAACTTCAACATGGTAAAGGAGAACAAGAAACATTTTTTTCTTTCAAATTTCCCCTCTTTTTTGTTTCTAGTTTCTCTTTCTTTGGAGGATCTGAAAAAAAAGGGACCTTTAGTGTTTGCTTATTCACTGCTTATTTAATAACAAGTGACTTAAGTAGCTGGATCTATTAGAAGAATGAGTTTCTTCTTCTTTTAGATCACCCAACAGTTTTGCTATGTTTAACATGTTGAAAAGATCTTTGTCTGCTCATTTGACGAAGGATTAATCAGATGATACCATGCAAAAACAAAGATTTTTATAAGCATAGTTTTGAATAATTTAATCTTGTCATAGAAGTGAGAATCTGTTTGCCATCCAGGGGGAAATAGTGGGATTGGAGCAGAGGCTGCAAGGGTGCTGGCCCTGAGAGGAGCCCATGTCATCATCGGCGCTAGGAACATAGAGTCAGCTAATGGTGTCAAACAGAGTATTCTGGAAAGCATCCCATCTGCTAGAGTTGAGATCATACCAATCGAGCTTAGCTCACACAAATCTGTTCGAGCCTTTGCTGACAAATTCCTTGAAATGGATCTACCTCTTAACATCTTGATGTAATTGGTCTTTGGTGCTCAATTGCTGCATTCTTTGTCAATATGTTAGGGGCAAAAACTTACATCTTCAATTTGATTTCAGAAACAATGCTGGTATCATGTACTGTCCTTTCCAACTTTCGGAGGACGGAATAGAGATGCAGTTCGCTACAAACCATGTCGGTATGCATCTTTGCCTTCTCAAAACAATTTCCTGTTCTAATCCAAGAGAGAATTTTACTTCAGTCTCTCATGTTTCAATCATGTACCATGTAGTATGACTTCCTTTTTGATTTTAGGTCACTTTTACCTGACAAAGCTTCTACTTGATAAGCTGAAAACCACAGCAGAGAAGACAGGAATTGAGGGTCGTATCGTGAATCTATCGTCTGAGGCTCACATGACACCCTATAGGGGTGGAATACGGTTCGACAAAATCAACGACAAGGATTTGTAAGTCACTAATAACATAGATAAGGAAAATTACCATCACAAAAGAGAATGTTTGATCAACAAAAGCAATTATTTCTTCTATTTAACTGATTGAGAGATCTGTTTCTGTTTTGCCTTTCAGTTACAATGACAAATTGGCTTATGGTCAGTCCAAGTTGGCCAACATATTGCACGCCAACGAACTTGCTAGGCGCTTAAAGGTACTGCAATACCATCCAAAGAAGATAACAAACTAAACCAAGAGTGAATCTCGAGAATCATCTTGTTTGTCCTCAATTTGCAACATGTAACAGGAAGAAGGCGTGAACGTTACAGCAAATTCACTTCATCCCGGTCTGATTAAGACAAACTTAGGGAGGCACGCAACCGTTGCTGTCGGTAGGATCTATAAACCTAACTCTGCAGTGAAAAGCTTTAAAGGTTAAACTTAACACTAGGAAGTTCTTTTGCTTGCAGCTGCACTGAGAGCTGCAACATGTGTCTTGTGGAAGAGTATTCCTCAGGTAATCTTGCTATATAAATGATACTCTATTTATGTTAAATAGAGCACTATGTCTACTCATCGAGTGAACTTTATATTGTACCGCATGTCAAACGAATCATTTGAATACAAGGTTTGAGCATCGACATTATGTATTTTAATTTTAGGGAGCAGCGACTACATGCTATGTTGCACTCCATCCGAATGTGAAGGGAGTCAGTGGAAAGTACTTTGCTGATTGCAATGAGTCAAAGACAACATCAAATGGCACAGATGAACTGTTAGGAACAAAGCTTTGGGACTTCACTGAAAATCTAGTCAGTGCCATATGATTTCTATATCTCAAGTTGAATCTTGTTACTCTCGGTGCTATCGTGTAGTGTGGATCTTGTTGTCGTGCGATATGTATGTCTTCTTTTAGACTTGCAACTCTCGGTTTGTGTTTGTTGTGTATTATTAATAACGACTGTGAGTTATGTATTACCAAACTTATTCTAATAAATTATCTTTATTATCTAAATAAAGCCTCAATTTTAGGAATTGTTAACCCTTGTGTGATCCAACTATATATTGGATTAACTAAGTACCATATTTAGTTTGTCGATTTCCAAATAATCTATCATTGTCAAGGCATAATATTATCACGGAGCTTGTTTTCCTCTTTTGACAAGTCATGCTATTTGTCAAGTGAGCCATAGCTCTCCTACTATCATTGGCAAAAGACGAAGCTTTTACTCCAGGACGATTTCATACACTCTCGAAGGAGTAAATCACGAAGGCTTATTTGGTTTTAGATGAGCGGCCTTCTTAGACAGGGAGCACAAGATAATCCAAAATCATATTTGCACTTATTGGGAATCAAATCATGTCTCACTGGTGGGATACCCTGTCCGAGTACGAACTCGGTTACACCCGTAGAGGCCATAGCTCTCCTACGACAAAACCTATGAATAGTTGGCATGATATTATCATGAAGCTCATTTTTCCTCTTTTGACAAGTCATGCTATTTGTAGAGCGAGCCATAGCTCTCCTACTACAAACCTACGGAGGGTTGGCATGATACTATCATGGAGCTTGTTTTCGTCTTTTGACAAGCCATGCTATTTGTCGATATCGTGGAGCTCATTTTCCTCTTTCGACAAACCATGCTATTAGTAGAGCGAGTCATAGCTCTCCTACTACAAACCTATGAACGGTCGACGACAAAAGTGATAAAAGTGTAGTCCAATGAAAAATGAATTATGTATTCTTCACTTGATATTACTCGTAGAATGGAAGAACTAAGGAGAGAAAAAAAAGGACTTACATAATTATATGTGGCCATCTCATTACATAAATGTTTTAAAAAATAAAAACATTGCAAACTTCACTCCAAACAAAGAAAAAAAAATATAGAAAGAGTAAGACATACAACATAACATCACCAACATATAACCCTTAGAACTCATACAAGCCTCTTCCGTTACTTAGAGTTAACTAGTTCTTCACTAAATTCCCAGAGCTTCTTTGCTAACGCTTCATCTCTGGCCATCTTGGTCGGCTTCTCCAAGTTATTGTCCGCGAAATACTTCCCGCTCACTCCCTTCAAACTCGGATGCAGTGCCACATAACATGTTGTCGATGCTCCTTGAGGAATGGTCTTCCACAAGACGAAAGTGAGAGCCCTCAAAATAACTGCAAGCAAAAGAAAAGTATTTCACAATTATGAGTTCAAAAGTTATCGTCGCTTTTGGCGTAGATTAACCATTAGTTTCAAGAAGTGGCATACCTATGAAGCACGCGGCATGTCTCCCCAAGTTTGTCTTGATCAAACCAGGATGAACTGAATTCGCAGTCACATTCACGCCTTCTTCCTGTTAACAATGAGAATTTTTCATGAGATATGTTTCTCTCTTCTATTTTTTTTTCATGTAGAAGTACCTTCAAACGACGCGCGAGCTCATTGGAGTGCAAGATGTTGGCCAATTTCGACTGCCCGTAAGCCGACATATCATTGTATCTGAAAAACAAGATCAACCCCATAAAGAATTGCCTTTGAGAATTTCCTTTTTGCTAAACTGATAATGGTTGACTTACGCCTTCTTGTCGTTGAGTTTGTCGAATATGATTCCTTCTTTATAAGGCCCGATGTGAGCTACCGAGGATAGATTCACTATGCGGCCCTCGATCCCTGTCTTCTCAGCTGTGGTTTTTATCTTCTCAAGCAGAAGATTTGTCAGCAGAAAGTGGCCTGAGATTAGAAGCAACATGTTAAAATTCACAATCCTGATGAACATCTGAGTCAAGAATGTTAACATAAGATGAACAAAAATACCGAGATGGTTCGTGGCGAATTGCATCTCAACTCCATCCTCCGAGAGCTGGAAAGGGCAGTACATCACACCAGCGTTGTTGCTGAAGATTTGAGAAGCATGAGAACACTCAATCCACGAGAAGCGTGTAGTTTGTTGGTCAGTTACTTACATCAAGATGTTGAGAGGAAGATTCATGGCGAGGAATTTGTCGGCGAAGGCCCGGACAGACTTGAGTGAGCTCAGCTCGATCTGGATGATGTCGATTCTGGCAGAGGGAATGCTCGAGAGGATGTTCTGCTTCACGGTGTTAGCAGCTTCCAAGTTCCTCGCGCCGATGATGACATGGGCTCCTCTGAGGGCCAAAACCCTCGCCGTCTCTGCTCCGATCCCACTGCTTCCGCCTGCTCCGCATAAAGATCAAATTTTTAGGGTTAATCGACTTCCTCAAGAAGAGGGGAAAGCGGGGAAAGGGGGGAAAGGTACCGGTGATGATGACGGTGAGGCGAGAGGCGTCGACGCCCTCGGTGACCTGCTCGGCGGTGTTGCCGGATCCGAATCCGCTAGGGCCCTTGATGCCGGTGGCTTCCCTCCAGTATCCCATGGCGGCGGAGTAGACTTTCAGCAAAGGAGTAGAAGAGAGAGGAGGAGAGGAGGAATCCGGCGACGGAGGTAGAGGAGGAAGAAGGAGACGATGGTCTTTATAGCGGCTGTCGCGTCCTCGGCAATGGATCGATCGACGTGGCTGGGTCCGCCGTTGCTTCCGTGCCAAGCATTCGCGATTCGCGCGAAGATTGACGTGAAGCAGCGAGGAACAACGCCGGGGTCAACACGACGACAGGGTGGCAGCTTTGGTGGAAGGCAAGTCAACAGCGGCGGCTAAATATCTTATTCCAACGAAAGGAGGAGGAAACTAACCAAACACCGTAACGGCGGCCATGCGACCTTCTAGAATATGGATGCTTCGAACATTGGATCTTTCTAGAAATTTACATTAATACAAAATTAATATTAAAATTAAATTTATATTTATAAAAAAAATTCCCAACAACTTCTTTAAAATACAAATTAAACATATATGGCTAAAAATTAAAGACAGAACGAAAAGACAAAAAAAAAAAAAAAAACCATGTTTAACAATTTTCAAATGAGTGCTCGTTTTATAAAAATCATCTAATGAATGTTTTGCTATAAAGTTTTCCTTAATAATAGTTACAACTACAAAATAATTGGTATATAATGTAATAGTTACTATATAATTGTTAGCTTACTTGTCATTAGTATAGTTACAACTATAGAAAAAATTGCTATAATATACAATACTTATTCTATAACCATTACAATATTGGGTATCATGCAAACGGTAAAATCCCATGTAATTTAAAAGGAGTAAAATTAGATAAGGGTCAGCTCTTAAATTTTTCGAGTCAATTCAAAAAAATGTTCGATTCATATTTAAAATTATCGAATTCGAATCAAACTCAAGCATGTTCAACATTTTTTCGAATTTAAATCTATACTATTTTTTTAAAAAAATATATTTTGATATAAATTATATGATAGAATATCCTTTTGATTTTGTTTGAAAGAAGTTGGACGATTTGTTAAATATTGAATTACCTTTTAATTTTTATTAGTCATGAAAAAAATAATGTATGCTTTATATTTCATTCAGAAAATATTCTTTTATTTTAATACTATTATATATTATCTTAAATTAGAATAAAATTATAATAATTTAAGAATATATCAAAATATTTTTAAAATAATTTTAATTTAAGTGAAATTACTCTAACATCATTATAATTATGGATTAAAGTGTGGCGGCTGGGGGTGGGGAAGTCAACAGAGACGGTGAAATTGATTATTCCAACGAAAGGGGGAAGAAGCTTAACCTAACGCCGTAACGGCGGCCATGCGACCTTCTAGAAGGATGGATGCATATTGAATCTTTCTATATGTTTACTTTAATAAAAATTAAAATTAATTAAATTAAATTTTAAGAATAAAAAATCTCGTAAAAATTAAAATAATTCGTGGAATCTCAATAATTGCTTCGTGTACCAAGTGGTGTTTGTTTTTTATTTTTATTATTCTAATAGCCATGGCTAGCTGTTAAAGATAAAAATTATATTAATTTGTAATTATTACCATTTGTAACGGGAATATACTTATTAATTTTTATAACTATTTTAAAGTGATTTTAATAAAATTTAAATTATTTTGATAAAAATATTTTGATATAATAATAATTAGAATTTAAAATTTATAATTCAAGGTTTTAGAATTTAATATTTAATAAAGTATATATATCCTAACCTGCTATATCAACTACATAATAAAATAAGGAGTATTTTAAGAATAAAACATCTGCCCTCTTATAATTGGACTTCTTTAAAATAAAAAATAAAAAATATCTATGGCTAAAAATTATCCCATATTGAAAAAATTACAATAATTTAACAAAAAATTATGTAACATTTTTTAGTTAAAATTATTTTAATTTAATGGAAATAACTCAAATAGTATTGTAATAATTTTAATCAAAATTATTGTAGTAATTTTTTCTAAAACTACTATAAAATATTCAAATAAGGATATATTTTTAAGAAAAAATAATTTAAAAATATTTTTCAAAAAAAATTACCATATTAATTACATATAAGTTGAGAGGCATTTTAGAGAAAAAAATATGCGTCAAAATTAAAATTAAAATTATTATAATAAAAATTGAAGAGAAAAAACAGAGGAAGCAATTGGATATTAGATAAGTCGATTCGCTTAATGGGAAATGGATAAAAGAACATTGACTAAAACATCTTCTTTTTTTTTTACAAAAAAAACAATAGATAAATTAATTGCTTTGTCTATTTCGAGGAAAATTTGTCCTTATTCATCGAAATTCAATATCGTTGAAAGAAAAAAACAAACAATTGGTGTTCGGTGGAAGTTTCTTTATCATCATCATATCCTCTTCTTCTCACTCTATTAAAAAAATATCCTCATTTATAATTAATTGTCATAATAAATATATATGTTTTTTGTTTTTTTATGGAAGAATTGTCTGGAAATAGTTGGCATTGAATGCTATCCATCAATATTCAAATGCTCATTAAGACCATCAAGTAAACTATTTTGAATTTTCAAAATGGCCCATTGAATTCCCATGCTTTTTTTACAATTCTTGATTATTATTTATTTGTTATATTCTTTACAGTCATTGTTTATGTACCAAAGTCATTAGTCAATGCCCACAATTAACGACGTATGACATAAAGTTGAATATTTTGTAGGAGAAGATAATTTTTTTAAAAAAAGAACAAATGGTATAAACTTTTATAGATGCTTAATTATTCCTTTTATCTTTTTCTTTTGGGCTCCATTCTTTTATAAGATTCAAGAAAAGAATATTTCATAAAATATAGTAGTATCTCTTTTTTTATTTTTTATGTTTTTATTAGTATGTAATGAACTTCGGAGTTAATAGGATGGGATCCCATATATTAATGTTGATATATGATCACACCCTAAACAACTTTGTCCCTATAGGTACAAGAGGGTGGTAAAACAAACAAATAAGAAAATTAAACTTCGAATCAATGGATAAGTATACATAAATTATATTTTATTTAGCATTTAGGATATAATATTTAAGTTAAAAAATAATAATACTGAATGCTCATAGATGAATGTACAACATATCATCCACCATATATGAAAATGTTGTGCTAAGCTCATATATGTGAGCACATAATATTAATTTATTTTAGCAATTAGGGTATAATATTTAAGTTAAAAGGAAGTGAAAATTAACTAGATGGTCACAAATGAATGTGCAACACATCATCCCCTCTCTCTCTATATATGAGGTTGATACGGTACACCTGCACACATCATCCCCCTCTCTCTATATATATGAGGTTGATACGGTACACCCCTATATCAATGGTGTTGTCCGTGATCCTTATAGATAGGACGTCCGAAAATGATCCAGGAGCCCCCGCCTCCTCAATCATGGACGACGCCACTATATATATAATAATTTCATACTTATCTTAAAAATTTGAACCAATGAATTAATAAATAAAAGAATTCTAATTAATTAATCTAATATAATTTAATAAAGTGCTTATTATTCCAATTTTGACTAAGTTAGTCAACTTCCAAATCGCTAGTTAATTCAACACGAGAGATTTGACTAGCTAACATTATTTGATTCCTATGAAAATGATACTTAATTTGGGGGTTAAAAAACATTAGAAAGTTAAATGATATTTAACTTCTCTGTGCACATGTAGAAAGATGGACATCTAAAATTCATTTTTTTTACTTGTGTAAAGAAAATTTTGATTTAAGATAGTATGAGCTCATACTTAACATTTAATAAATATGTCAGATGAATAATAATAAAAATAAAATTTATTTAAATATAAATGATAAAATAAAAAAAACTTGATAATGCACTTAAAATCATATTTAACATTAACTAAAATAAATCATGCTGTCAACATTTAAAAGATCTAATCACACATTTATGTGACAATAATGTTAAGAAAATCTATAATTAAATATGATGGAGAAAGGGAGAAAAGTCTCCTATTATATAATAAGAGGTTACAATGAAGAGCGAGAGAGATCACACATAGTAACCTATAACAATAACTATGATTCTAAGATTAAAAAGGACAAAAGAAAAAAGTTGTGTAGCAATTTGCATAAAAAATGATTGAAGTGTCGATCAAAATAATTAACGTGTTACATGATGCAGTGATAAAATACTTAAAAAAAACAAATGAGAAAAATCAAAGTTGGAATCCTAATGTGCATAAATTATATGCTATTGAGCTTGGGAGAATCAGGAAAGGTCATCTTCTTCCCAAATTAATCGGATGAAGCTTAAACATGTATCAATAATGTAAACTTCTCGCCTTCCGAACCTCCATAATGTAAGTTCTAATTGCCCATAATAGATGTAAGAGGAAGAGAAATGGACAAGGGAGACAATCAATTAATACTCATTCTTTCATCAACATGTACAGTCAATGGACACGTCCAACATCTTCCACTCGTCTAAGGTAATCCATAAAGATCATTTTGTAGACTATATTATATTCAAATCCTAAAGATCAGAGTAAAATACAAAGATTACGCTTGGTAGGATGCAATCTGTCTTTTAATATAATCAGGATTGTATTACAAAATAGATTATTTTGTTTGATTTAATTTTAAACTTGTAATGTAATGTAATCTGGATTACAAAAGATAATGAAGTTTTGTAATCTGAATTACAAAGTAAATACTATGTAATCTGATTATATTATGCAGTCATCGTTTAATCAAAATTTAAATATCAAATATACCCCTAGTTCGTCATCGGCTGTGTAACGACTACCCTTCTTACTCCTATTATACTCTAAAGATGATCGTTACTTACTACTAACTCTACTTAACCGGTGTGATTAAAAACCACATGGAAACCCTATCGAAAAATTTCGACAGAATCTCTCCTGTACCGGTGACCTTAAACTGACATACATAACATAATATACACAGCCACATACGGCTGGAACACATATCAAACACACAAAAGGAATAACATCACCACGCAGTTTAATGAAATCAAATCATGCAAGTAATGAATAGCGGAAACAAAATAAACATACAATTAACTAACAGCGGAAGACTAAATGACTCATCTAATACATTCTTAATAAATGACAATCTTAATAAATTCTTAAACTAAGTCCCAAGGCTTCCATAGTCCTGGCATCACACACCATCCGCGCCACCTTGTCGCCTTCATTTCTATATCTTTTCCTTTCCTGTATCTGCAGTAAGAGGAAGTGTAGTCTATAAGCAAAATTTGCTTAGTAAGCGCTATCTAACTCACAAAAACTCGATATGCATGTATATAAATGAAAACATGCTAAAACTGAATGCTAACATGTAAAGCTACTCATGCTCATAAATAACGGTAAGCTAACTCATGCTCTTCTAATAGTAAAGAAACATACTGAAAGGCTGAACATGTAAGACAAGTCTATACTATCATGCTAGCATAAAGAATTTAACTTACTGAATTCTAAACACTTTCTAATTCTTATTAAACTTACTTAAAAACTTATTCTTTTATTTCACTTATTTAAAACTTATTCTTTAATACTTGTAAACTTTTGTAAACACATTATTTTATTAGTTCAAAAGCTTATACTTATAATACTTCAAAATAGTAATCAACTTCTTCTTGGGCCCAGGCGTAGTACCATCTTATGTGCGTTCCCTAATAGGTTGGGGTAGCGAGCCACCAATCCTAAAAGAGCAGACCTCGGTCTACCAGGGCCAAGACCTCGGAATTGGACACCTGGATTTGTTTAACGACAAGCTCTTGGATGTCGGGTACTAGCCTCTTCTTAAAAGTAAAATATTTATAATCTTATTTACTTCTTCTTTAAATGCTTTGGCATTTTAATAGGCACCTTGTGTGCCAAAAATCCCTAAAGTCTCGACTTTGGGATCTACTTAAGGCCTCGGCCTTTTCTTTTCTTTTCTTTATCTCTTTTTACTCTTATCTTTTGGTACTTTAGTAGGAAACCACAACTAAAGCCGAAATAAATCTGTCCATGCTAAATGAGGTAGTAATGAAACAACAAGATCTACTAACTGGAATTTAAACTTGCTGAAATTGAAGTGTAACACAAAACTAGACTTGCTGAACTTAACATAAACTGTTCATGCTCGTAATTTGAGTTCACATGCTTCAATTAAGGAATTAACAAGGAGAAACCAACCTTAAACTGAACATGTGCATAGAATTAGCAAGGAAAAACTAACCTACAATGACAAATTCTGCATACATAACCAATACAAAAGAAACCAGAAACTGATTGCTTTAAAGGAATGTCACTCATGCACATTTAATTACATAAGGAACTAGAACTCTAAATCTACTCATGCTCAAACCTATAGCCACGAAATAGAAAATGAAATCTAATCATGCATATTCAATAGCAAATGGGAAAGCCCAAACAGCATGCTAGAATAAACCAAAAAACTCTGCAATGCTAATCTACAATGCTAACCATTTAAAATCTGCTATGCTAGACAATCAAATATCTGCAATGCAAGCTCTAAAGCTAGGATAGGTTTAATGGGCTGTTCTTGTTCAACTTATAGCACAAAAGGAATGGGTTGTTCTTCACAATTTCATAAAGATAGGACTGCAATTCAAGTAATGCAGGGTTAACTTAACAAAGCATACTATTCTGCCGTGAGCTACAAAACAAACCTACCTTCCCAGCAAACCCCAAACAATCCGAATTGAATTCACAATAGTTAGCCTCAAGAACATACTTCTTACAGTATGCTTCGGAAGGACCTCATGAAGGAAACAAAATCCAAAACCTCATAGGAACACGAAACGAATCAAGATCATCACAGAATCCCTCAATCGAAAACAAGAACCTCACGGCACATTCACAAAACAAGAAAACTCTAATCAAAAGGCTCGAAGCTATCTTACCGCAGGTGAGTGAGCAACTTACCTATCCTTGGACTCAAACCGAGAAGAAAGGAAGGTTCTAGGGTTCGGGCAGCTCAAATTCCTGCTCTTCTTCGTGCTTACAGCTTCTCCTCGACGAGAAGTGGAGAAAACCCCTCGGAGAACTTTGGCCGGCCGCCGGAAAACAAAGCCTGGCTCGGCTGCGATTTCGCCCAAGCAGGAATCGCCCGCACAGCGCCGTCGCGAGAGGAGAAGGAGAGAAAGGTTTCGGTCACGGGATAATTAATCCCTAACTCATCCCTCTTTTATAACCTAAAGTTTATGGCTTAAGACTATTTCGCTATTAATTTGTTCACGAAATAATCGTGGGACAGTTGGTTAGCCCGCTCCGCTTAAAGCTTCGGTTTGGCCGAAGTTGTGGGTTCGAAACTCGGCCGACTCCTATTTCTTCCTTCGTTTCTACTTATAACTTAAATAAATTTTTCATAAATTTAATTATGAAAACTTGTCTGGTCTGTTGGTTAAGCGAATCTCTACTTAACCCGAGGTTCACAATTCGAATCTCGGCTTAATTTCTTATTCTTTTGCAACTTGTTCCTTTTGGTAAAAATACCAAACGAAATCCAAAAATTACATAAAAATACTCTATAAATTCCTAAAAATTTCTAGAATTTTTCTAAAACATTTCTAGATTTTAATAAGATCTTTTAGGACTCCAAATCATGAAATTTGGGGTGTTACAGGCTGCCACCGCCCACCACCGCCGACCGCCCCCCACCGCTGGGCGTCAGTTGTCGACGACGACGGCGGCATGCAATGGCGACCGGTGGCGACAGCCGACTGTTGCCGGCGGTGGCGATTGGCAGTTGCCGGTGGCGATGGCGGCTGGTTGCTGGTGGTTGCCGCAAGATCTGACAAAGGTGCAGCGACCACCGGTAGAGGTCATAGGATATTTTTATTATTTTATAATAATACAAATTACATTCCTTATAAAAAATAATGGACACTAGATAAAAGAATGTAATCATCATTGTAATCAAATATTACATACATTACATTATCAAACATAGTAATGTAATCAAGATTACATTACATTATAAATTTGATTACATTACAAGATATATTATATTACACCTAACCAAACATAGCCTAATTAGTCACAAAGACCAAATAATAACATCTAATCCATACTTTAGAGAGAATGGTTTGTGCGACAGCAAGCACACTGAGCAGTTATTGCTAAGAAGATTATTACACTTTACATAGATGCTCTATAGAACGAATCAGAGACATTAATAACTTGCTTTTACCCCAGATTAATCATTTACATCAATATAAACATTTCTAATCTCTCATGATGACTATTATGTCAAAAGCATATTCCACATCTCCAATCAATACAATTATTCACTCACATTTTAAGTACTGAACAAAAATGTAATTGGTCGAACAGTAAATAAATGTCAAAAATGTAAATCTATCTTAATCTTTCTTTTTAGCTCGAATATATTTATTTTAATAAGTCATTTTCTAATTATGCTTCATAGACCAAATCACATATAACTAACAGGAAACATGATAAAGTAGTAGACATTGATAAGAACTTTAAGTAGACAACTAAATAGTCACTTAGGGTAATATTGAGATTAACTTATAATTTTAAGGGTCTCATATAGTAAAGAAACAGAGATCCATTCTCTTACTACCCTTATTGTCGCACATATGGTAAGAATCACATGCTACAATGTTATTATCTGTACTAAAAAGAGCACATATTTTTCTCTAAATTTAATATCGTACAAATTTTGATCTAGACATACCTAATGTCTAATCCTGAATTCAACATATGAATTCTAATCCGACATTAAGTAAATTTAGTAAATGTTAGGTTCATTTACTTTGATCATTCCAAAAATGATCTTATCTTGACATAATTATCAAGACGACTTTAACTTATATGTATGTCTCTATTCACAACTACATAAGTTGTCCCATAAGTAACGATCTTACCTCTATTTATACTTAACAAATAAAGATAATTGTCCATGTGAGAGAACCAATCTCAATCTGCCAACATACTCATCGAGACTTTTATCGGGATGTATACTATAATCCTGACTTTTATATGAACATCTGTTTTGAAATATTTTGAAATGAGAATCACCTTGATCAAATGTTTGCATTTTATATTTATATATATGTCAATGCAGTTGTCCATTTAATTTATATTGTAGATAACATGGTGTGTGGTGTCACACAGAAGACCATGTTATCAGCTCCTTATAAATTATAAATAGTAACTCACAACCAAGATGGATTGGGATAAACCATTGGAACGGTTGTAGTGTAATTTGATATTAGTCTGTCTTGACTATAAAATTACACTAGTACACTATGCGTGTATTGAGCAGGACCATTTTGAGGTTGTTCGACTTGTACTTACTACATAAAAGAATAAAACCTCTGTTATTATGGATGTGCGTCCTCTTAATCCATATATAATAACAAGCATGTATACTTAGTATTTATTTCTTTAACATATCAATGAGTGAGATTTATTCGTTAAATCAATAGGCCCGATGAGTTAGGAAATAGTACTGTTTATATGGTGTGTTGTTGATTATAGAAGGAATCTGTGTCCTAATTATTTAGGTTGATGATGTCCCCTTGAGGAGCTCATAAGGATTATCATATAAACCCTGCAGGTGAACTTAGTCTGTCATGATAATAAAGTTGAGTGATACTACTCTTAGAATTAGATGTTAATTAATTGAGTCGTCAGTAACTCATTTAATTAACGAACATATGATATTTTAAACACGGGGAGATTAAAACACTCATGATAAGAAGGAGCCCATATTGTAATATGAGATTGGTGCGGTAGTTCAATAATAACCCTTTAGTGGTATGGGTTATTATTGATGGACTTGGGTTGGGTGTTTGGGTCGAACACAGTAAGCCCAAGCCCATCAGGAGGCTAAACCAATTCCTCCTTTAGGTCCCTGTTGTAGCCTCTATATAAAACCTCGCATCCATCCATCCATCCATCCATCCATCCACAACTTGATTTAGTTTAAACTTGATTTAGTTTAACAAGGTTATAGAAAGGGAGAATTTTTCTTAACATAATTATGTTATTTTTCTTTTTTTTTTTGTAACAGACAGCAAAGGTTATAAAAGGAGTAGGTGTTGGAGTGTATACTGAAAGCCTAAGCTTTTGTAAACATTTGTTTTGAATAAAGAATCACATTTGGTCAAATTATCTACATTTGTTTGTAGTTGTTCATATAATTTATATTATAGATAACATAGTATGTGGTGTCACATGCAGAAGATGATGTTATCAGTACCTTATAAATTATAAACAGTAGCTCACGACTAAAATGGAAAGGAACAAACCATTAGAAGGTCGTAGTGTAATTAGGTATTAGTTTATCTTGACTATATAATTACACTAGTACACTCAGAGTGTATTGAGTAGGACCATTTGAGGTCGTTTCTTTTATACTGACTTTATAAAGGAACAAAGACCTTAGTTATTATGAAAGTGTGTGCTCTTAATCCTAATATAATAACAAGCACATATATTTGATATTTATTTCTTTAATTTATCAATGGGTGAGATTTAGTTCGATGAATCAATAAACCCGATAAGTTGGGAAATGGTATCACTTATAGTGTGTGCTGTTGATTATAGAAGGAAACTGTGTCCTAGAGAAACTAGGTTGATAATGTCCCCAAGAGGAGCTCATAAGGATTGTCATGTTAAACCCTGCAGGTGGACTTAGTCCAACATGACGATAAGGTTGAGTGGTACTACTCTTGGACTTAGATATTAATTAAATGAGTTGTCAGTAACTCACTTAATTAGTGGACATTCGATATCTTAAATACAGGGAGACTAACACGCTCATAATAAGAAGGAGCCCAAAAATGTAATTTGGGATTGGTGCGGTAGTTCAATAATAGTTCTCTAGTGGAATGAATTATTATTGATAAAATTAAGTTGTGTGTTCGGGGCGAACACGGGATGCTTAATTTTATCGGGAGACCAAAATCAATTCCTCCTCTCGGTCCCTATCATAGCCTCTTATTTATAGAGTTCTATACCCACCTATACCCACCAATAGGGGGCCGGCCAAGCTAGCTTGGGAACCAAGCTAGGGCCGTTAGGTGGCCGGCCCTAGCTTGAACCCAAGCTAGTGGGGGCCGGCCAAATTAAATTAAAAAGGGATTTTAATTTTAATTTTTATTATGTGGAAGAAATAATTTATTAAAGAGAATTAAAATTAAAATATCTCTCTTGTAAAAGATCTACAAAAGATTAAAGAAAGAGAATAGATCTCTTTCCTAATTTGTAGATTGATGAGATATTTTATTTTCTCTTTAAAATTATTCACATGTTGATAAAATTAAAATTATAGAAATTTCCTTTTATCAACCATGAAGAGATTTTTAAAGAGAAATTTTATTTTTAAAATTTCCGGAAACAAATTAGAAAGTTTTAATTGTTGATTAAAACTTGTCTAATTTTTTCCTTCATTGATGTGGCCGGCCATTGGTTTTGATTTGGGAAATTTTATTTTATTTTTCTCAATTAAACCATGTCAAGGAAATTAAGGAAATTTTATTGTAATTAAATTTCCTAATTTACCTAGGCCAAGGAATATAAAAGAAGGGGTGAGGGTGCCTTCATGAGACAACCTTTATTATTTTCTCTCCCTCTTTTGTTCCTTGGTGTGGCCGGCCATCCTTTCCCTCTCTTCCTCTTGTGGTGGCCGAACCCCTCTATTCCCTTGGAGCTCTTGTGGTGGCCGGATACTACTTGGATAAGAAGAAGAAGAAGAAGAGGAAGCTAGCATCTCTTGGAGCTTGGTTGATGTTTTGATTTTCTTCCTTGGTGAAGCTTCTTTCTTTGTGGCCGAACCTAGCTAGGAGGAGAAGAAGGTGGTTGGTGGTTTCTTATCACGGAAGATCGTTGCCCACACAACGTCCGAGGTTAGAAGAGGAATACGGTAGAAGATCAAGAGGTTTTTCTACAAGGTATAACTAGTAATTTTTCTTTCCGCATCATGCTAGTTATTTATGGAAATAATACCAAATACAAGAGGCTTACGTTCTAGAATTTCGAATATGTTTTTCGATTTTGTGTTCTTTTGTTTTTTCTTTTCCTTGTGATTTGATTGTTTCTTTTGGTTAACCTAAAGTTATTTTAGGAAATTAAATATTAGATTTCTATAAAAGGTTTTGTCTAGTCGGTGGTGGTTGCTCCCATATCCAAGAAGGCCATGTGCCTCGCCACGTCAGTACTGGGAACCAATTATGGGAATTAATATTTAATGGAATTAATAACTTAAGGAGACTTGGGTCGAACGTGTTAAGTTCCGCAGGAGATCCAAGTCAAAACCTAAAAGAACAAATAGATTAAGTTTTGGATCAAACGTGTTAAGTTCCGCAGGCGATCCAAAATTTAATTTAAAAGAACGCATGGTAGCTAGGAAAGGTTTCAGACCTTTGTACAAATTTTTTGTACAGTGGAACCTATAGGTTTTCCGAGTAGCAACCAACAATTGGTATCAGAGCTAGAGTTTTGCCTCTGTGTATTTGGTATTAGGTTAATTATGCACATGTCATACATAGTTTAGGCAGGTTAATAGTAGGATGTGCTAACTTTGTGGATGCAGGATCCAACTATTATGGCTTTTAGTTATTATGTGTGTGATTGGACCCTTGGACATGTCAAGGGCATTTATATGTGTGTGCATGATTGTATTAAAATACAGCAGGAGCTGTATTTAGTTTTATTAGGATTTTATTTTTTGATCTAGATACATGTACATTCCTTTTATGGAATATAGGATCAAAAATGTAAAATTCTATTTATGTCGCGGATCGAATCTTGCAAAGCGTGGAACCTTCTAAGGACCAGAGGCGCAGCGGAACAAGGAGCAAGATGGATGCGACAGCTAGACCCGGTAGCGGTGGCCAAATATGGCAGCAGCTTGGGATGACAACACACGGAGGACAACTAGAGATAAAAGCCATAATAGTTGAAAATTAGATTTTTTATTTATTGCTTTTATATTGTGCTATGTGTGCATGATAGTTTACAAGTTTAGTAGGCTAGCATAGTTAAAATTCCTCATTTATAAATAACTAAGTGGGAGAGGGATTTTTAAGTAAATCCCATGGTCTCCATTACTGGTTTGTAAGTGATGCAAACAAGCTTGCGCGTTGGCTCTGAGTGCCTTCCTCCATAACGGATGAGCTTGTTTGCGGATCGCTAGAACATACTTACATTTTTGGATGACTATAGGAAGTTAATTAAGAGCGTGTGATCTTCCCCAACGGAAGGGGCATAATCTTATTAATGGACTTAGTGTCAAGTAATGGTATACACTTAGACACATTTAATAGTATCCTCCCTATCGGAGTCACTGCTATTATTTGTCTGACCAAATAATACCAACTATTAATTTTATTTGTCAAAAGTTAGGTTGACAAGATAATAAAATTAATGGGTTAAAACCCTCCTTTTACAAATGTTGAATTTGTATATGTCCACACTAACGTGGCATACAAAATTCACGGTGTTATGAGGTGTTGGTTAATTTAAAATAGTATTGTTTGAGGAATCAATATTATTCTAAATTTAGAGTTCTGACCAAAAGTTATTTGTGATTCTTAGGATGACTTTCAACCCACTATCCATCATACTTCAACAAAATAGACTTACTGGACCTAATTACATAGATTGGAAAAGGAACCTGGACATTGTTCTGACTGCTGAAAGCTATAAATTTGTACTGACTGAACCTTGTCCTAATGCACCCACTGGTGAATCTACCCAAGAGGAGATTGAATATCATAAGAGATGGGTAAAGGCAGATGAGATGGCGCGGTGTTACATTTTGGCTTCAATGTCAAATGTATTGCAACATCAGCATCAAGATTTACCAACAGCTTATGATATTATGAACAATCTCAAGGAATTCTTTGATCATCAGGATAGGACTTCTAGACAAGAAGCTATGAGAAAGATAATGACAGCCACCATGCAAGAGGGTACTCCTGTAAGGAATCATATCCTAAAGATGATGACTTATCTGAACAAGATACAGATCCTTGGAGGAGAAATTGATGGGGAAACCCAGATCGATATGATCCTCCAAATGCTACCTAGAAGTGTTGAGCAGTTCCGCCTGAACTATAATATGAATAAAAGGATTTATTCATTAGGGGAACTACTGACAGAACTTCAAGCAGCAGAAGGATTATTTCGTCACAATTCTCAAATTCACTATGCTGAAAATGGTTCTACTTCTAAACCGAAAGGAAAGAAGAAGAAGAAACAAGCCGGCTCAGCAAAGAAAGTGAATAAATCTCAGAGTACGGGATTTAAAGCTGGAGTGAAGAAGCCCAGGGGCAAGTGCTTCATCTGCAAGCAGGCAGGACATTGGAAGGCGGACTGTCCTCGTAGGAACCAAAACAAAGGTATATCTCATGCTCTAGTTGTTGAAACATGTTTAGCGGTGTTATCTACCAGCACCTGGTGTGTAGATACGGGAGCCACTGATCATGTCTGCAATTCCCTGCAGGGGTTCCAGGAAACCCGACGACTATCTGAAGGAGAGATTACCGTCTACATGGACAATGCTACTAAAGTGGCAGCTGTTGCAGTGGGAGACGTCTACTTATCTTTTAGTAGAAATAGAAATTTGATTTTAAGAAATTGTCTTTATGTACCCAGTTTTAGAAAGAATTTAATTTCAGTTTCTAAACTGTTTTTAGATGGATATTCAGTTTCCTTTAGTAACGATGTAGTTATTAAAAGAAATAAAGTGATTATCTGTTCTGGTGCATTAGTTGGCAATTTGTATACTTTAAATCCAATTTCTTCCACAAAGCATAACATGGAAATTTATAACTCATCTTCTAATTCTAATAAGAGAAAAGAACCTTCGGAAATGAACCAAGCATATCTTTGGCATCTAAGGCTTGGTCATATTAACTTAAGTAGGATTCAGAGGCTTATAGCCGATGGACTTTTGAGTTCATTAGAGTTGGAAAATTTTCCAACTTGTGAATCCTGCTTAGAAGGAAAAATGAGAGCGCTCAAGGCCAAGGGGTATAGAGCCAAAGAAGTGTTAGAATTGGTTCACTCGATTTGTGTGGTCCTATGTCCGCCCAAGCAAGAGGAGGTTTTGAATATTTTGTCTCTTCATGACGATTATTCAAGATACGGATACATTTACCTAATGCGCAGAAGTCCGAGTGCTTTGATAAGTTCAAAGAATACAAGGCGATGTGGAGAAACGATTAGGTAAAAGTATCAAGACACTACGATCTGATCGTGGTGGCGAATACCTCTTAGAGAGTTTAGGAATTACTTATCGAGGCCGGATTCAATCCCAATTGTTCCACCGAATACCCCAATGTAATGGTGTAGCGTAAGCGAAGGAACAGGACTCTTATGGAGATGGTTAGATCGATGATGAGTTATTCAGAATTACCAAATTGCTTTTGCGGATATGCTCGAAACAGAGTGTATGCTCTGAACTTAGTACCTTCTAAATCAGTTTCTTCTACTCCCATAGAATTGTGGAATGGGCAAAAACCCAGTTTAAGACATATTCGGATTTGAGGTAGTCCAGCACATGTGCTGAAACCAGATGCTGATAAGTTAGAATCCCGTACAGAAGTTCGCGTGTTTGTAGGATATCCCAAAGGAACGAAAGGTGGTTTATTTTATAGTCCTAAAGACCAGAAGGTCATTGTTAGCACCAATGCCCAGTTTTTAGAAGAAGACTATATAATGGATCACAAGCCTAGTAGCAAAGTTGTTTTAGAAGAACTTAGAGAGGACACGTCTACTTCAGTACCAACAGTACAAGATGAAGTACCACAAGAGACTGTAACACGTGTCACACATGATACACAACCACAGACAGTGCCTCGTCGGGGTTGTAAGGCAACCCGAAAGATTCATGTTTTGGGAGAGTCTTCGACTTGATCCGGGTAAACATGAACCTGATCTACGAACATATGACGAAGCACTCCAAGATATAGATGATCTTGGCAAAAGACAATGAATTCAAATAGAGTCTATGTACTCTAATAAGGTCCGGAGCTTGTAGAACCACCGATGGTGTAAAAGCCGTTGGATGCAAGTGGATCTACAAAAGGAAAAGAGGGATGACGGAAGGTAGAAACCTTCAAAGCTAGGCTTGTTGAAAAAGGGTACACTCGTAAAGAGGGAATCGATTATGAGGAGATCTTTTCACGGCCATGCTTAAGTCTATCCGGATACTCTTATCCATTCACGCTCATATGGATTATGAGATTTGGCAAATGGATGTCAAGACTTTCCTTAATGGAAGTCTTGAAGAGAACATCCATATGAAGCAACCAAGGGTTCATTGAAAAGGCAAAGAGCATCTAGTGTGCAAGCTCAATCGGTCCATTTATGGACTAAAGCAAGCTTCAGGATCTTGGAACATCCGGTTTAATGAAGTAATCCAATCATATGGATTTATTCAAAGTCCGGATGAGTCTTGTGTATATAAGAAGTGTAACGGAAACGTGGTGGTATTTCTTGTACTATACGTAGATGATATTTTGTTAATTGGCAACAATGTCAAGGTATTATCAGACGTAAGGGTATGGTTGTCCAAACAATTTGATATGAAGGACTTAGAAGAATGTGCACACATTCTTGGGATCAAAGTTATAAGGGATCGTAAGAAAAGAATGTTGTGTCTATCCCAAGCTTCATATATAGATACAATCCTTGCTCGTTTTAGCATGCAGGATTCCAAGAAAGGTTTCTTACCTTTTAGACATGGAGTAGCTCTATCTAAAGAGATGTCTCCAAAGACGTCGAAAGAGATAGAGGACATGAAAGCGCTTCTTATTCAGCTGTAGGAAGCCTAATGTATGCAATGCTATGTACGAGACCCGATATCTGCTTTGCCGTGGAATGGTCAGCAGATATCGGAGTAACTCTGGACAAGGACATTGGACTGCGTGAAAGCATATATTAAAGTACCGAGAAGGACTAGAGATTATATGCTAGTTTACCAAGCACGATCCGCCTCCCCTGGGTTACACGGATTGATTTCCAATCGATAGGGATAACAAGAAGTCTACATCGTGCTATGTGTTTACTTTAGGAGGTGGAGCCATTTCATGGAGGAGTGTTAATGCTTTCGGACTCAACCATGGAAGTCGAGTATGTGGCAGCCTAAAGAAGCAGATGACTCAGAATTTTCTAATGGACTTAGATGTAATTCTGGTTTGCCCAAAATCATCACAATTTATTGTGATAATAGTGGCTTGCAAACTCGAAGGAACCACGAGCCCATAAGGCAAGTAAACATAGAGCGCAAGTATCACCTGATACGATATCGTGAAGCGAGGAGAAGTTGTCATCGCCAAGATTGCATCAGCGGATAACCTGACAGATCCTTTCACTAAGGCCCTTCCGGCGAAAGCTTTCGATCGGCATGTGGAAGGAATGAGAATCAGATGTATGGTAGAAGATATGGCAACTTAGTCATTAGTATAAGTGAGAGTATATACTGAAAGCCTAAGCTTTTGTAAACATTTGTTTTGAATAAAGAATCACATTTGGTCAAATTATCTACATTTGTTTGTAGTTGTTCATATAATTTATATTGTAGATAACATAGTATGTGGTGTCACATGCAGAAGATGATGTTATCAGTACCTTATAAATTATAAACAGTAGCTCACGACTAAAATGGAAAGGAACAAACCATTAGAAGGTCGTAGTGTAATTAGGTATTAGTTTATCTTGACTATATAATTACACTAGTACACTCAGAGTGTATTGAGTAGGACCATTTGAGGTCGTTTCTTTTATACTGACTTTATAAAGGAACAAAGACCTCAATTATTATGGAAGTGTGTGCTCTTAATCCTAATATAATAACAAGCACATATATTTGATATTTATTTCTTTAATTTATCAATGGGTGAGATTTAGTTCGATGAATCAATAAACCCGATAAGTTGGAAAATGGTATCACTTATAGTGTGTGTTGTTGATTATAGAAGGAAACTGTGTCCTAGAGATACTAGGTAGATAATGTCCCCAAGAGGAGCTCATAAGGATTGTCATGTTAAACCCTGCAGGTGGACTTAGTCCAACATGACGATAAGGTTGAGTGGTACTACTCTTGGACTTAGATATTAATTAAATGAGTTGTCAGTAACTCACTTAATTAGTGGACATTCGATATCTTAAACACAGGGAGACTAACACGCTCATAATAAGAATGAGCCCAAAAATGTAATTTGGGATTGGTGCGGTAGTTCAATAATAATTCTCTAGTGGAATGAATTATTATTGATAAAATTAAGTTGTGTGTTCGGGGCGAACACGGGATGCTTAATTTTATCGGGAGACCAAAACCAATTCCTCCTCTCGGTCCCTATCGTAGCCTCTTATTTATAGAGTTCTATACCCACCTATACCTACCAATAGGGGGCCGGCCAAGCTAGCTTGGGAACCAAGCTAGGGCCGGCCTAGGTATAAAATTGGGTGGCCGACCCTAGCTTGAACCCAAGCTAGTGGGGGCCGACCAAATTAAATTAAAAAGGGATTTTAATTTTAATTTTTATTATGTGGAAGAAATAATTTATTAAAGAGAATTAAAATTAAAATATCTCTCTTATAAAAGATCTACAAAAGATTAAAGAAAGAGATTAGATCTCTTTCCTAATTTGTAGATTGATGAGATATTTTATTTTCTCTTTAAAATTATTCACATGTTGATAAAATTAAAATTATAGAAATTTCCTTTTATCAACCATGAAGAGATTTTTAAAGAGAAATTTTATTTTTAAAATTTCCGGAAACAAATTAGGAAGTTTTAATTGTTGATTAAAACTTGTCTAATTTTTTCCTTCATTGATGTGGCCGGCCATTGGTTTTGATTTGGGAAATTTTATTTTATTTTTCTCAATTAAACCATGTCAAGGAAATTAAGGAAATTTTATTGTAATTAAATTTCCTAATTTGCCTAGGCCAAGGAATATAAAAGAAGGGGTGAGGGTGCCTTCATGAGACAACCTTTATTATTTTCTTTCCCTCTTTTGTTCCTTGGTGTGGCCGACCATCCTTTCCCTCTCTTCCTCTTGTGGTGGCCGAACCCCTCTATTCCCTTGGAGCTCTTGTGGTGGCCGGATACTACTTGGATAAGAAGAAGAAGGAGAGGAAGCTAGCATCTCTTGGAGCTTGGTTGATGTTTTGATTTTCTTCCTTGGTGAAGCTTCTTTCTTTGTGGCCGAACCTAGCTAGGAGGAGAAGAAGGTGGTTGGTGGTTTCTCATCTCGGAAGATCGTTGCCCACACAACGTCCGAGGTTAAAAGAGGAATACGGTAGAAGATCAAGAGGTTTTCTACAAGGTATAACTAGTAATTTTTCTTTCCGCATCATGCTAGTTATTTATGGAAATAATACCAAATACAAGAGGCTTACGTTCTAGAATTTCGAATATGTTTTTCGATGTTGTGTTCTTTTGTTTTTTCTTTTCCTTGTGATTTGATTGTTCCTTTTGGTTAACCTAAAGTTATTTTAGGAAATTAAATATTAGATTTCTATAAAAGGTTTTGTCTAGTCGGTGGTGGTTGCTCCCATATCCAAGAAGGTCATGTGCCTCGCCACGTCAGTACTGGGAACCAGTTATGGAAATTAATATTTAATGGAATTAATAACTTAAGGAGACTTGGGTCGAACGTGTTAAGTTCCGCAGGAGATCCAAGTCAAAACCTAAAAGAACAAATAGATTAAGTTTTGGATCAAACGTGTTAAGTTCCGCAGGCGATCCAAAATTTAATTTAAAAGAACACATGGTAGCTAGGAAAAGGTTCAGACCTTTGTACAAAATTTTTGTACAGTGGAACCTATAGGTTTTCCGAGTAGCAACCAACAGTAGGTGGTGCCCCATAAAACCTAATTTTCCTATTTTTCTCTCTTCTCCTCCTTGTGGTCGACGCCCCTCCCTTTCCTCCTCACCTAGGGCTGGCGCCGCTCCCCTCCTCTTGCTAAGAGCCGGCGGCCCCGCTCCTTGCTAGGGTCGGCGGCCCCCGCCTTGCTAAGGTCGGCGTCCCCCTCTTCTACTCCTTGGTGGGCGGTGGCTTGGAGAAGAGGAAGAAGACGAAGAAGAAGAGAAGGTGCCCCATCCTAGAGTCTCCTTTTGTAGTCGGCGGTTTGGAAACCGAGAAGAGAAGGAGGGTGGTGCTGTCTTAGTAGATCGTCACACACACGACGTCCAAGAAGAGGAGAGGAATACGGTAGAAGATCAAGAGGTCTTTAGCTACAAAGAAAAGGTACAACTAGTATTTTAATTCCGCTGCGTAATTAGTTAGTTTTCTTTGTATCGTTTTTGGAATACCAACACAAGAGGCCAACAATCTTGTACTTCGATCAAGGTGTGCTTTGATCCGTCAAGAACTTGTTTGATTGATCAAACACATGTCTGATCGAACATGTGGGTTGTTAGGAAAAGTTCTGTACTTAACAATTTTTGTACAGGGAAATTTAAACAGAATGGAATTCCAGCGCCTTCAAGTGGTATCAGAGTATGGTTTCTGTTCTGTGTGATTGGTTTCGGTTAAATTATGCACTGCCTGTATATAAATTTAGACCGGATAATAGTAGGATGTGCTAGATAGATTAGCTCTGTGGTTGCAGGCATCCTAAGTCCAACTATTATGACTTTGTGTGTTTGTGTATGATTTGAACCCTCGGGCATGTCGAGGTTGTTTTGTGTGCATGATTGTAATAATTAAATACGGTCGGTTACTGTATTATTTTTTTTACATTCTATTCGATTTAGATTACATATAAATTCCTTTGTAGAATATATAATCGATAAATGTAAAATTTTATCTTTATGTTGCAACTTGTATCTTTGCTATGCGTGGTGCTATTTTGAGGATCGGAGGCGCGACGGAGAAGGAAGCGAGATAAACGTGACGACTTGATCCATTGGCGACACATTGGAGAACAGCGATCCATTGGCGGCATATTGGAGGACAGCGTTGGATGATGCCATAATAGTTGAAAATTTTATTTTTATATTTATTGCCTTTATATGCTATTTGTGTGTGATGTGATGCTATGTGCTGTGATGCTGTGTACTATGATGTTGTGCGCTGTGATGTGTGTGCATGTTAAAATTCTTCAATTTAAATAACTAAGTAGGAGAGAGATTATTTAAATAAATTTTACGGTCTCCATTATTGGTTTGTAAGTGATGCATTCGAACTTGCGCGTTGACTTTAAGTGCCTTCCTCAATATCGGATGAGTTTGTTTGCGAATCACTAGATCAAACTTCCTCTATGGATGATTATAGGAAATTATTTAGGTATGTATGATTTTCTCCATCTAAAGGGGCACAATCCTAATTAATGGACTAAGTATTAAGTAATGGTATACACTTAGGCGCATTTAATAGTATCCTCCCCATCGGAATCACTGCTATTATTTGTGTGACCAAAGATGAACCAACTATTAATTTTATTTGTCATAAAGTTAGGTTGACAAGATAATAAAATTAATGGGTAAAACCTCTTCTTACAAATATTTGAATTAGTATACGTCCATACTATCGTGACATACGAAATTCACGATGTTTTGAGGTGTTGGTGAATTTAAATTATATTATTTGAGGAATCAATATTATTTTAAATTCTAAAGTTTTGACCAAATATTTTATTTTGTGATTCTCAGAATTTCAAAATGGCTTTCAATTCTCTTGCTGTTATTTTAAAAGAAAATAAACTTACTAGTCCAAATTATATTGATTGAAAACGAAACTTGGACATTGTCTTAACTGTTGAAGAATACAAGTTCATACTTTTCGAGGTCTGTCCTAGCGTGCCTGATAAGGATTCTAATGAAGAGGAGATAGAGAGATATAGAAAATGAGTCAAGACAGATGAGATGACGCGGTGTTACATTTTGACTTCTATGTCAAATGTGCTGCAACATCAACATTAGACCCTACCGACTGCCTATGACATGATGTTCAATCTCAACGAGCTCTTTGGACAGCAGAATCGGACTGCCAGGCAGGAGGCCATGAGAAAGGTAGACTGTCCTCGCAGAAAGGAGAACAATATAGGTATATCTTATTCATTAGTAGTTGAAACATGTTTAGCGGTGTTATCTACCGGTACCTGGTGTGTAGATACGAGAGCCACTAATCATGTCTGCAATTCATTGCAGGGGTTCCAGGAAACCCGACGACCACATGAAGGGGAGGTCACCGTCTACTTGGGCAATGCTACGAGAGTGGCGACTGTTGTAGTGGGAGATGTTTATTTATCTTTTGATAGGAATAAAACTTTGATTTTAAAAAATTGTCTTTACGTACCATGTGTTAAAAAGAATTTGATTTCAGTTTCTAAATTATTTATGGACGGATATTCTGTTTCTTTTGATGACAAAATGGTTGTCAAGAAAAATATGGTGGTTATCTGTTCTGGTGCGTTGGTTGGTAATTTGTATACTCTTAATCTAATAACTTCCATGATGCAACAAATAGAAATTAATAACACGTCTTCTAATTCTAATAAGAGAAAGCAACCTCCAGAAATGAACCAAACATATCTTTGGCATCTAAGGTTGAGTCATATTAACTTGAGTAGGATTCAAAGGTTAATAGCCGATTTACCTTTGGGTTCATTGGTAGTGGAAAACTTTCCGACCTACAAGTCTTGCTTGGAAGGAAAAATGACCAAGAGGTCTTTTAAGACAAAGGGGTATAGAGCCAAAGAAGTATTGAAATTGGTTCATTCTGATTTGTGTGGGACTATGACTATCCAGACAAGAGGTGGTTTCGAATATTTTATCTCTTTTATAGACGACTATTCGAGATATGGGTACTGATCCGGCGGTAAGAATAGGGGACCCACTTCCTGAAGGGTCTCAGCTTGAGGACCGATGAAGGGCTGACTAAGTGGTTAATGGCCGCGCCGAGAGGCTTAGTAGGTCCGAGCGGAGCTAGAGATAACCCGTCCATGGGCTTGGGTTTCTGACGCCAAGGCAGGAGGATCGAAGGGCCGAGCGGGAGTCCGCTCGGCTGGGACCAAAGGGCCGAGCGGGTTGTCCGTTTGGCCCAGATAAGGGCGAGGGTACAAAGGTGGCCGAGCGGCCTATGCGCTCGGCTCGGGATATGGGATATCAGCAGAAGCATGTCTGATGATTAGGTCGTACACAAGATCGCACGATGGAGGATCTTGCCGTCACATCATGGAAAGGTTGATACAGTAGCAGTATGGCCTCATGGACGTCTTTCTGACGGATCCTGATCCGGCGGTAAGAATGGGGGACCCACTTCCTGAAGGGTCTCAGCTTGAGGACCGATGAAGGGCTGACTAAGTGGTTAATGGCCGCGCCGAGAGGCTTAGTAGGTCCGAGCGGAGCTAGAGATAACCCGTCCATGGGCTTGGGTCACGCCAAGGCGGAGGATCGGGGCCGAGCGGAGTCCGCTGGTTGGGACCAAAGGCCGAGCGGGTTGTCCGCTTGGCCCGAGATAAGGGCGAGGGTAAGCGTGGCCGAGCCCCGCGGATACGGGATATCGCCAGGCATGCTCGATGATTAGGTCGCATACAAGATCGCACGATGGAGGATCTTGCCACATCATGGAAAGGTTGATACAGAGAGGAAGATGGCCTCATGGACGCCTTTCTCCGACGGATCCATATCTCGGCATGGCCTTCCGACGCACTCCATACTTGGGCATGGTCAAACGCAGTGGTTACTTTGATCGGCGCCCAGTGCTTCTTCGAGGGTCTATAAGGTCTCCATTTCTTCACCGGAGGTATGCAAATCTTCATCTTGAGGCCACCTATTCGTTATTCCTCGCCGACTAGCGCCGGAGGCGCCGTCACGGACACCCTCCCACGGCTTGGCGCAGTTCACGGAGCGCCGAGGATCCAGCAGGAGCGCCACGCCCAAAGGTCCGCTGACCTGGTTCTGGACAGATCAAATTGGCGCCGTCTGTGGGAACGCCCCGCATTCGAACAAGAACAATGGATGAGGCTGGACGACAACACACGGTGGCGCTTTCAAGAACCTCTGGTCGAGATGAGGGCCGCCAAACTTGTGGAGCAAAATCGAAAGCCGCACGACGAGGCGGCGAGCAACAAGCAACATCTGACGGTGGCCGAGCTAAGCACCTCAGCCACCGCCGCATTCCACCGGCCTTATTTCGCACTGCCGCATACTTGGAGAGATAGAGGCTCTTCTTCAGACGAAATGCCAAGGATGACAGAAAAGGGAAAGCTCCCCGGCGGACACATCTCCGAGCGGATCAATCGCCAATTTCTGAGGCTATTCTACGAGACCCCTACCCAAGCATTACGCATCTCGACGATCGGCGAGTATAATGGAATAATGCACCTGATGATCATCCGGTAAGTTTGATAACACGCCACACTCCATCAATATACGTATGGAGTAAAGTGTCCGCCTTCCTTACAACCCTCTCGGATCGGCCAACGGTGGTTTCGAGGTTGCCGGACGGATCCATCACTAGCTTCAAGGACTCAACGGCCTTCCTCCACCATTTCGCTAGCAGGCAAGATCGAAGACAAGTGTCGCCTTGTTCGCCATCAAGCAAGAGCCGAGAGAATCGCCCTTACATTCAGCGGTTCAACTAAGTGGCGATGGATATCCCAACGACATCGTAGACGATGATGAATGCCTTCACGCAAGGCCTTGTAGATGGGGACTTCTTCCGGTCGCTCATCCGAAAGCCGCCCGAGATTATGATCACATGCCGCATCGGGCCAACGAATACATAAATGTGGAAGAGGCGCAAGCCCGGAAAAAGGAAACTCCAACCGAGCGGGCACCTGTTCAGGAGCAGAAAAAGATGCCGCCAGCCACCAAGAGGGCCGAGGGCAAGCAATCCGATCCCAGTCCCACGTGCAAGAAGTAGTGCCGCCCCGCCCAAGCCAAAGAAGAGGTGGACCCCTATGTTCTGCTCTTCCATCGGACGGACACGCACAACACGAGGGATTGTCAAGTCTTCCCTTCGTGGCAATCCTGCTCCCAGGAAAGCGAATGACCGTCTCCTCCCATCGACTGGAGACAAAGGACCCATGAAGCCGACCGGACACCCGAAAGGCGACATCAACAGACACCCGACGGCACCGATCTCCAAGACAGAGAATCGCCGGCCCAGAGAACGTCACGATCATCCGCCGAAGAGGAAAACAGAGCAATACTTCCTGTATGGCGAGATCAACGCTCATTCAAGCGCCAACCGAGGAGACTCCAACCGCCGAAAGGCGGGCGTTGGCCAGCCTGCTGCATCCACGCAATGTCATCAGAGTCAAGAGGGCAAGTGGACCGGAAATCACTTTCGGCCCCGGAGACTTGGAAGGAGTAGAAGTGCCCCACGACGATGCTCTGCTCATTAAAGCGATAATAGCAAATTATACTATTCATCGCCTATTTGTTGACACAGGGAGCTCGGCCAACATTATATTCAAGAAGGCGTTCGATCACCAGAATTGATCGTGTCGAGCTGCACGCCATGGCGACCCGCTATACGGGTTTATCGGCAACGGTTCACCGGTCGGACAAATTCGGCTAGCTACCCACCGGGAGAGGAGCCAGAGGACCAGACAATAAACTGTGGTGGTCGACTCTCCTTCGCCCCACAACGTCATTTTGGGACGACCGCGCTTAGCGAATTCCGAGTAGTCGTCTCAACCTTCCACCGAAGATGAAGTTCCCGTCAAGACAAAGTGGGAGAAATGCACGGGGATCGCTAGCCGATGCTATATCGAGATGGTCCGAGCAGAATCCAACTCGGAAGGCGCCTCGAATCGAGGTAAATGCCATCACCGAAACCTCCCTTTAATTTATGATGAAAAGGAGGAGGTTCAGATCCATCCGAACCGATCGGAGGCCACAACTTTTATCGCCTCTAATCTGGAGAAGGAGCAGAAGGAGGAGCTGATCCAGTGCCTCCAACGAAATCATGATGTCTTCGTCTGGTCGACACATGAGTTGCCCGGGGTTTCGCCAAACCTGGCGCAGCATGAATTACATGTCCGACCGGACGCTCGGGAAGTACAATTTCCAAGTTGGTTGGCTAACGTGGTATTGGTCTCCAAGCCGGCGGCAAGTGGAGAGTCTGTATCGACTTTCGGGACTTAAACAAAGCATGCCCCAAATATTTTTATCCCTGCCCCGGATAGATCAGTGGTGGACTCTACGGCTGGTTGTGATTGATTTGCATGCTCGACGCTACCAAGGCTATCATCAAGTGCCGCTCGCTAAGGAAGATCAAGAAAGGTTAGCTTTATCACTGCCGAAGGCACGTATTGTTACAATGTGATGCCGTTCGGTCTAAAGAATGCAGGGGCCACCTATCAACGCTTGATGAACAAAGTGTTCTAGGAGCAGATCGGAAGAAATATGGAAGTCTATGTGGACGACATACTTATTAAATCTATACGGGCTTCTAGTTTATGTCCTGACATAGAAGAAACTTGTAGAACCCTGAGGAGATATGGACTCAAGTTCAATCCCAGTAAGTGCTTGTTCGGAGCAAAGAGTGAGGAATTCTTGGGGTACATAGTGACCGAACGGGGAATCGAAGCAAATCCTAGCAAGGTGAGAGCTCTCAAGACATGCCTCCCCCAAGAAATCTAAGTCGATTCATCTCAAACCGCCGACGAGCCTTCCATTCTTCAAGATCCTGCGCAAGGCTACTAAGTTCCATGGGACGAAGAATGTGACCGAGCGTTCGGAGAATTGAAGACGTATCTTAATTCTCTGCCAATGTTAGCCAAGCCGATCGGGGTGAGTCACTTTATATTTATTTGTCATCGATCGAGTATGCAGAGGCTCAAGACTTGTGAGGGCAAGCTGCGAAGAGCAACTGGTGTATTTTAAAGGATGTTGAATCTCGCTACACCGGGCTCGAGAAGTTGGCCTTTGCTTGGTTCTAGCCGCTCGGCGCCTTCGACCGTATTTCTTGGCTCACACCATCATTGTCCTGACGAACATCCACTCGGAAGAGTAATGTTGAATCCAGAAGCGTCCGGACGGCTCATCAAGTGGACGACAAAATTAAGTGAATTTGACATCCAATATCAACCCCGCCGGCGATCAAAGCCCAATCATTGGATTTTGTGACCGAAGTGCAAAGGCGAGCCGGAAGCTATGTGGAGAATATATGGACGGGTCCTCCACTCGGCTCGGAAGTGGGTGAATATTGTCGCTCTCACCTCAAGAAGAGAAGATGCACCTATCCGTCCTGGATTACAAAGCTACCAACAACGAGTAGAATATGAGGCCCTCATAGCTGGATTGCAGGCGGCCCGGCATGTGGGTGCCGATCGGGTGACTCTATTCGGATTCACAGTTGGCGCTCAACAACTTTCTGGCACCTTTGAAATCAATAGTGTTCGGCTTAAACTCTACGTTGAGGCCTTTGAAAAGCTCAAAGCTACTTTCCCGAGAGGTTCTTATACGTAAGATCCCGAACGGAGAACTGCATGCCAGGCAGACGTTAGCCAAACTCGAAGTTCAATAACATCATTGTCATTCAAGAACCAATTGAAAAGCATCACTGGTGGCGCGCCGATCGGATGCAAGGCCTCACGCTTCCATGACCGGAGGACACCTATTATAGAATTTCTCCGTCGGGCACCACACCCTCCGATGAATATGCAGCCCGACTCGTAAGAAGAGCTTTGGTTTACACTCATCGAGATCGACTTTACAAGAAAGCTTTCCTCGCACTGTGAAATGTGTAAGCTTGAGGACTCACATTCTCCAAGAAGTATATCAAGGATCATGCGGGGGTCATCCGGCGGACGCTCATTGGCCAAGAAGATCCTCTTGGCCGGATACTTTTGGCCAACTTTACAAACAGATGCCGCTCGGACAAGATTCACCGGCCTTTCATGCCAACTTCTCCCACCGACCGGCCAAGAAATGAAGGTGTCAGCGTTTCATGCCTTCGACCAATGGGGAATGGATATTGTCGGTCCATTTCCGATGACGGGCAGAGGAAATTTTACTAGTGGCGGTAGACTATTTCTCCAAGTGGGTAGGCCGAGCCGCTAGCAAAGATCACTGAACAAATGGTTAAAAATTCATCCGCAACACATCATTTGTCGGTTCGGCATCCTCGCCGACTAGTGTCCGACAACAGGCGGCAGTTCACGTGGAAGATGTTAGAGGATTGGTGCAAGAGCTACGGCATTGAGCAACATTTCACATCCGTGGCCAACGGTCAAGCCGAAGTGGCCAACCGGAAATTCTCCGATTCTGCGCGCTCGGCTCGACCATTTGGGAGGAAGTTGGCCGGATGAAGTGCCGAACGCCTTGTGGGCCATCCGAACAACGCCAAAAGAAGGGACAGGAGTCACATCGCTCCATTTGGTATATGGTGGCGAGGCCGTCATTCCGGTTGAACGTGGAGTCCGCCCGGATCCAGAGCTACGATGAGGACAACGCCGAACGGAGAAACATGGAGTGGATTTGGTAGAAGAGGAGAGGGCAAAGGCGTCTGTTCGGCTGATGGCCGACAACGAATGAAGCAAAACTATAACGGCTCATTCCACGACAACACACGGTGGCGCTTTCGACGGAAGAACTCGAAGCTCTGGTCGAGATAAGGGCCGCCAAACTTGTGGAACAAATACAGAAAGCAGCAGCCGAGCGGCCTGAGCAACAAGCAACATCTGCGTCAGATAGGCCGTGGAGCGCGAACCACCTCCAGCCTTACCGGGCAGGGTGAAAGGTGTGCCTCTGTAAATCATCTTGTGTACTTTTTTCGACTGAATACTTGAAATGCAGAAACGAAAAATCAAGAGAACAAATAAGACATCGCCAACAAAAGAACGAAGGCCCCGAGCCGCTCGGCCGGAGGTAAATGGGTCGGGCCAAGCGCTCTAAAATTGAAGGCCCCGTACCATTCGGACGGAGGTATATTATCCTAGCCCAGATGCTCGACGAAGCAGACCCTGAGCCATTCGGCCAAGAGTACGTTATCCGAGCTGGGTGAAAGGAACCAAAAGTGATAAAAAGGAGGGCAAAAAGCTTCGCCGAACGGAAGCGTCAAAATTAGCCAGAGTCGTCTAGCCCAGACGTTAAACCGTAGAGCCGCACCGACCGGCTATAAAAACCGAGCGGCAAACCGACGAGCACCGTCGTTAAAAATCGAGAGCCGCGCCGATCGGCTATAAACATCCGCGCCGACGAGCACCGTCGTTAAAAATCGAGAGCCGCGCCGATCGGCTATAAACATCCGCGCCGACGAGCACCGTCGTTAAAAATCGAGAGCCGCGCCGATCGGCTATAAACATCCGCGCCGACGAGCACCGTCGTTACAAATCGAGAGCCGCGCCGATCGGCTATAAATATACCAAGCGGAAGAACGAATATCAGAGTAAGAAACCGCGGAAACTACAAATATTAAAATATTCAGGCCCGATTGGGGGTTGGTCCTTCGATACTCGGCGTTTGTTGACTTCACGCAAGCAGGATACGCTTCTCGCTCGGACTTTATGCAATGAGCCAAGCCGATCGGACGCGTGAGGGAGAAAGCTTAAGAGCATGACTCGCAAAAATTTTACAAGCATCAATGTTAAGCAAACAGAAGAATATTATGGACAATGAGTAGGAAGACAGGAAAAGGGGCATCGTTTCATTAGAAGAAAAATTATGCCGAACGGCACGTACAAAAATTTTTACATCCGCCGAGCGGATAAAGTACAGAAAGTGCTTGAAATAACCCGCATCACTCCGGATCCTCAAAATTAAAAAAGGTGTCCGGGATGTCGTCAATCATGGCCGCCAGGTCGGAAGCTGGATGAGCCAATCTTCTACAATGATGGAGACCTTGACCAGGAAGGTTGAGGAGACGTTGCCACCAAACTTTCGCCAAATCGCTCGAGCGGATGTATTCTGGTCATGCTAGCCACTTGGCTCGCCTCCTTATATTTTTTGAGGCCGCTCGGAAGCGGTTCTTGGACCGCCTTCAAGTCCATCTCAGCCTTTTGTGCGTCTACCGAACGGATCTCCCGCCTAGATCCAACTCCCCTAGCTTTAGATCTGATCTAGGGCCCGACACTTTCATTTTATCTAGATCAGTTGCCCGCCTCTTGACCATTGGCGCCTTCACGTCCCCCGCCCCGCTTCACCAAGTCGAGTCGGGCCACCTCTGCAAAGATCGACATCCTTCTTCCGTTCGGCCTCAAGAGCTTGTTTCTCCCGCTCGGCCGTGGCCCGACACTTGGAGTTTTCTAGGAGATCCTCCAACTCGGCCAGCCGATGGCTCGTGGCGATTTGCTCAGCCCAAGGGAAATAATAATGTCGGGAATCAAACAATAGCATGACACGGGAATGAAGATGGGTTTACCCGAGTGGCCTGCTGCTTAGGCGTCATAAGGGCCACTGAATCTGGGCGCCCTCAAGAGCTTGGCGAGCGGACCCGTCAGGGTTATTTCGTGAACGGGGCCGATCGGCAGACAGTAAATATTCCTCCGACGGGAATCGGAGGGTAGTCTTGATGGTAGGGTGGCCGGACGACGCTTCTTCAATCGCGGCCGCTGATGCGAGGACTCCCTATGGTGGAAGTTTCGCCCAACCGACGTAAGCGGCGACGAGTTTGGGAGGAGAGCCGAGGGCAGTGCGATAGGCGAGGCCACGGGGTCCCGATCTGCGGGGGCGAAGTTACGCCGATCGGCGCTTGTGGTTCCCCTCTTGGGTCGGCGGAAGGGTCCCTTCGACGCTTCCGAACCTCAATGGTGGATCTCCAACCTGAACGCCCACGGGGCCGAGGAATACGATCCGCCTCAACCTCCGCTGCGGATGGGGCGGTTCTTTGGATGACGCGCCTCTTCTCTGCATCCGCCGGCGGCTGGGATGAGTCCCCGCTCGCGAGCTCTTTTCGTAGCAGCAATCTCCACGGACTTGATTTGTGAGCGGTAGCCACATGACTTCATGAACGAAATTAAAATCAATTAGACAAAAAGACTAAGAGAGTAAAGAACTTACTCATGCGGAGGAGATTTGCCCGAACGGAGACAATCCAAAATATACAACACCTTGAGCGAATGTCGATCTTGTATCGGACACAACCGCCGCATTTAAGATAGCCGATTGTCAACTTGCCGAGCTCCCCGAGTCGACCGGGTCCGCCATTTGGTTGGAATCTGGCGTCTCGGAAGTCGAATATAGAAGAAAAACTCCTTCCAGTGTTTGTTGGAGGTCGGCATATTATAAAAAAATTTAAAGCCTATTCTACTTTGGAAGATAAAAGTGCCCGGCTCGGATTGTTTGGGGTAGAAGAATAAGTGGAATATTTTGGGGTCAAGAGGAATACTGTGCAGCTTAAAGAGGACGACCACCCCGCTCAGCAGCCTAAAGAAATTCGGCACGAGTTGGCCGAGCGGGATGCGAAAATAGTTACAAACCTCTAAAATAAAGGGATGGGTAGGAAATCTAAGGCCACCCTGGAATTGGTCTAAAAAGAAACAGATTGTGCCGATCGGCGGGTCATGTGGTCGGTCAGTCGGGTCGGCTATAACTATTTCATGGTTATCGGGAATCCCATACGTCCGAACCAGGCGCCGAGCACCCTCCTCATCAAACCGACTCTCCATGGTCATATACTAGGGCCGTGAACGTTGGTGGCGGGTTCAGAGGAACTTGCCATCTCGGAGAGGCAAGAGGATAGCAAGAAATCGAAAGAAGGGGAGCGAAAGAGGCGAAATGAGCAGGGAAAACCTAGTAAGTGAAGGAAGAAGACTCACTGAGGAGGAAACGGGCGGAAAAGATCACCGGGGAAAAGGTAGTAGCCGGAAAGTGGGACTGGATCGCCGAAGGCTACAGCGGCATAGGAGGCAGAAGGATGAAGCACGAGCGAGCGTGCGGCAGAGGAGGAGAACTGAGACTTTATACAGCCGGGGCCCGTCGGCCTCCGCCGTCCGATCCAGGTCACGAAGGACAAGGACGCCATCGGGCCGTCCATTTTAAACGAGGGCGTCCCATCGTGAGTGACGCCGCCGCCACACAATGGTCGACAAGTGGCGCTCTGTCGCCAAGCACAATTAATGCGCCCATACCGCGCATGCTTCGACTTAATGGAGAGGATTTGTGTGATTTTCGAGAAGATCTAGACAAGCAAATATCCACATTAAGCGACAAGACAACCGAAATGAAGAGCCGAACGGCTGAATTTGGCAGAAGGGCCGAACGGCCCCAAGAATATTATAAGCGACCGGTCCAGTCAGTCGGACTCACGCCTCCTTCGACTAGACTTGAAGGAAGGCAAGTGATCCGTGCTAAGAATGGGGACCCACTTCAAGGGTCTCACTGAGGACCGATGAAGGGCCGACTAAGTGGTTAATGGCACGTACGAGAGGCTTAGTAGGTCCGGCGAGCTAGAGATAACCCGATCCATGGGCTTGGGTTTCGACGCCAAGGCGGAGGATCGGGCGGCGGCGGGAGTTCGCCGGGGACCAAAGGCGGCGGGTTGTCCGCTCGCCCGTAAGGGCGAGGGTAGGTGGCGCCGCGCGCCGGCGGATATGGATATCGGCGAAGCATGTCGATGATTAGGTCGATACAAGATCGCACGATGGAGGATCTTGCCGTCACATCATGGAAAGGTTGATCAAGTGGACGGCCGACGTTTTGGCGGATCTCGATCCGGCGGTAAGAATGGGGACCCACTTCTGTCAGCTTGAGGACCGATGAAGGGCCGACTAAGTGGTTAATGGCCGACGAGAGGTTTAGTAGGTCCGAGCGAGCTAGAGATAACCCGCTCCATGGGCTTGCTTCCGAGGAGGCAGGAGGATCGGGCCGAGCGGAGTCCGCCGGCCGGGACAGGGCGGGTTGTCCGTTTGGCCCGATAAGCGAGGGTACAAGGTGGCGGCGGCCTATCTTTCGGCTCGATATGGGATATCAGGCGGAAGCATTCGATGATTAGGTCGCATACAAGATCGCACGATGGAGGATCTTGCCGCCACATCATGGAAAGGTTGATGATGGCGATGTGGCCTCATGGACGTCTCGACGGATCCATATCCGGCATGGCCCTTCCGACACTCCATACTTGGGCATGGTCAAATGCAGGTGATTGCGCCCAAGCTTCTTCGAGGGGTCTATATAAGGTCTCCATTTCTTCACCGGAGGTATGCAAATCTTATCTTGAGGCCACCTATTCGTTCTTCGCCTGACTTGAGCGTCGGAGGGCCGTCGCCGGGACACCCCTCCCGGCTCGGTTTTGCTGCAGGTTCGCCGGAGCGCTCGAGGATCCAGCAGGGAGCGCCACGTGCCCAGTGTCCGTTGACTCCTGGTTCGGACAGGATCAGGTACATTTACTTGATGTGTCGCAAGTCTGAGTGCTTTGATAAGTTCAAAAAGTACAAGGCTGATGTGGAGAAACGTCATGGTAAAAGTATCAAGATACTACAGTCTGATCATGGTGGAGAGTACCTCTTAGGAGAGTTTAGGAGTTACTTATCAGAGGTCGGGATTCAATCCCAATTGTCTGCACCTGGTACACCCCAATAGAATGGTGTGGCGGAACGAAGAAATAAGACTTTTATAGAAATGGTTAGATCAATGATGAGTTATTCAGAATTACGAAATTCATTTTGGGGATATGCTCTGGAAACAGCGACGTACATTCTGAACTTGGTACCTTCTAAGTCAATACCCTCTACTCCCACAGAATTGTGGAATGAGCGTAAGCCTAGTTTGAAATACATTCAGATTTGGGGTAGTCCAGCACATATGCTGAAGGGAGACACTGATAAGTTGGAATCACGTACAAAAGTTCGCTTGTTCGTGGGATATCCTAAAGGAATGAAGGTGGTTTGTTTTATAGTCCTAAAGATCAAAAGGTTATTGTTAGCACCAATGCTCAATTTTTAGAAGAGAACTATATAATGAACCACAAGCCCATGAGTAAGATTATTCTTGAGGAAATAAGAGATGACACTTCTACTTTAGTACCAACGGTACAAGATGAGATACCATAAGTAACTGCAACACGTGTCACAAATGATGCACAATTACAAGCAGTGCCTCGTCGTAGTGGGAGGGTTGTTAGGCAACATGAAACATTCATGTTTTTGGGAGAGTCTTTGGACTTGATCCTTGGTGAACATGAAATTGATCCCTGGACATATGATGAAACACTCCAAGATAAAGATGCAACATCTTAGCAAAGTGCAATGAACTCTGAAATAGAATCTATACATTCTAATCAGGTCTGGGAGCTTGTAGAATCACCAAATGGTACAAAAACCATTGGCTGTAAACGAGTCTATAAAAGGAAAAGAGGAACAGATGGGAAGGTGGAAACTTTTAAAGCGAGGCTTGTTGCGAAGGGGTATACTCAGAAAGAGAGAATCAATTATATGTAAACTTTTTTGCCGGTAGTCATGCTTAAGTCTATCAGGATTCTTTTATCTATTGCTACTCATATGAATTATGAGGTTTGACAAATGGATGTCAAGACAACTTTCCTTAATGGAAGTCTTGAAGAAAACATCTATATGAAGCAACCAGAGGGATTCATTGCGAAGGGCAAAGAGCATCTTGTATGTAAGCTCAATCGGTCCATTTATGGACCGAAACAAGCTTCCAGATTTTGGAACATCCGGTTTGATGAAGTGATCCAATCTTATGGATTCATTCAGTGTCCGAATGAGTCTTGTGTATACAAGAAAAGTGACGGAAACGTGGTGATATTTTTTGTACTATACGTAGATGACATTTTGCTCATTGGCAACAATGTCAAAGTGTTGTCAGACGTACGAGTATAGATGCCCAAGCAGTTTGATATGAAGGACTTGAGAGAATGTGGACATATTCTTAGGATCAAAGTAATAAGGAATCACAAGAAAAGAATATTGTGCTTATCCCAAGCTTCATACATCGATATTATCCTAGCTCGTTTTAGCATGCAAAACTCCAAAAAGATTTTCTACCTTTTCGGCATGGAGTACCTTTATCTAAAGAGATGTGTCCTAAAACATCAAAGGAGATAGAGAAGATGAAGGCAGTTCCTTATGCTTCAGCTGTAGGAAGCCTAATGTATGCAATGCTATGTACGAGACTGGATATCTGTTTTGCCGTGGGCATGATTAGTAGATATCAAAGTAACCCAAGACCGGGACATTGGACTGCCGTAAAGCATATATTAAAGTACCTGAAAAGGACTAGAAATTATATGCTGGTTTACTAGGCAGATGATTTGCTCCCTATGGGTTACACGGATTTGGATTTCCAATCAGATAGGGACAGTAGTAAATCTACCTCGGGGTATGTGTTTACTTTGGGAGGTGGAGTCATAGCATAGAGGAGTATTAAGCAGAAATGCGCTTCAGACTCCACCATGGAAGCTGAGTATGTGACAGCCTCTGAAGTAGCTAAAGAAGCTGTATGGCTCAGAAACTTCTTGATGGACTTAGATGTGATTTCTGATTTGCCCAAAGTTATCATAATTTATTGTGATAATAGTGGTGCAGTAGCAAACTCCAAGGAACCACGAGCCCATAAGGCAAGTAGACACATTGAGCACAAGTACCACCTGATACGAGACATAGTAAAACGAGGAGAGGTTGTCGCCAAGATTACATCAGCAGATAACCTGACAGATCCTTTCACTAAGACCCTTCCGGCGAGAGCTTTTGATAGAAATGTTGAGGGGATGAGAATCAGATGTATGACATTTATGGCAGCATATTCTTTTAGTATAAGTGGAAGATTGTTGGGATATATACTATAAGCCTAGCTTTTGTATGAACATCTGTTTTGAAATATTTTGAAATGAGAATCACCTTGATCAAATGTTTGCATTTTATATTTATATATATGTCAATGTAATTCTCTATTTAATTTATATTGTAGATAACATGGTGTGTGATGCCACACAAAAGATCATGTTATTAGTTTCTTATAAATTATAAATAATATCTCACAACCAAGATGGATTGGGGCAAACAATTGAAATGGTTGTAGTGTAATTTGGTATTAGTCTGTCTTGACAATAAAATTACACTAGTACACTATGCGTGTATTGAGCATGACCGTTTTGAGGTTGTTCGACTTGTACTGATTACATAAAAGAATAAAATCTCTGTTATTATGGATGTGCGTCCTCTTAATCCATATATAATAACAAGCACGTATACTTAGTATTTATTTTTTTAACTTATCAATGAGTGAGATTTATTCATTAAATCAATAGACCCGATGAGTTGGGAAATAATACTGTTTATATGGTGTGTTGTTGATTATAGAAGGAATTTGTGTCCTAATTATTTAGGTTGATGATGTCCCATTGAGGAGCTCATAAGGATTATCATATAAACCCTGCAGGTGGACTTAGTCTGCCATGATAATAAAGTTGAGTGATACTACTCTTGGAATCAGATGTTAATTAATTGAGTTGTCAGAAACTCATTTAATTAACGAACACAGGAAGCCCAAGCCCATCAGGAGGCCTAAACCAATTCCTCTTTTAGGTCACTGTTGTAGCCTCTATATAAAGCATCGTATCCACCCATCCATAACTTGGTTTGGTTTAACGAGGTTATAGAAAGGGCGATTTTTTTTAACATAATTCTATTATTTTTCTTTCTTTGTAACTGACGACAAAGATTATAAAAGAAGTAGATGGTGCATTCTAAAGCCTAATTTTCCTAATTTTCTCTCTTCTCCTCCTTGTGGTCGGCGCCCCTCCCTTTCTTCCTCACCTAGGGCTGGCGCCCCTCCCCTCCTCTTGCTAAGAATCGACATCCCCTCTCCTTGCTAGGGCCGGTGGCCCCCTCCTTGCTAAGGGCGGTGCCCCTCTCTTCTACTCCTTGGTGGGCGGTGGCTTGGAGAAGAGGAAGAAGACGAAGAAAAAGAGAAGGTGCCCCATCCTAGAGTCTCCTTTTGTAGCCAACGATTTGGAAACCGAGAAGAGGAGGGGGTGGTGTTGTCTTGGTAGATCGTCGCTCACACGACGTTCAAGAAGAGGAGAGGAATACGGCAGAAGATCAAGAAGTCTTTAGCTACAAAAAAAGATATAACTAGTTCTTTAATTCCGCTGCGTAATTAGTTCATTTTCTTTGTATCGTTTTTGGAATACCAACACAAGAGGCCAGCGATCTTGTACTTCAATCAAGGTGTGCTTTGATCCGTCAAGAATTTGCTTGATTGATCAAACACATGTTTGATCGAACATGTGGGTTGCTAGGAAAAGTTCTCTACTTGTATAATTTTTGTATAGGAAAATTTAAACAGAACGAAATTCCAGCACCTTCAACTTTAATCCAAAATATAACATATACACTGAATAGTGTTGGTTGCTACTCGGAAAACCTAGAGGTTCCACTGTACAAAAATTTTGTACAAAGGTCTGAACCTTTTCCTAGCTACCATGTGTTCTTTTAAATTAAATTTTGGATCGCCTGCGGAACTTAACACGTTTGATCCAAAACTTAATCTATTTGTTCTTTTAGGTTTTGACTTGGATCTCCTGCGGAACTTAACACGTTTGATCCAAATCACCTAAGTTATTAATTCCATTAAATATTAATTTCCAAAATTGGTTCCCAGTACTGACGTGGCGAGGCACATGGCCTTCTTGGATATGGGAGCAACCACCACCGACTAGACAAAACCTTTTAAGGAAAGCTAATATTTAATTTCCTAAAATAACTTTAGGTCAACCGAAAAGAACAATCAAATCACAAGGAAAAGAAAAACAAAAAAATATTATATCGAAAATAAATTCGAAACACTAGAATCGTATGCCTCTTATATTTAGTATTATTTCCAAAAATAACTAGTATGATGCGGAAAGGAAAAATTACTAGTTATACCTTTTAGAAAGACCTCTTGATCTTCTACCATATTCCTCTTCTAACCTCGGACGTTGTGTGGGCAACGATCTTCTAAGATGAGAACCACCTAGGCACCTTCTTCCTTCTTCCTTCAAGTTTCGGCCAAGCACAAGAACTTCCAAAGGATGAAGAATTTTCCACCAACCAAGCTCCAAGGGATGCATGCTTTCTCTCCTTCTTCTCCTTCCTTGATCCGGCCACATCCTCCAAGCTCCAAGAGATGATAAATTTCGGCCACAACAAGAGGAGAGAAGAGAAAGGGAAGGGACGACCACCACACCAAGGAAAAGAGGGAGAAAAATATAATAGAGTCCTTAGCCTTGAAGCCTTCTCTTTTATAATCCTTGGTCTTGGCAAATAAGGAAAATTTAATAAAAACTTCCTTAATTCTTTTGCCATTGAAAAGGAAAATTTATTTAATTAAAAACAATTTTTCTTTTCAATTTTGCAATGGCCGGCCACACCATAAAATCTCCAAGCAAATAAAATTTTAAACACCAATTAAAACTTCCTTATTTGCTTCCAGAAATTTATAAAAATTTCTCAATAATTTTTATTTCTTCATGATTGGTTTATAAAAAGGAAATTTAATAAATTAAAATCTTTTTTTTTAAACATGTGGATAAAAATAAAGTTATCTCTATAAATTAAAATCTCTTTTAATTTACAAATAAGGAAAGATATCAAATCTTTTGTAGAAATTTATAAAAGAGAATATTTAATTTTAAACTCTCTTTTAAATTATGAACATGATTAAAAAGGAAAGTTTTCTTAAAATTTAAAATCCTCCTTTAATCAACAAATAAGGAAAGATTTCAAATTTTAAACTTTCTTTTAAACATGTAGATGATTTACAAATAAGGAAAGTTTTTACCAAAAATTAAAACTATCCTTTTAAACTACAAATAAGGAAAGAGATTAATCTCTTCTCTAAATCTTTCGTAGAAAGCTATAAAAGGAAATTTTTAATTTTTAAACTCTCTTTTAAAATCATGATATCCACATAAGAAATAATTTTAATAAAAATCCTTTTTAATATTCTAGTGGCCGGCCACCTAAGCTTGGGACCCAAGCTTTGGCCAGCCACCTACATAGCTCATCCACTTAGTCTTGGCCGGCCCTAGCTTGGGTTCCAAGTTAGCTTGGCCGGCCCCATTGGATGGGTAAGAAGGTGGGTATGCGGTGGGTATAAATCCCTATATACTAGAGGCTACGATAGGGACCGAGAGGAGGAATTGGTTTTGGTCTCCCGATAAAATTAAGCATCCCGTGCTCGCCCCGAACACACAACTTAATTTTATCAATAATAATTCATTCCACTAGAGAACTATTATTGAACTACCGCATCAATCCCAAATTACATTTTGGGTTCCTTCTTATCATGAGTGTGTTAGTCTCCCTGTGTTTAAGATAACAAATGTCCACTAATTAAGTAAATTACTGACAACTCACTTAATTAATATCTAGCTCCAAGAGTAGTATCACTCAACTTCATTATCATGTCGAAGTCCACCTGCGGGGTTTAACATGACAATCCTATGAGCTCCTCTTGGGGACATTCTCAACCTAGATTACTAGGACACGCTTTCTATAATCAATAACACACTATAAGTGATATCATTTCCCAACTTATCGGGCTTATTGATTCATCGAACTAAATCTCACCCATTGATAAATTAAAGAAATAAATATCAAATATATGTGCTTGTTATTATATTAAGATTAAGAGCACACACTTCCATAATAACTGAGGTCTTTGTTCCTTTATAAAGTCAGTATAAAAGAAACGACCTCTAATGGTCCTACTCAATACACTCTTAGTGTACTAGTGTAATTATATAGTTAAGATAAACTAACACCTAATTACACTACGACCTTCCAATGGTTTGTTCCTTTCCATCATGGTCGTGAGCTACTGTTTATAATTTATAAGGTACCGATAACATGATCTTCTGTGTGTGACACCACACACCATGTTATCTACAATATAAATTAATTGAACAACTACATTTATCACAAATGTAGACATTTGACCAATGTGATTCTTATTTCTAGATAAATATTTTATACCAAAAGTTAGGCTTTTAGTATACATTCTAACAATCTCCCACTTATACTAAAAGACTAAGCTGCCATACATCTGATTCCCATGCCTTTCAAAAAGCTCTTGCCTTAAGGACCTTAGGTTATCATCTGATGCAATCTAGGCGGCAACAACTTCTCCTCATTAAACAATTTCTCGTATTGGGTAGTACTTGCGCTCTATTGTGTTTACTTGCCTTATAGACTCATGGTTTCTTCGAGTTTGCTACTGCACCATTATTATTACAATAAATTGTAATAATCTTTAGACAAACTAGAAATCATATCTAAGTTTATCTTGAGGTTATTAAGTCATTCATCTTTTATGGCTACTCAGAGGCTTGCTATATACTCAGCTTCTATGGTGGAGTCCAGAAAAACACCTATGCTTATCATTCTTCCATAATTATGACTTTTCCTCCTAAAGTAAACACAAAATCCCGAGGTCGACTTATTATTGTCTCTATCCGATTGAAAGTCAAAATCCGTGGAACCTACAGGAACTAAATTAACTGCCTTGTAAACTAGCATATAATCTCTAGTGCCTCTAAGGTACTTTTAATATATGCTTTACTGCAGTCCAATGTCCTTGTCTAGGATTACTTTGATATCTGCTAACTATGCCCTTGGCAAAACAGATTTCTGATCTCGTGCATAGCATACATTAGGTTGTCTAACTGCCGAAGCATAAAGAACTGCCTACATGTCCTCAATCTCCTTTGATGTCATCGGAGACATCTCTTTAGATAAAGACACTCCATGCTTAAAAGGTAAGAAACCTTTCTAGGAGTTTTTGCATGCTAAAAACGAGCAAGGATTTTTCCGATGTATTAAGCTTGGGATAAGTAATATATATATATATTTCTTGTGATCCCTTATTACTTTGATCTCAAAAATATATACATTCTCCCAAGTCCTTTATATCGAATTATTTGGACAACCATACCCTTACTTCTGACAATATTTTGATATTATTTCCAACTACCAAAAATGTTATCTACGTATAGTACAAGAAATACCACCACGTTTCCATCACACCTTTTGTATACACAAGACTTATCCGTTTACACAATAAATCCATAGGTCTGGATTACTTTGATAAACTGGATGTTCCAAGACCTTGAAGCTTTGCCTCAGTCCATAAACTGATTGAGCTTGCACACAAGATGCTCTTAGCCCTTTACAATGAACCCTTCTGGTTGCTTTATATGGATGTTTTCTTCAAGACTTCCATTAAGGAATGCTGTCTTGACATCCACTTGCCAAATAGATAAAAGAATCCGGATAGACTTAAGCATGGTTACCAGTGAAAAAGTTTCCTTTTTCATCTAGCCTTGCTTTTGAAAGTTTCTACCTTCCTGTCTATCCCTCTTTTCCTATTATGGACCTTTTTACACCCAAAGGCTTTTACACCATTTGATGTTTCTACAAGCTTCCAGATTTTATTAGAATACATATATTCTAATTCTGTTATTCATTACTCTTTGCCAAGATGTTGCATCTTTATCTTGGAGTGCTTCGTCATATGTCCAGAGATCAGGTTCATGTCCTCCAGGGATCGAGTCCAAAAACTCTCCCAAAACATGAATCCTTTTAGGTTGCCTAACAACCCTCCCACTACGACAAGACACTTTCTGCAATTGTGTATCATTTGTGATACATGTTGCAGTTTCCTTGTGGTATCTCATCTTATACAGTTGGTACTAGATTAGACATGTCTTTTATTATTTCCTTAAGAACAAATTTTCTTATGGGCACATGGTTTATTACATAGTCCTTTTCTAAAAATCGGTCATTGATGCTAACAATGACCTTCTGATTTTTAAGACTATAAACCTACTTTCATTTTTCTAGGATAACCCACAAACAAGTGAATTCCTGTCCAACTTATCATTGTCTCTCTTCTGCATATGTGCTGGACTACCCGAATCCGAATATGCTTCGAAATAGGCTTACGCCTATTTAGCAATTCTATATGAGTAGAGAGTTCTGTCTTTGGAAGGTACTATATTCACTTCTGTTTTCAGAGTATATCCTTAAAATGATTTTGGTAATATCAATCTACATATTTCCATAAGAGTCCTATACCTTCCTTTATCTACATCATTCTGTTGGGGTGTACCAGGTGCAGTTAGTTGGGATTGAATCTCTACTTCTGATAAGTGACTCCTAAATTCTCCCAAGAGGTACTTGCCACTACGATCTTACCATAGTGACTTTCACTTTAACATTTCTCCGCATCAGCCTTGTACTCTTTGAACTAATCAAAGTACTTAGTCTTGCGGTACATTAAGTAAATTTATTTGTATCTTGAATAGTTGTCTATAAAATAGACGAAATATTCAATACTACCTCTTGTCTGGATAGTCATAGGATCACACAAATCAGAATGAACCAATTTCAACATATCTTTGACTACATATCCCTTAGACTTAAAAGTTTCTTGGTTATATTTCCTTCCAAGTAAGACTCACAGGTTGGAAAGATTTCCACTACTAATGAACCCAAAAGTTCATCAGCTACCAATGAATCCTACTCAAGTTAATATAACCTAGCTTTAGATGCCAAAGATATAATTGGTTCATTTCCGAAGGTTACTTTCTCTTAAAGTTGAAGATGTGTTACTAATTTCCATTTGTTGCATCATGAGAGTTATTGGTTTTATAAATTGTCAACCAACGTACCAAAACAGATAACTTCCCTTTTTTTTCTTAATAACAACTTTGTTATTAAAAGAGACAGAATATCAAGTTCTTTGAATAGTTTAAAAACTGAAAACTAGTTCTTTCTAAACTTGGTACGTAAAGACAATTACTCAAAAATCCATGTTTTATTCTTATCAAAAGATAAACATCTCCCACTGCAACAGCTACCATTTTTACAGTAGTGCCCATGTGGACGGTGTTTTAATTTTCATTTAGTTGCCGGGTTTCCTGGAACCCTGCAATGAATTGCGGACATGATTAATGACATCTGTATCTACACTCCAGGTTCTGGTAGATAACACTACTAAACATGTTTCAACTAATGAATTAAATACACCTATATTGTTCTTAATTCTAAGAAGACAGTCTACCTTAATGTCCAAGTCCTATTTCCAATCATTACAATTGAGACTATTAAGTCTTTTCTATAGTATGACTACTAGGGGATTGACAATCATTTTAAATCCTAAGAATCATAAAAATATTTGGTCAAGATCAACTCCTTAAAATCTCCATGAATTTTGTATGCCACGATAGTGTGAACGTATACAAAATCGAAGAGGAGATTTTATTCATTAATTTTATTATCTCATCAACTTTACTTTATGACGAATAAAATTAATAGTTGATCTGTCTTTGATCAAATATTTGGTCAAAACTTTTTGAATTTAAAATAACATTGATTCCTCAAACAATATTATTTAAATTACCAACACCTCAAACACCGTGAATTTTGCATGCCACGATAGTGTGGACGTATACAAAATTTAAACATTTGTAAGAGGAGGGTTTTACCCATTAATTATCTTGTCAATAAATCTTTATGACAAAATTAAATTACCTCAAACACCGTTGAATTTTGTATGTCACGATAGTGTGGACGTATACAAAATTAAACATTTGTAAGAGGGGTTTTTAATTTTATTATCTTGTCAACTTATTTATTTGACAAATCAATAGTTGATTTTCTTCGGTCACACAAATAATAGCAGTGACTCCGATGGGTAGGATACTATTAGACGTGCCTAAGTGTATACCATTACTTGACACTAAGTCCGTTAATAAGATTGTGTCCCTTCCGATGGGGAAGATCACATGCTCTTAATTAACTTCCTATAGTCATCCAAAATGAAAGTTTAAGCTAGTGATCCGCAAACAAGCTCATCCGATATGGAGGAAGGCACTCAGAGCCAACGCGCAAGCTTGTTGCATCACTTATAAACCAGTAATGGAGACCGTGGAATTTATTTAAAAATAAATCCCTCTCCCACTTAGTTATTTAAAGTGAGGAATTTTTACTATGCTAGTCTACTTAGCATGCATACTAATAAGCACACACAACACAACATAAAAAGCAATAAATAAAAAAACTAATTTTCAACTATTATAACTTTTATCTATTGCTGTCCTCCGTGTGTCGTCAACCCTACCTGCTGCCATCTTTGGCCACCGCCACCGGGTCTAGTTGTCGCATCCATCTTGCTCCTTGTTCCGCTGCGCCTCTGATCCTCAAAAGGTTCCACGCCTTGCAAGATTCGATCCGCGACATAAATAGAATTTTACATTTTTCGATCCTATATTCCTCGAAGGAATGTACATGTAAACTACATCGAACATAAAATAAAATTTACATCCATCGATCATATATTTCATAAAAGGAATGTACATGTAAACTAGATCGAACATAAAATAAAATTTACATCCATCGATCCTATATTTCATAAAAGGAATGTACATGTAACTAGATCAAAAATAAAATCCTAATAAAACTAAATACAGCTCCTGCTGTATTTTATAATACAATCATGCACACACAACAAAATGCCATTGACATGTCCAAGGGTCCAATCACACACATAATAACTATAAGCCATAATAGTTAGATCCTGCATCCACAAAGTTAGCACATCCTACTATTATCCTGCCTAAATTATGTATGACATGTGCATAATTAAACTAATACCAAATACACAGAGGCAAAACCCTAGCTCTGATACCAATTGTTGGTTGCTACTCGGAAAACCTAGAGATTCCACTGTACAAAAATTTTGTACAAAGGTCTGAACCTTTTCCTAGCTACCATGTGTTCTTTTAAATTAAATTTTGGATCGCCTGCGGAACTTAACACGTTTGATCCAAAACTTAATCTATTTGTTCTTTTAGGTTTTGACTTGGATCTCCTGCGGAACTTAACACGTTTGATCCAAATCACCTAAGTTATTAATTTCATTAAATATTAATTTTCAAAATTGATTCCCAGTACTGACGTGGCGAGGCACATGGCCTTCTTGGATAAGGGAGCAACCACCACCGACTAGACAAAACCTTTTAAGGAAAGCTAATATTTAATTTCCTAAAATAATTTTAGGTCAACCGAAAAGAACAATCAAATCACAAGGAAAAGAAAAACAAAAAAATACTATATCGAAAATAAATTCGAAACACTAGAATCGTATGCCTCTTGTATTTAGTATTATTTCCAAAAATAACTAGTATGATGCGGAAAGAAAAAAATTACTAGTTATACCTTTTAGAAAGACCTCTTGATCTTCTACCGTATTCCTCTTCTAACTTCGGACGTTGTGTGGGCAATGATCTTCCAAGATGAGAAACACCTAGGCACCTTCTTCCTTCTTCCTTCAAGTTTCGGCCAAGCACAAGAACTTCCAAAGGATGAAGAATTTTCCACCAACCAAGCTCCAAGGGATGCATGCTTTCTCTCTTTCTTCTCCTTCCTTGATCCGGCCACATCCTCCAAGTTCCAAGAGATGATAGATTTCGGCCACAACAAGAGGAGAGAAGAGAAAGGAAAGGGCCGGCCACCACACCAAGGAAAAGAGGGAGAAAAATAGAATAGAGTCCTTAGCCTTGAAGCCTCCTCTACCCCCTCTTTTATAATCCTTGGTCTTGGCAAATAAGGAAAATTTAATAAAAACTTCCTTAATTCTTTTGCCATTGAAAAGGAAAATTTATTTAATTAAAAATAATTTTTCTTTTCAATTTTACAATGGCCGGCCACACCATAAAATCTCCAAGCAAATAAAATTTTAAACACCAATTAAAACTTCCTTATTTGCTTTCGGAAATTTATAAAAATTTCTCAATAATTTTTATCCCTTCATGATTGGTTTATAAAAAGGAAATTTAATAAATTAAAATCTTTCTTTTAAACATGTGGATAAAAAGAAAGTTATCTTTATAAATTAAAATCTCTTTTAATCTACAAATAAGGAAAGATATCAAATCTTTTCTTAATCTTTTGTAGAAACTTATAAAAGAGAATATTTAATTTTAAACTCTCTTTTAAATCATGAACATGATTAAAAAGGAAAATTTTCTTAAAATTTAAAATTCTCCTTTAATCAACAAATAAGGAAAGATTTCAAATTTTAAACTTTCTTTTAAACATGTAGATGATTTACAAATAAGGAAAGTTTTTACCAAAAATTAAAATCATCCTTTTAAACTACAAATAAGGAAAGAGATTAATCTCTTCTCTTAATCTTTTGTAGAAAGTTATAAAAGGAAATTTTTAATTTTTAAACTCTCTTTTAAAATCATGATATCCACATAAGAAATAATTTTAATAAAAATCCTTTTTAATATTCTAGTAGTTGGCCACCTAAGCTTGGGACCCAAGCTTTGGCCGGCCACCTACATGGCTCATCCACTTGGTCTTGGCCGGCCCTAGCTTGGGTTCCAAGCTAGCTTGGCCGGCCCCATTGGATGGGTAAGAATGTGGGTATGCGGTGGGTATAAATCTCTATATACTAGAGGCTACGATAGGGACCGAGAGGAGGAATTGGTTTTGGTCTCCCGATAAAATTAAGCATCCCGTGCTCGCCCCGAACACACAACTTAATTTTATCAATAATAATTCATTCCAAAAGAGAACTATTATTGAACTACCGCACCAATCCCAAATTACATTTTGGGCTCCTTCTTATCATGAGTGTGTTAGTCTCCCTGTGTTTAAGATAACAAATGTCCACTAATTAAGTAAGTTACTAACAACTCACTTAATTAATATCTAGCTCCAAGAGTAGTACCACTCAACTTCATCATCATGTCGGACTAAGTTCACCTGCAGGGTTTAACATGATAATCCTTATGAGCTCCTCTTGGGGACATTCTCAACCTAGATTACTAGGATACAGTTTCCTTCTATAATCAACAACACACACTATAAGTGATATCATTTCCCAACTTATCGGACTTATTGATTCATCGAACTAAATTTCACCCATTGATAAATTAAAGAAATAAATATCAAATATATGTGCTTGTTATTATATTAAGATTAAGAGCACACACTTCCATAATAACTGAGGTTTTTGTTCCTTTATAAAGTCAGTATAAAAGAAACGACCTCTAATGGTCCTACTCAATACACTCTTAGTGCACTAGTGTAATTATATAGTTAAGATAAACTAACACCTAATTACACTACGACCTTCCAATGGTTTGTTCCTTTCCATCATGGTCGTGAGCTACTGTTTATAATTTATAAGGTACTGATAACATGATCTTCTGTGTGTGACACCACACACCATGTTATCTACAATATAAATTAATTGAACAACTACATTTATCACAAATATAGACATTTGACCAATGTGATTCTTATTTCTAGATAAATGTTTTATACCAAAAGCTAAGCTTTTAGTATACATTCTAACAAATAGATCATGATATTTTACAACATATTATATTTTATGATGTCATAAAGACTTTCCATATCCTTGAAATGACTCTTTAGTCAATGACTTAATAAAATGATCTGCAAACATATTACGTGTAGGGATGTACTCAAGAACTATCTATTTCTTATCAATAATATCCCTTATAACATATACTTAATTTCTATATGCTTGTCTTTGCTATGATCTTTGGAAAAAGCTATAGCAGTTTGACTGTCACAAAACATTGTAACAGGACTCTCAATGTCCTTAGCAATCTTTAGATGCTTCAAAAACATTCTCAACTAGACAGTTTCTTGCACATTCGCTGTGTAAGTCGCATAGCTTCCATTGTCAATAATGCTACACAAGCCTAGTCATATAACTTCTATTATCGACAAGGCTACACGAGCCAAGCCACACAACTTTCATTATCGACAAAGTTACATAAGCCTGCTTCTTGCTATTCCATGAGATGACGCTACTATTTAACAAGAAGTCATATGTGAATTTTCTATCATCAAGTTCTCCCGTCCAATTTACATCTGTATAGCCCTTTAAGCTCATCTTATATCCTCAAAAACATATACAACAATATGTTATCCCTTTAAGATATCTGAATATCTTTTTCACCGCTTTCTAATGTCTCGATCCTAAGTTTGACGAGAAACGACTAACTAAACCAACAATATAACTTATATCAGGATGAGTATATAACATAGTGTACATTAAACTACCAATAGCACTGACATATAATTTTTTCTTCATTTCAACTATTTCTTCAAGAGTCTTGGGATACATATTTTTTCATTAACTCCATTTTTTCATCCATTACAATTTTCTATTCTTCTCTAACTGAGCATCTCAAAGCTTCCTCAACCATTTGAAGTTCTTCATTGTCAACTAGAAGAATCATTAATGTCTCATTTTTAATGTCAAACCTTCTCCGAGGAATAATCTGATGACTATTTTTTCGTAGGTTAGACAGTTGAGAAATTGACTCATTCATCGACAAATCACTCCCACTAGGTTGATTAGATTCAGGTATCTCTCGTAATACCTGATTTGTTGATAAAGGAACATTATCTTTCTCCTCTGTTTCAAATATATGAATCGTCTTATCAACTTCACCTCTTGCACCCATTAATGAAGACATAACCCTGAGACTTATACCTTATAAAAGTACACTTCTTACCTCTAGATCATAATTTTTCATATTTGTGAGTCTTATCACAAATGTAGGCAGCTGACCCCCAATATATTAGATTACTCAAATCTGATTTTTTGCCTGTCCAACATTAATATGAAGTAGATGGAACATATTTAGAAGACACTCTGATTAAGTATATAGGAAATTGATAAATTAGCTTAAGTCATCGTAGACCTAACTATATCTAGAAGAGTTTGATTTTTTCTTTCCGCAACCCCATTTTATTGTGAAGTTCCATGGATCGTGAGCTGTCTAATAATCACTTTTATTATTATATATTGTCTTGAGCTGAGCAGACAAATATTTATTTCCATGGTCAGTGCATAATGTTTTAACCTTATGTTCCAATTGATTCTCAACTTCGTTCAAATAACGTCTGAAGCAATCTCATGCTTTAAATTTATGAGAAATTAAATACACATGATCAAATCGTGTGAAATTATCAATAAATGTAATAAAATATGAACTTCCATTTCTAGCATTCACATTCATTGAACCACAAATATTCGAATGAATTAACTACAATGGTGACTCAACTCTAATAGTCTTACAAAATGATTTCCTAGTTATTTTTACAATAAGACAACACTCACATACAAACAAGTTAATCTTAGCATATAGGACATCATGCAGAAACAAAATATGTCCACCATATAGATTGAGTTTGCAAGTGCCAACTTCTTTTACTTCAATCCTTGCTTCGTTTCCCACATATATCTATTTGTTGCTAGCTGTTACTCGACGATACTCCACGTATGTAGCTCGATCACGAGCTACATGATTCGTTGCTCCTGAATCTATAATCCACAAAGGATAAAAATCAGTAAACAACACTAAACTAGCAAAACAATACTCATGGAAAGAAGATAAACATATATATACATTTTTCAGCTCAGTACATTCCTGTGCAAAGTGACCTTTCTTACCATAGTTATAACAGGTCATCTTACTTTGAGGTTTCTTTCCATACTTATTTCCTTTCTTCTTGGTTGGGCCTTGCCCATCAGCAACGCTAACTTCTTTTCTTTTTTCCCTTTCCTTTCTCAAACAATCTTTTCTTATTCTTGGATCTAAAACCTTTAGCTACAAAAGCTTGACCAGAAATCCTTGCGAATTATATTCTCTCCACCTCCAGTTCAACATGGAAAGAGACATCAATGAACGTTTTGATACTTTCAATGTATGCCAGAATCAGGAAGGGAACGGATAACTGCATGAACCTGTTATTCATTAGTTAACTCATGACCAAGCAACCTTTAAGTCCCAAATCATATTTGTCATTTACCTCATATGCTTGGCATGATAACATTCAAGCGCTTTTTGTAGGTATTAAACTTGATTATCAGCTGACGAAGCTTGCTTAAACTTATTCCACTATACTTTTCTCTAAGGACAACCCAAACTACATAAGCAGATGGTAAAACTCATATTCAAATATCAAGTCGTCTACCATTGAACTAATAAATATTTCCTTGGTAGTGAGCATCAAGGTCACGTTCGTACAGTGTTGTAGAACCATCAACAGGTTCTTCCATGAACTGATTTATAGCTTTTAGAACTTTTTTTCAAGAACATATTATATCTTGAGCTGTCAAATTTTGTAATTATCCCTATATAATTTCTCTTTGTTATTGAGTTTACCTATGATGTTCTTATTTGCCATGATCTAACATAAATACACATATTATTTAATAATTCAGTATATTTCTCATGTATATAATTTATGATTGATTCAATATTAATTTGAGTTGGTTTACAAAATTAAGTGACAACTACATTTCCACTCATTATTTGTATAATCCAATATAACCAACATTGATCAATACTGTTATACATATCCCATCAAATAAACTAATCATTAAGTGAACAAATCATGAAATGAACTCATCATTTAAATGAACTAATCATTTTTTAAAGCCGGTTAACACATAACATTCACTTTTCTAATTTGTTAACATATAACATAATTTTTCATAAAGTAATACTATTCGCACATAATAACAATTTCTACTACATGATTTTATTAAAATTAATGGGCTAATATTGTTCAACAACAATACTCTAATAAGCTAGATAAGCTAACACTACTGTCGCTGGGACAAACACTAGTGTAACGATCAACACTATCTCTTTCATCCTGGACTTAATTAGGACAATCTCAAGTTAGATCAACTTCAGGATTCTTTATTGGATCCACATTCGGATCCTCTTGTGGATGCTCCTCAAATTCTTTGAGATTCTCTTGATCCACATGGTGAAGTAATTCCACACAACTGTGCATATGAGATTCGTCCTTTAGAGAGCCCCCATAAATGGTGTGTTATTTTATTAGGGTGTATCGGTAGCGATCAAACCAAAACCCAGATTCTATAATTATCCATGATTAGAAACTCTTCCTGCTCGAGCTTCCAGAATAGTTGATCGAGTAGTCCAATATGTCATCTGAGTCCATAAACTGGGTCATACTTAATCTCCTCAATCTCCTCTCTCAACTCGTTGTATCGCATGTCACGACGAGTTATCGTGTATATCATCCTCGGCATCTAGAATTGAAAATAACAATGTCAGTAAAAACTGACAAATAAGGAACAAAATCAATTCATTTCAATTCACACATATACATAGAACCAATAAATAGAATAACTAAGCAAATAAGAAAAATAAATTTTCTTTATTTGAAGAGTTTCAGTTGACTAACAAATTGGACTAGTCGATTGGATAACTAGACCCTAAGTCTCCTGCACTCATTAGAACTAAACTAATTGGGTGTTTAATTATTATTGTTTAACCTAAAGTCCATTTAAGTCTAAACCAGACTTATTGATCAAATCAATATTTATTTGACCAATCCTAGCCCATTGAACAATTTGACTCAATTTTGATCAAATCTGACATATTAGAATAAATCTAATCCACTTGATCAAATCTAGAAAGGTCTAATCCAATTAGATTTAATGCGTCTGATTAAATCAAACTGATCTAGTTAAACTAACTAATAGTTTAAACCAGATCATGATCTAAAAGGACTAACTTAATCTAGTTAAACCAACCAATGATTTAAACTAGACCTTTGTCAAACTGTACCAAACTTCTCTAATTAAACCAACCACCGGTCTCCATGACCCAATTATTCAAATCCATGCCCAATTAATTGAAATATTAAAAAAATAAAATTTAATTTCCAATTTAATTGAACCGTGGATTAATTAAACCATTTTCTAATTAATTGCAACATATATTAATTTAAAAATTATACTAACACTACTGGCATTGGCATTAATTTCAACATGCATGAGTTTCAAATTTTTTTTCATGCATTAATAAATCTTAGTTTAATGCATTAATAATAAACTTAATAGTTGCTAAAAAAACCTTTGTTGAAACATATGCATAAAACTTAATGCTTGGTACAAAACCTAATGCTTCGATTTTTGTTCGCTATCACCCACACCGCTTTTCTCTTCTCCGTTGCCGGCACCTACACCGCCATCACCTCCGACCCCTTTGCCCGTCAGTCATAATCGGAGGACTGACCTCTTAAACGCCCATCGGCCAAAAACAGAGACAAACTTCGTGGTTATCATATGTTGCTCTTAGGGTTCGGCGAGGGCGCAGATGTTGATTATGCCCAGCGACGTGCTCGACAACGGTGGAATCCAATAGAGCAAACTCCGTCGACGATTCCTTCGGCGATAAACATGTGCTTACTATTTAAACAAATCTAGTGGCATATCTTGCACAGATCCTTTTATAGTAACATGATCTACAAGCATGAGAGATCTTATGCTTTCACGACAACATGATCATATTGATAACGTTTGCTCTAATACCATTATTGATCTAAATGCATGAAATATAGAAATATGAAATCTGTAAAACTCACAGTGATCTTCCGTAGTAGATCTTGATCTTTGTTTGTCGTCAGAAGAATGATCACGAATGAATCGAAAAGCTCTTCAAGATTCCACGAACCAAATCTCAAGCCTTCTCTTGTGTTCTTCACTCTTATGATGAACTCTAGTCTCTATGAATTCCTTGGACGAACTTATATAGAAGAAGAAGGTAAACTTTTCACCTTCCAAGCTTTCCACCTTCCTCCATATTGTAAGCTCTAATTACACATAATGGATGGAAGAGGAAGAGAAATGGACAATCAATCAATACTCATTCTTCCATCAACGTGTGCAGTGACTGCACACTTCCAACATATATGACATAATCACATGACTTCAGTAATGCTGACCACCTCTTCTAACAGCAATTGCCTTTCGTTTATCGTCTCTTCGGATGGGTCTAGTAACAAGCGCATGAGGTGTTGCCACAATGAGGTCTGAGGTTCAAATTTCGACAAAATCGAGATAAATACCTCCCTTATGTGCTAGTCATTATTCCAAATGCTAATAGCCGCTCGTGATTTACCTCCTCCGTATTAACCTTGGGACGGATTGACGGGGACGCTGGGGACGAGCGTATTCATCTTTTTGCCACAATTGCCTTTCATTTATCAATGAAACAATTGGTTGATGAAAATGGCTAATTATATACTAACTCTTCGAGCAAGGGATTTGTAATATTAGGGAAAGAAGTATATCAGGAAGTGTCAAGAACCTGGATATCACAGTCCTTCAAGGTGGCCTCAAAGAATTATCAATGGCAACATTGGCCTTCCTCAAATCCTTCAAACTCGTAATGAGTGCCTGTGACGAAACTTCACCGCAACTTCTAGTGGCAATGAAGATAAACCTTGTTGAAAATCTTCAGCCAATTGAATCTCACATCTATTGATCGACTCTCCCAAAACTGCAGTCAGCCTTTCAATTGCCTCATCCTGTCTTTCTTCGCAATGTAGGAATTCCCAGGAGAAAAATAATAATTAGTATACTATGTGATTCAGTAATGAGGAGAGGCCCGATCAGTAGATGATCAATAATAGGATGGAAGTCAAAATCAAGTTGATCAATACCCCGACATTATCGTCCGATCGAGTGATCCCCTTTCCAGACCGAGAGGAAGAATCGTCGAACCTACATGAGGCAGACGTTAGCATAGCTCGGTCATATACCGAGCTTTCCGGTGCTCAAACAGACAAGGTATGTGCCGAGCGGCCAACCCGCTTAGACTCACATCGGCAAATGATAGTGACGACCGAACAAACTACATTCATACACAGTTTCTCCGTTCTACATAGCAGTAGAGCCCGGACAGTGGGATGCTGGCCGAGCGGCCATTCCACTCGGCCCAAGGACAAGATCGCCCGGACGGTCAATAGATGGCCGAGCGGCTTTTACGCTCGGCTTGTAATAGACAAAAGGAGGATCAGAGGATATTCTGGGAACCTGCGCGGCCGACAGATGACATGCTTGGCGGCATGGTCAGGCAGAAGATCATACGACGAAAACTTCTGCTGTCTTGTCAGAGATATGTTCAGGTCGTTAAGGTATAGTGTCAGGATCACTTTTCTGAGGAGCGTGTGCACCTCGAGAAATGTGCACGCGCTTCCCGGGAATCCTATATAAAGACTCCCAAGCTTTGACGGAGGTATACGCAATCACTACTATAGCTACAGTTGCTCTGCCATTTTGCTTCCTCGTTTTTTTTGCATCGCCGATGTTTGACTTGAGCGTCAGAGGGCCATCGCCGAGAACCACTCCCTGGCTCGGCACTGACGTTGCTGTGGTTGCAGGTTTTACTGACGAGAAGTCCACCAACAGTCAACAGGAGTACACGTCCCTAGCCTCCATCGTCTCGACTCTCGGACATGATCAAATTTGGCATCGTCTGTGGGAACACACCTGAATCCGAGCCGAGAAAATGGAAGAAGCTGGACGACTTCACACCATGATGCTTGTTGGTGCAATATCCCTAGGTCAAGGTTGACTTGGTTGACTAAGCTTGAGTTGACTCAAGCTTGAGTCTCTATGTTTGAGTTTCGATGTTTGACAATACAGATAATACGTGGAGATTACAGGTGTAATCATCCGATTGGGGAGATTGCTGGAGCAATTCCCCTCTGGTTAGGGTTTGACCAATCTGAGTTTGGAGAAGAGTCAAGTAGGTTAAGATTAACTGGATACTTGACTGGGAAGTCCTAGTGAGTGAAGCTAAGCAGAAAGAAAAATCCTGGTGAGTGAAGCCAGGTGAAAGACCTAGTGAGTGAAGTTAGACAGTTGGAAAATCATAGTGAGTGAAGCTAGGTGAAAGTCCTGGTGAGTGAAGTCAGACAGGTGGAAAGTCCCGATGAGTGAAGCCGGGCAGTGGAAAAATCCTGGTGAGTGAAGCTAAGTGAAAATCCTAGTAGTTGAAGATAGGTGAAAGTCCTGATGAGTGAAGCCAGGCAGATGGAGAGTCCCAGTGAGTGAAGCGGGACAGTGAAAAAATCCTGGTAAGTGAAGCCAGGTGAAAATTATAGTGATTGAAGCTAGGTGAAAGTCCTGGTGAGTGAAGCCAGGCAGATGGGAAGTCCTAGTGAGTGAAGCTAGACAGATGGAAAGACTAGTAAGTGAAGCCAGACATGCGGAAATCTAGGTGGGTCAAGGTTGATCGGACATCTGGTATTGGTAAGTCCAAGTGGGTCAAGGTTGACCGGACACTTGGCATAAGGAGAAAATCCAAGTAGGTCAAAGGGATTGACCGGACACTTGGTGAGAGAGTCCTAACAGGTCAAGGGTGGCAGGATGCTAGGCATGATGTACCAACAGGTCATGATTGACTAGATATTGGTTTAAGGGATTTTAGACTTAGTTTTGAGCAAAAACCATGAGCTGGATCGATCAGCCGATCGATTGGCTCATGCCCAATCGATCGACTGATCGATTGGGTGAGTCCCCGCGACAAGCCTCCTCCCAATCGATTGGTGGATCGATTGGGAGAAGCTCGCGATCGTACAGAACAGCTCTGGATCGATCGACCGATCAATTCAGAGCCTCCAATCGATCGCCCGATCGATTGGGAGCAGCGATTCTGCGCGATAAGCCCTGGATCGATCGACCGATCGATCCAGGCAATTCCTGAGAGCACAGAGGCGCTCTGGATCGATCGGCCGATCGATTCAAAGTCTCCCCAATTGATTAGGAGCAATCCAATCGATTGGGATTCGACCGTTGGCATAGATAAAGCTGTTGGCGAGCGTTTCTCTGCGCACTTCCTTCATCTCTTCTCCACGGGCAATCACAACAACTCTACACAGCGATCCTTTCTTCCTCACTGCCAATTCTTGAAGGTTCTTGGAAGCACATCCAAGTCAAGAGGCGAGTTGCAACAAGAAGAAGAAGAAGCTAGGGTTTTTATTGTAATCTTGTAAGATTTACTTGTATTTTGCTTTTTTCTTTTTTATTGTTGTATTGTGAGCTTGTAAGGCTTCTCCGCCTACGGTAGTTACCGTAAAGGAGCGTTTTCATAATGGAGGGTGCGTGAGTGTGTAGATCCTTGGACTAGTCACCTCTTCTTGAGGTGGATACCAAGTAAATTCCTAGAGTTAGCGTTGTTGTGTTGGTTCTTGTATTTTCCGCTGCACATCATCACAAGAAGCAAGCAACGACAAGCACGAGATCGCGACGAGCTATTCACCCCCTCTAGCTACATTTCGGTCCCAACAACGCTCACTCAAGAGGAGCTCGACGTGCTAATACAAGCGCGAGCGACAAAGATCGTCGAGCAACAGCAGCAAAAGACACTAGCCGACCGACTGGCGCAACATAGGCCTCTGGGGGCCGAGCGGCTCACGACGACTGACCAGAGCAGTATTCTATTTAGGGACAAAATAGACTGTCGACCGGCACGCATGGAGAAGCTCCACCCGCGCCTATTCCATTCCACTGGGCTCTGTTCCAAACACCCTTAGAGATTGCGCAAGCAAATCAGGAGAGAGAATCTTCTTCAGACGAAGCGCCCGTTCGGGACGCAAGGAAAGGCAAGGCACCCCGAGCTGACGTGTCTCCTGACCGGATCAACCACCAGTTCTCTAAAGCAATACTTCAAGACCCATTACCAAGACACTACGCTCCATTGGCAATCGGAGAATACAACGGATCGACCGATCCAGATGATCATTTGGGAAAGTTCAACAATGCTGCTATACTTCACCAATACACAGATGAGGTGAAGTGTCGAGCCTTTCTCACAACGTTGTCCAGCTCGACCCAACGATGGCTCAGGAGGCTGCCGGACGGATCAATACAAAGCTTCAAGGATTTCCGAACGATCTTCCTCCACCATTTTGTAAACAACAGGCGCTATCAAAAGACGAGCGTCAGTCTGTTCTCTTTGAAACAAGGATTGAAAAGAAACCCTCCGAGCATACATCCAACGCTTCAACCAGCTAGCTATGGATATCCCCTTGGTCTCATCTAAGACCATGATGAATGCCTTCACCCAAGGGCTCGTAGAGGGAGACTTCTTCCGGTCGCTCATCAGGAAGCCGCCCCGCGACTACGACCTTATGCTCAAGAAGACTAATGAGTATATAAACGTGGAGGAGACCTAGGCAGCCATAAAGAAGGAGGCGCCATCCGAGCCCTCGGTGCCAACCGAATGACGACCGCCGAGCAACCACCAACCGCTAAGGGCGCCGAGAGCTGAAGGCCGACCGCACCAAGAAACGAGGGCACAAGCCGTGCAGCATGCGGCTTCCGATCAGCTAAAAACATCTAAGGGCAAGGTATGGACACCTATGTTCTGTTCCTTCCATCAATCGGCGTCCCACAACACCCGCGACTGTCGTGGGTTGACGCCAGTCGCCCGACCGACACCTAGGAGTTATCATCGCCGATCGCCTTCACCCGATCGACAACACGAGCATCAAACCGCCGGGCGACGAGAAGACGCCAGGCGGTCACCCGAGCGACAGCACCACCATCAACAGAGGAACAATGACCATCCCCGAGCTTCACACGAGTAATACAGGCCGCCCGCTTGGGAGGAAGAAAACAGAAGCAATGCCACTCGGGGAGAAATAAGCATCATCGATGGCGGGCCAACCAGCGGTGACTCTAACCGAGCCCGGAAGTCATACGCTTAGCGCTTAGAAATTCACGCCATGGGCTGTAGTTAAGAGAAGGCAAGTGGGCCCGAAATAAGCTTCGGACCCCGAGACCTCGAAGGAGTGGAAGTCCCTCACGATGAAACCCTTATCATCTAAGCGGTAATCGCCAACTATACAATTCACCGGATTTTTGTTGACACAAGGAGCTCGGTGAATATAATTTTCAAGAATGCTTTCGATTAGCTCCAGATTGACTGAGACGAGTTACTGCCGATGACGACCCCACTATATGGGTTCACCGACAACGAAGTTCTATCGATCGGTCAAGCCAAGTTGACCATATCGCTCGGAGAGGAGCCGCTCAGAAGGATAAGGACCACAAACTTCATTATGGTGGATGCCCCCTCAGCTTACAACGTCATTCTGGGCCAACCGGCCCTCAACGAATTCCGAGCGGTAGTCTCAACGTACTGCCAGAAGATCAATTTCCCGGTAGAAGACCGGGTAGGAGAGGTCAAAGGAGACCAATTGGCCGCTCGGTGCTATTATGTCGAGATGATCAAAACCGAAGCCAAATCCGCTCGGAAGACGCCCCGACTAGAGGTAAGCGCCATCACCGAAAAGCCTCCTACTCTAGTCTATGAAGAAAAGGAAGAAGCACAGATCCACCCTTGTCGAGCGGAGACAACAACTTTCATCGAGTCCAACTTGGGAGCTGAGCAGAAGGAGGAGCTGGTCGCCTGTCTCCAACAAAACCACGATGTATTCGTGTGGTCGACCCACGAGCTCCTCGGGATCTCGCCAAGCGTTGTGCATCACGAGCTTCACGTCCGACCAGACGCTTGACCGGTGAAGCAGAGAAAAAGGGACTTCAGCGTCGAACAAAATTTGATCATTCGAGCGGAAATAGAGAAACTCTTGGAAGTCGCCCACATCCGTGAGGTTCAATTCCTGAGCTAGCTCGCGAATGTAGTGCTGGTCTCAAAGTCGGGCAACAAGTGGCGAGTCTGCATTGATTTCTGGGACCTCAACAAGGCGTGCCCGAAGGACTTCTACTCACTGCCTCGAATCGATCAGATGGTAGACTCCACTGCCGGGTGCAAGCTAATATGCATGCTGGATGTGTATCAAGGGTACCACCAAGTGTCACTTGCCTGAGAAGATCAAGAGAATGTCAGTTTCATAATGGCTGATGGAACCTACTACTACAATGTCATGTCATTCGGGCTAAAGAACGCTGGCGCTACTTATCAAAGGTTGATGAATAAGGTGTTCCAGCGGCAGATCGACCACAACCTGGAGGTATATGTCGACGACATACTAATTAAATTCCTCCGAGTCGCTAACCTAGTTGCAGATATCAAGGAGACCTGCTAGACACTCAGGATGTACGGAATCAAGCTAAATCCAAGCAAGTGTCTGTTTGGCGCAAAGAGCGGGTGATTCTTGGGTTACATCGTCACTGAGCGGGGCATTGAGATGAATCCCAACAAAGTGAAAGCACTACAAGATATGTCATCGCCAAGGAATCTCAAGGAAGCCCAATGTCTCACTGGTCAGATAACTGCACTATCTCGGTTCATCTCCAAGTCAGCCGACTAGAGCTTGTCGTTCTCCAAGATACTACGCTGAGCCACCAAATTTCAATGGGACGAGGAGTGCGACCGGACGTTTGAAGAATTGAAGGAGTACCTCAATTCATTGCCAGTATTGGCTAAGCCAACTGTCGACGAGCCACTCAAAATTTATTTATCCTCGACCGAGCATGCAGTCGGATCGACACTAGTTAGGCCGAACGGTGAGGAACAACCAGTGTACTTCTTGAGTTATATATTGAAAGATGTTGAATCCCGCTACACCGGTCTCAAGAAATTGGCTTTTGTGTTGGTGCTCGCCGCTCGGAGGCTTCGCCCCTACTTCCTCGCGCATTCCATCATCGTGATGACCAACAATCCTTTAGGGAAGGTCCTTTTCAATCCAGAAGTGTCCGGACGGCTGATCAAATGGACGACAGAGCTCAGCGAGTTCGATATCCTGTACCAGCTCCGAATGGCCATCAAAGCGCAATCCTTGGCGGATTTCGTCACTGAGGTATAGAATCTCGAACGAGAAGTCGTTTGGAGAATATATGTAGATGGTTCGACCACTCAACAAGGGAGCGGGATCGGAATACTACTCATCTCCCCCCAAGGGGAGCAGATGCAGCTGTCCGTTCGGCTAAACTACCGGGTAACCAACAATGAAGCCGAATATGAAGCATTTATAGCTGGCCGGCACGTCGGAGTCGTCAAGGTCCTCCTCCACTTGGACTCGCAGTTGGCTGCGCAGTAGTTGGCCGGGACGTTCGAGATAAGCAACACGCACCTCAGACTCTACGCTGAGGCTTTTGAGAAGCTGAAGGTCAACTTTAGGGAGGTCGTAATACAGAAGATCCCCCGAGCGGAGAACCAAGCTGCAGACAAATTGGCCTGTTCGTTATCGTCGATCGTCATATCACAGCCGATCGAGCAGGTGTATTTAGTGGCCCACATTGACTAGATGGAGGGACTTACCTTCCCAGACGACTGGAGGACGGTGCTGATGGAGTTTTTGCGGTCGGAAGCTACACCGTCCGATCGGGAAGATGCCTGCTTATTAAGAAAGAGGGTTGGTTGGTTCACCCTGATCAGAGATCAACTCTACAAGAAGGCTTTCTCCAGACCCCTACTTAAATGCATCGGGTCGGAGGATGCCGACTTCATATTACAGGAGGTGCACTGAGGGTCCTGTGGAGGACACCCGGGCGACCGCTCATTAGCAAGGAAGATTATACTTGCTGGATACTTCTGGCCGACCCTTCAAGAGGATGTCATTCGGACGATTTCCACCTGCTTGTCCTGCCAGAAGTATCACAATCTCTCGCACCGGCCGACAGAGGAGATTAAAGCATCCACAGTGGTTTTCCCATTCAACCAGTGGAGCATTGACATTGTGGGGCCCTTCCCCATGGTGACGGGTCAGAGGAAGTTCATGCTCGTCGTGGTTGACTATTTCTCCAAATGGGTTGAAACCGAGCCATTGGCTAGGATAACCGAGCAGATGGTCATGAAGTTCATTTGACAGCACATCATTTGCCGGTTCGGGATCCTACGTCGGCTCATCTCCGATAATGGGAGACAATTCATGGGTCGGAAGCTCAAGGAGTGGTGCGAAGGATACAACATTCAGCAAGCCTTCACTTCGGTAGTCTACCCCCAGAGCAATGGGCAGACGGAGGTCACCAACTGCGAAATACTTTGGATCCTGCGCGTTCGGCTTGACCACGTCAGAGGGAGCTGGGTAGATGAACTCCCCAGAGTGCTATGGGCGATCCGCACGACTCCCAAGGAAGGGACCGAGGTAACACCCTTCCACCTGGTATATGGCGGCGAAGCGGTCGTCCCCGTCGAAGTCGAGGTTGAATCCAATCGAATACAGCAGTACAATGAAGACAACGTCGAGCGGAGGCTTCTGGAGCTGAACTTGGTAGACGAAGTGTGCACTAAAGCAATCGTCCGACTGATGGCATACCGACAAAGAATGAGGCAGAGCTACAACTGAAGGGTGATTCAAAGATCGTTTCAGGTCGGCGACTTGGTGTGGAAGAAAGTAAAGCCGGTTGGCGACGTCAACAAGCTAGAAGCCCCGTGGGTTGGACCCTTCAGAGTCGTGGAGAAGCTCCGTTCAGGCGCCTATTACTTATAGGACGAGGATGGGCGGCGACTGGAACAACCATGGAGTGCGAACCATCTCCAGCCTTACCGAACCGGATGAGAGGTGCGCCGATGTGATCAATGTACCTTTATATCCCTGTGTTCCTTCGATGCAAGACAGGAAATAAAAGATTAAGCTTCCAAGCTTTGTGCCAAACGACATGCTCAACGGTCGAGCGGCGACCTTAAACCCCGATCTTCGTCAAATCGTCGAGCGGCGACATTAAACCCAAATCTTCAACAATGATTGAGCGGCGACCTTAAACCCCAGTGTTCGTCAAATCGTCGAGCGACGACCTTAAACCCAAGTCTTCACCAATGGTCGAGCGGAGACCTTAAATCCTGATCTTCATCAAATCGTCGAGTGAAGACGTTAAACCCAAGTCTTCAATAACGGTCGAGCGACGACCTTAAACCCCGGTCTTTGTCAAATCGTCAAGCGGCGACGTTAAACCCAATTCTTCATCAATGGTCGAGCGGCGACCTTAAACCCTGGTCTTCATCAAATCGTCGAGTGGCGACGTTAAACCCTGGTCTCCATCGACGGTCGAGCGGCGACCTTAAACCCCAATTTTCACTAATGGTCGAGCGGCGACCTTAAGCCCCAGTCTTCGCCAACGGTCGAACAGCGACCCTAAACCCACGACTTTATCAAATCATCAAATGGCGAAGATCAAGCGCGAGTCCTTATAAATGATCGAGCGATGACCTTACATCCGAGAGTTACAACCCTATTGATTTTATCAGCGGTCGAACTACGATCCGAGCTCGAATATACTATCCGCTCGGGATGATCTAGTCAAAAACTTCGCTAATAGCGAATTGAGCAAGACAGACCTGTGGTTATGCTGACTGAGGGGATTAAAAGCGGGCGTACGAGCAAGGAAAATTTGCAGAAAATAAGATGTTTCATTAAGAAGAAGTGGAATAGTCGGGCGGTTGACGTACAGGCATACTTCAAAAAATTTTCTTACAAACTCTCCGTCTCACTCAAGATAATCGAAGACATCATCAGACATCGAGTCATTGAGCTGGTTGTGATTGATGACGCCATCAGTCAAGGCCTCGGGGAGGTGACCGTTCGCCTTAAGCTGACCGATCATCCCGTCAACAGCCAATTCAAAGGCCCAGACGATCCGATGGACAACCTTGTCAATGAATTGGTCCGAGTGGAGATACTCCTGTTTCATGACTAAAATCGGCTCGGTTCATCCTGTTGATAGACCGTCAGGGCAGAACGGGAGGCCTCTAGGGTAGCTTCGGCATCCTGGAGTTTCTTATTCCAGGACTCCTCTCCAGCTACTCGGCAGGCCCGCTCGGCGATCAGATAGTCCTCAGCTTCTTTAAGCTTTTGGCCGAGCCGCCGAGCCTCCTGGTTCTTTAGCTCCAGGTCGACGATGACTCGCTGTTTCTTTATGGAGGTTAGCTCGAGCTTTTTGTCGTAGGTCTTCAACTGTGTCTCGATCTGGCCCAACCTGATAGCCTAATCGACTGACTTCTGCTGCTCTGCCGCAAGGAGTTGTTGGACCTTCTCCATATCGACCTGTTGCTGCGCAACCGATGGCCCCTGGGAGGAAGACGCGCCATTAGAAATCTTGAGCTTCTTCAGCTCTTCCTCCACAAGGGCGAATCGTTGGCACATGATCATGCTCTTCACCTAGTACTGCAGGGGAACAGAAAAATATTGACACCGATCAGAGGAACATTATGAAGTGACGAAATACTTACCCCAGTGGACATCTGCAGATGATTGTTCCCGAGCGCTCCTAGCGACATCGTCGCCGCTCGGGCCCGCGCTTCCTCCCAAATATCGACGAGTGGCTCGCGAATCAGAATCTTGTGTTCAGGGATGGTCGGTCGGCCGCACTTCTTAAGATAGTCCTCGGTGGAAAGATTGAGGGTTGCAGTCACCAATCGTCGGCCGCTCGAGTCCGAGTAGGAGGAGATCGCAGGACCGGAGGGAGTAGCGGTCGACACAGGGTCGATCCGAGACACCAGTGGTCTTTGTAGGGTTTGGGGCAGCGGCACAAATGAGACCGGGAGAGTAATGATGACCTCTGAAGGTGGCTCGACCTGAGATGGTGTCCGGTCGGACGAAGTGGCTTCCACTGTGGGGACCACAGGGGAAGAAGTGACAACCCGCTCGGTGGTACCCACAACTGAGGTAACGGATCGGGAGGTGTTTTCCGTGCGGCGCCTCTTGCGCCTGACGAGTGGTAACCCATCATCTGAAGACTCGGTATCCTCGGTCCGAGTGGTGGGTTGTGCTTCGAGAGTTGGGAGAGGCTCAACAACTTCTTTGATGCTGGCTGTCTGAACGGCGGTGGGGGTCTCCCCGCTCTCGGCTTGCGTGCCTTCATGGGAATCGATCGACGTCGGGCTAAGGCTCGTCATTTCTTTCGCAGCGGTCGCTTCGATCTCAGCATCCTTCAGCTTCATCAGGCCGGTCGCGCGCGCTCGCATCATGATTTTTGCTGCAAAAGAAAAAAAGAAAATCCGTTAGACTCAAAAGAAAGGAACCAAGAAATTTCATACCTAAGCCGCTCGGGAGCCTCGTGCGAATCAGACTTAGCCCAAAGATATACATAACACCCTCTAGCAGCAGCTTGTGGATATCGTATTTCTGACTGGCCAACATGTTCGCGGCGTGAAGGTAATCCGGTCGGCTCTTGTACTTCTTCATGTCAGGCTGAGGTGGTAGTCCGACCTGCCATTGGGTTCGGAAGCTTGGTCATTCGGAAAGCCGCACGAAGAAGAAGTACTACTTCCAGTGTTTATTTTAAGTGAGCATCTTATCAAAAAATACTAGACCGATCTAAGACTGAAAGAGATATGTCCCCAGCTCGGATTGCTTGGGGTAGTAGAAATAATGAAATACTTGAGGGGTCAAAGGGATGTCGTGCAGCCGGAACAGGATAACAACGCCGCACAGCAGGCGAAAAGAGTTTGGGACGAGTTGCGGAAGAGGAACATGAAAAAAATTACAAACTTCGATGACAAAGGGGTGGATAGGAAATCGCAGGCCGACCACAAACTGATCTCGAAACAAGCAGATGGTGTCGGTCGACGGATAATTTGACCAATCGGACGAAGAAACCAAAATGACCTCATGATCATAAGGGATGCCAAAGGTGTTTATGAGACTTTCAGCGTCACCCGCATCGAACTTGATCTCCATGGTAGAATACCAGAGCCCAAGCGAGGGGTCCGACGGCTGTGAAGAACTGACCATAACCGGAAAACGAAAAACAAGAGGTTCGACGGAAGTTTAACAGAACAGTAAGCAGGAAACGCAAAACGAACGCTGTGGGGAACGAAAAGGGCTGCGAGCGATTGGAAAGGGGAAGGAATGTGAGCTTACAAGAGAAGGAAATGTCGCCGCAAACAGGAGCAGAGCGTTGCCGGAGCACCAATTGCACAGGAACTCGCCGACAGCCTTCGTAGAAAACACAGGTAAAAAGAAGAAGCCGGAGCTATGACTTTTATAAAGTTCGAGCTCGGCCAACCGGGGTCGTTCGATCTAGGTCAAAGAAGCCGGAGCATAGATTCAGCCATCGAATTCAAATCGCCAAACGTCACATCAACATCTATCGCTTTGGGCAAGCGGTGACGGCGATAGTGACACGTGGCACACGCCTACATGACATCATTTAATGAACGCCATTAATAGGCTTGGCACGTGCTCGGCTTTAATGGAGATGATTTGCACGATTTTCGAAGGGATTCGGATGACGACAGTGTTGACTGCTCTCAGCCAAGAATAGAAACTGCAAATTTCTCAAGTGCGAAGTACCGATCAGCCTCAATGAACAATCTCAGGGCGGCCCGACACCCTCAGGCAGACCGGTCGGGGTCCAACCAGTACCACGACAGATCGGCCAACCGGTCCCCGGACTAGCTCGTCTTGTCAGTCGGACTTGCAGCCTCCTTCGGCTAGACTTGAGGGGGAGGCATGTGATCCGGTGATGAGAAGGGACCCGGTCAGCATGGTGGTCTATGACAAGTTGGAGGTCAAAGTCAAGTTGGTCAGCACCCAAACATTATCGTTCGATCGAGCGACCTCCTTTCCTGACTGGGAGGAAGAATCGCCGAGCCTACATGAGGCAGACGTTAGCACAACTCGGTTATGTACCGAGGTTTCAGCGCTCAAACAGACAAGGTATGTGCCGAGCGGCCAACCCGCTCAGACTCACATCGGCAAACAGTGACGACCGAGCAGACTATATTCAGACACAGCTTCTCCGTTCTGCATAGCAGCGGAGCCCGGATAGTGGGATGCTGGCTGAGCGGTCATTCTGCTCGGCCCGAGGACAAGATCGCCTGGACGACCGATAGATGGTCGAGCGACTCTTCCGCTCGGCCTGTAACAAACAAAAGGAGGATCAGAGGATATCCTTCTGGGAACCTGGGCCGCCGACAGACAGCATGCTTGGCGGCATGGTCAGACAAAAGATCGTACGACGGAAACTTCCGTTGTCTTGTCAGATATATGCTCGGATCGTTAAGGTATGGTGTCAGGGACACTTTTCTGACACGTCTCTTCAAGGTATGTTTTGAGGAGTGTGCGCACCTCGAGAAGCATGCACGCCCTCCCTGGGAGTCTTATATAAATACCCCCAAGCTTCAACGGAGGTATGCGCAATCACTACTGTAGTTACAGTTACTCTGCCATTTTACTTCCTCGTTTCTTCTGCATCGTCGGTGTTTGACTTGAGCGTCGGAGGGCCATCGCCGGAGAACCCCTCCCCGGCTCGGCACTGACGTTGTTGTGGTTGTAGATTTCGCTGACGAGAAGTCCACCAACGGTCAACAGGAGTGCCACGTCCCTAGCCTCCATCGCCTCGACTTCGGACAAGATCACTATGCAAATGCGAGGTTAGAAGGGAAAACACAATGAAACAATGGTAAAATCACTTTGCTATTGAGAATAAGCAAAACAAGACTAATTTAGCTGTCCTCTTAGCAGGTGATTGACTGATTATTGAGATTATTCACATGAAAATGTTATTTCCTATAAGCTAATGGGAATAAGTCATCAATCAGCTAACACAAGCTATATTCACCCATAGATATCAAAAGAAAGAAAGAAAATGAGCTGGTCACTGGTCAAACTAGATGTTGGAAGATCAATATTGCTTGAATAGACCAAAGGTCACACAAATATAGTTATAGAAACAAGACCAACTCTGATCTGCATAAGATTAAAGCATTCCTTGTTGATACAGAAAAAGGTCAGTCTTGATTTAATAACACTTTGGAGAAACTTATAGTGATGTCAAAGCTAATCAAATATCTGATAGATTAACAGCTAAGAAATACCTATTGACCATAAGAAGCCAAACTCAGTAGATGATTACTCACATGCCATCTGTAATATTGAAAACGTCGATGACTCAATCATCTGGAGTTGTGGAAACCTTTACTCTGTGAATCATAAGCTCAAGCTCACAAAGAACTTGAGAAGCATCTACAGTACAGAAGATTGAAGATCAATACGAAATGCATTATCCAACCTGAACAATCTATGAAGCAGACAAAAATAGTACAAGTATCATGCAATAATCCTGTACAGTTGACAGAGAATCAATTAGATGTGGATGGGTTTAATGAATCAAAGTAGAATGTGGATAAGCTAAATATATATATAAAAAAAGCAGCTATAGATGAATATCCCTCTTTCCTACTTGTTAGTTCGTTTTCCATCAGATTTAAGATGATTCAAAAATCGGGAAGTAGAACAGAAAAATAGAAGTTCAGCTAAATGATCGAGAAAGCTAGAAGTTCCACAAACAACAATGGAGAGTTGAAGTACGAACGAATCTCATAACCCTAAGAAGCACAAACAACAATAGAGAGTTGTGTGTTTGAAGCACACAAGTGTACAAGAAGAGGAAGATCGATCGAGCAGAATAAAACGGCAAAAAAGGGGACGGCAATGAAATCGAACGAAGCGAAACAACCTTCTTCACCTCCTCGAATGATGCAGACGCGACAGAGGTCACATCCGAGGCCAATCTGATCGGGGCAGTTGACGGTGACTACGCTCTGCTCGCCGGCCCTTCTCCCTACTTGGATCACCACCGCGTCCCCGTTCGCGATCCCAACCGCCGGCTCCAGGATCTCCTCTCAAGTGATCCCGTACCGGGCCTCAAGACTCCGGCGCCACCGCCTTATTCCACGTGGCGACCAGGGAGTCGTGAGAACCGGACACCTGGCGAGTGGTCCGGCGTCCTGGAAGCTGGGGTTTCATGGTCGATCCTGCGCCGTCAGTTTTGTGAAACCAAACGGACAGGATGAATTCCAAGTCTCGGATAAAGATCACATAAATTATCAGGCTCGCGCAGATATTAAAGCCTCTCACGGCCTATTAAGGCCCACGGACCAGCGGAATCCATTATTTATCGCAATCGAGGAGGCAGCGTCGAGATCACTTCGACGAGGTCGGGCATTGGAAGGTGAAACCCTAGAGGAGAGGAGGCGACTGCGGCGAGAGAAGAGATGAGGAAGTTTGATCCGTGGCCGGTGTTCTTCAGGAGGGAGTTCAACCGCAACTGGCCTTTCCTCGTTGGATTCTTCGTCACCGGAGTCCTCGTCGTTAAGTTGACCGCCGGCCTCACTGGTTAGCCCTCTTACCTCTTTGTCTTTTGATCGTTAAGTGGCTCCGTAAATCATGATTTCGTTGTCTAATTCGCAGAGGAGGACGCCAAGAATTCCCCATTCGTGCAGGAGCACAACCGAAAGTGAGTAGATCTTCTTCATTCTGATTTAGATTCTTATGCTGATTTGTGATCTGATCTCATATCTTATATGTTGATTCGGTAGTTCGGGATTTAATTCTTTTTTTTTTAATATATAATTGGATCAAATTTATGGGTGTAATTTTAACTTATATCCCGCTTTTGCTTTTTCGTCCATCGTCTTGTTTACTCTGTGCGTATGATAACAAGTTTCACTGAAGAAGGTTCAATCTACTGCATACCGCTTACCGATGAACCCTAGGATGAGGTGCGTTCTTCATCTTGAAAACCTGTTGGCATGTTTAGCGTAATGGACGATCTAGAGCAAGAGTTAGGATGAAAGACGAAAATCCTTTTTTCTCTTGATATCAAACAATGAGATCCATTTAAGCATCCATCCTTTGTAACTCATCCATTTGAAACCGTACGAAAAAGTGATGCATTCTGCCATTCTCTTGATTCACATCAAAGTTTAATTTTATTTTCAGTTCCTTTATCTCTTCCTTTTCTATATATCCATCTTTTTGATCTCTCTCCATGTAAACAAGACCTTCTTAGGATTGTAACAAAACATATTGGTGTGAGACAGGGTTTATTAAATAGAATCGAATATAAGCTTAGTTAGATACAATAATTATAAAGGGTAAGATTTATTCTCAATACATGATCAACAAAATTAAATAAAAAATTACTGCCCTATAAATATAAAGGGTAAGATTTATAAGAAATTTATAAGTTTTATTAAATTACTTTTGGTTTAATCATTCTATAAATAAACTAACAGGACAGGTCTTTATTAATCAATTACCATGCATAACACAATTATTTGTTATAAATAATCATTAAAGTATTATTCAAAGTGAATGCTATTTTTTTACAATGTATTAATATATAAATAATTGTTAAGATAGCAGATGCCGAGTTGTCCGAAATCGAAAGTTTTAAATATTTAGGATCATTTTTGCAAAATGATGAGGGATTGAGAAATGTCTTACATAGAATACAAACAGGATGGTTGAAATAGAGGAGAGCGTCAGGTGTTTTATGTGATCGTAAAGTACATTTAAAACTTAAAGAAAAATTCTATAAACTGCAGTTAAACCTGCCATGTTATATGAATATGAATGCTGGGTTATTACTCTAGTACATGAGCAGAATATGAGAATTGTAGAGATGATGATGTTAAGATGGATGTGTGGACATACAAGGATGAACAAAATAAGAAATGAGAGTATTAGAGAGAAAGTTTACATCTATTGAGGGAAAATTTTGACAGACACATTTAAAATGGTACGAGCATGTACTTAGACGACTAATAAATGTTCCAGTTAGGCGATGTGAAACTATGACAAACACATATCAAATGAGGATGAGGAAGACAAAAAAAAAAACTTGGTTAGCAACAATAAAATAACATAAAATTTATTTAAGTATAGGTGATGATATAATAGGAGATAGAGCTCAATACGTTAAAAGGATTCATATAGAAGACTTGTTTGTTGATGTATATTAATATATAAATACAAATGGGAGCTTTGGCGTAATAGTAAAGTTGTTGCCTTGTGACTTTGTTATTACGGGTTTGAGTCATTGAAATAATCTCTTGCAATACAAGGTAAGACTGCGTATAATAAATAGATCCAATCTGATCCGACCCCTCTTTAGGATCCCGTATTAGCAGGAATTCACGTACCGGGCTACTCTTTTTTTATATTAATAAATAAACAAAAAATTTTAAATAGTTAAAATATTTGTGCCCCCAATCATGTAATCCATTTGAAAATCTGATTTATAACATTATAACTAAATTCAACGAACCCCCCTAAATTTGGGTGTCAATGTGTATAGTGGGGCATTTCACTTCTTGATATCTAAAAATAAGTAGATCTGCCATCTGAACGACCCTATAGTATCGACCCCACGGATATGGACGGAGATAAATGTAGATACATCGGTGTTAGGCACATGGTGGGGTGACCACAGGTCGTCAATTCCGGTAATCGACCCCTGGTCATTACATCAAATATGTGTGCACCCATTATCTATGCTAGGCCCTGGGTCACTCTTCTCGATATCCAAGACTTTGTTACATGGGGACTTAATTGATGCATTGATGATTTGTGGAGAAGTTTTTAAATTTAAGATATGTTCTTCAGTATTTAAGTCATAGTAAAGATGGTTTGGATAGTTCAGTGTATGTTAGTTTTAAACTTTGGTTCATTGTCTCTTTTACTGAGCTTGTGTTTTATTAGTAATTTAGGTGAATGTATACTATACTTGATATATTACTTAAATTTGCATTTATTTGTGAATTTAATTCTTAATTAAATTTTCAAAATTGATTTTGGATAATTTGGGTTTTAATTGGTTTTAACAGCAGTTTAATTGCCTTTGTATATGGAGTTTGGTAGAAATTTCATCGGACATGAGTGCAATTTGAACTTTAATTGGTTGAGTTTAAAGCCAAATGCTGTTAAAACAAATTAAATTAATTTGGTTCAGTGTAGGAGGTTTGGTTTAGTGGATAAATAGGATTTCACTTTGTAAAACTCTCCTAGCGCAGTACATGTTAGTTTTAGCTTATCATTGTATGTGTTGCATTGCATTTTCATCAGAACCTTCGTTTCTGTAACTTATGTTTTGCTTTGACTTGAATGGTTTATGTTTGGTGCATGCATGCTTGGTGTACATTATTGTTCCAACATTGATGGATAAAATGGTGTTATTTTTAGGCAACAACCAAAATGGTGCTTTTTTTTTTCAAATCATAAAGGGGCGCTTCACTTTGCTTTTTAATCAAAAGTGTGCTCCTTCCCAGCCATGTACATTTACTCTCTTGCCTCCATTACTATTCTCATTATTATCTCCCTCCTAAATCTCTCGCTTAAATTGTGAACCGATCGGAAGCGTTGTAACAACTACGAAATTGTAGTTGTGACACATGTTGGAATAGACACATGTTGTAGTAGATGCGATTTCGTAATTGCTATAACGTGAATGTTTGGTGAGCAGGTCGAATCCGTGTTGTAGTAGCTATAAATGTTTTTTACCGAGTTAAGTATGCATTGTAGTAGCTATGAAATTGTAACTGCCACACCTGTGTAAGTTCATGATTTAGGTGGGAGATTTACGAGAGGGTAGGAGGGTAAATGTACACGACTCAATAGTGACAATGAGCACCTTTTTGATTAAAAAGTAAAGTGGAGCATCCTTTGATGATTTGATGATTTGGAAAGTAATTAGGCACCACTTTTACCCTTTATTTTTTTGTGGACCTCCCTTTTTTGTGTGGACATGTTGCATGGCATATTCATTTGGCTATCGCCCCCAATTTTCCATCCTTGAGCCTTCAATTCCTTCATATAGCGAATGTCTTGTATTAGATTGACTTAGATTCAACCGATATTAAAGGTGCTAGGCACCACTAAGCACTAAAGGAAAACTTAGTCATAGTGCAGCATCAAGGTGATGGATAATGAAGGAAATATCAAATTGCAAGTGTCTAAAAAAAGATAGGGCCTAACTCATGGGCACACATCTCAGTACCTTTTGTTTTTTTAATAATCTAAGTGTTTAGGCTTTGTCTTACTAATCTTAGAGGTAGATGGTCTTACAAAGCATAATTTATGCATACTCAGAATTTAATCTTCAAGATAATTGTCTCCAATTAGGATTCAAATTCTCTTATTATTTTTTTGTGTGTTCTACCACTCTACCACATGCATAGGTGCTACTAACTTAGCACCTTTCTTCTTCTAGTTTGTGTTGGCTATGTTGCCTTCTGAAAATATTATTTTAAGTTGACTTCAATATTCATTCGGCCCGACATTTGCAAAGCCTATGCAGAATTATTTAATATTACCTATACATAATTTTAAACAGATGAATCGTGCATCCAACTTCTGATTAAATTCATATTACCAGATGGGATTTGAGGTTGTAACCTTTACCAATAGGACAAACATGCTATGTTTGAAGTTCCTAATAATTTAGGATCACACTAATCATTCAAATTATTATATTCCACCTGTAGTTTGTGGTCTAAGGGGTTAGGTTTTCTTTGAAAGTAGAAGTTTACCGGGAGCTCTTGTATAGTTGAAATAGCTTGTTACAAACTTCCGTAGCAAGTCCAATCTTAATCTCTTTATTCACTCCTTCCCTGAAACTTGTCAATCAAATTATTGAAATTTGCTTAGCTTCAAATAGGGCTGATCAAAAGCTAATTTAGAATTTCAGTTATTTTTTTAAATATTAGTTTAATCGGTAAGTTTGCCGTTTGGTTTGTCGGAAAAAAGTTTGTTTTTGATTCATTCGATTCAATCAATTCGATTATTAATTGATTGTGCAGTCTTTAGCTACAATAGAACTTTCAATTGATTTTTTTTTTTTCTAAAGGCAGATATTCTTCAAGAATTAATTTATTAACAACTTAGTTTTTGTTTTCTCAGGTGAAGCTATGGCTTTGTAGCTGAATTTCAGTGATGCAGCTCGCTGGCTTTGATATGTTTTGGTGTTTGTTTAGTTCCCAACGTAAAAACGTTCTCTGAGCGAAAAATAAGGCTCTCGTCTTTGATGCTGAACCAATTGTATCAACTTTATGATATAACACTCCAACTTCTTTTTTACTTTGTGTGATAAAATCAGTTTATGATTATTCAATAAAGAATATATAAAATAAATTAGCACTATTAAATTTGATTTGTTCATAAGTTAAATTCATAAACATCATAAATAAATGTATTTATAAATTTAAATAGTATCAATTAAAATTAGTACTCTTATTGAATTAAGCGTAGATGGAAATTTAGAATTAGATACTTTTTTTAAAAATAAATTTAAACTAATACTGCTGAGTAAAGTATTTGCTTAAATTGAATTAATTGATTGAATCGAATATTGGATTCATACTTTTTTTTTAAAAATAAATTTAAACTAATACTGCTGAGTAAAATATTTGCTTAAATTGAATTAATTGATTGAAATCGAATATTTGATTCGATTAATTTATAAATGTATTCGTTTAGAATTTAAAATATTGAATTAATTGTTTAAATTGAATAAGATAACTTCGAATCACGATTCAGAATAGTTTATAATAAAAATTTTTTGATTATTTTAATTTTATTGAAATAATAGATTTTTTTATTGGTTTTATCAATTCTAATTTTGTCCGATTGAGAATGTTTCGAGCTTTCTTAGTACATCAGTTGGTTTTCAAAATCGAATTGAATTTTTTTTTAATATTAATTAAATTTTTTAATCAATTACATTATAACAAACGATTCAATATTCTAATAAATAGTATCCGAATGATTTAATAATTTTGGAATTAAGATAACACAATCTTTTGGAAACTCCTTGTCCTTGTAGTTTAGTGATTTACCATCCCTTCGGATGGTCTATTGATAGGGATGTAAATAAATAAAACGGTTCACGAATTATTCGAAGCTAAATTCGATAAAAAGCTCATTCGAATTCGTTCGTTTATCTTATCGAACCGAACTCGATTTCGAGCTCGACAATTTTGTCGAGCCGAATTCGAGCTTAAGGATATTCGGCTCGTGAGCTCGCGAACATGTTTATTTATAGGCTCGCGAGCCAAAAAAATGAACCTTAAAACGAACCTTAAATCAAGCCAAAAAACGAACTCTAAAACGAGCCAAAAAAACGAGCTTTAAAACAAGCTTTAAAACGAGCCTTAAATAGAGCAAAAAAAAATGAACTAAAAACGAGCTCTAAACGAGCCCGAGCTCGCTTAACGAGTTAAGCTCGTTAACTTTGATAATCGAACTAATAACGAGCCGAGCTCGAACTGTTCGCGAGCTTAATAATTTTAAAACGAGCCGAGCTCGAGCCTTGTGATAAAAGTTCGATTCGAGCTCGAGCCGAGCTCGAGCCTGATACTATTCGGCTCGATTCAGCTCATTTACATCCCTATCTACTGACTAACGCATGAGGTATTATCATCATGAGGTCAAAGGTTCGAATTTTAGTAAAATCAAGATAAATATCTCTTTTATATACTAATCACTATTCTAAAAATTAATAATTATTAAATATTAGAGATGAACGTATTCATCTTTTTACCATCCTGATTTAATAATTTACCGATTATTATTAATCCTGAAGGTCGACTTTGACTGAAATCAACGGTCCATCGCCGCCATGGACGTGGAACTGCGAGGCAATAGCAAGGCGTGCATGGTCGCCACCTGTCTTCCTCTCTTCTTCACTTGATGGCTATAACTTCGAAATCCTTCTGTTTTTGCTTCTTCAAACAGAGTTCCAATCGAAGGTATTCATTCCGTCGATAATGGCGAGGCCGCAGAGCCCCACCTTGGGCTACATCATCGTGTACGTCGTCGACGTGGCCAAGTCTGTCGACTTCTACTCCGCCGCCTTCGGCTGCACCGTCCATTGCCTCGACTGCTCCCACTGACCGGTCACAGATTCAATTTCTTACCTGTAAAATTTTATCGTTCGATTGTTTACGGACGACCGGATGCCGTGCGCAGGTGGGGGGAGCTGGAGAGCAGGCCGACGACGATCGCAGTCACGCCGCTTCACCAGAGGGAGACGGAGGGTCGGACAGGGGCGGTGCGGACGGCAGAGGAAGAGAAGGGAGGCGCGAGGGGGCCGGTGGAGGTGTGCTTCGACTATGCAGACGTGGACGCGGCATACGAGAGGGGGGTGGAGAAGGGGGCGGTGCCGGTGAGCGCGCCGGAGGTGAAGGAGTGGGGGCAGAAGGATGGGTACGTCAGGGACATCGACGGCAACGTGTCCGACTCGGAAGCCACGTGGCCGAACCTCGTCGCCTTTAACTATACTACCGGATACGCTACCTGAATAAACGTAGACAATTACAATAATCCGTAATAAATGTTCATTTGGTATGAGTAGAAAGTTTAGAAAAACTTTTATGATCTGGTCCATCCTCGATATATTTTGAAAATTGGATGTTATCTGATTTAATATTTAGTAGACAGTTTTTAGAATTATTTAGTACACAAAGTTTTTAGAATCGGATATCGTAATTTTAAAATCAATGGTGGAGCCCGTTTGAGTGAATACGTAATAAATGGTAGGTATTAACGTGGGCACAATCAATTGTAGGTATTAACGTGGTTATGCCCTTGGGCACAATAATTGGGGTTGAATGAATGCGTAATAAATGTCCATTTAGCACTAGTACAAAGTTTTTAGAATCAGATGATCATTTTTTTAACCTAGGCATAATCAATGGCGGAGTCCATCCGGATGTTCAACCATGTTAATCCCAGACCATGGGTCATGAACGTGGAAGTAATCAGCCAGAACTGCCTTTTTCTTTTTCTCACAATTTTTATTTTCAGACTGTAAATCTAAGTTTGTCTCCTTTTTCAACACCGTTGAGCCCTCAGGCTAAAGTCCGAGTATGTATTAAAATGGTTTTGCCCAAAGGTACAGTTGTGACAGATCATGATCCCGAGTAGGTATTAACGTGGCTATACCCTTGGGCACAAGGTTACAATTGGGACAGATCATGATCCGTATTTTAGAAATAACCTATTTAATAAATTGGGATTTAAAACTGGAATTGGAATATTTTTACATAATATAATAATATTTAACCAATTATTAGTTATTAAATAATTTAGTAAAAATATATTCAATTTTAAGAAATTAAAACTAAACCTAAATGATTCTGTCCAAGTGCTGAGTCGATGGACACTGGGACGTGACGCTCTCCGCTGATTTTGACTGGTGATGTGGATCTTCGGCGAACCAGCAAAGAAGCCGAGCCGGGAGGGGTTTCCCGACGACGACCCTCCGACGCTCAAGTCAAGCAGTGAAGAAGAAGAGGAGCAAGACAACGCTACTGTGGCTACAGTGATGAGAATCGCATATCTCCGTCGAAGTCTGGGGATCCTTATATAGGATTCCGGAGAGGGGCGAGCACGCTTCTCGATGCGTGCACGCTTCCCCAAACATACATCAGTAGAGTTGTGTCAGAAAAGCATGTCTGACGTCATTCCGCAATCGTCTGAGCATATCCCTGATGTGATGGTGGAAACTTCCACCGTATGATACTCTGTCCTCTCCGGCCGCTGACCATGCTGTTTGTCAGCGGCAAGTGTCTCGAGGATGATGTTACTAGCTGTCCCTTTGCGCCTCTTGTCTGTTCCCGGTCCGAGCGGATCGATCGCTCGGCTCTCAAGGCCTCCGGGAATGCGCATACCTCGAACCGGGCGGGGAAGCCCTGCTCATATGCTTGGATGGGATTGCGCCTTATTGTCCTGTGGCTCGGCCGAGCGGCCTGTCCGCTCGGCCTAGAGACTTTTACCTTGAGCATCGGAGACCCGACCCCTGGTCGGGCTGTCTTTCGTCCGGCCTGGGAGCCCCCTAGCCGGATGCTCGGTCGGCCGAATACTCGGTCGGCCCGCCAGTCCGCTCGGCATGACCTCTGTCCGCCCGGAACGACCTTGGGGTTGACCCTCTTGATCATTGACCTTCACGTGTCGTTGACCTCCCGCCAACGAGGGTCCCCCGTCCTTACCACCGGATCACATGTCTCCTTCTCAAGTCTAGTCGAAGGAGGCGCTAAGTCCGACTGACTGGATTATCGGTCTGGCGACATGACGGTCGTTCTGTATCTGATGAGAATGTCGCTCGGCCTAGAACCCACTGACACTTGAAGAGTTCGACATGCCGGTGGATGTCTTGCCGACCCAACGTCGATCAACGCCGATGTCCTCCGAATTTCCTTGGAACTCGTGCAAATCCCCGCCATTAAGGCTGAGCACACGCCCTCGCCTGCATAATGGCAGTCATTAAATGCACCCAATGGGGTGATGCCACGTGGCCAGGCGGCCGTCATCGCCTGCTCGAGTTGTCAGACTTGATGTGACCCCTGGCGCTTTGAATTCAACGGGACGATGCGTTCCTCGGATCCCGTGCCCTGGATCGGGCGGTCCCTGCAGCTCGAGCCCAACCTTTATAAGGTCGCTTCCTCTTCTTCTGCCGCTTCCGCTCTATCGCGTCCGTGCTTTTGAAGGTTCCCGCTTCGTTCTCCGGCGAACCCATTCTCGACATTCCGGCCCTTCGCTCTCTTCTCCAGCCGTCCTCTTTTATGTAAGAACTCTTTGCTCACTCCCTTTTTGTTTTCTTCGCCCTTTTTCTTTGCATTCCGGTGGTGTCTACGCATCGCAGGCACTGTTCCGTTCATCTCCTCCGTTGCCTTCTGTTTTCCCTTTGTCTTGCATCCTGGTGGCAATGGCTAGTTCTTCTACCCCTTCTCCCGGTCTTTGGTATCAAACCATGGAGAGTAGGTTTGATTCGGGAGACGCCTTCAAATTACTTAATACCTATGAAATCCCTGATGACCATAAACTGATTCTGGCCAAGTCGTCCGACCGGCCCCATGACCCACCGACCGGCACTGTTACCTTCTTCCGCGACCAGTTCGTAGGCGGCCTTAGGTTTCCGATCCACCCATTTATCTTAGAAGTTTGCAACTATTTTCGTATTTCGCTCGGCCAGCTTGTTCCAAATTCCTTTAGGCTCCTTTGCAACGTAGTTGTGCTCTTCCGGGTACACAATATTCCCCTTAAGCCCCAAATCTTCTATTATTTTTACTACCCCAAGCAGTCCGAGCTGAGCACCTTCTTGTTTCAAGCTCGGATCGGTCTAGTTTTCTTTGATAAAATGTCTACCTCCAATAAGCATTGGAAAGAGCATTTTTCTTCCTGCGTTTTCCCGAGCCACCATCCTTCCGGACGAAATGGCAAACTTCGTTGTCGACTCCTCCCGAACTGAAAAGGTACCGGATTGAACCCGCTTTTCTGCACACGACGAACTTGCTAGCCGGGTTGAAGCTAGACATACACAAGCTGCTGCCCGAAGGGATGATGCACCTATTCGGATTAAGCCCGATCCGAACGCGGCTTCCGAACGGCCCGGGTAAGGAATAACCTTCTCTCCTTTTCTTGGCGTCTAACTGATTTCTTTTCTTTTTCTTGCAGACGAGATTTTGATGAAATCAGTGGTGTTTGGCCTGCTGAAGCGCAAGGCCGACGAGATAGAGGCGGCTGCCGCGCAGGAGGCGGAGAAGCTGGGCCTCACCCCGATCGGCTCTCGCGAGGGTGAGAGTGAAGAGGTACGTACGGGGGGCGAGGCGTCGGTCGCACGGGCGGTCACCACCGATGCAGCTGGGGAGAACGCTCCACTGAGTGCGCCACCGACCACTCGGCCCGAGGAAGCCGGCTCTGATGATGATGAAGTTCCGTTGGTTGGGCGTAAACGTCGCCGAACGGGCACCCCCACCCGCTCAACAACCTCTGCCATTCATGTTTCTGAACAGGCGGACGATCCCCCAGCTCCTGCATCTGTGGAAGTGCTATCGTCCGACCAGACTCAATCTCAAGGAGACTGGCCTGCCGACCCCATCGCCGCTCAGCCTCTCACCTCGCTCCCTCCAGCTCGCCAAATAATCAAGCGTTCTCTCATACGCTCTGAGCCGGTCGGACAAACTTCTGCTCCTTCCGCATCCGCCCAGTCCACTCCGGGCCGACATAGGACTATCAAGGCTCTGCTCCACCTGCCGACAGAGGAATATTTGCGCAAGGCTGACCAGCCGTTGAGCCCCGAACACTTGATAACCATTCGGGGACCCCTCGCAAAAGTCTGGGAGGACGCCCGAGCGCGCGTGGGCGTGATGCCACCTGGGCTGCTCGGCAACAGTCATCTGCAACAAGCTACTGGGGTAACTTTTACAAGCTTTTTCTTCTTATCCTCCGTTCGGTATTTTACATTTTTAACTGAATCGCAGCATTGGGTCAAGAGTATAGCGGTGTGCCACCGCTTAGCTTTCCTCGAGGAGGAATTCAAAAAGCACAAGGTCTCTGGGGGGGATCCCTCTTCAAGGCCCTTCCTACGCCGAGCTGAAGGCCGATCTGGAGAAGGCCAACAAACTACTAGAGGTCGAACGGCATAAATCTTCGGGCTTACAAACCATGGTAGACCGGCTCGAGACCCAGGTCAAGACCTACGATAAGAAGATTACTCTGGCCACTAACAGGAAGAATCAGACCGTCACTGACCTGGAGGCGAAGAATGTTAAAGCCCAGACCCTTGAGGTCAAAGTCAAAGAGCTGACCGACTTGCTGGCTGCCGAGAAGAATGACCGTTCGGCGAAGGTGGTCGTCCTTCAGACTGACCTGAAGACACTCCAAGAGGCGCTGGATGCCTCTCGCGCTGCCTTCAAAGAATATCAGGAAGCCGAGCCGAGTCGAATCATTGTCATGCAACAGAATTACATCCGCTCGGAGAAGTTTGTAGAGAAGGCTTGCGCTCGGCTCGTCCATGCTTTCGAGCTAGCTATCACCGCCACGACCGACTATCTGAAGAAAAAGGGCCAGCTGCCTGAAGACTTTACTGTCCCCATTCGCGATCATGCCGACCTCCTGACCACAATTCCAGACAAATTTTTTAACTATTTAGAGTGAAGTCTTGAATGTATGTTGGTCGTCCGGCCTATAACACCCTTTCGTAATCGTCGTTCGGCTAATTTTGTTGAATGAACCTATGCCCGTCTTTTTGTCTAATCATGCTCCTCTCGACTTTCACGTTACAGTTAAGCAGTCTAATGCCATATCACTTTCGTAAGTTTCCTTGGACTTTTGCGATGCCCAAGCTGGACCCTCTAATCGTCGTTCGTTAATCTATAAGTCATGTTCTCAATCGCCGCTCTACGCATTCTGGACCGGGAGGCTTTATAGTCGCCGGTCCGACTCTAGAGCTTAACGTCGCCGCTCGACGGTCTTCCGAGCGGGATATTTATGGTCGCCGCTTTGACCCTAGAGTTTAACGTCGCCGCTCAACGGTCTTCAGGCCGGGGGGTTTATAGTCGTCGATCCGACTCTAGAGCTTAACGTCGCCGCTCGACGGTCTTCAGGCCGGGGGGGTTTATAGTCGCCGGTCCGACTCTAGAGTTTAACGTCGCCGCTCGATGGTCTTCAGGCCGGGGGATTTATAGTCGCCGGTCTGACTCTAGAGTTTAACGTCGCCGCTCGACGGTTTTCAGACCGGGGGGTTTATAGTCGTCGATCCGACTCTAAAACTTAACGTCGTCGCTCGACGGTCTTCAGACCGGAGGTTTATAGTCGCCGGTCCGACTCTAGAGTTTAACGTCGCCACTCGACGGTCTTCAGGCCGGGAGGTTTATAGTCGCCGGTCTGACTCTAGAGTTTAACGTCGCCGCTCGACGGTCTTCAGGCCGGGGGTTTATAGTCGCCGGTCTGACTCTAGAGTTTAAAGTCGCCGCTCGACGGTCTTCCGAGCGGGATATTTATGGTCGCCGCTTCGACCCTAGAGTTTAACGTCGCCGCTCGACGGTCTTCAGGTCGGGGGGTTTATAGTCGCCGGTCCGACTCTAGAGTTTAACGTCGTCGCTCGACGGTCTTCAGACCGGGGGGGATTTATAGTCGCCGATCCGACTCTAAAGTTTAACATCGTCACTCGACGGTCTTCTGAGCGGGATATTTATGGTCGTCGCTTCGACCCTAGAGTTTAACGTCGCCGCTCGACGGTCTTTAGGCCGGGGGGTTTATAGTCGCCAGTCCGACTCTAGAGTATAACGTCGCCGCTCGACGGTCTTCCGGGAGTTTTGCCGTTCGACAACAAGTGCTCATATCCTTTGTCTTTTTAAATTTTTACTCCTGCAGCCAAAGGATACAAACGAACGAGACATACATGAAATAGATTACACTGGCGCACCTTTTACCCCGCTCGGTACGGCTGGAGATGGTTTGCGCTCCATGGTCGCTCTAGCCGTCGTCCATCCTCATCTTCTAGGTAGTATGGCCCCGATTGGAGCTTCTCAACGACTCTGAAGTGCCCCGCCCAGGGAGCTACCATCTTACTCACATCGCCGACCGGCTTCACCTTCTTCCATACTAGGTCGCCGACCTAGAATGCTCTGGGAATTACACGCCTGTTGTAATTCTGCTTCATTCTTTGCCGGTACGCCATCAGCCGGATAACTGCTTTAGCTCGTGCTTCGTCAACTAGGTCCAACTCCAGCTATCTCCGCTCGGTGTTGTCCCCATCATAGTTCTGGATCCGATTGGACTCGACTCCGATCTCGACTTGGACGACCGCTTCGCCCCCATATACCAAGTGGAACGGTGTTACCCCCGTTCCCTCCTTTGGGGTTGTGCGAACGGCCCATAGCACGCCGGGCAGCTCGTCCACCCAGCTTCCTCCCATGTGATCGAGCCGAACCCGAAGTATTCGCAGGATCTCCCGATTGGCTACCTCGGCTTGACCATTGCTCTGAGGATACGCTACGGAAGTGAAATGTTGTTCGATGTTGTATCCCTTGCACCATTCTCCGAGCTCCTAACCAACGAATTGTCGCCCGTTATCTTAAATGAGTCGTCGAGGAACGCCAAACCGACAAATTATATGCTGCCAGATGAACTTCTTGACCATCTACTCGGTTATCTTTGCGAGTGGTTCAGCTTCGACCCATTTGGAGAAATAGTCGACCGCCACTAACAAAAACCTCCGCTGCCCAGTTGCCATGGGGAAAGGTCCTACTATATCCATACCCTACTGGTCGAACGGGCAGGACACAGTAGACACTTTCATCTTCTCCGTTGGCCTATGGGAGAAGCTGTGGAACTTCTGACAGGAAAGGCAGGTAGCGACGGTCCGAGCGGCGTCTTCTTGTAGAGTTGGCCAGATGTATCCGGCCAGCAGGATCTTCCTAGCCAACGATCGCCCACCCGGATGACCTCCGCAAGATCCTTGATGTACTTCCTAGAGAATATATTATGCGTCCTCCGGGTTGACACACTTCAGCAGCGGACGGGAGAACGCCTTTTTGTAAAGATGGTCCCCAATAAGCGTAAACCAGCCGACTCTTCTCCTCAGAAGCTGGGCTTCTTCCCGATCGGACGGCGTGACCTCCGAACGTAAAAATTCTATTATAGCTGTTCTCCAATCGCTAGGGAATGTGAGACATTCCATCTGGTCGATGTGTGCCACCAAGGACACCTGCTCAATTGGCTGTTGGATGACGATCGACGATATTGAGCTAGCGAGCTTGGCTAATTCACCCGCTGACTGGTTCTCGACTCAGGGGATCTTCTGTATAACAACCTCGGTGAAGTTAGTTCTGAGCTTTTCAAAGGCCTCCACGTAAAGCCGGAGCCTTGCGCTGTTTATCTCGAAAGACCTCGAGAGTTGCTGACCGGCCAATTGGGAATCAGAGTGCAGTATCACCCAGTGGGCTCCCACATGCCTCGCGGCCTGTAGGCCGGCTATGAGGGCCTCATATTTCGCCTCATTATTTGTTGCCCGATAATCCAGACGGACAGATAGGTGCATCCGCTCTTCTTGAGGAGAAAGTAGTAAAATACCTGTTCCGCTCTCGAGCCGAGTGGACGATCCGTCCACGAATACTTTCCACAAAGCTTCGGGCTCGGGATTATGTACCTCAGTTACAAAATCTGCCAAAGACTGCGCCTTGATCGTCGAGCGGGGTTGATACTAGATGTCGAATTCACTGAGCTCCGTCGTCCACTTAATGAGCCGCCCGGACGCCTCAGGGTTTAGAAGTACTCTTCCCAGCGGGCTGTTTGTCATAACGATGATAGTATGCGCCAAGAAATAAGGACGGAGCCTCCATGCGGCCAGGACTAGGGCAAACACGAGCTTCTCGAGACCAGTATAGCGAAACTCAGCATCTTTTAAGATGTGACTCAAGAAATACACTGGCTGCTCCTCTCCGCCTCCCTTTACCAATGCCGAGCCGACAGCATGCTCGGTTGATGACAGGTATATGCGGAGCGGCTCGCCCACGTTTGGTTTAGCCAGTACAGGTAGTGAGTTGAGATAGACTTTTAGCTCTTCGAACGCCCGGTCGCACTCCTGATCCCACTAGAACTTGGTGGCCCGGCGCAGGATCTTGAAAAATGGCAAGCTCCGGTCGGCTGTCTTAGAGATGAATCTTGACAATGCCGTTATCCGGCCGGTGAGGCGTTGCACTTCCCTCAGATTCCTGGGAGGCGGCATGTCTTGCAGTGTTTTTACCTTGCCAGGGTTCGCCTCTATGCCCCGCTCGATCACGATATATCCCAAGAAGTGCCCGCCTTTTGCCCCGAACAGATATTTTTGGGGGTTCAGCTTGACTCCGTACCTCCTCAGTGTTCGGAAGGTTTCCTCTATGTCTGTACAAAGATCGGCCGCTCGGAGTGACTTGATTAGTATATCATCCACGTAGACTTCCAGGTTACGCCCGATCTGCTCCCGGAATACTCTGTTCATCAGTCGTTGGTAAGTAGCCCCAGCGTTCTTGAGTCCGAACGGCATCACGTTGTAGCAGTAGGTGTCATCCACCGTAACGAAGCTCACTTTGTCCTGATCCTCCCGAGCGAGCGGCACTTGGTGGTAGCCCTGGTATGCATCCAGCATGCATATCAGCTCGCACCCCGAGGTAGAGTCTACCAGCTGATCGATCCGGGGCAGAGGGTAAAAATCCTTTGGGCATGCCTTGTTTAGATCCCGGAAGTCGATGCAGACTCTCCATTTGTTGCCTGCCTTGGAGACCAGCACCACATTGGCGAGCTAGCTCGGGAATTGCACCTCCCGTATGTGGCCGGCCTCCAGCAGTTTCTCAACTTCAGCTCGGATGATGACATTCTGTTCAGCGCTGAAGTCCCTCTTCCTCTACTTCACCGGCCGAGCGTCCGATCGGACGTGGAGTTCATGCTGCGCTACGCTCGGCGAGACCCCTGGCAGTTCATGAGTTGACCAAGTGAAGACGTCGCAGTTTCGCTCGAGACGTCCGATCAGCTCCTCCTTCTGGCCTGGCTCCAGGTCGGATGCTATGAATGTCGTGGCCTCCGGTCGAGTAGGGTAGATCTGTACCTCCTCCTTTTCTTCATAAACTAGAGAAGGTGGCTTTTCGGTTATAGCGTTTACCTCGACTCGTGGCACTTTCCGAGCGGATTTAGCCTCGGCTCGGACCATCTCTACGTAGCATCGCCGGGCTGCTAGTTGATCCCCTCGGACTTCTCCGACTTGGTCTTCTACTGGGAACTTGATTTTCTGGCAGAAGGTGGAGACGACCGCTCGGAACTCGTTGAGAGCCGATCGCCCCAAGATCACATTGTACGCGGAGGGAGCGTTGACTACGATGAAGTTAGCAGTCCGCGTTCTTCTGAGCGGCTCCTCTCCCAGCGAAATAGCCAGCCGGACATGTCCGACCGGCACAACTTCATTACCGGTGAACCCGTAGAGGGGGGTTGTCATTGGCAGCAACTCGACTCTGTCGATTTGCAATTGGTCGAAGGCCTTCTGGAAGATTATGTTGACCGAGCTGCCTGTATCAATAAAGATGTGGTGAATAGTGTAGTTAGCTATTACCGCTCAGATGATGAGAGCGTCATCATACGGGACTTCGACTCCCTCGAAGTCCCTAGGCCCAAAGCTGATCTCGGGCCCGTTCGCCTGCTCCTGACTACAGCCAACCGCATGGATCGTGAACTGCCTTGCATGCGCCTTCCGCACCCTGTTGGAGTCACCTCCGATTGGTCCACCAACGATGATGTTAATTTCTCCTCTGGACACGTTGCTTCTATTCTCTTCCTCCCGAGCGGATGGCCTGGGACACTCGTGCGATGCCCGAGGTTGAGTCCTGGGCTGCTGATGATGTTGCCGCTCGGGGGATCCTCTCTCTGTACGCCAACTAGGGCTCTGGTGTCGATGTCGTCGATTCGGCGAAGGCGATCGACGACGATAGCTCCTTGGCGTAGGATGGGCGATTGGGGGGAGGCTCCGACAGTCGTGGGTGTTGTGAGTTGCTGACTGATGGAGTGAACAAAACATGGGAGTCCATACCTTCCCCCTGGGCTTAGGCCGATCGGCCGCTACTTGTTGAACGACATACGGCCTTGCTTGCTGATGAGGCCGGGCAGCTTCTGCGCGGGATCCCCTCGGTGGTTGATAATTGGAAGGCGGCTTCCGCTCGGCCTGAGCTGGTGGCTCGGATGGCGCTTCCTTTTTCCTCGCCATCTGAGATTTCTCCACGTTGATGTACTCGTTGGCCTTGTTCAACATGTGGTCGTAGTTGCGAGGCGGCTTTCTGACGAGCGAATGGAAAAAATCACCATCCACAAGCCCCTGTGTGAACGCGTTCATCATAGTTTCTGAAGTGACCGTCAGGATATCCATGGTCATCTGGTTGAAACGCTGGATGTAGGCTTGGAGCGACTCCTTCGAGCTTTGTTTGATGGCGAACAGACTGACGCTGGTCTTCTGGTAGCACCTGCTGCTTGCGAAGTGATGGAGGAAGGCCGTGCGGAACTCTTTGAAGCTCGTGATGGATCCGTCCGGTAACCTCTGGAACCATCATTGTGCCGATCCAGAAAGGGTGGTGAGGAACACCCGACACTTCACACCATCTATATATTGATGTAAAGTGGCTGTGTTGTCGAACTTACCCAGATGGTCGTCCGGGTAGGTGGTCCCGTTGTATTCCCCGTTCGCCGGGGGCACGTAATGTCTTGGTAGTGGGTCGCACCATAGTTTGTAGAATCGCAATCCTACGCAGGATCGATTTAGGGTCAGGATCGGATCGGTCAAGATCGGATCGTAGAATCGTACGATCCTACCAAAAACCCTTAAAATCTTATCATACATGATTAATAATTAGATAAAATACCTAAAAATCTCATTTACATATAAATAAATAACTAATTTTGTATATATATGCAATCATTTACACTCAACACCTCAAATTACATTACTACATGTACAAATTTAAATTAATTTGTAATTCAACTATTATTCTCTTATAGTAATAATATTTATATTTTCATATCATAAAATGAAAAAAATATAAAATTTCTATTAATACAATAATAATAACACATTCAATGTAATAAATATTTCCTTGGTTTATAAGATAATTCAATTTACAAGCCAACAAAGCACCTAACGCATATAATAGAAGCTATTGAATCCTTTGATTCAAATATGAGTACCGAAAATAATCTTCTAAAGACTGGTTGATGTCACACAATACTAGATAATAGGCATCCAAAAACTCATTATTTTGAGGAAAATAAATGACAGAATATTATTGATAAAAAATTAACTCAAAAATAGTTAAACATATGTTTAAATAATTTAAACCCCTAATAAGATGAGAAAAAAATAATAAAAAAAAATATAAAATCTCCTAGACATCTGAAAAGGATTTAAATGATATTTTTTGGCTTTGAAATAGGGTGGTTAAAGATAAACTTTGAAATTTATTAAAGATCTCTGAACGAGCTTTGATTTGATATATTATAGGTCACATGGTTCAATCCGAGTCAAAAGTTATGACCTCTCAAAGCTTCTACCGATCCTGCTCCGATCCTACCGATTCTGTTCCGATCCTACCGATCCTGCTGCGATTCTACTGCAAAACTCGATTCTGCACGATCTTGGATCGATTTTGGGTTTCCGGATCGTAGAATCGTACGATCCTACGATCCGGATCGCGATTTTGCAAACTATGGGTCGCACAGGATGGCCTCGAAGAATTGTCTATTGACCCGCTCGGGGGACGAGTCTGTTCGTGGCGCCATACCCTTCCTTGCGTCGCGGAGGGGCGCCTCATCGGACAAAGAGCCCCGATCAAGGTTGGCTTGCGCGACTTCCGAGGGCGTTTGGAATAAAGCCTGATGGAACGGTATCGGGGCGGGTGGGGCTTCCACCTGAGTGTCGGTCGGCCCTTTGTTCTGGCCCCATATTGAGAGATGCTCCGGCCGATCGTCTGGTGACGTCCGACCGCCTGATGTCGACGTTGCCTGTTGCGCTATCCGATCGGCTTGAGCCTTTTGTTGTTGCTCGACTATCTTGGCTGCCCGCGCTTGGATGAGCGCGTCTAGTTCTTCGGGAGAGAGTGTCACCATGAGTTGGCGTCCAACTTCTTCCATCGTCTCTGCTCGGATTCAGGAACGTTCCCACAGACGGCGCCAATTTGATCCTGTCCAAGCGCTGAGTCGATGGACACTGGGGACGTGGCGCTCTCCGTTGTCTTCGACTGGTGATGTGGATCTCCGGCGAACCTGCAAAAAAGTCGAGTCAGGAGGGGTTTCTCGGCGACAACCCTCCGACGCTCAAGTCAGACAGTGAAAAAGAAGAGGAGCAAGGCAACGCTACTGTAGCTACAGTGATGAGAATCGCATACCTCCGTCGAAGTCTGGGGGTCCTTATATAGGACCACGGGGAGGCGCGGACACACTTCTCGATGCGTGCATGCTTCCCCAAACATACCTCAGTAGGGTTGTGTCAGAAAAGCATGCCTGACGCTATTCCGTAATCGTCCGAGCATATCCCTGACGTAACGGTGGAAACTTCCACCATACGATACTCTGTCCTCTCCAGCCGCTGACCATACTGTTTGTCGGCAGCAAGTGTTTCGAGGATGATGTTACTAGCTGTTCCTTTGCGCCTCTTGCCTGTTCCCGGTTCGAGCGGATCGATCGCTCGGCTCTCAAGGCCTCCGGGAATGCGCATACCTCGAACCGTGCGGGGAAGCCCTGCTCATGTGCTCGGATGGGATTGCACCTTATTGTCCTGTGGCTCGGCCGAGCGACCTGCCCGCTCGACCTAGAGACTCTTTTACCTTGAGCATCGGAGACCCGACCCTTGGTCGGGCTATCTTTCGTCCGGCCTGGGAATCCCCTGGCCGGATACTCGATCGGCCGAATACTCGGTCGGCCCGCCAGTCCGCTCGGCATGACCTCTGTCTGCCCGAAACGACCTTGGGGTTGACCCTCTTGACCTCCACGTGTCGTTGACCTCCCGCCAATGAGGGTCCCCCGTCTTTACTACCGGATCACTAAATTTAATAAAACTCAAATAGTATTTATTTATTTGGTAAGAATTTTAATTCTTTAGAGTTATAAAATATTTTTAATAAAAGAAATTTGTCAATTTTATGATTTAAAACTAGAAGATTTTTAAAAAAATATAATAACATTAACTTAACAACCAAGTTAGTCGTGGCATACTAAAATGATTCTAGCGTCCCAAATTAATCCGGACGTCTTCATTTTTGAGTGTCACCAACACGGTAGCAAACGACGAGGAGTCGGGGAACTCTATTAAGCATTCATGAGAGCCTATTGTTAGTTTGTTACCAGCATCACGATGCTCATAGCTTATATGTTGGCCTTTTCTTTTACCTTTAGAGAGAGGATTTATAGGGCCTATTTTAAGATCTTCGAGAAAAGATATAGCCGGGAAGAGTTATAAGACTATAAGGGTGCGTTTGATTCAAGTTATCATGTATATCCTTGGTTATATGATTATCAGGTAATCACATAACCAAGATTATGGGGAATAAAACATAACCAAATGTTGTTTGGTTCAATCTAGATAATGCAACAAAAATATGTTTGTTTGAAGATTTTAATGAATAACATAGTTTAGTATTTTACTAGATTACCTTAGTTACAAAACCAACTATACATAATAATAATAATAATATTATTATTATTATTATTATTATTATTAATATTATTATTATTTAAACTCTATTATATTTTACTATATTTTCATGTTTTTTTATTTTTATATATATATATATTTTTTATTTTATTTTTTTATTTTTAGGGTTTTTTACATTTTTCAAATTTTTTAATTTTTGTTAATGTTTTTAACATTTTTATTATTTTTTTACTTTTAAATTTTTTTAATGTTTTTTCTATTTTTTTATATTTTTTTTGTTTTTTTTTTTTTAAATTTTTAATGTTTTTTCTATTTTTTTTAAAGTTGTTTTTATCATTTTTTATTTTTTATTATTTTTAATGATTTTTTTTTTAAATTTATGTTTTTTTTGTTTTTTTTTCGTTTTTTTTTCGTTTTTTTTACATTCTATTTTTTTTCACATTTTTCTTTTATCCGAGGATATTTTGGGTTAAAAAAATTCGATAACCCCGGAATCAAGAAAAACCTCAGTTTTCCAATTCCTGGTTGCATGCCCCTTTTACTGACGTGTCGGGCATGGAGCATTACTCGGGAATCATCGATTACCTAAATCAAACAGCGTTTTTGTTGATAACCTTGGATGGATAACCAAGATTATCAAGGATAACATCCAATCAAACGCACCCTAAGAGTATCCATAATAGTTGGAGCTTTAGAGAACTCCTTCGTTGTCACATCTACATCATGTCAAAAATAAAAAAATCCTATATATTTCTTTACTATCAAAAAAATCTCTCAACAACTCCTTCGTAGATCTCACACTTTTCATTATATATATTTCTCATCTCTCCTTCATATTTTACATTATATATAATTAATTTTTTTTTATAAAATTTAAATCCATAAATTGCAAATATAAAATAAAACTAGTAATTAAAAAAACATAAATATTACAGTATATCAAATAAAAAGATATAAATTATAATAATATAAAAAAATAAACTTAAACACATCTACACTAGACCATGTCTCTAATTAATTTTTTTTCAACTATTTTCTCATGTATATGAAGTTGTCCTGATGTCATCTCACTAGTATCCTTCATAAGAATTTCATAATCCTTATGAAAGATATCGACTTTCCGCAAAATCAATTTTTACATTTGATATTCTTGTCATTCTTTGTCGATGTTTAGTTCCATTTTGTCGCCCTCTCTGACTTTGGATTTACCTTTCCTCTTCGCTGCCTTTTGCCCTATCAGACAAATGCGGATTTCAGAATTATCCACATCAACACTCATATCTGGATTTAATGTTGAAGTGTCCTCCCTGATTCAGATGTTCTTGCCTTCTTGCTAGAGTAATGAGGAATTGATTTTGGAACATATTTCTCATACTCTCTTAAAACCCTTCACACATGCATATACTTAAAGTCCTTGTTATTGTTGTTAGCTTTCCACATATTCAGTGCGTTCTCCAACACGTTCTCGTCACTCCAACTACTTTGACGATGAGTATACAAATTATAATAAGTTACAGAAAATTCATTTTTCATTAATGTAAACCTATAGTAATGCAATTCTAGCCACTAATAGCTTATCGTCATAAATCCAATGGGTCAATGCTTGTTGTAGTAATCAGCTATACAAAGTTTAATCCTTCTGGTCATTACCAATTATTACATCGATGCTGATAGTTGTCCATGACTTCGCAAGGACCACGTCTTCATCAAGAAATCAAAATCTTCATTTCGAATCATCTTTCTTCAGTTCAACTTCACGCTCTTTTGTGATAAGTGTGGTGACCACTGAGTTGCTAGAACAGACGATGGCATCAAAGATTCTTTGTCACTGATAGATGGGTCAATTGTAACACTTCTTGATTCATTTGAAAGCATGACTGATGGTTAAGTAGGAGAAAATACGTAAGAAGAAAGCATTCCAAATTGACTACCCATGGGTGACTAATCTTATGATGAATGCATACCAAATGTTGCCTGTGTGGCATTAATTGGAAATGTATTTATAGATTTTTTTTAAAATAAAAAAAAAATAAATTGTGACCATTGAATAACAACTAAAAATTAACCGTTGTTCAACGGCTAAAGTTCACCAACAACTAAAAATTAACCGTTGTACTTGATGTTGCTTTTGTTTTTTACAAATATTTTTTAAAAAAATTATTTTAATATGAAAAAATAAAAAATTTAGAGAAACGGCTCCATTGTTCGTTTAATCTAAGGAACCCCCTTCCACTTATGGAGGGAGCTCCTTCCCATTGGCCACATAGAGAGTGGAAGCTCCGAAAGATTCCCTAAGAGACGATCAACTAAAGAGAGTCTGTAAAAGCTCATCTTGCCTTTGAGTAGGAGCGGGAGAGGAAGAGCTTAGGTAAACAAAACCAATCTTGTAACCTAAGCGGTGCCATCCGAATAAACTCAAATTTTTAAGTGCAACAATGTTCATGTAAAACTTGTATTACCAATTTTTTTTAATAATTCAGAAATCCAAATATTGCCCGATTAATGCAGGAGGTAGATGACCTTTACTCTTAATTCATCCAATAGATAAATTTAAAGTACAATTTATACCCATTCAAAAGTCGACCTCTAAGAGATATTCGTCCCATTTGAAATTCAAATTCTGAATGCAATAATATTTTTCCTCCCACATGCTATCAAGGTATCAGAATTTTTCATAATTTATATCAATTTTGATAATGAGTTGGATTCCATATGATATTTATATTCTACCCAAATATTCTGTATTCATGCCATCGTTCAGGTAAGCAAAAAAAAAACTGATGAAATTCATAGGTCATCCATCTTTGATTGAGACAAATTGAAATGATCTAATTCTAAATTTCATGAAATTGTTTCCAATTGTGAATTAGATCATACAAATATCACACTGTTGAATTGAAATAAGGAATGCACAGAAAAGATGATGAAACCTGAAACTGGTGTAGAACACAGAGAAGTGAAGCTCGCCTATGAAGACTGGACGAACAGTTCATTGAAGTGGTCGAAAGCTGAGGCAGATACAGAACACCGATCGATCCTGTAAAGTAGGAATTCAAGTGTAAGAGTTTGTCGAAATTCCATGAAGGGAAGATAGAGATAGCGAGGTACCTATAGCCATAACCATGGCAAAGAGAGGGCAGATCCAGATAACATCAGCCAAAAAACTGCATTTTTTTTTATTGATTACAAGAAAAATTCTCCGATGAAAGGAGTCGAGTAGAGCGATTTGAACGATCGAGTAAGCTACTTGAGGTTGTTTCCCTTGGATTCATCGGGTGGGGGAGGATCCACCAGCGGCAGAGTCTGCAAAGGCCATATTAGGGTTTGAGTAAATGGGAGGGAAACAAAAAAAAAAGGAAAAGAGGAGGGATAAGACGGACGAGGTCGGGTTTGTAGATGTTGTGGACGATGGAGGCACCGGCGAGGAGAGAGACGACGACGACGGCGCAGGACAAGGGGAGGGACGGCGTGCCGGACGGCGGCCTGCTTCCGCCGAACTTCTTGCGGCTACCGCTCATTGGCGTTGTTTGTCGAAGGCGGCGGCCGATCCATCGCAGCACGCGACTTTTTTAGAGACGGAAAGAGCCCCAACGCGAAGACTATCGGTATACTCTCTTTACAGCCGTCCATCCTGAACGGATTAAATCTAAGGCGTTCGTTTTTAATTAATTGACGGTCCAAAATTAATCTAGTCAGATCTGACGGTCGCAACTGAAAGAGCACCCCTATTATCGCTTTTGGCAAAGATTTTTTTTTTCAAATTAAAATAAAATGGTATTACAATAAATTTTTCATCCAAAAATAATTTTATTTTATTATTATTATAACAACTAATAATTGTATCGTAATTATTATAAATGTACAAACTACAATATGTATTTTTTGGATAAAAATATATAATTCGTATACTATTTTTATTAGCTATTGATTTTAAAATAATCTAATATCACATAAAATATAATTTAATAGTATGTGGAATTATCAATTATATAATTTAATATATAAAATAAAATTTAATAATATTATAAATTCTTATTTAGTTTAATAATAATTTAATTGAATTAATCTTTATGACACAGTAAATATATCTAAATTATTTTTCTTATTTTTTAATCTAAATATTCATCTTTTCAAATCGAAGTGACCGACTCAATTTCACAAAATTTTTCCAGTAACTATTAAAATAAATTCGAAAAGTACAGGTAGGTTCTAATAGACATCCCCGCATCATGAGTGATTTGAACATCACGAACGTATAAGGTGTCTTGTCAAAGACAAACCTAGATAGAGACTATCCTTGACAATAACCTAGCCCTTTTTTTTGCTTCAAGTAGCTCGGCTCCATAGCATAAGGCTAGCGTGATGAGAGAGTTGTCTCAATGCTCAATGAGACAATTGTTGCATGGCCCAACAAAAGAAAGGAGAAGACACTAGAATGAGAAGATTGTTGGGGATTGATAACTGGTTAGAAGGGGGGGTTGAATAAGTTAGGTCACTCCAAATTGATTACTTCTCTATAAAAAGGTTAGTGCGTAGCGAATATACTAAAACAATGAAAACAATAAAGAAAGAACACAAACGCTAACTAGAGCTGTCAAACGGGCCAACCCGTGGCGGGGTAAAGTCGGCCCGTGGCAGGCCAACTATTTGGTGTGGCAAGGCAGGGCGAGGCGGGGTGGGGCGGGCCGACCCGTCTACTTGGCGGGTTGGAAAATTTCCAATCCAACCCAATCCAAGGTGGGTCGCGGGTTTGGCGGGCCAACCCGCGGGCCCATCAATTTAAAAAAAAAAATAAAAAATGTTTCATATTTTTAACATTTTACTTCGAAAAAGTTTCATCAACCAAATGTATCCATAAATATGTATTTTAAATATAAATAAACATAAACGAGTACTAATATGGGATGAAAAGTACTATTTTTATATTAAAATTATAACAAAGAAAGATAATAAATCGGCAAAAAAACTTAGCTTACATGTGTTTCTCAACCCGCGAGCCAACCCAAGCCTGTCGGGGGCCGACTCGCGCGGATCGCGGGCCTAGGCGGGTCGACCCGCTGCGGGTTTGGGTTGATAAAATACTAACCCAACCAGCTTAAATTGTTTGGCGAGACGGACCAACCTGACGGGTCAAACCCAAATTGACGGCTCTAACGCTAATAAGCTCGATGTAACGCGATTCGGAGATTGATTGCACCTACTCCACGACTTATCCTTGAAGTGGACGATCCCTTAATCGTTTAGTGGATTAGTCCCCGGTAATCTCCGGCTAGAGCTTTCTCCTTCTCAGTGGAGCAAGTCTCTCACAAGTCACTCTTCTTCTTTTACAAGATGGAGATTAGGCTTTAGAAGAAGAGTGTAGGCTTTGGGAGCTTTGGGTAAAAACTTAGGAGTATTACAATCATAACCAGTAAAAACAAGTAACCTCCTTCATGCCCCAAAGATCCCCTTAAATAAGAAGAGAGAGTTGAACAAGAATTCAACTCATTTCGACACCAGTCAATTGGTCCATACACCAGTCGACTGGTGTAGCCGTTGGGCTCAACCAATGGGTCTCCGCAGAATTTGGGATTTTGCCAACGATCGCCAACGACCTTGTACCAGTCGACTGGTGTCAACATCAGTCGACTGGTCTTCGCAACCGTCGGGCACATAACCATTCTGTGCTCTCGTGAATTTGGACCAGTCGACTGGTCTCAGTATCAGTTGACTAATACCTTACATTCACTCACATCCATCCTTTCCAAAGTCACCATTGAAGTCCTCTTCCTTGGCCTTTGTGTCTCAGATGCACACAAGCTCACGGCTCCTCTCCATGCATCCTTCGCGTTTCCTTAAAGTCCGCTTTCCTTGACTCCACTCCGTTGCTCATCGTCCGGCGGTCCCTCGGATGCCTTCTACATCATCCTTCACCGTTGATCTTGTCCGAGCGTTGAGTCGACGGACACTGGGGGCGTGGCGCTCTCCGCTGTCTCCGACTGGTGATGTGGATCTCCGGCGAACCTGCAAAGAAACCGAGCCGGGAAGGAGTTCCCGACGACGACCCTCCGACGCTCAAGTCAAGCCACGAAGAAGAAAGGAGGCAGAGTAACTGTGGCTACAGTGATGAGAATTCTGCATACCTCCGTCAAAGCTTGGGGTCCTTATATAGGACCCCAAGTAGGGATGACAATGAGTCGGGTTCGGGTCAGATTCTATATCCTCCGTACCCATATTCATCGGGTATAGGATGTCCAATGGGTATACTCATACCCATTAAAGGGGTGGATATATTCTATACGTGTAATTTTTCTTCTTTCTATCGAGCTATTATCATTAAACAAAAACACATATATATATATATATATATATATATATATATATATATATATATATATATATATATATATATATATATATATATATATATATATATATAATTTAAAAAAAAAAGATTAAACATCTATATAGGCCTACTAATATAAAAAAAAATAGTAAATTGATTTTAGAAAAATAAAATTTTCTTTAATATATGTATATATATTATTTAATCGGGTATTCGGGTCAGGTATCAGGTATTGATAGTCCCTCCATACCCTCCTCCATTCGGGTCGGATGTCGGATCCTCCATCGAGTTCGAGTGAAATTGTCATCCCTAACCCCAAGGAGGTGGGACACGCTTCTCGATACATGCACGCTTCCCCAAACATACCTCCAAATGAGTGTGTCAGAAAAGTATGTCTGACGCCATTCCGCAATCGTCCGAGTATATCCCTAACGTGACGGTGGAAACTTCCACCATACGATACTCTGTCCGGTCCGGCCGCCGACCATGCTGTTTGTCGGCGCCAAGCGTCTCGAGGATGATGTTACCAGCTATCTCTTTCATCCTTTTGCGTCTCTTGTCTGTTCCAGGGCCAGGCGGTCCTGCTGCTCAGCGCTCCTAGCACCCGGGCCCTTGTATGCATCGGACCGAGCAGGAAGATCCTCGGTCCTATGTTCGGATGGGATCAGACCTCAGTGATCTGTGCTTCGACCGAGAGGCCTGTCCGCTCGGCCCACAAGCTCCTTTACCTTGAGCGTCAGAAGCTCGACCGTAGGTCAAGCTATTTTCCGCTCGGTTGGGAGGGTATCCAGCCGGCCGGTCAGATGTCCTGTCTGCTCGAGGACCTTGAGGACGCCCTTATTGACCTTTGACCTCCACGCGTCGTTGACCGCCACCGACGTCGGTCCCCCGTCCTTACCACCGGATCACATGTCTTCCCCTCAAGTCTAGTCGAAGGAGGCGCTAAGTCCGACTGACTGGACTGTGAGTCTGACTGGGTGGCATCCGCTCTGCCGCCTTCTAAAATGCACTTTCGCTCGGCCAATACGATGTCAAGTGGGGTCGTTCGGCCGAGTCGACCTACAACCTGTCACCCCTGACGTCCTCAGGATCCCCTTGGAACGCGTGCAAATCCCCGCCATTAAGGTTGAGCACGCGGGCTCTGCGCCGTAATGGAGCTCATTAAATGCATACCTATGACCTGACGACACATGGCGCCGCTATCGTCATCGTAATGGCGTCGCGTCCGATGGGACCTTTGGCGGTTTAAAATGAGTGGCCAGATACGGGCCTCGGTCCTTGTGACATGCATCTGACGGTTCAAGACTATCGGGCCCAACCCTATAAAGCCTTCGCCCCCTCCTCCGTCGCACCTTTGCAGTCGTGCATTCAGAATCTTCTGCTCGTGCTTAGTGCACCGGCGAACTTGCTCCTTGGTATTCCGGTGACTCCTCGTCCTCTTCTTTCGACCGCCCTCTTTTCTGTAAGGATCCTTTGCCTCTTTCTCCTTGGTTCTCGTGTTTTCTTTGCATTCTTCGTCGTGTTCTTTGCTTCTTGGTCACTGTTCCGTACATCTTCTCCATTGAGCCCCTTGCTTTTTTCTCCTGACTTCGCACTTTCCACTGTTCCAGCAATGGCTAGTTCTTCCCAGCCCTCAGACCTCGCCCCCGACCCGTGGTATACTACCATGGAGTCACGGTTCGATCAGCGTGACGCGGAGGGCCTAGTGAATGCTTTTGATCTTCCCTCTGACTTCGAACTTATTCTGCCCTCGCCTTCCGCCCGGCCGCACAAACGGCCGCCCGACACTGTTTGTTTTTTTCACGACCAGTTTGTGGTCGGTCTACGCTTTCCTCTTCATCCCTTTATCGTTGAAGTCTGTAATTTCTTCGACATTCTGCTAGGCCAGCTGGTATCAAATTCCTTCCGCCTTTTGTGTGGGGTTGTTATGTTATTCAAAATCCATAATATTCCCCTCTGTCCAGAGGTTTTCTACTACTTCTATTACCCTAAGCAATCTGAGCTGGGCACTTATCTGTTCCAGTCTCGGATCGGCTTGGTCTTCTTTGATAAGATGTCCACCTCCAATAAACACTGGAAGGAATACTTTTTCTTCCTTCGTCTTCCCGGACGGCTCCCCTTCTTGAGTAAGCGGCAGGTCGGACCACCGACCTCCCCCGAGCTGAAGAGATACAAGACCCGGTCGGACTATCTCTAGGCCGCGAATATGCTGGCCGGCCTCAAGCTCGATATCAATAAGCTCTTACCAGAAGGGGTGATGTATATGTTCTGCCTGAGTCCGAGCCGAACCAAGCTTCCGAACACTTTCGGTAAGAAGTTCATCTTTGTCTGTAATTTGCGTCTAACTAATTTTCTTCTCTTTCTTTCATAGCTAACATTGTGATGGAGTCCGTCCTGTTTGGCATCTTGAAGAAGATGGCGGCAGCAATTGAGGCAGCAGCAGCCAAGGAAATGGAGCAGCTGAACATCGCTCAGGTCGGCTCTCACGAAGGTGAGAGCGAAGCGGACGCTGGGGAGTCGGCCTCTCCGACCGCCCCCGCGGAGGCGACGAGCGAGGCAACCACCAGCAGGGGTCCGATTGCCGGCGATTCCGCACTGGAAGATGATATCCCCCTCAACTGGAAGAGACGCAGGATGGAGGTGCCCCTGCGCTCGGCTACTTCCGCAATACAGGCATCCGAGCGGGCGGGCGTTCCTTCCCCGAGAGAGCAGGTGCCGTCCGTGGAGGCCCTCTCTTCCGACCGGACCCTCTCCCAGCTGCAACTGCCAGCAGATCCCATCGCAGCTCAGCCGGTCAGCTCCCTGCCTCCTGCATCTCGGAGGCCTCGCCGCTCGACCATACTTTCCGCGCTGTCTGCTCCAGCATCTGATCCCTCCGCGTCCGCTCACACGACGCCGGGCAAGCGCCGTACTATTAAGGCCACCCTGCATCTCCCCACCGAGGATTACCTGGCGGAGTCAGATCGGCCCACGACTCCTGAGCACATGATCGCCATCCGGGGGTCGCTTGCTGAGGTATGGGAGGATGCCCGAGCTCGCGTTGCCATAATGCCTACCGATCTGATGGCTAACAGTCACATGCAACATGCCACCGACGTAAGTCTTTTGTCCACCCAAACTTCTGTGCATCGCTTCCCCGTTCGGCACTAACAAGCTTCTTTTTCGTTAGCGTTGGGTGGAAGACGTAGCGGTGGTCGCTCGTCTGGCGATGCTGGAAGAAGAGCTGAAGCATCTTAAGACTTCTGGCTGGTCGTCCTCTTCTCAGGGCCCTTCATATGCCGCGTTGCAGAAGGAGCTGCCCAAGACCAAGGAACTGCTAAAGGCCGAGCAGAAGAAGACGGCTGACCAGGCGTACATGCTGGGCCAACTCGAAAAGCAGGTCAAAACTTATGACCGCAGGATAGAACTCGCGACCACTCGGAAGAATAACGCTATCGCCGATCTGGAAGCGAAGAATGTGGAGGCCCGCACCCTAGAACAGCAGGTAAAAGAGTTGGCGAATCTGCTGGACGGCGAGCAGAAGGGTCGTTCGGCCGAGGTGGTGGCTCTTAAGGATGAGCTGAAGGCCCTGCAAGAGGCTCTCAATGCTTCCAGCGCTGCCCTTAAAGAGTACCAGGAGGGTGAGCCGAGCCGCTTTGCTTTAATGAGGCAGTCCTACATCCGCTCGGTCAACTTCGTTCAGAAGGTGTGTGATCGGCTCGTCCTTGCATTCGAGTTGGCCATCACTGCCACCGCGGACCACCTGAAAGCCCAAGGTCACTTGGAGGAATCTTTTGTCATTCCCGTTCGGGAGCATGCAGCGCTTCTCACCACCATACCGAAGAGTGTTTTTGATTATCTCGAATGAAGTGTCTCTTGCGTCTTTGTATTTATGTCGTTCGGTCGGCCAACTTTTGTTTTAAATGTAATTTCTGTACTGTTAGCTTCCTTCCCTTGGTCGGCATTAACTGTCATGTGGCCTGAGTGGGTGGTATGCCATCATGAGACTACTTTTTCTTTGTCCTTGGGATTTTGGATCGCTGCTCGCCCATGATGGATCGAAAGCGCTAGAGGGGGGGGTGAATAGCGCTCGTGGCTATTTTAACGATTTAAAACACAGAATAGAAACGCAGCGGAAAGTAAAATCAAACACACAGAGACGCAGGTGTTTTACTTCGTTCGGAGCCTATGGCGACTCCTACTGGAAGGCCCGCGGTCCTTGACCGCTTTCGGTGGGAAACAACTATATATCGGAAAGATTACAATTTGAATTACAATTAATGCAATAAGTAAACTAATACCGACAACAAAAGATCGAAGAGTCTGAGCTTCGAGTTGTCGACGTCGAGTAGTAGCACTTCAAGGTCGTCTCGTTGGCAGCACTTCACAGAAGAAAGCTTAGAATTCGTTGTCTCTTTGGCTGCACCCTCGACCCTCTTTTTATATGACATTCCGGGCGCCTGGATCCCTTCCGGGCGCCTGGAGTGTGACGTGGCCAACCAACCAGGATGCTCCACGTGGCGAAGTCGCGGCAGGGATAAATGTTGGTCCCGGGCGCCCGGACCTCCTTTTTCCAGGAGCTGCTTCTCCTGCAAAACAAGGTTAGTCCGAGCAATTGCATACCCTGCAAGACAATGTTAGAATATGATAATTCATAAGTAAAAAGGAGCTGACAGTCTTCGGACTGTCCGAGTCTGACTTCGGATTTCCTACCGGAAACCCTAGGTCGACCCGACGCCTACTATTCCCTCTACGGGGAACGCGTCCTCACCTACTCCCCTCAGGAGAAATTACCTGATGCCAGTCCGGTCCTCCAGACCAACTGGAATTTCCGCCTAGGGTTACCACCCCCTAGGACCTAGGGTTACCGCCCCCTAGGATTTTTCTCCACCTAGGATTACCACCCCCTAGGACCTAAGGTTACCGCCCCTTAGGGTTTTCCCTCACCTAGGGTTACCGCCCCCTAGGACCTAAGGTTACCACCCCTTAGGATTTTCCCTTTGCCTAACCGCAGCTAGGACTTTCCTGAAACACTCATTCAAACATGTTAGATCACACCAAACCTTAACTTTGAATCCTTTGCCATTATCAAAACTCAGGTTCGATCGTCGGATGCTTCTCGCACCAACAATCTCCCCCTTTTTGATAATGGCAACTGAAATTCAATGTTAAGTAAAAAGAAATATGTTGTTATGTACAAGACACAAGATAAGCATGATAGCAAGATAAACATAGCTCCCCCTTAAGCTAAGCACAAGACACAAGATAAGCGTGATAGCAAGATAAACATAGCTCCCCCTTAATACAAGCTTCCTTTAAAATATTTTCTTTGAATTTCTCTACTCTTTCTTTATTTTTATTTTTATTTCTATTTATTTTTATTTCTTTCTTTGAATTGAATTTCTCTACTCTCCCCCTTTGCCATATATCAAAAATGAGCTAGTTTTGAAAAACTTAATTTTTCAAGACAGAATTTAGCAGAAAACATTTTAACTTAGGCAAGGAGCAAGTGAAAGGTAACACCTTATAATAGCAAAATTTTTCAAAATTTTATCAATTGATTTTGCTTGAAGTGATTTGCCAAGAGGAACTCTTTTTAACTTAGTGTGTTTTGAGGAGTTTCCAAAATTTTCACAGAAAAATTTCAAAGCAAAAAATTTAACTTCAGAATTTGTCAGAAAAAAAAATGACAACTTCAAAGATTTTCAAACAAAATTTTCAGCTTCAGAAATTTTCTGAAAGAAAAAAAATATTTAGGTTTTTTTTTAAAGAAAATTTCCAAGGAAGATTTTCAACTTAAAAATTTTCAAAGCTTTAAAAAAAATTTTAACTTAACGAATTTTCGAAAAAGTTTCAGCTTAAATAACTTTCTAACAAGATTTAAAAAAGATTTTCAGAATAGAGGACACTTGAAAGTTTAAAATTTGGAGAAAGTTTTTGAAAAAGCTGCTTTGAAATGAATTTCAAGAATACTTAAGGCAAAGGAGAAGCGATAATCTTATTTTTTAATAGCTTGTCATTTTGTTTTAGTAAGGTATCAGAGCCCTAAAGTCCAAGCATGAGTAAAGATTTGTTTTGATCAGGTATCAGATCCCTTAAGTACAGACATGCTTAAACTTATTATTTTCTTCACCAACTGTCTAACCGTTTAGCTACTTGTTGATTGCCTAGAGGGCAACAGTGTTCACTTGGTTAGTCAAGTCAAGTCAATTTATCCAGTTAGATTTGACTAAGGCTGGAAGACTTGATTTGATTACTTTTAATCACGTATTTAACGCCCAGACTCATATTGATGCACAGAAATAATCATTCTCGAGTCCAGACTGTACCCTATGCATCTCACACCGTTCTATGTTTTACAAACACAATCAAGGTAAACCTAGGTGCTTGTGAGATGCTCTGGCTGAGACCTGGGGGAACATGATTTCTAGGGGAAATCTTAGGCTAAATCCAACTTTTGAAAGTCTAGTAAAGTAGGGATTTGAAAAATCAAAGTTTGCTTAGAATTTCAAAAATGTGAATAAAAGACTGATCTATTAGATTAAGGTATAGTCAATCAAGTCAGAAGTAAAACAGTCTATTAGAAAAAAGTCGGCATAGATAAAAGAGTCATAATAGAGCTGCTACATGCTGTACTAGAGTCATAACAGAGCTACAGTCGGAGCTACTGAGATGATGAGGGAGGTGGTCCGGAACCCAGCGACCGGAGTAGTGTCAGGAGCTCAGTGTGACGAGCCCGATCGTCCTCTCGTAGATCTCGTCGTAGGTCGGAGAGCTCCTGCCGTACGTCTCGTCGTAAGTCAGAGACCTCTTGTCGGACCTCTCGTCGAAGATCGGAGACCTCTCGCCGCATGGCCTGATGAAACTCGGAGCTCTCGTTCTGGAGACTCGACATAGCCCTCTCTAGTCCGGAAACTCGATCAGCTAGAGTGCGGGGTGCTGGGTGTGGTGCTCGAGGTGGTGGTGGGGCAGGAGGAGCCTCCTCGGGAAATAGTGCCAACATGAACTCATCTTGCTCTGCCTCCCCCGCCTGCTGGTGCTGTGCCCCCCTACGCCAGGACATGGTACCCTCATCGTCTATATGGATATTTGCTAGGGAAAAGTTCCTAGCTCCTATGATGTCAAACTCGGTCATGTAGCGGATGTCACCTCCGGTGACATCAATGTGCAATGAGGACATGTAAGCTGTCAGAATGTGACAGTAAGGCATATGTACTCGTCTGCTGGTCACGTATCCAGATGCGTAAATAATAGTGGAAAAGATGTGTAGGCTAATGTCTATGTCTAACCTATGACACAGGACATAGAGAAGAAAGGAGTGAAATGGACGCATCACGGCAATGTCGTGAGTAGTCAGCGGTAGAATACAAAGCACTAGAACCCTATAAAGGGCGTAGTCCTGAATTCTAAGGTTAACTAACCTAAACTGGGTCTCAGTGGGATCACGCTGGTCCTCAAAGAAATACGAATAGATCGTATCGAGGGTAATATGTGAGTAGGGATCTCCAAAAGGTAGCTCCCTAGGAGGATAGCATAGAAAGGTGCAGGGTGACTCTCGTAACCCTAGAAACTCACGAATGGTAGTGGGAGATAATGTGATATCCGTGCCAGTTGCCCTAGTGGTATAGGAGAAGTCGTCTACTTTTACTAGGTTGTTGTAAAATTCGGCACATAAACTTATGTTTATTGGGCTGGTGCACTCAACAAGGTTTCGCAACCTATAGTGGTTTATAGCCTCGAAGACTGGAATACAAGAGCGTAGAAAGAACGATCTATCTATACATTTGGTTCTAATGGCCATGTAATTTGTTGACATAAACTTAATCCTAAGTTCGTCGGTGGGAAACCTAGGGTCAATGCTAGGTGTAGAGGGCCCAGCACCAGATTTAGAACGCTTCCTAAATTTCAAACTAATATTACACTAAGAAATAAACAAACATTATAAGAAATAAAGTTTAGGAGGAGATAGAAATTTTACCGAGGAGCCATTGTAAGAAATTTTAGAATTGACGACCTCGGTTGAGTCACGACTCCGTATCAACCGCGGAAAATTTAATTTTGAAAGTCTTCGCAGGGAAGCTAAAAAGCTTAAGGAAGACTTGAAGGTGCAAGGGTAGGGGGCGCCCCCTGCCCCCTATATATAAGGGAGTCCGAGCGCCCGGACTTGTTCCGTGCGCCTGAGGTCGTGTGAGGCAGGGCGCCCGGGATCTCTGCGGGCGCCCTGAGTCCGAATACCGGGGGCGCCCGCCCCCGATTTTGTACCCTTTTTTTTTTTTTTAACTTAACAGAATAACGAAAAAAAAATGCTCTCACTGGAAATTGCCCGGGTACTGTCTTCACCACATGTTTTTTTTAAATGTTTAAGTTAATTTTAAAATTGAAAATATTTAAGTTAATTCAATTTTGAAAATGTTTAACTTAACTTAAGTAAGATTTAAAATTTAGTTTGCCTAGTCATCTCACCCGATCTATGTTTTCAATCAGGGTATCCTATTATTCTGTGAGATGAATTAGTTCAATTTTTAGGGCTTAGTTTAACTTTATGTTAGATTCAGGTTTAACTTTGGGTTAAACAAGTAAGCATTCTTTGGATAAATTTCTGGGCTATGGTGAGTCACAAGGAGCTCATTAAAGTAACCAAGCCTTTGAGATTTTCCAAATAGTCCTACCCATTGAACTTAATACTAAACCTTGGTCTAACTAGTTAGGATCCATTTAAGGGTAGCTTCGGTTAGTTCCACTTGGCCAAATGCACCAGGTCGAAGCCATATCTTCCTAGACATGCGGTGCCCAAGTTTTCCCAACGTACTATCATCCAAAAACTTCACCAGTACTGTGCTTCAAGTTAAAGTTTAACCCTTTTTAATCTATCCTTATTTACCCATCCGGGTAATCTACTCTTGTTTACCCATTTCGGGTAGATTAAGTTCGGTTACCCTATCGGGTAAATAGATTTCGGAGTTTCCAGCTATTCTGGACCCTCCTTCTATTTGATTTTTAAGTTTTAAATTTTAAAATTTCAATTACGAATTTTGAATTTTGAGTTTTAGATTTATTTTGAATTTTGAGTTTTGAGTTTTAGATTTATTTCGAATTTTAAGTTTTAGATTAATTTTGAATTTTTTATTTTGAGTTTTAAGTTTTAATTACGAATTTTGAATTTGAATTTTAAGTTTTAATTACGAATTTTGAATTTGAATTTTAAGTTTTAATTATGAATTTTGAGTTTGAATTTTAAATTCTAATTATTAATTACGAATTTTGAGTTTGAATTTTAAATTTTAATTATTAATTACAAATTTTGAGTTTGAATTTTAATTATTAATTTTAATTATTTTTCTGCTAGCTCCCCCTGGATCATAGCCTCGATAAGGTTTATCGAGATAATGTATTTGATCCTTAGGAATCCAGTAATGTCCAAGTCCTACTTGATTGATCAGATTGGACTTGGCAACCCAAGCTTGGACTGATTTACTATTTGGTTTGTTTATTAAGGATAGGTAAGATTTATATTTCTTTTTATAACCTAGTCCAGTTCGATTGTAGATTGCCCTTTGAGTTCCAAGAATCAAGTCAAGATTCTTGGATCCCAAGGAAAATCGCTCTAGGGTTGTTTTCAAATCCTTGACTTGACTTTTCAGATTGAAATTCTCTTCCTCAAGTTTTTGAACTTGAGTTGAGGTTCCAGTCTGAACTTGATCAGTTAAGGATTCGTTGTTAGGCGTTTCTTTAAGGAGTGTTACCTCCTTTAGAAGCGCTTTGATTCGAATCTTGGAGTTAGCTACTTTATGCATTAAATAATTAATTAAACTATATAAAAGACTTTTACTTACAGAGGGGTTCGGCCCTTCGGAAACGGATGCGGATCCGTGGCTTCTCTTGGACTCAGCTTCCGATTCGTCCTCACTTCCGGATCCGTTGGTGTAGTCCCTGGCTGTCAAGGCGAGAAAGTTCGTCTGTTCCAGTTCTTCGTCGTCGGATTCCTCGGAAGAAGACTCGTCCCATGTTGCCTTCAATGCCTTCTTTCTTTTGGGTTTCTTTGAATCCTTCTGGTTCGGGCAATTTGCCTTGATGTGACCCTTCTGATTGCACCCATAGCAGGTCACTTCGAATTTAACCTTCGAGCTTGGCTGGGCTTCTTTAGACTGGATGGCTTTTCTGAGATCCTTTTTGTTGAAGCCCTTCTTTTTGCAGAGCTTTTTTACTAAGTTGACTATCTCGGTTGTAAGTTCATCATCGTCTTCCGAATCTGGTTCTTCTTCTGACTCAGGTTCGGTTCTTCGCTTGATTTTTAACTCACGCGATCTCCCTGTTCCTGCAACCAAAGTCAACCCTTTCTCGGTCGGGCGTGCATTAGTCTGTTCGTGAAGTTCAAATTCTGCAAAAAGTTCATCTAATTTAATGGTAGATAATGTTGGGACCGATGTGCCGCTAGAGGGGGGGTGAATAGCGTCTCACCCAAATCAATGGCTTCCTACGTATTTGTTAGTGCGCAAGCGGAATAATACAATACAAATTACGAATATGAAAGCTAAAGATAAAGAAAAGAACAAGCAAATCAATGCACGTCGATGTAACGTGGTTCGGAGATGATGCTCCTACTCCACGGCTGTCCGTAAGGTGGACGATCCCTCAATCCGTCGGTGGATTAGTCCCCGGAAACTCCGGCTAGCTCAAACCGCTCCTTGTGGGTGGAGAAACCTCACCACAACTTCAACCAAGAACACTTGGACACAAGAGATCCTTGAGCACTTTGGTGACTACTAATTAGGCTTTAACCAAGTCTAATTTCGTCAACCCAAACCAAACTCCCAAGCTTTGGTTTTATAGCCCGCGGGTTGAAATCCCCGCCTACCAGTCGACTGCTAAAACATGCAGTCGACTGACCTCTATGGAAATTCGACCGTTACACCCCAACGGCTCGATTTCACACATTCTGTTCGCTGCCAGTCGACTGCACCAGTCGACTGCTACAGTAGCGCTACAGTACTGCTACAGTAACGCTACAATGCTGCTGCAGTACTGCTACAGTAACCCCTAATTCTAGTATTTTACTCCGAGTACAATCTCTCAGCACTCGTCCCTGCCCGACCAACCTAGACCTAGCCTTCTAGCCTCCTCCATCAGCCTTGCGTCCCTCGGATGCCTCCCCATCCTTCACGTCTTGCCTTCTGGAGCTTCCATCGGCCTTGTCATTGTCGTCGGGTCTTCCTTTTCCAAGAGGTCGCGCCTCCGGGACTTCATCCATTGCCAAGTTACACTTGGACTTACGTTGCCAAGACTACATGCTTGGACTTACACCGCCAAGACTCATCCTTGGACTTTCTTGTTGTACCTGTATCCTGCACACTCACAATGCATATCAAATACAACAATAAACCTAACTTAAACCTTTGCCCAAACATCAAAACCTAGGGTCACTAGATTGCTCCAACAATCTCCCCCTTTTTGATGTTTGGCAAACCGTTTAAGTTAGGGAAATAATATATCAATAATAATGCAAATAAACATGCAATCTACACATGCATAAATCATGGAACCTAATCCTAGGCTTCCCCTTCACCTAAGCTCCCCCTTGAGTTAGGATTTATTGCAAAGGTAAACTTCTCCCCTTTTGCTAATAAATGAGCAATCGCTCCCCCTTCACCTAGGCTCCCCCTTGAGCTAGGATTTCTTGCAAAGGTATGCAAGTTTCCCACTTAAACCTAAACTTCTCCCCCTTTGCCATACATAAAAAAAAAACTCCAACAATATCCCAATTATTGGACTTTTTGACCTCTAATGACCATAAACATCATGTATTAATCCCCCATAAGATTACATACATGTTCACCACTCTTTTGGTCATTTTCTAATGCTTGAAAAACATTTTCAGACCGTATCAGTCGACTGCAAGAAGTACCAGTCGACTGCCCCCATGAAAACGAGCTTACAGGGACATTATGTGCCCGTGAACAGTGTTACCAGTCGACTGGTACACTATTCATGAAAAAATCAGCCTTTTCTGGTCAACTTCAGAAATACGCCAGAAATTCCACAGACATCCAAAAATTCCCAAATTTTGTGGAGAGGTCTATTATATCAATATCTACTTGGGAAAAATATATATAAAAATATATCTATCACCAATCCCAAGATTGACACAAAACACAAAACTAGCTAAAAAGTTCAATTGAACCTTGACCTAAAGTCCTAGTTTTGGTTTCCTCTTGATGTATTTGCTCATACTAAACCATAATGCATCACTAGCATTAGTTTATATGACATCTATACATCAAAAACTAATTTTCATGCAATATGAACCCAATTCATATTTCTATGCATGAAACTCAACTCAATTGTGCCAACCCACTATGTTAGAGACTTAAGTCCGTCTCCTAACCACTTGGCACATTTGATAACCCATCTACCATGGGTCCCAAAGGCTCTTCCTAACCTTAGGAATCTTAACCTTAGTCACCTCCCTTGGTGACTCATCCACTATAGCTAGGTCACTTCGATTCACCTCGGATGACACTTGGCCTACTAAACTCACCTTCTTAACCTAAGACACCTTGTCTTTGATTAATTTCTTCTTGTCCTTAATCTTGGAAACCTCATCCTTGCTATAATTATATGCTACCCTAGCATATTCCTTCTTATTGGCCTTGGATGACTCTCTCTTGTCCTTGGTAACACCTCCCATACCAATGTCATGTGCTACCTTAACATTTGACGTCCTTTTGGTCTTGGAAAAGATTTTTATGTTTTAAAGGAGTAACTCCCCCTAAAAACATGGTTAAACTTCTATCATTGCACCAACAATGACTTGGGGTTCCTAAATAATTAGGAAAACCAAAACTTGAAGTTTTGAGGTTAAAAATTCAATAATGAAACTAACCTCAACTGAAACTTCACTTTGGTTTTTCTTAACCAAACCATACTTGTTTTCATCATGAAAACTCACGTAGACATTATTTAGGGTATACTTTATCAAGGAAAAATAATTTTCTATGAAAATACTTCCTATTTTCAAAGATTGACACAAATTTGAAAACTCTTGAAAACTTCAATGTTTTCTCCTAGTTTGTGTCTAACTTTCCAATGATGATTACTATCAAAAGATAGTCTTCACCAAGGTTTTTCAAAAGTATTTTGAAATCTTTTTCAAAACCAATATCCAACCACGTTCTTTGGGCTCAATGCACATGACTTGTACATTAGCTTTCCCAATGATTGGAAGACACATAACTATGTGTTTTGATGAACCTAAAACTCAACAAGATGCACTAGATCAACATCTTGAGTTTAGTTCACCATCTTGACATCTCACTTGTATCTAACGTGTATTAAAACACATACAAGTCACCTTATAGTTCTTTGTGAGATGTATTTTTGATCTTGCCCTAAACTAAGGGATCATGCATCTCTATCTAGGCATTGTAAAAATCATGATCATCCATCTAGGATGCCACTTGATATAATCCCTCTTGTTGGGATATTTACCATTTATAATAAATGCCATTTGTCCTTAAATAACAAGGAAATTAAAGTAATGCATGATGTTACATGATATACATCAAAATAAGCAATTTTCAAAATGAAAAGCAAACTATAGCTACATGATGTATGTATGACATGACATGGTATTTTTATATTTTTCATAATGAAATATGAATGCTAAATATAAATATGATGTCATGACATATGATGGGAAAATAAAACATGGCAAGTTAGCATAAATAAAATTTACCTAGATTACCTATCTAAGTATTCTTAATCCTAGCTAACTCAAAATTTAACCCTAGATTGCCCAATTTCATCAAGAAAATATCAAACCCCAACTTGACATTTCTTTGATCTCTTGATTTATTTATGCCAATTAAAATTAAGCACATTCCTCAAATTTTGGCATATTTATCCTTCCAAAGAGATAATCACCTTATATTTTGAGTCCCGGATTTGCCCTTGGCTCCCTAGGAACATACCAAAATCCCAACTTGGTAGTTCATATGATTCTCCTAATTTTGCCAATTTAATTCACACATAATTCCTTAAGATTTGGCACGTGTTACTCTTTCCAAGAGTGACAATTTGGATTAAGGTTTACATTTCCCTTAATTCCATAATAAAATGTCGAATTCCAAATTTGGCATTACTTTGCTTCTCTCAAGTGTGTCAATTTAAATTAGATTCAACTCCTCAAACTTTGACACATATATTACTCTTTCAAAGAGTAACCCCATAATCCTTTTCATTTTCAAAAGTTAACAATAACCTTGAAAATGCTCTCAAGTGTCAACTTTAACAAGGTTGGGTTAACTACCCTTCCAATTGGAGTTGACACTCTCTAAACCCATTTAGGGTGTAGAGAATATGCTCCTAGGAACCCAAAACCTATTGGTGCTCCTTGGATGCTCTAGGTACTCACTAGGGATGACTTCCCTAGATACCTTCCTAAGGATCTTTCTAGGCTTCTTAGAAGCCTTGGTCACTTCTACTAGGTCACTTCTAGGAATAACTTCCCTTGTAACCTTCTTTGTGACTTTGTTAGACTTCTTAGAAGTCTTAGTCACATTGGTTTTGCCAAAAGTACTTTTAGGGATTCCTTCCCTAGTATCTTTAACTTGACCTCTAAACCTAGGGTTGGTCCCATAACTATATGGAACCCTATGAAAGGAAGTCACATCCTTCTTGGCTTTAGATTTGTATCCCAAACCTCTATAGTCATTGGATGACTCTTGTCTAGCTTTTCTTAGGTTATGCTCATTTTGACCCCTAAGAATATTTTCCATTCTTGCTAGGGTTCTTTCTAAATTATCAAGTCTTGACCTCAAGACTTGGTTTTCCATCACTAAATCCATAGACTTGGATTTTTCTTGACCCCTATGAGCATTTCTATATCTAGGCATATATCTATAATCCTTAGAGTTATTGCTTAAATTGTTATCTACCTTCCTAGCCTTAGGTGTGATAAATCTAGCATGAGGAGGAATATATTTACCCTTAGTGCCATCATGCTTCCTACTTTCATGATAATTAGCATTAAAATGATAAGGATTATTTCTAGCATGCTTTTTATCATATGTCAAAGGAATAGGTTCATTGAATGATACCTTGGTTTTTACCTTGGAAGCTCCTCTTAGACTTGTGCTTCCTCCTTTGACTTTAGTTGGCTTCTTCCCTTTAGGACATTGACTTCTATAATGTCCTCTTTGATTGCATGAGAATCACACAATATGCTCCTTATTCTTCTTCCTACAACTCATATTAGTTTCTAAATTAACTTTAGTGAGTTTAGGGTTTACCTCCTTTACCTTCTTGAGCGAAGGACACCTACTCTTGTAGTGCCCCATCTTATCACACTCAAAACATTTGATGTGATCCTTTGTGCTCTTCTTGGTAGTTGAGATAGAGGGTTGAGCTTCCAAGATCTCCTCTTCCTCGGATTTCTCTTCTTCCTCTTCACTTGAAGATGTGGATGATTCCTCCTCATCTTCCTTCTCCTCCTCGAATGTTGAACTTATGTCAACATTCGATTGGTCCTTCTCTTCTTGGACCAATGAGCCCTTCTCCTTGGGCTTCTCCTCTACTTGGATTTGTGTAGGGTTCTCATGATGGACAATGATCTTTTTCCAAAGATCACATGCACTTGTGTATTCACCTACACTCAAAAGGATGTTAGAAGGTAATAGATTTAACAAGATTTTTGTTACCTCCTTATCGGCCTCCGCTTGTTCCCGTTGCTCTTCGGTCCAATACCGAGGTCGGAGGCATTTACCCTTCTTGTCCGTAGGAGCTTCAAATGGGTCACTCAAGACAACCCATTGGTTCCAATCCATTTAGAACCATGTCTCCAACCGCTTCCTCCAATAATTGAAGTCTTCTTTGTCGTACGGAGGTGAAATTTGGATATCCCATCCGAGCGGTCCTTCGGACTCCATCTTCTTCTTCCTCTAGCTTCTTGCTCTCTTGGCGGTTAGTCCGTAGAAGAGCGTCCTCGCTCTGATACCACTTGTTGGGACCGATGTGCCGCTAGAGGGGGGTGAATAGCGTCTCACCCAAATCGATGGCTTCCTACGTATTCGTTAGTGCGCAAGCGGAATAATACAATACAAATTACGAATATGAAAGCTAAAGATAAAGAAAAGAACAAGCAAATCAATGCACGTCGATGTAACGTGGTTCGGAGATGATGCTCCTACTCCACGGCTGTCCGTAAGGTGGACGATCCCTCAATCCGTCGGTGGATTAGTCCCCAGAAACTCCGGCTAGCTCAAACCGCTCCTTGTGGGTGGAGAAACCTCACCACAACTTCAACCAAGAACACTTGGACACAAGAGATCCTTGAGCACTTTGGTGACTACTAATTAGGCTTTAACCAAGTCTAATTTCGTCAACCCAAACCAAGCTCCCAAGCTTTGGTTTTATAGCTCGCGGGTTGAAATCCCCGCCTACCAGTCGACTGCTAAAACATGCAGTCGACTGACCTCTATGGAAATTCGACCGTTACACCCCAACGGCTCGATTTCACACATTCTGACTGCTACAGTAGCGCTACAGTACTGCTACAGTAACGCTACAATGCTGCTGCAGTACTGCTACAGTAACCCCTAATTCTAGTATTTTACTCCGAGTACAATCTCTCAGCACTCGTCCCTGCCCGACCAACCTAGACCTAGCCTTCTAGCCTCCTCCATCAGCCTTGCGTCCCTCGGATGCCTCCCCATCCTTCACGTCTTGCCTTCTGGAGCTTCCATCGGCCTTGTCATTGTCGTCGGGTCTTCCTTTTCCAAGAGGTCGCGCCTCCGGGACTTCATCCATTGCCAAGTTACACTTGGACTTACGTTGCCAAGACTACATGCTTGGACTTACACCGCCAAGACTCATCCTTGGACTTTCTTGTTGTACCTGTATCCTGCACACTCACAATGCATATCAAATACAACAATAAACCTAACTTAAACCTTTGCCCAAACATCAAAACCTAGGGTCACTAGATTGCTCCAACAGATAAGTCCTTGGAGACCTTGTAGGCATCTACCATGGATGCCCACAAGGTGTTCCTTGGAAAGGCGTTTAGAGAATACCTTATGATGTCCCGGTTGTCTACCTTCTGTCCAATTGCATGAAGACCATTGAGCAGATCTTGAATCCGGGCATGGAGTTGGGCAGCTGTTTCACATTCCTGCAATTTGATGTTAAATAATTTATTAAAAATTAAGTCTCTTTTACTTACTTTGGTGTCGGATGTCCCTTCGTGAAGTTCAATTAGTTTCTCCCACAACTCTTTGGTACTGTTGAAGGGGCCGACGCGGTTGAGTTCTTCTTTTGATAGGCCACACTGGAGGGTGCATGTTGCCTTGACATTAGCTTCCACTTTCTTGATCAAAGTTACATCCCAGTCCTTGTACGGTAGTGGTTTGCCGGCGCTGTCAGATGGTAGTTTGAATCCGGTTTTGACAATCATCCAGACTTCAAAGTGAGTCTGGAGATATGCCTCCATCCGACCTTTCCAGTACCCGAAGTCGTCTCCGGTGAATAGCGGAGGGCGGGCAGTACTGTAGCCTTCTTGAAGGGCCATTTCAGTTTTACCTAAAGCAAAAAACAACAAAAAAAATGTCCCAGGACTTGGTCCTGGCTTAGTAGTGCGGTAAGGAAAAAAAAGGATCATGAACTCGGGTGGTGTTGACCAATTCCGAGAAAAACCAATTCGAGGGAAAAAGAATTAGAATATAGCTATGAGGCTAAATTCTAATTGACTCCGAAAGTAAAAAAAAATACCACGAAAAAATATTTTGAATGGTGGTTGCACCGATTCAAAATGACCCCGCTCTGATACCAATTGATGGATCGAAAGCGCTAGAGGGGGGTGAATAGCGCTCGTGGCTATTTTAACATTTTTCGAAAATCGTAAAAGAGTTACGCAGCGGAAAGTAAAAGCAAACACAACAGACGCAGATGTTTTACTTCGTTCGGAGCCTATGGCGACTCCTACTCGAAGGCCCGCGGTCCTTGACCGCTTTCGGTGGGCAACAACTATATATCGGAAAGATTACAATTTGAATTACAATTAATAAAATAAGTAAACTAATACCGACAACAAAAGATCGAAGAGTTTGAGCTTCGGGTTGTCGACGTCGAGTAGTAGCACTTCAAGGTCGTCTCGTTGGCAGCACTTCACAGAAGAAAGCTTAGAATTCGTTGTCTCTTTGGCTGCACCCTCGACCCTCTTTTTATATGACATTCCGGGCGCCTGGAGTGTGACGTGGTCAACCAACTAGGATGCTCCATGTGGCGAAGTCGCGGCAGGGATAAATGTTGGTCCCGGGCGCCCGAACCTCCTTTTTCCAGGAGCTGCTTCTCCTGCAAAACAAGGTTAGTCCAAGCAATTGCATACCCTGCAAGACAATGTTAGAATCTGATAATTCATAAGTAAAAAGGAGCTGACAGTCTTCGGACTGTCCGAATCTGACTTCGGATTTCCTACCGGAAACCCTAGGTCGACCCAACGCCTACTGTTCCCTCTACGGGGAAGGCGTCCTCACCTACTCCCCTCAGGAGAGATTACCTGATGCCAGTCCGGTCCTCCAGACCGACTGGACTTTCCGCCTAGGGTTACCACCCCCTAGGACCTAGGGTTACCGCCCCCTAGGGTTTTTCTCCACCTAGGGTTACCACCCCCTAGGACCTAAGGTTACCGCCCCTTAGGGTTTTCCCTCACCTAGGGTTACCGCCCCCTAGGACCTAAGGTTACCACCCCTTAGGATTTTCCCTTTGCCTAACCGCAGCTAGGACTTTCCTGAAACACTCATTCAAACATGTTAGATCACACCAAACCTTAACTTTGAATCCTTTGCCATTATCAAAACTCAGGTTCGATCGTCGGATGCTTCTCGCACCAACAGCCCATGTGTAGATGCAAGGCCTTAATGTTGCTGCATGACGGTCTTCGGGTCAGGGGATTTATAGTCGCCAGTCCGACTCTGGAGTTTAACGTCGTTGCTCGACGGTCTTCCGAGCGGGGTATTTATGGTCGGCGCTTCGACCCTAGAGTTTAACGTCGCCGCTCAACGGTCTTCCGAGCGGGGTATTTATGGTCGCCGCTTCGACCCTAGAGTTTAACGTCGCCGCTCGACGGTCTTCGGGCCGGGGGGTTTATAGTTGCCGGTTTGACTCTAGAGTTTAACGTCGCCGCTCGACGGTCTTCCGAGCGGGGTATTTATGGTCGCCGCTTCAACCCTAGAGTTTAACGTCGCCGCTCGACGATCTTCGGGCCGGGGGGTTTATAGTCGCCAGTTCGACTCTAGAGTTTAACGTCGCCGCTCGACGGTCTTCCGAGCGGGGTATTTATGGTCGCCGCTTTGACCCTAGCGTTTAACGTCGCCGCTCGACGGTCTTCCGAGCGGGGTATTTATGGTCGCCGCTTTGACCCTAGAGTTTAACGTCGCCGCCCGACGGTCTTCGGGCCGGGGGGTTTATAGTCGCCGGTTCGACTCTAGAGTTTAACGTCGCCGCTCGACGGTCTTCGGGCCGGGGGGTTTATAGTCGCCGGTTCGACTCTAGAGTTTAACGTCACCGCTCGACGGTCTTCCGAGCGGGGTATTTATGGTCGCCACTTCGACTCTAGAGTTTAACGTCGTCGCTCGACAGTCTTCGGGCCGGGGGATTTATAGTCGCCGGTTCGACTCTAGAGTTTAACATCGCCGCTCGACGGTCTTCCGAGTGGGGTATTTATGGTCGCCGCTTCGACCCTAGAGTTTAACGTCGCCGCTCGACGGTCTTCGGGCCGGGGGGTTTATAGTCGCCGGTTCGACTCTAGAGTTTAACATCGCCGCTCGACGGTCTTCTGAGTGGGGTATTTATGATCGCCGCTTCGACCCTAGAGTTTAACGTCGCCGCTCGACGGTCTTCATGGAGTTTTTCCGTTCGGCACCAAATGCTCATATCCTTTGTCTTTTTTAATCTCTACTCCTGCAACCAAAGGATACAGACGAACGGAGCATACATGAAATAGATTACACTGGCGCACCTTTTACCCAGCACGGTACGGCTGGAGGTGGTTTCCGCTCCATGGTCGTTCTAGTCGTCGTCCATCCTCATCTTCAAGGTAGTAGGCACCCGATCGGAGCTTCTCGACGACTTTGGAGGGGAAGGCATGTGATCCTGAGCTGCCTTGCATGCGTCTTCCTTGCCCTGTTGGAGTCACCTCCAATTGGTCCACCAGCGATGATATTGATTTCTCCTCGGGACGTGTTGCTTATATTCTCCTCCTCCCGAGCGGATGGCCTGGGACGCTCGTGCAATGCCCGAGGTTGAGTCCTAGGTTGCTGATGATGTTGCCGCTAGGGGATTCTCTTTCTACACGCTGACTAGGGCTCTGGTGTTGGTGTCACCGGTCGGGCGAAGGTGATCGGCGACGATAGTTCCTCGGCGTAGGATGAGCGATTGGGGGAAGGCTCCGACAATCGCGTGTGTTGTGGGTTGTTGATTGTTGGAGTGAACAAAATATGGGAGTCCATACCTTCCCTCTTGGCTTAGGCCGATCAGCCGCTACTTGTTAAACGACGTACGACCTTGCTTGCTGATGAGGCAGGACTGCTTCCTCTCGAGGTCCTCTAGGTGGATGGTAGCTAGTGGGTCGCTTCCGCTCGGCTGAGGCCGGTGGCTCAGATGGTGCTTTCTTCCTTCTGGCCGCCTGTGCTTCCTCTACGTTGATATATTCATTAGCCTTGTGCAACATATGGTCGTAGTCGCGAGACGCCTTTCTGATGAGCGAGTGGGAGAAATCACCGTCCACAAGCCCCTGTGTGAACACGTTCATCATAGTTTCTGAAGTGACCGTTGGGATGTCCATGGCCACCTGGTTGAAGCGCTGGATGTAGGCTCGGAGTGACTCCTTCGAGCCTTGTTTGATGGCGAACAGACTGACGCTGGTCTTCTGGTAGCGCCTGCTGCTCGCGAAATGATGGAGGAAAATCATGCGAAATTCTTTGAAGCTCGTGATCGATCCGTCCGGCAGCCTTCAGAACCATCGTTGCGCCGATCCAGAAAGGGTGGTGAGGAACACCCGGCACTTCACACCATCCGTATATTGATGCAAAGTGGCTGTGTTGTCGAACTTACCCAGATGGTCATCCAGGTCGGTGGTCCCATTGTATTCCCCAATCGCCGGAGGCGTGTAGTGCCTTGGTAGTGGGTCTCTCAGGATGGCATCCGAGAATTGTCTGTTGATCCGCTCAGGTGACATGTCCGCTCGGGGCGCCTTGCCCTTTCTATTGTCTTGAACGGGGGCTTCGTCGGATGAAGATCCTCGGTCGAGGTTGGCCTGAGCGACTTCTGACGGTGTTTAGAATAAAGCCCGATGAAATGGTATCGGGGCGGGCGGGGCTTCCACCTGAGTGTCGGTCGAACCTTTGTTCTAGCTCCATATTGAGAGCTGCTCCGGCCGGTCTTCTGGTGCCGCTCGACCGCCCGATGCCGACGTTGCCTGCTGTGCTATCTGATCGACTTGAGCCTTTTGCTGTTGCTCGACAATCTTTGCCGCTCGCGCTTGGACGAGCGCGTCTAGTTCTTCGGGAGAGAGCGTCACCATGAGTTGGCGTCCAGTTTCTTCCATCGTCTCTACTCGAATTCAGGTATGTTCCCACAGATGGCGCCAATTTGATCCTATCCGAGCGTTGAGTCGACGGACACTAGGGGCGTGGCGCTCTCCGCTGTCTCCGACTGGTGTTGTGGATCTCCAACGGACCTGCAAAGAAGCCGAGCCGGGAAGGAGTTCCCGGCGATGACCCTCCGACGCTCAAGTCAGGCCACGAAGAAGAAAGGAGGCAGAGTAACTGTGGCTACTCTCCACTCGAGGCGTTGGGTCCGAGCGTTGAGTCGACGGACACTGGGGGTGTGGCGCTCTCTGCTGTCTCCGACTGGTGATGTGGATCTCCGGCGAACCTACAAAGAAACCGAGCCGGGAAGGAGTTCCCGGTGACGACCCTCCGACACTCAAATCAGGCCACAAAGAAGAAAGGAGGCAGAGTAACTGTGGCTACAGTGATGAGTGTAGGTGATCGGTGGCCGGCTAGAAGGGGGGGTTGGATAGCTAGGTCACCCCCAACTTCGATTTCTTCTCTACACGGTTAGTTTACGCAAGCGGAAATGAAAACTAAAACAAGAAAGCAATGAGTAAGAACACAAACGCTAACACGATTCTTTTACGTGGTTCGGAGATTGCTTGCTCCTACTCCACGGCGTGTCCTTGAGGTGGATGAGCCATTGATCCTTCGGTGGATCAGTCCCCGGCAATCTCCGGCTTAAGCTTCTCCTTCTCGGTGGAGCAAACCTCTCACAAGGGCACTCTTCCTCTTTACAAGATGGAGTTAGAATTAGGAGGAAGAGAATTGACTTGGGAGCTTTGGGCACAGAATAGGAGTTAAACTACCAGCATCAGTAACCTCCCTAATGCCCCAAAGCTCCCCTTAAATAAGAGGAGAGAGTTGATCACTAATCAACTCACACCCCGACACCAGTCGACTGGTCCAAGCACCAGTCGACTGGTGTGCCGTTGGACCCAGCCAACGGCTCTCTGCAGAAAGCCAAATCCTGCCAACGGCTATGTACTAGTCGACTGGTCTCAGGACCAGTCGACTGGTCCCCATAGTTGACTGGTCCCATTACCAGTCGACTGGTCCCAGTACATTCACTCCTCTCATCCTTTCCGGAGTCGCCTTTGAAGTCCTCTTCTTCAGCCTTCGTCCCTCAGATGCACCGGAGCCCGCGGCTCCTCTCCGTGTCATCCTTCACGCTGCCTTGAAGTCCACTTCCCTCGGCTCCACTCCATTGCTCCTCGTCCGGTGGTCCCTCGGATGTCTTCCACACCATCCTTCACCAACTCAAGGATCCGAGCCCTTGGATGAGTTTCTCATACTTGGCCGTACCAAGTTCTCATGTGTTCCACCAAGTCCTGCAAGACTCAAGCACATATCAAATACATATGAAAGTCTAACTTAAACTCTTTGACACACATATCAAAACCTAGGTCGATTGCACCAACAATCTCCCCCTTTTTGATGTGTGGCAATATGTTTAAGTTAGGCATAAATAACAACTTTGAAAATTTTGAAGTAATATGTAAACATGAAGCATAAAACCCAAGCTCCCCCTTAACACATGCTTTCAACCTTAATTTTCAAAGATTTTCACACAAGTAAATCAAGTAGGTTAGTTCCTAACTTAACCTTCCCTTTTCTCCCCCTTTGACACCATCAAAAATATTGTACCAGACACGTACACATACTATGGTATCAATTTCATAACCCTTAGAGTGTTGGAAGGCAGGTACCAGTCGACTGATACATGCTGAGCTCGAATTTCAGCCTTCTGAGGCCAACTTCAGAAATACATAAAAAATTTCAAAAAATTTGAAAAATCATGAAATTTTGAACACATATTTCTTGACATGTTCTTTAACAAGGAAAAATATGTTTTCATGAAACGTCAAAGTATTTTTAAAATTTTGACCAAATCTCAAAAATCTCAAAACCATGCAAGTTTGTATCAATTTAAAACCCAGTTTTGCACTCATATGTTTTAATATAGCTATACCATAGTAAATAAAACATAGGATTGTTTTCAAAACATTTAAAATATCCAACTATGATCAATGGGCAAGATGTCCATTAATTAAACATTTACTTTCCCCATAGTTGGTCTATGATTACTAACTATATGATACAATTCATAACTCATCAAAATGCCATAAGCATAAGTGAATTATTTGTATCATCCTATTATCTCACATTTATGGTTAGAAAACAATGCAAGTCATTGTGAGATAAAGGTAACCTTTACTTAGCCCTTTCAATCATGAATTTCTATCAAGGCTAACCAAATATTCTCCCCCTTAAGGTCTCAAGTCAACCATTTTTCAAGGATTTGAGTTATGATTTTAATGGTTGACTAACCTAAAATCCTCTAACCCTTGAGGATTGATTTTGGCAACCAATAGAAATTCTTTCTAATTGGGTTAACCAAATATTCCTTGGGAATCCATTTTCTATCTATAGTCTTGGTTTTTGATTAACCCCTAGCAAGTAGACAATGGTAGGTCTTTTCATTGTTGGGTTCCTTGTATCCTAATCCATTTTTCTTAAAACTTGCCCTTTGGCTCCCAATAATCATGTTTAGGGTTTTAGAGTCAATTTCAAATTTTCTAAGGGCATTGGTAAGGAATTCTACCTTTTTCTCTTAATTTTCTATTTTCCTCTTCTAAACATGAATCATTTGAACTTGTAGAGGAAGAAATAAGCATATCATTGTTCTTAGAACACATAGATTCTAATTTTTCTTCAAGACAAATAATATCATGTTTCAAAGATTTATTTTTCCTTTTTGCCTTGAATAAATCCTCATTTGTGCTTTTAATAATTTTAACCAAAACATGGGGAGGAAGATTGTGTACCTCACTTACCGAGAAGTCCGAATTCGAAGTTTGACCTCCCCCTTCACTTGAGCTTCCCTCTTCATTTTCACTTGAGCTCTTTCCTTCTTCTCTTTCGGATGAGGTGGAGGCTATATCATCAATTCCCATTAGAGCAAAATGACTACATGGTGCTCTTCTTCCTCCGATGATGATGGATCATCCCATGTTGCTTTTAGGTTGTGAGCCTTTTTCCCTTTTCTTTTGTCTTCTTCTCCTCCCTCTTCTTCCCTTCCTTCTTCTTCAAGAGAGGGCAATCATCTCTTTGTTAGGATGTATACTAAAAGCCTAGCTTTTGGTATAAACATTTATTTAGAAATAAGAATCACATTGGTCAAATGTCTACATTTATGATAAATGTAGTTGTTCAATTAATTTATATTGTAGATAACATGGTGTGTGGTGTCACACACAGAAGATCATGTTATCGGTTTCTTATAAATTATAAACAGTAGCTCACGACAAAGATGGAAAGGAACAAACCATTGGAAGGTCGTAGTGTAGTTAGGTATTAGTTTATCTTAACTATATAATTACACTAGTACACTTAGAGTGTATTGAGTAGGACCATTTGAGGTCGTTCCTTTTATACTGACTTAATGAAGGAACAAAGACCTCAGTTATTATGGAAGTGTGTGCTCTTAATCCTAATATAATAACAAGCACATATATTTGATATTTATTTCTTTAATTTATCAATGGGTGAGATTTAGTTCGATGAATCAATAAGCCCGATAAATTGGGAAATGATATCACTTATAGTGTGTGTTGTTGATTATAGAAGGAAACTGTGTCCTAGTGATCTAGGTTGAGAATGCCCCCAAGAGGAGCTCATAAGGATTGTCATGTTAAACTCTGCAGGTGGACTTAGTCCGACATGACGATGAAGTTGAGTGGTACTACTCTTGGAGCTAGATATTAATTAAGTGAGTTGTTAGTAACTTACTTAATTAGTGGACATTTGTTATCTTAAACACAGGGAGACTAACACACTCATAATAAGAAGGAGCCCAAAATGTAATTTGGGATTGGTGCGGTAGTTCAATAATAGTTCTTTAGTGGAATGAATTATTATTGATAAAATTAAGTTGTGTGTTCGGGGCGAACACGGGATGCTTAATTTCATCAGGAGACCAAAACCAATTCCTCCTCTCGGTCCCTATCATAGCCTCTAGTATATAGAGATTTATACCCACCGCATACCCACCTTCTTACCCATCCAATGGGGTCGGCCAAGCTAGCTTGGAACCCAAGCTAGGGCCGGCCAAGACCAAGTGGATGAGCCATGTAGGTGGCCGGCCAAAGCTTGGGTCCCAAGCTTAGGTGGCCAGCCACTAGAATATTAAAAAAGATTTTTATTAAAATTATTTCTTATGTGGATATCATGGTTTAAAAATTAAAAATTTCTTTTTATAGCTTTCTACAAAAGATTAAGAGAAGAGATTAGTCTCTTTCCTTATTTGTAGATTAAAAGGATGGTTTTAATTTTTGGCTAAAACTTTTCTTATTTGTAAATCATCTACATGTTTAAAAGAGAGTTTAAAATTTGAAATCTTTCCTTATTTGTTGATTACAAGGTGGATTTTAAATTTTAAGAAAACTTTCCTTTTTAATCATGTTCATGATTTAAAAGAAAGTTTAAAAATTAAATATTCTCTTTTATAAGTTTCTACAAGAGATTAAGAAAATATTTGATATCTTTCCTTATTTGTATATTAAAAGAGATTTTAATTTTTAGAGATAACTTTCTTTTTATCCACATGTTTAAAAGAAAGATTTTAATTTATTAAATTTTCTTTTTATAAACCAATCATGAAGGGATTAAATTATTGGAGAAATTTTATAAATTTCCGGAAACAAATTAGGAAGTTTTAATTCTTGTTTTAATTAAAACTTTCCTTGATTTGGGGCTTGAGGTGGCCGGCCATTGTATTTGAAAAAGAAAATTATTTTTAATTAAATAATTTTTCCTTTTCAATGTTAAAAGAATTAAGGAAATTTTTATTAAATTTTCCTTATTTGCCAAGACCAAGGATTATAAAAGAGGGGGTAGAGAAGGCTTCATGGTTAATAATCTCTATTCTTTTCCTTCCTCTCCTCTTTGGTTTTGGTGGCCGACCCTATTTCTCTTCTCTCCTCTTGTTGGCCGAAACTTATCTCTTGGTGGAGCTTTTGTTAGTGGTCGGATCAAGGAAGGAGAAGAAGGAGAGAAAGCAAGCCTCGTTTCTAGCATCCCTTGGAGCATGGTGGTGGTAGCCGAACCTCTTCATCCTAGAAGGAGTTTTGATGGCCGAAACTTGCAAGGAAGAAGAAGGTGATTGGTGGTTTCTCATCTCGGAAGATCGTTGCCCACACAACATCCGAGGTTAGAAGAGGAATACGGTAGAAGATCAAGAGGTCTTTCTAGAAAGTATAACTAGTAATTTTTCCTTTCCGCATCATGCTAGTTATTTATGGAAATAATACCAAATACAAGAGGCTTACGATTCTAGTATTTCGAATATGTTTTTCGATGATGTGTTCTTTTGTTTTATTTTTCCTTGTGATTTGATTGTTCTTTTCGGTTAACCTAAAGTTATTTTAGGAAATTAAATATTAGCTTTCCATAAAAGGTTTTGTCTAGTCGGTGGTGGCTGCTCCCATATTCAAGAAGGTCATGTGCCTCGCCACGTCAGTACTGGGAACCAATTATGGAAATTAATATTTAATGGAATTAATAACTTAAGGTGATTTGGGTCGAACGTGTTAAGTTCAGAGATCCAAGTCAAAACCTAAAAGAACAAATAGATTAAGTTTTGGATCAAACATGTTAAGTTCCATAAGCGATCCAAAATTTAATTTAAAAGAACACATGGTAGCTAGGATAAGGTTCAGACCTTTGTACAAAATTTTTATGCAGTGGAACCTCTAGGTTTTCAGTAGCAACCAACAATTGGTATCGAGCTAGGGTTTTGCCTCTGCGTATTTGGTATTAGTTTAATTATGCACATGTCATACATAATTTAGGCGGGATAATAGTAGGATGTGCTAACTTTGTGGATGCAGGATCCAACCATTATGGCTTATAGTTATTATGTGTGTGATTGGACCCTTGGACATGTCAAGGGCATTTTATTGTGTGCATGATTATATTATAAAAGGAGTTGTATTTAGTTTTATTAGGATTTTATTTTTGATCTAGATACATGTACATTCCTTTTATGGAATATAGGATCAAAATGTAAAATTCTATTTATGTCGCGGATTGAATCTTGCAAAGCGTGGAACCTTCTAAGGACCAGAGGCGCAGCGAAACTAGGAGCAAGATGGATGCGACAGCTAGACCCGGTGGCAGTGGCCAAATATGGCAGCAGTTTGGGATGACAACACACGGAGGATAACTAGAGATAAAAGCCATAATAGTTGAAAATTAGATTTTCTATTTATTGCTTTTATATTGTGTTGTGTGTGCATGTTAGTTTACATATTTAGTAGGCTAGCATAGTTAAAATTCCTCATTTATAAATAACTAAGTGGGAGAGGAATTTTTAACTAAATCCCATGGTCTCCATTACTGGTTTGTAAGTGATGCAAACAAGCTTGCGCGTTGGCTCTGAGTGCCTTCCTCCATAATCATGATCATCTCACTCTCTTCCATTTTGTGGTGACGAATTTATTAAAGGCGTGTGATCTTCCCCAACGGAAGGGGCATAATCTTATTAATGGACTTAGTGTCAAGTAATGGTATACACTTAGACACATCTAATAGTATCCTCCCCATCGGAGTCACTGCTATTATTTGTGTGACCAAATGATACCAACTATTAATTTTATTTGTCAAAAAGTTAGGTTGACAAGATAATAAAATTAATGGGTTAAAACCCTCCTTTTACAAATGTTGAATTGGTATACGTCCACACTAACGTGGCATGCAAAATTCACGGTGTTTGAGGTGTTGGTGAATTTAAATAATATTGTTTGAGGAATCAATATTTTTTTTTTAAATTCAAAAGTTTTTGACCAAATATTTGATCAAAGACAGATCAACTATTAATTTTATTCATCATAAAGTAAAGCTGACAAGATAATAAAATTAATGAATAAAATCTCCTCTTCGATTTTGTATATGTCCACACTATCGTGGCATACAAAATTCATGGGGATTTTTAAGGAGTTGATCTTGACCAAATATTTTTGTGATTCTTAGGATTTAAATATTTGTCAATCCCCTAGTAGTCATACTATAGAAAAGGCTTAGTAGTCCCAATTGTAATGATTAGAAATAGGACTTGGACATTAAGGTAGACTGTCTTCTTAGAACTAAGAACAACATAGGTGTATTTAATTCATTAGTTGAAACATGTTTAGTGGTGTTATCTACCAAAACCTGGAGTGTAGATACAGATGTCATTAATCATGTCCGCAATTCATTGCAGGGTTCTAGGAAATCCGGCAACTAAATGAAAATTAAAACACCGTCTACATGGGCACTACTGTAAAAATGGTAGTTGTTGTAGTGGGAGATGTTTATCTTTTGATAAGAATAAAACATGGATTTTTGAGTAATTGTCTTTACGCACCAAGTTTAGAAAGAACTAGTTTTCAGTTTCTAAAATATTCAAAGAACTTGATATTCTGTCTCTTTTAATAACAAAGTTGTTATTAAGAAAAAGAGGGAAGTTATCTGTTCTGGTACGTTGGTTATTTATAAATCTAATAACTCTCACGATGCAACAAATGGAAATTAGTAACACATCTTCTAACTTTAAGAGAAAGTAACCTTCGGAAATGAACCAATTATATCTTTGGCATCTAAGGCTAGGTTATATTAACTTGAGTATGATTCATTGGTAGCTGATGAACTTTTGGGTTCATTAGTAGTGGAAATCTTTCCAACCTGCGAGTCTTACTTGGAAGGAAAAATAACCAAGAAGCTTTCAAGTCTAAGGGGTATGGAGTCAAAGATATGTTGAAATTGGTTCATTCTGATTTGTGTGATCCTATGACTATCCAGACAAGAGGTAGTATTGAATATTTCGTCTATTTTATAGACAACTACTCAAGATACAAATAAATTTACTTAATGTACCGCAAGACTAAGTACTTTGATTAGTTCAAAGAGTACTAGGCTGATGTGGAGAAACGACAAAGTAAAAAGACACTATGGTGAGATCATAGTGGCAAGTACCTCTTGGGAGAATTTAGGAGTTACTTATCAGAAGTAGGGATTCAATCCAAACTAACTGCACCTGGTACACCTCTACAGAATGGTGTAGTAGAAAGAAGGTATAGGACTCTTATGGAAATAAGTAGATTGATGATGAGTTATTTTACCAAATTCATTTTAAGGATATACTCTGGAAACGGAAGTGAACATAGTACCTTCCAAAGTCAGAACTCTCTACTCATATAGAATTGCTGAATATGCGTAAGCTTATTTTGAAGCATATTTGGATTCGGGTAGTCTAGCACATATGCTGAAGAGAGACAATGATAAGTTGGATAGAAATTCACTTGTTTATGGGTTATCCTAGAGAAATGAAAGTAGGTTTATAGTCTTAAAAATTAGAAGGTCATTGTTAGCATCAATGACCAATTTTTAGAAAATGACTATGTAATAAACCATGTGCCCATAAGAAAACTTGTTCTTAAGGAAATAATAAAAGACATGTCTAATCTAGTACCAATTGTACAAGATGAGATACCACAAGAAAACTACAACACGTATCACAAATGATACACAATTGCAGAAAGTGCCTTGTCGTAGAGGGAGGGTTGTTAGGCAACCTAAAAAGATTCATGTTTTGGGAGAGTTTTTGGACTCGATCCCTGGAGGACATGAACCTGATCTCCGGACATATGACAAAGCACTCCAAGTGTAACACCCCAAATTTCATGATTTGGAATCCTAAAAGACCTTATTAAAATCTAGAAATGCTATAGAAAAATTCTAGAGATTTTTAGAAATTTTTAGAGTATTTTTATGTAATTTTTGGAGTTCGTTTAGTATTTTTACCAAGAGGAAGAAGTTTAAAAAAAAAAAAATGTTGAAGCCGGGTTTTGAACCCAAGATCACGGACCCGAACCCGAGTCTTAACAAACTCAGCCTAACCAGCTAGTCTGCGAGTATTTTGTTAATCAAGAAGGGAATAAAATGTATATAAGGTAGAAGTTAGTAACGGAGAATAAGAGGAAAATGGTGTGCAGCGAGAATCGAACTTGCAATCTGTGGCTTCGAGCAAAACCCGCCTGACCGGCTGCGCCCGCGGGCTGTATTAGCCTAGGAGGGAGAGAAAAATATTTAAGGTATAGTAATTAATAAAAATTTTAGTTATAAGAAAAAGGCTCGGCTGAGGATTTGAACCCATGACCTGGGGTTTGGCGGAAACACAACCAACCAACGGTTCCACGAATATTTCGTGAAAAGGTAAGGAGCGAAATAATCTTTAGCCATAACAAAATACCTAGGTATTATAAAGAGGGATAAGTCGATGTTATCCCGTGACCTAATTCCTTCTCCTCTTCCCTCCTCACGTCTCTCTTCTGCGCGCGACGGCCGTGCTCGGGCGGAAGGCAAGGAAGGTTAGGGCTTCACTCCGGCGGCCGATTGAGGGAGTTTTTCGAGAGTTCTCCACCTCCTCACGATCCTTTCGTCGAGGAGAGCTTGTGGGCACGAAGAGGAGCCAGATTGTTCTGTTCTCCACAAGCCCTAGAAGCATTAGAAGCCTTCTTTTCGGTTGTAAGTCCAAGAACGCTAGGTAAGTCGCTACTCACCTGCAGTATGATAGCTCCGATTGTTCCTTTCCTTTTTCCCGAAAGCTTTGGGTCAGATTGTAGGTGCTTTGTGCTTTTGAACGGATTCTATGCTACTTAGTTTCATGCTATGTGATGCGGCTTTACTTCGTCGTAGTGGTTTTGATCCCATGGGACAGATTTGAGAAGTCTTTGAACCCGATTTGCTTTCCTTGCACTACTCCTACTAGATGTTTTTTGGTTGAGAATAGTTTAGATTTGTTTCTTTAATGCATCTTTAAGTTTCAATTCAGCAAGTTGACTTCTTGAGGATTCTATTGCTTTATATAAGTATGAGATTTCAGTTTCAGATTTAGTTTCTTATGCTTCCTTAATTAGTTAGAACAACCCATTCCTCTTGTGCTATATGATGAACAAGAACAACCCATTAATCCTATACTAGTTTTAGAGCTTGCATGCAGATTTGATGCATTTTAAGGATATGCTGCTTTGTGTTCCTTGCATTGTTTAAATAACAGAGATTTAGAACTGAAAAAGAAAAAAGTTGTAAGTATAACAAGTTTTTAAGCATATAGTGATTTCTGTAATAACCTTGAAACCATGAATTGAGATAGATATCATATTGATTGATTTATGGGAAGAAAATGCTTAGATTTAAGGGATTGTTAGATTTTGAAAAGATGATGATCAAATGTTGATGACGTAAATTAAGGATGGAAACTTTACCTTCGGATTTAGTCATAAAGAATTTTGGAAGTGCTAGAGTTTCAAGTTCTAACAAGTTTAGACCTTTTTAGTGTTATTTAATGGGCAAGGACAGCCCTTGTTAAAGTATAAGTATTAGTTCTAGCTATGAAATGGGCACAAACAACCCCACTTTGGAGTTTCTGTTTAGATGTTTTATTACGGTTTTAAGAAGCATGATCAGCCTTGTTTTTTTTTAGCATGGCAAATTTAGTTTCCGTGCATTGATAAGCATGAACAGCTACTCTTTAAGTGTATAATGCAGAATTTTAGTATGCAGATTTTTCTAAGCTAGTATGCAGATTTCTGTTAAGCTATTATGCAGATTTTTATTAAGTTAGTATGCAGATTTCTGTTAATCTATTATGCAGATTTTTATTAAGCTAGTATGCAGATTTCTGTTAAGCATTAGTGCAGATTTTTGATAAGTATTGTATGTGCAGATTTCTTTTGTATTCTATGCATGATTATGTGTTACATAGTTAGTTTCATTCATAGATGCATACGAAAGATACCCTAACAGTATTTTGGGTTTAAGAAAAGTATAAGAAAGATAAAGAAAAATATAAGAAAGATAAAGAAAAGTATAAGAAAGATAAAGAAAATAAAGAAAAGGTCGAGGCCTTAAGTAGATCCCAAAGTCGAGACTTTAGGGATTTTTGACACCTAAAGTGTCTATTAAAATGCCAAGGCATTTAAAGAAGAAGTAATTAAGATTATAAGTATTTTACTTTTAAGAAGAGGCTAGTACCCGACTTCCGAGGTTGTCGTTAAACAAATCCAGGTGTCCAATTCCGAGGTCTTGGCCCTGGTAGACCGAGGTATGCTCTTTTAGGATTGGTAGCTCGCTACCCCAACCTATTAGGGAACGTGCATAAGATGGTACTATGCCTGGGCCCAAGAAGAAGTTGATTATTATTTTGAAGTATTATAAGTATAAGTTTTTGAACAAGTAAAAGAAGTTTCACATAAGTATTAAATAATAAGTCTAAAAGCAAGTGAAATAAGATTTAGAAGATGTTTAGAATTCAGTAAGTTTAGCTTTCTTTATACTAGCATGATCGTATAGCTTTGCTTTACATGTTTAGTCTTTTAGTATGTTTCTTTTACTAGTAGATGAGCATGAGTAATTTTCCTTTTGAGCATTCAGTTTTAGATTTCAGTATATCCTCATACATATCGAGATTTTGTGAGTTAGATAGCGCTTACTAAGCAAATTTTGCTTATAGACTACACTTCCTCTTACTGCAGATACAGGAAAGGAAAAGATATAGAAAGGAAGGCGACAAGGAGGTGTTCGAAGGATGTGTGATGCTGGGACTATGGAAGCCTTGGGACTAGGAAAGAAGTTTTAATTTTAGTTTCCGCATTTTAGTTATTGTAAACATTTGAGATTATTCTGTTTAGATTGCATGTAGGATGAGTTCAGTTTAGTAAGTAGATAATTGTGTGTTTGATACTTATTTAACTGCGTGGTTGATTGATATGTGTTCCAGCCGCTTGTGGCTGAGTATATTATATTATGTATGTCAGTTTAAGGTCACCGGTACAGGGGAGACTCTGTCGAAATTTTTCAGTAGGGTTTCCATGTGATTTTTAATCATACCGGTTAAGTAGAGTTAGTAGTTAAGTAACGGTCACTCTTAGAGAGTAGTAGAGTAGTAAGAAGGGTGGTCGTTACACCAAGATAAAGATGCAATATCTTGGCAAAGAGTAATGAATAACAGAATTAGAATATATGTATTCTAATAAAATCTGGAAGCTTGTAGAACCACCAAATGGTGTAAAAGTCGTTGGGTATAAAAAGGTCTATAATAGGAAAAGAGGGATAGACAGGAAGGTAGAAACTTTCAAAGAAAGGCTAGATGAAAAAGGAAACTTTTTCACTGGTAGTCATGCTTAAGTCTATCCGGATTCTTTTATCTAAGTGGATGTCAAGACAGCATTCCTTAATGGAAGTCTTGAAGAAAGCATCCATATAAAGCAACCAGAAGAGTTCATTGCAAAGGGCTAAGAGCATCTCGTGTGCAAGCTCAATCAGTCTATGGACTGATACAAAGCTTCAAGGTCTTGGAACATCCAGTTTATCAAAGTAATCTAGACCTATGGATTTATTGAGTAAACGGATAAGTCTTGTGTATACAAAAGGTGTGATGGAAACGTGGTGGTATTTCTTGTACTATATGTAGATAACATTTTTGGTAGTTGGAAACAATATCAAAATGTTGTCAGAAGTAAGGGTATGGTTGTCCAAATAATTTGATATAAAGGACTTGGGAGAATGTATATATTTTTGAGATCAAAGTAATAAGGGATTGCAAGAAAAATAATATATTTTACTTATTCGAAGCTTGATACATCGGAAAAAATCCTTGCTTGTTTTAAGCATGCAAAACTCCTAGAAAGGTTTCTTACCTTTTAAGCATGGAGTGTCTTTATCTAAAGAGATGTCTCCGATGACATCAAAGGAGATTGAGGACATGTAGGCAGTTCTTTATGTTTCGGCAGTTAGACAACCTAATGTATGCTATGCACGAGATCAGAAATCTGTTTGCCAAGGGCATAGTTAGCAGATGTCAAAGTAACCCTAAACAAGGACATTGGACTGCAGTAAAGCATATATTAAAGTACCTTAGAGGCACTAGAGATTATATGCTAGCTTACAAGGCAATTAATTTGGTTCCTGTAGGTTGCACAGATTTTTGACTTCCAATCGGATAGGGACAATAATAAGTCGACCTCGGGGTTTTTGTGTTTACTTTAGGAGGAAAAGTCATAACTATGGAAGAGTGATAAGCATAGGTGTTTTTCTGGACTTCATCATAGAAGCTGAGTATATGACAAGCCTCTGAGATAGCCATAAAAGCTGAATGACTCAATAACCTCAAGATAGACTTAGATATGATTTCTGGTTTGTCCAAAGATTATTACAATTTATTGTAATAATGTTGGTGCAGTAGCAAACTCGAAGAAACCATAAGTCTATAAGACAAGTAAACACAATAGAGCGCAAGTACCACCCAATACGAGAAATCGTATAAATGAGGAGAAGTTGTTGCCGCCTAGATTGCATCAGGTGATGACCTATAGATCCTTTCACTGAGGTCCTTAAGGCAAGAGCTTTTGATGAGCATGTTGAAGGGTTAGGAATCAGATGTATGGCAGCAGATATAGCAGCTTAGTCTTTTAGTATAAGTGGGAGATTGTTAGGATGTATACTAAAAGCCTAGCTTTTGGTATAAACATTTATCTAGAAATAAGAATCACATTGGTCAAATGTCTACATTTATGATAAATGTAGTTGTTCAATTAATTTATATTGTAGATAACATGGTGTGTGGTGTCACAGGAAGATCATGTTATCGGTTTCTTATAAATTATAAACAGTAGCTCACGACCAAGATGGAAAGGAACAAACCATTGGAAGGTCGTAGTGTAGTTAGGTATTAGTTTATCTTAACTATATAATTACACTAGTACACTTAGAGTGTATTGAGTAGGACCATTTGAGGTCGTTCCTTTTATACTGACTTAATGAAGGAACAAAGACCTCAGTTATTATGGAAGTGTGTGCTCTTAATCCTAATATAATAACAAGCACATATATTTGATATTTATTTCTTTAATTTATCAATGGGTGAGATTTAGTTCGATGAATCAATAAGCCCGATAAGTTGGGAAATGATATCACTTATAGTGTGTGTTGTTGATTATAGAAGGAAACTGTGTCCTAGTGATCTAGGTTGAGAATGTCCCCAAGAGGAGCTCATAAGGATTGTCATGTTAAACCCTGCAGGTGGACTTAGTCCGACATGACGATGAAGTTGAGTGGTACTACTCTTGGAGCTAGATATTAATTAAGTGAGTTTTCAGTAACTTACTTAATTAGTGGACATTTGTTATCTTAAACACAGGGAGACTAACACACTCATAATAAGAAGGAGCCCAAAATGTAATTTGGGATTGGTGCGGTAGTTCAATAATAGTTCTTTAGTGGAATGAATTATTATTGATGAAATTAAGTTGTGTGTTCGGGGCGAACACGGGATGCTTAATTTCATCAGGAGACCAAAACCAATTCCTCCTCTCGGTCCCTATCGTAGCCTCTAGTATATAGAGATTTATACCCACCGCATACCCACCTTCTTACTCATCCAATGGGGCCAGCCAAGCTAGCTTGGAACCCAAGCTAGGGCCAGCCAAGACCAAGTGGATGAGCCATGTAGGTGGCCGACCAAAGCATGGGTCCCAAGCTTAGGTGGCCGGCCACTAGAATATTAAAAAGGATTTTTATTAAAATTATTTCTTATGTGGATATCATGGTTTAAAAATTAAAAATTTCCTTTTATAGCTTTCTACAAAAGATTAAGAGAAGAGATTAGTCTCTTTCCTTATTTGTAGATTAAAAGGATGGTTTTAATTTTTGGCTAAAACTTTTCTTATTTGTAAATCATCTACATGTTTAAAAGAGAGTTTAAAATTTGAAATCTTTCCTTATTTGTTGATTACAAGGTGGATTTTAAATTTTAAGAAAACTTTCCTTTTTAATCATGTTCATGATTTAAAAGAAAGTTTAAAAATTAAATATTCTCTTTTATAAGTTTCTACAAGAGATTAAGAAAATATTTGATATCTTTCCTTATTTGTATATTAAAAGAGATTTTAATTTTTAGAGATAACTTTCTTTTTATCCACATGTTTAAAAGAAAGATTTTAATTTATTAAATTTCCTTTTTATAAACCAATCATGAAGGGATTAAATTATTGGAGAAATTTTATAAATTTCCGGAAACAAATTAGGAAGTTTTAATTCTTGTTTTAATTAAAACTTTCCTTGATTTGGGGCTTGAGGTGGCCGTCCATTGTATTTGAAAAAGAAAATTATTTTTAATTAAATAATTTTTCCTTTTCAATGTTAAAAGAATTAAGGAAATTTTTGTTAATAATCTCTATTCTTTTCCTTCCTCTCCTCTTTGGTTTTGGTGGCCGGCCCTATTTCTCTTCTCTCCTCTTGTTGGCCGAAACTTATCTCTTGGTGGAGCTTTTGTTAGTGGCCGGATCAAGGAAGGAGAAGAAGGAGAGAAAGCAAGCCTCGTTTCTAGCATCCCTTGGAGCATGGTGGTGGTGGCCGAACCTCTTCATCCTAGAAGAAGTTTTGATGGCCGAAACTTGCAAGGAAGAAGAAGGTGATTGGTGGTTTCTCATCTCGGAAGATCGTTGCCCACACAACGTCCGAGGTTAGAAGAGGAATACGGTAGAAGATCAAGAGGTCTTTCTATAAGGTATAACTAGTAATTTTTCCTTTCCGCATCATGCTAGTTATTTATGGAAATAATACCAAATACAAGAGGCTTACGATTCTAGTATTTCGAATATGTTTTTCGATGATGTGTTCTTTTGTTTTATTTTTCCTTGTGATTTGATTGTTCTTTTCGGTTAACCTAAAGTTATTTTAGGAAATTAAATATTAGCTTTCCATAAAAGGTTTTGTCTAGTCGGTGGTGGTTGCTCCCATATTCAAGAAGGTCATGTGCCTCGCCACGTCAGTACTGGGAACCAATTATGGAAATTAATATTTAATGGAATTAATAACTTAAGGTGATTTGGGTCGAACGTGTTAAGTTCCGCAGGAGATCCAAGTCAAAACCTAAAAGAACAAATAGATTAAGTTTTGGATCAAACGTGTTAAGTTCCGCAGGCGATCCAAAATTTAATTTAAAAGAACACATGGTAGCTAGGATAAGGTTCAGACCTTTGTACAAAATTTTTGTACAGTGGAACCTCTAGGTTTTTCGAGTAGCAACCAACACTCTTATGTGTCCCTCTCCTTGGCAATTGTATCAAATTACCCTCCTTGTTCTACTTTTGCTTCTTGAGCTATTTCTAGCATGAGATTTGTTAGTAGAAAACTTTTAAAATGCCCTTCTCATTTTTCTTACCATATACGCCTCTTGATCACTATCCATTGAGGCGCTTGATTCTTCGGAGTCGGAGGATGGTGGAGATGAAGATTTCTTCTTCTTACCCTTTCCCTTGTTTGCCACAAGGGCTACTCCTCTTGATCTATGTGCTTCTTCATCTAATCCTTCAACTCTTATTTCGTGGAGCTCCATTCTTGAGAAGAGTTCATCTAGAGAGGATTTCTCTAGGTCCTTTGATATGTAGTATGAATCTACAATGGAGCTCCAAGTTGTGGTTCTTGGGAAAGCATTTAGGGCTTTCATCATCATGTCTCGATTTGAGAGTGGCTCACCTACACTTGTTAGTCCATTAATAATTTCCTTAATTCTAGAATATAAAATTGATACCTTTTCTCCTTTCTCAAGCTTGATATTGTTGAGTTGAGTTCGAAGGAGGTCTCTTCTTGCCAATTTTGCTTCTGATGTCCCTTCATGAAGCTCCACTAGCTTTTCCCATAACTCCTTGGCGCTTGAGTAGGTTCCAACCCTTGTTATTTATTGTTGGGGAAGAACATTGTGTAGATGATGGATTGCCTTGGCATTTGCTAGATGCTCTTCTTTTTGCCTTTTGGTCCATCTTGTTATGTCAATTGTCTCATTGTGTTCATCCTTGGGCTCTTCAAAACCACTTCTCATGATTAGCATAATGTCAAAATCGGTATTAAAAAATACTTCCATTCTCTTCTTCCACCAAGAGAAGTCGCCTTCGAATTTGGATGGATTAATGTTTGAGCTGACCATTTTGATAAGTGCTCTTCTTGGCGATTAGTCTGTTGAAGGATAACCTTGCTCTGATACCACTTGTAGGTGATCGGTGGCCGGCTAGAAGGGGGGGTTGGATAGCTAGGTCACCCCCAACTTCGATTTCTTCTCTACACGGTTAGTTTACGCAAACAGAAATGAAAACTAAAACAAGAAAGCAATGAGTAAGAACACAAACGCTAATACGATTCTTTTACGTGGTTCGGAGATTGCTTGCTCCTACTCCACGGCGTGTCCTTGAGGTGGACGAGCCCTTGATCCTTCGGTGGATTAGTCCCCGGCAATCTCCGGCTTAAGCTTCTCCTTCTCGGTGGAGCAAACATCTCACAAGGGCACTCTTCCTCTTTACAAGATGGAGTTAGAATTAGGAGGAAGAGAATTGACTTGGGAGCTTTGGGCACAGAATAGGAGTTAAACTACAAGCATCAGTAACCTCCCTAATGCCCCAAAGCTCCCCTTAAATAAGAGGAGAGAGTTTATCACTAATCAACTCAAACCCCGACACCAGTCGACTGGTCCAAGCACCAGTCGACTGGTGTGCCGTTGGACCCAGCCAACGACTCTCTGCAGAAAGCCAAATCCTGCCAACGGCTATGTACCAGTCGACTGGTCTCAGGACCAGTCGACTAGTCCCCATAGCCGACAAGCACAGAATGCTTCTGTGCATTCTGTGAAGTTGGATCAGTCGACTGGTCCCATTACCAGTCGACTGGTCCCAGTACGTTCACTCCTCTCATCCTTTCCGTAGTCGCCTTTGAAGTCCTCTTCTTCGGCCTTCGTCCCTCAGATGCACCCGAGCCCGCGGCTCCTCTCCGTGCCATCCTTCACGCTGCCTTGAAGTCCACTTCCCTCGGCTCCACTCCATTGCTCCTAGTCCGGCGGTCCCTCGGATGTCTTCCACACCATCCTTCACCGACTCAAGGATCCGAGCCCTTGGATGAGTTTCTCATACTTGGCCGTACCAAGTTCCTCATGTGTTTCACCAAGTCCTGCAAGACTCAAACACATATCAAATACATATGAAAGTCTAACTTAAACTCTTTGACACACACATCAAAACCTAGGTCGATTGCACCAACAATGAGAATTCTGCATACTTCCGTCGAAGCTTGGGGTCCTTATATAGGACCCCGAGGAGGTGCGGGCATGCTTCTCGATACGTGCACGCTTCCCCAAACATACCTCCGAATGAGTGTGTCAGAAAAGCATGTCTGACACCATTCCGCAATCGTCCGAGCATATCCCTGACGTGACGGTGGAAACTTCCACCGTACGATACTCTGTTTGGTCCGGCCGCCGACCATGCTGTTTGTCGGCGGCAGACGATTCATGGATGATGTTACCAGCTGTCCCTTTCGTCCTTTTGCGTCTCTTGTCTGTTCCAGGGCCAGGCGGTCTTGCTGCTCGGCGCTCCTAGCACCCGGGCCCTTGTATGCATCGGACCGAGTGGGAAGATCCTCGGTCCTATGTTCGGATAGGATCGCACCTCAGTGATCTGTGCTTTGACCAAGCGACCTGTCCGCTTAGCCCACAAGCTCCTTTACCTTGAGCGTCGGAAGCTCGACCGCAGGTCAAGCTATATTCCGCTCGGCTGGGAGGGTATCCGACCGGTCGCTCAGATGTCCTGTCTGCTCGAGGACCTTGGGGCCGCCCTTATTGACCTTTGACCTCCACGCGTCGTTGACCGCCACCGACGTGGGCCCCCCGTCCTTACCATCGGATCAACCGTCTTAAGGACCCGAGCCCTAGGATGAGCTTCCCAAGCTTGACCGCACAAAGTTCCTCATGTGTTTCACTAAGTCCTGCATGACTCAAACACATATCAAATACATATGAAAGCCTAACTTCAACTCTTTGATACACACATCTAAACAATAATTGTACCGATCAAACCTACGTTGATTGCACCAACTGTTGGAGTGTATACTAAAAACTAAGCTTTTGTAAACATTTATTTTTGAAATAAAAGAATCACATTGGTCAAATATCTATATTTATTTATTAAATATAGTTGTTCAATTAATTTATAAAGTAGATAACATGATGTGTGGTGTCACACACAGAAGATCATGTTATCAGCTCTTTATAAATTATAAACAGTTGCTCACGACTAAGATGGAAAGGAACAAACCATTGGTATAGTCGTAGTGTAATTAGGTATTAGTTTATCTTGACTAATAAATTACACTAGTACACTCTAAGTGCATTGAGTATGACCATTTTAGGTAAGTTTTTTTTATATTGACTTAATAAAAGAACTAGACCTTAGTTATTATGGAAGTGTGTACTCTTAATCCTAATATAATAACAAGCATATATATTTAGTATCTATTTCTTTAACTTATCAAAGGGTGAGATTTAGCTTGATAAATCAATAGGCCCGATAAGTTGGAAAATGATATTACTTATAGTGTGTGTTGTTGACTATAGAATGAAACTGTGTTCTAGTTATCTAGGTTGAGAATATCCCCAAGAGGAGCTCATAAGGATTGTCATGTTAAACCCTGCAGGTGGACTTAGTCCGACATGACAATGAAGTTGAGTGGTACTACTCTTGGAGCTAGATATTAATTAAGTGAGTTGACAGTAACTTAATTAGTGGGCATTCGTTATCTTAAACACAGGGAGACTAACACACACATGGTAAGAAGGAGCCCATAATGTAATTTGGGATTGGTGCGGTAGTGCAACAATAACTCTCTAGTGGAATAAGTTATTTTTGATGAACTTGAGTTGTGTGTTCGGGGCGAACACGGGATACTCAAGCTCATCGGAAGGCAAAAACCAATTTCTCCTCTAGGTCCCTGTCGTAGCCTCATTAGTGCCTTATAATCCATCCAAATAAAAGCCCTTTTTGGTGTCCAAGAAATTAAAGGAGGCCGACCCATTGCTTGGTGACCAAGCAATGGCCGGCCACCATCTCCTTAAGAGGGCTAACCCTCTTGCTTGGTGACCAGCAAGTAGGGGTCGGCCATAATAAATTAAAATAGGAGGGGGTGTTTTGAATTTTTTTTAAAATTTTCTCTTTGTAGAAAACTATAAGTTTTAAAAGAGAGATTTTAATTTTAAAAACTTTCCTTATTTGAATTAGGTCATATGGTTTAATAGAGAGTTTTAAAAGTTTTAAAAGTTTTATTTTTTAACCATCCTCATGGTTTTAGAAAAAAGGAAGAGAAGTTTTAAAATTAAAATTTTCTATTCATGTTAAAAAAGGAAATTTGACATGAAGATCGGAAGGTCTAGAGGACCGAAGATCGAGAGAAAGACCTGGCAAGCCGATCAAGGCTAAGTGAAAAAGTCCAAACATATCTGTAGGATCAAAGTTTGGCAGGTAGGTTGAGGTAACAACTGGAGGAGCGACAGTGAGGTCGTGTTCCTGAAAGGAACAACCTAAGGCCGCTGATCCAACTAAAGAAATCGGAAATGTTTCCAAGTTGAGATCAAGACAGTAGAACTGTCAATTATCATTACTCATGAATTTTATATATTACTATGCTAATCTCTGTTTTGCAGGAAAATACTATTTAACACTGTTTTACAGGTTCGGCCTGTTTGGTCGACCGAACAGGAGGATCGGTCGACCGAAGCAGACTAACTCAGAACAGACACAAGTTCAGACCACCCCAGAGTGAATCCGATCAGAGCTTGATCGGTCGACCGAACCAAAGGATCGGTCAACCAAACCCTGATGATGTGGCATAGATCAGCTCGGTCAGAAGCGGAGAAGGAAGCTAAGCTGATCAGTCGACCGAACTAGCAGATCGGTCGATCGAACGATATCTCATCAATGCAGCAATAAGAGCGAATCTCGGTGAATAGGGAAATTATATGTTCGGTCGACTGAAAAAGATGATCGGTCGACCAAACACTTTAATGACAATAAATGCCGAAGATCAAATCAACGTTAGACCTCAGCGAAGATGGAAGGGAGCTGATTTGGTCGATCGAACCTGGGGATCGGTCGACTGAACATCGACGATTCTTATAAAAGAAAGCTCGAGGTTCGAGGCTGTGACAACGAATTCTGATTGATTTGAAGTTCATCTCTGCACAAGTTACTCGTGCTACAAGTCTTCTGCATATCTTCAAGCAAGAAACTTCATCCGGCCGACCAAGCTTCATCTTCTACTCTTGTCGGTATAATTATTTAAAGCTTGTATTGTATTTAATTTAAGAGAAGATAGTAATTTGTTACTATCTTCTATTTGCATTTGTACGATCTGCTTCTTTCCGAGGATTTTGGAAAGAAGGGTTTTAGTGGATTGCCTATCGGTGCGGTCAAGGATCGCGGGCCTTGGAGTAGGAGTCGACCTAGGCTTCGAACCAAGTAATCGAATTGAGTCTTTTACTTTCCGCTACATATTCTGATTATCTTTAAAATATGAAAATAAAAGTTTTTTAAAAGAGTGCAATATTCACCCCCCCCCCCTCTCTATAGCACTCATTTGATCCTACAGAATCAACATATTAGAAATCACCAAGGATAAATTAGGAAATTTCCTAAAAATTATGTTCCACCAAAATTTCTGATTAATCCAATAGGTAGGAATTTATATTAGATTCCAATATCATGTTTAGACTAAAAAACTTTTAATTTTAAATGTCAGAAAGGAAATTAAATATTAATTTCTTTAAAATACTTTGTTTAGAAAGTGGTTGTTGCTCTAATATCCAAGAAAACCTAGTACCTCGCCGCAGTCTGGAAGTCAATTATTGAAATAAATATTTAATTTACTAACTATTAAACGGTTGACTGTTATAATCTTTTAACAAGTTAAAATTTCTTTTGGGAAAATTAATTCTTTTTGAAAAATTGTTAACATTCTGTTTATTATTATGTACCCCTTTAACTTGACTCTTTATGTCATTTTTTCCCATTTTTTTTATGTAATCAAAGGAGGAGGAATAGGTACAAGTTTAGGAGGAGTTAGGATTTTTATGAATTTTTTATTTTATGACAAGTACAAGTTTAGGGGGAGTTAGAATTTTTATCAATTTTGAATTTTCTGACAAACTTGTTTAAGTGACTAACTTGTTTAAATTCATTATTTAATACTAATGTAATTGAAATTTGTTTGTTTTTCCCTAACTGGAACTTGGGTTGATGCACATCAAAAAGGGGGAGATTATTGGAACCCGTGATAGTTTTGATGTGATCAACCAAGTTAAGTTAGGTTTTATTGTGTTTGATTCTTGTGTTTAACTGTCCAGAAGCTTAGGAACACAAGAAGTCAAACGGAAGATGCAACAAGCGAGAAGGATTGCACTAGAAGGGAGCCGGCGGGCTCGGTGCATCCGAGGGATGAGATGTTGTAGAAGAGTACACCGGTGGACGAGAAGGACGTGCGCGACGGTCTGAGGGACGAGAAGCTGAGAGGAAGTCTGCTCGAGGAGAAGGCCAGAAAATGGATTCAGGTGAGCCCTATTCCGGTTGGCCTAAATCGCCCAAGTGAAAGAAGCAACGAAAGATCAAGAGAAAGAAAGTGGAGTTCGATAGCAGTTGCTGAAGGCGCCTTCAAGCTATTGGAAGGCGCCTTCATCCCTTCATGGAAGGTGTCTTCAGGCACTTAAAGGCGTCTCCGACTAAGCAAATGATCATTTGTTTAAAGCTAAAAGGAAAAATAAATCCTTGAAACATGATATTATGTGTCTTGAAGAAAAATTAGAATCCATGTCTTCTAAGGACAATGATATGCATACTTCTTCTTCTTCAAGTTCAAATGTATCATGTTTAGAAGAAGAAAATAGGAAATTAAGGGAAAAGATAGAATATCTTACCAATGCCCTTAGGAAATTTGAAATTGGCTCTAAAACCCTAAATATGATCATTGGGAGCCAAAGGGCAAGTTTTAAGAAAAATAGGATAGGATACAATGAACCAAATAATGAAAAGGCTTACCATTGTTTACTTGCTATGGGGCAATCAAAAACCAAGACCATAGATAGAAAATGGATCCCCAAGGAATATTTGGTTAACCCAATTAGAAAGAATTTCTATTGGGTGCCAAAATCAATCTTCAAGGGTTAGAGGATTTTGGGTTTAGCCAACCAATGAAATCATAACTCAAATTTTTGAAAAATGATTGACTTGGAACCTTAAGGGGGAGGACTTAGCCTTGATAGAGATTCATGATCAAGAGGGCTAAGTAGATGTTACCTTTATCTCACAATGACTTGTCTCCTTTTCTAACCATAAATATGAGATACTAGGATGATACAGATAATTCACTTATGCTTATGGCATTTTGATGAGTTATGAAATGTATCAAATTTTAGTGATCATAGGTCAACTATGGGGAAAGTAAATATTTAATTAATAGACATCTTGCCCATAGATCATAGTTCGACATTTTTAAATATTTTGAAAACAATACTATGTTCTATTTACTGTGGAATAGTTATATTGAAACATATGATTGCAAAACTATATTTCAATTTGGTACAAACTTGCATGTTTTTGAGACCTTTTGAGATTTGGTCAAATTTTCAAAAATACTTTGACTTTTCATGAAAACATACTTTTCCTAGTTAAAGGATATTTCAAGGAATATGTATTCAAAATTTCATAATTTTTCGAATTTTCTGGAATTTTTTATGCATTTCTGAAGTTGGCCTCAAAAGGCTGAAATTTGAGTTCAGCATGTATCAGTCGACTGTGACAAGTACCAGTCGACTGGTACCAGCCTTTCAGCACTCTGAGGGGTTCTGAAATCAATTTTTTGGTCCACAATTGGTTAGAACTGATACCATAGTATGTGTACGTGTCTGGTACAATATTTTTGATGGTGTCAAAGGGGGAGAAATGGGTAGGTTTAAGTTAGAAACCTATTTGTGTGCAAATCTTTGAAAATTAAGGTTGAGAGCATATGTTAAGGGGGAGCTTGGGTTTTATGCTTCATATTTACATATTGCTAGTAATTTTCAGAGTTATTATTTGTGTCTAACTTAAACATATTGTCACACATCAAAAAGGGGGAGATTGTTGGTGCAATCGACCTAGGTTTTGATGTGTGTGTCAAAGAGTTTAAGTTAGGCTTTCATATGTATTTGATATGTGTTTGAGTCTTGCAAGACTTGGTGAAACACATGAGAAACTTGGTGCGGCCAGGTGTGGGAAGCTCATCCAAGGGCTCGGATCGTTGAGTCGGTGAAAGATGGTGTGGAAGACATCCGAGGGACCGCTGGACGAGGAGCAATGGAGCGGAGTGGTGTCGGCCTTTTTGCATGTCACAAGGCGCTCCAAATTAATAAAGATTGGAACCCATTTAAGCTAAAGAAAATGCGTGTAGTAAGGAGTCCCAAGTCGTATTTTTCCAAGGATAACTAATATGTGTGTGCATTCTGGAATTGGTTCCAATCAAATTCTAATTCCAACTAGGTCAAGAATAGCATCAAAGAGAATTCATTCTCATCTAAACATGATCCATTTCCTCCTCATCAAATAGGCCACAGTTAAATTCAGATTTATGCATCATTTAGTCAAATGAATCAATCACTATATATCCAATTAACAATCACAGAACTTAAGATACAATAACTGAAATAAGAAATCAACATTTAAAGCTTGAAACCAAACAATTCTTGCATGAATCGAGCTAACATTCAACTCCGAATCACACTCATAGATCAATAATTCATTCACTCCTCAAATTTGCATCAGTGAAACTAATCCATTAATTAGCAAAACTTCAATTCACAACCTCAATCAAGAATGTTAACAGAGGTATCAATGTTAAGACTAAGTGATTCTTTCATCATTTGAGCTCAATCTCTATCACAACAAATCCAAGTTTAGAACAAAGATTTTCTGAATTGAAGACTAAAAACTAAAGGAATTGCAGAAAACATGACTGTAATTATAAACTAGGTTAGTAGCTAAACAGGGTTTGAATTGCAAACAATCAAAGAAAGCAACTATCAAAACTGAAACAAAATCTGAATTGCAAGGTAAAGGAAATCAGATCTGATGATCTGAGCTAGTTTGAGAACAATTAAAGACAAGAACAAGGAAATCTAAAACCCTAAACATTCCTTAATCCGGATCCAAGCCCAAACTTCTCCAATCTGCTGTAACACAAACAGAAATGCTCCATAGGGCACTCACAGCTCACGGAAACCTCCGTTCAAGCTCCATCCATCTGGAAACCTCATCGACCGAAGAAACAGAGCCCAGGTCCTGTGAAGTTGCAAACCAGATCGAATGGCCAATTCAACACAGTTTGGCTGCGTAATGGAGATCGGAAAAGGTCCAGTAGCATCTGAGAAACCTCCCTTCAGCTCTGGTGGATGCGAAGATCGCCGATTGGGAGACCTCCACAATCGGAATCGCGGCGATGAAACAAAACCCAAATCGCTGTTCGGGAAACCTCCCTCAAGCTCTCTGATCACCGGAAGATGAACGCCGGCAGCTGATGATCGTCGTCGTCGAAGAAATCTAGCTCACGGATTTGGATCGAGGAACGGGAACGTCGGCGTCGCGCGAAGAAGAAGACAACACTGTAGCTCAAAATCGCGAACCGAGCACACTGGGTACTGTAGCTTCTCGAGGTTTTTAAACCTCCTCAAAACTAATCGGACGATCCAGATTGATTTGGGCTGGATCAACGGTTGGATCGTCTCTGATCTGGATCAAACTTCCTGGATCTTTATCTACGGATGTGATCTGCTCCTCATTAGGTCGGATGGACCAGATTCTCAACGGATGGCTAGATCTGCTTGATCTTCAATGGACGGTCCAAAACACTCCAAGGCTTGATCGACTTGATTAACCCTTGATTTGAGCCCAAGTGTGGTCTAATTTGATCGGGTTAATGACCCTTTTGATGCCTACAAAATAAGAATCAAATATTAGCATCAAATTAAGCCATAATAACATAATTTGCAATTTAGTCCAAAATTGATACAATGTATAAAAATGTAATGTAAATATGGGTTCTATATATGAAAACTACATCAAACCATGATTATATGAATGAGAATAGTATAGTAAAATCATGATTATCAAATTCCCCCACACTTACTCTTGAACGTCCCGTGAAAGTAAAGAAAATTCAAAATCATCTCCATAGAAAATTCCCTAGCAATACCTAAAAGATAGTAAAAAGAATTTAACTAAGACCATATTAAAGATCACAACAATCATGAATACAATCCAAACAATAATCAGTAGGTACGGTAGTTTCAATCCAATTGAAAAATTAAGCAAGTTGCAATCTCACAAGGGATTTATCTATTCTAGCTCTCACACTCAAAATATGTATTAGTGGAGCTCACTCAATGCAACTCACAACATTTCACTACCATAAGCTTGCTTAGTGTCTAATTCTCCACCACTATAAACATAGCATACATGAATCAAAAGGATTTATCAACAAGAACTGAAATGAAAGCAAGAAGAACAAGTGGATGAAATAGGCAAAAGAAAAAGTTTCAATGAAGAAAATGAGAAGATGAGAGTATTGGAGGAATATACTTGATGAGTTGACCAATTTGATGTGTAAAGAGATGAATACCATTTGTTGTTACCAATTCAAAATATCAAGCTAACCTCTCCTTCAATTTAAATGCAAACATAGAATCTTGATACTCTCTCTTCCATATTTGATACTCTTTTGATGTGCCATTTTTTTTTTCAATTTTCTTCTTCACTGTTTTTGCCTTTTTCCACTTAAATTTTAGCATTTGGAAGTTTATCTCACATCATGTATCCAACACCCTCCCCCACACTTAATCCATTGTCCGTCTCGGACAATAAAACATAACATGTATCCAATGTCTTAATACTCTTCTACCTGTGTTCATTCTGGTCTGCAGAATTTCTTCATTTTTTTTCTCTGTTCTGTCTTTGGCATCTATATCCATGTTCAGAAATATTACTCAGCAGCAACAACTATCATCTTTCTGAAATTCCAGCCCTAGCAAGTTCAGCAAAAGAGTTTAATCATTCTAACTCTTCCCAGTGCTCAGATATGTCATTCATAATCTGAATTTCAGAATTTCAAAATCAATGAATCTTCACTTCTGAATATTGATATTTATCCAATTCCAATTTCAGAATTTGTTAGACCTTCGATTCCATGATTGTAGACAATGCTAAATTCAGTGTATCAAATTTTAATGTGTTATCTAAGATTTCATTTTAAAGATTCGGCAGCAATGAATTAACAGAAGGTGCATAACATAAGATCATCTTATAAATCTTCCACTCATCTCAATAACATATCTGTTAAGACCAAAATTTCAGATTCCCAATAATATGAATTCTTGGCAAACTGCTACAATTCCAGTTCTTAAAATATCAGACTTGAGTTTCAGAAATTTTAAACTTGAATTCACCATGATGTCAAACATATCAGCTTCAGCCCTTCCATTAACCATAGCATCAGAAACTGAATTTATGTGCTTACAGTTTAGTTGCAGATTAGAAAATTTACAAAAGTGTGAGAGGATACTGCTATGAGGTCTTCTTGAATTCTGCACTGCAGTTTCCAGCCAGTCAGAACTTAATTCCAGAATTCCAAACTCAATGCAGTTTAACAATTAAAATCCAAATATTATTTACTCTTCCTGAAATACAGAATTAAAACACACAATGAAAATATAGTGCTCACAGAACTTTCATCTTGAGACATCAAGAATTCAGCCTATCTTATTCTGAAGCTGAAAAGGCATTGCAGAAATAAGATTTTATCCAGATGTTTTCCAGGGTTAGTATCAACACTTGATTTCTTGTTTACTTAAGTTCCGAAAGAATAGGAAAAGTCATGAAGAGAATAAAGAAAACATAGAGAAATACATGTGCAATTTGTTCAAAAATCAATTCTGTTGATAGCTGTTGCCACTGTTTCCTCTGAATTCCTGAAACTTAGTTTCAGATGCTAGAATTCAAGGTAATCTTGGCTAGATTTATTAAAAGCTGAGCTTAGAGGAAGGTTTCATTAAACATTGAAATGACAGGATCCCAAAACTGCACAGTAATGCCAAATCATTCTACAGAATTCATTCTGTCAACTCAGCAGTCAGAAATTTTCAGAACTTCATTCCTCTTTCCTTTGATCAAGCCTTGATCATTAATTCCTTTAGATTTCCTCAATAAGCCTTCAAATATTCCAGCCTTTAATTCCATCATTTTCTGATCAAAACCCTCAAATTGGAACAGCCACAAACATTTCAGAAATTAAATTAATCACTGCATTCCCAGATTTGATTTGAACTCTTGGTCTTCCTTTAACTTGTCTCCATCTACACTTAGTACTCCTTTCTTGATTAGCTGGAAAATACTCCCATTTTTTATTTGAAAATAACAGATTTGATTCCACACAAATTTAAAGTAAACTGTTCTCAGCCTTCATCTCTTCACTGCTTTAAGTATCAATTAGCTGACATCATTTTCATTTTTCCTTTTAAAACCTTATAATACCATAAGGAATGCTTATTGAATTAAATGACAATCACTAATTGAAGTTCAAATCCTGCTCCTTGATCAGGTATTCAGCAGTAGTTCCATGTTTCAGCAGCTATGTAGGTATGTTACATGAAGAATTCTCTTGCCAAGAATAGAGCACAACAATAACCAGATTAACCAACATTTGTTACTAAAAATACAAGATCTTCACTTATGTTTCTTAATGATTTGATACACTGTGCACAAAATCTGCAATGCTAAACATGTATCTACACATTTCTGCCTCTTCTAATTCAGTGATGTTTAACTTCTGGGATTCAACTTTTAACAATGTTAATCTCAACTCTTTGCAGCTATCAACTAAAACTTTCAGGAACTCAAAAGGTTTTGGAGTAAATTCCAGAATCCTGCATCCTGATCAGCGAATAGATTTATAAGTTTGTACCATTGCAATCTTGGAACAATTAAACATCTGCAGAAATGGAAATTTGTTGCTGTACTTTGATACTCCCTTTGATACTCAGCAATTTCCAGCTTCAATCCTGATTACATTCCTTTTCTGCATTCTGTTTCTTAATAATTCAATTCTGAACATTTCACTTTCATACATAAAGCTTCATGGCAGCTTCAAACTATTCAATCATGCAACTGAAATGCAACTGACCAAATTCAATCATGCTCAGATCCACTTCTGCAGCAATATTAAACATCAACTTCAATTCAGCAGTTCCACCATTGACTTCAAACTCCACTACTGATTTCTGCAAACAGATTATGAGGCTGAACAATTTAGGTTGATGAATTCTGATTGGATACTTCATAAGCAATATTTCCAAACTGATGAGCTGCATTGGATACTGCACATCTGAAGTAATCAGTAGCTTGGTGAACTTTCATGAGTAGGCAGAAGCAACATTAAGAGAAGAGAGCAGAAATTCAACTCTGGAAATCAGTTTCTACTTCCTGCATTTCACAGATTGCTGATTTCCTGTTAGCTTCTGTCTTTTCAGCTAACATCCCCTTTGGTTTCTATCTATTGATATTAAGAGTTAAAATGTGGATGTGGCACCAAACTTGATGGAATTGCTGTCAATGGCACACATCAGCTTTCGACCGTAATTCCATAACAGAATTTTTTTTAGATCTCATGACATTCCATTCAATTTAATGAAAGCTTGGAAAGAATGATACACCATTTGTCATTGAGCATACAACACATTAAAATTCTGATAACTTATAGCTTTGGCACAGTGGTAACATGAATCTGATAACTTTTAGTTTGCTGATTTTGATTCAGCAATTTCCATCCAAATTTGCCTAGCTGATAGGTATTGGAAGTTGGCACATTAAATCATGAATAAGTATAGCTTAAATTCCATTCATTTCAAATCCGAATAGCAAGAAACTTGGCTCAAATCAGCAAATTCCTTAACTAAAAGTCTTGTAAACTCCCGAGGGTCTTCCATTTTCCAGCAGCTTTGGTTCATCAAAACTCTCATCCCAATTTGGCACAAAACTGCCATTTTTTTTCTGGAAATCTGCACCTTCAATTCTGTCATTGCAGCAAATTTTTCCTTTTGATTTCATTTGTTCGATCCCCAATCTGACCTTCCATTTGTATCTTCTCATTACAAAACTTCTTCCAAGCTTCTTTCTTACTTGATATCATTTCTGAATTTTGATACTCCATTCATTCCAGCAATCCTTGATGAAAAATGCCATTAGCCACTCTTCAATCCTTAAGATTTCAATAGAGTACACTTCCCCCACACTTGAATCTTTGTCCATCTAATCCAGCTAACCCACCAAGCAATTCATCCAAATTCTCCATGAAACAATTACAAGCGAAGGCAATCAAAATTTAAAATGCTAGATGAGATTGTATAAAGAAATTGTGAGGAAAGGAATTAGAAAGTATGAAGGGAAAGAAAATTGACAAAATCCTCAATTTCCATGCACACAAATGCTATTGTGACTTTGAAAAGAAACTAAGCAAGTTCTAGAGTTCAATTGCTATGAGTGCATGCCACACAAAAATAAAATGTGTTTAGGCTTAAGGTGGTCCTCTCTAGGTATTATTCATGCAAACAAGCTCAACTAATCAAATTAAAATCCACCACCATTTTAACCAATTTCATGTAAGATAAGCATTAGGTCATGTCACATGACCTAATCTTGATGGTCAAATTAAAGAAACTTTTACCATCTTAAAAATATTACTAAAGCAATTCATGGAGAATTTTATTAAGAATGGCATGCTATGTACTAAACAAAATGCAAACTATGAAAGTAAAATGCCAAATGCAAAGTATGAAACCAAAGAAACGTATAACGAATTTATTAGAGAAAAACTAAACACAAAGCATGAATCAAAATGTAAAAGAAAGCAAAATTGGAACCAACTCCCCTTTCATTCTGGTGGTCGAAGAAGATTTAGCAACAAAATCCACACCGGGAATGGAGTAATTATTGTTCTATTGAAATTCTTTTTATTCTTCATTTTTCCATTGCAAATTCTTTCTGGAGGACGGAGGCGGTTTAGTGTAAGCATCCACTCCGGAAGCTTATGTTCTCCTATAACATCAATCAAAGAAAACGTCTCCCACACACATGTGGGGTAAAAAGAAAATAGGAGAATATTAGTGTGGGTAGAAAATTTAGCAAGGAATGAATCACAACTAATGAAATCAACAAATAGTACCTCTATGAAATTTTCTGATATATCAAAAACAATACTTACCTTATCATGTTGATAGGTACCTGGAGTGGTGATTGTTACCTCCTTTTCATCAAATGAATGCTCAAGCTCTGGTTCTAGTGACTGTACATCCTCATGTAGTGATTCTTGGGTGCTTGGCTCCAGAGCACAAGTCCCTACACTTACATCTTCAACTCTTGATGATTCTTGAGGTAATGCTTCCAGTAAACACTCCCCTACACTTAAATCATCTTCAAAAACATGTTCAGAACCTGAATCACTAACAACATCTTCAACAACAAAATCATTAGGATCAGAAATCTGCATAATTACATAATCATCACAAAAATTACTAGAAAAATCATTTGAATTAATGGAAGTAGGGTCAGGCCTGACAGAATCGCTACTTTACATCTCTCCACTGGAGTTTTGTGCTTGATTAATAGATGATGTAATTTGATCTAATTGAATCTGGATGTTCTGAATCCTTGAAAATTGTTGCTCTTGATGTTCGATCATTTGTTGCATCATCTCCTTGAGTTTCCATGTTGACTCATCCATCTGAGGGTCATTTTGTTGAAAAGATTGTGGCATAAAATTTGTTGAAACTTCTTGGAACCCATATGAACTCTGGTAAACTGGATATGGCTCAACAAATTGTCCTTGTGCACTTTCATACCTGAAACATGAATTATCCACCCAATTAGCATTAAAACCATTAGAAAATGATTCATAACTATTTTGTTGATCCATGTTTGGGTAAAACTGATACTCAGGCTGAAAACACTGATAACTCTCCATTCCACCTCCAAAATTCTGAAAATATGGATTCATGCTAAAGAAATCTCCTATTCTTTCAAAACAACACTACAAATCAATGTTAGAAGATTCTAGAAAATAAAGTTTCAATCTCATGAAAACATGAACAGTAAAAGCAATTAATAATTCAAGAACAACCCAACATGAAAATACAAAAGAGAAATAAGCAATCAAATCAATCAACATGCTAACAAATAAAATCAATCAATGCATCAATCTAAAATAAACACACTACTAGTTAGTTGCGTCCCCGGCAACGGCGCCAAAATTTGGTGTCGGCCTTTTTGCATGTCACAAGGCGCTCCAAATTAATAAAGATTGGAACCCATTTAAGCTAAAGAAAATGCGTGTAGTAAGGAGTCCCAAGTCATATTTTTCCAAGGATAACTAATATGTGTGTGCATTCTGGAATTGGTTCCAATCAAATTCTAATTCCAACTAGGTCAAGAATAGCATCAAAGAGAATTCATTCTCATCTAAACATGATCCATTTCCTCCTCATCAAATAGGCCACAGTTAAATTCAGATTTATGCATCATTTAGTCAAATGAATCAATCACTATATATCCAATTAACAATCACAGAACTTAAGATACAATAACTGAAATAAGAAATCAACATTTAAAGCTTGAAACCAAACAATTCTTGCATGAATCGAGCTAACATTCAACTCCGAATCACACTCATAGATCAATAATTCATTCACTCCTCAAATTTGCATCATTGAAACTAATCCATTAATTAGCAAAACTTCAATTCACAACCTCAATCAAGAATGTTAACAGAGGTATCAATGTTAAGACTAAGTGATTCTTTCATCATTTGAGCTCAATCTCTATCACAACAAATCCAAGTTTAGAACAAAGATTTTCTGAATTGAAGACTAAAAACTAAAGGAATTGCAGAAAACATGACTGTAATTATAAACTAGGTTAGTAGCTAAACAGGGTTTGAATTGCAAACAATCAAAGAAAGCAACTATCAAAACTGAAACAAAATCTGAATTGCAAGGTAAAGGAAATCAGAACTGATGATCTGAGCTAGTTTGAGAACAATTAAAGACAAGAACAAGGAAATCTAAAACCCTAAACATTCCTTAATCCGGATCCAAGCCCAAACTTCTCCAATTTGCTGTAACACAAACAGAAATGCTCTCGGAACCCCTATAAGCATTCAACAACAATCAAACAAGCTTCCAGCTATTTCCATAGGGCACTCACAGCTCACGGAAACCTCCGTTCAAGCTCCATCCATTTGGAAACCTCATCGACCGAAGAAACAGAGCCCAGGTCCTGTGAAGTTGCAAACCAGATCGAATGGCCAATTCAACACAGTTTGGCTGTGTAATGGAGATCGGAAAAGGTCCAGTAGCATCTGAGAAACCTCCCTTCAGCTCTGGTGGATGCGAAGATCGCCGATTGGGAGACTGTTAGGACCGATGATCGCGGCTAGAGAGGGGGGGTGTGAATAGCCGCCCCAAAATGCTCGTTTCTTCCTACGATTAGGGTTAGCGCAGCGGAAATGAAACCGTAGAAACGAAAAGGAAAAAGACAAACCTCAAACTCGATGGATGTAACGAGGTTCGGAGGTGATACTCCTACTCCTCGGCGTGTCCGTAAGGTGGACGAGCCCTATCAATCCGTCGGTGGATGAGTCCCCGGAGAACCGGCTAATAAATACTCCTTGTGGGTGGAGAAACCTCGCCACAATAGCTTGTAACAGCAATATGGAAATACAAAGAAGAGAAAGAACAAAATACACAATGAATGTACGAATACTCGCTTGCCTTCTCGTCGACTGAAGTCCCGGATGAAGCACCAACTTCACGGACGAATGCCAACAAGCAACTCAGTCAAAGAAGCTCACCCAAAGCTTCGGAGCTCAGCAAAGCTCAAGAGCACAGCTTCGGTTCAGAGGAGGAAGAAGAAGCGTAAGAGTTAACAGTTCGGAGAATGAGCTACCGAGCCCTCTCCGACTTCCATCCGGTCCAGAGAACGAGCTCCCGAGCCCTCTCTGACCATAGTCAGAGCTACCGAGCTACCGAGCTACCGAGCTACCTAGCTACCGAGCTACCGAGCTACCGAGCTACTGAGCTACCGAGCTCTCTCCGACTTCCTCCAGAGAAGAGCTACCGAGCCCTCTCCGACTTCATCCGATCCAGAGAACGAGCTACCGAGCCCTCTCTGACCTAATCCGGAGAGCGAGCTACCGAGCTACCGAGCTACCGAGCTACAGAGCTACCGAGCTACCGAGCTCTCTCTGACTTCCCATGCCAAGCTTCCATACTTGGACTTCTCCCGTGTCAAGCTCCCTGCTTGGACTTCTCCGTGCCAAGTCTCCATACCTGGACTTTTCCCGTGCCAAGCTCCCTGCTTGGACTTTTCCGTGCCAAGTCTCCATACTTGGACTTTTCCGAGTCAGGTCAACTCACCTCGGGTCAACCAGGTCAACCTTGACCACGGGTTGCACCCACAACCTCCCAAGTTTCTGTTCTTGTCAATCATCAAGATACAACTTGAGTCTGGTCAACTCGAGTCAGGTCAATCAGGTCAACCTTGACCTAAAATTGCACCAACAATCTCCCATCAAAATACAACTCTTCTGTTTTCGTCAAACATCAAAATACAACTCGAGTCAGGTCAAACAGGTCAACCTTGACCTAATGTTGCACCAACAGAGACCTCCACAATCGGAATCGCGACGATGAAACAAAACCCAAATCGCCGTTCGGGAAACCTCCCTCAAGCTCTCTGATCACCGGAAGATGAACGTCGGCAGCTGATGATCGTCGTCGTCGAAGAAATCTAGCTCACGGATCTGGATAGAGGAATGGGAACGTCGGCGTCGCGCGAAGAAGAAGACGGCACTGTAGCTCAAAATCGCGAACCGAGCTCACTGGGTACTGTAGCTTCTCGAGGTTTTTAAACCTCCTCAAAACTAATCGGACGGTCCAGATTGATTTGGGCTGGATCAACGGTTGGATCGTCTCTGATCTGGATCAAACTTCCTGGATCTTTATCTACGGATGTTATCTGCTCCTCATTAGGTCGGATGGACCAGATTCTCAACGGATGGCTAGATCTGCTTGATCTTCAATGGACGGTCCAAAACACTCCAAGGCTTGATCGACTTGATTAACCCTTGATTTGAGCCCAAGTGTGGTCTGATTTGATCGGGTTAATGACCCTTTTAATGCCTACAAAATAAGATTCAAATATTAGCATCAAATTAAGCCATAATAACATAATTTGTAATTTAGTCCAAAATTGATACAATGTATAAAAATGTAATGTAAATATGGGTTCTATATATGAAAACTACATCAAACCGTGATTATATGAATGAGAATAGTATAGTAAAATCATGGTTATCATGGAGCCGAGGGAAGTGGACTTCAAGGCAGCGTGAAGGATGGCACAGAGAGGAGCCGCGGGCTCGGGTGCATCTGAGGGACGAAGGCCGAGGAAGAAGACTTCAAAGGCGACTCCGGAAAGGATGAGAGTGTTGGTGCAATATCCCTTAGGTCAAGGTTGACTGGTTTGACCAAGCTTGAGTCTTGGTCATAGTTTCGATGTTTGACAATACATGTAGACACATGGACAATGCAGGTGCAGTTGTTCATATGGGGAGATTCTGATCAGGGACTGATCAGTATGAATGAAGAAGAGTCAAGTAGGTCAAAAGTGACCGGATACCTGACTGGGAAGTCCTAACTGGAAGGTTAGGCAGAGTGAAAGTCCTAGTGAGTGAAGCTAGGCAGAAGGAAATCCTGGTGAGTGAAGCCAGGTGAAAGTCCTAGTGAGTGAAGCTAGGCAGATGGGAATTCCTAGTGAGTGAAGCTAGGTGAAAGCCCTGGTGAGTGAAGCCAGGTGAAAGTCCCAGTGAGTGAAGCTAGGCAGATGGGAAGTCCTAGTGAGTGAAGCTAGGTGAAAGCCCTGGTGAGTGAAGTCAGGTGAAAGTCCTAGTGAGTGAAGCTAGGCAGATGGAAAGTCCTAGTGAGTGAAGCTAGGTGAAAGCCCTGGTGAGTGAAGCCAGGCAAGGGAAAATTCAGATGGATCAAGGATGATCGGACATCTGGTGTTGGGAAGTCCAAGTAGGTCAAAGGATTGACCAGATACTTGGCACGAAGAGAAAAGTCCAAGTGGGTCAAAGGGATTGACCAGACACTTGGTGGGGAGTTCTGGCAGGTCAAGGTAGTGACCAGATGCTAGGTATGATGTACCAACAGGTCAAGGTTGACCGGATGTTGATTTGAGAGGCATGGGACTTGGTTTTGGGCAAAAACCAAGAGCTGGATCGATTAGTGGATCAATCCAGGAGCTGGATCGATCAGTGGATCGATCCAGGAGCTGGATCGATCAGTGGATCGATCCAGGCCTTTCCTAGCGAACAGAGAGCCTCTGAATCGATCAGTGGATCGATCCAGAGGTCCCAATCGATCAGCCGATCGATTGAGACGCTGCTGCTTCGCGCGATAAGCGCTGGATCGATCCAGGCGTTTTTCCAGAGCACAGAGGCGCTCTGGATCGATCCGTGAATCGATCCAAAGCCTCCCCGATCGATTGAGAGTTTTCGAATCGATCAGGATCCGACCGTTGCATCGTATTTGAGCTGCAGGCGGGCGTCTCCTTCAGCACCTTCTTCACCGATTCATATCAGATCTCTCGCCAGCTCCTCCAGAGCGCTCTCAAAGCTCAGATCGCCAGTTCTTAAAGGATCTTGGAGGTTTTTCAAGTCAAGAGGCGGATCAAAGGCAAGGAGAAAAGTTAGGATTAGGGTTTTCTACGCTTATTGTAAGCTTGTGCTTGTATTCTTGTATCCCTTCCCTTTCTTTTGTACTGAGAGTCTTGTAGGGCTTCTCCGCCTTCGGTAGTTATCGAAAAGGAGGTTTTTATCAGTGGAGGGTGCGTGAGTAGGTGTGGATCCTTGGACTAGTCACCTCTTGTGAGGTGGATACCAAGTAAACCAACCTTGTTAGCGTTGTGTGATTTGTTTCTGTATTTTCCGCTGCACATCTTCGAAGAAACAAGCAACGACGAGCATCTAGCACGCGACGAGCTATTCACCCCCCCCTCTAGCTACTTTTCGGTCCCAACAAGTGGTATCAGAGCGAGGCCGCTCTTCACCGGAATCATCGCCGGAAGGGTCAAGCATAACAAGAAGAGCTAGAGGGTGAAGAAGTTGAAGCAAGATTGTCAAAGTCAAAGAAATTCAAAAGCTCAACTTCTACAATGGAATTCCGAGATGGGCTCGGATTCGACACGAGGGTGGCTCCACCATACACTTCCACGAGCTTCGATTCTTGGAAATCGATAATCGAAAATTTTCTTATGATGGAGATAGAGCAATGGTTTGCTCTTATGGAAGGCTTCAAGACTCCAACAAATTCAAAGGGCAAAGTTCTCAAGAGGAGTAAGTGGAGCCAAGAGCAAGTTCAAATATGCGAGGCCAATGACAAAGTGACCAAGCTTTTGGTCAATTTATTGCCAAGCACCATCCTTTGCAAAATTGGAGAATTTGAAGATGCAAAGGAATTATGGAGTAAATTGGCCAAGCTTCATGAAGAGATCCCCTCCACTGTACAAGAGCAAGAAGAATCCAGAGAGGGTGACTCCTTGGAGCAAGACCAAGAGGAGGACTCCGAGGTTGAGAGATGCTCAACCTCCGAAGAAGTCCAAGAAGAAGCTTCATCTTCAAGGGAGTGCAATGAAGAGAACAAGGAGGGAGCATACTCCTTGTTTCATGAACAAGATGATGAAGCCTCCACCTCTAGGATTGAGGGGGAGCAATCTTCATTGACACCGGAACAAGAGCAAGAAGAATCCTCCACGTCCGGGTCAAGAGAAGAAGAGGATGAAGAAGCTTCCACCTCCACAAGTCAAGCAAAATCAAATGGAGGAATATCACCTTCGGATCAAGAGGAAGTTTCTACCTCCGGATTCAAAGGAGAAAGTGTCATCCCTACACAAAAAGGTATAAACATTTTAATTAATAATAAAAATCATATTATATGCTTTGAATGTAGGGAACATGGGCATTACAAAAGTAAATGCCCTAAATTGGCCAAGAAGAAGGGCCAAGTGGCACAAAAGAGCAAGGAGAAGCCCAAGGAGACCATCCCCGGAACAAAGAAGAGCAAGGAGCACATTGTGTGCTTCTTGTGCAATCAAAAAGGGCATTACCGAAGTCAATGCCCCAAGGGGAAGAAGATGGTCAAGGCTCAAGGAGGCACTAGTCAAGGGGGAGCCTCCAAGGTAAAGAAGAATGTAACGTTTATTGAGCCTACCCCTTTACGTTATGGTAAAAAGCATGATAGTTCTAATTTCTATCATTTTAATGCTATTTACCATGAAAATAGGAAGCATGATAGTGTTAAGGAAAAACATATAGCTTTTCATGCTAAAACTACCACACCTAGGGTTAGGAAGGTAGATGAAAATCTAGGTAAGAAAACTAAGGGTTTTAGTTATAAGCCCAGAAATAAAAATGCTCATGGGTTTAATGAAAAACCAAAATCTAAGGATTTAATGGTAGAAAATCAAGCCTTAAGGTCAAGGCTTGATAAATTAGAAAAGACCCTAAAAAGGATGAAAAATATCCTATTAGGGCAAAATGAGCATAACCTAGGTTTAGGGGTACAAAAGTCATCCAATGGCCATAGAGGTTTGGGATACAAACCCAAAGCTAAAAAGGATGTGCCTAGTTATCATAGGGTTCCATATAGTTATGGAACAAGCCCTAAGTCTAGTGGGCAAGCCAAAAATACAAGGGAAGATATCCCTAGAAGTATCTTTGCAACCAAAGTGACTAAGACTTCTAAGAAGTCTAAGAAAGTCACTAACAAGGTCGCAAGGGAGGCTATCCCTAGAGTTGACCTAGAAAATGTGACCAAGGCTTCTAAGAAGCCCAACAAGGTCACTAGGAAGGTATCTAGGGAAGTTATCCCTAGTGAGTACCTAGAGCATCCAAGGAGCACCAATAGGTGTTGGGTTCCTAGGAGCATCTTCTCTACCCCATAGATGGGTTAGAGAGTGTCAACTCCGATTAGAAGGGTAGTTAACCCAACTTTGAGGAAATTGACACTCAAGGAGCATTTTCAAGGTTTTTGTTAACCTTTGAAAATGAAATGGAATTATTATTTACTCTTTGAAAGAGTAAAATGTGCCTAATGGTGGAAAAATTGATTTTATCTTTAATGGCATAAATTGGGAAAATATAGAGAAATACCAAGTTGGGATTTTGGTATTCTCTTAAGAATTTAAGGCAATCCGGGCCTTGATTTATGTGCTTACTCTTGAGGAAAAATGGAATATGCCAACATTTGAGGATATGCTTAATTTTTAAGTGGCATAAACAAATCAAGAGAAATAGAAATGACAATTTAGGTTTTGGCACTTCTTTGAAGCATTTAGGGCAATCTAGGTTTAACGTTTTAAGTTAAAACAAGTGGAGATAGCTAAGTGGTTAAGGATACTTAGATAGGCAATCTAGGTATATTTTATTTATGCTAAACTTTGCCATGATTGTTTGCCCATCATATGTCATGACATCATGTCTATTTTTGCATTCATGTTTTATTATGAAAAATCCAAAAATACCATGTCATGACATTCATACATCATGTAGTTATAGGATATTTTCGTTTGAAAAATCATTTCCTTTTGATGTATGCCATAACATAATCATGCATCATGTCTATTTCCTTAAAATTAAGGACAAATGACATTTAACAATACTTATTAACAAGTGACATCCTAGGTGGATGTCTAATATTTCTAAAATGCCTAGATATATATGCATGATCCCTAGAATAGGGCAAAACCAAAATCTCACATCTCACAAGGACTATAAGGTGACTTGTATGTGTTTTAGTGCACATTAGGTACAAGTGAGATGGTAGGAAGATGAACAAAACTCAAGATGTTGATTTAGTGCATTCTTTTGAGTTTTAGGTTCATCAAAACACATAGTCATGTGTTTTCCCATCATTGGGAAAGCTAATGTACAAGTCATGTGCATTAAGCCCAAGGAACATGGTGGGATATTGGTTTTGAAAATATTTTTAAAATAATTTTGGAAAACCTTGGTGAAGGCTATCTTTTGATAGTAATAACCATTGAATAGTTAGACACAAACTTGAAGAAAACACTAAAGTCTTTGCAAGTTCTCAAGTTTGTGTAAATCTTTGAAAATATGATGTATTTTCATAGAAAACTATTTTTCCATGATAAATTATACCCTAAATAATGTCTACACAAATTTTTACGATTTTTGGAATTTTGTAGAATTTTCTAGGGGTTTCTGAAATTGGCTGAAATTGAATTTCAGCAATTTCAGACCTTCAATCGATCAGTGGATCGATTGGAGTGCCTCAATCGATCAGCCGATCGATTGAGAAGGCATTTCTCGCGAGCAGAAGCTCGCTGGATCGATCAGCCGATCGATCCAAGAAGACTGAATCGGTCAGTGGATCGATTCAGAAGGGTTCAATCGATTGGAACCCAACTCCAATCGATTGAAGATGCTGATTTTGGCTGGGAAAGCTTATTTTCAGCATTTTTGAACCTATTTTAGTCTAGGTAATCATTCCTAACCCCTCAAAATACATGTGTATACATAAAAAGGGTGTTTTCATATTGAAAACAAGGATGGATTGGTTAAGAAAGACTAAGTTGAAGTTTAGGTTGAGGTTTGCTTCAAATTTTTGAACATTTGAACCTCAAAACTTCTAAATTAGGGTTTCCTAAAGGTTTAGGGATTCCAAATCATTGTTGGTGCAATGACAGAAGTTACCACCATGTCTTTAGGGGGAGGGACTTTTTAAAGACATGAACACTATTTTTTTTCATGAACCTTGGAAGGTGGTTAACCTTCTTTTCAGAAAATGCTCATGAATGAGCGTTTGAACTTGAAATGGGGAGTGGATATCCTCATTATTTCAAGTGGTATTTCAAATGTAGGGAAAATGAAGGGTATGGGACCTTCATTATGATGTTGATCACGACCTTGAGAAACTCTTCAGGGGAAGAGTTTAAAAAGGGATAAAGGTTCAACAAGTGAAGTTGTAACCAATGATGAGTATCTCTTCAGGGGGAGAGATAGTAGTTGTTTGATGTGTGCCAATAGGGGGAGAATGTGTGGTTTAAGTTAGGCCTTCATCACCTATGGGGGAGGTCATAGGGGGAGAATGAAGGGAACCAACATACTTTGGCATGAAGAGAATTAAGGCTGCGGGATTAGCTTAACTCAGAGTAGTCCTAACTTAAAGGTATTGTCAAACATCAAAAAGGGGGAGATTGTTGGTGCAATATCCCTTAGGTCAAGGTTGACTGGTTTGACCAAGCTTGAGTCTTGGTCATAGTTTCGATGTTTGACAATACATGTAGACACATGGACAATACAGGTGCAGTTGTTCATATGGGGAGATTCTGATCAGGGACTGATCAGTATGAATGAAGAAGAGTCAAGTAGGTCAAAAGTGACCGGATACCTAACTGGGAAGTCCTAACTGGAAGGTTAGGCAGAGTGAAAGTCCTAGTGAGTGAAGCTAGGCAGAAGGAAATCCTGGTGAGTGAAACCAGGTGAAAGTCCTAGTGAGTGAAGCTAGGCAGATGGGAAGTCCTAGTGAGTGAAGCTAGGTGAAAGCCCTGGTGAGTGAAGCCAGGTGAAAGTCCTAGTGAGTGAAGCTAGGCAGATGGGAAGTCCTAGTGAGTGAAGCTAGGTGAAAGCCCTGGTGAGTGAAGCCAGGTGAAAGTCCTAGTGAGTGAAGCTAGGCAGATGGGAAGTCCTAGTGAGTGAAGCTAGGTGAAAGCCCTGGTGAGTGAAGCCAGGCAAGGGAAAATCCAGATGGATCAAGGATGATCGGACATCTGGTGTTGGGAAGTCCAAGTAGGTCAAAGGATTGACCAGATACTTGGCACGAAGAGAAAAGTCCAAGTGGGTCAAAGGGATTGACCAGACACTTGGTGGGGAGTTTTGGCAGGTCAAGGGAGTGACCAGATGCTAGGTATGATGTACCAACAGGTCAAGGTTGACCGGATGTTGGTTTGAGAGGCATGGGACTTGGTTTTGGGCAAAAACCAAGAGTTGGATCGATCAGTGGATCGATCCAGGCCTTTCCTAGCGAACAGAGAGCCTCTGAATCGATCAGTGGATCGATCCAGAGGTCCCAATCGATCAGCCGATCGATTGGGACGTTGCTGCTTCGCGCGATAAGCGCTGGATCGATCCGTGGATCGATCCAGGCGTTTTTCCAGAGCACAGAGGCGCTCTGGATCGATCCGTGAATCGATCCAAAGCCTCCCCGATCGATTGGGAGTTTTCGAATCGATCGGGATCCGACCGTTGCGTCGTATTTGAGCTGCAGGCGGGCGTCTCCTTCAGCACCTTCTTCACCGATTCATATCAGATCTCTCGCCAGCTCCTCCAGAGCGCTCTCAAAGCTCAGATCGCCAGTTCTTGAAGGATCTTGGAGGTTTTCCAAGTCAAGAGGCGGATCAAAGGCAAGGAGAAAAGTTAGGATTAGGGTTTTCTATGTACTGAGAGTCTTGTAGGGCTTCTCCGCCTTCGGTAGTTACCGAAAAGGAGGTTTTTATCAATGGAGGGTGCGTGAGTAGGTGTGGATCCTTGGACTAGTCACCTCTTGTGAGGTGGATACCAAGTAAACCAACCTTGTTAGCGTTGTGTGATTTGTTTCTGTATTTTCCGCTGCACATCTTCGAAGAAACAAGCAACGACGAGCATCTAGCACGCGACGATCTATTCCCCCCCCCCCCCCCTCTAGCTACTTTTCGGTCCCAACAGAGAGGAGTGAATGTACTGGGACCAATCGACTGGTAATAGGACCAGTCGACTGATCCAGCTTCACAGAATGCACAGAAGCATTCTGTGCTTGTCGGCTACAGGGACCAGTCGACTGGTACTTAGCCGTTGCAGAATTTGGCTTTCTGCAGAGAGCCGCCGGTTGGGTCCAACGGCACACCAGTCGACTGGTGCTTGAACCAGTTGACTAGTGTCGGGGTTTAAGTTGATTTGTGATCAACTCTCTCCTCTTATTTAAGGGGAGCTTTGAGGCATTAAGGAGACTACTGATGCATATAGATTAACTCCTATTCTGTGTCCAAAGCTCCCAAGTCAATTATCTTCCTCCCAATCTAAACTCCATCTTGTAAAGAGGAAGAGAACCTTTGTGAGAGGTTTGCTCCACCGAAAAGGAGAAGCTCTAGCCGGAGATTGCCTGGGACTGATCCACCGAAGGATCAAGGGCTCGTCCACCTCAAGGACACATCGTGGAGTAGGAGCATCATCTCCGAACCACGTTACATCGAGCGTGTTAGCGTTTGTATTCTTATTTGTTTCTAATTGCTTTAGTTTTTGTATTTCCGCTATGCACTAACCTTTTGTAGAGAAGAAATCGATTTGGGGGTGGCCTAACTATCCAACCCCCCTTCAAGCCGGCCACCGATCGACCAACAAGTGGTATCAGAGCAAGGTTGCCCTTCAACGAACTAATCGCCGAGAAGAGCACATCATCAAATGGCCGGCTCAAACATTCATCCACCCAAATTCGAAGGGGACTTCTCTTGGTGGAAGAAGAGAATGGAGGTATTCTTCGAAATCGATTTTGATATTATGCTAATCATGGAAAATGGTTTTGAAGTGCCTAGGGATCAAGACAATAAGATACTTGAGAAAATAAGGTGGAGCAAGAAGCAAAGGGAAGAACATTTAGCGAATTCGAAAGTCATCCATCATCTACTAAATGTTCTTCCCCAACAAGAAGTAACACGGGTGGGAACCTACTTAAGCGCCAAGGAGTTATGGGAAAAGCTAGTGGAGCTTCATGAAGGCACATCGGAGGCTAAATTGGCAAGAAGAGATCTTCTCCGAACTCAACTCAACAATGTAAAGCTTGAGAATGGAGATAAGGTATCTACACTTCATGCTAAAATTAAAGAAATTTTAAGTGGACTAACAAATGTAGGTGAGAAACTCTCCAACCGAGACATCATAATGAAAGCCATCAATGCTTTCCCAAGAACCTCAACATGGAGCTTCATTGTCGATTCATTCTACATTTCAAAGGATCTAGAGAAGAGCTCTCTAGATGAATTCTTCTCAACAATGGAGCTTCACGAAACAAGGGTTGAAGGATTAGAAGGAAAAGCAAATAGATCAAGAGAAGTAGCTCTTATGGCAAACAAGGGAAAGGGTAAGAAGAAGAAGTCTTCATCCCCACCATCATCCTGTTGGATCGAAAAGAATTTAGATATCTCCACAATGACATGATATTGTCCACTTTGGGCCTAAGCCCTCATGGTTTTGCTCTTGGGCTCTCCCCAAAAGGCCTCATGCCAATGGAGATATCTTTTCTCTTATAAACCCATGATCTTTCCCATGTGTTTCCAATATGGGACTATGTTTGCAACCTTGCAACCCCAACAATCCCCCCCTCAAACAAAGGACCATAGGCTTCCCACGTCCGATCCTCGACCCATCAGGTCTTCCTGCCCCTCGGTCTACCCGACCTACTAGGACTTCATTGCCTAGCCGCAACTAGGACTTCCTGCCCCTCGGTCCACCCGACCTACTAGGACTTTCCTTGCCTAGCCACAACTAGGACTTCCTGCCTGGTGTCTGGTCCTCTTGATCCGAACATAGGAGCCCCCACTTTCTTTGTTCGAGGTCAATATTGTACTCACATGGTTCAATCAGACCATAGCTCTTGTGCACAGTCGGTGGTTAAACCTTCTGGCAGTCCGGGCTCTGATACCAATTGTTGGATCGAAAAGAATTTAGATATCTCCACAATGACATGATATTGTCCACTTTGGGCCTAAGCCCTCATGGTTTTGCTCTTGGGCTCTCCCCAAAAGGCCTCATGCCAATGGAGATATCTTTTCTCTTATAAACCCATGATCTTTCCCATGTGTTTCCAATATGGGACTATGTTTGCAACCTTGCAATCCCAATACATCCGACTCCGAAGAATCAAGCGCCTCAATGGATAGCGACCAAGAGGCGTATATGGTAAGAAAAATGAGAAGAGCTTTTAAAAAAATTTCTACTAACAAATCTCATGCTAAAAAAAGCTCAAGAAGCAAAAGTAGAACAAGGAGGGTAATTTGCTACAATTGCCAAGGAGAGGGACACATAAGAGATGATTGCCCTCTCTTGAAGAAGAAGGAAGGGAAGAAGAGGGAGGAGAAGAAGACAAAAGAAAAGGGGAAGAAGGCTCAAAAGCTAAAAGCAACATGGGATGATCCTTCATCATCATCGGAGGAAGAAGAGCACCATGTAGTCAATTTTGCGCTAATGGGAATTGATGATATAACCTCCACCTCATCCGAAAATGAAGAGGGAAAGAGCTCAAGTGAAGATGAAGAGGGGAGCTCAAGTGAAGGGGGAGGTCAAACTTCGGATTCGGACTTCTCGGTAAGTGAGGTACATAATCTTCCTCCCCATATTTTAATCAAAATTATTTCAAGTACAAATGATGATTTGTTTAAAGCTAAAAGGAAAAATAAATCCTTGAAACATGATATTATGTGTCTTGAAGAAAAATTAGAATCCATGTCTTCTAAGGACAATGATATGCATGCTTCTTCTTCTTCAAGTTCAAATGTATCATGTTTAGAAGAAGAAAATAGGAAATTAAGGGAAAAGATAGAATACCTTACCAATGCCCTTAGGAAATTTGAAATTGGCTCTAAAACCCTAAATATGATCATTGAAAGTCAAAGGGCAAGTTTTAAGAAAAATGGGATAGGATACAATGAACCAAATAATGAAAAGACTTACCATTATTTACTTGCTAGGGGGCAATCAAAAACCAAGACCATAGATAGAAAATGGATCCCCAAGGAATATTTAGTTAACCCAATTAGAAAGAATTTCTATTGGGTGCCAAAATCAATCTTCAAGGGTTAGAGGATTTTGGGTTTAGCCAACCAATGAAATCATAACTCAAATTTTTGAAAAATGATTGACTTGGAACCTTAAGGGGGAGGGCTTAGCCTTGATAGAGATTCATGATCAAGAGGGCTAAGTAGATGTTACCTTTATCTCACAATGACTTGTCTCCTTTTCTAACCATAAATATGAGATACTAGGATGATACAGATAATTCACTTATGCTTATGGCATTTTGATGAGTTATGAAATGTATCAAATTTTAGTGATCATAGGTCAACTATGGGGAAAGCAAATGTTTAATTAATGGACATCTTGCCCATAGATCATAATTGGACATTTTTAAATGTTTTGAAAACAATACTATGTTCTATTTACTGTGGAATAGTTATATTGAAACATATGATTGCAAAACTATATTTCAATTTGGTACAAACTTGCATGTTTTTTAGACCTTTTGAGATTTGGTCAAAATTTCAAAAATACTTTGACTTTTCATGAAAACATATTTTTCCTAGTTAAAGGATATTTCAAGGAATATGTATTCAAAATTTCATAATTTTTCGAATTTTCTGGAATTTTTTATGCATTTCTGAAGTTGGCCTCAAAAGGCTGAAATTTGAGTTCAGCATGTATCAGTCGACTGTGATAGGTACCAGTCGACTGGTACCAGCCTTTCAGCACTCTGAGGGGTTCTGAAATCAATTTTTTGGTCCACATTTGGTTAGAACTAATACCATAGTATGTGTACATGTTTGGTACAATATTTTTGATGGTGTCAAAGGGGGAGAAATGGGTAGGTTTAAGTTAGAAACCTATTTGTGTGCAAATCTTTGAAAATTAAGGTTGAGAGCATATGTTAAGGGGGAGCTTGGGTTTTATGCTTCATATTTACATATTGCTAGTAATTTTCAGAGTTATTATTTGTGCCTAACTTAAACATATTGTCACACATCAAAAAGGGGGAGATTGTTGGTGCAATCGACCTAGGTTTTGATGTGTGTGTCAAAGAGTTTAAGTTAGGCTTTCATATGTATTTGATATATGTTTGAGTCTTGCAGGACTTGGTGAAACACATGAGGAACTTGGTGCGGCCAGGTGTGGGAAGCTCATCCAAGGGCTCGGATTGTTGAGTCGGTGAAAGATGGTGTGGAAGACATCCGAGGGACCGCTGGACGAGGAGTAATGGAGTGGAGCCGAGGGAAGTGGACTTCAAGGCAGCGTGAAGGATGGCACGGAGAGGAGCCGCGGGCTCGGGTGCATCTGAGGGACGAAGGCCGAGGAAGAGGACTTCAAAGGCGACTCCGGAAAGGATGAGAGGAGTGAATGTACTGGGACCAGTCGACTGGTAATGGGACCAGTCGACTGATCCAGCTTCACAGAATGCACAGAAGCATTCTGTGCTTGTCGGCTACGGGGACCAGTCGACTGGTCCTGAGACCAGTCGACTGGTACATAGCCGTTGCAGAATTTGGCTTTCTGCAGAGAGTCGTTGGCTGGGTACAACGGCACACCAGTCGACTGGTGCTTGGACCAGTCGACTGGTGTCGGGGTTTGAGTTGATTTGTGATCAACTCTCTCCTCTTATTTAAGGGGAGCTTTGAGGTATTAAGGAGACTACTGATGCATATAGATTAACTCATATTTTGTGCCCAAAGCTCCCAAGTCAATTATCTTCCTCCCAATCTAAACTCCATCTTGTAAAGAGGAAGAGAACCTTTGTGAGAGGTTTGCTCCACCGAAAAGGAGAAGCTCTAGCCGGAGATTGCCGGGGACTAATCCATCGAAGGATCAAGGGCTCGTTCACCTCAAGGACACGTCGTGGAGTAGGAGCATCATCTCCGAACCACGTTACATCGAGTGTGTTAGTGTTTGTATTCTTATTTGTTTATAATTGCTTGAGTTTTTGTATTTCCGCTACGCATTAACCTATTATAGAGAAGAAATCGATTTGGGGGTGACCTGGCTATCTAATCCCCCCCTTCAAGCCGGCCACCGATCGACCAACAGAGCCTACCCATTTAAATAATGGTAAAGAGCATGATAATTCTAATTTTTATCATTTTAATGCTATTTACCACAAAAATAGGAAGCATGATAGCATTAAGGAAAAACATGTAGCTTTTCATGCTAAAATCACTCAACCTAAGATTAGAAAAGTAGATAACCAACTAGGAAATAATTCTAAGGGTTTTAAGCATATGCCTAAGAAAAGGAAAAAATCAAGATTTTAGTGAAAAATCTAAGGTTGAGGAATTATGGAATGAAAATCAAGTCTTGAAGTCAAGACTTGATAAAATGGAAAGGGTCCTTAGGAAAATCACAAATGAAACACAAGGGTCCAAAAATCATAACCTATGTCTAGGTTTAGTACAACAAGGATCATTCAAGGGCCATAAAGGTTTGGGATACAAACCTAAGGATAAGAAGGATGCAACTTCTTAATTACCAGATGGTTCCATATAATTATGGAACTAACCCTAGGTCAAATGGTCAAGTCAACAATACTAGGGAGGTTATTCCTAAGAGTATTTTTGCAACAAACGTGACTAAGACTTCTAGGAAGTCCAAGAAAGTCACAAAGAATGTCACAAGGGAAGAAATCCCTAGAGTTGACCTAGGAGATGTGAACAAGGCTTCTAAGAAATCTAACAAGATCACTAGGAAGGTATCTAGGGAAGTTATCCCTAGTGAATACCTAGAGCATCCAAAGAGCACTAATAGGTTTTGGGTTCCTAGGAGCATTTTCTCTACCCCTTAGATGGGTTAGAGAGTGTCAACTCCAAATTGGGAGGGTAGTTAACCCAACTTTGATGAAGTTGACACTCGAAGAGCATTTTCAAGGTTATTATCAACCTTTGAAAATGAAGTGAAGTTTCATTTACTCTTTGGAAGAGTAAAATGTGTCATAATTTGAAAGTTCAATTTAAGTTAAATCGGCACAATTGGAAAAATCATAAAGAACTACCAAGTTGGAATTTTGGTATGTTCTTAAGGAGTAAGGACAAAAATTTAGAATTTGATCTCAATGATTACTCCTTGAAGGAGAAAATTGTGTTAAAATTTGAGGAATATACTTAATTTGAATTGACACAAATTAAGAAGAGCAAAAGAAATGTCAAAATTGAATTTTGGTATTTTCTTGGGAAATATAGTGGGCAATCTAGGGTTTACATTTTATTTTAGCTAAGGATTAAGGATACTTAAATAGATAATCTAGGTATTTCTTTTATGCTAATTTACCATGCGTTGTTTGCCCATGATATGTCATGACATCATATCTTGCACTCATGTTTTATTATGAAAAACACAAAAATACCATGTCATGTCATACATACATCATGTAGTTCTAGGAAATTTTCTTTTGAAAATTATTTATCTTTGATGTATGTCATATGGCATCATGCATAACTTTTAAATTCCTTGCAATCAAGGACAAATGACATTTATTCACAAATTACATCTTTGGTGGTTGTTCCTAACCTCAAAATGTCTAGATAGATATGCACGATCCTTAGATTAAGGCAAAACCAAACTTTACATCTCACAAAAGAACTATAAGGTGACTTGTATGTGGCTTCGTACACATTAAATACAAGTGAGATGTTAGGATGATGAACAAAACTCAAGATATTGATTTAGTGCATTCTTTTGAGTTTTAAGTTCATCAAAACACATAGTTATGTGTTTTCCAATCATTGGGAAAGCTAATGTACAAGTCATGTGCATCAAGCCCAAGGAACATGGTTGGATATTAGTTTTGAAAATTATTTTAAAATTCTTTTAGAAAACCTTGATGAAGACTATCTTTTGATAGTAATTATCATGGAAATGTTAGACACAAACTAGAAGAAAACACTAAAGTTTTTACAAGTTTTCAAGTTTGTGTCAATCTTGGAAAATAGAAAGTATTTTCATAGAAAACTCTTTTTTCTTGAATTTTCACGATTTTCAGAATTTTGTAGAATTTTTGGGGAGTTTCTGAAGTTGACTGAAATGGAATTTCAGCAATTTCAGAGCTTCAATCGATCACCCGATCGATTGGAATGCCTCAATCGATCGGGCGATCGATTGAGAAGGCATTTCTCGCGAGCAGAAGCTCGCTGGATCGATCCACACTAGCTGAATCGATCAGTGGATCGATTCAGGAAGGTTCAATTGATTAGGACCCAACTCCAATCGGTTGGGGATGCTGATTTTGGCTGGGAAAGCTTGCTTTCAGCATTCTAAACCATTTTTAGTCTATAAAACCACTCCTAACCCCTCAAAACACATTTGTATACATTTAGGGGGAGTTTTCATGATGAAAACAATGATGGATTGATTAAGGAAGACTAAGTAGAAGTTTAGATTGAGGTTTGGTTTCAATATTGAATTTTTGAACCTCAGAACTTCTAAATTTAAACATGAAAATTTATTTTTCATACACCTTAGAAGGTGTTAACCTTCTTTTAGCGAAAATGCTCACGGTTGGGCATTGGAATATAATAGAGAGTGGATATCTTCATTATTCAAGTGGTGTATGCTCACGGATGAGCATTTGATGGTAATGAAGGGTATGGGACCTTCATTTGAATCGTGTGTGAATATACCATGTGGTATATGCTCAAGAATGAGCGTTAAGAATAATGAAGGGTATGGGACTTTCGTTATTGTGTTGTGAACAACGAGTGAAGTTGCAAACAATGTTGGGTAACTCTTCATAGGGAGAGATTTTGATGTGTGCCAATAGGGGGAGAATGTGTGGTTAAGTTAGGCCTTCATTATCTAAAGAGGGAGTTTTGCCCTCTAAGAAAGGGAAGAATGAAGGAAACCATCATTCATGTATTGGCATGAAGGGAGTTGAGACTATGGGATTAGCCTAACTTACAAGTGGTATTGTCAAACATCAAAAAAGGGGAGATTGTTGGTGCAATATTCCCTAGGTCAAGGTTGACCTGGTTGACTGAGCTTGAATTGGTTCAAGCTCGAGTCTTGATGTTTGGGTTTCGATATTTCACAATACATGGAGACAAGACATGGAGATTGCAGGTGCAATTGTTCATGTGGAAGATTGTGAAGGAGAGTCAAGTAGGTCAAGGTTGACCGGATACTTGATTAGAAGTCCTGGTGAGTGAAGTCATGCAGTTGTGGAAGTCCTGGTAAGTGAAGTCAGGCAGTTGTGGAAAGTCCTAGTGAGTGAAGTTAGGCAGAAAGAAAATCTTGGTGAGTGAAGCCAGGTGAAAGACCTAGTGAGTGAAGCTAGGCAGTATGAGAAATCTTGGTGAGTGAAGTCAGGTGAAAGTCCTAGTGAGTGAAGCTAGGCAGAAGGAAAATCCTAGTGAGTGAAGTCAGGTGAAAGACCTAGTGAGTGAAGTTAGGCAGTATGGGAAATCTTGGTGAGTGAAGCCAGGTGAAAGTCCTAGTGAGTGAAGCTAGGCAGAAGGAAAATCCTGGTGAGTGAAGCCAGGTGAAAGACCTAGTGAGTGAAGCTAGGCAGTATGGGAAATCTTGGTGAGTGAAGCCAGGTGAAAGTCCTAGTGAGTGAAGCTAGGCAGAAGGAAAGTCCTGGTGAGTGAAGCCAGGCAGATGAGAAGTCCTAGTGAGTGAAGCTAGGCAGAAGGGAAGTCTTGGTGAGTGAAGGCAGACACGGGAAAATCCAGATGGGTTAAAGTTGACCAGACATCCGGTGAAAGTCCAAGTAGGTCAAAGGGATTGACTGGATACTTGGCACGAGAAGAGAAAGACCAAGTGGGTCAAAGGGATTGACCGGACACTTGGTGAGGGAGACTTAGCAGGTCAACAGTGACCGGATGCTAGGCATGATGGACCAACAAGTCATGGATGACCGAATATTGGTCTAGGGGGCTTTAGACTTGATTTTGGGCGAAATCATGAGCTGGATCGATCAGCCGATCGATTGTCTCATGCCTAATTGATCAACTGATCAATTGGGCGAGTCTTTGCGACAAGCCCCCTCCCAATCGATCAGTGGATCGATTGGGAGAATCACGCGATCACACAGAACAGCTCTGGATCGATCGGCCGATCAATCCAGAGCCTCTAATCGATCGGGTGATCGATTGGGAGGTTCTATTTTCGCACGATAAGGGTTGGATCGATCAGCCGATCTATCCAGGCAATTCCCAGGAGCACAGAGGCGCTCTGGATCGATCGATCGATCCAAAGCCTCCCCGATCGATTGGGAGCAATCCAATCGATTGGGATCCGACCGTTGGCTCAGGATATAGCTGTTGGCGTGCGTTCGTCTTCAGAAGGACTCACGATTCTCATCTCAGATCTTCACAGCGCTTCCACAGCTTCTCAATAGAGTTCTCACGGCCAGTTCTTGAAGTTCTTGGAGGTTTTTCCAAGTCAAGAGGCGGATCTACAGCAAGAAGAAGAAAGCTAGGGTTAGGATTTTCTTGTGCAAACTTGTAAGCTTTTGCTTATATTTTATTTCCTTTCCCTTTCTTCTTGTAGTGTGAACTTGTAGGGCTTCTCCGCCTTCGGTAGTTACCGTAAAGGAGTGTTTTATTAGTGGAGGGTGCGTGAGTGTGTGGATCCTTGGACTAGTCACCTTTTCTTGAGGTGGATACCAAGTAAATCCTCGAGTTAGCGTTGTGTGTTTATCTCTTTGTATTTTCCGCTGCATTTCATCACAAGAAACAAGCAACGACGAGCACGAGATCGCGCCGAGCTATTCACCCCCCCCCCCTCTAGCTACATTTTGGCCCCAACACCTGTCTCCACGAGACCAAGATCTAGTCAAGATCTCAACTTAGGTTTTTCAAATGGACTTAAGTTGGATCGATGTCTACAATTCCCTCAACGGAGAATGCGTCCTCACTAGATCTTTCCTCTAGTTGCTTACATTCACTTACCAACTACAGTTACTTGACTTGCCTCTGACCCACCAGGTCTTTCCACTAGTTGTCAGGTTCGTTGACCCAACTGGACTTTGGTCGGTTGTCAAGTCGCACAGACCCAACCGGACTTCCCGCTAGATATCAGGCCCTGCGGGCCTATCTGGACTTCGCACCAACTATTGGGCCTCGCGGACCTAGCTGGATTTCAGCCTGGTGTCAGGTCCCTCAGACCAGTTAACTCCTGCACACTTGGTAGAAAAGGTTAGGCAAACATCACATTTGGTTTAGGGGAATAGGAGTGGGGAATAGGAATGAGAATCATTGATTGTCATTGTTAATGTTTGGATTATAGGAATAGGAATACAAATAAGTGAATGAATCCTTGAAATTGGGTAATAACTCATTCTCATGTACCTCCCCTTCAATGAATCATTACCCTATTTTCATCAATCAAAATATTCTCTTATTCCAAAAATACCCTTGACCTAAAACTAAAATTTTCTCCCTTAATATCAAATATCAAAATTTATTTATTTATTTTTTCTTCATATCACTTCTCTCTCCTTATTCTCTCTCATCATTTTATCACACACTTTCTCTCTCCTATCACACTCTCTTTCCTTTTTTCTCATTATACTTTCTCTCTCCTCAATCTCTCCCATCACACTCTCTTTTCTCTTTTTTTTCTCATCACACTTTCGCTCTCATCACACTTTCTCTCTCCTCACACTTTCTCTCTCCTCAATCTCTCTTGTCACACTCCCTCCTTTTTTTTCCTCAACACACTTTCTCTCTCATCATACTTTATCTCTCATCATACTTTCTCTCTTCTCAATCTCTCCCATCACACTCACTGTTCTCTTTTTTTCTCATCACACTTCCTCTCTCATCATACTTTCTCTCTCCTCAATCTCTCTCATCACACACTCTCTCTCCCCTCATTTTTTCTCATTACATTTTCTATCTCTTCATCCTCCCCCATCATAATTTCTCACATTATATTTTATCTCTCATCTTCTCTCATCATGCTCTCTTCTATCACACTCTCTTTTCTCATTTTCTCTCATCACACTTTCTCTCTCTTCATTCTTTCTCATCACACTTTCTCTCTCATCATACTTTCTCTCTCATCATTCTCTTTCATCATATTTTTCTCTCACATTCATCTTTCTCTCACATCTAATTTCTTCTCTTATTTTCCTTTAAAGGTAAAAAAGAAAATATTGATTTATTCCGATAGAAAGTATGCAACTAACCAAACATTGCTTTTAAGAGTGATATCCATGCTCATACTCATTCCCATTCCACAATACAATGATTCTCATTCCGATTCTCATTCCCATGCTCATACCAAACACCCCCTAACTATAATTTTGTAAGGGATATTGTTAACAAGAAAAAGATAGTTCTTGAGTACATCCATACACGTAATATACTTATAGATCTTTTTACTAAGTCATTGACTAAAGAGTCATTTCAAGGATATGTGAAGTCTTTAGAAATTCAAAAAATGTAATATATTGTAAAGACAATTAGATATATGAAAATGTCATGATCTATTTAGTGTATATATCTATGTTACATTTGATTAAAGTCTCGATAAGCGTGTTGATAGGTTGAGATTGGTTTACTCACATAGGACAATCATCTCTATTTGTTAAGTATAAATAGAGGTAAGACTGTACTTATGAGACAACTTTTGTAGTTGTGAATAGAGATATACCCATAAGTTAAGGTCGCCTTGATAATTGTATCAAGACGAAATCATTTATGTAATGATTAGAGTAAGTGAACCCACTAATTACTGAATCTGCTTAAGGCCAGATTGAAATTTATATGTTGAATTCAGGATTAGACATTAGATATGTCTAGATCGAAATCTGTACGATATTAAATTTTGAAAGAAAAAAAAACATGTGCTCTTTTTAATAAAGAAAAAAACATCATAGCATATGATTCATAATATGTGCGCTATGACGACAATAATGGTAGTAGGAGAATGAATCCATGTTTCTCTAATATGTGAGACCCTGGAGATTATAAGTTAATCTCAATCTTACCCTAAGTGAATATTTAACTATCTACTTGAAGTTTTGATCAGTGTTTGCTACTTTAGCATGTTTCCTATTAGCTATAGGTGATTCAATTTATGAAGCATAACTAGGAAAACGACTTATTATAATGAATAGATTCTAGCTAAAAAGGAAGATTAATATTGATTTGCATCTTTGTCATTTATTCATTGATACCAGTTACATTTTGTTGAGTACATAAAATGTAATTATGAATAATTGTATTCATTGGAGATATTGAATATTCTCTTGACATAATAGTCATTATGAAATATTAGAGATATTTATGATGATATAAATGATTTAATCTATGATAAAGGTAAGATATTGATATCTTAGATTCATTCTATAGAGTAGCTAAGTAAAGTGTAATAACTTTCTTAGCAGCAATTGTTCATTATGCTTGCTGTCGCACGAATCATTTTCCCTGACGTATGAATTGAATGTTCTTCATAGTCTTTGTAACTAGATGCCTTTTTGAGGATTGACTTGGACGAGTGGAAAATGTTTGATGTTGAGGAGATGAAGGGACGCCCCTTCCCCTTTATCTTCCTCAAGTCTCCTATATAGGAGCGTCCAAGTGCATCAGTGAACAACACGAGTGGGATTTGGTTTGTGATATTTTTGACAAGGTTCCAAGGTGATCTTCTCGGCGACAGTGAGCCTCACAGTAGCAGGCATCTTCTCTAGTGTCTTCTCCGAGTTCTTCTCCTCCAAAAGATCATTGTAAGTCTTTTGTTCAGTACAATAGATTAACATGATAGATCATCAGTAGAGAATGTAGAGGATTGGTGTGAGTGGGACGAAGAAGAGGAAGAAGTGGAGTAAGGCGACGAAGATTGATTCAGTGATGTGTGGGAGGACGGTAAGGGTAGAGAAGTAGTAGTTGGATGAGGTGAGAAGGAGAGAGGGTAAGTCTGAGGCTTGGAGGATGATGGGGCTGATGGGAATGTAAGTGGTGAAGTAGGAGACAGAGGAAGGGTTGAGGGAGAGGAAGAACAAGCAGAGCGTCAACTTCGGGTCGGATCATAGAAGATTGAAGGAGTCGGAGTTGATCGACCTGAGTGAGTGCCGGTTGGAGTTGTCGGAAGTGACAGAGGAAACCACTGATGTAATAGAGAGCTTCAGGGCCGGCATCCTATTGGTGTTCGACGGTGACTCCCCATGGCACAAGCATAATGTTGCTAGATTTACAATGTGGTTGATCATTCTGATTCTTTTTGCCCTAGCGGTCGCAAACGGGGTGTTGAAATGACTGAAAAATTGGAAATGCATGTTGCCCGTTGAATTATAATTGTATTTGTATTAAGGATTAATTTCGACTAATGTATCTTGTGCTCCTTATTATATTTGTATTGAGGATTAGTTTCGACTAATGTATTATGCTCACGAGTCTAGTATTAATTCTGACTAATGTATTTTGTGCTCCTTGGATGATTGGATTGTCATTTCATTTATAGCTAGTAAGGATTAGTTTCAAGTAAAGTATTTTAATGCTTCTTAGAATGAGAACATTTTGACATGATATTTTTGAGTGAGATATACGCTAAAACTTTTACTTTTGGATGATTTAAAATAATTTATTTTGATCAACGCATGCATGACACGAATAATTTTGTTCAAAGTTATTTTTATCAAGATTTAGCTTATAGATTAATTTTATATTTCAAATTTCGAAGGATATAATTTTATGAAACGATAAAATGACCTCGAGCGCCTAGATTGAATCCAAGCATCTAGAGTTGAATCCAGGTGTCTGGATTCAATCTAGGCTCATGGATTCAATCAAAATATTTTTTTAATTTTTTATTTATTTTTTAGATATATTATATATATTTACGGTTCAAAATTTTAAGATTTAAAAGCTGAGTTATAATGAGTTTGAGTCAATAAAATTTTTCTTCTATAGTTCAATTTTCCTTCTTGGGTTAGTGTTCAAAATTAAAAATTTTAAATAATCACAAGATATATTATATATATTTAGGATTTAAAATTTTATGATTTAAGGATTAGGTTATAATGGATTTAAGCTAAGAAGATTTTTCTTACAAGGTTCAGGCTTCCCTCTTGGATTATCATGTTTAGATGTTTACGGGATATAATATTTCTTTAAAAAAATGTAGTTAAAAAAAAAATTCAAGCACCTAGACCACTATTGTAATATATATACACACACACAAGAGGCTCATTCTAATTTTAATTTTTGGATTTATCCATGCGTCCTACATGAGTTTTGAACCCTCATTATATGAGAGTTCTATCCTATCTCCTAAATTTTAAATCTCGTTATAGTAATTGGATTTGAGTATTTTTGGATTCATATATATAGAGATGAATATGATAAAATTCTATCCATATCCTATCCAATATATATAAATCTATCTGCCTCATTGTTATCCCCGGTGTTTGGAGGGCGTCATCCTTACTTTACCATAAAAAAAAACAGAGGTCGAACCGATGGCATGGCACAATCCAACAATAGAGTATTTAAATTCCTTTAAAGGTCATTTGATCCTATGAACTGACTCACCCTTTTCATTTTATTAGCTATGAAAACTTGCAGTAAACATGAACATAGGATCCCATTTGATTCAGCTCCCTAACCTTACTAATCGAGTTCAAAGGCAACGAGATGAAGCTTATTGCAGAAATTTTGATAGTCTCTGCTCAAGAGGATCTTGATCAGGTGAGGTAATTGATAAACTCGGCGGCAGTAGCTACTGCACCAGCTGTGATAGCATCCTTGAAAACCTTGTCTCTGTTGTTGTTGCTGACCGCAGAAATGAGCAATCCGGTAAGGGCTCCACCAAGCATTGCATTCTTCTGCAAAGAGTTGAAACTGGTTAAACACAATTCGGGAGCTATGATAGCAGATGTCGATATCCTAGTAATGTAGTCAATGTTGGTCCCAAGTGTAGGTGGAAAATGTTTGAAGCATTACAATAGACCTCATACTTGGGATGATAAAAAACTATCGATGCAAATTCTACAATCTCATCCCTTAAACGCTCAATCATCTCTTAACATACTAACAGTTTGATCATGTTGGACAGATGCCTAAGGTTCCAGACCAAAACTAATCTTCAGAACTCAACCGAATATGCCATTTCATAAAACCATATTTAACAAAAATAAACATGAGCTGGTCGGTAAGATGATTTGTGGATACAAACTTGAGGATTTCAGCATCAATCCCCCATGATTGAAAACCTTAATGCTAATTTAAGATGTGTGAACGTTTTCCTAGTTCGCTGTGTAGCATCATTATCTAGGCTCTTTCTATGATTGCCTATCTTGTATATCAGTACTTATCAATCCAGAAATAAAACCGCAAACGTCAGTCTCAAGCCTAGATGAACTAGGTTGAGGGTTGCATTACATAAACAACCAACATTAAAATTTGCCTAAAATTTTAGGTAAGACTAACCTTGCATGGAGGTTAATGAAAGGACAAAATTCATGTACCCCAAATAGTTTGGACACACACACATTGTCGATGATGGCAACTATGATGACGGCGACAACTTACCAATATAAATATGGCGGCGGGCTTTCGGCCATCCACTTAATCAAAAAGATATACATTTCCATAAATGTAAAAAACCTCAATGTCCATGCACTCCAGGGTTAATCGTGTGGAAGTGGAAAGTAAATCATAACAGAATTAAAGAAAATCATAAGTTATCACAGAAACAAGACTTCGACAATCTTGAAGGTTTGAATAGTTGTGCTTTGCTAACAGTGTATGGTATAGATAGACAACCTACCACAAAGCATTTTAGACTTAGTTCACTTTGTTGAAGCTCGAGTAATAGATCAAGAGAGAAAATATTAGGCGGAAACCACACTTGTATCATGATACCAAGGAACCACAATAAGATAGGTGGCAATCAAAAAATGATAACATGTTCTAACAATGGCAGACAACTTGCTCAGATTGTTGAGTTAGTGAAATAGATAGGTATACAGTAATATGTAACTTGGACATTATAAGATGGTGACTATTATCAAATGGGTGATGCAAATTCAGGAATCAAAACACAATATAAGAGAATCAACTAAAACCAAATAAATCCAGCATCAAGGAGTCAGAAATGTTACCCAATCTTTTGTACCACGGGCTCTTTCCATGCCATATTCCACTCCTACGTATACTCCAGCAACAGTTCCTTCAACAAAATGAATATCTATGACGAACAGACACAGATGTACAGCAAAATGAATATCTATAATGAAATGCAAGTAAGATTACCCCAGTAAGCTCCTTCTTTACACATTCTCTTAAGCTGCAATGGAATCACAAGGTCAGTGAAACTATAAAACAGTCCTGCTATTGGGATAAAGGACCTAAGGAGACACCAATTTTGCAAAACAAATAAATGAGGAAAGGTATTGAGAGAACTTGCATATTTAGTATGTGAAAGCTATTTATCAAAGTACTTTGATAGGTTTCGTAAACAATGCAACATAAAGAACATTAAACTTCAGTTGCAGCTAAATCTGTCAGGATTCTTTTTCCTGACAAACAAAGGAGTTAATTAGTGAGATAAACTAACCAAACTTGCATGCAATAGTTACATGCTACATGCATCAAGCTTTTTTCTAAACCAAGTAGAAGATATTGTTAATGGTGTGAAAAGATAGAAGATAAAGAGAGCCAAAACTAATTGGGCAGGTTAATACAGCAACAATTATTACCAAGTAGGAAAAAGACCAGAAGGAAGTGACAAAGCATCAAAATGTTATATTTTGATCATCTGAATTCGGATAGTTTTACCCAGAAGAATAATGCATTCATGCTTTTTTCAAAATCTTATTGAGAAAGAAAAGAAAAGGTGTCACACAAAATTTCAGTTGAGCATTATTCTATTTTCATGACGGCTTACTAACTTTATGCTGTGACAATATAAAGCATGCACCAAATGTCGCTGAACTTTAACATTAAAAGAATAGTATTTAGAACATACAGCATCCTCGATTTTGCCTTTGCTGATACTCCCTGCAAAATTTGTAATTGCATGTCACATTTGTCCAAATAATCAGATTGCACTTTGAAATGTAAGATATCTCCTAGTTACATTCAAGAGTGGGAATAAGGTCCAGCAAATCACTGTAGTAAAATAAGTCTTTCAAGAGTTTTCACTAAACGCATAAATATATAAAGGCGGAGAAGCTCGTTAATAATAAGTTGAAGACAATAGGACAAATCCACAAATTATACAGAACTATTCAATTACATAGCACTCAAATTTTCATAAATTCCTCTTCCAAAGAGGCAATGTTAAATCAAAGAATAGAAACAAAGCAAAGAATAATCGAAAAAACTATAGTAACTGAGAATCTTCATGGTAGATAAGGAACTTCTTATTATCTTCCTGAATAAAAATACACGAATAGTAATCCACACAACTGCAGAGCCTCGCCTTGATGATAAGTGCTCAAATTGTGTTCTCTTGTCTTTTTATGTGAATCATTAATAATGTCTAATGATACTTAATGGAGAGTCTATCCAACTTCTGACACAAAATCCAAAATATAAACAATCATGTAATAGGTGTGAATAAAAGAAGGAACATATCAAAAGCAACACAAATGCTAATTGGTCCAGCTGTTCAATTAGTTCGGCAATACTTCTTAGACAATGTTGCAATGGACAATCCTAGGCGAAGGTTATCATTAGTCTGTATCTACATTCCCTAAGGCTTCTAATAGTTTGTTTCGCTGCTCACGTACTAAGCTATGCAAGTTGAATTGACGGGAGTATAACAGGCAACAATGCATCAATTCTAGTGCAGATCTATTTTTTTTCATCACATTCACCTAAGTTCAATAATAATATCTGTATCTTATTTCTGATCACAGTAAATGAAAGTAAAATAATAGAATTTTCTTTCTGGTATCAGATTTCTGAGACACATTCCCACAACGGATCAAAGAGAAGAGCAACAAGGCAACCTTTATGCACAAAGTGAAAGGTTTCCTCCGCAGCGACCCTGGAGGCAGCTACCTGGATTAACAATCGAATCAGAAACGAAATCCATAGGAGCAAACGAACCGAAAGTGCGGATTCGATACTCGCCGTTCCGATCTTGAGGAAGCCGTCGACGGTGCGGTTGAGGAAGGGGTTCCCCATGTCGATAGCCACGTCGATCCTGGGGGAGCTAATGGAGCCGGAGAACACATTCCTCGGCATTTTCTCCGGATCTAATCGGCGATCGCTCGATGGAACACGAAGCGGAGGAGAGAGGGAAGAGCTCACGAGAACGATGAGTGACACGGGAAAGCAAATGGACGGAAGGGAGGAGCTTTAAAGAAGTGGACGAGATGATGGAATGACCAAAACACCCTCCACGTGTAATTCAATTCCCCCGTAAATAATTATTATATGAATAAAAAATGTAATATTATACATTCAATCCAACCATCATTAACAAACCCTTCTTATTCTGTTCTACTTTTCTTGCTTACAAGAAAACAAAAGAACTAAAACTCAAGGCGGATGGGGACCCACTTGGGGTGGGCTCCAGCGGCTTCTATTTTTTTTAAAAAAAATAATTTAATAATTTTTATTTTTTTTTAGTCCCATCACAAATTCCTTAATTGTTTAGTTCGACAAATTTTTAAATACAAATTTAAAATAATTTAATAAACATATTAATTCTATCACTTTTTTTTTTTTTCAAAAACACCGTCTCAAACCGATATAAAACGACTACTTTGATCAATTATGGAATTAACCAAACTTTTCTCAGTAAATTAATATATCAACGGCTTACAATATAATAGACGAGATTTATGATATTTGGATTTAATTAATTTATAAAAAATCAAAATCCAAATTTAAATGAATAAACCAAAAACAGTAATATATTTTTAAAAAAAATCAAATTAACTTCTAAATTCAATAAGTTAATTCAATTTAACCAACCCCAATTCCAATATTAATTGCAATTGAATCTATTGTAAAATTATAATCATACTGTTATATTCTTTGCATCATGATCGAACACAGAAATACCATAGAATTGTAATTGCGTAAGCCATGAAATACTCAACAATAATAAAGATATTTTAAAAAAAAAAAAACAGAATTAGAGGTTTATCTATCAATTAGTTTCGACTAAGTCTGGTACAAAAGCAAAGGAAAAGATGATAGAATTGACGAGTGCAAACAAGAAACTAGCAACATGTAACCAAATGAAGGGTAAACTTCATGGCCCAAGAGAACTCGAAGCAAACTAAACATACACGTCGCATGGAGAGCGAATGAAATCATCAGATTGTGGCGAGTCAGTTGCTATCTCGGCCGCAGATTCTGCAAAATGTGAAAGAGCATAGCAAGTACTTTAAGGTTTGCTCAAGGCTTACTCTTTTAGTAATGGTAAGAAAAAGCAATTGAGATCTGATTTTTCCACGCTCAGGCACGATAAATCAGGACGAAGATTATGGTTAAGCCGGATTCAAACGCAAAATTCATGCTCCGATCAGCTTGAAGGATATAACTTTTAAAACATTTGGCCCAGAGATCAAGCTCACTGTTGATGGTCTAAAAAAGACTAAATGTAGCAAATGGATGCCTCGAGTCACTTCTAAATTATAAACATCTATTTGTCATTTGATTCAGGTGCGAAGAAGCCATATAATAATTACCAAAGAGTAACCAACTTACTCGTGTGCTGCGAGTTAACACTTGTGGCTGTTTCCTTCCCGAGATATTGTGTTGCTGGATGATTTGAGGATTATCGTGCTTATAGAAAGCTTGTAAAGTCCTCATCATGAACGGCCTCACAATATTTACTTCCATTGCAGAGAGATTTTTTAGCTGTGTAACAAAAAGTAAGGAGAAAAGATATAAAGGAAGTCTGTTACGATTACAAGGCCACAAGGGAGGGCCTGTCCTCACCTTGGTAGCAGATTTGCATAAATAGTCTTGATCAAAAGACACAAATACTAATTTCTTTTGATAAAAATGGCATGAATACTTATGACTTGTCATCTTTTCATAGGAATGACTGAGAAAATGGTAACAGCTGCTTGATCACTTTTTTTCAAAGAATCTCTTCCTTTTTAATTTATTGGTGCAGAAGAAAGATTGTTATTGGTAATAAGTAACTGAACATGAAAAAGATATAAACTAAGATGCCTAAGCACAATCCTATCGTATTTATGATCTGTGACTTACAAGATGAAAGTGCAAAAAGAACTAAACATTTGGTTTATCATCCATGTGTTAGGTTATTACTTCCTAGGCGGTCAAAATTTTGTTAGAAAACCAAATTGATTTTAAGTTCCAAGTTAGTGTTCATTGCTTTCTCATAAGTAGACACTAACAAACATATGAGAAGAAAACAAATTAAAATGCCCTGAAATGGTAGGAATCAAAGGATTCAGTTTGCACATACCTTCACCGCATGTGTACGACCAGATATATTCTCTAAGCCAGATTCTACCTTATGAAACCTCACATCTCTAATATCTTCAATTAAAGATCTCACCTGCACAATTACGGCTAACAAAAGCGAAGAGAAAAACAATACCATATTGAAAAATGTATGCATGCATTCAATCTCACCATGTATGTATCTTGAACATCATCATGAGCACTGAAAATGATTATTAGGCATAGATAGAATGTCCAAAATGGCAACAAAATAAGGAAACAAAAAGTATACACGGGATCGACACATACTGGTCAAACAAAAGCTTTGAAATTTCAATGTAGTGAAAAGGCAATGGTTGAAATTCCCTAGGTGTCTCTCTTTCTGTTTCGAGTACTTGTGTCAGTTTATCTACAGATAAGAATCAGCAAGACAGCAACTTAAGCCAAAATTGTGATATCATTCAATAAAGCTAAGCTAATACAAAGAAAAACATAACAATGACAAATAAGAAGTTTAAGACAATCAGTGCTAACAGCAATATCTGGAACAACTAATTCACAGTCCACGAATATAAAAACTGAGATTTAGACAAAGCCAATATGCAAACAGGGATCAAGAGAGTTCAGCTGATTTTTGGAAACAAAAAAACAAGCTACTTTGGCAAAGCTATAAGTAGTTTGAATGGTCCATGAGACAATGTGTCTCAGTACAGGCAAACTTCTATGAGTATCACATTGTTTGATGCTCTAAGCCTCCAATTAATGGAATTGTATAGTCATCAAACACATTACATATGACACTAATCACAGATAATTTCAATAAAAAATGGCAGATGCATTTGGTAGTTAGGTAGAATTTGCATATTAAGTGCATTAAGGACACAATAAATGGATAGGAAGAATTTCCACATCAGTCAGTATGTATAAGAAAACAACCAGTAGACAGCATGAAAAATAAGAAATGACACTTCTGCTTTCTTTATATCCACTTGGTGCTAATTCATAGAGTCCTGGTAGATTGGTTAAGGTATTAGGTGCCAGCCAAAGACTATATCAGAGTAAAATAAAGTATAACGAGATGTAGGAAAAGTATATAAAAAACAATCAGGATCTACCAGATCGGCATGCCTATTAATCAAAAAATTTAATCAATGCATCTTCAAGAATGCTGCCTCTGCCAGCAAGGCACTAGATTACAGTGGAGGCTAACCATGGATATCATACTTTCCCAATTTTCAAGCACCACAAAAACAACAGAACCAATATAGATTGCCACAAACTGAAAAAAAACTCTCACCGACCGACATCCACTCTGGTGTGCGGATGGTGCACTTCCCACGCTTCTTCAGAGCTGCTGCTAGCCAAAGTGGTACTTTGCAAGCAATTTGCGGAAAGAAAGGGCCAAAATCTCCCTGTCATTAGAAGCGCATCGAAACCACCATGAACCCCACAGGTTCAGATTACGAAAAAACAATGACGAAGAAAATAGATAAGATTACACAGATCATGTTCAAAGACTCCATTTTGATGTTGGGAACAATCTCCACCATTTCATCCTCAGCCAAAAACTCCACCTAAAATCCAAAGCATGATAAAACATCGATCTATGTAATCGGATGTAACGAGGGATATACATACGGACCTCTGGAGCAGAGAGTAAGGAGAGCTGGGGATCGGACTGGCCAGCCATTGATGCTAAACTTAGCGGTTTTAGTCTCCTCGCGGACGAAGTAGGGTTGACACTGAGCAGAGTGGAGAGTAATCAACCGTGTGAATGAAGGGCACAAAATTGAAACCCTAGGTGTTCGTGCTATAAATAAATTATTCCTATAAAATTTATTGTTATTACTTTTTAAAAAAAAAGAGTTGTGATACGCTCAAGGAAAAAACTCGAGGAAAAACTCAAGGATAGAGACATGCATTCATGGCCCACCATTTCACTTTTTGTGGGCCACATCACTTTATGTGTCTATCCTTGAGATTTTTTCCTTGAGCAAATCATTTCTCTAAAAAAAAATATCATGAGTTAAGGATAATCAAATCTAAAATTCAATATAAAAAATATTTTAAATATGACCGAAATCAAAAGGGCAGTTGACATTTAACGAATCGTTCTATATATTTTATCTCGAGAACACCTTGGCTTTTATTATAATGATATGATGGTTCTTATTTTTCGATGTTACTGGCCATCAAGCACACATTTTATGTGTATAATATAATATATAAACATACGGTCAAATAATTAATACTAGTATAATTTATTCTATAAATACCTTAATTTAAAATTAAATTATTAATAATACCTCAAGTTATATGATGAGCATATTTTATATTACCAAAAAAAATCGATAAAATAATCGATAAGATATAGAGATGGATAGATGTGACTGTGATTTTTCTTAAAAAATCGATGAGATATAGATGGATTGATGTGACTGTATCGATATACAAAAAAATTGATATACAAAAAAATTGAAATAGATGGATTGATAAGTTGTGATATAAAAAAGGATAAAAATAAGAAAGCTGTAGCAAAAATGAGAAAGATAAGGGAGGAGAGAATGATGAAAAATCAACAAGGCTTGAGGCGATAAGAAGAAGAGATGCAAATAGTAAAAATTAGGTTATATATCTCTGAGTTACAGAGGATAAAACGTTGAAATTACTAATAAATCTTAAAATTATTTTTAATGTAAAAAAAAACATTAACATAACTTAATGTTTTACAAAATCAATTGAGAATTGATTATTAAAGAGTCTAAATTCTTAATTAAATAATTAAATTATAAGTAACTATTACAATATATATTAGCTACTTTGTAACGGTTAGAACGTGTAATAATAGTTAATATAACACTATTATAGTATTAGGGCATCTCCATTAAATAAATGATTGGGTTTACAAAATAAACCTTCATTTTTAAACCTACTACCATTGGGTGACATGAATTTTTAGTTTAAGAGTTTCCATCTCCTGCGGTGATAATCTTACTGTTTCTTGCGGTTTGGTGATGTGGCAAGTTCCACGTCGTCATCCGCTGCGGTGAGAAATCGCTAATGCGTAGAAACCTATTTCTCGCGTTTTCCTCTCCGTAGAACCCTAGCCGTCACTCCTCCCTCTCCGAGTCATCTCTCTCGTCGAAGCTCAGACGCAAGCTCTCTCTACGGCGACGTGCTAAGTTCTCGACCTCGAGTCGCCCTCTCTCGCCGAAGCTACGACTCTCTCTCGCAACGAGCCCTCTTCAAGCTCTTGCTCACTGTGAGCCCTCTCCCGATCAGCGAGATCTCCCTCGACGCAAGCCCTCTCCTTCCTGTCTCTCATCACTTGCCGACGAACTAGGGCATCACCCTCCGCCGAATCAGGGTATCACTTGTCGACAAACTAGGGCATCACTTACCGACGCAAGCTCTCCCTAAGCCACGATCAGCCCTCCGCACCAAACCTCATAGCTAGGTTTTCTCTCGCCTGGAAAATCATTCTTCGGTAAAAGTTTCTATACTTTCTGTTGAGTAATGATTTTTTTTAGGCTTTTCGCTGGAAAAATCCTCGTGTTCCTCTCCTCGTATCCCTTCCTCTCCGGTTACCCTAGACAGCCAAAGGTGAAGAAACGCGATCCTCTCCGCAAACCAGACCAAGGTTATCTCTCCACGCTACTCTCTAGTCGTGATTAGCTAGGTTTTCTCTCGTCGTGACCTCCCAGCTCCTTTCCCCGCTACGACTCCCTCTCCACCGACATACTGTTGGTACCCTGTGGTAGTTTTGATGTAATCGACAAAGTCAAGTTAGATCCTGTTAATGTTTAACTCATGTGTCTAAGTGTACAGGAGCTTAGAACCACATGAAGTCGAGCAGAAGACGTAGCTAGCGAGAAAGACGGCACGAGAGAAAGAGCCGATGGGCTCGATGCATCCGAGGGACGAGGTGCTGTGGAAGAGTACATCGGCAGACGAGAAGGACGCACACAGTGGTCCGAGGGATGAGAAGCCGGGGAGGAAGTCTGCTCGAGAAGAAGGCCGGAAAATAGGTTCAGGTGAGCCCTATTCCGGTTGGCCGAAATCACCCTAGCAAATGGAGCAACAGAAGAGCCAAAAAGGAGTTACGGAGCTCCTGGAGGCACCTTCATTGGAGTTAAAGGCGCCTATGCGCCTTTCAGTGGGAAGGCGCCTTCAACCCACATGGAAGGTGTCTTTAACCTTGATTGAAGGTGCCTTTAATCTAGCAGATTTGAACGTTGCCGAGGATAATGTTTTATCCTCGGCAGATAAAGTTTTATCCCTTGAAGGCGCCTTGAACCTCTATTGAAGGCGCCTTCAAGCTACGGATAAGATTCTACAGGGGCTACAAAAAGACCCCTAAACCTAGGAAATAAGTAACAACTTCTGTATTGATTTCCTAACTACTTTCTAAGCTTCCAAAGAGTGTAAGAGGTTTCTCTGCCTTCAAATAAGGAGATCTTTAGTGTGTTTACTTGCCTTGGATTAACAACATCCCCGGTTGTAACCAAGTAACTCTTTTGGCCTCATTTTTTTTTTGGTTGTTCATTTATTCTGCTTTTTTTCACTACTAATCTGAGTTAAAAGTTTAGGAAGATTTTTCTTATACAGCCAGTTCACCTCCCCTCCCTCCGGCCTACCTAGGTCAACAATTGGTATTAGAGCGAGGTTCGCTTCAGGAGCATACGAGATGGCCAAATCAAGCATCTACCCATCGAAATTCGAGGGGAATTTCATCAATTGGAAGAAGAAGATGGAGGTATTTTTCAAAACTGATTTTGATTTCTTTTAATAATGGAATTTAGTTTTGTAGCACCCGAAAGCAAAGAAAAATACCACTGGACCAAAAAGAAACATGCCGATTTCATGACAAACGGTAAAGCAGAGTTCCATCGGCTAAGTGTCTTACCACCACAAGAAGTCAACCGGATCGGAGCCTACGAGTCTGTAAAAGAGATCTGGGAGAAATTCCTGGAACTACACGAAGGAACCTCGAAGGCAAAACTCGCGAAACGAGATCTGCTCAAAATCATATCGGTAACATCAAACTGGAAGAAGGTGAAACCGTTGCACACCTTCACTCAAAGATAAAGGAGCTCATCATTGGACTCACAAATCTCGGATAAAAGGTAAGCAATCGAGATTTGCTAAGGTACGCACTTAACGCATTCCCTAGAAATACTGAATGGGCATCATTAGTAAATATTTATTATATATCTAAGGATCTAGATTCAACTACTTTAAAAGAATTATTTTCAACTTTTGAAGTCCATAAAATGAGATGTGCAGGTCTGAAGAAGGAGCATAACATTGTCTTAAAGGCAAAGGCGGACGAACAAAATTCAAAATCTTCTCTCGATGATAATAAAACAACACTGATGGTATGTAAATTTAAAAAGTTATTTAAGACTAAAAGATTTAATCAAGTGTAGGATAGAAAAAGAAGGATAAGATGCTACCACTGCAATGAAGAAAAACATGTGAAAGATAACTACCCTAAATTAAAAGACAAGGACAAGAGCAAGAACAAGAAGCCGACCCAAGCGAACAAATACAAGAATATGAAGGCGACGTGGGACGAAACGTCGTCCGAATCAGAAATTGAAGTCATCGCAGGAGATGAAGCAAGCTCGTCTGAAATGAGCATCGAAAGCATCAATGAAGGGGGAGCAATATCAGAAGAAAGCAATACTTCAAGGGGAGCTTCGGATCATGGAATCGACAAAGTAAGTCAGGTACGATCTCTTCCTCCTGACAAGTTATTTCAGTTTATAAAACTATTAACAAAAAATTATTGTAAATTATAAAAAGAAATTAAAGAATTGAAATCGACTCTAGCTAAATCTTGTTAATTAGAAGAATTTGATAAAATAAAAAATAAAAATGAAAGTTTAAAAAATGAAATAAAAAATTTGAAAAATTGTGTATGCTCAAATATTCAATATATTAGAAAATATAGTGAATTGAATTGGTACCTTAAATACCATAAGGGCCAGATTAGGAAAATTTCATAGAAATATATACCTAAGAAACTTTTAATTAACCCAGTAGGAAGGAACTTATATTGGGTTCCAAAATTATATTTGGATTGAATGTTTTTAATAATGGCTTTATAGTAAATTAAATATTAAATTTTTTTAAGAGCTTTGTCTAAAAAGTGGTTATTGTTTCAATATCCAAGAAGACCTAGTACCTCGCTACAGCCTGGAAGCTAATTATTAAAATAAGTATTTAATTGACTAATTGTTAAGCATTTAGAAATTATAAAATACCTTAATTTTCTGTTAAAAATTAATTAAATATATTTTTTTAATTAATTCTTATTTTTTTTAAACAGTTAGATTTTTTCATTTTTACTCTTAGACTTTTAAAAGTACCCCATTTTTAGTGTGATCTGAAGGGGGAGTAATAAGAGATTAAGTCTATGGGGAGAGTAGTACAACAAATTTTAATTTTTATACTTGTAAATTTTTTTTTTTGTAAAATATTTTTATAACTGTTTTTTATTTGTGGTTTATCATAATTTCACTTAGGTTTGATCACATCAAAAAGGGAGAGATTGTTGGTACCCCATGGTAGTTTTGATGTGATCGACCAAGTCATGTTAGGTCCTATTAGTGTTTAACCCTTGTGTTTAAGTGTACAAGAACTTTGGAACATAGAAAGTCGAGCGGAAGATGTAGCTAGCGAGAAAGACGACACGGGAGAGAGTCGAGACAACCTAGACATTTGGGGCAATTCCGCACTGTTGTTATGACCTAGACAAGGCTGCAATTCTCCCAATCCACTAGCCCGAAGAATGTTTTGATCGGAGAACGAATCATCATAGGTCAGTCCGCTGATAGGAACCCAGGGGTCTATCACGTGAAAAAATCGAAAGAGAAAGGGAAAAGGGGGATAGGGTGATCGCTTCGAGGGGATCGGCCTCCAATAATCAAACGAAATTGATTAATTAAAAGGGAAATTGCCTATCTTCCAAAGTTACATAACGTCTCTTTAAATAGAGACCTAAATTACCTTTTCAAAAAGAAAAGGTCTAAAAGAAAAATAAAATAAAACTACCTTTCAAAAGAAAATGTGTAAAAGAAAAATAAAATAAAAATACATTTTCATGAGAAAATGTCAAATTAAAACTTATCTAAAATAAAAAAGGAAAAGTCTAAAACTTATTTTAAAAAGGAAATAAAATTAATAGATTTATTTGAAAAGATCCATTAAAGGATCTTATCATTCCACCGCCCTTCAAAACAACCTTGTCCTCAAGGTTGTTTATCAATAAATTCTGGAAATTTTTCTTGAATGGTATCATATAATTCCCATGTTGCATCATCGATAGATAAATTGTCCCATTGAATTAATAGCTCAACCGTTGCTTGATTGTTCTTCTTCACAAGTCTCCTTTCTAAAATAACATAAGGTTGAAATTTAACTTCACCATCTGAATTCACTTCAAGAAGATGTTGTTGAGGAGTAAATTTATCGCCTAGTTTCTTCTTTAAACAAGACATGTGAAATACAGGGTGTATTTTAGAATCTTGTGGAAGCTCCAAGCGATAAGCAACAGGTCCAATACGTTCCATCACTTTATAAGGGCCATAAAATTTCGGTGACAACTTCATAGAGTTTGAACGACGAATTGAAACTTGTTTGTATGGTTGTAGTTTTAGAAAAACCCAATCTCCTATTGCAAATTCTCTTTCCGAACGATGCATGTCGGCCAATTGCTTCATTCTTGCTTGTGCATCGCATAAGTTATTTTTCAAAAGTTGCAATATTTGGTCCCTTGTGCGTAGATTTTGGTCGACTTGATGCACATTTGTTGATCCACGTGTGTATGAGCTAACTGAGGGTGGTATACATCCATAAACGGCCTCAAATGGGGTAATCTTAGTAGCTGAGTGGTAGGTCGTATTGTACCACCATTCTGCCCATGGAAGCCAACGAACCCACTCCTTGGGTCTATCACCAGTTAAGCAACGTAAATAATTCTCTAAACATCGATTAACAACCTCTGTTTGTCCATCAGACTGTGGGTGGTAAGATGTGCTAAAATTAAGTTTAGTACCTTGCAATTGGAATAATTCTCTCCAAAATTTACTTGTGAAAACCGGATCTCTATTAGTGACAATAGATCTTGGTAGACCATGTAGTTTGATTATATGGTCAACAAATGCTTGAGCAACACGGGCAGCAGTATAAGGATGCGATAATGTACAAAAATGGGCATACTTTGTCAGACGATCAACGACCACCATGATAGTACTTTGTCCTTGTGAAGTGGGTAACCCATCTATGAAATCCATGGAAATGTCTGTCCAAATTTGTTCAGGTATAGGAAGGGGTTGAAGAAGACCTGGTCTTGCTACATTTTCTCCTTTGTTTCTTTGACATATATCACATTCAGCAACAAAGTTTTTGGTATCCTTCTTCATTCCCTTCTAATAGAAAGCTCTTGAAATCCGTTTATACGTGCGTTGGAAGCCAGAATGCCCTACAATTGGTGAACAATGAAATTCCTCCAGTATTACTTCCTTTTCAGCTGAGTTTGCTGGAAGGAAGATTCTATTTTTATATCGTAAAATTTCTCCATCCCAAGAATAGTGGGGTTCTGGCGATGAATTTTGTAATATGTTTTGGATGAGAGCCTGTGCCGCTGAATTTTCCTTTTGCTCCTTTTTTATGTTCTCCAAGTTTTTGCAAGTTACTAAGGATATAGCAGTGAACTCTATTTGGTTAGGAAGGCGAGATAAAGCATCAGCTACTGTATTTTCTGTTCCCTTCTTGTAAACGATTTCATAATCATATCCTAAAAGTCTCTTGATCCATTTTTATTGATCCATATTTGAGATACGTTGATCCAAGATGAACTTAAGACTCTTATGATCAGTTCGTATTTGAAAGCGTCGGCCAAGAAGATAGGGTCTCCATTTTGTAACTGCATGTATGATAGCCAACATTTCCTTGTCATAAATTGACATCTGTTGATGTAGAGGAGATAGTGCCTTGCTAGTAAAAGCCAATGGTTGTCCTTCTTGCATAAGTACTGCTCTGATTCCAACTCCAGATGCATCGGCTTCAATGACAAATTGCTTATTGAAATTAGGTAGTGCAAGAACTGGTGTTGTCGTCATAGCCTCCTTTAAATTTTGAAATGCGTTTTCTGCTTCAGGACACCATCTAAATGCATCTTTCTTTAACAAAGCCGTTAGTGGAGCGCTAATCTTTCCATAATTTTTTACAAATTTACGATAATAACCTGTGAGACCCAGAAAACCACGTAATGCCTTGATATTCTTTGGGGTGGGTCACTCCTTCATAACTAGCACCTTTGAGGGATCAGTAGCTACTCCTTTTTTACTTACAATATGACCAAGGTATTCCACCTTAGTTGTCCCAAAGCTGCACTTAGATCTTTTCACAAAAAGAGAATGCTCACGTAAAAGAGTGAGTACTTTATAAAGGTGATGCAAATGATCTTTGAATGATGAACTATAAACAAGGATATCATCAAAAAAAAATCAAAACAAACTTGCGGAGATAAGGCCTGAAAATATCGTTCATCAAACTTTGGAATGTAGAAGGTGCATTAGTTAAACCGAAAGGCATCACTAAAAATTCATAATGACCATCATGAGTCCGAAAGGCTGTTTTTAGAATATCCGGCTGATAGATCCTTATCTGATGGAAGCCTGAGCGAAGATCCAATTTTGAGAAGAATGAGGAACCTCCTAATTCATCAAGTAATTCATCAATGATGGGGATGGGATACTTATCTTTCACCGTAATTTTATTGAGTGCCCGATAATCTACACACATTCGCCAACTTCCATCTTTCTTTCGCACAAGCAGTACTGGAGATGAGTATGGGCTTACACTTGGGCGAACAATACCAGCTTGAAGCATCTCTTGTACAATCTTCTCAATTACCTCCTTCTGTATGTAAGGGTAGCGATAAGGTCTAACATTTGCTGGTGCACTCCCCGGTATTAGAGGTATACGATGATCATGTGAACGTGATGGAGGAAGTCCCTTTGGCTCAGCAAATATCATAGAAAATTTAGAAAGAAGTGCCTCTAATTCTGGAGGGGTATATGAGGTACCTTTAGGATCCTTTTTGATGGAGAGTTGCATGAGAAAAATGGAGCAATCTTTCTTTAATAGCCGCTCTGCCTGATAACTACTGATTGATGTGATAGTATCTTGTCTCTTGCCTCTGATGCAAACTTCTTTTCCTTGATCTTGAAAGCGCATTGTTAGTTGAGAGAAATTCCATATTATGTCTCCTAATGTTCTCAACCATTGTGCTCCAAGTACAACATCGCATCCATCCAGGGGTAGAAGAAAAAGATCTGTGATTAATTCATAATTTGGTAAGATAATTTTAATACCTTCGCATTTTCCTGGACTTGTAAGTGATCTTCCATCCGCCACCTTAACATCAAATGTAGATGCTCGCTCTATTTTTTGTTTAAGCCTTCTTGCTAAGATTGAGTCTAGAAAATTGTTGGTGCTTCCTGAATCTATAAGTATCATTACTGGTTGCTTTTTAATGAATCCTTTTACCTTCATTGTTTGCGGAGTTTGTAGTGCTTCTAAGGCATGTACTGATATTGCCATAGAGTCATTTTGTACTTCGTTGATATTATCTTGTGTTTCACCTTCATAGAAATCATCTTCTTCCTCAGAGTTCTCTATTGGTTCAATCATCAGTATCCTCTTTTGCTTGCATTGATGACCACGGTGCCACTTTTCATCGCAATGCCAACATAATCCCTTTGCCATCCTTTCCTTGATCTCTTCTTTTGTCAATCTACGAGATGTTGAATAATGTGATGAGTTTTCACGAATTACCTTATTATTTCTTCTTCCTTCCTCATTGATCTTCTCTTCTTGTAGTCGTGCAAAGGATAAGGCAGCCTTCATGGTGCGGGGTTGATTCATTTTTACTTCTCGTCGTATATCAAGGCGAAGTCCTTCAATAAAAGTGCCCAGTAGTTGCTTTTCTGACCAATCACGAGTTCGATTAGAGAGTCGCTCGAATCGCCCTTGGTACTCTAGTACGGTTGAAGTCTGTCGAATTTTGGCCAATTCTCCATCAACATTCTCATAACCGGAGGGACCAAATCGATTAATGAGTTCTTCCTTGAATTCCTCCCATTTTGGAGGCCCATGGCATGCTTCAAGCCAGTCATACCATTGGATGGCATCGCCTTCAAGATTTATAGATGCTAGTTCTACCTTTGCATTGTCTGACGTGCCGTGGAAGCGAAAATATTTTTCAGCCCTTGAAATCCATCCAATCGGATCGTTGTTCTCCCAGCGAGGAAATTCCACCTTCATACATAGATGGTTGTGCTCTCGATCTTCATTTGAGTTTGCTCCTTGGTCATAATGTTGTCGAGATTGTTGATTTATTCCCTTTTTGATTAGTATGCTTGAGCTGGAATAGGCTTCTAAACGATCCTTCAATTCTTGCACTATTGTGACCAACGATGCCATAGTTTTTTCGAGTTTATTCATCCTTGTCTCGTGCTTAGCTTCAAATTCCAAAGCCCATTTGGCGTCAGGATGAGATCCTCCGGTTGCCATGACAGAGTGAATTTTCTTTTCTTGAAGTCGGGTTAAGACCATGCGCTTGTTGAAGTTGCTGCGAGATACTATAGGACGAAGATGAAATGAACTTGCTCTGATACCAAGTTGATAGGAACCCAGGGGTCTATCACGTGAAAAAATCGAACGAGAAAGGGAAAAGGGGGATAGGGTGATCGCTTCGAGGGGATCGGCCTCCAATAATCAAACGAAATTGATTAATTAAAAGGGAAATTGCCTATCTTCCAAAGTTACATAACGTCTCTTTAAATAGAGACCTAAATTACCTTTTCAAAAAGAAAAAGTCTAAAAGAAAAATAAAATAAAACTACCTTTTCAAAAGAAAAGGTGTAAAAGAAAAATAAAATAAAAATACATTTTCATGAGAAAATGTCAAATTAAAATTTATCTAAAATAAAAAAGGAAAAGTCTAAAACTTATTTTAAAAAGGAAATAAAATTAATAGATTTATTTGAAAAGATCCATTAAAGGATCTTATCATCCGCTCATCATGCCGCAGCGAGATCACGAAGCTGTAACAGTCCCTGCAAAACTTAATATCTCTAGATCATGAGCAATGTATAGAAGGTCCAGAAGAAGAATCCAACAATCGTCAAATCAACCACTCAGATTCCTAAAAGGCCTTTTCAAAGCTAGTAGCTGCACGCATCGAAACTCGATTTCCCACTAAGATCAAGCAAAACCTTAAGGATACCTCTTATGTGTTCACGGAATCACTTCACCTGGCATCGAAAACCCACAAAAGAAAAAAAAAAAGACGGCAACTTTACTTTGGAAAAAGCTACGGAACAGATCGAATCAAAGAGTGAAGAGCAGGAGGAGGAGGAGGAGGAGGAGGAGGAAAAGCTAACCTCTTTCCGACGCCGAGCTCGCGAAGAAGAAGAAGAAGAGCAGGCTCCAATGGCTTCCCCACCGCACCTTTTTCGGCGTAAGATTAATATAGGTTTTTTATCGGCGCTTAACCAGGCGGCGTAGGCGAAGATCATCCGTCCAAAGGGAATTCGACGACCCAAAAATCAAAATGCTCGTTGGCTTCCCTGATTCGATCGTGGTAGATCTCGTGTCGAACTTACCTAAAGTACCCACCGTGCCCATTCCCGCGTGGGGCCCGCGAAGGCAACAGAGTTGAGGGTCGAAGAGTGGAGTCCAGATCCTCTGCGCCCGCCTCCCGTGCGCCCTCTGCGCCCGTCGCTACGTGACAAAAAACCCACGCGCTAAGCACGTGCGTTTCTCCGCTCCAATAATAAAATCCAACTCCAACGCACACATATCGCTTCTTGCTGATCGGTCAACAGATCGATCAGCATTCCAGCAGGAAGCAAACATTAGTACTGGAATGCTGATCAGTCAGCAAGACCGATCAACATTCCTGCTGATCGGTCAGCAAGACCGATCAACATTCCTGCTGATCGGTCTGCTGACCGATCAGCATTCTTGCTGATCGGTCAACAGACCGATCAGCAGGAAGCGATATGTATGCGTTGGAGCTTGGTTTTATTACTGAAGTGGAGAAACGCACGTGCTTAGCGCGTGGGTTTTTTGTCACGTAGCGACGGGCGCAGAGGGCGCACGGGAGGCGGGCGCAGAGGATCTGGACTCCGAAGAGTGGGGTGGAGGAGGTGCTGAAACTCTTTTGTTAGCCGACACGTGAGATGCTGCTTTCTAATACTGCCATGTGGCGGAGATTTGATTAAAAGTATTTTTTATATTTTTATAAATTTAATTAAAAATTATTTTAAAATATTGTTAACAACAGTGCGGAATTGCCCCAAATGTCATAACAACCTACCACAAAGCATTTTAGACTTAGTTCACTTTGTTGAAGCTCGAGTAATAGATCAAGAGACAAAACATTAGGCGGAAACCACACTTGTATCATGATACCAAGGAACCACAATAAGATAGGTGGCAATCAAAAAATGATAACATGTTCTAACAATGACAGACAACTTGCTCAGATTGTTGAGTTAGTGAAATAGATAGGTATACAGTAATATGTAACTTGGACATTATAAGATGGTGACTATTATCAAATGGGTGATGCAAATTCAGGAATCAAAACACAATATAAGAGAATCAACTAAAACCAAATAAATCCAGCATCAAGGAGTCAGAAATGTTACCCAATCTTTTGTACCACGGGCTCTTTCCATGCCATATTCCACTCCTACGTATACTCCAGCAACAGTTCGTACAACAAAATGAATATCTATGACGAACAGACACAGATGTACAGCAAAATGAATATCTATAATGAAATGCAAGTAAGATTACCCCAGTAAGCTCCTTCTTTACACATTCTCTTAAGCTGCAATGGAATCACAAGGTCAGTGAAACTATAAAACAGTCCTGCTATTGGGATAAAGAACCTAAGGAGACACCAATTTTGCAAAACAAATAAATGAGGAAAGGTATTGAGAGAACTTGCATATTTAGTATGTGAAAGCTATTTATCAAAGTACTTTTATAGGTTTCGTAAACAATGCAACATAAAGAACATTAAATTTCAGTTGTAGCTAAATCTGTCAGGATTCTTTTTCGACACGGGAGAGAGTCGATGGGCTCGGTGCATCTAAGAGACGAGGTGCTACGGAAGAGTTTGCCGACAGATGAGAAGGGCACACGCAACGGTCCGAGGGATGAGAAGTCGGGGAGGAAGTCTGCTCGAGGAGAAGGTCGAAAAATGGGTTCGGGTGAACCGTATTCCTGTTGGCCGAAATCACCCTAGCAAATGGAATAGCAGAAGAGCCAAAAAGGAGTTGTGGAGCTACTGGAAGCGCCTCTATTGGAGTTAAAGGCGCCTCTGCGCCTTTCAGTGGGAAGGCGCCTTCAACCTTGATTGAAGGTGCCTTCAATCTGGCAGATTTGAACATTGCTAAAGATAATGTTTATCCTTGGCAGATATAGTTATATCCCTTGAAGGTGCCTTGAGCCTCTATTGAAGGCGTCTTTAAGCTACGGATGAGATTCTATAGGAGCTATAAAAAGACCCCTGAACTTAGGAAATAAGTAACAACTTTTGTATTAATTTCTTAGCTATTTTTTTGAGCTTCCAATGAATATAAGAGGCTTCTCCCCCTTCAAAGAAGATCTTTAGTGCATCTACTTGCCTTACATTAACAACCTCCCAGGTTGTAATCAAGTAACTCTTTTGGCCTTGTTTTTTTTGTTGTTCATTTATTCTATTTCTTTTTACACTACTAATCTAAGTTAAAAGTCGAAGAAGGATTTTCTTAAATAGCCAGTTCACCTCCCCTCCCTCCGGCCTACCTGGGCCAACACATACTCCTTCTCCGGTAAAAGCTCCTATACTTTTTGATCCTGTCCGTGCACTGAGTCGATGGAAACTGGGGACGTGTCGCTCTCTACTGCTCCCAGGTGATCTTCACAGCGACATAAGCCTTCGATAAACCTGCAACAAAGTCGGGCCGGGAAGGGATTCCCGGCGACGACCTTCCGACGCTCAAGTCAGGCAATGGCGAGAAGAAACAAAGGCAGAATAGAGACTGTGGCTATAGTAGATCAGGAGAAAAATCATACCTCCGTCGAAGTCCAGGGGTCTTTATATAGGACCCCGGAGAGGTGCATGCACGTTTCCTAAGGCGTGCACGTTCCTCAAAGCATACCTCAGAATGGTTGTGTTAGAAAAGCATGTCTGACGTCATACCGCAATTATCCGAGCATATCTCTGTCATGGCAGCGGAAACTTCCTCCGTACGATCCTTGGTACGGCCCGGCCGCCGACCATGCTGCTTGTTGGCGGCAGACGTGTTGAGAATGATATCACTAGCTGCCCCTTTTGTCCTCTTCTAAGCGCTTTGTCTATAATTGGGCCGGACGGGCGGATTGCACGGCCCCCCGGGTGCCCGGGTATACACACACCTCGGATCGGGCGAGTCGGCCGCCCGGCCACATACTCGGATGGGGCACCAACTAGTTGTTCTGCAGCTCAGCAGAGCAGCTTAGCTACTCAGCATAGCGGTTCCTCTATAAAGGAGCTTGTGAGCGTCGGAAGCTCAACCCGAGGTCGAGCTGTCTTCATGCCGGCCCAGGGTCTACTAAGGCCGGTCGGCCAGGAGACTTCCTCCCTGCTCAGCCGGACCTTTGACTCTCCCATGTCATTGACCCCTTCCTCCGTGGGCCACCGATCCTTACCACCGGATCACGTGTCTTCCCTTCAAGTCTAGTCGAAGGAGGCAACAAGTCCGACTGACTGGACCGTTGGCTTGGTGGCGCGCCTGCCACTCGGCTACCGACGTTAGTGTCTATCCGATCGGGGGCTACGCAAATGGGTGATGCCGATCGGCGCGTCACAGTTTGGCACTTGGCAAATTTTGTTTGTCGGTGGTTGTCACGCCGCTCCGACAGTGGTCAATGCTAGTATCCCTAGAAACTCCTCGGGATTTGTGCAAATCAATGCCATTAAGACTGAGCACGCAACCACGCCTGCATAATGGTGCTCATTAAATGTGACCTGTGAGCGGATGCCACGTGGTCGCGCAGCCATCACCGCTCGTTCGAGCTGTCAGGGCTGATGTGACCTTTGACTTTTCGAATTCGACGGTCGGATTCGCTCCTCGGATCTCGTGACCTGGATCAGAGGGCTCCGGTCGATTGAGCCCAACGTTTATAAGGGCATCTCCTCTTCCCCAGTCGCTTCGCGTTATCGCGTGTGCGCATCCGAGGGCTTCCACTTAATCTCGTTCAGTGTTTCGGCGAACTCATTTCTCGGCGCTCCGGTGATCCCTAGCCTCCTCCTTCGGTCATATCTTTGTAAGGCTCCCTCGCCCCTCTCCTTTCAGTTCTTTTACGTTTTTCTTTGCACTCTCGCCGCATTCGTGCCCCCCCCTTAGACACTGTTCCGGCCATTCTTCTCCTTAACCTTTGTCATCTCTTGCTTCGGCCCCTATCACCAATGGCCAGTTCCTCTCGCCAGTCCAACCTCGCCCCTGGCCTCTGATATACCACCACAGAGAGCCGTTCCGACGAGAGGGATGTGCTGAGCCTCACCCAAACCTTCGAACTTCCTTCTGACCATGAACTAATACTAGCCACCCCCTCCGATCGGTCACACGACCCTCCGATCGATACAGTTTGCTTTTTTCGGGACCAGTTTATGGCCGGTCTACGTTTTCCTATTCATCATTTTATCCTTGAGGTTTGCAACTACTTCCGCCTCCCGCTCGGCCAACTCGTCCCTAACTCCTTTAGGTTGTTGTGCGGGGTAGTTGTCCTCTTTAGGTTGCACGACATCCCCTTAGTCCCCAAAACTTTCCACTACTTCTATTATCCCAAACAGTCCGAGTGGGGCACTTTTCTTTTCCAGTCACGGATCAGTCTAGTTTTCTTTGACAAGATGCCGACCTCGAACAAACATTGGAAAGAGAACTACTTCTACCTTCGTTTTCCAGAACGGTCATCTTTCCGTACTAAATGGCAGACTACTGTGTCGAGCCCGCCGGACCTCGGTAAATACAAGAGCCAGCTAGATTACCTCCACGCAACCAATTTGCTGGCCGGGCAGAGATTCAACCTCCACAAGCTGCTCTACGAGGGGGTGCTGTACATATTCGGATTGAGCCTGATCCGAACGAAGCTTCCGAGCAGCATGGGTAAGCGTTTTCCTTGTCCTCCTTCCTTTTGGTCTAACTGATGTATTCTTCTTTTATGCAGATGACATCATGTGGCGTGCCAAGACTACTGATCGGATGAGGTTGAAAGCTGCCGAGGTAGAGGCGGCGGCAGCTAAGGAGATGGCCGATCGGGGAATCGAACCGGTTGGATCGCACGAGGGTGAAAGCGAAGAAGCTTCGCAGTTGGAGAGTTGGTCGTTCAGATCCCTACAACTGAAACGATCGGCGATGCTATCTCGTCTGCTGGACATCCGGTGTCAGAAGACGCGGGGCACTCAGCCGAGGACTCTCCACTAGTAATATGCAAACGGCGCCGGACGGACCTTCACACCCACTCAACTACATCTATGGAACCGGTGACAGAGCAGGTCGGCGCCCCCTTTGCAGCAATCACCCCGGCCCCCGCTTCAGTCGAGGCCATCTCTTCGGACCGAACTCCCTCCCAGCTTGACCTGCCTGTGGCTTCCCTTGGAGCGCAGCCCGTCTGCTCCCAGCCACGAGCTCCTCTTCGGCTTAGGCGATCTGGTATAATCTTCGCTCCGCTCGACGAGTCGTCCGGCCGCTCAGCCTCAGCTCAGTCGGATCCGAGTGACCGTCGGGTGGTTAAGGCCATCCTCCATCTCCCTACAGAAGATTTTCTATTAGCGGCTGATCGGCCAGTTGCCCCGGAGCATCAGATCACTAAACATGGACCGCTCGCCAGAATATGGGAGGATGCGAGGGCCCGAGTTGCCATGATGAATCCTGGTCAGCTCGGGGATAGCCACTTGCAGCAAGCTACTGGGATATGCCCCTCAACCTACTATATGGCTATTTAACTTGGTTCTTGATATTATTTCATTTGAGCGCAGAACTGGGTGGAGAACATCGCGGTCAGCAACCACCTGGATGTGATGGAGGAAGAGTTAAAGAAACTTCAAATTTCCGGAGGGGAGCCTGCTCAGAGGCCTTTGTATGCCACGCTTCGGTCTGAACTGAACAAGACAGAGAAACTACTTGCGACCGAGCGGCACAAGTCTTCTGGTCTAGAAACCAGGGTAGCTGGGCTTGAGGCCCAGGTGAAATCTCACGACCAAGAGATTAAGCTGGCGACCAACAGAAAGAATAGGGTCGTCTCCGATTTAGAAGCAAAGAATGTGCAGGCCCGAGCGCTGGAGCAGCGCGTTCAAGAATTGGCCAACCTGCTATCCACCGAGCGGGAAAACCGATCGGCTGTTGAAGCTAAACTTCAGGAGATAAGAAGGATCTCCAAGACGCTCTCGAAGCTGCCCGAGCTGCACTTAAAGAGTACCAAGACGGCGAATCAGGCCGCTTCGCAGTAATGAAACAGAACTATTTCCGCTCGGACGAATTTGGCGAGAAGTTTAGTGATTGGCTAGTCCTGGCCTTTGAGGAAGCCATCCGGGCGACAACTATCTATCTGAAGGCTAAGGGTCATCTCCCGGAGATGACCTCTATACCTCCCAAAGACATGGCCGGCCTGCTAGAAACCATCCCCGAGCCCATCTTTGATGTCCTGGAGTGAGGAGCGTCTTTAGCTTGTCTTTGTCTATGTTTTGAAGTTTCATCTGTATGCTCGTCGTTCCGTGAGTTAATATTATCCACTTTAATCTGACTTTTAGCCTACTTGTCTGTGTATTTTTAGACGACGAGTCAATATAAAACTCCTGATTCTGTTGATGTTACTTCTTCGAACGCATTCTTTTCTAGCGACATTCGGTAGTCTTCGGGCCGGGGGGTTTATAGTCGCCGGTCCGACTCTGGGATTTAACTTCGCCGCTCGACGATCTTCGGGCCGGGGGGTTTATAGTCGCCAGTCCGACTCTGGGATTTAACGTCGCCGCTCGACGGTCTTCGGGCGAGAGGTTTATAGTCGTCGGTCCGACTCTGGGATTTAACGTCGCTGCTCGACGGTCTTCGGGCCGGGAGGTTTATAGTCGCCGGTCCGACTCTGGGATTTAACGTCACCGCTCGACGGTCTTCGGGCCGGGAGATTTATAGTCGCCGATCTGACTCTGGGATTTAATGTCGCCGCTCGACGGTCTTCGGGCCGGGGGGTTTATAGTCTCCGGTCTGACTCTGGGATTTAACGTCACCGCTCGACGGTCTTCGGGCCGGGAGGTTTATAGTCGCCGGTCCGACTCTGGGATATAATGTGGCCGCTCGACGGTCTTCGGGCCGGAGGGTTTATAGTCGTCGGTCCGACTCTGGGATTTAACGTCGCCGCTCGACGATTTTCGGGCCAGGGGGTTTATAGTTGCCGGTCCTACTCTTGGATTTAACGTCGCCGCTCGACGGTCTTCGGACCGGGGGATTTATAGTCGCCGGTCCAACTCTGGGATTTAATGTCGCCGCTCGACGGTCTTCGTTCAGCATAAATTGTTCCTTTGATTTTACTCCCGCGACCAAAAGATACAACAGGATTGAACATTGTAAGTTACAATGGCACACCTTTCACCCAGCTCGGTACGGCTGGAGGTGATTTGCGCTTCACGGTCGCTCTAGCTTCCATCCATCTTCATCATCGAGGTAATAGGCGCTCGAATGGAACTTATCTACAATCTTGAACGGCCGGGCCCAAGGAGCTCCCAGCTTGGTCACGTCGTCGACCGGCTTGACTTTCTTCCAGACGAGATCGCCGACCTGAAAAGATCTGGGAATTACCCGTCTGTTGTAGCTTTGCTTCATCCTCTGCCGATATGCCATCAACTGAACGACGACTTTGGCTCGCGTTTCGTCCACCAAGTCCAGCTCCAAATGCCTCCGCTCAGCATTGTTCTCGTCGTAGACTTTGATCCGGTTGAATTCTTCCCCGACTTCTACCGGGACGACGACTTCTCCACCGTACACCAGGTGAAAGGGGGTCATTCCTGTTCCCTCCTTGGGCGTTGTTCGGAGCGCCCATAATACTCCGGGCAGCTCGTCTACCCAACTGCCATCTTCATGGTCGAGCCGAGCCCGGAGAACTTGTAAGATCTCACGATTAATGACTTCGGCTTGCCCGTTACTTTATGGATATGCTACAGAGGTGAAGGCTTGCTGAATGTCGTACCCCTCGCACCATTCCTTGAGCTGCTGACCCGAGAACTGCCTCCCATTATCGAAGATGAGTCGTCGCGGGATGCCGAACCGACAAATGATATGCTGCCATATAAATTTCTTGACCATTTTCTTGGTTATTTTAGCTAGTGGCTCGGCTTCAATCCACTTGGAAAAATAGTCCACTACTACTAGCAAGAACTTTTGCTGTCCGGTCGCCATTGGAAATGGTCCCACAATGTCCATGCCCCATTGATCGAACGGGCAGGACACCGTGGAAGTTTTTAATTCTTCCGCGGGACGATGTGAGAAACTGTGGTACCGTTGACAGGATAAGCATGTGGCGACTGTCCGGGCGGCATCCTCCTGTAAAGTCGGCCAAAAATAGCCGGCCAAAAGAATCTTCCTTGTCAACGAACGACCGCCCGGATGTCCGCCACATGAGCCTTGGTGCACTTCTTGCAAAATGTAGTCTACATCCTCCGGGCCGACGCATTTAAGCAGAGGCCTGGAGAACGCCTTTTTGTAGAGCTGGTCACTAATGAGGACGAACCGGCCAACTCTTCTTCTGAGCAGATGTGCCTCCGATCGATCGGACGGCGTTGTTCCGGACTTCAGAAACTCTATTATAGCCGTTCGCCAGTCATTTGGAAATGTGAGTCCCTCCATCCGATCGATGTGGGCGACCAAGAACACTTGCTCGACTGACTGCTCAATGACGATTAGTGATATCGAACTGGCCAGCTTAGCCAGTTCATCTGCAGCCTGATTGGCTGCGCGGGGGATCTTTTGTACCACCACCTCTTGGAAACCGGCCCTTAGTTTGGCGAAGGCTTCCGCATAAAGCTTTAGCCTAACGTTGCTTATCTCAAATGCTCTCGAAAGTTGTTGAGCGGCCAACTGTGAGTCTGAATGAATTAAAACATTGCTAGCTCCCACATGCCGAGCAGGCTGCAAACCTACTATAAGTGTCTCATACTCCGCTTCATTGTTGGTTGCTTTATAGTCCAACCGTACGGATAGGTGCATTCGTTCTCCGTGGGGGGAGACCAGCAGCACACCCACTCCACTTCCCTGCCGAGTGGACGATCCATCTACATACACCTTCCAGGTGGCTTCGGGCTCGGGATTTGTACCTCAGTGATGAAGTCTGCCAGCGACTGCACCTTGATTGCCGTTCGGGGCTAATACTGTATGTCAAACTCGCTAAGCTCTATGGTCTATTTGATCAGCCGCCCGAACGCCTCAGGGTTCAATAGAACTCGGCTTAAGGGGCTATTCGTCATGACGATGATCGTATGCCCCAGGAAATAGGGTCGGAGCCTTCGAGCGGCTAGAATAAGTGCGAATGCAAGTTTCTTAAGACCAGTGTAGCGAGACTCAGCATCCTTTAGAATGTGACTAAGGAAATACACCGGCTATTCTTCGCCGTTCTGCCGGACTAGCGCTGAACCGACCGCATGCTCGGTTGAAGATAAATAAATGCGGAGAGGCTCGCCGACAGATGGCTTAGCTAATACAGGTAATGAGTTTAGGTAGGTCTTCAATTCTTCGAACGCTCGGTCACACTCCTTGTCCCATTGGAATTTGGTTGCCGGGCGCAGGATCTTGAAGAAGAGCAAGCTCCGATCGGCCGTCCGGGAGATTAACCAGGATAGCGCTGTTATGCGGCCCGTAAGGCGCTGGACTTCCTTCAAGTTTCTGGGCGGTGGCATATCCTGTAGTGCTTTGACCTTGCTAGGGTTGGCCTCAATGCCTCACTCGGTGACTATGTAGCCTAGGAAACGACCACTTTTTGCTCCGAACAGGTACTTCTGCGGGTTCAACTTGATTCCGTACGCTCGTAATGTCTAGAAAGTTTCCTCTATATCTGCACAGAGGTCGGCCGCTTAGAATGATTTAATGAGTATATCATCAACATATACCTCTAGGTTTCGCCCGATCTGCTTCCGGAACACCCTGTTCATGAGTCGCTGGTACGTAGCCCCTGCGTTCTTCAGTCCGAACGGCATGACGTTGTAGTAATAAGTGTCGTCCGCCGTGATGAAACTGACCTTCTCTTGATCCTCCTGGGCGAGTGGCACCTGGTGATAACCCTGATATGCATCCAACATGCATATCAGTTCGCACCCGGCGGTCGAATCCACCATTTGGTCAATCCGGGGCAGCGGGTAAAAATCCTTCAGACACGCCCTATTCAGGTCACGGAAGTCGATGCAGACTCTCCATTTGTTTCCGGGCTTGGAGACTAGCACCACATTTGTGAGCCAGCTTGGGAACTGCACCTCGCATATGTGGTCGGCCTCTAGAAGCTTCTCGACTTCCGCCCGTATTATGACGTTCTGCTCGGCACTATAGTCCCGTTTTCTCTGCTTGACGGGCCGAGCATCCGGCCGGACATGTAGCTCGTGCTGCGTGACGCTCGGCGAGATTCCTGGCAGCTCGTGCGTCGACCACGCGAAGACATCATGGTTTTGTTGGAGACACCTGGTCAGCTCCTCCTTCTGGCTTGCCTCCAGGTCGGAGGCTATGAACGTCGTGGCCTCCGATCGAGCCGGATTAATCTGTACCTCCTCCTTTTCTTTATAATCAAAAGTAGGCAGCTTCTTGGTTATAGTATTTACCTCGATACGGGGGGCCTTCCGAGCGGAACTCGCCTCTGCTCGCACCATCTCCACATAGCAACGCCGCGCTGCCAACTGATCACCTTTAACTTCTCCTACTCGGTCTTCCACGAGGAATTTGATCTTCTGGTGGAAAATTGAGACGACTGTCCGAAACTCGTTGAGAGCCGGTCGGCCCAAAATGACGTTGTGCGCTGAGGGAGCGTCCACAACGATGAAGTTAGCAGTCCGTGTCCTTCTGACTGGCTCTTTCCCAAGCGAAATGGTCAACTTAATCTGACTGACTGGTTGAACCTTGTTACCCGTGAATCCGAACAAGGGTGTGGTCATCGGTAGTAGCTCCGACCTGTCGATCTGGAGCTGGTCGAACACTTTCTTGAAGATGATGTTGACCGAACTCTCTGTGTCAATAAAGATGCGATGAATAGTGTAGTTTGCTATTACCGCTCGGATGATGAGGGCGTCATCGTGCGGCACTTCGATTCCCTCGAGGTCGCATAGAACAAAGCTGATCGCCAGCCCGCTCGCCTTCTCTTGGCTGCATCCTACATCATGTATTTCCAGTCGTCGGGCATACGACTTGCGGGCTCGGTTGGAGTCACCACTGGTTGGCCCACCTATGATGATGTTGATTTCCCCTCGAGCGGAATTACTTCTATTTTCTTCCTCCCGAGCAGATAGTCTAGCTTGCTCGTGGGAGACTCAAGGGTTGGCCCTTGGCTGGTGTTGTTACTGCTGATAGTGGTGCCGCTCAGGAGAACGCCTAACTATTCGCCACTCGGCGTGCTGATGATGAGCTCGCCTGTCCGGTGAAGGTGACCGACGGCGATAGATCCTCGGCTCAGGTTGGCTGACCGGGGGAGACTCCGGCAGTCCCGAGTGTTGTGGGTGGTTGATTGATGGATTTTACAAAACATGGGCGTCCATACCTTGCCTTTTTGTCGAGGTCGCTCGGCCGCAATGTGCTGAACGACGGGCGACCTGGAATCTTGAGGTGACCTCATTCCTTTGGCACGTGGCCCTTTTGGCGGTTGCTGGTTGATGTGTGTTCTCCGTTCGGTTTGGGCTGGGGGCTCGCCCGACGCTTCCTTCTTTCGGGCCGCCTGCGCTTCCTCCACATTAATATACTCACTTGCCTTTTTCAGCATGTGGTCGTAATCGCGAGGCGGCTTCCTAATGAGCGAGTGAAAAAAGTCCTCGTCGACTAAGCCTTGTGTAAAAGCATGCATCATTGTCTCAGACGAGATTGAGGGGATCTCCATAGCTGCTTGGTTGAAGCGCTGGATGTAGGCTCGGAGAGTTTCTCTTGGCCCTTGCTTCATGGAAAAAAGGCTGACACTAGTCTTCTGATAGCGTCGGCTGCTGGCAAAGTGATGGAGGAATGTCATTCGGAAATCTCTGAAGCTCTTAATTGATCCATCCGACAACCTCCGGAACCAGCGTTGAGCCGAACCGGATAATGTAGTAAGGAAGACCCTGCATTTGACTCTGTCAGTGTATTGATGAAGAGTGGCAACATTATCGAACTTACCGAGATGGTCGTCCGGATCGGTTACACCACTATACTCTCCGATCGATATTGGAGCGTAATGCTTTAGGAGAGGGTCTTGCAAGATTGTCTCTGAGAACTGGCGATTGACCCGCTCGGGGGATGACTCCGCGCGTGGCGCTTTCCCCTTTCTGGCTTCCCGCACGGGTGCTTCATCGGGCGATCCCTGGTTGGCTAGGGCCAGCTCCGACGGGGTCTGGAGCAGTGCCCGATGGAATGGAATAGGGACGGCCGGCGCGTCTCCTGGTGTGCCGGTCTGCCCCTTGTTCTAAGCCCAGGTAGAATATTGTTCCGGTCGGTCCTCCATTGCCGCTCGGCCTCCAGAAACTGAGGCGGCCTGCTACGCTATCCTTTCGGCTTGGGTCTTCTGCTGTTGCTCGACCATCTTTGCGGCTCGTGCTTGGATGAGTGCCTCGAGCTCCTCGGGAGAGAGCGTTACCATGAGTTGGCATCCAGCTTCTTCCATCTTCTCGGCTCGGATTCAGGTGCGTTCCCACAGACGGCGCCAATTTGATCCTGTTCGTGCACTGAGTCGATGTAAATTGGGGACGTGGCGCTCTCTACTGCTCTCAGGTGATCTTCACAGCGACGTAAGCCTTCGATGAACCTGCAACAAAGTCGGGCCGGTAAAGGGTTCCCGGCGACGACCCTCCGCCGCTCAAGTCAGGCGATGGTGAGAAAAAACAAAGGAAGAATAGAAACTGTGGCTATAGTAGATCAGGAGAAAAATCATACCTCCGTCGAAGTTCGGGAGTCTTTATATAGGACCCCGGAGAGGTGCGTGCACGTTTCCCAAGGCGTGCATGTTCCTCAAAGCATACCTCAGAATGGTTGTGTCAGAAAAGTATGTCTGACGTCATACCGCAATTGTCTGAGCATATCTCTGCCATGGCAGCGGAAACTTCCTCCGTACGATCTTTGGTACAGCCCCGCCGTCGACCATTTTCTTGTCGGCGGTAGACGTCTCGAGAATGATATCACTAGTTGCCCCTTTTGTCCTCTTCTAAGCCCTTTGTCTATAATTGGGTCGGACGGGCGGATTGCACGACCCCCCGGGTGCCCGGGTATACACGCACCTCGGACTGGGCGAGCCGACCGCCCGGCCACATACTCGGATGGGGCACCAACTAGTTGTTCTGCAGCTCGGCAGAGCAGCTTAGCTACTCGGCATAGCGGTTCCTCTGTAAAGGAGCTTGTGAGCGTCGGAAGCTCAACCCGAGGTCGAGCTGTCTTCATGCCGGTCCGGGGTCTACTCAGGCTAGTCGGCCAGGAGACTTCCTCCCTGCTCAGCCGGACCTTTGACTCTCCCGTGTCATTGACCCCTTCCTCCGTGGGCCACCAATCCTTACCACCGGATCACTTTCTATCGAGTGGTGATTTTTTTTTAGGTTTTCATAGGTAAAAGCTCCATCTTTCTATTGAGTTTTGATTTTTTTTGTATTAAGGCATTCACTGGTAGACATTAGTTGTAGAAGATAAGAAACAAAAAGAAATAGTTAGTGAAGAGAGGATTAATGTTGATGGCATGGTCAAATAGAGAGAATAACTTGAACTAATTAGTGATCATTGTTATGTTTCGATAATAACTTATTAACAATCATCATCTGGTTGTGGAACACTTGCTAGTGTGGAATCATTGTTATGTTTCTTAATTATGTGTCATTTTCATTTACTTTCTTGAACTAGTTAGTAATCAAAGAAATAATACTAATGTTACCTTGGGAAGGTTCTCAACCTAGTCATTTCATTTATGCTGTGATAGTGGTTTAACATTTCACATAAGTCGACAATAGTTGTATGTCTAGTTAATTTACTAATCTCCATGACTAAAATAACTTGTTTAATCAAGTTTAGAGTTTAGAAATTGCATGTCTAGTTAATTGGAACAGTAATTTATTATGAAATAAATTATAGTTTTTATTTATTTATCTATTATCAAATATAATGTGAGGATGCCCAAAAATGGAAGAAAATAGAGTTGATAATCAGGATTTCATTCCCCAAGTTATAGATGATCGAAAGCCAAAAATTGGAATGGAATTTCCATCTCTAGAGCATACATATTCTTTATATAACCAATATGCACGAGAAATCGGAATTAGTTCGAGGCATAACACAAGCAAGAAAACAAGATGACAAATGAAGTGACATGGAAATAAATTGTATGCTTTAAAGAAGGGCATACAGATTGAATACGGAACAATAAAAATCCAAATCCTAATAAACTAACAAGGGAAAGAACACCTGGCACGGTTAAAATGGGTTGTAAATCAAATATTGCATTTGTTAAGAAACAGACGGGACCAGATTGAGTTGTCTGTAACTTAATAGAAGGTCAAATCATCCGCTCTCGACTCCATCAAATGTGCATTTGCTACACTCACATCGTAGTATTTCAGTAGCCAAGAAAGCATTGACAAAATAGTTTTCAGAGATTAATGCACTAACTTATCAACAAATGCGTTTATTAGAGATTGAATATGGAGGCCCTGAACGAGTAGGTTACATAGAAATTGATATTAGAAACTTTGAGAGAAATCTAAGGGATGAACAAAAGAGTATTGATGTTGAAACATTGATTGGGTTTTTTATATCTAAGCAAGAGAAGAATTCAGGTTTTTTTTTACTACGAGACAAATTTGGATAACAAATTTAGTAGGTGCTTTTGGGTTGATCATGTATCAAGAAGGGCATACAATGTATTTGGTGATGCAATTGTATTTGATACGACATATAACACCAATAAATATGGTTTAATTTTGACACCATTTGTAGGAGCTAATAATCATCAGAAGATAATTCTTTTTGGTTGTAGATTTCTTAGTGATGAGAAAACTGAGTCTTTTGTTTGATTACTTACAAAGTTCTTAGAAGCCATGCTTAAAGGTGCACCAAACATTATCATCACTGATCAGGATCCTGCTATTGCACAAGTTTTTCCTCAAACAGTGCATCAATATTGTTTATGGCACATATTGACCAAATTCTTAGATAAATTAGACCCTTTGACTTTTTGAAACCACTATCACAGCATAAAGAAGGTCATTGTAAATTCTACAACACCTGATGATTTTGAAAAGTGATGGGAAAAGACTATCAAGGATGTTAACTTAGAGAAAAATGATTGATTGTCCTTGATGTATGAATTGCAACACAGATGGGTGCCAACATATTTTAGTCATGTATTTTCTGTAGGGATGTCAACTAGCCAAAGATCTGAAGGCTCACATGCATTTTTCAAGAAATATGTCTTAAATAAGAACTCATTAATAGATTTTATCATACGTTTTAATAGAGCACTAAGACACCAAAGATACAATGAGTTAGTTGCGGACCATATTGATATGAATGAGCATCCCAAGGTTAATACAACTTGGCCAATAGAAACTCAAATGGTTAAACTGTACACAAAAAAGAAATGGCTGGAGTTTCAAAGTGAAATGATCGAGAGTTATAGTTATTATATACAATAGATATTTATAGGAGTTGCCTCAGCGGTTTTCCACGTGATGAAATTTCAAAGTTCTTCTTCCTTAAAATCAAGAGTGATCCGGTACAAACAAAAGGATTACATATTGTGTAGCTGCATGGAATTTAAGTTTAAAGGCATTCCATGCAGACATATATGTTAGCTTTTTTCCGTATCAACCAAGTGTTTCATTTGCCTGATATGTATATACTCAAACGATGGGCACGAGATGTAAAAGTTAGAGCAATATATGATTTAAGGGAGCAAAATGTCATTGATGATCCAGATTCAGAAAGGTATTTGATGTTGAGACACTCGAGATTATCCTATAAAACTTTAGTATTAGCTGATGATACATCTATGAGTAATGAGAGGACAACCTTCTTGGATGAACAATTCAATTGTATCTATAACAAAATGAAAGAGATGTCCATTAGTACAACATGCAATGATAGAAGTAAAAAAAAAGAAATCCATTGATGAGAGTCTTGATATTATTGATTCTTCTGTAGCAATAACTAAGGGATGTAGAAAGAGATTGAAATCATCAAAGGAGAAATCAACCTCAAATTCCAAGCTTTGTCATGAATGCGGATATCGAGGAGTGTCACATGATAAGTGTAACTGTCCCAATTTGCAATAAGGGTATGTGTCAATTCTATTTTACATTTTTATTATATTTTTTCTTACAAACACAAATTAATTTTATTATATTTTGTATATGGCAATGTGTCAATTATCAGATCAATTGAAGATAATAATTATATTAGTCTTGATGAAGCATATGAACTTGATTTGGGATCTATAGCAAGTATTATCAAAGTTTTATTTTGTTAAATTATAGTGGTTTATTGTTTATTGAGAAAATAAAATTAATAATTTTTTTTATTTTGTAGCTTCAAACAACATGCGATAGGATGTTGTAATTATCTATGGTTGGTATTCATCTATTTCCTTTCTAACAAATTGTCTTTCTCAATGAATTCCTAGTCTTTAACTAATTGTCTTTCTAACAAATTATCTATACATACTATCATACCATGCTTAGTACACCAATGGTCCACTTGGTTTACAGACTATCTTTTTTTCTGTTGTTTCTTGAGTACATATTTGTTGGAACTTGTTCCTCACAGTTTGATGATCATTATTGGGTTCTCTACCTACTTGATAGTTAGCATTTGAAGAATAATGTTTTTTTTTCCTTCAATAGTCTTAGGATGTTCTATTATCATATTTTGTATTGATATCCTTGAACTTTTTCATTGAATTTATTATGGCATAGTTTTATCTAACGTCATAGGCATATTGCTATATTCATGTTTACTATATTGCTTAGTCTTATTTGATTTTTCCAAGCATGGGAAACGGACCGCTCAAGGAAACAAATTGTCTAACTAATTGTCTTTCTTTTTCACTGAATTTCTAGTCTTTTACTAATTGTCTTTCTAACAACTTATCTATGCATACTGTCATTTTCCTTCTTGATGTATCTAATTTCACTTCAAACTGATGACAGATGAATGACAAGAATTCTGGAACCTCACGGAGGGATAATTGAATTGAATTCTTGGGTTCCAAACGAAGGGCAACCTGAGTGGAAGACTATTGTCATTATGCAATCTAGAGACGTTATTTTCAACCGTGTTGTCATGGGATGCTGATTTTGTTCTTATTTAAGGCATAATTGTATTTTACTTCTTGTAAGAAATATTAAAATGCTGGCTTGTAAGGAGGGGGCAAAAAAAATACTAATTTTGCCTAATTGACAATTCTACCATCTCAATTTGTATCATTACTTTTGAATTCCTTTTATTCACATCATGTTATCTCTATAAAACTATTAAGTGGATGTGCTCTGTGTCTCGATTGAATTAAACTATTACTTCTATTAAGTGTTTGCTCTGTGAAATCCATTAGTTCCATATAAATGATAAGCTAAAGTGAATTGTTACATCTTCCAATAAAAAGTGCAGGGTTTACTAAATGCTAAATATTGGAAAATATTTAACAGTTTAACTTGATCCAAAATCACAAGGGTGACAATTATGGATGGGAAAAAGATTTAGACTATGGGTTTTTAATGAAAGGACTACAAGCACTCACATGGGTCTTCAATAGTCGATTGAGATTCATGGCGAAACAAGTACTCAGACGGAGCAAGGAATTATAGCAGTATACAAGTTGAAATTATAATACCAATATTATTCAACAGTGTTTAATGATATAAACTAACAAACCAAGTTTGCGTCCAGAATTACAAACATTTAGTCAATTACATTACAACACCAATATTACTTAATACAAACTAACCAGATGAACTAACAACTAAATCAGGATTTTCGCTAAGAGAATCAAGTCCACCATCACTAATATTCAAATGAATTTCGGTACTTTGATTATTCCCAAATTATGTCCATGAGAAGCATTGTGTTCACTTTCAATTTTACAAGATGAACTAATATCGGTAGTCACCCACTTTTGTTATCCATGTTGTTCACATATGTAATACTATCTTCCAGGATTCTTGATTGATATAGAAACACATACAAATGTTCTTTGTTCGTAGTCCCTACATGTTACAGGTTGAAATCTCGTATTGTCAATGCTGCTATAACTTGATGATGCCATGAAATAACAACCTAATAATCAAATTTTCATTAATTAGATTATATCTCAATAGCTAACATTCTGAAAAGAAAGAACATTCTAGAGCAGAGGAGCAGAGAGGCCACAAAACTTTGAAACCATGCATTACAACCATTCAAATCAATGCTCCAAGTTGTCATACACTTGATGACACATCCATTAAATTTGCAAGGGAGAAAAAGTAATATCCATCAAACAACCAGTTGATTAGAAGAAGCTAAGTTTCACAAAGAGTTAAAAAAAAATTGTAAGGGAGAATTCCCAAGTTCAATCCCTCAGCTCAATCTCAAACCAGTCCTCTTTTTGATTTAAATCATCTATTAAGTATGTCACATAAAACAGAAAGTATGATTGAAATAAATTTCTTGCTATTAAATCAGAGAATAGAGATAATCCAAACATGAAGTATGTCACAAAAAAATAGATGGCAAAATGGGAGATTTTACAAGAGAGGAGGATTTTCCTGCAAAGAACCAAAAAAAAAAAATTAGCACTCAATAGAAAGTATAGAAGCTTATATCAGAGAAGGTTTTTCCAAGCGAAAGAAAACCTAGCCGTGCGGTTTGGTGCGGAGGGTTGATCACGGCATAGGGAGAGCTTGCGTCGACAAGTGATGCCCTAGTTCGTCGGCAAGTGATGAGAGACAAGAAGGAGAGGGCTTGTGTTGAGGGAGAGCTCGTTGAACGGGAGAGGACTCGCGATGAGCAAGAGCTCGGAGAGGGCTCGCTGCGAGAGAAAGAGTCGTAGCTTCAGCGAGAGAGGGTGACGCGAGGCCGAGAAATATAGCATGAGATTTATGCTATAATAAGTCTTCCACTACACGAGTGGAGTTTATAATTTTTTTCTATAAACCGATTCCAAAATCTTGGGTCGGGAGTATATATATATATATATATATATATATAAAGAGTTTATGCTCTCCCTTTTGACCGCACGCATGAAGATAATATGTAACAAGGGTCTACTGTCCTATTTAATATGTTTTTATTATTTATTTAATTTTTTATCAAATTATTATTTTTACATAAATAAATGTGCAAAATTTAAAATACTAATATAATTATAAAACTTAAATTAAAATATTAATTAATATTATATATAGTAAATGAAAGTATAAATAAAAAGAAATGAAATATATAAATATAAATAAATAAATTGAAAGTGTGGTGAGAAAAGTTATTGAAAAAAAAAATGATAATCGCACTATCTCTAGGATGATCAACCTGGTGCCACAAAATTATATATATATATATATAAAGAGTTTATGCTCTCCCTTTTGACAGCACGCATGAGGACAATATGTAACAAGGGTCTAATGTCCTATTTAATGTGTTTTTATTATTTATTTATTTTTTTATCAAATTATTATTTTCACATAAATAAATGTGCAAAATTTAAAATACTAATATAATTATAAAACTTAAATTAAAATATTAATTAATATTATATATAGTAAATGAAAATATAAATAAAAAGAAATGAAATATATAAATAAATAAATTGAAAGTGTGGTGAGAAAAGTTATAGGAAAAAAAATGATAATCTCACTATCTCTAGGATGATCGGCCTGGTGCCACAAAATTTGCGCACGACCAGTTCAGAAGTCCAGTATTCTTTGGTTACACTCCCCATTTGAAGGAAAATTTTTTATAAATAGGTCGTAGTTAGGGTTCGAACCGCGGGTATCTGGGTGACAATCTATATATCTTACTGTGATACCATAACCCCGAGAACGATCAGAGAAGTTATTGGAGAGATTTATAATAGTGGAGAGCAAGGGCGGAGCCAAGTTCATGGCTACCCGGGCTGTAGCCCGGGTAGCCAACGACGGCAAGAACGAAAATTACAAGACAAGAAAGGGAAAAAATGAGAAAAATTAGGGATTAGCCTGGGGCGGCGATGTCGGCGTCTGCGGCTAGCCCGGGGCGACGACGTCGCCGTCAGCGGCAAGCTTAGAATGACGATGTTGGCGATCTTTGTGTCAACGCTTGTGACTCATATCTTGAGATCAGCCCAGGTAATTGACCCGGGCTGGCTCCGCCATTGGTGGAGAGAAGTTAAAAAAAAAAGATTATATTTTAACTTTTGATATGGCGAAACGTAAACTTATATAAGTAGAGAGGTTTACAACTACAAATACTCTTATACCACTATTTATGATTCTATTATAATTTTATAATAGCTAATTAACTAATTATAACAGTTTAAAAATGATTTTGATCCCTTTAAAATGATTTAAATAAAAATTTAAATAATTTATCAAATTGATTGGATTATTTTATATATAATAATTTTGATTAAAATAAAATAATTAATTTTTTATTAGCTGCTATAATAATATTGAAATAAGATATATTTTTGATATGTTTTTTAGTTTTTCTAAAATAATATACTCTTTCTTTGGATAATTTACATAATTTTAAATATTTTTTAAATTTTTATACTTTTAAATATAATAAATAATCATATTTTATATTATTTTGGAAAAGATTATAATGTGTTTTAAATTATTATTATTATTATTAAATGATTTTTTTTTAAAAAAAACGGTCTATTCTATTTTTTATCTTAAGAAAATTGTATTTTAATATTTTATGTCAGTCATCATCAAAGTTACTGTACATAATAAATATAATAAATTTGGTTATAATTATTCTTAATTTGTAATCTATCATTTTTTGTGTGTTTAGTTAACAATATTTTAAAATAATTTTTAATTAAATTTATAAAAAAATAAAAAATACTTTTAATCAAATCTCCGCCACATGGCAGTATTAGAAAGCAGCATCTCACGTGCGGCACTGACACGTGTCGGCTAACAAAAAAGTTTCAGCACCTCCTCCACCCGCACTCTTCGACCCTCAACTCTGTTGCCTTCGCGGGCCCCACGCGGGAATGGGCACGGTGGGTACTTTAGGTAAGTTCGACACGAGATCTACCACGATCGAATCAGGGAACCCAACGAGCATTTTGATTTTTGGGCCGTCGAATTCCCTTTGGACGGATGATCTTCGCCTACGCCGCCTGGTTAAGCGCCGATAAAAAACCTATATTAATCTTACGCCGAAAACGGTGCGGTGGGGAAGCCATTGGAGCCTGCTCTTCTTCTTCTTCTTCTTCTTCGCGAGCTCGGCGTCGGAAAGAGGTTAGCTTTTCCTCCTCCTCCTCCTCCTCCTCCTGCTCTTCACTCTTTGATTCGATCTGTTCCGTAGCTTTTTCCAAAGTAAAGTTGCCGTCTTTTTTTTTTCTTTTGTGGGTTTTCGATGCCAGGTGAAGTGATTCCGTGAACACATAAGAGGTATCCTTAAAGTTTTGCTTGATCTTAGTGGGAAATCGAGTTTCGATGCGTGCAGCTACTAGCTTTGAAAAGGCCTTTTAGGAATCTGAGTGGTTGATTTGACGATTGTTGGATTCTTCTTCTGGACCTTCTATACATTGCTCATGATCTAGAGATATTAAGTTTTGCAGGGACTGTTACAGCTTCGTGATCTCGCTGCGGCATGATGAGCGGACTGACCTATGATGATTCGTTCTCCGATCAAAACATTCTTCGGGCTAGTGGATTGGGAGAACTGCAGCCTTGTCTAGGTCATAACAACAGTGCGGAATTGCCCCAAATGTCCTCTGGCACCAGCACGATCACGGAGGGAGATAATCCCGAAGATAGTGATATCTTCTATTCAGACATGGCCCTTAGCTACATTAGCAAAATGCTCATGGAGGAAGATATAGATGAAAAGATCAGCATTCATAAGGAGGAAGAGTCAGCCCTTAGAGCCGCAGAGAAACCCTTCTATGACATTCTTGGACAGAAGTACCCACCATCCCCAGATCTACCACTGCTTCAAGTTCAGCAAAGTTTGGCAAATCTCAACTATACAGACCATGGCTGTATTGGCAATAACTCTCTCTGCAAGTCTAGCAATCGCCATCAGTTGGGTTTGCAATCTAGTTCCTTTAGCAATTCATTTTGGTCTCCGTTGAACTCTTCGAGCAGTATCAGCAGCGAAAAGAAACCCGGTGTTGATGTTTTCATGTCTCCTAGTCTGTTCTTCAAAAGTATGCCTGCTTGGCAATTCAAGAAAGGAGTTGAGGAAGCAAGCAAGTTCCTTCCCAGTAATGATAAATTGGCAGTCAATTCAGATGTTTCATCATCTCAGCTACTGAGACGAGATAGACCAGTCAGTACCACGGCTAAGATGGACAGTGAAGAATCTCCCTTGCATGGCTCTAGAGGTCGAAAAAACCCAAGCAGATATGACCTCGACTTGGCTGAGGGGAGGAGTAATAAACAGTCAGCTATTTCCTTTGAGGGGGAAGTGAGGTCAGAAATGTTTGACATGATTTTGCTTTGTCAAAGAGGCAAATGCCAAAAGAAAATATCTGACTTAAGGGAAGAAAAGCAAAATGAAACTATCAAAATAGCACAGGATTGTTCCTCAAAAGGATCGAATGGACGGGGAAAGAAACAGACCAAGAAAAAGGTGGTGGATCTTAGAACTCTTCTCATCCTTTGTGCTCAAGCAGTGGCCGCAGATGACCAACGTACTGCTGATGAACTACTGAAGCAGATTAGACAGCATTCTTCTCCGGATGGAGATGCGACGCAAAGGCTGGCATATTGCTTTGCAGATGGTCTCGAGGCTCGATTGGCTGGTATGGGAAGTCAGATTTATCATGCCCTTGTGGCAAAAAGGACAACCGCAACCGATGTATTGAAGGCCTATCATCTATATCTCGCCGCATGTCCTTTCAAGAGAATTTCATATTTTGTTGCTAATCAGACAATCCTTAATGTTGCACATAAGGCATCCAAAGTGCATATCATAGACTTTGGCATTTATTTTGGGTTTCAATGGCCATGCCTTATCCAGCGTCTTTCGACTAGGGATGGCGGCCCTCCAAATCTGCGGATAACTGGAATTGATGTGCCACAACCAGGTTTCCGTCCCACAGAAAGAATCGAAGAGACAGGGCGTAGATTAGCAGATTATGCCAAAAGTTTTAGTGTCCCTTTTGAGTATCAGGCCATTGCTTCTAAGTGGGAAAATTTTCAGGTTGAAGATCTTCACATCGATAAAGATGAGGTTGTGGTTGTCAATTGCCTCTACCGCTTCAGAAACCTTGTCGATGAGACTGTTGTTGTAGACAGCCCCAGAAATAGGGTCCTGAACACGATAAGGAGGATGAACCCTGATGTTTTTATACATGGAGTAGTGAATGGATCATACAGTGCTCCCTTCTTCGTCACACGTTTCAGAGAAGCTCTATTCCACTATTCTGCTTTGTTCGACATGCTTGAAACAAATGTGCCGCGCTACAATGAACAAAGGTTGCTGATCGAGAGGGATCTCTTCGGCAGAGATGCTCTTAATGTTATAGCATGCGAAGGCTCGGAAAGGGTTGAGAGACCTGAGACTTTCAAACAGTGGCAGGTTAGGAATCTCAGGGCTGGATTTCAACAGCTCCCACTTAACCCGGACATCATCAAGAGAGCAAAACACAAGGTGAAAACTAATTATCACAAAGATTTCGTCTTCGAAGAAGATAACCGATGGTTGATTCAGGGATGGAAAGGTAGAATCATTTATGCGATATCAACATGGAAGCCCTATTGCGCTTAGCATCATAATCTGAAGCCTTTCATCAAGCTGTACATGCATTAGTCAGGAGATAAGTTACAATTGCACATACAAGCAATTCAACATGATTCATCTGGACCAATATATGACGAGGTACATCCTTTAAACTGACTGCCTTTCTATTGTGTACTTCAAGTGTCAGATAAGATTCAGATAGTGCCTTGCTAGCTATGCACTCTGATTGAACATATTATCCGTATTTCCAAAACCTAATTAACTTGTTAGGAGATGTTGACAACAGACCAAGAACAACCAATAAATTGTGGTGCTGCTCTTGTTGTTTGAACTATTAGAAATTGGAAAATAAATTAGTTAGCCAATGACTTGTTCTTGAAGTGATGTGGTAAAGATGCCCACCAGCAATTTTGTAGTTGTTTATGCATGGTGGATTGTTCTGTTATTGTCTAAAGCATATGCAGTTGCATGGTTGATGTAGGGAACATTGCATTAATAATAAGAATAATAAACTGTTTTTAATTGTGGATGATGGTGCACTTTGCTGGTTTTGTTTGCCATTCAGTGGATGGCTCTCACAATAAATAATTGGGCAAAAATAAGAAGGACGCCCCAAATTATATAAATTATCAAAGGGGGTTTCTTTTTCAAAAAAAAAAAGTTCAAAAGAGCATTTCGTATTTGACGTGTTATCTCAAGAATATCCCTTATTCCAGTGTTATTATAGCAACTATCAGTAGCTGCCACCATAATAACATCTAGAAGTTACATTATAGTTGCTCCAATGTGTAAGAGTTAACTTGTAGTTGTAATTAAAGTACAATAGATGATTTTTCACGTTGTTACACATACTTAGTGGCTGTTATACGTTAACAGTTATTGATAGCAGCTACACTTATAATTAAATTTTAAAATTTTGAACCTTAAATTTTAAATTTTAAAAATTATTATATCAAAATATTTTTTAGCAACTTTGTTAAAATTATTTAAATTTCATCAAAATTATTTTAAATTAATTAAAATTACTTTAAATGAATCAAAATCACTTTAAAATAATTATAAAAGCTACTACAACAGAATTGTATTAGATGTGAATACTTTCTATACGTTTTAGCAACTAATGGTAGCCACTACAATAATGTTGAAATAAGGAACAATGTTATAGTAGTTATTTTATAGCTTTTACATTTTATAGTATCTACTTGTTATTACAACAACTTTTGAATAAGAGGTATTTTGGAGATAAAACATCTATAGGGTGCCCTTTCGTTTTGATATTTCTTTTAATTTGGGGCATCTTTTGTACATAGGAAGTTTTGTGAAAGAGAAGATGCCCTACTGTTGAAGTGATATTGCACTTCTCCCACTTTTAAGGTGATATTGGTGTGTATGTGATAGTTATATTTATTATTATAGTTGATATTTTTTTTCTGTAATGTATAATACAAATATCATAAAATGCCTGGCTACTTTGTTTCCCATTTTTTTTACTTAGTTTTCAAATTTGATATTAAGGTTAAGCTTTTATACTTTTTGATTAAATTATTTAACTATCCTTTGCTCAATATTAATATAAAATTATAATCTACTCCTTTGACTTTTTATATTCTCATTTAAAAATTTTCTTTATCTTTATTTTATTCTTGTTCATTGTTCTAAAAATCAGCCTAAACGACCGTCTAGACGCTAAACATTAGTCAACCGTACTAAAAACATACTAGTCGACCAACCACGTGGGCATGAGATTTTCATTGTGGTGTTGTGAACAACATATGAGGTTGTGAACAATGTTGGATAACTTTTTAGTGAGAGAGTTTTTGATGTATACCAATAGAGGGAGAATGTAGGGTTTAAGTTAGGTTTTTGCCCCTCTAGAAAAGTTAGGGGGAGAATGCAAGGTCTGAACTATGCCTTCATTACCTTAAGAGGGAGTTTGCCCTCTAGGAAAGGGAGAAAATGAAGGAAACCCTCATTCATGCTTTGGCATGAGGAAGAAGTTGAGACTATGGATTAGTCTAACTTAAAGGAATTGCCAAACATCAAAAGGGGGAAATAGTTGGTGCAATATCCCCTGAGTCAAGGTTGACCAGGTTGACTAGGCTTGAGTTGGCTCGAGCCTGAGTTTTGATGTTTGGATTTCAATGTTTGACAATACGTGGAGATTGTTGGTGCAATTTCCCTCTGATCAGGGGTTGACCAGATTGGTGTGAAGAAGAGTCAAGTAGGTCAAGACTGACCGAATACTTAATTGGAAAAGTCCTAACTGGAGGTTAGGCAATTGAAAATCCTGATGAGTGAAGTCAGGCCGAGGAAAATCCCGATGAGTGAAGCTACGTGAAAATCCTAGTAAGTGAAGTTAGGTGAAAGTCCTGGTGAGTGAAGCTAGACAGATGGAAAGTCCTGGTGAGTGAAGCCAGGCAAAGGAAAATCCTGATGACTGAAGCCAGGTGAAAATTATAGTGAGTGAAGCTAGGTGAAAGTTCTGATGAGTGAAACCAGACAGATGGTAAGTCTTGGTGAGTGAAACCAGGCATGTGGAAATTCAGGTGGGTCAAGGTTGACCGGACACCTAGTGTTGGGAAGTCCAAGTAGGTCAAAGGATTGACCAGATACTTGGCACGAGGAAATTTAGATGGGTTAAGGATGACCGGACATCTGGTGGAAGTCCAAGTAGGTCATGGAGGACCGGACATTTGGCACGAGACGGTAAGTCCAAGTGGGTCAATGTTGACTGGATACTTGGCACGAGGAGAAAAGTCCAAGTGGGTCAAAGGGATTGACCGGACACTTGGTGAAGAAGTCCTAGTAGGTCAAGGTTGACTGGATGTTATGCATGAGATTCCAACAGGTCACGGTTGACCGAATGTTGGATTTGGAGACACTATACTTGGTTTAAGCAAGTCAAGGGGAGACCAATCGATCAATCAATCGATTGAACAGTGGTTCAATCGATCAGTCGATCGATTGACACTGTGCTACGACAAGCATCGACCTAATCGATCGACCCCAATCGATCAGTCGATCAATTGGGAGCCTTTGTCATAAGCACTAAACGCTTCCCAATCGATCAGCCGGCACCTCCAATCGATCGGCTGATCGATTGGGGGTTGGTTTTTCTCGCGCGGTCGCGAGAAAGCCTAAATCGATCGGTCAATCAATTCAGGCATTTTCTAAAGAACACAAAAGAAGGTTGAATCGATCAGCCGATCGATTCAGCCGGTTGATCGATTGGGAGGCGACTGTTGCGCAGGATAAAGCCGTTGGCGAACATCTTTCTTCATAATTCTTCCACTCCACTTCCAGCGATCACTCTCAGAGATTCAGGCCAGTTCTTGAAGCTTTCTTGGAGCAAAGTGTTGCTGCACTTTCAAGATCAAGAGACATTCCACATAAGAAGAAGAAGCTAGGGTTAGAGTTTTATATTGTAAATCTTGTAAGATTTTACTTGTATTTGCTTTCCTTTTTTTCTTCTTGTATTGAGAGTTTGTACAAGGCTTCTCCGCCTTCGGTAGTTATCGAGAAAGAATGTTTTGATTAGTGGAGTGTGTGTTGTATGTAAATGTTGGTCCCTTTGGAGGCCGGCAAGAGGGGAGGGGTGAATTGCCCTACAAAATAAAACTCGAACCTTTCTCGGATTTCAACTATATAATGAACACTTGTAATAAATAAATAAAAGAGACTAAGTAAAGAAAAGCAGACACCAGAGTTTTACTTGGTTTGCAATCAGGGGATTGCTAATCCAAGGAATGTAAGCGCACTATCTGATTCTCCTCTGGGCGGAGTAGCCTCTTTACAACGTTGACAGCACAAATGAAAAATAACAGAATTGAAAGCACAGAAAGAATTGATTACAAGTGAGTTGTCTTGAATGTACGGATCAGTACTTTATTTATAGTACTGGTCCGGGCGCCCCCGGGGGGGGGGGATAAATTTTATCCCCCAACGGTCAGCTTGCGATCTGGTCAATTATGAACCCCCGGGCGCCCGGAATGGTTTCGGGCGCCCGGACCTGTCAAGTCAACAAAGTTGACTCTGGTCCAGGCTCTCTGCTCCGGTTCAGCTCGTCTCAGTTTGGCTCGTCTTGGTCCATGTCTGTTCGCTCCGGCTCCGCTAGCTTGGGTGATCTCGGCCTTCCGGAATAGGGCTCACCCGAACCCATGTTCCGACCTTCTCCTCGAGCAGCCTTCCTTCCCGGTTTCTCGTCTCTCGAGCACCACGCACGCTCTTCTCGTCCACCGGTGTACTCTTCCGCGGACACCTCGTCCCTCGGACGCACCGAGCTGGTCGGCTCTCTCCCGTGCCGTCTTTCTCGCTAGCCGCGTCTTCCGCTCGACTTCCTGTGTTCCTAAGTTCCTGCACACTTAGACACAGGGGTTAAACACAACAGGACCTAGCTTAACTTGTTTGATCACATCAAAACACCTCGGGGTTCCAACAATCTCCCCCTTTTTGATGTGAGCAACCCAAGTTAAGCTAGGGTAACACATATGCAATAAAAATAATTTAAATTGCAATTAAGTCCAAAGATTTTGCAAAAATATGTACCTCCCCCTAGACTTAACATATACTTCTCCCCCTTGATCGCATAAAAAATGGGGTTCTGTCTAACAAGTCTAAGGTAAAAAAAACTTTAAGTGTAAAATATTTAATAATGTCTAAGTAAAGACACTCTTCAGAATTTTTCGTTCGAGAAAAATTTAAGTAAAATATTTTTTAGATAAGAACAGTCATAAGTGTTAAAACAAATTTAAGTTTGAAACTTATCTCAGCATTCCCAAAAAAATTTTTTCTAATTAATTAAAAAAACTAAGTTAATATTCTAAAATTTTTTTAAATATTTTCTAACACAAATTGAATAACTCTTTTAAAGCATTAAGTAATTTAAATTAATGTTTTTTCAGTTAATCAATTAACCTTTTCATTTCGATACTTAGCTTCCAGGTCGTGGCGAGACACTAGGCCTTCTTGGTTATTGGAGCAACAACCACTTCCTTAGACAAAGCCTCATAAAGAAATTAGTTGTTTAATTTCCTTGCTGAAAATGCTAAGTCTAATTTTAATTTTAAATTAAATAGGTTTTTGGAACCCAATAGAGGTTCCTACCTATAGGATTAACCAAGTATTTCCTAGGTATATAGATTTTTGATATATTTCTAATTTGACTTTGATGAAATCTATAATACCAATTTAAACCTCTATAATTTCTAAAAGTAGAAATATTTGAACCATTTGATTTTTTCAATCTTTCTATTTCTTCTTTTAGTTTTTCATTTTCAATTTTCAATTTTTCAAAATCCTCTATAAGACATGATTTTGCCAAAATTCTCTTTGTTTCTAAAATTTTATTTTCTAATTTGGCATTTTTATTTTCTAATTTATACATGGATTTAGTCATAGCTTTGATACCAAAGTAAAGTTCATCAGGGGGTAAGAGACATACCTCACTTACCATATCAGACTTGAAGCCTGAATCTCCCCCTGCTTCACTACTTCCATCTTAGGTCGCTCCCCCTTCATCGATGCTGGGTTCTGATGTACTTTGTCCTTCGTAGCTTGCCATCAGTGCTATCCCGACATATTCTTGAGCTTCTGATTCGGATGAAGAAGTGTCGTCCCAAGTTGCTTTTAGGTTGTGTTTCTTGGGAGACTTCCTTTTGACCTTTTTGAGTTCTGGGCAGTCTTCTCTTAGGTGTCCCTCCTTCTGACACTGGTAGCACCGCACCTTTCTTCCACCTTTTTTATTCTTTTTATTCTGCATTTTAAATTTATTAGATCTAAAAAACTTTTTAAAATTTCTTACCATGTACGCTTCTTGATCGTCTTCGGAGTCTGACTCGAGTTCATCCTTCTGAGTTGCGTTTAGCGCCATAGTCTGGGTTGTATCCTTTGTCGTTGCTGCACACCTGGTTTCATGCAATTCAAGAGTAGAAAACAACTCTTCTAAAGTACTTACCTCCAGGTCTTTTGAGATGTAGTAAGCATCGACGATTGATGTCCATTCCGGAGTTCTTGGAAACGCGTTGAGCGCGTAGCGTATAGTGTCCCGGTTTGTTACCGTTTCACCAAGGTTCTCGAGACCAGTAACTAGTTCTTTTACCTTTGCATGTAGACCGACTACTTTCTCACCTTTCTCCAGACGGATGTTCATCAGTTTGTTGCGGAGGATGTCCCTTCTAGCGAGCTTCGTTTCGGACGTGCCTTCGTGGAGTTCCAAGAACTTCTCCCAAAGTTCTTTAGCAGATAAATAGTTTCCGATGCGGTTGACCTCTTGAGGCGGTAACACGCTCAGCAGGTGATGTTCCGCACGGTTGTTTGCTACCGACTCATTCTGCTCCTTCTTTGTCCAATCGCTCTCTTCTTTTTCTTCTCCATCTTTATCTATTGGAGCTACAAAACCATATTTCATAATAAACCGAATTTCAAAATCTATTTTTAGGAATACCTCCATACGACGCTTCCAGTCTGTGAAGTTCCCCTCGAATTTTGGTGGAACAATGCTTGGTCCGGCCATCTTTGTTGCTTCGATCGGCGGTTAGTCCTCCTGAAGCACCTCGCTCTGATACCACTTGTTGGTCCCTTTGGAGGCCGGCAAGAGGGGAGGGGTGAATTGCCCTACAAAATAAAATTCGAACATTTCTCGGATTTCAACTATATAATGAACACTTGTAATAAATAAATAAAAGATACTAAGTAAAGAAAAGCAGACACCAGAGTTTTACTTGGTTTGCAATCAGGGGATTGCTAATCCAAGGAATGTAAGCGCACTATCTGATTCTCCTCTGGGCGGAGTAACCTCTTTACAATGTTGACAGCACAAATGAAAAACAACAGAATTGAAGCACAGAAAGAATTGATTACAAGTGAGTTGTCTTGAATGTACAGATCAGTACTTTATTTATAGTACTGGTCCGGGCGCCTGGAAGGGGTTCCGGGCGCCCGGGGGGGGGGGGGGGCGGGGATAAATTTTATCCCCCAACGGTCATCTTGCGATCTGGTCAATTATGAACCCCCGGGCGCTCGAAATTGATCCGGGCGCCCGGACCTGTCAAGTCAACAAAGTTGACTCTGGTCCAGGCTCTCTGCTCCGGTTCAGCTCGTCTCAGTTCGGCTCGTCTTGGTCCGGGTCTGTTCGCTCCGGCTCCGCTAGCTTGGGTGATCTCGGCCTTCCGGAATAGGGCTCACCCGAACCCATGTTCCGGCCTTCTCCTCGAGCAGCCTTCCTTCCCGGTTTCTTGTCCCTCGAGCGCCGCGCACGCTCTTCTCGTCCACCGGTGTACTCTTCTCGTCCCTCGGACACACCGAGCCCGTCGGCTCTCTCCCGTGCCGTCTTTCTCGCTAGCTGCGTCTTCCGCTCGACTTCCTGTGTTCCTAAGCTCCTGCACACTTAGACACAGGGGTTAAACATAACAGGACCTAGCTTAACTTGTTTGATCACATCAAAACACCTCGGGGTTCCAACAGTAAATCCTTGGATTAGTCATCTCTTCTTGAGGTGGATACCAAGTAAATCCTATGTTAGCATTATGAGTTTGTTGTGAAGACTATCCGCTGCAAATCATCATCACGGAGCAAACAACCAAAGTGCGATGAACTATTCACCCCCTCTCCCCTCCTCTAGCACCAAACGACCCTAACATTAAGCTTTTATACTTTTTAATTAAATTATTTAACTATCCTTTGCTAATATTAATATAAAATTATAATCTACTACTTTAACTTTTTATATTCTCATTTAAAAAAGTTTTCTTTATCTTTATTTTATTCTTATTCAGTGTTCTACAAATCAGCCTAAGCGATCGCCTATGCGCTAGACGTTAGCCAACTGTACTGAAAACATGCTAGTCGACTAGCCTAGGTGGTCTTGGCGCTCAGGCAAGATTAGACAACCTTGGGCGCTGATTAATCGGTTGAATCGTCTAGGGGCAGTATAAATAGTGTAAGATTTTCATGATTTGTTTTAGTTTTGACCCTTAAATTTAAAACTCAATTAAAAAAACTGAAATTTAACCTTGAGTTTATGGCCGATGATGATATTGAATTTATGTCCGATGAAGAATAAGTTGTCGAAAATTATGAAGAACAAGAAGTAGAATAAATTTATGATATTTTATTAGCCGTGTAATTTTGAACTTATTTTAAATTGATATTTGATGCGATTGTGTTGTAGATATATAATGTGATTTATTATGTAATTTATATTGATATTGTGGAGTCCGTCTAATGATGCTTAGTTCCCGTTTAGACAACTTAGGCGTTGATCTAGCGCCCAACTAGTGTTTAGTGAATTTTAAAACTTGTTCTGTTTTTACACTTACATATATTCATATAATTTTAAAATTTTTATTACATTAATGATATCTAAGTGATTATGAATACTGAGTTGTTCCAATTCAGTTAATTTAATTGTTTTACTATTATTTTAATTTGTTATATTTTATACCAATAAATTAGTCAAGCGATCGTCATTTTTATTTTACAAATATTTTTTAAAAATATATTTTTGTATTTCTTTTTTTTTTTTTAATTAAAGATGAGCTTACAAAGTGAATGGTTGTTATGCCAAATAATTTTTTTATTGGGTTATCATCTAACAAGTTTCCTTTTTTCTTTTTGAAAATGAAAATTTTTATTTAAAAATATATCAAAAAAAAATTATAAACAATTTTAAATGTCCAAACACAACCTTCGACGAGCTCGGGTGTAGTCAACTATATTTCGCCTCTCATTTTATGGCTCGGTTAGTATATCAAACAAGATCTCGCTTATCAGGTTTATACATGCATATTGAACATCTTCCTACATCCAACTATTACATCGAAAATGGAAGTAAGAACATTCTACCATAGCAGATATCGATATCCTGATCCAATTCATATCGAATTTCGATATAATTTGAAGTTGAACTTGCTTGCATCTGGTTGTTCACTGCTCACAGGATGCTGGAAAAGATATTCATATCAAGATAAGAGGAGACAGGGCTCCAAGATCGCGTCGAAGATGGAGACCGCGTCGAGAGATTATGATCCTCTGACAATGCGGCTGAGACGACTGGCTTCCTCACCAACAAGGGCACAACATCTTCCAATAGGCCTTGTGATCTATGCACGACATCTTCAAGTATACAATTCTGCATTCTGTCGTCTGCAGCATTCTTTGTACTCCGTTCAAGTTCATCGTTTGGCCCTCTTTGGTCTGTTCCTAGCGACTGATACATCGGAACATCAGGCTGTAGGATTGTCGTGCACTTGGGCTTCTTCGCGGTGTAGGTGAAATAGTCCTGGGTCTGAGACAGCAGGAATTGTGCAGTATAATGGAGGTGGAGACCTTCGTATGTTACGATAAGCATCTCGGGATCTTCTGAGGACCTCTCTACTTGCTTCTTGGCACTGCATCGCGGGTTAGTGCATTTGTAGTAACTCCTGCACTCAAGTAGAGGAAGCATCAGACAACTTGCTGCAAGTGGATATGAGTAGAGTATTCAGTTAAAATTAAACCGACCGAATTGAATAAATCACACATTTTAATCAAGATTTTACTCTCTATATGCAAGTAAATGTGGCAGATACAAGCACCAATGTGATTTCAAGTCGAATTAGCAACACAATTTCAAATTGTTGGCGTGAGGCATTCTGAATTTGGGTGCTGTAAAGGCTGATCGATACCTAAAGCATTCTGCTTTTACGGTGAGCAAACAAGGGACGCATATCGTTGAATTTATCATTGAATTTCTACCTTGGATTGGGACTGTTCTTGATAGATTTCTGACCATATTTTCTCCACTTGTAGCCGTCGTCAGCCAGCCCGGTACCGCACATCTTCATCCGCAGCGTGTACTTGCTGTCCAACTTGCTCGCTAAACTCATCTCCGGTGTCGAAACCCTGCAAGAGAGGATCGGGATCAAGCTGACCGTCTCACCCGCAATTGAATATGTCAGCATGTAAAAACCGCACCTGCAACACATTTCAGCTGCCCGAAAGGCTGAGTCCCCCGGACCGTGCCCCTCCCCCGCGACAAATATAGAACGAGTGTTGTCGTTGAGCCACTCCGCGACCCAATTGGCCTCCGATTCATCTCCTCCTTTTGCCATCGAAGAATTGAGCAAACGGCGCTCGAAGCATGTGAATTTTCTTTCAAAGAATGCTAGGCCTTTTAAAGCATGAGGATTCACTTAAGTGGACTTGTGGACAAATGTCAACCACTAAAGTATACATTTGATGGGCCGTATCCAACTAATGCATGATCTTTGTCATGGATAAAGTCAACTAATGCATGATCTTTGTCATAGTTAAAGTCAACGTCACCATGTAAAAGTCTCTTAGCTAATGGAGGGGTTTTGATCACTTCCTTCAGGCACAGCAGTGGGGCATGTTGCTTCTACCTGCTGTACTTCATGGGGCAACCACCACACTACCGAAAAAGTTTCGGTTTCGATAATTGTATTAGCTTAGGGCGCGTAACCATCTCTTTGGCAACCGGAACATCGAGAGAAAACGATAAAGAGAAGGTTGAGTGAAAGCCATCACGGACCCTTACTTTCTTCGATGATTGTTATGGGCACCTACGGTCTTTGGTTCATTCAATTTTCTAGAGATTGAGAATATGCACCTCTGTGGGTTATATAGTTTTCGAATTATATTGTTTTAGTTCAAATTTAGTTGATACATTTTGCAAAAAAAAAAATAAATAAATAATCTGTTGGTGCAGGGATTTTTTTTGATCGAGTTGACTTTTTTTGAATGGTAAAGAGGACAGTTGAAGTCAAGCGTCATAGGTTATTTATTGAAGTGCGGGTTGTCGGTGAAAGCAGAAGAAGAAGGTAAGTCAACGGCTGGTGGAGCCGGAGTTGGCGTTTACCTCGGGTGGTTGCCTGAAGGTTTGTTTGTTTGCGTGTTTACGCGCGACCGTGCAGCAGGTGTACTTTTTGTCCCCTTTCGATTTTCCATTATTATTATTATTTATTTATTTATTTTCTTTCTCTTTTAGAAAAGAGAGTTTCAAAATTAATAAACAATATGTGACGTCATTGCACTTGATTTTAAAAAAAAAAAATTGAAAAATGTTGAGAAATAAAAGAAAAACTTAGAAAATTGAAGAAGTTGATTGCTTCTGTATTTAAATATGTATGCCCATTGATTTAAGTATGATATTTCGATTTTTTTAATGCAAATGATGCATTTTGTTTATGTAAATAGTTATTTTAATTTTAATGAATTTTCATAAAATAAATATTTTTTAAATTTAATCGTACATAAACTTACATATTACTTACTTCGTCTGATTGAGGTCAACAATTAGTTGAATAGGTGATCAACAATTGTTTATTGTTGGTTGATTAAATACTGAAACCCAAACCCAAGACGACTGGTTACACCTTTGCCATCAGGCCCTCCCCCTTCCAATTTACGATTGATTGCGGGTGGAAAACTATCGAAAAAAAAATCCTAACCCAACCTAATCTAGGTCCTATTTCATTAATTTATAACTTGAATCAGAATATTTGAGCAATCAGAATATTTAGCAAGAAATGGTAAAAAATAAATTTTCCTTCATGCAGGTCATATATGCTAGTGATTTCACCTCTGATTTCTATCAAATCAATTTTGCTTATTTTTTAAGAAGTTTTCAGCTCGATTCTAAATCTTTTGTTTGAGTTTTTCAAGCGGTCGATGGTTAGAAATTTTACCCGCTCGATTTAGTTGTAATTTTGACAGTTTTAAAGTTCAATTCCATCTTAAATTGGTCAATTTACATTCTATCTTGAGGGGAGCAGCCACTTATTTAAAGATGGGATCCATTCAAATCAAAGGTCCAGATCAGTGGACCATCCTCTGGTCCGCAATTTGCGGACCAGGAGATCCCTGCTGCTATCTTGAGTGAGAATTTTACTAAATTAGTTTAATTTTTAATTCATATATCATATTAATATTATTTATTGATTAGTTTATTGTTGTATGTTAAAGTTTGTACTAAGTTTGACATTGAAATACTCATATGGAAGATGATTATAAATCTAATACATTAACAAAATAACTTAATTAGAGTTGAGCACCATTATCGATAATGCTACAATATTTTCAAGTTAAAAATCTTAATAGTATATTCAAGGATGGAGGAGTTGAACTTCTTAAGCTTAATTATTCTTTGGAAGTTAAAAAAAACTTTATGCTTCTTAACATTGATCACATCTATCAACTTATTATGAAATTCTATCCTCTTAATTTCGGTACACAAGATTTTATATTCATTTAATTGACAGATTGATTAGTTTTGTTTTAATTCTTTCCATTTATACAACAACAATGGAATTATATATATATATTTTTAATTATAAAACTTGTTAAAACAACTTATTTTCATAATAAGATGGAAGAAAACTTTCCATTTATATTTATTTATGGTCATTTGCATTGAATAAGAATTCATATTTTTACTCCATACTTTTGAATTATATTAAATATTTTTTTTCATATTTTTCAAAAATTAAGATACACATATTTTTAATTTATATTTTTAAATTAATTAATTTATTATATCAATTATAATTGACGATTGAGTCCTAGATAATTTAAAATTCTGACTACATCCCTAGAAACATGTCAAAGAGGATGGGGTTAGTTTTACAATTAGTCATTCACCTAATGGAGTAAAGTTGGAGTGATCCATAAAGTGGGCCAACTCAAATGAGTGTAACGGATTGGACAAGCTAGGGAGGGATCATAATTTAACATAAATCTCTCTTCATGTTCCAAACTAAATTTTTTATAATATTATTATTGGAAAATAAAATTAATTTTTATATTTAATAATGGAATAATTTTTTATAATTAAAACATTATGCTCTCAATTTTAGCATATTGCATTATCTGTTTACTTTAGAAGATAAAATAAGGGGATGACCAAACTGGCCCTTTCAGACTAACTCGATCAACCTAAGATGTTATTAAAGATATCGACCTATCATCCTTATTTGCTATCTCCATTTCACAAATTGGCTCCTCCAACAACCATCATCACTCCTGTTTTTTTTTTTTTTTCAACTGTGAAGACCCTCTCTCCACGATCTTCTTATTTGGGTGACGAAAATAAAAACTGAAAAAAGATTTTTACAATGGATAACTTTTCCTTATTGACTGTGTAAAAAAGGTTGACTTAGTTTCCTTTCATTTGGTAGGCAAATGGATTTAAGAATCCATCCTCGAAACATTTTTTAATCCGTGCAAAGCTAACCGAAATCAATTTCCTACATCTCATGTACACTCAAATTTCTCCCAACCCAACTCATGATCAGGCCTAACACGGTAGCGCCACCTCAGTCAGCAACTTCATGCGAGGTTGCCTCGCGCGGGCGTCGTCAGCAGCAACCCTGTGCGCGCGAGGTCGAATCCTCTAATCCATTTTTTTTATATCAAAAAATAGTCCATAATATAATTATAATCAAATCACAATCACAATTTGATATCAAATGGTTACGATCCCTCTCCGAATTCACCTTTCTACTCATATTATAATTTGGGTCGAAATGGAAAGTCAATCCTCCACTCAACGCCCGATAACCCGGCCACCCACCTACTGTTCTGATCGTCTATCCCAACTCAAACTATAATCTGAACAAGATGGTGAATCCAAAGAAAAATCATAACCAATTACAATCAAATTACCAGCACAATTTAATCACAATTATACTGTAAACCATCCCCTATCCAGCATCCTAGCTCCACCTCGGGCACATGTGTGAGGTCGCCTCATGCAGCTGCGTTTCACTTTTGAGGTTTTTCTTCTCATTTATTTCCGCTGCCTTTCCCTAGGGATTTTTGTCCAAGTCCACGTTGCATGAGTTAAAAAAGGTAGATTGTTTATTCAAAGGATCTAGTGACCGCGACTTCAATTTGGTATTGAATTAAAGAATTGCTCTCTTCGCATGGACAACTCAGAGGATAATCACATCGCATTGCTCGTAGATCGTCTAAAGATATACAAGGTCTCGGTCGGTATTACTAAATGGTGCAGTATCACAAACTCAAGGGCATCTAACAGAACATGGTCGTGGATATGGCAACATACTGCAATTAAAAGAAGCGAAAGGGACAAGGAAAAAAAGGCCAAGAAACAAATTTGAAGGTTTAGCGTGTACCATCTTGACAAGAACGCAAATAGCTTCCAGAATTGCAAACACCACAGTTCGTTCATGCTTCCAGTTGACAAATTCAAGAGAGCGAGAGGAAAATCAGAACTCAAACTCGCCATTCGCCTGAGAAAAGAAAAAAAATAGGTGTTCGATGTGAATTCACATGCCACATTAAGCTATGAAAAACACTAATGTAGGGCAACATAGAATTTACACAAACGAAGGAACTTATGAAATAAACCTGCAGTTTTGGGGTTCTTCACTAATGATTTTTCGCAGTTCGGATCCTCTGTCCCGAACTGCCTCTGTCCCCATGTCCCACTGCCGATCGGACGGTCCAGATTGCATCTCAAGGATGCATTGCATATCACAAGAATATTGCACACATCTTAAAGATGTCATGATTCCTTGAGATGCAATCTGGACCGTCCGATCGGCAGTGGGACATGGGGACAGAGGCAGTTCGGGACAGAGGATCCGAACTAGATTTTTCGTCGGATGTTTGCATCCAAAATCAACAACACTGTGCTAAATCTCCTTAAAGCTAGAAAGAAAAAGACTGCTAAAAGGAAAAAATAAAGACCTTGAAACCTCATAAAGGCCACATTTGAAATTGACTGTAAATTATGAGAACAATGTTGGAGACCTCAACTTGCTGAGTGTGACATAAACCATCAATCTTCGTAGCATCATTATTATATTATGAACTAATGGATGGAACATAATAGAATTCAAGAACACAGGATTGTCAACATCTAGACCAATAAGGCACGAGCATTTCAATCATGATAATTTTCTCACAAATCACGATTAAAAGAAAACATTATGAACTAGCACTGCTAAATTACCTTGTTAAAAAGAAGATCCCTGTCATTGAGATGCATTATGCCATTCTTAAGGGTACACTTCCATCTACTTTTTGTCCGAGTCACCTATAGAGACCCAACGACCAACATTAAAATTTACAAAATTATTTGTTGATGTTATTAATATGAAAAGTTACCAGCAACTACCTTATCAAAGAGAGCTAGAACCAAATGCTGAGCATTTGGCTCATCATCATCTTCATCATCATCCAATTCGTCATCATCGTCATCATCTTCATTGAGGGGTGGCTCATCATCTTCTCCTGCTTCGTCTTTATTTGGGTTTGGTGTAGCAACAGCAGGAGTCGGAGCACGTAGTTCAGCTGGATGCAAAGCAAAAGGGGAAAATATCATATCCAGGTGTCAACAAGTTTCACATTAGATATTAGAAATTACCATGGTCTCCAGGTGTATTGTAGTCTTCAGTAGTCACACCTTGGATCGGAAACAACTTCGGGAAGAAGAAAGAAAAAAAAACATGATGTAAATAGACGATAAGGAAAAGGAAACATAGTTTATATAACTATCAATGGTATATCGAATACATCATCATATTCATCCTGTACTCCATCACACTGAGGAAGTACTGTTGGTTGTCTTCTGTTGGGAATGAGCTTGGAAGTTGTCGATCCTTGCCCATGCCTAGGTGATGGCTTCTGAAGTGGGTTTACCTGATGGCAGACAAAGAGAAAGATTTGTCATAAATTCTAGTATCAAAGAAACAGAAAGATAGAAATCTTGTATTTTTAATAAATCCACATAGATTGGACAAAAATTCTTATTATGAACACTAGCATTAAAAAACATAGAACTTTGTCAAAAGTAAAACAAATAACTCTACTTCCAATTTCCAAGTGTGTGGAAACTATCCTAATAAAGAGAATTTATACCAATTATTGAAAATTTTGGTTTTCTTGACCTAATATTTTGATACATGGTCAGAGTATCTTTAAAGTGAAGTGAACCATAAGTTGTCAAGTTGGCAAAAGTCTCGCCTCTAACGCCCCCGCCAACCCGTTCCAGGGCCAATACGGAGGAGGTAAATCACGGATGGCTACTGACCCTTGAAATAGTGACTGGCGCATGAGGGAGGCATCCATAAGTTGTCAGATAATCCCAGTTAGCCTCAGACTATCCCTGGGGTGATCAACCCGGCCCCACGGAAATTTCCCACCGGCCACCAGTATAAATCGGGAAGTGCACATGATTGTCAGTCCAAAAACTCAGCATCCTTTGATTGCGCCCCCCATTTGCTCTTATTTATCATTGCCATGACTAGACAGCATCAGGCCAACTAAACAAATCCCCACAATATGGCAGAAATTCTCTCTGATATTGATTGGCTCAAGAGCAACTCTAGACACTCGAACACTCACAGCAGGAGCTAAGCTGATCATTAACTGAGATAAGAAAAGAATCAATTCTTAATTTTTGGTTTTGACATGAAGTTAAAAGAGTCGCTTTCAGATAATTGAGTGCATATTATTATGGATGCTTAAGTTGATTCAGCAAACAATGGTTTAAAATATTACCATACAACTCATACCAAGAAGTACATATTAGCCCAACAAAGGACTGGCACCGACACCCCTCAACTTCAGGCATTCATGGGTGTATTGTGCATTCAAAGTGGTACCGATCAAAATTTCTGAGCGGTATAATCCCATGTCCATTGGGCCTTGGCTCAAACAAAAAATGATTAACTTATAGTTTTATTTCTTTGTATATATAACATTGAATTGCAATAGTCTATATAACAAGAATTTGTATTTTAAAGATAAACAATGGAGACAAAATCAAGCACTGAGTAGTGAAAATTAAAAAGTTGAAAGCATATATATTAGATGATCAGTGGAAGAATTGCTTAATGGTATAAAGGAGAGGGGAGCTTTAAATGATGGCTCTATTAACAAGATAAATATTTAAACAACCTATGTGCTGGAATACAAATCAGAGTGCGTGCTATTGATATATGCTGGAATGGACAATAAAAAGCATATGTGTTGAAATTACAAACTCAAAACTCAGCAGGAAAGCACATGGTACAACCTACTGAAGTAAAGAATCAATCAGACATTATCTAATTCCTATTCATTCAATCGGAAATATAATTAATTATTTTATTGTTTTTCCTTAAAAAAAAAATTGAGACACTTGACACCAAACCATGTGAGTTGAAACATATCACTCCATACTAACACTTGCTACAGTACAAGAAAGCATGGACCAGTATTGGTATTGGGTTGAGAAATTTTAAACCGTGTTACTTGGTAAGTATGAAATACAAGATGACACTAATTGACAAAGGGGGGAATCTTCATTGTGTTTGATATTTCTGTAGTTTTAGAATGCCTAGTGACAATGTTTTTCAAGTTTCAGTCAAACAACTAATACAAATGAATGAAATAATAGACCATTAAGTAAAGGTGCCTTTGGTTTGGCTCATATCAGGAATAATCAAAAGCCGATTCAATAAAGACCAGTGTATAGCCTGTCAAATCAGCAGTGCAATCCCTCAAGGCCTCAACAAAAGTTATGATGAGTTTTACCTAGAATTTATTGCATCTCTTATCAAGTATAACATGCAGTGTGCCTCAAGTACTAGAAAAAGACAGCCTAATAGCACAAAGCACCATGCGCATTCTGGAAAGTATGAGTGCATATAATCTAACCCTTGGTGGAGAACAGATTGCTACCAAGGATTGGCTCAAATCACCAAAGTTACAAAATGTATGAGGAACTATATCCTGAGAAAAGACACAGCTATGCTAAATGAATAAAATTTAATATGCACCTAAGAATAAACAGTTGAAACCAAAGAAATATTTTATCATAGTTAGTACCATGCCATTTTAAGGACACAGCATTTTGAAATAATGCACAAGCAAATTCCATGGTTACAGCAAATTCAAACAGCCAAATAAAATGCCTTAGACATTTTTTGAAGAAGATCAATCTTACCCCATGGTCCACACAAATTGGCCCAGTAAAATGAATAACAATCATGCCCCTAAATCACTGCACTTAAGATTAAACTCTTGCATTCTTTGTAACGTCCCAAACAACAAGCCCTAGATTTTCACATCATTGCTTTTCAGACATCTAAACGTATTGTTGGAATCAGAAAAACCACTGCTTAGCGTAATTAATTAAAATTATCCTTTTAATTGATCCCAACAATTCATGTTTGACAAAGACAAATTGTTGATCCGACAAGACCTAAATCTATGAATGCAAGACCAATTAATGAGTAACAAAAACATACCCATCTTGTGATTGTAAGATAACGTGAAGGATGTTTCAAATGTGTAGCCTTAAGAAACTCATGCAACCATCTCTCGTGTTGTCCTCCATAAATGGGGAAAGTACAATGAAAGCATCATGTATTTGACTGTTACCTTGCTGGCCAGTTCTTGTGATAGGCTCACATAAACTATTTAAGATAAAAGTATGTGTAGGGTAATGTTGAAGGGGAGCCTTGGTGCAATGGTAAAGTTGTTGCCATGTGATCTTGAAGTCACGGATTTGAGTCGCAGAAACAGTCGCTTGCAAAATGCAAAGTAAGGTTGCATATAATAGTCTCAATGTGGTCGAACACTTCCTAGGACTCCGCACTGGAGCTTTATGCATTGGGGGCTGCTCTTTTTTTTTTTGTGTGTGTAAGGTAATATAGTGCCGTGACTAATTAATTTAACACCAAACCAGGACAAACTCGTCTCCTATTGAGATACCAGGAAATTATTCTCCAGCAAACCAACCAAATTATTAATAAGATATCCTTGTCTATGATAATAATTCAGATTATAGTGACATTAGCACAATAGACAGCAGAACCTAATGCAATAGGATTTAAAGGAAAATGCAGTTTGACACCCAAAGTTTCATTGGACTTGAAATTTATTAGGCACAATGCTTTTTATCTAATTCAGTTCCTTTGATTCAGGTTTAAAATCTCAAACTAGCACTTACCCAAAATCACAAGTTTTTGAGTGAGAATTTCAACACACTTGTAGTATGATCAAACTTTTAGAATACATATATAGTTGGAAGTTTTTAAAGAATTTACAGTGTTAATAATTTTAAGGAGAAGAAAACCTTAATCAAGATGCCAAATGAGATTCCAACAAAAATAGGCTAACTTGAGAAACCAATCAAACTTTACAGCAATTGAGTAAAATTTCCCTATGATTTACATTAATTAAATTCAGTTATATCTTAAACAGGCATCAAAGTAAAAGATTTACAACTCAAAAATGCATCTACCTGGAGCAGAGAAAATTCTATTGAAATGTCCCCACTTCCATCTTGTTGTGGTAAATGACCTCCTGGGTTAAAGCGGGATGGATGGTCATCTCTTTTACGTTTCCCAGAGGAATTCATGAAAAAGTCCTTCATTCAATATGATAGCTAGTAAATGATAGATATCAAACATATACAACCACTCACAATTACAAAAAAAAGAAGAGCAAAATGACACATTAGAACCTACACATAGGAAAAATATCAACAATCATCAAGAATGCAATTACTAGGCCTCCTATACCTAATACAACTAAAGTCAGGCATTGAGTACTCTGTACCTGAGTCATAGCTTGCTGAGATGAGCCTCTATCAGTTTCTTCACGGCCATCAACATAAGCTGCAGTAAAATATACACCAGCAAACAAAGCCACACTTACTCCAACCTCGCACTTGATGAAGGATTGCAGTAATATGTAATCAGACAAGGACATCATTATCTCCTTTCAACATACCAACATTGACATCGACTCCAAGAGGCCTTTGGTTCAGCCAAGGAGAAAGTGGTTGCTTGACCAATAAGACAATGCAACTAAATCAGATCCCATGTTATAACAATTCATGTCCGTAGACAGAGCACAGCTCATGGCATTAGGTGAAACATGAGGAAGATATATCACTGGAGAAGCATACAAATTTTTTTTTTTAAAAAATGATAAATCACATTGATGTACCATGTAAGGACTAGGCCTTCCACTTTTCAAGTCCATGCTACTTCTGATATCAGTAATTGGAGACGGAGCATAATCAGAAGGGCCGGTGGGAATGTTATACATCCCCGAATCAGTTCCAGGGAGTGGTGTCTGGATAGGAGTCTGCAATGGAGTCTGCAAGATACCCAAATGTACACTAATCCCGCATTGGACCAAAAGTATACGATCAAGTAGAATTAACAAAAAGAAAACGCAGTGGACTCACAGGTGGAAAAAGCATTTCCGCAGTTGGGGTCTCGTATTCCTCAATCGGCCCCTCGTAAGGCACGTTAAGATCATGCACCGGCGTCGGGGCAACATTCTTCTGGGCAGCCGGCCTCTCGATGTTGCCGCTTATTGCGCCGGCCTGCATCATCTTCATCTCCCAGATCTACGTCGACGGAAAAACAATCAAAGTAAGTCGAAATAAAATCCACCAACTTCTTGAAAAGGGAGGAGAGCCCAGCAACGAGACAAGGTAAATAAAGATCGGAGCGAGGAAAGGGAAGGAATTACCGCCTGGATCTCGGCGAGCGCTCTCTCCCCGGCACCTTCGTTGATGAACTCGTCGCGGATCTTACTGATGACGTCGTCCACCACCTGGATGTACACGGCGGAGACGTTGGTCGCCATTTCCAGCGACGGATCGCCCCTGCCAACGATCGAAGAAGCTGGGAGGATTCGATGGGCGGCGCAAGAGGATTCAAGGGTTAGGGATCGTCCTCAGGCGGAGTGGTGGAGCAGGGAAAGGGGTAACAAGGGCCGATCGCGGACGGGAGCGCTGGGAATTAAGGAGGAGAATATAAATAGGTTTGCATCCGGAAGAAAGTCGTGCGGACACGTGTCACGATTGGCACTTGATATAAATGGGTTTGCACTTTAGGCGGCCTATTTTTTTTTTCTTCGGAGTTTTCCCAAGGGAGAGGGCGCATCTACAATTTTCAAAGGATCGTATCATACACTTATTTTTATTTATTTATTTATTATCAAAGGACAGCCTTCTCTAGGACTGTCAACTATTTTTTGCAAGCATCTAAATCATAATTTAAATTTTAAAAGTATTTTTTTTAGTTTTAGTATGTATATAACTTTAGACAATTTGTCTTGGAAATGTTAATAAAGGGAAAAATAATAATAATAATAATAATTTTAATTAGTTTCATTGATTATATTTGAAATAATCTATTTGAACCATGGAAGTTTTCCATCGATCACCTGAATAAATTGAAAAGTACATCTTTTAGTTACGCCCTCTATTTAGAGAAAAATTTCTTACAAATGCGTCATAATTAAAATTCGAATTTTAGGTATTGAATAATAACCTAAATATTCTACCACGATATTATTACCCCGGAGACATTAATAGAAAAAAAGAAGAAAAATCAGAAAGAAGATTTTAATCTTCTATTAAAAATTTTAAGATATTATTTACTATAAGAGATACTAGTTAGTGTTGGAACAGCCATAGAGTTTTTTTGTCGCTAATGGAGTTAGCAATCAAATTTTAATTCATTCGTTAATTTAGTAACGAATTAAAATTTCATCGCTATATTAAAGATATTCTATATGTAAAAACAAATCTTATTACCGATGGAAATTTCGTTTGAATTGCTTTAGCTACATAATTATAAGAAATACATAGTAAGAAGATATTATGTTAGAAACATTTTATCTGCCGCTATATGGGGATAGAATAAATTTTCGTAACTAAATATATCTATATGGGGATAGAATAAATTTTCGTAACTAAATATATCGACCAAAATTATAACTTCCGTTGATTACCAGAAAAATACAAATTCTGTTGGTGTTCATTGACAAAAGTTATAATTCTATTGCTCTTGATCAAACAAAAATATGACTTGTTACAATACCTACGATGGAATTTGTATTCCATCAATAATTATCCAGAGTCTATCGGTGTATACCGACAACAAACAACATTCATTAGTAAACACCAAAGGAATCCATGATTTCGTCGGTGTTTACCACAGAATCCATGATTTCGTCGGTGTTTACCGATAGAAACCATTATTATTTGCTAATATTTATTGTTATATATTCACAAATAACTTGTTAAGATATTATTCTTCCCCTCCTACTATTTTGCAATACTTGGTTGGAATTATCCCTATGATACGTGGAGTGTGGGTTGCATTCTTGTTGAGCTTTGCTTGGTTAGTTTGTTTCCACTCATCAACTCTCCAATTTCTCTTTCCTTCTTGGTTTCACATATGATTTTTGAGAAAATTTTATTGATTAACACTAGAATTTGAAGTGTGATCTTCAACCACTTTCAAGTAGCTATATTTGCCACTAACTAGTCTCTTCGTTTTAGCTTTCATTGAGGAGCATCTCTATTTAAATGCATGTGATAATATTTTTCTTGTTCATCTCCATGCATAGATTTCTTGAGAAGACATACTTCAGATTAATTATTATGACTTCTTCAACTCTATTTCATTCATATAAATTTTTAGCTCACAGCATAGTCAACACTATTGAATTTCCTTTTTCTTGTTCACTAATTTGAATACAATACATATTAACAATTTCACTTGTGAAGATATCTTTCTTGAATTCATCCCATGACTTTTGTATCATACAGTTCTTCTACTATTGAGGTCTACTTTTTCTTAGGAGCTTATCTTGTAGTCTAGATGTATGAGTAATTAATGTTGTCACTTTTTATTAATGCGAGGTGTTTTTATGATGCTATTGTTGTTGTTGAATTTTAATAAAATCATGTGATTTTTATTTTCACAGGTAGGAAATGATATCTTAGAAGATACACAAGTGAGGAAATTTAATCCAACCAAATATTTTGGAATTCATATATGTGATTCTCTATCTGTTTTGGGTGTTATTTAGTTTTATAAATTTAACTTGGAAGTTTGTGGAATATAGCTACATACTTTTTTTGGTTTAATTATTTTTAGATTACGAGTCTATTGATGACACGTTCGTTGTAATTCAACTATGAAGGCTCTTGATCAATGATATTTTGATGATATTTGGATTGATTTTATATAAAGTTTAATTGATATATAGTTCGAAGTGTTGTTAGTCTAATATTTTTAAATTATTTAAATAATTTATCCTTTAAATATAAGATAATGGTTTTGTAAATGTATTATTTAAATAAGATAATAATTTTAAAATGATGCAAAACACAATTAAAGATAACAGTTTTTAACTGTTGTCAAACTGTTATCTACTCCACCCAAAGATATTGGTTTAAACTCGTTGTAAAACTATTGTCTAAAGCACTCAAAGATAACGATTTAAAATCATTATTAAATTGTTGTTGATTACGCTCAAAGATAACAGTAAAAATTGTAGTTAAACTGTTGTCATTGACCAAAAAGATAACATTGTTTAATTATTGTCTTTGAGCACTCCTCTTAACAACACGCCCTTTAATAATAGTTTTGTTGATCTATGACAATAGTGAAAAATTGTTGTTAATGAGAGTTTTTATTGTAGTGATTGCATTGCAATATCATTAATTGATGATTCCCTAACAACAGTTGTGTTAGATGACAAACCACTAGAAGATACAATTAGTTTATACAGATAAGGCTTTCTCTGATTGTACTAGTGTAATAATTTGGCATAAAAATATTTCTACATGCATGTATTTTCACGGTATTCTCATCACGAAAAGCTTTATTTCTACATTTATAATGATTACACGGACAATGTAATTCGATAACATTCATACATTTTGGATGTCTCTTAGCAAAGTTCACAAAGTGTTCAACTTCAGTAATAAAATCATCTCTAACAAAATTATTTTCTAATTGATTGTACATTGAAGCTTTGTTCATATAGATTATTATTTAATGAGAATATAATTTCAAATATTATTAAATTTGTACTATTTGAATTAAGCTTGTACATTATTAAACTTGTAGTATGTATCAATCTAAATTACAAGAAACCAAGAGTTCAGATCAGACAAATAATATATATTATCATGTATTCAGTATTCAAGAAACCTATAAATCACCGATATAATTTTAAACTAAAGAGTCTTTATAAATGTTTTATTTGTAAGTACTATATAATAAATTATATCTGAAGATGTGTAACCAAAGATGAGTAGCTGAAGAGGAGCAAAAAATGCAGTATATTACAAACTCTAAAAAATAGCTTTCATCTTGCTAAAAAATTAGTACATTCATCATCATCACATTTCATCATTTTATATTGCAACAAGTATAATATAATAGGTTATTAAAAAAAAAGTACATCATTCAAATTTCACCACATTTTCTATTTTGAAATAATTCTGTTCATATATGAATCTAAAATTAAAATATATTTACACAAATCTAAAACTACTTATCAGAAAAATACACAAACTGATAAACATAAGTTTAACATGTATAAAAATATATACCATAATGATAGAATATATATAATATCAAATCCAGTTTTTAAAATGCTAACCTTTTATCTAGATTGTTACTAAAAAGATGTAATAGATTTTGAGTTGTATATAGTATCAAAATTAATAGAATCATTTTGCATGTTTTACGAATGATAAGTAAAAAAAAATTAAGTTTAAGGTCAACACACCTCAAAAGAACTATTGTTATTATGAGTTTCTTAATTATTAGTAGCATTTGGATCTTGATTCTCGTGTGATCAAAACTATGTGGCGTTGGAAAAGTAGAAAGATTCATTAATGACAAGTGAGATATGAATTTTTACATTTGCCGCTATACTACCGTCTTGACCCTATCTTCCAGTGATTGTTCCACTATCGTGACCTGATCTTCCATTGACTACTCTAATATTATGACTCAATCCCTCAATTCTTGATTTTCTTGTCTTAATACTTGCACTTCAGGAGATGAAGAACTGAGACGACTTCTAAGGCTAAGAGTCATCACATGATCATATATAGCTTTTGAGTGAGAGCCAAGGCCATAGAGAGAATTCTTGCATTTGTCGCTATACTGCCATCCTAACCCTATCTTCCATCAACTGCTCTATTGTCGTAACCCAATCTTCCATCGACTGCTCTAATGTCGTGACCCTATCTTCCATCAACTGCTCTAATGTCGTGATCCAATCCATCAATTCTTGATTTTCTTGTTTTAATGCTTACACTTCAGTAGATGAAGAACTGGGATGTCTCCTGAGCCTATTAGTCATCACATGATCATATACAACTTTTACCTAAGAGCCAAAGCCATAAAGAGAGTTCTTTTTTCTTCTACTGACAACTTCATAATATATATCATTTATAGTATCGTGTGAGAGAGTCTGTAAATCCTTTCCCTCTATAACAAGCTGAGATGCCTGTGCAATTTGATCAGTCATATCATCCTACATAAAAAAATATTGTTATTATCTAATATATAATTAATAAAGCTAATCATTGTTAAATATGAGCGGTAATAAAATTTATATTCTTATGTCTATAGTATTTGATCGAATATTGACAAAAGTGTCATCTTTTTTTGGTGCGTATTATGAAATACCTTCGAACAATTGTCAAGTCTATGTAAGATCTTTGTCTACATACGCAAAAAATTTTATAAATTAAAATAAGTTGATTAATAATTAAAAAAGTTCTTATTTAACTTTATTATAAATTCACCGAGTATATTGCATGCTCTATAATAAATCACGACCAACCGTATACTTTGTGGATCTCGTGTTTAGACCAGCAAGCTTAGTATTTCTATTATTATTTTAAGAAGTTAATGAATTTTGCTACTATTTTTCTGCAACCCAAATGTCCTTCCATGCATCTCAAATCTCAACTAGTATATAGAATGACTTTGTTTCCCCTTTTCTCCACTTGTATAATAAATCCTTGTATAGTTTTTGATGATAATTGTTTCATATTTCTTTAAATTCTATCTCATGTCCTGACTCCCAACATATATTTTCTGTAATAATATCAAGAAAATTAATATAAAAGAATATCTATATAGTATCAATAATATTTAAATTACTTACTAAAAAATTATAATAATAAAAATCTTTAAAATCTTAGTCTATATGTCTCCATGTAGAACGAGAATCGTAGTACTGTTCTTTAATATATTTTTTTTGTAATGTAAGCAGATACACTATGACCATTGATAGTAAAACTACATGAAAAAATGTTCATTTTTCAAAATAATAAATAAAAGATTAGAAAAATTTGAATTGCTAATAATAGTTATACTTACCAATCTCCAATAACTCTCAACCTAATCTGGTCATTGTTTAGAGGTGCAATATCTAATATACTTATATATGCAAAATATTATTATAATATAAACATGCTCCAACTAATAATTAAATTAGAATAATAATATCTTATATGGTAGAACTAGAGATTTACATGTAAAAGGCAAACATATCCATAATTGAATCATTAACATTAATCCTAAAATTTAATAATATCATTTTTACTTTACCATAGTTTTTAATTATAAAATTTAATTATTATTACAATATGAATCATTAAAATTAACAGTTTCTTAGTCTTCATCATGAAACTCTATTAGTACATAAGGTTCATCATTGCTAGACATTTTTCATCATTTATTTTTATGTGACATTTATATCTATAAGTAATTGGAATATGGATTGGATTTATGAATCAACTGAATATATCTCTACTTTCTCATTTTGAAATGCATCATAGTTTTGGCTCATGATGCAGTTCGACATTTTTATGTTCGAGCTAGGCTTCATATAACAAACTGCTAACCATTCACTAGATATTCTTCTCTTCGTTGGGTATTTAATATAGAAAACTTGATCAGCTTGTTCCACAAAAATGAAATGTTCAAACTTATTGAATTTTTTGTTTGCATTAACTTTAATTGAATTGTAGGTTGAATGTATTCTAGTACATGTTCTTGGAGAAGGATCATACCATGAAAATTTAAATAACACACACTTTTATGGGTAAAGAGGGATATTCAACCTCAATAATTTTTTCAAATATACCATAGTAATCAAATATAGTATTAGTATTGTTGATAGATTTTTTTATGCAAACACTTCATTTATAAGTTAGTGTTTGTGAATTGCGTTATGTTATGTGAAATTTGAAGTCGTTAACATAATAACTAGAGTAGAGACTTACAGAGAGTCCTTGATACAAGATTCATTGTTTTTTGATCTTGCCCATTTGATCTATGATCCTTCACCTAGAAAAGTAGTTATGATATAATCATTAATTATACAATACGCTTAAAGAAAATAATTTAGTCTTTAACTTACACAGATTTTAAACCATAATAAAAATTTTGTCTCTAACTTTTTCTCTACCTCACTTGCACCTTTTGATGAATTTTGTAGTTATAGTTATTGTTCGTATAAACTGTCAAGAAAGATAATTTTAAGAAATGTGGTATAACAAATAAACATAAGAGAATAAATGTTTGAATATAGAAGTTAACTCACTTTATATGGTATAATATTCCATGCTGAATTTTTCTTCTTCTCTAATATGCAATTACACTACTTTTAATGAGAGTTATTAGGCATTCTAGATTTAATAAGTTCACTATTTTTATTTCAAAAGATCATGCAATTATTTATACAACAAACAATCTTTTCTACAAGTAAACATAAATGCCTAATCATTTTCTTTAAATTGTAGGAGCTATCAATCATTATATTATCAACAGGAAGCAACTCTGACATTAATTGACAAATATCATCATAACATTGTTCTGAGAAATGATATTTTTCTTTGATGTTCAATAGCTTTGCAATAGTTGATAGTTGGGATGACCAGAAAGAATGACTTCTTATACTTCTTTTTCATTAGCCTTTAACATATCATATAGTTTCTAAACGTCAAGTGTTGGTATTTCATTGATATTTAAATGATCAAGTGCATGCATTGTGTCATAGACCATTGATTGCATTACATTGTCATTAGATATTGATTCCTCTCGAGCAATAGGGTCAAATGATGAAGCGACAGAATGTCTAATTGGCTCAATCAAATAAGCAGTGCAACAAATTTTGACTTTCCGTGGCTCGCAATTATACTATCCGTAGCGCGCATCACACGTTGCACAACTACATGCTGTTGAAAGTCATAAGACATTTACAGCGCATTGCATGCGATGTGGTTAAAAACATTTACAGCGCGCGGATAAGAGCATTCACAACATGCGAGTACATTGTGGTTAAGGACATTCGCAACACACACCATGCGTTGCGGTTACGAGCATTCACAGTGCCCACCGCGCGCTGCGATTAGGATGTGATATAATTAACAACATCACACGATTATCATTAATATTTATTTAAAGTATATAATTTAAATTTAAAATTTAGGCATCATCATAATTCACTCATAACATAAAATAAAAATTCAAAATACAAGCAAAATGTGACTTCTAAACCATTTGAAATACAAATTCCCAAGTTTCAGAATTTTTGGTTTTCAACTTATTGATCTCAATGATTCTCTGCCCATACAATATGAGTATAATCCTCTAGCAAATCAAAGAATACGCATCATTGACAAAGAAGAAAAAAACTCTGAATGAAGTGTTCCTTTCAGTTGATTATAAGTTGGATAATTTGATTTTTTTTTTTTTAAAAAAAAAGTTGATGCAGTAGAACTTGTCCAACAAAATCTATTTTGTGCCAACTTCTCTTGTTATTTTTGATCAGAAACAAACTAACTCAAGCCCTATTAGTTGGTGCTAAAACGAGATTTCCTTCCAAGCTAAATCCTTGATGATTTAAGCTGAAAATCCCTTGAATTCTAGATTCTGAAATTGGAGTTAAAAAAATCAGAATTTAGAAGTTAGTATTTATTTGATGTTTGAATTTATATAATGCAGAAATTAATTAAGATTGAACCAGAATAAGTTTCTCTTTACTTCGTATCAATGAGAATTCCAAGTGAAGTCCTTGCTCTTCCAATTATCATTTGGTGTTGGTGATTCAAAACCTATAAATCCAAGAGTCTGATTTATGAAACTAATGTCTAGGAAACCTAAACTCCTCCATGATTGGAATCCTGTATTTACTAAATGCTACAATCTAGTTTCAAATTTCAACATCCTTGTGAATTTTCTTGCATTTGGTAACAAGGACACAATCTACCAGCTATTTAAGGAAGTGAACTAAGTGTTTTTTAACTATCTATTCTGATCAATAAGCTCAAAAAAGGAAATTAGACCCTTTGAGATGAATTTTGAAATTGGAAGTGACTGAAATTATTGGTTTCTAGGAGTTGATGGATAGACAAGGTGATATTTCAAGAATAATTTATCTTAGTTTTTTTTTTCAAATGCACCAAAGAGGTTCAAATTCATAGAAATATTCTCAATATTTTTAAGCTATTATAATTTTACTCATAACCATTAACATCATTAATTAATGGACCTAAAGGAAATGACGACGTGGAAGAAGACACGTCATATATGTAATACATTATTTTCCCTCTTAAGTAATGATCCAAATAATAGCTTGAGTGTGAAATAACAACCGTTTGAATCTATTGAACGATACTTTGGCAGTTTTAAAATTATAAAAGGCATTTTGAAAACAAATAAGGTAAATTCTAAGGGTTTCAATGAAATTTTACCATTAAAGAAGAAGGAAAAATAAAACAAATCTAAGACCTTGAATATTGCATTAGTAAAATAAACCAAGAATAACATTATTATTTATCACTATACATTTCACATATTTTCACTTTATTCCTTCTTATCATAATATGAATATGTAAAATAAAATTGAGGCTAAAAGGAAAAAAATTACAATAAAAAATGATTGACAAAACAATAAAAAGAAATAGTGGAGTAAAAATGTAGAAATGAGACAAAATAATTGCATTAAAGTTTAAAAAATATTGTTAAAAAAATTAAAGATGTAACAAATATAACACTTAGAGTAGCACTAAGACATACCACCATAAAATAAAGTAAAATAGAAAAGAAAACTATTAAAATAAAACTAAAAAAAAAATAGAAATGTGTATTAAAATTACATTATCCAATTTCTTCCTTGCTCGAAATAGGTCAATATCTTTATAAAGGAAAAAAATATTTACAATTTAAGTTCTAAAAACTAAAGAACACATAAACAATAATATAATCAATAAATTCATAAGTGAGATGAGATGCTCAAATACTATACAGTGGTCTCTACTATCCAGAATGAAACAGTATCGAATACCTTATATAGTGTTGGACAATCTTTGTCGAAGATATAGCGGAATCAATGTGATCAAAACAAAATAGGAAGGCGAATGAACAAATCATGAGAAAAAATATTAGTCAATCTATAGAAAAAATATTTGAGACTATCATGACTAACTGATGTTGGACATTACACGAAAGTTTACTTTGGTATAAGCTAAAAGGTGCCACATTGATGGGAATGGGAAAGTAACTCGTGTGCACATAACAATACAAGTGGCAACATTATCAAATTTTTGTGAATCAATTTGAGCAAAAAGTAACAATACAAGAAAAATAACATTTTTAGTTTTCTCAAAATAGACACCAGCATAATAATTAAGTTCTGTTTTGCCAAAAAAAAAAAACGGAAATAAACAAAATTAATCATAGAAGTCCAAGTGTGAAGTCATCTTGGTTCAATATTGATGATCATAATAATCATGATTCCAAAAACTATGTGAAACACCTAAACAATTGGGAAAGTTTGATATGCTTTTATATAAAGATAACAAGAAGAAAATTTGATCAAGAGGAATCACCTTGTGTAACTCATCCCATGTGGTAGCAAAAGGCGATTCGTTTGCCCCTAGCGCCCCCGCCAACTCGTCCTTAGGCCAATACAGAGGAGGTAAATCACTGATGACTACTAGCCATTAGTGCAAATGACCAAGACATGAGGGAGGTTATGCTCGATCACGCCGAATTTCGACCCCTTGCGCAACTCATCCCAGAGCTTATAGAAGGAGGCATTGTACAACCCATGCAATATGTGGTATAGATTATGGGGCATTGTATCAAGAACCTACTCGAATGGGAAGAAATCTCATTCCTTTCTAGGTTGCCTTAGCCGAAGCTTCACCTTGATGGCACCACCAATATTTAGGCCTAAAAGAGCCAGATTGGTATTGCTAAAACAACCCTCCAAAAGAATCGATCAACAAAGGTTGAAGAAATGGAAGAGGAATAAGAAGCGCAAAAGAAGATAAACATACTAGGGCAGTGTGAAGAAGATATTAGGGCATTGTGAAGGGTCGACATAGCACCGAGGGTGAAGGAGGCGAAGAGAAGGGTCGATCAGGTGGGTTGGAGTTGCCGGAGTCGATCGCCTCACTGCCGAGTTAATCTTGCTGTTTGACGAAGGAGGTGACGCGACAACAAGGAAATTTTGGGTGGATGTGGTCCCGACTAAAAAAAACATAAATGCGGGTGAGGAGATATTGGGAGCGGTCCCAAAATAAAAGAAGTCTTTTAACCACATGCTTTTGCGCACCGTTAGAATTTTATTTTAACAGCACGCATTCTGTGCTATCAAAAATATATTTGACAGTGTATTATTTTTTCACCTTATTTATAAAATTATAATACTATTCGCAACTCATTTAATTAGGTGCGCTGTAAAAACTATTATTAACGGCGTGCCCTAACAATGTGTCATTGATGACGCGCTACAAAAAGTCATATTTCTTGTAATGAAAGTTTCATGATAGTACTAGTAGTAATAATTTGGAATAATATCATTTTTACCCAAATGTAATTTCACAATATCCTCATAAAAAAATTATATTTCTACATTTGCAATAATTACACGGACAATGTACCTTATCACCATCCATACAGTTTGGATGATCCTTAGCGAAGTTCACAAACTATAGATAATTCTAAATGCATGAAAGATGAATAAAATTAAAGCGGTAAAAACTTACAGCGATCTCCCGCAGATCCGCAATCGGCAATGGTGAAACTCGCTGTCGGAAGAGCGATTACAAGATTGGAAAGCCCTCCGCAATTTCACAAACCAAATCCCACCGCCTTGGATATTCTACTCTCTACGTTTTGCTCACAGCACGCACTTGCACGCTTTTGCACACGCCTTGCTTCTCCCGAATGATCCTTGGACGCACTCCCTTTATATAGGGAAATAGACCAGGGGCATAATGGACTTTTCCATTATGAGTAGTGGGGAACGTGGGCCATGTTTCCACATCCCCACTCTCCCCATTTCCAACATCTCCCACTCGTCTAAGGTAAGTCAATAAGACTAGTTCATTCAAGTAAGTCACAAAGATTTATTAAGTCACATAGACTATTAGAGAGTTTGACCACATAGACCATATGAGAACATCCAATCCATACTTAGAGAAAATGGTTCGTGCGATAGCAAGCACACTGAGTGATAGTTGCTAAGAAGATTGTTACACCTTGACTTAGCCGCTCCTTGAGCAATCAATGCTAGGAAAGTTATTACACTTTACTTAGTTGCCCAAATAAATTAGAGACGCACTCTTCATGGCACATAGCCACTTTCCTGGTGGCACATAGCCTTTATCCAGGATCCAAACAATCTTCAAGTGACACACAGCCATTATCTTGAAGATATCCATGTCTTGCTATTTACCCAGATTAAATAATTTTCATTTACATCGATATGAACATCTCTAATCCCTTATAATGACCATTATGTCAAGATCATGTTCCATATCCTATATTCACATTCATTTTCGTACATAATAGAAATGGGTCGACCAATGAATAGCAACAAAAGATGTAAATATATTTAATCTTCCATTTTAGCTAGAATCTATTTATTTTAATCAGTCATTTTCCTAGTTATGCTCCATAGACCGAATCACCCATAGCCATAGGATACACGCCAAAGTAGTAGACACTGATTAAAACTTCAAGTAAACAACCAAATAGTCACTAAGGCAAAAAACTGAGATTAACTTATAATCTCAAAGGTCTCACATAGTAGAGAAACAGGGATTCATTCTCGTACTATCTTTATTGTCACAATAACATATGTGGTATGAATCACATACTACGATGTTATTCTCTTTACTAAAAAGAGCGCATGTTTTTCTCAATTTTAACATCGTACAGATTTTGATCTAGACATACTTAACGTCTAATCCTGAATTCAGCATATGAATTCTAATCTGGCCTTCAACAGGTTCAGTAAATGGTGGGTTCATTTACTTAGATCATTATTTACACATAAATGATCTCATCTTGACACAATTATCAAGGCGACCTCAACTTATGAATCTGTCTCTAATTTCATAATTTCAGCTACGTAAGCTGTTTCATAAGTAACGGTCTTACCCCTATTTGTACTTAACAAATAGAGATGATTGTCCATGTGAGTGAACCAATCTCCACCTGCCAACATGATCACCGAGATCATATATGAATGTAACAAATACAACATATACACTGAATAAATTATGACAAATTACACAATCATAACACAAAGTCTGATTGTTATTTCAATATTGTTACATTCTACGAAGTCTCAAAGACTTTACATGTTCTTTAAATGACTCTTTAGTCATTGGTTTAGTAAAAGAATCTGCAAGCATAACAAGTGTAGGGACATACTCAAGAATAACTTTTCTTTTAGCCACAATATCCCTCACAAAATTATATTTAATTTCTATATGCTTGCCTTTGCTATAATATTTGGTATCCTTGGAAAAAACTATTGCAGCTTGGCTGTCACAGTAGACAGTTACTGGACTCCCACTATCCTCAGCAATTTTCAGATGCTTTAGAAACCTTCTCAACCAGACTGCTTCTTGCACAGCTACTGAACATGCCACATATTTAGCTTCCATAGTTGACAAAGCTACACAAGCTTGTTTCTTGCTGTTCCAGGAGATGACGCCACCATTCAGTAAGAAAGCATAGCCTGATGTGGATTTTCTATCATCCAGGTCTCCATCCCAATCTGCATCTGAATAACTTTTCCGTTTCATATCTGATCCTTGAAAACAAAGACAATAATCTGTTGTCGCCTTCAGATATCTGAATATCCTTTTTACCACCTTCCAGTGTCTCGGTCCTGGGTTTGATTGGAAGCGACTGACCAAGCCCACAACATAGCTGATATCGGGACGCGTACACAACATAGTGTATATCAAACTACCAATAGCACTGACATATGATTTTTTATTCATCTTAGCTATTTCCTCTGGAGTTTTAGGACACACACTCTTGCTCAAAACAGTACCTTTCATAATAGGTGTATGTTCTATGTTGCAATTAGACATGCTGAAATGATGTAACATCTTATTTATATAAGACTCTTGTGACAGACCCAAAAGTCTTTTAGGAAGATCTCTTATGATCTTCACTCCTAAGATGTATTCAGCTTCTCCCATATCTGTTGTATCGAATTGTGATGACGACCACTTCTTGACTTCATTCACATATCCTATGTCATTTCCAGCTATCAACATATCATCAATATATAATGATAAAATGACATACTTTTCTTTTTCCCTTTTCAGGAAAACACAATGATCCTCATTGATCATCTCGAAACCATAAGATAAAATGACTTCGTTAAATCTTATGTTCCATTGTCTTGACGCTTGCTTTATCCCATATATAGACTTTCTAAGTCTACATACTTTCTACTCTTGTCCTTCAGCAATGAAACCTTCTGGTTGAACCATATAGATTTCTTTGTCAAGATCACCGTTAAGGAAAGCGGTTTTTACATCCATTTGATGTAATTCTAAGTCATAATGTGCCATAAAGGCCAAAATAACTCTTATTGATACAAATTTCACTACGGGAGAAAATGTCTCTTCAAAGTCAATACCCTCTATTTGGGTATATCCTTTTACAACTAAACGAGCTTTGTATCTGTTAATCAATTCATCTGCTTTTCTCTTTATTTTGAGAATCCACTTATTCCCAATAGCCCTTCGACCCAGAGGAAGATCGACTAAGTCCCAAACATGATTTTGAATCATGGACTCCATCTCTTCAACCATTGCAGCTTTCCATTTTTCTCTAACTCTACATCCCAATGCTTCCTCAATGGATTGAGGTTCGTCGTCGTCAATTGGAAGTGTAACCAATTCCTCATTCTCAATATCAAACCTCTTCTTAGGTTTGATCTTACGAACACTTCTCCGTAAGTTGGGCTTTTGAGAAGTCAACTCATGACTCGGCATATCACTCCCACTCGGTTGACTAGACTCAGGTATCCCTTTTGACACCTCTCTTGTTGATAATATCTCATTCTCCATAAATAGAGGAATATTTTTATCAACATCACCTCTGATTGGGAACTCTGTTTCGAGAAAAGTCGCATCTCTCGAGTCTATTTCGGAGATGGTTCCATCTAGTTGCTCACCTATGAAAACATAACCTTTGGAGGTCTCATGATATCTTATCAAGATACATTTCTTACCCCTAGGCCCTAGTTTTCTATACTTGTGAGAACTATCATGAACATAAGCAGCTGACCCCTAGGGTCTTAGATTACTTAAATCTGGTTTTCTGTCTATCCAACGTTCATATGGGGTAGATGGAACTGACTTTGAAGGCACTTTGTTAAGTATATAGACTGCAGTTAATAATGCATCTCCCCAATAGGAGATCGGCAAATTAGCTTGTGCCATCATAGACCTAACCATTTCAAGAAGAGTCCTATTTCTTCTTTCAGCTACCCCATTTTGCTGTGGAGTTTTATGGATTGTCAGCTGTCTAATAATCCCTCTATCATTACATATTGTCTTGAACATATCAGACAAATACTCCCCTCCACGGTTAGTGCGTAAAGTCTTAACTTTACGTTCCGTTTGATTCTCAACTTCGTTCATATAACAAATAAAACAATCTAATGCTTCAGATTTGTGAGAAATCAAATACATATGACCAAACCTAGAGAAATCATCAATAAATGTAATGAAATAGGAAGCTCTATGTCTAGCCTTCACATTCATTGGACCACAAATATCCTAATGAATTAACTGCAATGTTGATTCAGATCTAATAGCCTTACTAAATGGTTTCCTAGTTGCTTTTCCAGCAAGACAATGCTCACATATAGACAATTGAATCTTAGCCCCAGTGCCCAATAGACCCTCTCTAGCTAATCGATTCATACGTTCTTGTCCTATGTGTCTTAATCTAGCATGCCAAACCTCATCAGTTATATCTGCATCACTAGTTAAAGTAATGTTTGAAAAACAACCATCAATAGCATAATTGACATCTGGTTCTACATCAAGAACCATAAAACTATTTGTTAAAAAACTATGTCCGATTGACACTGAGTCAATCTTAAGTTCAACAGACCAACTGTAAAAATTAATATAATACCCTAAATCAAGAAGACATGTTACGGAAACAAGATTCCATCAAATTTCAAGAGCATACAGGACATCATGTAGAAACAAAACTCTATCACCACGGAGGTTGAGTTTGCAAGTGCCGACTCCTTTGACTTCAACTCTTGCATTGTTTCCCACATAGATCCACTTGTTGCCAGCTGGTACCCAACGGTACTCAACAAATGTAACTCATTCCCGAGCTACATGGTTGGTTGCTCCCGAATTTATAATCCACAAAGGATAAGAATAAGCTAACAACACTGAACTAGCAACAAAATGCTCTTGAAAAGAAGACACATTTGGATTTACCTTTTTTGGCTCAGTGCACTCCCGAGCAAAGTGGCCCTTTTTGACACAGTTAAAACAAGCCAACTTGTTTTTAGGTTTCTTTCCAGTCTTCTTTACTATCTTCTTGATTGGGCCTTGTCCCACAACAGCAGCTTCCCTCTTCTTTCCCTTCCCTTTCTTGAACCATTTCTTTTTCTTGGATCCATATGATCCTGTAGAACCAACAACCACATAGGCTTGTCCAGAAATCCTTGCGGATTCAACTCTCTTCGCCTCCTATTCTACATGGCGTGAGACGTCAGTGAAAGTCTTGATTGTTGGTTAGTCCTAGGAAAATCATACCGGTTTCACTGTATAAAAATTTTGTACAAGTGTCGAACCTTTCCTTAAATAACCTATTGTGTTCTTTAGAAGTTAAATTAGGAATCGCAGACAGAACTTAACATCATTGATTCCAAATTTAACTTATCTGTTCTTAATGATTTAGACTTGGATCGCAAGCGAAACTTAACACTATTGATCCAAATCCACCTACGTTATAAATTCAATTAAATATTAATTTTTAAAATTGGCTTCCAGGACTGCATGGTGAGGCACATGACCTTCTTGGGTATGGGAGCATCCACCACCGCCTAGACAAAGCCTTTTAAGGAAAGCTAATATTTAATTTCCTTATATAACTCTAGGTTTAACCAAAAAGAATAATCGAATCATAAATTCAAAAAAAAAAAAACATGAATTACTAATTCGAAAAACTAGATCTAATGCCTCTTGTGTTTGGAATTCATACAAAGAAAAATAACTAGCATGATGCGGAAAACAATTGCTAATTATACCTTTTTTTTGCAAGCTAATGACCTCGAGATCTCCTGCCGTATTCCTTGCCTCGCCTTGGACGTCGTATGGGCGACGATCCTCCAAGACGAATACCACCCAAAGCCTTCTTCTCCTTTTTCTAATTTTCGGCCACCACCACCACAAAAGAAAAGAGAGCAAAGGGAAAGGGAGAAGAGAGAGGGCCGGCCACACCAAGAGAACCACCAAGCAAGAGAATAAGAGTTGTGTCTCATGAGGCCTCCTCACCCCTTCTTTTATATTACTTGCTCAAGGCAAATAAGGGAAGAATTTTTACAAAAATTAAAATCTTCCTCTTGTTTTTCCTTTTTCCTTTTTATTTTTCTTTTTCTTTCCTCTTGATTGAATCAATCACCAAATCATTGGATAATAATTTTATTTTTATTTTTATTTGGCCGGCCCCCTTGTTTGGGCAGCAAGCAAGGGTGGCCGGCCCCCTTCAAGAGGAAGGAAATATTTTTTTATAAAATTTTACAAGAAGAAATCCTCTTATAAAATTTTGCAAGCTCTCTTTCCTAAAGTGGATGTTAAAAAGGAAAGTTTTAAAAATTAAAACCATGTTTCAAAATTTAAAACTTCTTTTCAAAAATTTTCTTTTTTAACATGAATAGAAAATTTTAATTTTTAAAACTTCTCTTCCTTTTTTCTAAAACCATGAGGATGGTTAAAAAAGGAAAGTTTTAAAACTTTTAAAACTCTCTATTAAACCATGTGGCCTAATTCAAATAACGAAAGTTTTTAAAATTAAAATATCTCTTTTAAAACTTATAGTTTTCTACAAAAAGAAGATTTTAAAAATTCAAAACACCCCTCCTATTTGAATTTATTTTGGTCGACCCCCTCTTGCTTGGGCACCAAGCAAGGGGCCGACCCCTTAAGAGGAGATGATGGCCGGCCTTTGCTTGGTCACCAAGCAATGGGTCGGCCCCTTTCTTGGACACCAAGATGAGCTTTTATCTGGATGGAATTGAGGCTTTAATGAGGCTACGACAGGGACCTAGAGGAGAAATTGGTTTTGGCCTTCCGATGAGCTTGAGTATCCCGTGTTTGCCCCGAACATATAACTCAAGTTCATCGATAATAACTCATTCCACTAGAGAGTTATTATCGCACTACTGCACCAATCCCAAATTACATTATGGGCTCCTTCTTATCATGAGTGTGTTAGTCTCTCTGTATTTAAGATAACGAATGCCCACTAATTAAGTAAGTTATTGACAACTCACTTAATTAATATCTAGCTCCAAGAGTAGTATCACTCAACTTCATTGTCATGTCGGACTAAGTCCACTTGCAGGGTTTAACATGACAATCCTTATGAGCTCCTCTTGGGGACATTCTCAACCTAGATAACTAAGACATAGATTTCTTCTATAATCAACAACACACACTATAAGTAATATTATTTCCCAACTTATCAGGCATATTGATTTATCGAGCTAAACCTCACCCTTTGATAAGTTAAAGAATAAATATTAAATACATGTACTTGTTATTATATTAGGATTAAGAGCACACACTTCCATAATAACTAAGGTCTAGTTCTTTTATAAAGTCAGTACAAAAAGAACCTACCTAAAATGATCCTACTTAATACACTTAGATTGTACTAGTGTAATTTATTAGTCAAGATAAACTAATACCTAATTACACTACGACTATACCAATGGTTTGTTCCTTTCCATCTTAGTCGTGAGTAACTGTTTATAATTTATAAAGAGCTGATGACATGATCTTTTGTGTGTGACACCACACACCATGTTATCTACTTTATAAATTAATTGGACAACTATATTTAACAAATAAATATAGACATTTGACAAATGTGATTCTTTTATTTCAAAAATAAATGTTTACAAAAGCTAGACTTTTATTATACACTCTAACAATCTCTCACTTATACTAAAAGACTAAGCTGCTGTAACGCACGCCCTTCCTGCTAGTAGGGCGGGTTACTGTACGGGGAACATACATGCATATTAAAATTTCTTTTCTAAAACAGCGGAAGTACTTATTTATATATTCTTGTATACCTCTAAGTGAATGAGGTCATGAAATAAATTTTCCATCATAAACATGAACAAGTGTCAAGTAATCATGCAAATCATTAACATAAGATAGACATGGTTCATATCATGCATAAATTAATATAAGCAGGTCTTTTCCCTTAGCCGAGCCACTACCACACATCCCTTGCCTCTCCTGCTGCTCCCTTAGTTCACCCATCCTTTGCCTTTATCTGCGGTACAAGGAAAGTAACTATAAGCACATAGGCTTAGTGAGATCCTTTCCTACTCACAAAAATCGTATATCATAGCATAATCACATAAGCATATATCATGGAAACATAATCATCTGAACATCATATCATATAATAAAATAAAAGATCATCATATTATATCATAACATAAAGAAACATCATGCTATATCATCCCATAAAATAAAAGAGCATCATATCATATCATATCATAAAGAAAAATAACATCCTATCATATCATATCATCAAGAAACATCATGCTATATCATCACATAGAATAAAGAGCATCATATCATATCATAACATAAAGAAACATCATGCTATATCATCCCATAAAATAAAAGAGCATCATATCATATCATATCATATCATAAAGAAAAATAGTATCCTATTGTTAGTTGCTACTCGGAAAACCTATTGGTTCCACTATATAAAAATTTTGTACAAAGATCTGAACCTTTTCCTAGCTACCATGTGTTCTTTTTAAATTAAACTTGGATCACCTGCGGAACTTAACACGTTTGATCCTAAGTTTAATTTATTTGTTCTTTTAGGTTTAGACTTGGATCTCCTGCGGAACTTAACATGTTCGATCCAAATCACCTAGGTCATAAAGACAATTATGTTGGTGCAACATCCCTCAGGTCAAGGTTGACCTGGTTGACCAAGCTGAGTCTTGGTTTGAGTTTAGATGTTTGACAATAAGAAATTGATTGAAGATGAGTCAAGTAGGTCAAGGTTGACCGGATGCTTGACTGGGAAGTCCTAACTGGGATGTTAGGTAGAATGGAAGTCCTGGTGAGTGAAGCCAGGCAGAAGGAAAGTCCTAGTGAGTGAAGCTAGGCAGATGGAAAACCCTAGTGAGTGAAGCTAGGTGAAAGTCCTGGTGAGTGAAGCCAGGCAAGGGAAAATCCAGATGGATCAAGGATGATCGGACATCTGGTGTTGGGAAGTCCAAGTAGGTCAAAGGATTGACTGGATACTTGGCACGACGAAATACAGATAGGTCAAAGGGATTGACCAGACATCTGATGGAAGTCCAAGTAGGTCAAGGGAGTGACCAGATACTTGGCATGAATAGAAAAGTCCAAGTGGGTCAAAGGGATTGACCAGACACTTGGTGGGAAGTCCTAGCAGGTCAAAGGAGTGACCAGATGCTAGGCATGATGTACCAACAGGTCAAGGTTGACCGGATGTTGGTTTGAGAGGCTTGGAACTTGGTTTTGGGCAAAAACCAAGTGTTGGATCGATCAATGGATCGATCCAGGAGCTGGAGCGAGCAGAGTCTGGATCGATCCGTGGATCGATCCAGATGTCTCAATCGATCAGTGAATCGATCGGGACGATGCTGCTTCGCGCGATAAGCGCCGGATCGATCCGTGGATCGATCCAGGCATTTTTCCCAGAGCACAGAGGCGCTCTGGATCGATCCGTGGATCGATCCAAAGCCTCCCCGATCGATTGGGAACATTCGAATCGATCGGGATCCGACCGTTGCGTCGGGTTTATAGCCGCAGGCGAACGTTGTCTTCGGTAGCTCTTCTCCGATTCACTCCAGATCTCTCGCCAACTCCTCCACAGCGCTCTCAAAGATCAGATCGCCAGTTCTTGAAGGATCTTGGAAGCTTTCCAAGTCAAGAGGCGGATCAAAGGCAAGAAGAGAAGCTAGGGTTAGGGTTTTCTGTACTCATTGTAAGCTTTGCGCTTGTATTTTGTTTCCCTTTCCTTTCTTCTTGTACTGAGAGTCTTGTAGGGCTTCTCCGCCCTCGGTAGTTATCGAAAAGGAGTGTTTTTATAGTGGAGGGTGCGTGCGTGGTGTGGATCCTTGGACTAGTCACCTCTTGTGAGGTGGATACCAAGTAAACCAACCGTGTTAGCGTTGTGTGATTGTTTCTTTGTATTTCCGCTGCACATCTTTGAAGAAACAAGCAACGTCGAGCAACGAGCCAACGCAACGAGCTATTCACCCCCCTCTAGCTACTTTTGGTCCTAACAAGTGGTATCAGAGCAAGGCCGCTCTTCACCAGAATCATCGCCGGAAGGGTCAAGCATATCAAGAAAAGCTAGAGGGTGAAGAAGTTGGAGCAAATTCTTCAAGTTCAAGACTTTATCAAGCTCAACTTCAAGATGTAATTCCAAGATGGGCTTGGATTTGACACAAGGGTGGCTCCACCATACACTTCTACGAGTTTCAATTCTTGGAAATCAAGAATCGAAAATTTTCTTACGATGGAGATAGAGCAATGGTTTGCTCTAATGGAAGGCTTCAAGGCTCTAAGAAATTCAAAGGGCAAAGTTCTAAAGAAAAGCAAATGGAGCCCGGAGCAAGTCCAAAGGTGCGAGGCCAATGACAAAGTGACCAAGCTTTTGGTCAATTTATTGCCAAACACCATCCTTTGCAAAATTGGAGAGTTTGAAGATGCAAAGGAGCTATGTAGCAAATTGGCCAAGCTTCATGAAGAGATCCCCTCCACTGTACAAGATCATGAAGAATCCAGAGAGGGTGACTCTTTGGAGCAAGACCAAGAGGAGGACTCCGAGATTGAGAGATGCTCAACCTCCGAAGAAGAGGAAATCCAAGAAGCTTCATCCTCAAGGGAATGCAACGAAGGGAACAAGGAGGGAGCATACTCCTTGTTTCATGTTCAAGATGATGAAGCCTCCACCTCTAGGATTGAAGGGGAGCAATCCTTGGTGACGCCGGATCAAGAAGAAGGAGAAGCTTCTACATCCGGGTCAAGAGACGAAGAGGAGGAAGAAGATTCTACCTCCACAAGTCAAGAAAAATCAAATGGAGGAGAATCAAGGTCTGATCAAGAGGAAGCTTCTACCTCCGGATCCAAAGGAAAAGATGCCACCCCTACAAGCAAAGGTATAAATATTTCAATTAATAATAAAAATCATATTATATGTTTTGAGTGTAGGGAACATGGGCACTACAAGAGCAAGTGCCTTAAATTGGCCAAGAAGAAGGGCCAAGTGGCACAAAAAGGTAAGGTGAAGCCCAAGGAGACCATCCCCGGAACAAAGAAGAGCAAGGAGCACATTGTGTGTTTCTCTTGCAATCAAAAGGGGCATTATCGGAGTCAATGCCCTAAGGGGAAGAAGATGGTCAAGGCTCAAGGAGGAAGCTCAAGTCAAGGGGGAGCCTCTAAGGTAAAAAGGAAGGTAACTTTTATTGAGCCTACTCCTTTACATTATGGTAAAAAGCATGATAGTTCAAATTTTTATCATTTTAATGCGATTTACCATAAGAATAGGAAGCATGAGGGCTTTAAGGAAAAGCATGTGGCCCTACATGCCAAAACTACTACACCTAAGGCTAGGAATGTAGGTAAAAGTATAGGCAAGAACTCTAAGGATTGTAGCTACAAGCCTAGAAACAAAAATGCTCATGGACTTAATGGAAAACCAAAAACTAAGGACTTAGTGATGGAAAATCAAGTCTTGAGGTCAAGACTTGATAAAATGGAAAAGACCCTAAGAAGGATGGAAAATATCCTATTAGGCCAAAATGAGCACAGCCTAGGTCTAGGAGCACAAAGGTCATCAAATGGTCATAGAGGTTTGGGATACAAACCCAAAGCTAAAAAGGATGTGCCTAGTTATCATAGGGTTCCATATAGCTATGGAACAAACCCTAAGTCTAGAGGTCAAGTCCAAGATACAAGGGAAGATATCCCTAGAAGTATCTTTGCAACCAAAGTAACTAAGACTTCTAAGAAGTCTAAGAAAGTCACTAACAAGGTCACAAGAGAGGCTATCCCTAGAGTTGACCTAGAAAATGTGACCAAGGCTTCTAAGAAGCTCAACAAGGTCACTAGGAAGGTATCTAGGGAAGTTATCCCTAGTGAGTACCTAGAGCATCCAAGGAGCACCAATAGGTGTTGGGTTCCTAGGAGCATCTTCTCTACCCCATAGATGGGTTAGAGAGTGTCAACTCCGATTAGAAGGGTAGTTAACCCAACTTTGAGGAAATTGACACTCAAGGAGCATTTTCAAGGTTTTTGTTAACCTTTGAAAATGAAATGGAATTATTATTTACTCCTTGAAAGAGTAAAATGTGCCTAATGGTGGAAAATTGATTTTATCTTAAAAAGGCATAAATTGGGAAAACCTAGAGAAATACCAAGTTGGGATTTTGGTATTCTCTTAGAAATTTTAAGGCACTCCGGGCCTTGATTTAAGTGCTACTCTTGTGGAAAAATGAAATATGCCAACATTTGAGGATATGCTTAATTTCGAATGGCATAAATTAATCAAGGGAATTAGAAATGCCAATTTAGGCTTTGGCATTTTCTTGAAGCACTTTAGGGCAATCTAGGTTTAAGTTGTAAGTTTAGCTAAGGTTTTAAGGATACTTAGATAGTTAATCTAGGTATATTTCATTTATGCTAAATCTTGCCATGATTGTTTGCCCATTATATGTCATGACATCATGTCTATTTTTGCATTCATGTTTTGTTATGAAAAATCCAAAAATACCATGTCATGACATTCATACATCATGTAGTTATAGGAATCTTTCTTTTGAAAGTTATTTTATTTTGATGTATGCCATAACATTATCATGCATTAAGTTTAATTCCTTGTAATTAAGGATAAAAGGTATTTAACAACACTTATTAACAAGTGACATCCTAGGTGGGTGTCTAATATCTCCAAAATGCCTAGATAGATATGCATGATCCCTAGATTAGGGCAAACCAAAATCTACATCTCACAAAGACCTATAAGATGACTTGTATGTGTTTTTAGTACACATTAGATACAAGTGAGATGTTATGATGATGAACAAAACTCAAAATGTTGATTTAGTGCATTCTTTTGAGTTTTAGGTTCATCAAAACACATAGTTATGTATTTTCCCATCATTGGGAAAGCTAATGTACAAGTCATGTGCATTATGCCCAAGGAACATGATGGGATATTGGTTTTGAAAATGTTTTTAAAATGTTTTTGGAAAACCTTGGTGAAGGCTATCTTTTGATAGTAATCACCATTGAATAGTTAGACACAAACTTGAAGAAAACACTAAAGTTTTTGCAAGTTTTCAAGATTGTGTCAATCTTTGAAAATATGATGTATTTTCATAGAAAGCTATTTTTCCATGATTAAGTATGCCCTAAATAATGTCTACACGAAATTTCATGATTTTTGGATTTTTGTAGAATTTTCTAGGGGTTTCTGAAGTTGACTGAAATGGAATTTCAGCAACTATCAGAGCTCCGATCGATCCATGGATCGATTAGAGTGCCCGAATCGATCCGTGGATCGATTCAGAAGGAAATTCTCCCGCGAGCAGAAGCTCGCTGGATCGATCAGCTGATCGATCCAGGTAGTCTGAATCGATCAGTGGATCGATTCAGAAAGGTTCAATCGATTGGATCCCAACTCCAATCGATCCAAGTTGCTGATTTTGGCTGGGAAGGCCTGATTTCAGCATATTTGAACCTCTTTGAGTCTAGGTAACCATTCCAAACACCTAAAATACATTTGTATACATACAAAGGGTGTTTTCATGTGAAAACAAGGATGGATTGGTTAAGGAAGGCTTCATTGAAGTTTAGGTTGAGGTTTGCTTCAAATTTTGAGTATTTGAACCTCAAAACTTCTAAATTTGGGTTTCCTAAAGGTTTAGGGATTCCAAGTCATTGTTGGTGCAATGACAGAAGTTACCACCATATCTTTAGGGGGAGGGACTCTTTAAAGACATGAAAATTTATTTTTTCATGAACCTTGGAAGGTGGTTAACCTTCTTTTAAGGAAAATGCTCATGTATGAGCTTTTGAACTTGAAATGGGGAGTGGATATCCTCATTAGTTCAAGTGGGAACTCACGTGGTTAGAAAATGCTCAGGGTTGAGTATTTGTCTACAATAAGGGAGAAGTTAAGGATAAATGAAGGGTATGGGACCTTCTTTATCGTGTTGATCACAACGAGTGATGTTGTGAAGAGTCGTCAACAAATGGATTTGTTGATGTGTATCCAAAATTGGGGCATGAGTTGATGTGTGCCCAAAGATGGGTTGATGTGTGCCAATAGGGGGAGAATGAAAGGACCTGTGAATGAGTGTAAGTTAGACTTTCATTACCTAGAGGGAGTGTGCCCTCTTACGGGGAGAATGAAGAGCTTAATTTATGTGTTCATTACCCAGTGGCATGAGGATTGAGGCTATAGGATTAGCCTAACTTACATGTGGTATTGTAAGTGTTATTGTGGTATTGTCAAACATCAAAAAGGGGGAGATTGTTGGTGCAACATCCCTCAGGTCAAGGTTGACCTGGTTGACCAAGCTGAGTCTTGGTTTGAGTTTAGATGTTTGACAATAAGAAATTGATTGAAGATGAGTCAAGTAGGTCAAGGTTGACCGGATGCTTGACTGGGAAGTCCTAACTGGGATGTTAGGTAGAATGGAAGTCCTGGTGAGTGAAGCCAGGCAGAAGGAAAGTCCTAGTGAGTGAAGCTAGGCAGATGGAAAACCCTAGTGAGTGAAGCTAGGTGAAAGTCCTGGTGAGTGAAGCCAGGTGAAAGACCTAGTGAGTGAAGCTAGGCAGATGGAAAACCCTAGTGAGTGAAGCTAGGTGAAAGTCCTGGTGAGTGAAGCCAGGCAAGGGAAAATCCAGATGGATCAAGGATGATCGGACATCTGGTGTTGGGAAGTCCAAGTAGGTCAAAGGATTGACTGGATACTTGGCACGAGGAAATCTGAGTAGGTCAAAGGATTGACCCGTACACGATGGAAGTCCAAGTAGGTCAAGGGTGACCGATACTTGGCATGAATAGAAAAGTCTAAGTGGGTCAAAGGGATTGACCAGACACTTGGTGGGAAGTCCTAGCAGGTCAAAGGAGTGACCAGATGCTAGGCATGATGTACCAACAGGTCAAGGTTGACCGGATGTTGGTTTGAGAGGCTTGGAACTTGGTTTTGGGCAAAAACCAAGTGTTGGATCGATCAGTGGATCGATCCAGGATCTGGATCGATCAGTGGATCGATCCAGGCCTTTTCTAGCGAACAGAGAGTCTCTGGATCAATCCGTGGATCGATCCAGATGTCTAAATCGATCAGTGAATCGATCGGGACGATGCTGCTTCGCGCGATAAGCGCTGGATCGATCCGTGGATCGATCCAGGCGTTTTTCCCAGAGCACAGAGGCGCTCTGGATCGATCCGTGGATCGATCCAAAGCCTCCCCGATCGATTGGGAACATTCGAATCGATCGGGATCCGACCGTTGCGTCGGGTTTATAGCCGCAGGCGAACGTTGTCTTCGGTAGCTCTTCTCCGATTCACTCCAGATCTCTCGCTAACTCCTCCACAGCGCTCTCAAAGATCAGATCGCCAGTTCTTGAAGGATCTTGGAAGCTTTCCAAGTCAAGAGGCGGATCAAAGGCAAGAAGAGAAGCTAGGGTTAGGGTTTTCTGTACTCATTGTAAGCTTTGCGCTTGTATTTTGTTTCCCTTTCCTTTCTTCTTGTACTGAGAGTCTTGTAGGGCTTCTCCGCCCTCGGTAGTTACCGAAAAGGAGTGTTTTCATAGTGGAGGGTGCGTGCGTGGTGTGGATCCTTGGACTAGTCACCTCTTGTGAGGTGGATACCAAGTAAACCAACCGTGTTAGCGTTGTGTGATTGTTTCTTTGTATTTCTGCTGCACATCTTTGAAGAAACAAGCAACGTCGAGCAACGAGCCAACGCGACGAGCTATTCACCCCCCCTCTAGCTACTTTTGGTCCTAACAAATTAAATATCTATTTCCAAAATTGGCTTCCAGTACTGCATGGCGAGACACATGACCTTCTTGGATATGGGAGCAACCACCACCGACTAGACAAAGCCTTTTAAGGAAATTAAATATTTAGCCTTCCCATAGTAACCCTAGGTTAACCACTAAAAATAATCAAATCACAAGGAAAAAAAAACAAAAGAACACAACTTCGAAAACTAATTTGAAAAACTAGAATCGCATGCCTTTTGTATTTGATATTTTTACAAAGAAACAAAACTAACATGATGCGGAAAACTATTATTAGTTGTACCTTTCTTTGTGAATAATGACCTCTTGATCTTCTATCATATTCCTCTTCTAATCTCGGACGTTGTGCGGGCAATGATCTTCCGAGACGAGGACCACCTAGCACCTTCTTCTCCTTCCTTCAAGTTTCGGCCAAGCACAAAACAACTCAAAAGATGAAGAACTTTTTTCCACCAACCAAGCTCCAAGGGATGCAAGGTTTCTCTTCTTCTTCTCCAAGCTAAGATCCGGCCACCACTTGATCTCCAAGAAGGATGAGAGGTTCGGCCACACTAAAGGAGAGAAGAGAACTTGAAGGGGCCGGCCACACCAAGGAAGAAAAGAGGGAGAAAATAGAATAGAGGTTGTTGTTCTTGAAGGCACCCAAACCCCCTCTTTTATAATCCTTAGCTTTGGCAAATAAGGAAATTTAATTACAATAAAATTTCCTTAACTTTCCTTGACATGAATTAATTAATAAAAATTAAATAAAATTTCCTAATAACCCATGTCATGGCCTACCACCTCATGGAAGAGCAAATAAGGCAATTTTCAATCAACCAATTAAAATACCTTATTTGTTTCCGGAAATTTTAAAAAATAAAATTTCCCTTTAAAATCCCTTAATGGTTGATAAAAAGAAATTTCTATAATTTTAATTTTTCAACATGTGAATAATTTACAAAGAAGAAAAATAAAATATCCTTTCAATCTACAAATAAGGAAAGAGATTTAATCTCTTTTCTTAATCTTTTGTAGAAACTTATAAAGAGATATTTTAATTTTTAATCTATCTTTTAAATTATATCTTCCACATAAGAAAAATTTAAAATTAAAATTCTTTTCTATTTTAATAGGGCCGACCACCTAAGCTTGGGTTCAAGCTAGGGCCGGCCACCCATGGACCAAGGCTTGGCCGGCCCTAGATTGGTTCTCAAGCTAGCTTGGTCGGCCCCTACAACATGGGTATGAAGGTGGGTATAGTACTCTATAACTAAGAGGCTACGATAGGGACCGAGAGGAGGAATTTGTTTTGGTCTCTCGATAAAATTAAGTATCCCGTGTTCGCCCCGAACACAACTTAATTTTATCAATAATAATTCATTCCACTAGAGAACTATTATTGAACTACCGCACCAATCCCAAATTACATTTTTGGGCTCCTTCTTATTATGAGTGTGTTAGTCTCCCTGTGTTTAAGATGTCGAATGTCTACTAATTAAGTGAGTTACTGACAACTCATTTAATTAATATCTTAGTCCAAGAGTAGTACCACTCAACCTTATCGTCATGTCGGACTAAGTCCACCTGCAGGGTTTAACATGACAATCCTTATGAGCTCCTCTTGGGGACATTATCAACCTAGATCACTAGGACACAGTTTCCTTCTATAATCAACAACACACACTATAAGTGATATCATTTCCCAACTTATCGGGCTTATTGATTTATCGAACTAAATCTCACCCATTGATAAATTAAAGAAATAAATATCAAATATATGTGCTTATTATTATATTAGGATTAAGAGCACACACTTCCATAATAACTGAGGTCTTTGTTTCTTTATGAAGTCAGTATAAAAGAAACTACCTCTAATGGTCCTACTTAATACACTCTTAGTGTACTAGTGTAATTATATAGTTAAGATAAACTAATTCCTAATTACACTACGACCTTCCAATGGTTTGTTCCTTTCCATCTTAGTCGTGAGCTACTGTTTATAATTTATAAGGTACTGATAACATTATCTTCTGTATGTGACACCACATACTATGTTATCTACAATATAAATTAATTGAACAACTACAAATAAATGTAGATAAATTTGACCAAATGTGATTCTTTATTCAAAATAAATGTCTACAAAAGCTTAGGCTTTTAGTATATACTCTAACAATCTCCCACTTATACTAATGACTAAGCTGCCATATCTGCTGTCATACATCTGATTCCCATCCCCTCCACATGCCGATCGAAAGCTTTTGCTGGAAGGGCCTTAGTGAAAGGATCTGCCAGGTTATCTGCTGATGCAATCTTGGCGATGACAACTTCTCCTCGCTTCACGATATCTCGTATCAGGTGGTACTTGCGCTCTATATGTTTACTTGCCTTATGGGCTTGTGGTTTCTTCGATTTTGCAACTGCACCGCTATTATCACAATAAATTGTGATGATTTTGGGCAAACCAGGAATCACATCTAAGTCCATTAGAAAGTTCCTGAGCCATACTGCTTCTTTAGCTGCCTCAGAAGCTGCCATATACTCAGCTTCCATGGTTGAGTCCGAAACGCATTTCTGCTTAACACTCCTCCATGCAATGACTCCACCTCCTAAAGTAAACACATAGCCTGATGTAGACTTACTGTTGTCCCTATCCGATTGGAAATCTGAATTCGTGTAACCCACAGGGAGCAAATCGTCTGCTTGGTAAACTAACATATAATCTCTAGTCATTCTCAAGTACTTTAATATATGCTTTACCGCAGTCCAATGTCCTTGTCCAGGGTTACTCTGATATCTGCTAACCATGCCCACGGCAAAACAGATATCAGGTCTCATACACAGCATTGCATACATAAGGCTTCCTACAGCCGAAGCATAAGGAATTCCTATCATGTCCTCTATCTCCTTTGATGTCTTTAGAGACATCTCTTTAGATAGAGCTACTCCATGCCTAAAAGGTAAGAAACCTTTCTTGGAATTCTGCATGCTAAAACGAACAAGGATTGTATCTATATATGAAGCTTGGGATAGACACAACATTCTTTTCTTGCGATCCCTTATAACTTTGATCCCAAGAATGTGTGCACAATCTCCTAAGTCCTTCATATCAAATTATTTGGACAACCATACCCTTATGTCCGATAATACCTTGACATTGTTGCCAATTAACAAAATATCATCTACGTATAGTACAAGAAATACCACCACATTTTCGTTACACTTCTTGTATACACAAGACTCATCCGGACACTGAATAAATCCATATGACTGGATTACTTCGTTAAACCGGATGTTCCAAGATCTTGAAGCTTGCTTCAGTCCATAAATGGACCGATTGACCTTGCACACTAGATGCTCTTTGCCTTTTTCAATGAACCCTTCTGGTTGCTTCATATGAATGTTTTCTTCAAGACTTCCATTAAGAAAAGATGACTTGACATCCATTTATCAAATCTCATAATCCATATGAGCGGCAATGGATAAGAGTATCCGGATAGACTTAAGCATGGCTACCGGTGAAAAGGTCTCCTTATAATCGATTCCCTCTTTCTGAGTGTACCCTTTCGCAACAATCCTTGCTTTGAAGGTTTCTACCTTCCCGTCTGTCCCTCTTTTCCTTTTGTAGATCCACTTGCATCCAACATCTTTTACACCATCAGGTGGTTCTACAAGCTCCCAGACCTTATTAGAGTACATAGACTCTATTTCAGAATTCATTGCCTTTTGCCAAGATACTGCATCTATATCTTGGAGTGCTTCGTCATATGTTCGGGGATCAGGTTCATGTTTACCCGGGATCAAGTCCGAAGACTCTCCCAAAAACATGAATCTCTCAGGTTCCCTCACAACTCTGCCACTACGACGAGGCACAGTCTGTGGTTGTGTATCATGTGTGACATGTGTTGCAGTCTCTTGTGGTACTTCATCTTGTACTGTTGGTACTAAAGTAGACGTGTCCTCTCTAAGTTCTTCTAAAACAATTTTGCTACTGGGCTTGTGATCCATTATATAGTCTTCTTCTAAAAATTGGGCATTAGTGCTAACAATGACCTTCTGGTCTTTAGGACTATAAAATAAACCACCTTTTATTCCTCTGGGATAATCCACAAACACGCGAACTTCTGTACGGGATTCTAACTTATTAGCATCTGGTTTCAGCACATGTGCTGGACTACCCCAAATCTGAATATGTCTTAGACTGAGTTTTCACCCATTCCACAATTCTGTGGGAGTAGAAGATACTGATTTAGAAGGTACTAAGTTTAGAATGTGCGCTGCCGTTTCCAGAAGCGTATCTCCAAAACGAATTTGGTAATTCTGAATAACTCATCATCGATCTAACCATCTCCATAAGAGTCCTATTCCTTCGTTCTGCCACACCATTCTGTTGGGGTGTACTAGGTGCCGACAATTGGGATTGAATCCCGGCCTCTAATAAGTAATTCCTAAACTCTCCTAAGAGGTATTCGCCACCACGATCAGACCGTAGTGTCTTGATACTTTTACCTAGTCGTTTCTCCACATCAGCCTTGTACTCTTTGAATTTATCAAAGCACTCGGACTTGCGGCGCATTAGGTAAATGTATCCGTATCTTGAATAATCATCTATAAAAGAGACAAAAAATTCAAAACCACCTCTTGCCTGGATAGACATAGGACCATACAAATCAGAATGAACCAATTCTAACACTTCTTTGGCTCTATACCCCTTGGCCTTAAAAGGCCTCTTGGTCATTTTACCTTCCAAGCAAGATTCACAAGTTGGAAAATTTTCCAACTCTAATGAACCCAAGAGTTCATCGGCTATAAGCCTTTGAATCCTACTTAAGTTAATATGACCAAGCCTTAGATGCCAAAGATATGCTTGGTTTATTTCCGAAGGTTGTTTTCTCTTATTAGTGTTAGAAGATGTGTTATAAATTTCCATATTTGCTTTGTGGGAGAAATTAGATTTAAAGTATATAAATTGCCAGCTAATGCACCAGAACAGATAATCACTTTATTTCTCTTTATAACTACATTGTTATTAAAGGAAACAGAATATCCATCCAAATACAGTTTAGAAACTGAAATTAAATTCTTTCTAAAACTGGATACATAAATACAATTTCTTAAAACCAATTTTCTATTCCTATCAAAAGATAAGTAGACATCTCCCACTGCAACAGCTGCTACTTTAGTAGGATTGCCCATGTAGACGGTTATCTCTCATTCATATAGTCGTCGGGTTTCCTGGAACCCCTGCAAAGAATTGTAGACATGATCAGTGGCTCCCGTATCTACACACCAGGTGCTGGTAGATAACACCGCTAAACATGTTTCAACAACCAGAGCATGAGATATACCTTTGTTGTTTTGATTCCTACGAGGACAGTCCGCCTTCCAATGCCCTGACTGCTTGCAGATGAAGCACTTGCCCTTCGGCTTCTTCACTCCAGCTTTAGGTCCTGTACTCTGAGATTTATTCACCTTCTTTGCTGAGCTAACTTGTTTCTTCTTCTTCTTTCCTTTCGGTTTAGAAGTAGAACCATATTCAGCATAGTGAATCTGAGAATTGTGCTGCCTGAAGTTCTGTCAGTAGTTCTGCCAATGAATATACCCTTTTATTCATATTGTAATTCAGGCGGAATTGCTCAAAACTTCTAGGTAGCGTTTGGAGGATCATATCGATCTGTGTTTCCCCATCAATTTCTCCTCCAAGGATTTGTATTTCATTTAGATAAGCCATCATCTTTAGGATATGATCCCTCACGGGAGTACCCTCTTGCATGGTGGCCGTCATTATCTTTCTCATGGCTTCTTGCCTAGAGGCCCGATCCTGGTGACCAAAGAGTTCCTTGAGATTGTTCATAATATCATAAGCTGTTAGTAAATCTTGATGCTGATGTTGCAATACATTTGACATTGAAGCCAAAATGTAACACCGCGCCATCTCATCTGCTTTTACCCATTTCTTATGATATTCAATCTCCTCTTGGGTAGATTCACCAGTGGGTGCATCAGGGCAAGGCTCAGTCAGTACAAACTTATAGCTTTCAGCAGTAAGAACAATGTCCAGGTTCCTTTTCTAATCTATGTAGTTAGGACCAGTAAGTCTGTTCTCTTTTAGTATGATGGCCAGTGGGTTGAAAGTCATCCTAAGAATCACAAATAACTTTTGGTCAGAACTCTAAATTTAGAATAATATTGATTCCTCAAACAATACTATTTTAAATTAACCAACACCTCAAAACACCGTGAATTTTGTATGCCACGATAGTGTGGATGTATACAAATTCAACATTTGTAAAAGGAGGGATTAACCCATTAATTTTATTATCTTGTCAACCTAACTTTTTGACAAATAAAATTAATAGTTGGTTTCCTTTGGTCACACGAATAATAGCAGTGACTCCGATGGGGAGGATACTGTTAGACGTGTCTAAGTGTATACCATTACTTGACACTAAGTCCATTAATAAGATTGTGCCCCTTCCGATGGGGAAGATCACACGCTCTTAATTAATTTCCTATAGTCATCCAAAATGGAAGTTTGTTCTAGTGATCCACAAACAAACTCATCCGATATGGAGGAAGACACTCAGAGCCAACGCGCAAGCTTGTTTGCATCACTTATAAACCAGTAATGGAGACCGTGAAATTTATTTAAAATCCCTCTCCCACTTAGTTATTGAAATTGAGGAATTTTGACTATGCTAGCCTACTAAACATGCACACACAACACAACATAAAAGTAATAAATAGAAAAACTAATTTTCAACTATTATGACTTTTATCTATTGTTGTCCTTCGTGTGTTGCCATCCCTAGCTGCTGCCATTTTTGGCCACCGCCACCGGGTCTTGTTGTCGCATCCATCTTGCTTCTTGTTCCACTGTGCCTCTGGTCCTCAAAAGGTTCCACGCATTGCAAGATTCGATCTGCGACACAAATAGAATTTTACATTTTTCGATCCTATATTCCTCGAAGGAATGTACATGTATCTAGATCAAAAAATAAAATCCTAATAAAACTAAATACAGTTCCTGCTGTATTTTATAATACAATCATGCACACACAATAAAATGCCCTTGACATGTCCAAGGGTCCAATCACACACATAATAACTATAAGCCATAATAGTTGGATCCTGCATCCACAAAGTTAGCACATCCTACTATTATCCTGCCTAAATTATGTATGACATGTGCATAATTAAACTAATACCAAATACACAAAGGCAAAACCCTAGCTCTGATACCAATTATTGGTTGCTACTCGGAAAACCTATTGGTTACACTGCACAAAAAATTTGTACAAAGATCTGAACCTTTTCCTAGCTACCATGTGTTCTTTTTAAATTAAACTTGGATCGCCTGCGGAACTTAACACGTTTGATCCTAAGTTTAATTTATTTGTTCTTTTAGGTTTAGACTTGGATCTCCTGCGGAACTTAACACGTTCGATCCAAATCACCTAAGTCACAAAGACAATTAAATATCTATTTCCAAAATCGGCTTCCAGTACTGCATGGCGAGGCACATGGCCTTCTTGGATATGGGAGCAACCACCACCGACTAGACAAAACCTTTTAAGGAAATTAAATATTTAACCTTTCCATAGTAACCCTAGGTTAACCACTAAGAACAATCAAATCACAAGGAAAAGAAAAAAAAAACAAAAGAACACAACTTCAAAAACTAATTTGAAAAACTAGAATCGCATGCCTTTTGTATTTGGTATTTTTACAAAGAAACAAAACTAACATGATGCGGAAAACTATTATTAGTTATACCTTTATTTGTGAATAATGGCCTCTTGATCTTCTACCGTATTCCTCTTCTAATCTCGGACGTTGTGTGGGCAACGATCTTTCGAGACGAGGACCACCTAGCACCTTCTTCTCATTCCTTCAAGTTTCGGCCAAGCACAAAACAACTCAAAAGATGAAGAACTTTTTCCACCAACCAAGCTCCAAGAGATGCAAGCTTTCTCTTCTTCTTCTCCAAGCTAAGATCCGGCCACCACTTGATCTCCAAGAAGGATGAGAGGTTCGGCCACACCAAAGGAGAGAAGAGAACTTGAAGGGGTCGGCCACACCAAGGAAGAAAAGAGGGAGAAAATAGAATAGAGGTTGTTGTTCTTGAAGGCACCCAAACCCCCTCTTTTATAATCCTTAGCTTTGGCAAATAAGGAAATTTAATTACAATAAAATTTCCTTAACTTTTCTTGACATGAATTAATTAATAAAAATTAAATAAAATTTCCTAATAAACCCATGTCATGGCTGGCCACCTCATGGAAGAGCAAATAAGGCAATTTTCAATCAACCAATTAAAATTCCTTATTTGTTTCCGGAAATTTTAAAAAATAAAATTTCCCTTTAAAATCCCTTCATGGTTGATAAAAAGAAATTTCTATAATTTTAATTTTTCAACATGTGAATAATTTACAAAGAAGAAAAATAAAATATCCTTTCAATCTACAAATAAGGAAAGAGATTTAATCTCTTTTCTTAATCTTTTGTAGAAACTTATAAAGAGATATTTTAATTTTTAATCTATCTTTTAAATTATATCTTCCACATAAGAAAAATTTAAAATTAAAATTCTTTTCTATTTTAATAGGGCCGACCACCTAAGCTTGGGTTCAAGCTAGGGCCGGCCACCCATGGACCAAGGCTTGGCCGGCCCTAGCTTGGTTCTCAAGCTAGCTTGGTCGGCCCCTACAACATGGGTATGAAGGTGGGTATAGTACTCTATAACTAAGAGGCTACGATAGGGACCGAGAGGAGGAATTGGTTTTGGTCTCTCGATAGAATTAAGCATCCCGTGTTCACCCCGAACACACAACTTAATTTTATCAATAATAATTCATTCCACTAGAGAACTATTATTGAACTACCGCACCAATCCCAAATTACATTTTTGGGCTCCTTCTTATTATGAGTGTGTTAGTCTCCCTGTGTTTAAGATGTCGAATGTCTACTAATTAAGTGAGTTACTGACAACTTATTTAATTAATATCTTAGTCCAAGAGTAGTACCACTCAACCTTATCGTCATGTCGGACTAAGTCCACCTGCAGGGTTTAACATGACAATCCGTATGAGCTCCTCTTGGCGACATTATTAACTTAGATCACTAGGACACAGTTTCCTTCTATAATCAACAACACACACTATAAGTGATATCATTTCCCAACTTATCGGGCTTATTGATTTATCGAAATAAATCTCACCCATTGATAAATTAAAGAAATAAATATCAAATATATGTGCTTGTTATTATATTAGGATTAAGAGCACACACTTCCATAATAACTGAGGTCTTTGTTTCTTTATGAAGTCAGTATAAAAGAAACTACCTCTAATGGTCCTACTTAATACACTCTTAGTGTACTCGTGTAATTATATAGTTAAGACAAACTAATTCCTTATTACACTATGACCTTCCAATGATTTGTTCCTTTCCATCTTGGTCGTGAGCTACTGTTTATAATTTATAAGGTACTGATAACATTATCTTTTGTATGTGACACCACATACTATGTTATCTACAATATAAATTAATTGAACAACTACAAATAAATGTAGATAGATTTGACCAAATGTGATTCTTTATTCAAAATAAATGTCTACAAAAGTTTAGGCTTTCAGTATACACTCTAACACCTATCATATCATATCATCAAGAAACATCGTGCTATATCATCACATAGAATAAAGAGCATCATATCATATGAGTGTATGCAAGATGTCTTTCAAAAACATACGTCATGTCATGTGCAAGATGTCTTCTAAAGAAAACATATCATATAATACTTAAACATAATCTCAACATGAGGGCCCGGCTTGTACCACATACATACATACATAAATGCGCGCATCCTAAATAGATCCAAGGTAGCAAATCTTGAACCTACTAGGAACTAGGCCCGTTTCATAGACCATCGACCTAGGGGCACTTAGGAGCCCATCCCTTTTACTATACCCGTTCATAGACCATCGGCCTAAGGGCGCTTATGGAGCCCACCCTTGGTACAAGTCATACAAAGTAAAATAGCATGTCATAGTTACTTATCATATCATGAAGAGTGCTCTTAGTCCCAATTAATAGGGAAGCAACTCTTAGGTCTTTACTTATCATATCATGAAGAGTGCTCTTAGTCCCAAAAAAGGAAGCATCTCTTAGGCCTTTGCTTGTCATATCATAAAGAGTGCTCTTAGTCCCAACAAAGGGAAGCATCTCTTAGGCCTTTACTTGTCATATCATAAAGCATGCATACTTGAGCATATAGCCCATCATAAAAGTCATTATCATACATGATTCATAAGCATACATAAGTAAGCATAAAACATATCATAAGGAAACATAATCATGCATGGAAAACATTAACTAGCATCTCTTAATTCATATCATAGCATGTGAAACACATAGTGAATCATGATTGGGTCTCTAACCCTAATTCCATAGAGTGGCCGAAACATGTAAGGGATTTCCCTAGGTTACAAGCAACATAAAAGCATATAACCCTAAACCAACTTCATAATACTTATCATAAGAACATCATAAGCATGTTTAGTTTAGGTTCTAAGCTTCCTAGGTCTTTTAATCCTATCATGGCCGAAACTTGCCAAGCATGGATCTAGGTTACAAGCAACATAAAAGCATGTAAACCCTAAACCAATTTCATATCATATACCATAAGGAACATCATGAGCATATTTAGTTTAGGTTCTAAGCTTCCTAGGTCTTTTAACTTGTTGTGGCCAAAACTTGTTAAGCATGTTTCTAGGTTACAAGCAACATAAAAGCATATAACCCTAAACCAATTTCATATCATATACCATAAGGAACATCATGAGCATATTTAGTTTAGGTTCTAAGCTTCCTAGGTCTTTTAACTTGTGGTGGCCGAAACTTGTTAAGCATGTTTCTAGGTTACAAGCAACATAAAAGCATATAACCCTAAACCAATTTCATATCATATACCATAAGGAACATCATGAGCATATTTAGTTTAGGTTCTAAGCTTCCTAGGTCTTCTTAACTTGTTGTGGCCGAAACTTGTTAAGCATGTTTCTAGGTTACAAGCAACATAAAAGCATGTAAACCTTAAACCAATTTCATATCATATACCATAAGGAACATCATGAGCATATTTAGTTTAGGTTCTAAGCTTCCTAGGTCTTTTAATTGGTTGTGGATGAAACTTTAAGGAGCATGAAACTAAGTCTAAGCAACCTACAAGCATAAGAACATCAAGATAACTTCATATCATATCATAAAGAAAATCATGAGCATGTTAGGTTTGGTTTCAAGCTTTCTTAGGCCCTTAAATTCTATCATGGTCGAAACCCTAAGTGAAGGGCATCTAGGTTTTAACAACATGTAAGCATAAGAACTTCATATCATATCATAAAGAAAACCATGAGCATATTAGATTTGGTTTTAAGCTTTCCTAAGCCTTTAATCTTATCATGGCCGAAACCCTAAGTGGAGGTATCTAGGTTTTAACAACATATTAGCATAATAACTCCATATCATATCATAAAGGAAAAACCATGAGCATATTATCTAGGTTTTAACAACATATAAGTATAAAAACTTCATATCATATCATAAAGAAAATCATGAGCATATTAGATTTGGTTTTAAGCTTTCCTAAGCCTTTAGTCTTATCATGGCCGAAACCCTAAGTGGAGGTATCTAGGTTTTAACAGCATATAAGCATAAGAACTTCATATCATGTCATGAAGGAAAAACTATGAGCATATTAGATTTGGTTTTAAGCTTTCCTAAGCCTTTAGTCTTATCATGGCCGAAACCCTAAGTGGAGGTATCTAGGTTTTAACAACATATAAGCATAAGAACTCCATATCATATCATGAAGGAAAAACCATGAGCATATTAGATTTGGTTTTAAGCTTTCCCAAGCCTTTAATCTTATCATGGCCGAAAGTTTCAAGAAGGACCTTAGGTTTTTATTTTACACAATCTAAACTCATGGAAGACATTTGAACAACTTGTACCACAGGTGAGGGGATACTCACAACTTGTTGCTTGGTTTTTCTTAAAAGAAAGTACTCTTGTGAAGAGGAAGAAGAAGCTTCTCTTCCTAGTTCTCCCTTTTTCTTCTCTTGATTGTAAGGAGTAGATCTTGAGGACTCCTTGTAACTTAGTTTTCTTAGGGAGAAAACTTATCTTGGATTTGAAAATGGAAGAGGGAGGAGCTCTAGGTCTTGGTGGAGGAATAAGGAGAAAGAAGGAGGAGGAAGAAGAAGGAGGAAGAAGTAGCCAACATTTCTTTCCCTTCTCTTCTCTTATTCCTATTTATCCTTAATGAGGAAGTAAAAAGAAAGGAGAATGTCTCCATTCATCCCCTTAACTCCTCTATTCCCTCACTCTCTTCATTCCCACGAACATGGTAAGAGGAAGAAAAAGACAATTTGTCCTTTTGCTTGCTTCTTCTCTTAACCAAGAAGAAGAGGAGGAAAGCTACTTGATTTTCTCTTGCTCCCTTACTTAATCATACTCTTACCTTTAACTACAATTTCTATTCTTTGTTATTCATATATCATTCATAATTCTATTGGTTATCATACACTAATTTAGCTTTATCTATTGTGAGAGGTTCAAGGTTCAAACCTTAACTTCTCTTTCTTTTTATTTCTTTTTGGTTCTATTTCCATCCCCCCTTAATTCTAAAATAGAATACCCATATGTATAGCTTAAATATTTCGTGGGTGTTACAGCTGCCATATCTGCTGTCATACATCTGATTCCCATCCCCTCCACATGCCGATCAAAAGATTTTGCCGAAAGGGCCTTAGTGAAAGGATCTGTCAGGTTATCTGCTGATGCAATCTTGGTGACGACAACTTCTCCTCGCTTGACGATGTCTCGTATCAGGTGGTACTTGCGCTCTATATGTTTACTCGCCTTATGGGCTCGTGGTTCCTTCGAGTTTGCAACTGCACTGCTATTATCACAATAAATTGTGATGATTTTGGGCAAACCAGGAATCACATCTAAGTCCATTAGAAAGTTCCTGAGCCATACAGCTTCTTTGACTGCCTCAGAGGTTGCCACATACTCAGCTTCCATGGTTGAGTCTAAAATGCATTTCTACTTAACACTTCTCCATGCAATGACTCCACCTCCTAAAGTAAACACATAGCCTGATGTAGACTTACTGTTGTCCCTATCTGATTGGAAATCCAAATCCGTGTAACCCATAGAGAGCAAATCGTCTGCTTGGTAAACTAGCATATAATCTTTAGTCCTTCTCAAGTACTTTATTATATACTTTACAGCAGTCCAATGTCCTTGTCCACGGTTACTCTGATATTTGCTAACCATGCCCACGGCAAAATAGATATCAGGTCTCGTACACAGCATTGCATACATAAGGTTTCCTACAACGGAAGCATAAGGAACTACCTTTATATCCTCTATCTCCTTTGATGTCTTCGGAGACATCTCTTTAGATAAGGCTACTCCATGCCTAAAAGGTAAGAAACATTTCTTGGAGTTCTGCATGCTAAAATGAGCAAGGATTATATCTATATATGAAGCTTGAGATAGGCACAACATTCTTTTCTTGCGATCCCTTATGACTTTGATCCCAAGAATGTGTGCACATTCTCCTAAGTCCTTCATATCAAATTGTTTGGATAACCATACCCTTATGTCTGATAATACCTTGACATTGTTGCCAATTAACAAAATATCATCTACGTATAATACAAGAAATACCACCACATTTTCGTTACACTTCTTGTATACACAAGACTCATCCGGACACTGAATAAATCCATATGACTGGATTACTTCGTTAAACCGGATGTTCCATGATCTTGAAGCTTGCTTCAGTCCATAAATGGACCGATTGACCTTGCACACTAGATGTTCTTTGCCCTTTTCAATGAACCATTCTGGTTGCTTCATATGGATGTTTTCTTCAAGACTTCCGTTAAGGAAAGCTGTCTTGCCATTCATTTGTTAAATCTCATAATCCATATGAGCGGCAATGGATAAGAGTATCCGGATATACTTAAGCATGACTACCAGTGAAAAAGTCTCCTCATAATCGATTCCCTCTTTCTGAGTGTACCCTTTCGCAACAAGCCTTGCTTTGAAGGTTTCTACCTTCCCGTCTGCCCCTCTTTTCCTTTTGTAGATCCACTTGCATCTAACGGCTTTTACACCATTTGGTGGTTTACAAGCTCCCAGACTTTATTAGAATACATAGATTCTATTTCGAAATTCATTATTTTTTGCTAAGATGCTGCATCTGTTGGAGTGTATACTGAAAGCCTAAGCTTTTGTAAACATTTATGAATCACATTTGGTCAATTTATCTACATTTAGTTGTAGTTGTTCAATTAATTTATACTGTAGATAACATAGTATGTGGTGTCACATGCAGAAGATGATGTTATCAGTACCTTATAAATTATAAAATGGAAAGGAACAAACCATTAGAAGGTCGTAGTGTAATTAGGTATCAGTTTATCTTGACTGTATAATTACACTAGTACACTTAGAGTGTATTGAGTAGGACCATTTGAGGTCGTTTCTTTTATACTGATTTTATAAAGAAACAAAGACCTCGGTTATTATGGAAGTGTGTGCTCTTAATCCTGATATAATAACAAGAACATATATTTGATATTTATTTCTTTAATTTATCAATGGGTGAGATTTAGTTCGATGAATCAATAAGCCCGATAAGTTGGGAAATGATATCACTTATAGTGTGTGTTGTTGATTATAGAAGGAAACTGTGTCCTAGAGATACTAGGTTGATAATGTCCTCAAGAGGAGCTCATAAGGATTGTCATGTTAAACCCTGCAGGTGGACTTAGTCCGACATGACGATAAGGTTGAGTAGTACTACTCTTGGACTAAGATATTAATTAAATGAGTTGTCAGTAACTCACTTAATTAGTGGACATTCGATATCTTAAATACAGGGAGACTAACACACTCATAATAAGAAGGAGCCCAAAAATGTAATTTGGGATTGGTGCGGTAGTTCAATAATAGTTCTCTAGTGGAATGAATTATTATTGATAAAATTAAGTTGTGTGTTCGGGGCGAACACGGGATGCTTAATTTTATCGGGAGACCAAAACCAATTCCTCCTCTCGGTCCCTATCGTAGTCTCTTATTTATAGAGTTCTATACCCATCTATACCCACCTATACCCACCTTCTATACCCACCAATAGGGGGCCAACCAAGCTAGCTTGGGAACCAAGCTAGGGCCGGCCTAGGTATAAGATTGGGTGGCCGGCCCTAGCTTGAACCCAAGCTAGTGGGGGCCGGCCAAATTAAATTAAAAAAGAAATTTAATTTTAATTTTTATTATGTGGAAGATATAATTTATTAAAGAGAATTAAAATTAAAATATCTCTCTTCTAAAGGATCTACAAAAGATTAAAAAAAGAGATTAGATCTTTTTCCTTATTTGTAGATTGGTGAGATATTTTATTTTCTCTTTAAAAATTATTCACATGTTGTAAAATTAAAATTATAGAAATTTCCTTTTTATCAACCATGAAGAGATTTTGAAGAGAAATTTTATTTTTTAAAATTTCCGGAAACAAATTAGGAAGTTTTAATTGTTGATTGAAACTTGTCCAATTTGATTTCATTAATGTGGCCGGCCATAAGATTTCAATTTGGGAAATTTTATTTTTCTTAATTAAATCATGTCAAGGAAATTGAGGAAATTTTATTGTAATTAAATTTCCTAATTTGCCTAGGCCAAGGAATATAAAAGAAGGGGTGAGGGTGCCTTCATTGAACAACCTCTATTATTTTCTCTCCCTCTTTTGTTCCTTGGTGTGGCCGACCATCCTTTCCCTCTCTTCCTCTTGTGGTGGCCAAACCCCTCTCTTTCATTGGAGCTCTTGTGGTGGCCGGATACTACTTGGAGAAGAAGAAGAAGAAGGAGAGGAAGCGAGCATCTCTTGGAGCTTGGTTAGTGTTTTGATTTTCTTCCTTGGTGAAGCTTCTTTCTTTGTGGCCAAACCTAGCTAGGAGGAGAAGAAGGTGGTCGGTGGTTTCTCATCTCGGAAGATCGTTGCCCACACAACGTCCGAGGTTAGAAGAGGAATACGGTAGAAGATCAAGAGGTCTTTCTAAAAGGTATAACTAGTAATTTTTCTTTCCGCATCATACTAGTTATTTTTGGAAATAATACCAAATACAAGAGGCTTACGATTCTAGAATTTCGAATATATTTTTTCGATGTTGTGTTCTTTTGTTTTTTCTTTTCCTTGTGATTTGATTGTTCTTTTCGGTTAACCTAAAGTTATTTTAGGAAATTAAATATTAGCTTTCTATAAAAGGTTTTGTCTAGTCGGTGGTGGTTGCTCCCATATCCAAGAAGGCCATGTGCCTCGCCACGTCAGTACTGGGAACCGATTATGGAAATTAATATTTAATGGAATTAATAACTTAAGGTGATTTGGGTCGAACGTGTTAAGTTCCGCAGGAGACCCAAGTCAAAACCTAAAAGAACGAATAGATTAAGTTTTGGATCAAACGTGTTAAGTTCCGCAGGCGATCCAAAATTTAATTTAAAAGAACACATGGTAGCTAGGAAAAGGTTCAGACCTTTGTACAAAATTTTTGTACAGTGGAACCTCTAGGTTTTCCGAGTAGCAACCAACAATTGGTATTAGAGCTAGGGTTTTGCCTCTGTGTATTTGGTATTAGTTTAATTATGCACATGTCATACATAATTTAGGCAGGATAATAGTAGGATATGCTAACTTTGTGGATGCAGGATCCAACTATTATGGCTTTTAGATATTATGTGTGTGATTGGACCCTTGGACATGTCAAGGGCATTTATATGTGTGTGCATGATTGTATTAAAAATACGGAGGAGCTGTATTTAGTTTTATTAGGATTTTATTTTTTGATCTAGATACATGTACATTCCTTTTATGGAATATAGGATCAAAATTGTAAAATTCTATTTATGTCGCGGATCAAATCTTGCAAAGCGTGGAACCTTCTGAGGACCAGAGGCACAGCGGAACAAGGAACAAGATGGATGCGACAATTAGACCCGGTGGCGGTGGCCAAATATGGCAGCAGCTTGGGATGACAACACACGGAGGACAACTATAAAAGCCATAATAGTTGAAAATTAGATTTTCTATTTATTGCTTTTATATTATGCTGTGTGTGCATGTTAGTATACATGACTAGTAGGCTAGCATAGTTAAAATTCCTCGTTTATAAATAACTAAGTGGGAGAGGGATTTTTAAATAAATCCCATGGTCTCCATTACTGGTTTGTAAGTGATGCAAACAAGCTTGCGCGTTGGCTCTGAGTGCCTTCCTCCATAACGGATGAGCTTGTTTGTGGATCACTAGAATAGACTTCCATTTTTGGATGACTATAGGAAGTTAATTAAGAGCGTGTGATCTTCCCCAACGGAAGGGGCATAATCTTATTAATGGACTTAGTGTCAAGTAATGGTATACACTTAGACACACCTAATAGTATCCTCCCCATCGGAGTCACTGCTATTATTTGTGTGACCAAAAGATACCAACTATTAATTTTATTTGTCAAAAAGTTAGGTTGACAAGATAATAAAATTAATGGGTTAAAAATCCTCCTTTTACAAATGTTGAATTTGTATACGTCCACACTAACGTGGCATACAAAATTCACTATGTTTTGAGGTGTTGGTTAATTTAAAATAGTATTGTTTGAGGAATCAATATTATTCTAAATTTAAGAGTTCTGACCAAAAGTTATTTGTGATTCTTAGGATGACTTTCAACCCACTGTCCATCATACTTCAACAGAATAGACTTACTGGACCAAACTACATAGATTGGAAAAGAAACCTAGACATTGTTCTTACTGCTGAAAGCTATAAATTTGTTCTGACTGAGCAGTGCCCTGAAGCACCTACTGGTGAATCTACTCAAGAGGAGATTGAATATCATAGGAAATGGGTAACAGCTGATGAGATAGCGCGGTGTTACATTTTGGCTTCAATGTCAAATGTATTGCAACATCAGCATCAGGATTTACCAACAGCTTATGATATTATGAATAATCTCAAGGAACTCTTTGGTCATCAGGATAGGGCTTCTAGGCAAGAAGCCATGAGAAAGATAATGACAGCCACCATGCAAGAGGGTACTCCTGTGAGGGATCATATCCTAAAAATGATGGCTTATCTGAACGAGATACAGATCCTTGGAGGAGAAATTGATGGGGAAACCCAGATCGATATGATCCTCCAAACGCTACCTAGAAGTTTTGAGCAGTTTCGCCTGAATTATAATATGAATAAAAGGGTATATTCATTGGCGGAACTACTGACAGAACTTCAGGCAGCAGAAGGATTATTTCGTCACAATGCTCAAATTCACTATGCTGAAAATGGTTCTACTTCTAAGCCGAGAGGAAAGAAGAAGAAGAAATAAGTCAGTTCAGCAAAGAAAGTGAATAAGTCTCAGAGTACGGGATTTAAAGCTGGAGTGAAGAAGCCGAAGGGCAAGTGCTTCATCTGCAAGCAGGCAGGACATTGGAAGGCGGACTGTCCTCGTAGGAACCAAAACAAAGGTATATCTCATGCTCTAGTTGTTGAAACATGTTTAGCGGTGTTATCTACCAGCACCTGGTGTGTAGATACGGGAGCCACTGATCATGTCAGCAATTCCTTGCAGGGGTTCCAGGAAACCCGATGACTAACTGAAGGAGAGATTACCGTCTACATGGGCAATGCTACTGAGGTGGCGGCTGTTGTAGTGGGAGACGTCTACTTATCTTTTAGTAGAAATAGAAATTTGGTTTTAAGAAATTGTCTTTATGTACCCAGTTTTAGAAAGAATTTAATTTCAGTTTCTAAACTGTTCTTAGATAGATATTCAGTTTCTTTCAGTAACGATGTAGTTATTAAAAGAAATAAAGTGATTATCTGTTCTGGTGCATTAGTTGGCAATTTATATACTTTAAATCCAATTTCTTCCACAAAGCAAAACATGGAAATTTATAACTGATCTTCTAACTCTAATAAGAGAAAAGAACCTTCGGAAATGAACCAAGCATATCTTTGGCATCTAAGGCTTGGTCATATTAACTTAAGTAGGATTCAGAGGCTTATAGCTGATGGACTTTTGGGTTCATTAGAGTTGGAAAATTTTTCAACTTGTGAATCCTGCTTGGAAGGTAAAATGACCAAGAGGCCGTTCAAGGCCAAGGGGTATAGAGCCAAAGAAGTGTTAGAGTTTGTTCACTCTGATTTGTGTGGTCCTATGTCTGTCCAGGCAAGAGGAGGTTTTGAATATTTTGTCTCTTTCATAGACGATTATTCAAGATATGGATACATTTACCTAATGCGCCGCAAGTCCGAGTGATTTGATAAGTTCAAAGAATACAAGGCTGATGTGGAGAAACGACTAGGTAAAAGTATCAAGACACTACGGTCAGATCGTGGTAGCGAATACCTCTTAGGAGAGTTTAGGAATTACTTATCAGAGGCCGGGATTCAATCCCAACTGTCCGCACCTGGTACACCCCAACAGAATGGTGTGGCAGAACAAAGGAATAGGACTCTTATGGAGATGGTTAGATCGATGATGAGTTATTCAGAATTACCAAATTCGTTTTGGGGATATGCTCTGGAAACAGCAGTGTATGTTCTGAACTTAGTACCTTCTAAATCAGTTTCTTCTACTCCCATAGAATTGTGGAATGGGCGAAAACCCAGTTTAAGACATATTCCGATTTGGGGTAGTTCAGCACATGTGCTGAAACCAGATGCTGATAAGTTAGAATCCCGTACAGAAGTTCGCGTGTTTGTAGGATATCCCAAAGGAACGAAAGGTGGTTTATTTTATAGTCCTAAAGACCAGAAGGTCATTGTTAGCACCAATGCCCAGTTTTTAGAAGAAGACTATATAATGGATCACAAGCCCAGTAGCAAAGTTGTTTTAGAAGAACTTAGAGAGGACACGTCTACTTCAGTACCAACAGTACAAGATGAAGTACCACAAGAGACTGCAACACGTGTCACACATGATACACAACCACAGACAGTGCCTCGTCGTAGTGGGAGGGTTGTAAGGCAGCCTGAAAGATTCATGTTTTTGGGAGAGTCTTCGGACTTGATCCCGGGTAAACATGAACCTGATCCACGAACATATGACGAAGCACTCCAGAATATAGATGCAGCATCTTGGCAAAAGGTAATGAATTCTGAAATAGAGTCTATGTACTCTAATAAGGTCTGGGAGCTTGTAGAACCACCTGATGGTGTAAAAGCCGTTGGATGCAAGTGGATCTACAAAAGGAAAAGAGGGACAGACGGGAAGGTAGAAACCTTCAAAGCTAGGCTTATTGCGAAAGGATACACTCAGAAAGAGGGAATCGATTATGAGGAAACCTTTTCACCGGTAGCCATGCTTAGGTCTATCCGGATACTCTTATCCATTGCTGCTCATATGGATTATGAGATTTGGCAAATGGATGTCAAGACAGCTTTCCTTAATGGAAGTCTTGAAGAGAACATCCATATGAAGCAACCAGAAGGGTTCATTGAAAAAGGCAAAGAGCATCTAGTGTGCAAGCTCAATCGGTCCATTTATGGACTGAAGCAAGCTTCAAGGTCTTGGAACATCCGGTTTAATGAAGTAATCCAGTCGTATGGATTTATTCAGTGTCTGGATGAGTCTTGTGTATACAAGAAGTGTAACGAAAACGTGGTGGTATTTCTTGTACTATACGTAGATGATATTTTGTTAATTGGCAACAATGTCAAGGTATTATCAGACGTAAGGGTATGGTTGTCCAAACAATTTGATATGAAGGACTTAGGAGAGTGTGCACACATTCTTGGGATCAAAGTGATGAGGGATCGCAAGAAAAGAATGTTGTGTCTGTCCCAAGCTTCATATATAGATACAATCCTTGCTTGTTTTAGTATGCAGGATTCCAAGAAAGGTTTCTTACTTTTTAGGCATGGAATAGCTCTATCTAAAGAGATGTCTCTGAAGACATCAAAGGAGATAGCAGACATAAAAGCAGTTCCTTATGCTTCGGCTGTAGGAAGCCTTATGTATGCAATGCTATGTACGAGACCTGATATTTGTTTTGCCGTGGGCATGGTCAGCATATATCAGAGTAACCCTGGACAAGGACATTGGACTGCGGTAAAGCATATATTAAAGTACCTGAGAAGGACTAGAGATTATATGCTAATTTACCAAGCAGATGATTTGCTCCCTGTGGGTTACACGGATTCAGATTTCCAATCAGATAGGGACAATAGTAAGTCTACATCAGGCTATGTGTTTACTTTAGGTGGTGGAGCCATTTCATGGAGGAGTGTTAAGCAGAAATGCGTATCGGACTCAACCATGGAAGCTGAGTATGTAGCAGCCTCTGAGGTAGCTAAAGAAGCAGTATGGCTCAGGAACTTTCTAATGGACTTAGATGTGATTCCTGGTTTGCCCAAAATTATCACAATTTATTGTGATAATAGCGGTGCAGTTGCAAACTCGAAGGAACCACGAGCTCATAAGGCAAGTAAACATATAGAGCGCAAGTACCACCTGATACGAGATATCGTGAAGCGAGGAGAAGTTGTCATCGTCAAGATTGCATCAGCGGATAACCTGGCAGATCCTTTCACTAAGGCCCTTCCAGTGAAAGCTTTTGATCGGCATGTGGAGGGAATGGGAATCAGATGTATGGTAGAAGATATGACAACTTAGTCATTAGTATAAGTGGGAGATTGTTGGAGTGTATACTGAAAGCCTAAGCTTTTGTAAACATTTATGAATCACATTTGGTCAATTTATCTACATTTAGTTGTAGTTGTTCAATTAATTTATACTGTAGATAACATAGTATGTGGTGTCACATGCAGAAGATGATGTTATCAGTACCTTATAAATTATAAACAGTAGCTCACGACCAAAATGGAAAGGAACAAACCATTAGAAGGTCGTAGTGTAATTAGGTATCAATTTATCTTGACTGTATAATTACACTAGTACACTTAGAGTGTATTGAGTAGGACCATTTGAGGTCGTTTCTTTTATACTGATTTTATAAAGAAACAAAGACCTCGGTTATTATGGAAGTGTGTGCTCTTAATCCTGATATAATAACAAGCACATATATTTGATATTTATTTCTTTAATTTATCAATGGGTGAGATTTAATTCGATGAATCAATAAGCCTGATAAGTTGGGAAATGGTATCACTTATAGTGTGTGTTGTTGATTATAGAAGGAAACTGTGTCCTAGAGATACTAGGTTGATAATGTCCTCAAGAGGAGCTCATAAGGATTGTCATGTTAAACCCTGCAGGTGGACTTAGTCCGACATGACGATAAGGTTGAGTGGTACTACTCTTGGACTAAGATATTAATTAAATGAGTTGTCAGTAACTCACTTAATTAGTGGACATTCGATATCTTAAACACAGGGAGACTAACACACTCATAATAAGAAGGAGCCTAAAAATGTAATTTGGGATTGGTGCGGTAGTTCAATAATAGTTCTCTAGTGGAATGAATTATTATTGATAAAATTAAGTTGTGTGTTCGGAGCGAACACGGGATGCTTAATTTTATCGGGAGACCAAAACCAATTCCTCCTCTCGGTCCCTATCATAGTCTCTTATTTATAGAGTTCTATACCCATCTATACCCACCTATACCCACCTTCTATACCCACCAATAGGGGGCCGGCCAAGCTAGCTTGGGAACCAAGCTAGGGCCGGCCTAGGTATAAGATTGGGTGGTCGGCCCTAGCTTGAACCCAAGCTAGTGGGGGCCGACCAAATTAAATTAAAAAAGAAATTTAATTTTAATTTTTATTATGTGGAAGATATAATTTATTAAAGAGAATTAAAATTAAAATATCTATCTTGTAAATGATCTACAAAAGATTAAAGAAAGAGATTAGATCTTTTTCCTTATTTGTAGATTGGTGAGATATTTTATTTTCTTTTTAAAAATTATTCACATGTTGTAAAATTAAAATTATAGAAATTTCCTTTTTATCAACCATGAAGAGATTTTGAAGAGAAATTTTATTTTTTAAAATTTCCAGAAACAAATTAGGAAGTTTTAATTGTTGATTGAAACTTGTCCAATTTGATTTCATTAATGTGGCCGGCCATAAGATTTCAATTTGGGAAATTTTATTTTTCTCAATTAAATCATGTCAAGGAAATTGAGGAAATTTTATTGTAATTAAATTTCCTAATTTGCCTAGGCCAAGGAATATAAAAGAAGGGGTGAGGGTGCCTTCATTGAACAACCTCTATTATTTTCTCTCCCTCTTTTGTTCCTTGGTGTGGCCGGCCATCCTTTCCCTCTCTTCCTCTTGTGGTGGTCGAACCCCTCTCTTTCATTGGAGCTCTTGTGGTGGCCGGATACTACTTGGAGAAGAAGAAGAAGAAGGAGAGGAAGCGAGCATCTCTTGGAGCTTGGTTAGTGTTTTGATTTTCTTCCTTGGTGAAGCTTCTTTCTTTGTGGCCGAACCTAGCTAGGAGGAGAAGAAGGTGGTTGGTGGTTTCTCGTCTCGGAAGATCGTTGCCCACACAACGTCCGAGGTTAAAAGAGGAATACGGTAGAAGATCAAGAGGTCTTTCTAAAAGGTATAACTAGTAATTTTTCTTTCCGCATCATACTAGTTATTTTTGGAAATAATACCAAATACAAGAGGCTTACGATTCTAGAATTTCGAATATGTTTTTTCGATGTTGTGTTCTTTTATTTTTTCTTTTCCTTGTGATTTGATTGTTCTTTTCGGTTAACCTAAAGTTATTTTAGGAAATTAAATATTAGCTTTCTATAAAAGGTTTTGTCTAGTCGGTGGTGGTTGCTCCCATATCCAAGAAGGCCATGTGCCTCGCCACGTCAGTACTGGGAACCGATTATGGAAAGTAATATTTAATGGAATTAATAACTTAAGGTGATTTGGGTCGAACGTGTTAAGTTCCGCAGGAGACCCAAGTCAAAACCTAAAAGAACGAATAGATTAAGTTTTGGATCAAACGTGTTAAGTTCCGCAGGCGATCCAAAATTTAATTTAAAAGAACACATGGTAGCTAGGAAAAGGTTCAGACCTTTGTACAAAATTTTTGTACAGTGGAACCTCTAGGTTTTCCGAGTAGCAACCAACAACATCTATATCTTGGAGTGCTTCGTCATATGTCTGGGGATTAGGTTCATGTTTACCCGGGATCAAGTCTGAAGACTCTCCCAAAAACATGAATCTTTCAGGTTGCCTTACAACCCTCCCAGTACAACGAGGCATAGTCTGTGATTGTGTATCATGTGTGACACGTGTTGCAGTCTCTTGTGGTACTTTATCTTGTACTGTTGGTATTAAAGTAGACGTGTCCTCTATAAGTTCTTCTAGAATAATTTTACTTTTGGGCTTGTGGTCCATTATATAATTTTCTTCTAAAAACTGGGCATTGGTGCTAACAATGACCTTCTGATCTTTAGGACTATAAAATAAATCACCTTTCGTTCCTCTAGGATAACCCACAAACATGTGAACTTCTGTACGAGATTCTAACTTATCAGCATCTGCTTTTAGGACATGTGCTGGACTACCCTAAATCCAAATATGTCTTAGACTGGGCTTTCACCCATCCACAATTCTGTGGGAGTAGAAGGTACTGATTTAGAAGATACTAAGTTCAGAATGTGCGCTGTTGTTTCCAGAGTGTATCCCCAAAACCAATTTAATAACTCTGAATAACTCATCATCGATCTAACCATCTCCATAACAGTCATATTCCTTCGTTCTGCCACACCATTCTGTTGGGGTGTACCAGGTGCAGACAACTGGGATTGAATCCCGGTCTCTGATAAGTAATTCCTAAACTCTCCCAAGAGGTATTCACCATCACGATCAGACCGTAGTGTTTTGATACTTTTACCAAGACGTTTCTCCACATCAGCCTTGTACTATTTGAACTTATCAAAGCACTTAGACTTGCGGCGCATCAAGTAAATGTATCCGTATCTCAAATAATTGTCTATAAAAGACACAAAGTATTCGAAACCACCTCTTGCCTGGATAGAGATAGGACCACATAAATCAGAATGAACCAGTTCTAACACATCTTTGGCTCTATACCCCTTGGCCTTAAAAGGTCTTTTGGTCATTTTACCTTCTAAGAAAAATTCACAGGATGGAAAATTTTCCAACTCTAATGTACCCAAGAGTCCATCGGCTATAAGCCTTTGAATCCTACTTAAGTTAATATGACCAAGCCTTAGATGCGAAAGATATGTTTGGTTCATCTCCGAAGGTTCTTTTCTCTTATTAGAGTTAGAAGATGTGCTATTAATTTCCATTTGTTGCTTTATGGGAGAAATTAGATTTAATGTATATAAATTACCAACCAATGCACCAGAACAGATAATAACTCTATTTCTCTTTATAACTACATTGTTACTGAAAGAAACAGAATATCCATCCAAATACAGTTTCGAAACTGAAATTAAATTCTTTCTAAAACTGGGTACATAAAGACAATTTCTTAAAACCAAACTTCTATTCCTAAAAGGTAAGTAGACGTCTCCCACTGCAACAGCCGCCACCTTAGTAGCATTACCCATGTATATGATTATCTCTCCTTCAAATAGTCGTCGGGTTTCTTGGAACCCCTGCAAAGAATTGCAGACATGTTCAGTGGCTCCCGTATCTACACACCAGGTGCTGGTAGACAACACCGCTAAATATGTTTCAACTACTAGAGCATGAGATATATCTTTATTATTCTGATTCCTATGAGGACAGTCCGCCTTCCAATGTCCTGACTGCTTGCAGATGAAGCACTTGCCCTTCGGCTTCTTCATTCCAGCTTTTTGTCATGTACCCTGAGGTTTATTCACCTTCTTTGCTGAAAAGACCTGTTTCTTCTTCTTCATGCCTTTCGACTTAGAAGTAGAATCATTTTCAGCATAGTGAATCTAAGAACTGTGACAAAATATTCCTTCTGCTGCCTGTAGTTCTGTCAGAAGTTCCGCCAACGTATACTCTCTTTTGTTCATGTTATAGTTCAGGCGGAACTGCTCAAAACTTCTAGGTAGCGTTTGGAGAATTATATCGACCTGGGTTTCCCCATCGATTTTTCCTCCAAGGACTTGTATTTCATTCAGATAAGCCATCATTTTGAGGATATGATCCCTTACGGGTGCTCCCTCAGACATGGTGGCTGACATTAACTTTCTCATTGCCTCTTGCCTAGCAGTCTGACTCTGGTGCTCAAAGAGTTCTTTGAGATTGTTCATTATATCATAAGCAGTTGGTAAATCTTGATGCTGATGTTGCAATACATTTGACATTGAAGCCAAAATGTAGCACCGCACCATCTCATCTGCTTTTACCCATTTCTTATGATACTCAATCTCCTTTGGGGTAGAGTCACCATTAGGTGTATCTGGGCATACCTCTGACAGTACAAACTTATAACTTTCAGTAGTTAAGATAATATCCAGGTTTCTTTTCCAATCTATATAATTGGGACCGGTAAGTTTGTTCTTTTTCAATATAATGGCCAGTGGGTTGAAAGTCATCCTAAGAATTACACAAATAACTTGGGTCAGGACTCTAAATTTAGAATAATATTGATTCTTCAAACAATATTATTTTAAATTAACCAACACCTCAAAACACCGTGAATTTTGTATGCCACGATAGTGTGGACGTATACAAAATCAAACATGTGTAAGAGGAGATTTTACCCATTAATTTTATTCTTGTCAACCTAACTTTTTGACAAATAAAATTAATAGTTGGTTTCCTTCGGTCACACAAATAATAGCAGTGACTCCGATGGGGAGGATACTATTAGACGTGCCTAAGTGTATACCATTACTTGACACTAAGTCCATTAATAAGATTGTGCCCCTTCCGATGGGGAAGATCACATGCTCTTAATTAATTTCCTATAGTCATCCTAAATGAAAGTTTGATCTAGTGATCCGCAAACAAACTCATCCGATATGGAGGAAGGCACTCAGAGCCAACGCGCAAATTTGTTTGCATCACTTACAAACCAGTAATGCAGACCATGGAATTTATTAAAATAAATCCCTCTCCCACTTAGTTATTTAAAGTGAGGAATTTTAAACTATCCTAGCATACATCACATGCATACACACACATTACAGTAAATAAAAGCAATAAATAAGGAAATTTATTTTCCAACTATTATGGCCTTTTTCCATCACTATCCTCCATGTGCTCCAACCCTAACTGCTACCATCTTTAGCCACCGCCATCGGGTCTAGTCGTCGCATCTATCTTTCTTCTTATTTCGCTGCGCTTCTGGTGCTCCAAAAGTACCACGCCTCGCAAGTATCCGATCCGCGACAAAAATAGAATTTTTACATATATCGATCCTATATTCCACGAAGGAATGTACATGTAATCTAGATCGAAAATAAAATTTTAAAATAATACAGCTCTTGCTGTATTTGATACATACAATCATGCACACAAAATATTGCCCTTGACATGTCCAAGGGTCCAATGACACACAATATCTAAATGTCATAATAGTTGGAGCCTGCAACCACAAAGTTAGCACATCCTACTATTATCCTCCCTAAATTATGTATGATATGTGCATAATTAATTTGAAAACCAAAACACACAGAGGCAAACCCTAGCTCTGATACTAATTGTTGGTTAGTCCTAGGAAAATCGTACCGGGTCCACTATACAAAAATTTTATACAAGTGTCGAACCTTTCCTTAAATAACCTATTGTGTTCTTTAGAAGTTAAATTAGGAATCACAGACGAAACTTAATATCATTGATTCTAAATTTAACTTATCTGTTCTTAATGGTTTAGACTTGGATCGCAAGCGGAACTTAACACTATTGATCCAAATCCACCTACGTTATAAATTCAATTAAATATTACTTTCCAAAATTAGCTTCCAGGACTGCATGGCAAGGCACATGACCTTCTTGGGTATGGGAGGATCCACCACCGCCTAGACAAAGCCTTTTAAGGAAAGCTAATATTTAATTTCCTTATGTAACTCTAGGTTTAACCAAAAAGAACAATCGAATCACAAATTCAAAAAACAAAGAAAAACACAAACATGAATTACTAATTTGAAAAACTAGATCTAATGCCTCTTGTGTTTGGAATTCATACAAAGAAAAATAACTAGCATGATGCGGAAAACAATTGCTAATTATACATTTTCTTTGCAAGCTAATGACCTCAAGATCTTCTGCTGTATTCCTTGCCTCGCCTTGGACGTCGTGTGGGCGACGATCCTCCAAGATGAACACCACCCAAAGCCTTCTTCTCCTTCTTCTAATTTTCGGCCACCACCACCACAAAAGAAAAGAGAGCCGACCACACCAAGAGAACCACCAAGCAAGAGAATAAGAGTTGTGTCTCATGAGGCCTCCTCACCCCTTTTTTTATATTACTTGCCCAAGGCAAATAAGGGAAGAATTTTTACAAAAATTAAAATATTCCTCTTGTTTTTCCTTTTTATTTTTCTTTTTCTTTCCTCTTGATTGAATCAATCACCAAATCATTGGATGATGATTTTATTTTTATTTTTATTTGGCCGGCCCCTTGCTTGGGCAGCAAGCAAGGGTGGCCGACCCCCTTCAAGAGGAAAGAAATATTTTTTTTATAAAATTTTACAAGAAGAAATCCTCTTATAAAATTTTACAAGCTCTTTTTCCTAAAGTGAATGTTAAAAAGGAAAATTTTAAAAATTAAAACCATGTTTTAAAATTTAAAACTTCTTTTCAAAAATTTCCTTTTTTAACATGAATAGAAAATTTTAATTTTTAAAACTTCTCTTCCTTTTTTCTAAAACCATGAAGATGGTTAAAAAAGAAAAGTTTTAAAATTAAAATCTCTCTTTTAAAACTTATAGTTTTCTACAAAGAGAAGATTTTAAAAATTCAAAATACCCCTCCTATTTGAATTTATTTTGGCCGGCCCCCTCTTGCTTGGACACCAAGCAAGGGGCCGACCCCTTAAGAGGAGATGATGGCCGGCTCTTGCTTGGTCACCAAGCATTGGGCCGTCCCCTTTCTTGGACACCAAGATGGACTTTTATCTGGATGGACTTGAGGCTTTAATGAGGCTACGACAGGAACCTAGAGGAGAAATTAGTTTTGGCCTTCCGATGAGCTTGAGTATCTCGTGTTCGCATCAAACACACAACTCAAGTTCATCGATAATAACTCATTCCACTAGAGAGTTATTATCGCACTACCGCACAAATCTCAAATTACATTATGGGCTCCTTCTTATCATGAGTGTGTTAGTCTCCCTGTGTTTAAGATAACGAATGTCCACTAATTAAGTAAGTTACTGACAACTCACTTAATTAATATCTAGCTCCAAGAGTAGTACTACTCAACTTCATTGTCATGTCGGACTAAGTCCACCTGTAGGGTTTAACATGACAATCCTTATGAGCTCCTCTTGGGAACATTCTCAACTAAATAACTAGGACACAGATTCCTTCTATAATCAACAACACACACTATAAGTAATATCATTTCCCAACTTATCGAGCATATTGATTTATCGAGCTAAACCTCACCCTTTGATAAGTCAAATAAATAAATATTAAATATATGTACTTGTTATTATATTAGGATTAAGAGCACACACTTCCATAATAACTAAGGTATAGTTCTTTTATAAAGTCAGTACAAAAAGAATCTACCTAAAATGGTCCTACTCAATACACTTAGAGTGTACTAGTGTAATTTATTAGTCAAGATAAACTAATACCTAATTACACTACGACTATACCAATGGTTTGTTCCTTTCCATCTTAGTCGTGAGCAACTGTTTATAATTTATAAAGAGCTGATGATATGATCTTCTGTGTGTGACACCACACACCATGTTATCTATTTTATAAATTAATTGAACAACTATATTTAACAAATAAATATAGACATTTGACCAATGTGATTCTTTTATTTCAAAAATAAATGTTTACAAAAGCTAGGCTTTTAGTATACACTCTAACAACTCTCACTGTGAGTTAGGGTCTGCTTCATGGTCTCCCAAGAATCTGGAAGTGAATGAATAACTGCTTGAACCTGTTGTTCATCAATCAACTCATGACCAGTAGTTTTAAGCTCCCGAATCATGTTTGACATCTCCCTGAGGTGTTGAACCATTGATACATTCGGATGCTTTTTGTAGCTGTCAAACTTGATTGTCTGCAGGCGAAGCTTGCTCAGATTTACTTCACTATATTTTTCTTTAAGGGCTACCCAGATTGCATAAGATGGAAGGTACGACTCATACTTAAAAAGCTAGGTCGTCTACCATTGAACTAATCAATATGCCCTTTGCAGTGGAGTCCTTTTTCTTCCATGCCTTATAGGCATCAAGATCTTATCTGTGTTGTGTAGTGGGACCATCTACAGGTATTTCCATAACCTGATTTACAGCCTCTAGAACTTCTTGTTCCTCAAGTACATATTGTATCTTGAGGTGTCAGATCTTATAGTTATCCCCATTAAGTTTTTCACCTTTGTTGAGTTCAGCTATTATTTTTTTGGTTGCCATAATCTATCATAAATAAACACATTATTTAGTATTCAGTGTAAATCATATGCATGCAATTTATGATTGACTCAATATTACTTTGAGTTGGTTTATAAAATCAAGTGATAACTATGTTTTCACTCATCATTCATATGACCAATCAAATTAATATTAATCAATTCTATTACATACATCCCAACAAATGAACTGATCATTTTTAATATCATGAATTCTTTAATTAAATGAACTAATCATTTAATATATCATGATTTCTTTAATTAAATGAACTAATAATTTAATACATCATGAACTAATCATGCATCATGTCAAGTAAACAGCATAAATAAATGAACATATCATTAACATAAAATTATGTTGCATAATGTTAACATATAACTAACTGACATGAATGAAATGGACTAACATTGTTCATACATAATGAAAATAACATAACCATAGAAAACTAGATAGGCAACTACCACTCCCACTAGGACAGACACTAGTCAGTGGCCAAAATAATCCCTCTCAGCCTGGACTCATTTGGGGTAATCTCAGGCAGGACAGCTTCAAGATTCTCTATAGGATCCTCCACACACTCTCCCAGATCCTCTTCAGATTCATCTGGATCCTCCTCTGGATCTTCGGAATCTTCTGAATCCTCTTCAAATTCTTCTGGATCCTCCTCTGGATCTACAGGATCTTCTGAATCCTCCTTAGATTCATCTGGATCCTCCTCTGGATCTTCAGGACCCCAATAGAGATGAAGTAACTGTCTGAACATCTCTGAATACGAGATGTGCCCATCATAATCATCCCAAAGTTGGAATGCTATCTGCCTAAGATTTTGCGGTAGTGAATAGACTAGAGCCCATCTCCTGTGTGTGTCTTGGACTGAAAGCTCTTCTTGGACTGCCCATCTCCAACTGAAGGGGCATAATCCTATTTAATGGACTAAGTATCATGTAATGGTATACACTTAGACACATTCAATAGTATCCTCCCCAACGGAGTCACTGCTATTGTTTTGCGGGACCAAAGCAATACCAACTATTAATTTGTCATAAAGTTAGGTAAAACCCTCCTCTTACAAATGTTTGAATTTGTATACGTCTACACTAAGGGCGTGTTTGGTTCGGGGTTATCGTGGATAACCTTGGTTATCTGTCTATGGTTATTTACGATAACCATGTTTGGTTCGAGGTTTTTTTGGATTCCTAAGTTTTCCTCGATTCCGAAACGTCAGCACACGTCATCAATTGGGGCATCCAACCCGGAATAGAAATACCTTTGGCTGCCTTGGTTTTTCTTGATTCCTGAGGTTATGAAATTTTTTGTCCGAAATTATCCTTCGATACGACCAGAGCACGAAGGTGGCGGTAGTAGGCTGCAGTAAAAGGCGTCGGGCGGCGTGGGCAGCGGTCGGCTTCGTCGGAGGTGGCAGCAGATTGCAGATCGGCAGGAGGTCAGCGGTGGGCGGCAGGCAACGAGAGACGGGCAGGCGGTGGGCAGCGTAGGCGGTCGGCTGCAGCAATAGGCGTCGGGGTGCGATCGGTGGGCAGCGGTCGGCGTCGTCGGACGTGGCAACAGATCGTTGGATGGCGGCGCGACAGGCAAAGGGAGACGGGCGGGCGGTGGCCAGTGAAGGTGGCTTGTGGGCAACGAAGCGGCTTGTGGCGGTGGGAAAAGGTCGGCGGGAGGCAAGCAGTGGGCGGTAGGCAAGGGGAGATGGGCGGGCGGTGGGCAACGCGAGGCGAAGGCGGCTTGCGGCGGTGGGCAACGCGAGGCGAGGAAGAAGAACAACTTTACTTTTATCTACAACCTTTTTTTTACTTTGCTATTTTAAGTTAAATGTTACTATTTTAATTAAAACTTTATTAAATGAAAACAAATTGTAAGTAAAACTTCATTATTAACTTTAATAAATTATTTAAATAGATTATAAAATAAAAAATAAAATATTATCTAATTTTTTTTATTTAAATTATTGAATATTAGTATTATTAATTTAATTTATTTTAAAAAATAATCAAATATTAAATTGATTTAGTTATAAAATATCTTTGATGGAACACAGGATAATACCGTAAATATAAAATTAGGTTATGCATTAGAACCTCCAAACAAACAAGTTTGTGTTACATTACTTGGAATTAAACCAAACGACATTAGGTTATGTTATATTCCCTATAACCTTGGTTATATGATTACCTGGTAATCTTATAACCAAGGTTATAGATGATGACTTGAACCAAACGCGCCCTAACGTGGTATACAAAATTCACGGTGTTTGAGAAAATTTTATTTGTCATAAAGTTAGGTTGACAATATAAAAAGGGTAATACCTCCTCTTACAAACAATTGAATTTGTATACGTCCACACTAACGTGGCATACAAAATTCATGGTGTTTGAGGAAATTCAAGGTTGACAAGATAATTAATGGGTAAGACCCTCCTCTTACGAATGTTGAATTTGTATACGTCCACACTAACGTGACATGCATAATTCCCAGTGTTTGAGGTGTTGGTGAATTTAAATTATATTATTTGAGGAATCAATGTTATTTTAAATTCAAAGTTTTGACCAAATATTTGATCAAAGACAGACCAACTATTAATTTTATTCGTCATAAAGTAAGGTTGACGAGATAATAAAATTAATGTATAAAATCTCCTCTTTGATTTTGTATACGTCCACACTATCGTGACATACAAAATTCATGGGAAATTTTAAGGAGTTGGTCTTGACCAAATATTTTTGTGATTCTTAGGTTTTCAAATGTTAGTTAATCCCCTAGTTGTTATACTATAGAAAAGACTTAGTAGTCCCAATTATAATGATTGGAAATAGGACTTGGACATTAAGGTAGACTGTCTTCTTAGAACTAAGAACAATATAGGTGTATTTAATTCATTAGTTGAAACATATTTAGTGGTGTTATCTACCAGAACCTGAAGTGTAGATACAGATGCCATTAATTATGTTTCCAATTCATTGCAGGGTTCCAGGAAACCTGACAACTATATGAAAAGAAAAACACCGCCTATATGAGCACTACTGTAAAAGTAGCAACTGTTACAATGGGAGATGTTTATCCTCTGATAGGAATATAATATGGATTTTTAGAAATTATCTTTACGTACTAAGTTTAGAATGAACCTAATTACGGTTTCTAAACTATTAAAGAATAGACATTCTGTCTATTTTGATAACAAACTTGTTATCAAGAAAAATAGGAAAGATATCTGTTCTGGTACATTGGTTGACAATTTATAAATCCAATAACTCCCACAATGCAATAAATGGAAATTAGTAACACATCTTCTAACTTTAATAAGAGAAAGGAACCTTCAGAAATGAACCAATCACATCTTTGGCAGTCTAAGGTTAGGTTATATTAACTTGAGTAGGATTCAAAGGATAATAACCAATGAACTCTTGGGTTCATTGGTAGTGGAAATCTTTCCAACCCGCGAGTCTTACTTGGAAGGAAAAATAACCAAGAAGCTTTTAAGTATAAGGGGTATAGAGCTAAAGATGTGTTAGAATTGGTTCATTCTGATTTGTGTAGACCTTTGACTATCCAGGCAAGAGGCTGTTTTCGAATATTTTGTCTCTTTTATAGACGACTATTCAAAATAAGGATACATTTACTTGATGCATCACAAGTCTAAGTGCTTTGATTAGTTCAGAGAATACTAGGCTGATGTGGAGTAATGTCAAAGTAAAAGTATCAAGACACTACGGTGAAATCGTAGTAATAAATACCTCTTAGGAGAGTTTAGGAGTCACTTATCAGAAGTCAGGGATTCAATCCCAACTAACTGCACCTGGTACACCCCAACAGAATGGTGTAGTAGAAAGAATGTATAATGCTCTTATGGAATAATTAGATCGATGATGAGTTATTCAGAAAATTACCAAATTCATTTTAAGGATATACACTAGAAACAGAAGTGAACATAGTACCTTCTAAGTTAGAACTCTCTACTTCCATGAATTGCAGAATGGGCGTAAGCCTAGTCTGAAGCATATTCGGATTTGGGTGGTCTAGCACATGAGAGACACTGATAAGTTGGACATGAGTTCACTTGTTTGTGAGTTATCCTAGAAAAACGAAAAGAGGTTTATAGTCCTTAAAATCGGAAGGTCATTGTTGGCACCAATGCCCGATTTTAGAAAAGGACTATACTATGAACCACAAGCCCATGAGTAAAAATTGTTCTTAAGGAAATTAAAGGACACGTCTAACCTAGTACCAACTGTACAAGATGAAATATCACAAGAAACTGCAACACGTATCACAAATGATACACAATTGTAGAAAGTACCTCGTCGTAGTGGGAGGGTTGTTAGGCAACCTAAAAGATTCATGTTTTGGGAGAGTCTTTAGAGTCGATCTCTGGTGGATATGAACCTGATCCCCGGACATATGACGAAGCACTCCAAGATAAAGATGCAACATCTTTGAAAAGAGCAATAAATAAAAAATTAGAATATATGTATTCTAATAGAATCAGGGAGCTTATAAAATCACCAAATGGTGTAAAAGCCATTGGGTGAAAATTAGTCTACAATAGGAAAAGAGGGATAGACAGGAAGGTAGAAACTTTCAAAGCAAGGCTTGTTGAAAAAGGAAACTTTTCCACCGGTAGCCATGCTCAAGTCTATTCGGATTCTTTTATCTATTACTTCTCATATGGACTATGAGATTTAGCAAGTGGATGTCAAGACAGCTTTCCTTAATGGAAGTCTTGAAGAAAACATCCATATATAGCAACCAGAAGGGTTCATTGCAAAGAGCAAAGAGCATCTTGTGTGTAAGCTCAATCAGTCTATGGACTGAAGTAAAACTTCAAGGTCTTAGAATATCCGGTTTAATAAAGTAGTCAAGACCTATGAATTTATTTAATAACCGAATGAGTCTTGTGTATACAAAGAGTGTGATGGAAATGTGGTGGTATTTCTAATATTATACGTAGATAACATTTTTGGTAGTTGGAAACAATATCAAAGTGTTGTCAGAAGTAAGGGTATGGTTGTCCAAACAATTCAATATGAAGGACTTTGGAGAATGCATATATTCTTGGGATCAAAGGGATCACAAGAAAAGAATATATTTTACTTATCCCAAGCTTCATATATCGAAACAATCCTTGCTTGTTTTAAGCATGCAAAACTCCAAGAAAGGTTTCTTACCTTTTCAGCATGGAGTAGCTTTATCTAAAGAGATGTCTCCGAAGATATCAAATGAGATAGAGGAAATGAAGGCAATTCCTTATGCTTCGGCTGTCGGAAGCCTAAAGTATGTTATGCACGAGATTAGAAATCTGTTTTGCCAAGGGCATAGTTAGCAGATATCAAAGTAACCCTGGACAAGGACATTGGACTACGATAAAGCATATATAAAAGTACCTTAGAGGCACTAGAGATTATATGCTAACTTACAAGGAAGATAATTTGCTCCCTGTGGGTTACACGGATTTTGACCTCTAATTAGATAGGGATAATAGTAAGTCGACCTCAGGGTTTTGTGTTTACTTTAGGAGGTAAAGCCATAACTATGGAGGAGTGTTAAGAATAGGTGCTTTTCAGACTCCACTATGGAAATTGAGTATGTGGCAGCCTTAGAGGCAGCCATAGAAGCTGAGTGACTCAGTAACCTCAAGATGGACTTAGATATGATTTTTGGTTTGTCCAAAGATTATTACAATTTATTGTAATAATAGCGGTGCAGTAGTAAACTCGAAGAAACCATGAGCCTATAAGGAAAGTAAACACAATAGAGCGCAAGTACCACCCAATACGAGAAATTGTATAAACGAGGAGAAGTTGTTGCCGCCTAGATTGCATCAGGTGATAACCTATAGATCCTTTCACTAACGTCCTTAAGGCAAGAGCTTTTGATGGGCATGTTGAAGGGTTGGGAATCAGATGTATGGTAGCATTTATGGCAGCATAGCCTTTTAATATAAGTGGGAGATTGTTAGAGTGTATACTAAAAGCCTAGCTTTTGTATAAACATTTATTTAGAAATAAAGAATCACAATAGTCAAATATCTACATTTATTTGTTAAATGTAATTTGTTCAATTAATTTATATAGTAGACAACATGGTGTGTGGTGTCACATACAGAAGATCATATTGTCGGTACTTTATAAATTATAAACAGTTGCTCGCGACTAAAATGGAAAGGAACAAACCATTGAAGTAGTCGTAGTGTAATTAAGTATTAGTTTATCTTAACTAATAAATTACACTGATACACTTCAAGTGTATTGAGTAGGATCATTTTAGGTAAGTTCTTTTTGTACTGACTTTATAAAAGAACTAGACCTTAGTTATTATGGAAGTGTGTGCTCTTAATCCTAATATATAACAAACACATATATTTAGTATTTATTTCTTTGACTTATCAATGGGTGAGATTTAGCTCGATAAATCAATAAGCCCGATAAGTTGGGAAATTATATTACTTATAGTGTGTGTTGTTGATTATAGAAGGAAACTGTCCTAGTAATATAGGTTGAGAATGACCCTAAGAGGAGCTCATAAGGATTGTCATGTTAAACCCTGCAGGTGGACTTAGTTCGACATGACGATAAGGTTGAGTGGTACTACTCTTGGACTAAGATATTAATTAAGTGAGTTGTCAGTAACTCATTTAATTAGTGGACATTCATTATCATAAACACAGGGAGACTAACACACTCATAATAAGAAGGAGCCCTAAATGTAATTTGGGATTGGTGCGGTAGTTCAATAATAATTCTTTAGTGGGATGAATTATTATTGATGAAGTTAAGTTGTGTGTTCGGGGCGAACACGAGAAACTTAATTTCATCAGGAGACCAAAATCAATTCCTCCTCTCGGTCCCTATAGTAGCCTCTTGTATATAGAGATTAATACCCACCACATATCCACCTTCTTACCCACTCTTTGGTGGCCGACCAAGCTAGCTTGGAACCCAAGCTAGGGCCGGCCAAGACCCAAAGGTTGAGCCAAGTTGGTGGCCGGCCAATGCTTGGAGTCCAAGCATGATGTGGCCAGCCACATCATATTAAAAAGGATTTTATTTATAAATTTTTTCTTATGTGGATTCAATGGTTTTAAAAGAGAGTTTAAAATTTAAATCTTTTCTCTCTACAAAGGATTAAGAAAAGATTTGAAATCTTTCCTTATTTGTAGATTAAAAGGTGGATTTTAATTTAAAAAAACTTTTCCTTTTTAACCATGTTCATGATTTAAAAGAGAGTTTAAAAATTAAATATTTCTTTTATAAAAGCTTCTACAAAAGATTAAGAAAAGATTTGATATCTTTCCTTATTTGTAGAATGAAAGAGATTTTAATTTTTAGAGATAACTTTCTTTTTATCCACATGTTTAAAAGAAAGATTTTAATTTATAAAATTTCCTTTTTACAAACCACCATGAAGGAAAAAATTATTGGAGAAATTTTTATAAATTTTCGGAGACAAATTAGGAAGTTTTAATTAATTAAAACTCTCCTTGTTTATAGCTTTAATGTGGCCGACCATGTTGTTGGTTGCTACTCGGAAAACCTAGAGGTTCCACTGTACAAAAATTTTGTACAAAGGTCTGAACTTTTTCCTAGCTACCATGTGTTCTTTTAAATTAAATTTTGGATCGCCTGCGGAACTTAACACGTTTGATCCAAAACTTAATCTATTCGTTCTTTTAGGTTTTGACTTGGGTCTCCTGCGGAACTTAACACGTTCGACCCAAATCACCTTAAGTTATTAATTCCATTAAATATTAATTTCCATAATTGGTTCCCAGTACTGACGTGGCAAGGCACATGGCCTTCTTGGATATGGGAGCAACCACCACCGACTAGACAAAACCTTTTATGAAAAGCTAATATTTAATTTCCTAAAATAACTTTAGGTTAACCGAAAAGAACAATCAAATCACAAGGGAAAGAAAAACAAAAGAACACTATATCGAAAACAAATTCGAAACTCTAGAATCGTATGCCTCTTGTATTTAGTATTATTTCTAAAAATAACTAGTATGATGCGGAAACAAAAATTACTAGTTATACCTTTTAGAAAGACCTCTTGATCTTCTACCGTATTCCTCTTCTAACCTCGGACGTTGTGTGGGCAACGATCTTCCGAGATGAGAACCACCAAGCACCTTCTTCTTCCTTACAAGTTTCGTCCATCAAAACTTCTCCTAGGATGAAGAGGTTCGGCCACCACCACCATGCTCCAAGGGATGCTAGAAAAGATGCTTCTCCTTCTTCTCCTTCTTTGATCCGGCCACCAAAGCTATCTCCACCATGAGAAGGTTTCGGCCACACAAAGGAGAGGAGAGGAAAGAAAGGGCTGGCCACACCCAAGGAGAAAAGAGAGGAAAAATAGAATAGAGTCGTTAGCCTTGAAGCCTCCTCTACCCCCTCTTTTATAATCCTTGGTCTTGGCAAATAAGGAAAATTTAATAAAACCTTAATTCTTTTGCCATTGAAAAGGAAAATTTATTTAATTAAAATAATTTTCTCTTTTCAAATTATAATGGCCGGCCACTCTTCTCCCCAAAACAAGGAGAGTTTTAATTAAAACAAAAATTAAAACTTCCTAATTTGTTTCTAGAAATTTATAAAAATTTCTCCAATAATTTTAATCCCTTCATGATTGGTTAATAAAAAGAAATTTTATAAATTAAAATCTTTCTTTTAAACATGTGGATAATTTCTAAAAAGGAAAGTTATCTCTAAAAATTAAAATCTCCTTTCAATCTACAAATAAGAAAAGATATTAAATCTTTTCTTAATCTTTTGTAGAAACTAATAAAAGAGAAATTTTAATTTTTAAACTTTCTTTTAAATCATGAATATAATTAAAAGGAAAGTTTTTACCAAAATTAAAATCAACCTTTTAATCTACAAATAAGGAAAGAGATTTTAACTCTTCTCTTAATCTTTTGTAGAATCTTATAAAAGGAAGGATTTAAATTTTTAAACTCTCTTTTTAAATTACATTATCCACATAAGAAAATTCCTAAATTTATTTTAATAGGGACGACCACATGAACCCATGAATATACCCATGGCCGGCCCTAGCTTGGTCTCCAAGCTAGCTTGGCGACCCTATAGGATGTGTAAGAAGGTGGGTATAGGTGGGTATAGTACTCTATAATTAAGAGGCTACGATAGGGACCGAGAGGAGGAATTGGTTTTGGTCTCCCGATAAAATTAAGCATCCCGTGTTCGCCCCGAACACACAACTTAATTTTATCAATAATAATTCATTCCACTAGAGAACTATTATTGAACTACCGCACCAATCCCAAATTACATTTTGGGCTCCTTCTTATTATGAGTGTGTTAGTCTCCCTGTGTTTAAGATAACAAATGTCCACTAATTAAGTAAGTTACTGACAACTCACTTAATTAATATCTAGCTCCAAGAGTAGTACCACTCAACTTCATCGTCATGTCGGACTAAGTCCACCTGCAGGGTTTAACATGACAATCCTTATGAGCTCCTCTTGGGGACATTCTCAACCTAGATTACTAGGACACAGTTTTCTTCTATAATCAACAACACACACTATAAGTGATATCATTTCCCAACTTATCGAGCTTATTGATTCATCGAACTAAATCTCACCCATTGATAAATTAAAGAAATAAATATCAAATATATGTGCTTGTTATTATATTAGGATTAAGAGCACACACTTCCATAATAACCGAGGTCTTTGTTTCTTTATAAAGTCAGTATAAAAGAAACGACCTCAAATGGTCCTACTCAATACACTCTAAGTGTACTAGTGTAATTATATAGTTAAGATAAACTAACACCTAATTACACTACGACCTTCCAATGGTTTGTTCCTTTCCATCATGGTCGTGAGCCACTGTTTATAATTTATAAGGAACCGATAACATGATCTTCTGTGTGTGACACCACACACCATGTTATCTACAATATAAATTAATTGAGCAACTACATTTATCATAAATGTAGACATTTGACCAATGTGATTCTTATTTCTAGATAAATGTTCATACCAAAAGCTAGGCTTTTAGTATACACTCTAACACATGTAATGTGAGAAGAGAAAATTATTTTTAATTAAATAAATTTTCCTTTTCATGGCAAAAGAATTAAGGAAGTTTTTTTTATTTAAATTTCCTTATTTGCCAAGACCAAGGATTATAAAAGAGGGGTAGAGGTGCCTTCATGGCTAACAACTCTTATTCTTTTGTTTGGTGATCTCTTGGTGGCCGGCCCCTCTCTCCCTTCTCTTTTCCCTTTTGCTCTCTTCTCCTTGGTGGTGGTGGTGGTCGGATTTTAGAAGAAGAGGAGGAAGATTTTGGATGGTGTTCATCTTGGAGGATCGTCGCCCACACGACGTCCAAGGCGAGGCGAGGAATACGACAGAAGATCTTGAGGTCATTAGCTTACAAAGAGAAGGTATAACTAGTATTTTTCTTCTGCATCATACTAGTTATTTTTCTTTGTATGAATTCTAAATACAAGAGGCAATTAGATCTAGTTTATCGAATTTATTTTTCGAGTTTGTGTTTTCTTCTTTTTTCGAATTTGTGATTCTATTGTTCTTTTTGGTTAACCTAGAGTTATTTAAGGAAATTAAATATTAGCTTTCCTTAAAAGGCTTTGACTAGGCGGTGGTGGTTGCTCCCATATCCAAGAAGGTCATGTGTCTCGCCATGCAGACCTAGAAGCCAATTTTGGAAATTAATATTTAATGGAATTAATAACTTAGGTAGATTTGAATCAATAGTGTTAAGTTCCGCTTGCGATTCAAATCTAAACCATTAAGAACAGATAAGTTAAATTTGGAATCAATGATGTTAAGTTTCGTCTGCGATTCCTAATTTAACTTCTAAAGAACACAATAGGTTATTTAAGGAAAGGTTCGACACTTGTACAAAAATTTTTGTACAGTGGAACCGGTACGTTTTCCTAAGACTAACCAACAAAACCAACTAATGATTTATACCTGAATCGGGTCTAAATAGACCAAAATTACTCTAGACCATTTATTATAAATGACAAATTAATTGAATACATTTCCAATTAATTACCACATGCATACAAATTAAACATAATGCTACAGTAGGCATACATTAGCATGGAACAGTAGGCATGCATTAGGAAATTTCGATGGTGCACATTTTTTTTATATGCATTAATTCCTCTTAAACAACAAAACTTAACCATCCTAAGGAAAAAACGTTATCTTTTTTTATTAATTTATTTGATTTATAAATATCAAACTTTTCCTCAAAGATACTGTGCTTTGTGTTCACGTTATCTTCGTCGTGTGCTACCCACGTTCGCACGCCGCACACGCCACGCATGCCACGCAACCGTGACGGACACGGTCGCCGACCACGAAGGCCACTGACTCATCGTCGACCAGCTAGAATACCTTCGCCGACCTTTGCCGGCTCCAACGAAAATCACGAAACCGTCGTGATTTTCTATCCTGGCAACAACAGCACTAACATTGGCAAAATGACTCGATCGCCAAATCGCAACCTAGTTGCAAGTCTCCCTGTGACCTTATTGTCGGTAACAACCAGAGACAAACTGCGTTTCACATCCCTCTTTCGAGATGGTGACTCTTACTAGCGACCCTGTCGCCGGTGAGCGACGTTGTATGCTACGACACATTAGTCGTGCAAAATAGTGACGACGCGAGAAAACATCCGAACAACGATTTCAAAATTCATCTTAAGAATTTAGAAATAATTTGTGCTCTGATACCATTGTAGATAATTCTAAATGCATGAAAGATGAATAAAATTAAAGCTGTAAAAACTTACAACGATCTCCCACAGATCCGCAATCGGCAATGGTGAAACTCGCTGTCGAAAGAGCAATCACAAGATCGGAAAGCCCTCCGCAATTCCACAAATCAAATCCCACCACCTTGGATATTCTACTCTCTACGTTTTGCTCACAACACGCACTTGCACGCTTTTGCACACGCCTTGCTTCTCCCGAATGATCCTTGGACGCACCCTCTTTATATAGGGAAATAGACCAGTGACATAATGGACTTTTCCATTATGAGTAGTGGGGAGCGTGAGCCATGTTCCCACATCCCCACTCTCCCCATTTCCAACACAAACTTATCAACTCCTTCAAAATATTCATTAGTTATAAATCCATTTACTAGCCTATTGTACATTCAAACCTTATTCATATACATTGTAACATAATGATAAATAAATTTGTAACATTATTAATTGGGTAAAATTAAACATGCATATAGTTAAAACTTAAACTTAATGAAGTCATTAAAACCTAATATTATCAATAAGTAATCATTCATCATATACCTAAAGTTAGTGCCCAAAGAAGGTTGTCTTCAAAATGTTTAAAAACACATTAAATAGAGAAGCCTGAACAAAAATATTATGAAGTCAACAATCAAATAGAGGGGTGCACAAACAACAAATAATATTTTTGATAGTTTTTACAACAGAAAAATAGAGGTTTGCACTCACGCATGACCACTCGACCGCCTGAACAGGGCTACAATGTTGGCTGCCCATGGCTACATGGCTACCTTGCTAGGGCTAAGGTCACGGATGGACTCGCGACTTCAATGCGAGGTCGGGGCATAGTTGGCCAATGCTGAGAGGCTGGAGTCAAACTTGAAATCGAACTCACAACCTCGATGTGAGGCCAGGGTTGAGCTCGTAGCTGACCAAGGCTGAAAGGTTGGGTTCAAGTCTATGACCATCCTTGTGACCTCAATGCAAAGCCGGGGCTAAGCTCGCAGTTAGCCAAGCCTAAGAGGTCGAGGTCGGCCAGCCTTGCGAGCATAACGTGAGGCCACGGCTGACCTCCCGACCTTGGTGACAGCATGCGATCGCCACTAAAGATGGGAGGGGAGAGGCAAGAGGATTACCCATGTGTTAGAGAGGAGATCCGTACCAGAGAGGAGAGAGTGAGATTGGAGAGGAAAAAATCATTACACCTTAATATGATTCTTAATCAAATATAGAATTAAATTTACATCACTAAATTAGCGACAAAAATTAATTATCCGTCACTCATTAAATAGATTAAATATGATTTTCGATTAATAATGACTGATATTGCGATGGAAATATAATTTTGTCACTATTTAAGAGTTTTCTTGTAGTGATTATTGGTTTGTAATGTTTCACAAACATTGATATTATGAACATATCTATGGGGAGAAACTCTCTCTCTCACGCGCGCCCGTGTAGAGGGTGTAAATCCAAGGCTCAGATTGCACTAAACCAAAGGTGACTTATGTACAAGTATAACCTACACGCGTCGAATGTCAGATCGGTTAGAGCAAAATTTACTCAAGTGAATGAACATGTGTTTTAATTGCTTAAGTGTGTAATAGACACATTAATCGATGATTGATGAGAAAATTCGTCGCCGACAAATGTTTCGAGAGCAACGAGTAATGGCAATAAATAGTCATTAAATCTTCCCATGAGTCTAAACTCCTATATAAGGAGGTTGCTGTTGGTGTAGGGAACACTAGATAATAGCAATTAAGTTCTAGGATTTCGATGTTTGACAATATAACTAGGTATGGTCAAATTGACCAAGGGTTGATCCAAACATGACTTGATATTTGAAAGTGAGTAAATGTGAGGACCCGTGTGACCTGCAAGAGGGGTTGAATTGTCCTGAAAAATAAAATCAAACCTTTCTCGATCTTATAGCTTGATTAAGATAATCACTTTATTAAAATAAACTAAAATGCATAAATTAAAAGATGATACCGATTTTTATTTGGTTACAATCGGGGAGGTTGTTAATCCAAGACATTGAAAGCACTAATCAAATTCTCCTTTTGTCATAGGCGGGGAAGCCTCTTGCAAGCATTGGAAGCACACAATTAAAGTAGTAGAATAGAAAATGAACTTGTGTACAAGTGATTATCTGAACTACTGAGACCAGACCTGTATTTATAGCCTACTGGTCAAATATGACCATTTACTAGCGTGGCAGCTTTGGGCGCCTAGGTGTGGATAAAATTTTATTCATGTTACAACGGCTAGCAAAGACTGCTCTGGATAAAACTTATCTGGTTCAGGCGCATGGAACAGCTCCGGGCGCCCATACCGTATTGACCAACTTTCGAATAGGGCGCGTTGAGGAGGCGCCCTGGGGTGCCCCCAGAGGGTCCATGCGCTCGGACAGTCAACATCTTGTTGACTATCTAATTCACCTCTAATCCGGCTCATGTTCGCTTGGGTGATTTCAGCCATCCAGAATAAGGCTCATCTGAACTCATTTTCCGGCCTTCTCCTCGAGCAACCTTCCGCTCCGGCTTCTCATTCCTCGAAAATGCCGCACGCTTCCTTCTTGTCTGCCAGCATATTCTTCCGTAGCACCTCGTCCCTCGGATGCACCGAGCCCGTCGACTTTCTCCCGTGCCATCCTTTTCACTAACTGTCTTTCGCTTGACTTCCTGTGTTCCTAAGTTCATACACACTTAGACACAAGGCATCAAAATACACAGGATCCAACTTAACTCGGTTGACCACATCAAAATGACCACGGGGTACCTACAATATCTTCCTTTTTGATGTGCATCAACCTGAATTAGAATTAGAGGGAAAAATATAATTTTAATAAAATGACAATTAAAGTTGGAATTTTGTAAACTACAAAATTACTGATATATCCTCCCCCTAGATTTAAGCTCTCATCTCTTATTCCCCCCCTTTGATCACATCAAAATTATGTCGGGGAAAAAAATAGTTAGAGAGAAAAAATACTTTAAAACTTTTTCTAAAGATTAAGAAATAGAATGAAAAAAAAAATCTACAAACCATTTTTCTAAAAATTAATAATCACATTTACAAATTTAATTTTAAAAATAAGTTTAACATTTCAAAAAATTTTTAAAGAATGAAAGAAGTATTTAAATATGCAGAAAAAGTTATACAAAAAAATTCTAAGTATTTTAGCATAAATAATTTTTTTTTACATAACAATAGCTTTTGTAAGTTAAATTTTAAAAATAGATTTTTATACAAACAAATCTTTCAAATTTTTTTAATTATTAAGAACACAATTTATAACTAACAAAAAATTTAATATTTCAAAAATAAGATTTTGATATTTTTTTAGTCTTAAAAATAAGATTTTTGGTAAATAATCCATTTAAAATTCATTATTTATTAAAGAATATATATAAAAAAATTTTAAAATATAAATTCAGTGTTTTTATCACTGTAAAAAATCTTGATAAGAATTTTGAACAAAAAGATTATACAAAAAATATTTTAAATGGACATAATTCTTTTCGAAAATGAATATCTTAAAAATAGTTTATTAACCTAAAAATCAGGCCGATTTTTATTTTTATTCAAAATATAATGGTAATTTTCTAAAAAATTGGATTTGTCAAAATACATATCCTAAGAATTTTAAATTTTAAAATTTAAATTTTAAATTATGATTTTTCAATAAAGAATTCATAAAAAAAAAATTTAATTGAAGAGAAATTCTTAAAAATTTAATATTGATAGCTATTTCATTCAAGCGATAGGAGGAAAACTTTTAACAATAAATGTTAATAGTAGGCATATAATCTTAATTTTGCAAGTAAAGTTAATATTCCTAAATATAAAACATAATATTTATTTATATTAAGTAAGATTTTGAGATCCAAAATAAATTTTTATCTACAGGATTGATAAGAAATTTCTTTAAAATATATTTTTTTATATTTTTATAATTTGACCCTTATGATATTTAAGATACCAATTTAGGTTTCTATAATTTTTCCAGATATTTTGATTAACACATGCATAATTTCTTAATTTTTTAATTTGGTCCTTCAATTTTTTATTTCCTTCCTTTAATTTATCATACATTTCAAAATGACATGTATTTGCTGAGATTGTTTTTAATTCAACAACTTCCTTTTTCAAATTATTATTTTTAAATTTGAGTTTATATAAGATCTACTCATAGATTTAATATCTGAATATAGTTGGTCAGGAGGTAGTAAATATACCTCACTTACCAGATCCGCTTTGATGTTTGTTTCTTCCTACTCACTACAGCTTTTTTCCGAGGAGTCCCTGTAATGACCCAAATTTTCTTATTCCAAGTCCTAATATCACTTAAAAATATTTAGAAATGCTTTAGAAATATTCTAGGGATTTTAAGAAATTTTTAGAGTATTTTTATGTAATTTTTGGAGTTCATTTGGTATTTTTACCAAAAAAAACAAGTTGCGAAAAATAAAGAAATTAAGCCGAGGTTCAAACCAGAGACCTCCGGTCAAGCAAAGCCTTAAGTTGTCTCGGCTAACCAAGTGCCCAAGTGGGCGTTGCTGATTAAAGGAAGAGCGAAATTTATTTAAGTAGTAGTTAATAAATAGAAAATAAATAGGAATAAAAGGGATTCGGCCAAGATTCGAACCCGCGACCTCCGACCCGACCCGAACCTTAAGCGAATCCGACTGACCAAGTGCCCAAGCGGGCGGTGCTGTTTAGAAAAGATAGCAGAAATATTTTAAGTAGTAGTAGTTCAACAGAAAATATTAAGTATAAAAGAGTTGCGGCCGAGATTCGAACCCGCAACCTTCGACCCGATCCACGCCTTAAGCAAAGCGCAATGACCAAGCGCCCAAGCGGGCGGTGCTAAGCAAATATCGAGCGGAATTAATTTAAAAGATAGTTAGTTAACAGAGTATGGGAGTTATAAAAAGGGGATAAGTTGGGGTGATGTTGTCGTGACCTAATTTCTCCCCCCCCCCCCTTCTCTCTCGCGCGTGCCATTTTTGCCCGAGCGAAAACAAAACGAAGCCCTAGCTTCGTCTCCGGCAGTCGGCGAGCACCTTTCTCCGTGAGGTCTTCACACCTTCGTGATCCCCTCGTTGAGAAGAGCAAGTTGATACAAAGAGATCGTTGAGGAAGCACATCTCCGAAACCCTAGAAGCTCCCCCTTGGTTGTAAGTCCAAGAACTTCGAGAATAAGTAAGTGCTACTCACCTGCGGTAAGGGTAGTTTCGAGCTTTGATTTAGTGTTTCTTTTAGTTTTCAGAATATGCTATAAAGGATTGTGGTTGCTTGGGAATTTAGAGTAGATCCAAGATTTGTTTTTCCCTTGTAATTAGAAATTCAGATTTTTATGCATATTTTAATTAAGCTTATAGTGCAGATTTTTATTTAAGCTTATAATGCAGATTTTAATTAAGCCTTTAGTGCATATTTTAATTAAGCCTATAGTGCAGATTTTAATTAAGCTTATAGTACAGATTTTTATGTAAGCTTATAGTGTAGATTTTAATTAAGCTTATAGTGCAGATTTTAATTAAGTTTATAGTGCAGATTTTTTGTGGAACTTGTAGTGCAGATTTTTGGTGGAATTTATAGTGCAGATTTTTTGTGGAACTTGTAGTGCAGATTTTTGGTGGAACTTCTAGTGCAGTTTTTTTAAAAAAGATTATAGTGTAGTTTGGTTAAGTATTATAGTGCAGAATTTATGTTTGCATAGTATGCAGAAATTGTGTAGCATAGAATGCAGAATCTTGATTAGTAGAGTATGCAAATTTAGTTTTCATTTTGTGATTTTGGCTTAGTATTCCAGTTTAGATCATGTTGTAACATGCTTAAAGATCTCTATTACTCTATAAAAGTATAAGCTTTACATAGGTATCAAGCTTTAACAGATTTTTAGTGTGGAATAGCTATGTGTAGCATTACAGATTTTGAATTGTTTAGCATTGCAGTTTTGATGGTTTAGCATTGGAAGATCCAATTAGATCTCTAGTAACTTAATTAGATTTGCAGATTTTATTAAGCTTACAAGTGCAGATTTTATTAAGTTTACAAGTGCAGATTTTATTAAGCTTACAAGTGCAGGATTTTGTTAGTATAGTATGCAGAATTTTGATTAGTATAGTATGCAGATTTTTGTTTATGCATTTCAAAGTTAGAATTTGTTTAAACATTTCAGTTTTTAAAGAAGCATTCTTTTATTAGAGGTATTAACAAGTATAAGAAAGATAAAGAAAAGAAAGAAAAAGGCCAAGACCTTAAGTAGATCCCAAAGTCAAGACTTTAGGGATTTTGGCACACAAGGTGCTTGTTAAAATGCCAAGGCATTTAAAGAAGAAGGAATTAAGATAAATCAGCTTATGAATCAGTATTTTACTTTTATCAATGGCACTGTGATGGACTCTTAGTTGTCCTTGGGTTGGGCTCCCATAGTCGTCCTTAGGTTTAGCTAACCTAGTAAACTCTACTAGATTCGGGACTAGCTACCTCGGGTCTAGTTAGGGATGCGCGCATAGCAAGTACAGTTACCGAGCCCATCAGCAGCATGATTATTATTTTTATCTATTATGAAAATAGTTTTCAAAACTTCACAAATCAGTTACGTGAATACAGTTCAGATTTAGTATTATCCTAGCATCAGTTTAGCTCAGCTTATGTATCAGTTCAGTCAAACTTATTATTCTGAAGTATAAAAGTACAAGTTTTAAACAAGTGAAATATGCTTTACATGTTTAGCATGTCAGCATGTCTTGTTTCTTTTGCTATTAGATGAGCATGTGTAGTATTTCCTTTAAAGCATTCAGTTTTAGATTTATTTTATTCACATGCATATTCGAGTTTTGTGAGTTAGATAGCGCTTACTAAGCAATTTTACTTATAGTTGCATTTCCTCTTACTGCAGATAAAGGAAAGGAAAAGTTATAGCAAAGGAAGGCGACAAGGAGGTGCGGATGAATGTGTGATGCCTGGACTATAGAAGCCTTGGGATTTAGTATAAGAATTTATTAAGATTGTCATGTATTTAGAATTCTTTCATTTAAATTGTTATGCACATTAGACCTATTATTTGAGTTGTATAATAGTTGCATGCATGTTCAGATTAATACATATATTTCAGCATGATTAGATTGATGTATAGTTTTACTTGTGTTCATATGCTGGAGTAGTAAGTAGAGATAGTTGTTTATGTTTTCCGCTGCTATCAGTTGCATGTTTAGAGAGTTTTATGTATTGATATTCACATGTATGCAATGTTAGTTAAGATAAGTTAGTAGTCCAGTAGCGCTCCGCCCTCACAGACTAGTAGTGAGGAGGGTGGGGTGTTACAGTCCTCCCCTTCGTTTATGTTCTCCTCCTAATGACCTACCATCGGTGCAAGTCAATTGTACTCCAGATTTGATTTTAATGACGACTCGTGTCACGCCCCAGAGGAGTCCCTGCCAAAGGAAAATCCGGCAGCATCTCCCCTGTACCAGTGACGATCTGAAGTATGAATACATCACAAACAAAATACATCAGCCTACATGACTAGAATATATATATATATATACAACCACACAGTTATATACTCAGCCCACTCGACTAGAACAAAATAATCACAACCACTCAGTTATGTATATAACAACCTACACGGCTGTACTAAGAATACAATGGAAAAACAAAAGGAAAGCCCATACAAACCAAAATAACACAATGCGTACCGGCACGACTTAAACACAAATACAACACCAAAACAACAAAATAACCACATGGTTAAACACCAATACAATGCGAAATCAATAAAGAATATATAAAAAGAAATTAAGAGCAAGGTAAACCATCTTCTGATGTGACGTGGGGCCAACATACAGGATACTCCAAGCTACACGACATATCTGTGTTCTAACCTGAAAACAACAGGAAAAAAAGGGGTAGTGAGTTCAACATTTCAGCGGGTATCAAGTGGACATGCATAGTAAAATATAATTACCAGTAATAATCATGGAGTACAGTCTCCTGACTAATAACAGAAAATACAAAACTGAATAACAGAAGAAATTGTACTCACCGGGATCTCTTATCCGAACATAAGGGTGTGAACCTTACCAACAGATGCAAGATCATCAGACCAAATACATAATGTATCCTGTATGTATGTCAAACATATGCATACACAAAAATGCAACATCCAGAATGCAACAATCACAAGTAATAGATGCAATTCATGCATATGATGCAAAATATCCTGGTCACCCCTGACGCCAGTCAGCCGTCTCACATGCGATGGTGAGACCAAGTGGGTAGAGCTATGACAATTGTGCACTCTGCCATCACTACTCCTAAGTGATTGAGTGGACAGGATGCTATGGGCATATACCTATCCTCCTTCCCCAAACAGAGTGGGGGAACTCAATGCTCTCATCTCCCTGAGTCATAGTTCAGAGGAGGGATCTCTATCCTGCTACCACGCTACGTCACCACTACCCATGAGCGGACCAGCGGAGCCCTTAACAGAGCAACCTACTGCAACACACCCTACCTGATATATCACTAAGCCATGAGTGGTTGTGTGTGCAGATCTATGTAACTAGCGATGTACTCAATAATAATGGAGCCGACAATCGCTCAGCATGCAATCATGCAAGATGGTGCATGTCACTAAGCATGTAAATCTTGAACATATTCACCTCCATAAAGTATGTACCAAAAGGTAAATAGATCTAACAAAATGATCTACATACGTACACCTGACAGGTATGGAAAATAACTAGTCATGTACACAATAAGGCATGGTAGGTCACTACCTCTATGAACATAAATACACATGGCAATAATCAAGAGGGTATAAGCATGGATGTATAGCAGACAACAAATAAAGCATGTTACAGGTATCAAGTAAAGACCTGACCTTCCAATGCAGATATAGACATAATCATTACTACTCGTTATAATCTACTACACATGTCAAATGACAATATCAAAAAGAAAAGTCAAGGTACCCACCTCAAAATGAAGATCGTATCGGATAGATCCCACATCGAGACTCTCGTCTCGAATCTAAGTCCTTCAAATCAAACGTATAATTTAGCTACTCTAATATGTATACAGTAGCTAAATCAAATTCCTATTAAACCAAGAAATCCTAATTCATCCATTAATCTTGGTTAACTAAGTAAATCAGATCTAACCCAAAGCTTAGATTAGATCCAACATTTTAACCTCAATTATCAAGACAACCACTTGGATCAATCATACCTAATCTTTCCTAGATTCACTTATAGGTGTACACTACAGCAAGAAACAAATTCTCTACACCTTACCTCAATACAAAGTCATCCCTGATGACCCACATCCCGGATGAGCAGATACCAGAAATTGCTTGCCGGAGAAGGTTGCTACCAGAGGTTACAACCGAAGTAAAGTTAGGTGAAGCTTCTATCTGTTGGGATCGTTCGTACTCGGCTAGAGAGGGGGGGTGTGAATAGCCGCCCCAAATTCTCGCGTTCTTCCTACAGTTAGGGTTAGTCGCAGCGGAAATACAAGGAAGAAACTAAGGAGAAGAAAACAAACCTCAAACAAACCGATGTAACGAGGTTCGGAGATGATACTCCTACTCCTCGGCGTGTCCGTAAGGTGGACGAAGCCTATCAATCCGTCGGTGGATGAAACCCCGGAAAACCGGCTAATACGAACACTCCTTCTGGGTGGAGAAACCTCGCCACAATACTCTTGCAACAGCAAGATGAATGTACAAGAAATACAAGAAAGCAGAAGACAATACGAATGTAAAAACAATCTTGCCTTCTCGTCGACTGGAAGAAGCTACAGCTCCAAGTGCCTACAACAGCAGGTGATCCAGTCGGAAGCTTACGCGAAGCTTTTGGAGGAGCTCAACAAAGCTCAAGCACAGCAGCACTTAGGGACAGGAAGAAGTAGAATCGAGGCTCGCAGCAGCAGCCCTCCTTTTATAACTTGCGAAGAAAGCGAAGAAAACACAGAAGAAATCTAGCCGTTGCGTCAACGGCCAGGACCGATCGGGCTTTATGTGATCGGTCCACGCATCGATCCATTCCTAGCCTTTGCTTCGTTTCTCCGATCGGTCCATGGACCGATCAGAACCTCTGATCGGTCCACGACCGATCGGAACTTCGATCCGGGACGATCAGCAGGCTTTGTCGATCGGTCCCCAGACCGATCAGCCCCTCTTGCGCCTCGCTCCTGTTCGGCTTCTGATCGACTCCTGATCGGTCACCAGACCGATCAGTTATCACACAGTAGGCTACTGATGTGTTACTGATCGGTCACCAGACCGATCAGAATATTCGAGGTATCACTGGATCGATCACCAGATCGATCTAGTTCATGGTTTTCACCCAAACCAAGTCCAAACCAACATCCGGTCAATCTTGACCTGTTGGTACATTGCGCCTAGCATCCAGTCACTCCCTTGACCTGCTAGGACTCCCCGCTAAGTGTCTGGTCAATCCCTTTGACCCACTTAGACTTTTCTCTCCGTACCAAGTATCCGGTCACTCCTATGACCTACTTGGACTTCCCATCACCAGATGTCCGATCACCCTTGATCCATCTGGATTTTCCCTTGCCCGGCTTCACTCACCAGGATTTTCACCTAGTTTCACTCACTAGGGTTTTCACCTGGCTTCACTCACCAGGATTTCCACAACTGCCTAGCTTCACTCACCAGGACTTCCGAACTGCCTAGCTTCACTCACTAGGACTTTCCCTTGCCTGGCCTCACTCACCAGGACTTTCCAAACTGCCTGGCTTCACTCACCAGGACTTTCACGAATGCCTGGCTTCACTCACCAGGATTTTCACCTGGCTTCACTCACCAGGATTTCCCGACTGCCTGGCTTCACTCATCAGGACTTTTCCCCGTGCCAAACTCCCTGTTTGGACTTTCCCCGTGCCAAGTCTCCATACTTGGACTTTCCGCGTGCCAAGCTACCTGCTTGGACTTTTCCCCGTGCCAAGTCTCCGTACTTGGACTTTTCCAGTGCCAAGTCTCCATACTTGGACTTTTCGCGTGCCAAGCTCCCTGCTTGGACTTTTCCCGAATCAGGTCAACCTTGACCTAAGGTTGCACCTACAATCTCCCAAACACCTATTCTTGTCAAACATCAAGAATACAACTCTCTTCTCGTCAAACATCGTCAAACATCAAAACACAACTCGAGTCAGGTCAACTCGAGTCAGGTCAACCAGGTCAACCTTGACCTAAGATTGCACCAACAATCTCCCCCTTTTTGATGTTTGACAAAATCCAAAATCAAGTTAGGTTAACCCGATAACCTAACTTAGGTTTTCCAATGTTCTTCCTTGAACATTCTTTCAAAACCTACACTCTCTCCCTTGGGACATCTCTCCCCCTTTTTGACACACATCAAAAAGAGGGAATCAAGGTCAAGAGTTTCTTCCTAATTAAAGTCTCATACCTTTCATTGAAACCCTTAATTTCCCCCTTGAAACTAAACTCAACACTCAACTTAGTGACAATCCCATATCACTGATCCTCAAAAGTCTTAAAAACTCCCCTAAAAGTCAACTCCCCCTTGACAATTAGTTAAGACTCCCCCTAAAGGTCAGCTCCCCCTTGACCATTGCACCAACAATGTCTCGGAGAGTTTCAAACCTTTAGAAACCCGAAAGTCAACTCCCAAAAACTGAAATTTCAGACACATGCTGAAAATCAGAAACTGGCACGCACTGATCGGTCCTCAGACCGATCAAAAGCCCCCTGGATCAGTCCCCAGACCGATCCATACTTCATTGATCGCACTGGATCGTCACTGATCGGTCACCAGACCGATCAGGCCTTCACCAGGTCGCACCAAGCTCTCTGGATCTTACTGGATCGGTCTGCAGACCGATCCATGCTTCACTGGATCGGTCCGCAGACCGATCAGGACTTCCCTGACCGATCCAGACTCGACAGGAGATTTCTGAAATTTCCTTCCCGAAATTCAGAAACTCCTAGAAAATTCCAGAAAATTCGAAAAATTGTGAAATTTTGAGGATACATTCCTCATAACATATACTATCATGGAAAAATAGTTTTCTATGAAAATAACTTCCATTTTTCAATCTTGATACAAAGTTCAAAAACTTTGAAATAGTTCAAGTTTAACTCAACTTTGTATCACAATGTTCAATGATGAATGCAATCACTAAGATGAGCTTCATCAAGGTTTTCCAAATCAATTTCAAAATGATTTTAAACCTTTTAATTTAGGACCATAATCTTAGGGCTAAATGTACATGACTTGTACACAAGCTTTCCCTATGATCCTCCATTTCTTGAATTAGGCTCATCTAGGTACAAGAACTATGCACCTTGATCCTAATTCATGATCCTAATATCTCACAGACATCTAAAGTGTATCAAACACATCCATGACAATTTTGATGTGAGATATGGGTTTAGGTATCTTAGACTAAGGTCTCATGCATTTTCTAAACACAAATTTGATCTCAATATCAAAATGTGTTTTTCACCCTTAAATCAATTCAATTGATTATTAATGCAAGAGATGATGACATGGCATAAAATGGTATCATAAATGAAAACATGTGCCAATGTCATGATGTCATGGCATAAAGTTTGAAACTTAAATAAACATGACATAAAAACTAGCCTAAGCATTATCATGACATTTCAAATGATAATAAAACTAAACATGATGTCATGACATGTGAGGGCAAACAATCATGGCAAGATTTAGCATAAATAAATATACCTAGATTACCTATCTAAGTATCCTTAACCACTTGGCTAACTTCAAATTTAATCCTAGATTGCCCCAAAATGCCAAAATCCTAATTTTGACACTTCTTGAACTCTAGATTAATTCATGCCACTTAAAGATCAAATTTATCCTCAAAACTTGGCATGTTTCATTTTTCCTCGAGAGTTCTCTAGATTTTCCCAAATTGTGCCAATTGAGATTAAAAATGAAATTTCCAATCTTTTAGGCACATTTAACTCTTCAAAGGAGTAAATGATAATTCCATTTCATTTTCAAAAGTTCTCAAAACCTTGAAATGCTCCTTGAGTATCAATTTCCTCAAAGTTGGGTTAACTACCCTTCTAATCGGAGTTGACACTCTCTAACCCATCTATGGGGTAGAGAAGATGCTCCTAGGAACCCAATACCTATTAGAGCTCATTGGGTTCACTAAATATTCACTAGGGATAACTTCCCTAGCAACCCTCCTAATGACCCTCTTAGGCTTTAAAGCCTTGGTCATTTGGGTCTCATCAAGGTCAACTATAGGGGTGACTCCCCTTGTGACCTTGGTAATGGTCTTCCTAGCCCTAGGTTTTGTTCCATAATCGAATGAAACATTATGATAAGTGGGCTTGACCAATTGGGACTTAGGTTTGTGACCCAAACCTTTCTTGTCCTTGGACTTGGGTTTTTGACCCCTAGACCCTAGAGTCAAATCCTTAAGAGCCTTTTCTAGAGAGTCAAGTCTTGACCTCAAGACTTGATTTTCTTTCTCTAATACCTCAAGTTTTGATTTATCATTTTCTTTGAGGTATTCCTAGGCATGTGTCTAGATGATTTGGGATTTCTATCTAGATTTTCCTTAGCCTTAGATGAGTTAATTCTAGGGTTAGCATTTCTAGAATTGTTCTTATCTAGGCTAACATGTAGCTCCTAAGCACATGTATCGATTTCTAGTGTTAACATGCTTATCATTATTGACAATGGCAATAAGACTACTAGCATGCATCCTACTAGAATTGCAAGAATGAGCTTTAAATGTTACCTTAGGGTTTGCCTTAGCTCCCCTTTACATGTGTTTGGCCTCTTGTCCTTGTGAGATTGCCTCCCCCTTGGACATTGACTCCTATAGTGTCCCCGTTGCTTGCATTGGAAGCACACCACGTGCTTCTTGCTCTTGCATGTCGGGACTCCGGCTTCCTTGACCTTTGGTGCCGGTGGAGTCTTTCTAACCCTCTTTGGACACTTACTCTTGTAGTGCCCAAACTTCCTACACTCAAAACACATTATGTGTAATTTGCTTGAAATCACAGTGTTTGAGTTACCTAGGGTTGTGGATGTAGATGAGCTTTCTTCTTCATCCCTTCCGGAGGTAGATGCCTCTTCTTGCTTCGATCTTGAACAAGAGCTCTCCTCCTCTTCTTCCTTGGATGTTGAGTAGCCCTCAACTCCCAATTCGCTTCCTCCATGATGAGAGCTACTTGGCTCACTAGGCTCCTTTTCATGGAATTTTGCCAAATTGTTCCACAATTCCTTGGCGTTGTTGTACCTATCTATCTTGCACAAAACATTATTAGGTAAAGCAAATTCAATAATTTTTGTTACCTCGTCATTGATTTCGGATTGTCGGATTTGCTCTTTCGTCCACTCCTTCTTCTTGATAGGTTTTCCTTCCTCATCCATCGGAGGGGAAAACCCTTCTTGTACACAAAACCAATTTAACATATTAGTCCTAAGAAAATACATCATCCTTACCTTCCAATATGTGAAGTTGTCGTGAGACTCGTAGAAGGGTTGAATCGTGACATCTTCTCCATAGAGATCCATCTCTAGCCCGTGCTCCCCCGGGTGTTGATCCGTCGAAGAGCGGCCTCGCTCTGATACCACTTGTTGGGATCGTTCGTACTCGGCTAGAGAGGGGGGGTGTGAATAGCCGCCCCAAATTCTCGCGTTCTTCCTACAGTTAGGGTTAGTCGCAGCGGAAATACAAGGAAGAAACTAAGGAGGAGAAAACAAACCTCAAACAAACCGATGTAACGAGGTTCGGAGATGATACTCCTACTCCTCGGCGTGTCCGTAAGGTGGACGAAGCCTATCAATCCGTCGGTGGATGAAACCCCGGAAAACCGGCTAATACGAACACTCCTTCTGGGTGGAGAAACCTCGCCACAATACTCTTGCAACAGCAAGATGAATGTACAAGAAATACAAGAAAGTAGAAGACAATACGAATGTAAAAACAATCTTGCCTTCTCGTCGACTGGAAGAAGCTACAGCTCCAAGTGCCTACAACAGCAGGTGATCCAGTCGGAAGCTTACGCGAAGCTTTTGGAGGAGCTCAACAAAGCTCAAGCACAGCAGCACTTAGGGACAGGAAGAAGTAGAATCGAGGCTCGCAGCAGCAGCCCTCCTTTTATAACCTGCGAAGAAAGCGAAGAAAATACAGAAGAAATCTAGCCGTTGCGTCGCAACGGCTAGTGCCTGGATCGGTTTGTGGACCGATCAGGCTCCATGTGGATCGGTCCACAGACCGATCCATTCCTAGCCTTTGCTTCTGTTCTGTCTCTGATCGGTCCATGGACCGATCAGGGAACCTCCTGATCGGTCCACAGACCGATCAGGGAACTTCCTGATTGGTCTGGGGACCGATCAGGCTTTGTGCTGATCGGTCCCCAGACCGATCAGCCCCTCTTGCGCCTCGCTCCTGTTCGGCTTCTGATCGACTCCTGATCGGTCACCAGACCGATCAGTTATCACACAGTAGGCTACTGATGTGTTACTGATCGGTCACCAGACCGATCAGAATATTCGAGGTATCACTGGATCGATCACCAGATCGATCTAGTTCATGGTTTTCGCCCAAACCAAGTCCAAACCAACATCCGGTCAATCTTGACCTGTTGGTACATTGCGCCTAGCATCCAGTCACTCCCTTGACCTGCTAGGACTCCCCGCTAAGTGTCCGGTCAATCCTTTTGACCCACTTAGACTTTTCTCTCCGTATCAAGTATCCGGTCACTCCTATGACCTACTTGGACTTCCCATCACCAGATGTCCGATCACCCTTGATCCATCTGGATTTTCCCTTGCCCGGCTTCACTCACCAGGACTTTCACCTAGTTTCACTCACTAGGGTTTTCACCTGGCTTCACTCACCAGGATTTCCACAACTGCCTGGCTTCACTCACCAGGACTTCCGAACTGCCTAGCTTCACTCACTAGGACTTTCCCTTGCCTGGCCTCACTCACTAGGACTTTCCAAACTGCCTGGCTTCACTCACCAGGACTTTCACGAATGCCTGGCTTCACTCACCAGGATTTTCACCTGGCTTCACTCACCAGGATTTCCCGACTGCCTGGCTTCACTCACCAGGACTTTTCCCCGTGCCAAACTCCCTGTTTGGACTTTCCCCGTGCCAAGTCTCCATACTTGGACTTTCCGCGTGCCAAGCTACCTGCTTGGACTTTTCCCCGTGCCAAGTCTCCGTACTTGGACTTTTCCAGTGCCAAGTCTCCATACTTGGACTTTTCGCGTGCCAAGCTCCCTGCTTGGACTTTTCCCGAATCAGGTCAACCTTGACCTAAGGTTGCACCTACAATCTCCCAAACACCTATTCTTGTCAAACATCAAGAATACAACTCTCTTCTCGTCAAACATCGTCAAACATCAAAACACAAATCGAGTCAGGTCAACTCGAGTCAGGTCAACCAGGTCAACCTTGACCTAAGATTGCACCAACACTATCCTTATGTCAAGTACCACAAAACAATACTTACTGGAAGAAATTCAATAGGGTCATAGTGTTATAGGTTGGGTCTGCATCCTATATGCAGATCTGATGATTACCATGGTCGGCAATTGACCGGAAGGAAGAATAGAAATGGAAAAGCACAATGTACCTTCCTATGATCGAAAGAGAGGCGACTGATGGATGAGTTGGGCTCGGACGGAGATAGAGACGACTGTGGATCCAAAACTAGGTCACGACCGAAGGAAAGATGAAGACTTGTAACTAGAAAGGGGTCAACGACAACGCCTATGTTCTGGCGTCGGCCCACAGCAGCCGATGGTGAAGAGGAACGACTAGGGCACAAGGTCAGCCGTCGATCGACGTCGTGATGTGTCAGGGAAGATGATGGTGCTCGGCTTCTGGCGATCGGTGTCGGGTCGTGGCGGTCGGCTTTGGGCTACGACGACCGATTGTGGGTCCGTGGTGGTCGGCAGCTAGGCACAGGGAGATTGGAAGGGGGGTCAACGTGAGGTGGAGAAGGATGGAAGGGCGACGACGCAAGGGAGAGGGATAGGTTTTGTACTCATGGGAGAAGAGGAAACGAGGGCGGCGCCGTCGGGTTGGGGGAAGGCGATCGGGTTTCGGGGAAGATGAAGAGGGTCGGCGCAGAGAGGGGAGGATGCGTCAGGAGAAAAGGGTTCGGCAATGTGGATTTAGGCACGGGGAGAAAAGAAAGAAAAGAAATAAAATGTTATAAACTTAGGTATTTTAATTAAACTCTAGGTTAAATTCCTCAATCAACTCCCATCTTTGGGTATTCCAAACAGGCTTTTCCCAAGCCTATAAATTCATCCCCGCAACATACATCATACGAGCTCCGATTAAATCCCAGAAAAATCTTAAAAATTCTAATAAAATTATTTTCTCTAATAACCTTATTATTTAATTATTATTTAGGTACCGTATTTTACATTCTCCCCCACTAATAAAAATTTGGTCAATTTTGTTATTTACCATCAGCAAGTACTAACAATAAATAAAACAAATAAATGCTGAACAGAAATCTAACCAAAAGATAGGGATATCGAACTCAGATCGTATCCTCGAGCTCCTAGGTAGTCTCCTCGTCAGAATGATACTATCATCTGACTTTAACCAGTCAGATAGTCTTGTTTCGTAGTTGACGCTCTTTGTGGTACAAAACCTCCTCGTAAGTAACGTCAGGCTGAATGGGAACTGATATATTTGACAGAATATGTGCTGGGTCAGGTACGTATCTCCTCAGCATGGACACATAAAATGCATCATGAATGCCTGCCAGAGCTGGTGGTAGCGCCAGACGGTAAGCTACCGCTCTAATCCTCTCCAAGATTTGGAAAGGCCCAATGTATTGTGGAGCTAGCTTACCTCGGAGGCCAAATCTCTTCACCCCTTTCATGGGTGAGACTCTCAGGAATACATGGTCGCCAGTAGAGAACTCTAAGGGTCTATGTCTCTGATTAGCATAACTCTTCTGGCAGTCCTGCGCCTCTGACATCTTCCATCTGATAATGCGGACCAACTTTGCCTCCTACTGAGCTCTCTGCGGTCCTAGCAGCTAGGCCTCCCCAATCTCCTCCCAGAGGGTGGGTGTCCGACAAGGTCTACCATACAACGCTTCAAACGGTGTCATATGGATAATCGAATGATAGTTGTTGTTGTAGGCGAACGCTACTAATGACAAGTGGTCCTCCTAGCTGCCTCCGAAATCCATAACGCAAGACCTCAGCAAGTCCTTTAATGTTTGAATGGTCCGCTCTAACTATCCATCTGTTTACGGATAGAATGTTGTACTGAAACGGAGTTGTGTGTCCAAGGCCTGCTACAAACTCTGCCAAAACCGGGACGTGAACCATGAGTCCCTATCCGATATAACGCTCAAAGGAACACCACGCTCAAAGGAACACCATCAATCTGATGATCTCCTGACAATATAGCTCTACCCATCGATCTAGAGAATCGATTTTTCGAATCGCTAAGAAATGTGCGGATTTGGTTAATCGGCCAACGATTACCCAAATCGCGTCATGGCCTCGACGTGTCCTAGACAATCCCACCACAAAATCCATAGTGATGTATTCCCATTTCCACTCCTGAATAGGAATCCTTTGAAATAAATCCGGAAGGTCTTTGGTGCTCATCCTTCACCTGCTGACAGACTAGACATCTAGCTACAAACTCCACAATGTCTTTCTTGATGTCGTTCCACCAATAGGAATGCCTCAAATCTCGATACATCCATGTTCTGCTTGGGTGGATCGCAAATTGAGAGCAATGAGCCTCCTAAAGTAGCTCCTCCAAGATCAAGTGAGACTGAGGTACGCATAATCTGCCTCATAAATAAATAATACCCTCGTCATCTCAGGTGAACTCCGTCTATTGTCCGGAAGCTATCTGGCTACCAATGGATTGTAAGCGCTGATCACTGACCTGGGCCTCTCAGATCCTCATCCTGATCGATGACTGAGAAACCATGATAACCAAAATACCCTGCTCTGTCTGTTCCTGCTTCTCAAGGCCCAACTCATTGAAACCCTGAATCAAGTCCGTGACTAAAACTCGGTGGCAAGCTAAAGTCCCTCTGGACTTCCAGCTAAGTGCATCGGCAATCACATTAGCTTTCCCTGGGTGGTAGCTAATGATATAGTCATAATCCTTCAAGAACTCCATCCATCTCCTCTATCGGAGATTGAGTTCCTTCTGGGTGAAAAGATATTTAAGACTCTTATAATCAATGAGAATATCAAATGTAATACCATACAAATGATGTTGCCAAATCTTCAAAGCAAATATAATGGCGGTCAGCTCCAAATCATGTACTGGGTAGTTCTTCTCATGCTCCTTCAACTGACGAGAAGCATACTACCCTGTCATGCTGCATCAAAACAGCACCCAAACCCTGTAGGGAAGTGTCGATGTAGAGTACGAATCCGTCCTCTCCAGAGGGTAAAACCAGTACTGGTGCTGACACTAGTCTTTGTTTCAGCTCCTGGAAGCTGGTCTCGCAAGCTTCTGACCACGTGAACTTCACGCCTTTCCTAGTCAGGCGTGTCAGCGGCATAGCAATGCGAGAGAAACCCTCAACGAACCGTTTGTAATATTCGGCCAATCCCAAGAAACTACGGATCTCTTAAACTAATTTCAGTTGCTCCCAGCTAGTAACAACCTCGATCTTCTGAGGGTCTACGGAAATACCTCTGCTAGAAACCACGTGACCTAGGGTAGCCAAAAAGCACACTTGTTGAACTTCGCATTTAGATGATGTCGTCGAAGAGTCTCCAAGACTGCGAAGATGTTGTGCATGTTCCTCCTCGGAACGCGAGTAGGTTAAAATGTCGTCGATGAAGATGATAACGAATCAATTTAGCTACTCCAGGAAGACGTGGTTCATCACATCCATAAATACCGCTAGAGCATTGGTAAACCCAAATGGCATTACCAAAATCTCATAATGTTCGTATATAAGTCATACTCAACCATAAGATTACGAGCAACGAATCTGTAATCTGATCACCAACTACCTATCACTAAATCCATAAATATCACTAATGACACTCACTAGGTCACCATCAATGACAAACCCAAATAATAGATCATCAAAATAAAGATCCACTAATAGATCATCAAAACCACATAACACAACATATAATCCAATAATTCATTAGAAATCAACATATCACAATATCTGATCTCACAATATCCCTCAACCTCAAATCATCCTCAACAATAATCAAACATGATAACTTTCAGTAACAAATTCTCATCTTGGTGTACTATCAAGATGTATAAATATATCACAATCCCACCTAAGATGTATGACTACTGAAATCCAAGGGATATCCCTTGACTTCCTGATCGATAATCAACAACTCTCCAAGTAGTAGAGATGCGATCAATCTAAAAGATGAGTATAAAAACTCTACTAATTTCATCCATAATTATCCAAAGAGTATGTCAAATCTCATCCTTCAGATAGTCAAATATAAATAATAAAAGAATCTCAATCCAAATTTCAAAGGGTCACTCAACCTCCTGACTAAGTGTTTACCCATCAAAGAATATCACCACAAATCTCATAATCATACCCGTAAATTGTCCTCCAAAAACTGTTGTCAAAATATTGAACCCTCAACAAATTTCGATAAAAGATCGAATACTCCAATCTGAATTATAAACTTCAAGACCTTGGTAAAATGAACATGTGGTTAAGGTCTTGAGCTACTTATGGAGACAATGCTAATTGAGTCAACTAATCATTGTCTTATAACACATCATACTACGATTGCTCCACCTAAGGTTCTTTAACCTTTAGTGATGAGCAATGCACACACGGGTAGAGGAGCACTAGCAACAAATATCTAATCGACCTAACTGTCAATCGACGTTCTGCTCCTCGTAAATCATCATATGATATTTTCACTCGGTGAAGGTGAAACTTCGTAGGTGTTAATCAACTAACACCACCTTTGTATCACTGCAGTTCATAAATCCCTATATACTATCAAGGATATCCACGATCGGTCCATGAGCCAGGATCTCTCATGGATCAGTGTTAGGCGAATTGACTGATCATCACCTTATAATCCATCATGCTACCGAAAGAGGTGGTAAAGTACTTGCTCTCAAAACACCTCAATGTATTCACCAAATGATGCCTTGCTCTAAAAAATCATCATCTGCTTCTTCCTTCATGTGATGCCTTGTCACGTAAAGATAAGCAGCTAACTTCAACTTTTCTTACGCCGGTACAAATTATATATCTGAATGTACTCAGCAAGTTATACAACCAAGTAATGGTTGTATCTCATACGTGTTAAGCAGGTAGCTTTACACTTTTTTCACAACACTGGGGATATACTATCCGAATGTACCATCTAAATCATCCTACCAGGTACAGACGGTCCAAGGTCAAAGTCCCCATGGAATAGGATACGTCAATCCTCTATAGGTTGATCAAGCCGACAATGGTATACAACTAATTCAGTCCTCTCTATCTTGGTACAAGTCATGTACCCAAATGTGCCTAAAAATCTCTAACCAAGCACGAGTAACCCAAAAATTCAAAATTTCTATAAAAATAGAGTAAGTCGGTCCCCTATTGATTGAACCAACAAAAATAGATCGGTCATCTACTAACTGATCCAATAAGAATACATCAATCCTTGACAAAAGCAACTAAGGTAAATTAATCCACAACCCAAGTTAATAGGGGTAAATCAATCCTCTATAGACAGAACTAAAGAGAATATAAATTAATCCTCTTCAGACTGAGTTAACATGATTATTACTGGTAGTATGATATGACGAATCCCCTAAGACTGTTATCCTTAATTTCCAGTAGGGTTGACCGTGATCAGTGGTTGACCCATCACATGAAATATATGCTACAAATAACTAGATAGGTACTAAAAGAGTACTAACATATATCATAACTAACTATCATAGATAACCATAAAAGTACTAAAAGAAGTGCATGATAATAATAACAAACATACCTCCTATAGCTTGGAGATGTCTTGTTGTTGCCTAGTTCCAAAATCCAAAAAGTCACATCGAGAAAACCAAAACATAAAATCCAAAATACAAGAAAATAGGCATCGTAAACCTGTGGCTCTGATACCAATAAATTATCACGCCTCAGAGGAGTCCCTGCTAGAGGAAAATCTGGCAGCATCTCCTCTGTACCGGTGACAATCTGAAACATGAATACATCACAAACAAAATACATCAGCTCACACGGCTGGAATATATATATATATACAACCACGTAGTTATATATATAACAACCCATATAGCTGTACTAAGAACACAACGGAAAAATAAAAGGAAAGCTCATACAAACCAAAACAACACAATGCGTGCCAGCACGGCTTAAACATAAATACAACACCAAAACAACAAAATAGCCACATGGCTAAACACCAATACAATGCGAAATCAATAAAGAATATATAAAAAGAAATCAAGAGTGAGGTAAATCGTCTTTTGATGTGACGTGGGACCGACAGACAGGATACTCCAAGCAACACGACATATTTATGTGCTAACCTGAAAAAAACAGGAAAAATAAGGGGTAGTGAGTTCAACAACTCAGCGAGTATCAAGCGGACATACATAGTAAAATATAATTACCAATAATAATCATGGAGTACAGTCTCTTGACTAATAACAGAAAATACAAAACTGAATAACAAAAGAAACTGTACTCACTAGGACCTCCTATCCGAATATAAGGGTGTGAACCTCACCAACAGATGCAGGGGCATCAGACCAAATACATAATGTATTCTGTATGCATGTCAAACATATGCATCTATAAACATCTAAAATGCAACAATCACAAGCAATAGATGCAATCCATGCATATGATGCAAAATGTCCTGGTCACCCCTGACGCCAGTCAACCATCTCACACGCGATGGTGAGACCGAGTGGGTAGGGCTATGACAATTGTGCACTCTGCCATCACTACTCCTGAGTGATCGAGTGGACAAGATGCTATCGGTGTATACCTATCCTCCTACCCTAAACAGAGTGGGGGAGCTCAATGCTCTCATCTACCCGAGTCATAGTCCAGAGGAGGGATCCCTGTCCTGCTACCACGCTACATCACCACTACCCATGAGCGGACCAACGGAGCCCTTAACATAGCAACCTGCTATAACACACCCTGCCTGATATATCACTAACCTATGAGTGGTTGTGCGTGCAAATCCATGTAACTGGCAATGTGCGCAATAATAATGGAGCCAACAATCGCTCAGCATGCAATCATGCAAGATGGTGTATGTCACTAAGCATGTAAATCCTGAGCATATCCACCTCCATAAAGTGTGTACCAAAAGGTAAATTGATCTAACAAAATGATCTAGGTACAACTGACAGGTATGGAAAATAACTAGTCCTGTACACAATAAGGCATGGTAGGTCACTACCTCTATGAACATAAATACACATGGCAATAATCAAGAGGGTATAGACATGGATATATAGCAGACAACAAATAAAGCATGCTAAATGTATCAAGTAAAAACCTGACCTACTAATGCAGATATAGACATAATCATTACTACTCGTTATAATCTACTATGCATATCAAATGACAAAATCAAAAAGAAAAGTCAAGGTACCCATCTCAAAACGAAGATCATATCGGATAGATCCCACGTCGAGATTCTCGTCTCGAATCAAAGTCCTGTAAATCAAACGTATAATTTAGCTACTCTAATATGTATCCAGTAGCTAAATCAAATTCCTATTAAACCAAAAAATCCTAATTCATCCATTAATCTCGGTTAACTAAGTAAATCAGATCTAACCCAAAGCTTAGATTAGATCCAACATTTTAACCTCAATTATCAAGACAACCACTTGGATTAATCATACCTAATATTTCCTAGCTTCACTTACAGGTGTACACTACAGCAAGAAACAAATTCTCTACACCTTACCTCAATACAAAGTCATCCCTGATGACCCACAGCTCGGATGAGCAGCTACCAGAAATTGCTTGCCGGAGAAGGTTACTGCCAGAGGTTACAACCGAAGTAAAGTTAGGTGAAGCTTTTGCCCTTATGTCACGTACCACAAATCAATACTTACTGGAAGAAATTCAATAGGGTTGTAGTGTTATAGGTTGGGTCTGCATCCCATATGTAGATCTGATGATTACCATGGCCGACAATTGACCGAAGGAAGAATAGAAACGGAAAAGCACAGTGTACCTTCGTATGGCTGAAAGAGAGGTGACGGATGGTTGAGTTGGGCTCGAACAAAGATAGAGACGGCTGTGGATCCAAAACTAGGTCACAACCGAAGGAAAGATGAAGACTTGTAACCAGAAAGGGGCCAACGACAACGCCTATGCTCCGGTGTCAGCCCACAGCAGTCGATGGTGAAGAGGAACGGCTAGGGCACGAGGCCAACCGTCGATCGACACCGGTGACACATCAGGGAAGAAGATGGTGCTTGGCTTCTGGCGACTGGTGTCGGGTCATGGCGGTTGGCTTCGAGTTGCGACGACCGATTGTGCGTCCGTGGTGGTCGGCAGCTATGCATGGGGAGATTGGAAGGGGGGTCGACGTGAGATGGAAAAGGATGGAAGGGCGACGACGCAAGGGAGAGGGATAGGTTTTGTACTCGAGGGAGAAGGGCAGCACCGTCGGGTTGGGGGAAGGCCATCGGGTTTCGGGGAAGATGAAGAGGGTCGACGCAGAGAGGGGAGGAGGCGTCGGGAGAAAAGGGTTCGGCGATGTGGATTTAGGCACGGGGAGAAAAGAAAGCAAAGAAATAAAATGTTATAAACTTGGGTATTTTAATTAAACTCTAGGTTAAATTCATTAATCAACTCCCATCTTTGGGTATTCCAAACAGGCTTTTCTCAAGCCTATAAATTCATCCCCATAACATACATCATACGAGCTCCAATTAAATCCTAGAAAAATCCTAAAAATTCCAATAAGATTATTTTCTCAAATAATCTTATTATTTAATTATTATTTGGATATCATATTTTACAACTCGTCTCATATCGCCTTCAGGATTTTATACTTTGTTATGTTTGGTCCTTTCTTGTTGTCCTTCTTCTTCTTCAGCTTTAGGCAGTCATCCTTGTTATGCCCCTTTTCATTGTAGTGATAACATCTTATCTTCCCTACTCTTCTTTTCTTCACCTATACTTACTTACATTTATTAGATCGAAAAAATTTCTTAAATTTCCTTACCATATATGCTAATTCGTCATCGTCGAGGGAAATGTTGGCGTCTGATTCGTCCTTCTTGGCTTTTAGGGTAATGTTGTTAGATTTTTCTATTTCCTGAGTCTCTATGCAACGAGACTCACGAAGTTCAAAAGTTGAAAATAAATTTTCAAGAGTACTTGCCTCAAGGTCCTTAGAGATGTAGTAAGCATCTACTAAGGCTGACCACTCTTGAGTTCTCGGAAAAACGTTAAGTGTGTACCTTAAAGGGTCATGATTTGTTACCTTTTCTTCGAGGTTGTTGAGCTGAGTGATCAGATCTTTTATCCTTGCATGGAGTTGGGTTACCTTTTCTCCCTTGTTCATTTGAAGGTTCGTCAGTTGGCTTCAGAGGATGCCCCGCTTTGCTAGTTTGGCTTCCGAAGTACCTTCGTGAACCTTTAGAAATTTTTCCCAGAAATATTTGGCGAAGTTGTAGCTTCTGATCTGACTAACCTCCTAGGATGGAAGTGTTGGGATATGTCTGATGTCGTCTATGCTAAAACATGTTTCGTAAACATGCGCAACAGAAAATAAAACAATAATAATTCCTAAATTATTACATCACATGCACCACACTGATATAAGGATACAACATGTCAAACATGATCGCATAATTAAATTTTTATCAAAAGTAAATTTACTAGGTGTACCTTACGGATGACCTATAATGAGAAGGGCATCAACCATAGCAACGTTGTCGAACCTCACCTCTATTCGTATCCACGTCGAGTTCCTCAAGACAACTCCTTGAGTATAAGCCTCTCATTCAAAAGTTATTAGTCACAAGCGTAAAAGAGGGATCAAGAGGAAAAGGAAGAGAAGCGCACAAGGAAGAGATTTCTTCCTTGTGGTGGTCACGGCAACAAGGGAAAGGGCTTCCCCTTGTTGGTGGCAGCAAAGAGAGAGGGGAGAGGGAGAGGAGAAGAGAAATTGGGTTAAAGTTTTTCAAAAATCTTACAAGCCAATTAATGATCTCATATGTATAATCTTCTCTCAACCATAATAATATATAACTCTCATTAATGTGTTAGATTAGAAAGCTCAAATCCAACCCATTATCCCTTAACTAAAAATTAGCCCACAACTAAACTAAGTTGGTTCATGACTAATTCATGATTAAACTAAATATGGTCCAACTCTTCCATAAGAGTGTGGCCCATCTGTGCTTCCATTGTGACAAATATTTTCATATTTGTTTTATGTATGGTCCAATCAAACATTTATCTCTTGATCTAAGAATCCTATTCTTTATCTTATTTTACGTCTTTTAGAGACTCGTTAGTGTGTATGACCCAATAGGTTCTCAGTTTATCTTGACCGCCCATAATTAATTACTTAATTACAGAACAATCATGAGTGACACCTAGTAGTACATCATGATCCCCAATTAGTCAAAAAATTATAGTAAATCTTAGAATTAATTCTAAACCCTTCAGCAACTACAGTGAGTCATGCCTCGTTCCTTTCACTCATCTTATAACCACTTAGTTCAGGGCATTGTCAATGTGTCTTGTCTCCACTAGGCTACTACGTCACACCTAGCCCAAGTAATACTTCCTCGTTTTATGGATTCAAATTACTCGTACATGTGTACAAGAGTCTCACACTTTTAACATGTGATGCTTTGGCCAAACACTTTGAGTAATAATCCTAACAAGTGGTCATAGAGTATACATCTCCTCGCAAGGAGCGGTGAATCCTCTGTAGGTTATCCAAACACATTCGAGTACTTTAACTTATACCCAATCATCCCGGGTTCATACCTCAATGAGATGCTTGCTTAAGATGTCAAAGTATAAGTCTACATGACCAAGATAACTTGTATACCTCAAGTCGAAGGAAACTTGCACTCGTGCTGCAGTAAGAACTTCACAGACATATCTATATATATATGTAGAGAATCATATGAAGTCTTACAGCTAGTTACTTTAATGAACTAGTTACCATAACCAACATCCACGTTTAACTCTTGACATCCCGATGTCTCCAGCCAGTGAGAAAATAGCTGCTTGGCTAAACCAAGGAGTATAACCCATGCTGGTCTTACAGAATTGATGGTGTCCGAATACATCAATTTGATGACTAGGAAAATTTCAAGATATTTATAATTGCACATGTAGAGATAATCACTAGTTATGATCCAATCACAAATTCTCTCATGCTATGAATTATATTATGGGCATTCAATAAATAAGTTTAAGATAATCAAACATATAATATGCACTCAAATAGTGAATCTATACTTATCAAATAAATAGAAAAAATGTAAGGCGATTGCCTTAGGACATCTCTCAAATTGTAACACTCCCACTTGGCCTAAAGCCAATCGCCATGGTGTCCTAAACCGTAAGCACAGACGTGACGTGACTCTCAAACTTGCTTTGTGGTAGAGCCTTTGTCAAAGGATCCGCTAGATTCCTTTCAGTGGGAATTTTCTCAAGTTGTATTTCTTTCCTACTAACGATCTCCCTGATCAGATGATAATGGGGAAGCACATGTTTTGATCACTAATGAGACCTTGGTTCCTTTGCTTGCACAATGGCTCCAGTGTTGTTGTAGTAAACATATAATGCTTCAATAATAGATGGAACCACTCTAAGTTTAGTAACGAACTTCTTGATCTAAACCATTTTCTTTGTTGCTTCCGAAGCTGCAATGTTGATCCGGCGGTAAGAACAGGGACCCCCCTCTGAGGGAAGTCAACGCCACGTGGAAGTCAAAGGGTCACACGGCCGACCGGAGAAGTGGAGACCGGTCGGCCGAATGGGGGTCTCAGCGGAATCACAAACAACCCGACGGGGATTCGGGTCTTCGACGCTGATGTGCGTAGATTATATACTCTTTTATGCATGTTTTTACGCACATTTACATACTTTGAGCATGCTTGATCTATGCATTTTTATACTTCCAGCTTTCCTTTTAGCATATTTACTCTTTTGGTTCGGAGATCTTCTTTTTGTGCATTTTCTGTACACAGGAGTCGATTTGGTGAAGAATCTACATCTTTGGGCATGCATTGGAGGAAACGAAGGGAGAAAGCACCAGGCCGTGTACCTCACACGGCCATGCACTGGGATGGAGCTCGGGCCATGTGGAGTTTGGCACCAACAGAAGAGGAAGATGACATGGCCGTGTGAACCTCACACGGCCGTGTCAAGATTTGAAGCCAACAGGCGAAGCCTTACATGGCGTGTGGATCTACACTGCAGTGTGTGACTTCGAGACCAAGCGGTGTGGCGTGTGCACCCTGCAGTGTGAGGTTTCGAGGCCAGCGGAAGGTGGCGTGTGCACCACAGTGTAGCATTTCGAGAGCGAGGGTTACGGCCGTGTGGAGTCACACTGCAGTGTGCAGAGAGGAACTGGACATGGCGTGTGAATCTCACACGGCCGTGTCACTGGCCGTGTGGCGCCCGATTCCCTCCTCTATTTAAACCCTTCTTCATGAATTGAAAGGGGATCTCTCCCCCTTTGGGAGAAAGCAAGATTTGGTGGTTTCCTCCCATTCTTGGGAGGATTTCTGGGCGATTCTAAGGGAGATCTCGGCGATTTCGACTCCGGAGCGTGGATTGGATCCGAAGACGAAGCTTCTTTATAGATAAGTTTTCTCTTTCTCCCTTTTCTTGGTTTCTTGGATTGGGGGATTCAAGGAATGCTTGTAATCTCTATTTCTTCGGGTTTTCTTCCTCGATTCATGGAGTAGATCTTGTATTCTAGGATTAAGGGAGTATTTGTATGATGGATTGATGTAATCTCTTATGGATTTGCCATTTTCTTGTTTCAATGACATTATCTTGCTTGTATCAATTAGATCTTGAATGATTGATGGTGGTTTGTGCTTAATTCTCATTCTTGATTGATTATTTGGATTACTTATGGACTCGGTAAAGATAAACTCTCACTCGATCATCCGAGGGATCCACGTGACAGGTGCAAGCCCGTGTAAGGACGTTTGAGAGATAATCTTGAAGAGGAAATAGGAATATTCAAGAGAGTAGGATGGATTCTATGATTAGCTTCTTGTATCTTTATAGGTTAATAAGTTGTGGGCTTCTATGTTGATATCCGAGGAAGGCATAGTAATAGGTGCGCTTCTGTGTAAGGACAACATAGGTTCATGTCTAATTAGTCCTATTTAGATACATTTCTCAGTCCTTAGCCGGTTGTCTATTGCAAGAGGGAACCGGCAACTTTCTACATGTTTGGAAATTGAGGAATAAGAATTGGTGAACCATTTACATTCAAGAAATCTTACAAAGAAACCGAAACTCCTAGAATCTCCCTTTATCATAACCCAAAACACTAAACTCTTGTTTGTTGATCTCTAATATTAGATTTGTTTACCTTTACTTTGCTTTTGAAATGATTGGATAGTTGTTTAGCTAATTCGCATTGAGACATTTCTAGTGCTTATTCCAGACCCTGTGGATACGATAATCTTTTATATTACTTGCGACATTTCCGTACACTTGCGGAGAGTAACAAGTTTTTGGCGCCGTTGCCGGGGACTGCGCTATAACATTAGGAATTATCAATTGAGTTAGACTAAACATAACATTTGTTTTCCTTTCATATTGCATAGTTGTAACTAATCATTAGATTTCTGTTTTTTTTACTTTCTTGTATAACTTTCACTTCTTGCTAATTCTTTGTGTACAAATTCAATTCTGCATTTTTTATTCTTTTATTTTTTCTTTTTTGTTGAATTGTCAATTGTTATCTTGTTCTTGTGTATGCGAAGATCTAACTTTGCAGGGGAATTCTTTCCTTTTGACCCTGAGATTGATAGAACTTTCCATAAAAGAAGAATTCTGCAAAGGCAAATTGAAGAACAGGAACATTTGAACATGGCAAATAGACCACTCAAGGACTATGCAGCACCCTATGCAAGAGGTTTCCGATCTAGTATTTCAAGACCTTCAGTGGAGGCTAATAACTTTGAGATCAAACCCGCAATCATATCTATGGTGCAGCAGAACCAATTTGGTGGAGGACCTCATGAAGACCCCAATCAACATTTAGAGGTCTTTTATGAAATATGTGGGACCATGAAAATGAATGGAGTTCCTTCAGATGCAGTTAGATTACTGTTATTTGGGTTTTCTCTAAGAGATAGGGCAAAGCAATGGCTGAATTCTTTGGCCCCTAATAGCATCACCACTTGGGAGCAGTGCGAGCAACAGTTTCTTGATAAGTTCTACCCACCAAGCAAAACAGCTCATATGAGGAATTTAATTGCAAGCTTCAAGCAAACTGACTCAGAATCTCTTTTTGAAGTATGGGATAGATATAATAGTATGCTCAGACAATGCCCACATCATGGGTTGGAAAGATGGTTAGTGTTGCACACTTTTTATAATGGTATCAATTATCATACCAAAGTGTCTCTTGATTCGGCTGCTGGAGGGGCACTTATGAATAAAAGCTTAGATGAAGCCGAAGAAATCATTGAAAGTGTAACACAAAATCATCATCAATGGGCAAATGAAAGAAGTGGTGGCTACTCCTCTGTAAACCCAACAATTAAAGCATCAGGGAAGTTTGATGTAGATGCAGTCAAACTCGGGCAAGCAGACCCGAAATCAACTTCGGGCCCAAGGACTTGGAGGGAGTCGAAGTGCCACATGACGACGCTCTCCTCATCAAAGCGATAATAGCTAACTACACTATTCACCGCATTTTCATTGATACAGGAAGCTCGGTCAATATTATATTCAAAAAGGCCTTCAACCAACTACAAATTGATCAGGCCGAGCTACTGCCCATGACAACCCCCCTCTAAGGGTTTACGGGCAATGAAGTTCTGCCGGTCGGACAGGTCCGACTGGCTATTTCGCTGGGAGAAGAGCCGCTCAGGAGGATGCGGACAGCAAACTTCGTCGTGGTCTACTCTCCCTCAGTATACAACGTTATCTTGGGGCGACCAGTGCTCAGCGAGTTCTGAGCGGCCGTCTCCACCTTCCACCAGAAAATCAAGTTCCCGGTGGAAGATAAAGTGAGAGAAGTGTGAGGACACCAGCTGACAGCTCGACGATGCTACGTCGAGATGGTCCGAGATGAACTAAATTTCGCTCGGAAGGCGCCACGGATCGAGGTAAACGCCATAACCGAGAAACCACCCTCTTTGGTGTATGAAGAAAAAGAGAAAGTGCAAATTCACCCGACCCGATCGGAGGCCACCACATTCATTGCGGCCGATCTGGAGGCGAGCCAGAAAGAGGAAGTGATCAAATGCCTCCAGAGAAACTGTGATGTCTTCGTTTGGTCGACGCATGAGATGCCCGGAATTTTGCCGAGTATAGCGCAGCACGAGCTCCACGTCCGACCGGACGCTCGGCCGGTGAAGCAAAGGAAGAGGGATTTCAGCGCCGAACAGAATGCCATCATCCGAGCGGAGGTTGAGAAGCTCCTGGAGGCCGGCCATATACGCGAGGTCCAGTTCCCGAGTTGGCTGGCGAACATAGTATTAGTCTCCAAGCCAGGCAACAAGTGGAGAGTGTGCATAGATTTTCGGGATCTCAATAAAGTGTGCCCGAAGGATTTTTATCCTCTGCCTCGGATCGATCAACTGGTGGACTCCACAGCTGGCTAGGAGTTGATATGCATGCTCGACGCCTATCAGGGCTACCATCAAGTGTCGCTCGCCCGAGAAGATCAAGAGAAGGTTAGCTTCATTACAGCCGACGGCACGTACTGCTACAATGTGATGCCATTCGGACTGAAGAACGCGGGGGCAACCTACCAGCGCTTAATGAACAAAGTGTTCAAGGAGCAGATCGGACGCAATTTGGAAGTGTACGTGGACGATATTCTAATCAAGTCCGTCCGAGTGGCAGATCTCTTTAAAGACATGGAGGAGACTTTTCGAATGCTGAGGAAATATGGAGTTAAGCTGAACCCTCAGAAGTGTCTGTTCGGAGCAAAAGGTGGACGTTTCTTGGGTTACATAGTGATCGAGCGGGGCATCGAGGCAAATCCCAGCAAGGTGAAAGCATTACAAGATATGTCGCCCCCAAGAAATCTAAGGGAAGTCCAGCGCCTGACCGGTTGGATAACAGCATTGTCCAGATTCATCTCGAAGACGGCCGATCGGAGTCTCCCGTTTTTCAAAATCTTGCGCAAGGCTACCAAGTTTCATTGGGATGAAGAATGCGATCGGGCGTTTGAAGAGCTGAAGACGTACCTGAACTCTCTACCTGTGCTAGCCAAGCCAACTGTGGGTGAGCCGCTTTGTATCTATTTATCTTCAACTGAGCAAGCAGTAGGCTCGGCATTAGTGAGGGCGAGCGGAGAAGAACCTGTGTACTTCTTGAGCCATATATTAAAGGACGCTGAATCTCGCTACACTGGGCTCGAGAAACTGGCTTTTGCTTTGGTCCTCGTCACTCGGAGACTTCGCCCCTATTTCTTGGCACATACTATCATCGTCCGGACAAATAGCCCTTTGGGAAGAGTGCTGTTGAACCCAGAAGCGTCCGGACGGCTCATCAAATGGACAACGGAGTTGTCTGAATTTGACATTCAGTATCAGCCCCGCTCGGCAATAAAGGTGCAGTCCTTGGCAGATTTTATCACCGAAATGCAAAGGCCAGAGCCCGAAGCCATGTGGAAAATATTTGTGGATGGATCATCCACTCGGCTCGGGAGCGGGATTGGCGTGCTATTACTCTCTCCCCAAGAAGAAAGGATGCACTTATCCGTCCGGCTGGATTACAGAGCTACAAATAATGAGGTAGAATATGAGCCCCTTATAGCCCGCTTACAGGCCGCCCGGCATGTTGGGGCCGGTCGGGTGACGCTCCATTCAGATTCTCAGCTGGCCGCTCAGCAGCTCTCTGGCACTTTTGAGATTAACAACGCTCGGCTCAAACTTTACGCTGAAGCATTCGAGAAGCTCAAGGCCAACTTCAGAGAAGTCATTATCCAAAAGATACCTCGAGCGGAAAACCAAGCAGCAGATGAGTTAGCCAAACTCGCAAGTTCAATAACGTCGGTCGTCATCCAGCAGCCAATTGAACAAGTATCTTTGGTGGCACACGTCGACCGGATGGAGGGCCTCGCGTTTCCGAGTGATTGGAGGACAGCCATCATAGAGTTTCTGCGCTCGGGTGCGGCACCGTCCGATCGGGAGGCTGCCCAGCTATTAAGAAGGAGAGCCAGTCGGTTCACACTCATTGGAGACCAACTCTACAAGAAGGCTTTCTCCCGCCCGCTTTTGAAATGTGTGAGCTCGGAAGACGCGGCATACATCCTCCAAGAAGTGCATCAACCTGCTGGTCGGATACTATTGGCCAACCCTGCAATCAGACGCCGCTCGGACTGTCGCGACTTGCCTTTCCTGCCAGAAGTATCACAACTTCTCCCACCGACCGGCGGAGGAAATGAAAGCAGCTACCGTATCCTGTCTGTTCGACCAGTGGGGAATGGATATTGTGGGTCCATTTCCTATGGCGACCGGTCAGCGGAAGTTTCTACTAGTGGCTGTCGACTACTTTTCCAAATGGGTGGAGGCCGAGCCACTAGCCAAGATCACCGAGCAGATGGTCAAAAAATTTATTTGACAGCATATAATCTGTCGGTTCGGCATCCCTCGCCAGCTAGTATCTGATAATGGACGACAGTTTACCGGGAAGCTGCTCGAAGACTGGTGTAAAAGTTATGGCATTGAACAACACTTTACTTCCGTGGCGTATCCTCAAAGCAACGGCCAAGCGGAAGTAACCAACAGAGAAATCCTTAGAATTCTTCGGGCTCGACTTGACCACATGGGAGGAAGCTGGGTGGACGAGCTGCCAGGCATTTTATGGGCTATCCGCACGACCCCAAAGGAAGGAACAGGCGTTACGCCATTTCATTTGGTGTACGGTGGCGAAGCAGTTATCCCGATTGAAGTCGGCGTCGAGTCCGTTCGGATCCAGAACTATGACGAGGACAACGTCGAGCGGAGGAACATGGAGTTGGACTTGATCGATGAAAATCGAGACAAGGCGGTCGTCCGGCTGTTGGCGTAGCGACAGCGGATGAAGCAAAACTACAATTGGTGCATAATCCCCAGAGCATTCCAAGTTGGCGACCTTGTCTGGAAGAAAGTAAAGCCAGTCGGTGACGTTGGCAAGCTGGAGGCTCCTTGGGCGGGCCCCTTCAAAGTCATCGAAAAGCTCCGCTCGGGCGCTTATCATTTGGAGGATGAAGATGGACGGCGGCTGGATCGACCATGGAGCGCGAATCATCTCCAGCAGTACCGAGCCGGGTGAGAGGTGCGCTGATGTAATTTTATATATGTTTTGGTCGCCTATGTCCTTGTAATACAGGAAGCAAAATGATAAAAGATGGCAAATAGCTTCACCGAACGGCAGTGTTAAAATTAGCCTTAAAGGTCGTCGAGCTCCGACGTTAAATATCGAGAGTCGAGCCGGCGACTATAAACCCTCCGAGCGGAAGACCGTCGAGCTCCAATGTCAAATATCGAGAGTCGAGTCGGCGACTATAAACCCTCCGAGTGGAAGACTGTCGAGCTCCGACGTTAAAAATCGAGAGTCAAGCCGGCGACTATAAACCCTCCGAGCGGAAGACCATTGAGCTCTGACGTTAAATATCGAGAGTCGAGCCGGCGACTATAAACCCTCCGAGCGAAAGACCGTCGAGCTCCGACGTTAAATATCGAGAGTCGCGCCGGCAACTATAAACCCTCCGAACGGAAGACCGTCGAGCTTCGACGTTAAAAATCGAGAGTCGCGCCGGCGACTATAAACTCTCTGGCCAGAAGAAGACAATAAAAAAGTCGACTTGTTAGTCGTTTGGCCGTTCGACCAATGAACCAAAGGTACTATTTACAAAACAGGATATAGTCAGCCGTGTTAGGATGTATACTAAAAGCCTAGCTTTTGGTATAAACATTTATCTAGAAATAAGAATCACATTGGTCAAATGTCTACATTTATGATAAATGTAGTTGTTCAATTAATTTATATTGTAGATAACATGGTGTGTGGTGTCACATACAGAGGATCATGTTATCAGTACCTTATAAATTATAAACAGTAGCTCACGACCAAGATGGAAAGGAACAAACCATTGGAAGGTCGTAATGTAATTAAGTATTAGTTTATCTTAACTATATAATTACACTAGTACACTTAGAATGTATTGAGTAGGACCATTAGAGGTCGTTTCTTTTATACTGACTTTATAAAGGAACAAAGACCTCAGTTATTATGGAAGTGTGTGCTCTTAATCCTAATATAATAACAAGCACATATATTTGATATTTATTTCTTTAATTTATCAATGGGTGAGATTTAGTTCGATAAATCAATAAGCCCGATAAGTTGGGAAATGATATCACTTATAGTGTGTGTTGTTGATTATAGAAGGAAACTGTGTCCTAGTAATCTAGGTTGAGAATGTCCCCAAGAGGAGCTCATAAGGATTGTCATGTTAAACCCTGTAGGTGGACTTAGTCCAACACGATGATAAGGTTGAGTGGTACTACTCTTGGACTAAGATATTAATTAAATGAGTTGTCAGTAACTCACTTAATTAGTGGACATTCGACATCTTAAACACAGGGAGACTAACACACTCATAATAAGAAGGAGCCCAAAAATGTAATTTGGGATTGGTGCGGTAGTTCAATAATAGTTCTTTAGTGGAATGAATTATTATTGATAAAATTAAGTTGTGTGTTTGGGGCGAACACGGGATGCTTAATTTTATCGGGAGACCAAAACCAATTCCTCCTCTCGGTCCCTATCGTAGCCTCTTAATTATAGAGTACTATACCCACCTATACCCACCTTCTTACCCATCCTATAAGGGCCAGCCAAGCTAGCTTGGAGACCAAGCTAGGGCCGGCCATGGCTTGGTTCATGGGTGAATTCATGTGGCCGGCCCTAGCTTGAACTCAAGCTTAGGTGGTCGACCCTATTAAAATAAAAAGGAATTTTAATTTTAAAATTTTTCTTATGTGGATAACATGATTTAAAAGAGAGTTTAAAATTTAAATCTTTCCTTTTATAAGATTCTACAAAAGATTAAGAGAAGAGCTAAATCTCTTTCCTTATTTATAGATTAAAAGGTTGATTTTAATTTTGGTAAAAACTTTCCTTTTAATCATGTTCATGATTTAAAAGAAAGTTTAAAAAATTAAAAATTCTCTTTTATTAGTTTCTACAAAAGATTAAGAAAAGATTTAATATCTTTCCTTATTTGTAGATTGAAAGGAGACTTTAATTTTTAGAGATAACTTTCCTTTTTGAAAATTATCCACATGTTTAAAAGAAAGATTTTAATTTATAAAATTTTCTTTTTATTAACCAATCATGAAGGGATTAAAATTATTGGAGAAATTTTTATAAATTTTTGGAAACAAATTAGGAAGTTTTAATTTTTATTTTAATTAAAACTCTCCTTGTTTTGAGGAAAGAGGTGACCGACCATTGTAATTGAAAAAAGAAAATTGTTTTAATTAAAATAATTTTTCTTTTTCATGGCAAAGGAATTAAGGAAATTTTTATTTAAATTTCCTTATTTGCCAAGACCAAGGATTATAAAAGAGGGGGTAGAGGTGCCTTCATGGTGAATGACTCTATTCTTTTTCTTCCTCTCTTTTCTTCCTAGGTGTGGCCGGCCCCTAGAGTTTTCCCTTCCCCTTCTCTCTTCTCCTTCTTGTGGCCAAGACTTCATCACCTCTTGGAGACATAGAAGTGGCCGGATCTAGCTTGGAGAAAAGGAGAGAAAGGAGGCTTGTTTCTTGCATCCCTTAGAGCTTGGTTGGTGGAAAAAGCTCTTCATCCTTTGGAAGTTTTTGCTTGGCCGGAACTTGAAGGAAGGAAGAAGAAGGTGCCTTGGTGGTTCTCATCTCGGAAGATCATTGCCCACACAATGTCTGAGGTTAGAAGAGGAATACGGTAGAAGATCAAGAGGTCATTGAAAGTTCACAAAGAAAGGTATAACTAGTAATTATTTTCCGCATCATACTAGTTTTATTTCTTTGTAAAAATACCAAATACAAGAGGCATGTGATTCTAGATTTCGAATTAGTTTTCGATGTTGTGTTCTTTTGTTTTCTTTTCGAACTTGTGCTTCGATTATTCTTTTTGGTTAACCTAGAGTCATTTAAGGAAATTAAATATTAACTTTCCTTAAGAGGCTTTGTCTAGGCGGTGGTGGTTGCTCCCATATCCAAGAAGGCCATGTGCCTCGCCATGCAGTCCTGGAAGCTAAATTTGGAAATTAATATTTAATCAACTTTGTGACCTAGGTGATTTGGATTGAACGTGTTAAGTTCCGCAGGAGATCCAAATCTAAACCTAAAAGAATATATAAGTTAAACTTGGGATCAAACGTGTTAAGTTTCGCAGGCGATCCAAGTTTAATTTAAAAGAACACATGGTAGCTAGGAAAGGTTCAGATCTTGTACAAAATTTTTGTACAGAGGAACCATTAGGTTTTTCGAGTAGCAACCAACAAGCCGAGCGAGCAAGCTACACAAAATACTTCGCGAAAAATCCTTTTCAAACACAAGAGGTGTGATAAGAGCCGAGAGGGACAACACTCATATCGAGTAGCAAAGGAGAAAGCGAGCAAAAGGATATCATATTGAAGAAACTAAGGCCGAGCGGCCAAATTACAAACAAAGGATAGTCTTTGGCCGAGCGACCGAATTACATATAAGCTTCTATTCTAGATACTCGTAGAGGTCCTTCGGGATGTTGTTGAGGAGCGTTGCCTGGTCCTGAGCGGGGATAACGGCGGAATCGGGAAGTTGCCCTTTGGACTTCAAATATTCTGTCGTAGCATTCATGGCAAGTTCAAAGGCCATGTACATCCGCTCGCAAACTTTCTCCAAAAATTCGGCCGAGCGGATGTAATTCTGTCTCAGGGCGGCGACCCGACTTGGCTCGGCATCTTGGTATTCTTTCAGAGCCGCCCGGGAAGCTTCGGCGGCTGCTTGATGTTCTTACAAAGCGGCTTCGAGCTTCTTCACCTCATCCAAGCGGGCAATCTTCTCGTTGGCCAGTTGCTCCATCAACTCCTTTACTTTCTGCTCCAATCCCCGAGCCTCGACATTCTTTTTCTCCAGATCGGAGATGGCCGTGTTTTTTCGAGTGGTGGCCAGGTTTATTTTTTGGTCGAGCGACTTGACTTGCCGCTCGAGCTCGGCCAAAGCGTGGGCCTGATCGACCGTCTTCTTCTGCTCGACCGCCAACAAGTTTTGGGCATTCTTGAGCTCTTTCTGTAGCTCAGAGTAAGAAGGGCCTTGGGAGCCGGGTGGACCTCCTGCAGCTTTCAATCTCCTCAATTCTTCGTCCACCATCGCCAGACGATTGCAAACGGCAATCTCCTCCACCCACCTCTGTCACGAGCGAAGTTGTTAGTAGCCGATCGGAAAGAATGCATAAAAAATTTGGAAGAAAAAGCACTTACCCCAGTGGCCTGCTGCATGTGGCTATTGGCCAAGTTGCTGAGAGGAATCATTGCGACGCATGCCCGAGCGTCGGCCCACATTTCAGCTAAAGGCCCTTTCATGGTGATCAGGTGCTCGGGCGTTGTCGGCCGATCGGCTTCGGGCATTAATTCCTCGGTGGGGAGATGCAAGGAGACCCGGATGGTGCGGCGTCGACCGGGAGTCGTCTGGGCGGACGCCAGGGAAGGATCGGAGGTCGGCGCTAAAAATTGCGACAAAATCGCTGAACGATGGACTTTGCGGGGAGCAGGTGAAAGGGCGCTGATCGGAACGGCCTCAAGGGGGTCCGCAGACGCATCTAGTTGGGAGGGCGTCCGATCGGACGAAATCGCCTCCACCTCTAGTGCTTTCCCTCGAGAAGCGGCGGTGGCCCGCTCGGATGGATGGACCGCAGAAGTAGCCGAGCGGAGTGGTGTTTCCGCCCGGCGTCTCTTTTGTCGAAGGGGGCGCTCTTCCTCTTGCGCCGAGCCCTCCTCCCGAGCGGAAGGCTCCCGGCTAGCAGTTGCGCCAGCCGCTGGCTCTGGGAGAGAAGCCTGAGCGGCCGATTCCCCAGCATGGGTCTCGCTCTCTCCCTCATTGGAGCCGACCGGCTGGATGCCGAGCGTCTCCATTTCTTTGGTCGCTGCGGCCTCGAGCGCCGCCGCCTTCCTCTTCAAAATTCCAGCCATCACCGACTCCATGACAATGTTCGCTGTAAAGGAAAAAGAAGAAAATCAGTTAGCAATTAAGGCGAAGGCACAAAGTAAAATTCTTACCGAAGCCGCTCGGAAGGGGGGTCCTAATCGGACTTAGACCGAATATATACATCACCCCCTCAGGAAGGAATTTATTGATGTCAAACCTCAGACCGGCCAGCATGTTGGCGGCATGAAGATAGTCCGGTCGGGTTTTGAACCTTTTGAGCTCTGGTGAGGTTGGTGCTCCGATCTGCCATTTCGTTATGAAGGGGGCCCGCTCGGGCATACGAAGGTAGAAGTAGAATTCTTTCCAATGCTTATTGGAAGAAGAAAGTTTATTGAAGAAAACTAAATCGGGCCGAGCCTGGAACATATATGTGCCCATCTCGGACTGTTTAGGGTAATAGAAATAATAAAAAACCTCCGGTCGGAGGGGGATGTGGTGGATTTTGAACAGGACAAAGTCGCCGCATAAGAGGCGGAAAGTATTGGGGACTAGGCTTCCGAGCGGAATGCCGAAAAAATTGCAGACTTCAACGATGAAGGGATGAAGGGGAAATCACAGACCGGCTGTGAACTGGTCGCGAAAAACACAAAAGGCTCCGCGCGGCAGTTTGTGTGACCGAGTGGAGGAAGTGGGTAAGATGATTTCGAAGTCAGAAGGGATGTCAAAATTTTCCATCAAAATATCGGCGTCGCGCCGATCGAAGCGTGACTCCATGGTTGTATACCATGGGCCGAGGGCTTGGTCTAGAGGTTGGGAGGAGCTAGCCATTGGCCGAGCGGACGAAACCAAAAAAAGGCGAAAAAGGGTAGAGGGTAGAAGAAAGCAGACAGCAAACGAAACGATACCCCGAGGATCGAAACTCGGGAAATAAAGGCAAAGAAAACACAAGAACCAAAGAGGGAAAGAAGGAGAACCTTACAACGAAGAGGGGGATCGAGGAAAGCGCACTGGAGATCGCCGAAAACAGAAGTGCAAGATCGCCGGAAATCTGGAAAGTGAGAAGCAGCGGTAAGCACGCGACAGCAGATGTGAGGCGAAGGGAGGAAAACGAAGGCTTTATAGGGTTGAGCCCGAGCGGCCTCCACCGTTGGATGCAGGTCACAAGAATCGAAGCATGCATCGGGCCGTCCATTTCAAATCGCCTCGATCTCGTCGCCTGCGACGCCGCCGCCGTACGATGATGTCAGCAATGCCACGTGGCATTCCACCACGGGAGAGCATTTAATAAGTGCCTTATCGAGGCACAGAGTGCGTGCTTGGCCTTAATGACGGAGATTGGCATGAATTCCGAGGAGATCCGAGGGATGGTGGCGTTGACTGAGGCCGTAGTTAGCACCACCTAGGCCGAGCGGAGGATGGTTTCTTGGATGAGCCGCTCGGCGAAACAATCATCCAGTCAGTCGGACTAATCGCCTCCTTTGACTAGACTTGAAGGGGAGGCAAGTGATCCGACGGTAAGAACAGGGACCCCTCTCTGAGGGAAGTCAACGCCACGTGGAAGTCAAAGGGTCACACGGCCGACCGGAGAAGTGGAGACCGGTCGGCCGAATGGGGGTCTCAGCGGAATCACAAACAACCCAACGAGGAGTCGGGTCTCCGACGCTCATGGGGAACAGGGTCGTCGGGCCGATAGGAGCGCCCGCTCGGCCGAAGGTATAAAGTAGTATACTGCGAACAGTCCACAGAGCACACGACCGGGAATCTCCCGAGTGGACCAGCACATACGACTGGCCGGACGTGAGGGGACTGCCGACCGGCCGGACGCTCGGCATGGGGTAAGAATAGACAAAAGGACAAAGGAACATCTTCTGACAGCGAGTATGTTCGACGATTAGGCCATACGCAGGATCTTACGACAGAGAGTTCCGCTGTCCCATCAAAGATGTGCTCGGACTGTAGCAGTATGGTGTCAGGTAAGCTCTTCTGACAAGCCCATACTGAGGTATGGGCTGAGGACACGTATTCACCTCGATATGTGTGCGCGAACCTCTTCACAGCTCTATATAAGGAGCCTCACACTTCGCCGGAGGTACACATTCTCTGAGTTTGAGAGCCACTTCTTTGTTGTCCACTTGCCTGACTTGAGCCTCAGAGGGTCGTCGTCAGGAATCCCTTCCCGGCCCGACTTCTTTGCAGGTTCACCGGAGGTCCGTACGACCGGTCGGAGATCCACGTCAGCAGTTCGGAGAGCGCCACATGACCAGCGTCCGTTGATTCACAGTTCGGACAGGATAAAATGTATTCCGCCTCACAGGTAGAATCTATAACAGTGTCTTGCTTGGAACTTTTCTAACTAACTATGCCTCCATTTAATATAAATATAAATCTAGATTGGGATTTAAAGTCATCCTTGTCTGTATAGAAACTAGCATCTGTATATCCGCGTATGGTCATATCACCATCTCCATAAATTAAGAACATATCCTTAGTTCTTCTTAAGTACTTAAAGATCATCTTGACAGACACCCAATGATCCATTCCTAGATCAGACTAGTATCTGCTCATAACACTCAGAGCATATGATACATCGAGTCTTGTACATAACATATCATACATGATAGATTTTATTGTGGATGCATAAGGTATCTTATCCATACAAATCCTCTCGTCTTCTGTGTGTGGGCACATAAACTTTGAAAGTTGAATTCCATGCCTCACAGGTATGAAACTTTTCTTGGATTCAGACATGCTAAACCATTTAAGCACTCTGTCTATATATATCGACTGTGAAAGATGAAGCAACCTTCTCGATCTATCTCTATAGATTTTCATCTCGAGGATGTAAGTTGTTGGTACCCAAGGTAGTTTTGATGTGATCAAATAAGTTAGGTTAGGTGCTGTTGTGTTTAATCCTGTGTTTAAGTGTGCATGAACTTATGAGCACAAGAAGTCGAGCAAAAGACATAGCTAGCAAGAAGGACAACACGAGAGAGAGCCGACAGGCTCGGTGCGTCTAAAGGACGAGGTGCTGTGGAAGAGTACACCTACGGACGAGAAGGGAGCGGGCGGTGTTTCCGAGGGACGAGAAGCCAGGACAGGAAGATTGCTCGAGGAGCAAAAGACGCAGCTAGCGAGAAGGTCAGCATGGGAGAGAGTCGACGGGCTCGGTGCGTCTAAGGGACGAAAAGCTGTGGAAGAGTATGTTGGCAGACGAGAAGGAAGAACGCGACGATTCTGAGGGACGAGAAGCTGGAGCGGAAGATTGCTCGATGAGAGGCAGGAAGCCGGAACGGAAGACCCAGACCGAGACGAGTGGAACTAAAGAAGGATGCTTGGACCAAAAGTCAGCAAAAGGCTGACTTCTGATGCCCGGGGCGCCCGGACAAGCCCGAGCCACCCAGAGCAGGTCGGGGCGCCCGACCGGTCCGAGGCGCCCGGAACCATTCTGAGCGCTCGAAATATGAATTTCATCCATATCAATGTGGCGTTTGACCATTGCGTTGGGAATAGATTTCTATCCCATTTCAGGCGCCTGGAACGCTTCCAGGCGCCCCGGGCAGGGCTATATAAGTAGCCCTACTCCCAGAAGCTAATGAGAACAAGAAATAATCAAGCAACACTTGTAGACACTTTCATTTCTGTTTAGCTTCATCATTTCTGTGCTTTCATTACTGTAAAGAGGCTTCTCCGCCTGAAGGAGAAATTAGTGCGCTTTACTTCCTTGGATTAACAACCTCCCCAGTTGTAATCAAGAAAACTCATGTGCCTCTGTCTTTTAGTTTCTTTATTATACTTATGCAAGTGTTTGATTTATAAAGTTGTAAATCTGAGAAAGATTTTTTTGTTTGCTTGATTTGTGCAGGGGCTATTCCCCCCCCCCCCCCCCCCAATCTGGCCGCTAAGGGTTCTAACAAGTGGTATCAGAGTCAGGATGCTTCAGGAGGACTAACTGTCGAATGAAGCACACGAGATGGTCGGACCGAGCATCTACCCACTAGTATTTGAGGGGGAGTTCGCTTTTTGGAAACGTCGGATGGAGGTATATTTTAAAATCAATTTTAATATTTCACTAACAATTAAGTATGGTTTTGATATGCCCAAAAGCAAAGAAGGAAAAGAAATTGAGAAGCATTGATGGACTGAAATGCAACGCAACGACTTCATGGCTAACGGTAAGGCTGAGTTCCACCTTCTGAGCATTCTGCCTGCCCAGGATGTCAACAGAATCTACAATTATGAGAATGCAAAAGAACTTTGGGAAAAGTTCTTAAAGCTCTATGAAGAACCAAAAGTAGTCGAATCTAACTTCTCGATGAACTCCGAGTCGTTATTAGAAGCAGAAAATGAGGAAATTACCAAAACAGCTCTCATAGCTGAGTACCTACCTAAAGATAAAGAAAGTTCTTCAGGAATGAGTATTGAGAGCATCAATGAAGGGGGAGCAACGTCGGAAAAAAGCAGCTCCACAGGGGGAGCATCAGAAGTCGATAAGGTAAGTCAGGTACGGTCTCTACCTCCTGACTAATTGATTAATTTGATAAAAATGTTGTAGAAAAATTCTTGTAAATTAGAAATAGAAAATAAAAAATTATTAATAGAGAATAATGAGTTAAAAGGAACTCTAGCAATAGCTTGTCAATTAGAGGATTTCAACAAACTAAAAATAAAAAATGAAATGTTAAAGGAACATACACAAACTTTAAAATTTTCTGCATATTCAAAATTCTCTACTTTGAATTTTATAAATTATTATAGACTAAAATGAAAATTTAAATATCACAATGGAAAAATTAGAAAATTGTCAAAAACCTAAAGATTTTCTTGTTAATCCGGTAAAAAGGAATCTATTTTGGATTCCAAGATTATGCTTGTATTTTTTTGCAATTGAATTTTTTAAAAAACTATAAAATTCCTTTTGAGTTTAATTATTATTCGAAATTAATTTAATCCTAAGTTTTTTAGAAAGAGGAATTCAATAATCATCTATAGAAAAATCTCAATATTTGAATTTTGTTATTCAAAATTTTCAAGAGTTATCTCTGCTAACTAAGAAAACTTTTCTGAAAATTTTTTGAGTTATTTATCTAAATATAATTTTTTAAGAATTTTTAAATTAGAAATCTTGAAAATGTATTTTCTTTTGTCAAAATGCATGCTTTATACATTTTTAAGAAAATATTTCAAGATTTCCAAAATTGTTTTAAGGGTTTCAATTTCGATTTTTTTTCTTAGACTTGTGTTTAAGATTCACCAAATTTTCTAAGTCATTTTAACCTTATAAATTCAGAATTTTGTTTATTAAACGACTTAAAATTCTTGACAAGTTACCCTTAGACTTTTGAAGTATCCCATTTTTTTTATGTGATCAAAGGGGGAGAATGGAAGATTAAGTCTAGGGGGAGGTAGTTTAAACTTTTTCACTTTAATTACAAATTTATTGCTTTTACTTTATGCTAGTTTACCCTAACTTAACTTGGGTTGCTCACATCAAAAAGGGGGAGATTGTTGGTACCCCAAGGTAATTTTGATATGATCAAACAAGTTAGGTTAGGTCATGTTGTTTTTAACCCTATGTCTAAGTGTGCAGGAACTTAGGAGCATAGGAAGTCGAGAGAAAGACGTAGCTAGCGAGAAGGACAACACGGGAGAGAGCTAACGGGCTCGATGCATCTGAGGGGCGAGGTGTTGCGGAAGAGTGCACTAGCGGATGAGAAGGGAGCGTTCGGTGTTTTCGAGGGACAGACGAGAAGCCAGGAGTGGAAGATTGCTCGAGGAGCAAAAGATGTAGCTAGCGAGAAGGTCAACACAGGAGAGAGACGACGGGTTCGATGTGTCCGAGGGACAAAAAGTTGTGGAAGAGTACGCTAGCGGACGAGAATAAAGCATGTGACGATTTCGAGGGACGAGAAGCTGGAGCGAAAGATTGCTCGATGAGAAGGCCAGAAGTTGGGTTTGGGTGAGCTCTATTCCGGATGGCTGAAATCACCCAACTGAGCGTAGCCAGAGCGGAAGACCCGAACTAAGGCAAGCAGAACCGAAGAAGGAGGCCCGGACCAAAAGTTAGCAAAAGGCTGCCTTCTGATGCCCGGGGTGCCCCGACCTGCTCCGGGGCGCCCGGAGTGGACTAGTTCGGGGCGCCCATAACCCAAATTTCATCCATGTCAACGTGGCATTTGACTGTTGCGTTGGGGATAGATTTCTATCCCATTTCAGATGCCTGGAAGCGCCCCGAGCAAAGCTATATAAGTAGCCCTGCTCCCAAAAGCTAATGAGAACAAGAAATAATCAAGCAACACTTGTAGACACTTTCATTTCTATTTAGCTTCATCGTTTCTGTGCTTTCATTACTGTAAAGAGGCTTCTTCGCTGAAGGATAAATTAGTGCACTTTACTTCCTTAGATTAACAACCTCCCCAGTTGTAATCAAGAAAACCCGTGTGCCTCTGTCTTTTAGTTTCTTTATTATACTTATGCAAGTGTTTGATTTATAAAGCTGTAAATCCAAGAAATGTTTTTTTGTTTACTTGATTTGTGCAGGGGCTATTCACCCCCCCCCCCCTCTAGCCGGCCACCAAGGATCCTAACATAAGTTGCTTCTCCCATATCTTTCATGGAGAACGTATTGAACAATCAAACTTTAACTGATTGTAGAACTGACACATCGTTTCCTATAAGTAATATGTCATCAATATATAATATTAGAAATATGACTACACTCCCACTAACCTTTTGATACACACAAGGTTCATATGGATTTTGTGAGAAATCAAACTGTTTGATCACCTTATCAAAATGGATATTCCAACTCCTGGACATTTGCTTTAGTCCATAAATGGACCGCTGAAGCTTGCATATTTTATTATTGTTGACAGATGTGAAACCTTCGGGTTGTGTCATATACACATCCTCGAGCAGATTTCTATTAAGGAAAGTTGTTTTCACATCCATTTTTCATATCTCATAATCATGATGAGCTGATATAGCCAAGAGTATCCGAATGGATTTAAGCATGACCACTGGTGAGAAAGTTTCGTCATAGCTAATGTCTTGCCTTTAACGATAACCTTTTGCCACCAACCTTGGCTTCTAGGTAATAATATTATCATCTATGTCGATTTTCTTCTTGAAAACTCATTTGCACCCTATAGGCGTAATGCCTTTTGGTGGGTTCACCAAATTCCAAACTTGGTTTTCGTACATGGAATCCATTTTCAACTTCATGGTTGTAAGCCACTTGTCCTTTTCTGAACTATTCAGAGCCTCTTCATAATCAGTAGGTTTCTCATTCTCAGTAAGTAACACATCATTTGATTCTTTTACAATAGATCAATATCTCTCAGGAATATTACGTGTCCTACCTGAACTATGAGGAGATTGTTGGTTAATCCTAGGAAGATCGTACCGGTTCCACTGTACAAAAATTTTGTACAAGTGTCGAACCTTTCCTAGATAACCTATTGTGTTCTTTAGAAGTTAAATTAGGAACCGTAAACAGAATTTAACATTATTGAGTCCAAATTTAACTTATCTGTTCTTAATGGTTTAGACTTGGATCGCAAGCGGAACTTAACACTATTGATCCAAATCCATCTATGTTATAAATTCAATTAAATATTAATTTCTAAAATTGGCTTCCAGGACTGCATGGTGAGACACATGACCTTCTTTGGTATGGGAGCATCCACCACCACCTAGACAAAGCCTTTTAAGAAAAGCTAATATTTAATTTCCTTATATAACTCTAGGTTTAACCAAAAGGAACAATCGAATCACAAATTCGAAAAACAAAAAAACACAAACTCGAATAACAAATCTGAAAAACTATAATCTAATGCCTCTTGTGTTTGGAATTCTAACAAAGAAAAATAACTAGCATGATGTGGAAGAAAATTACTAGTTATACCTTTTCTTTGCAAGCTAATGACCTCAAGATCTTCTGCAATATTCCTCGTCTCGCCTTGGACGTCGTGTGGGCGACGATCCTCCAAGATGAACACCACCCAAAAGAGCTTCTCCTCCTTCTAGTATTCGGCCACCACCACCAAGGAGCAAAAGAGAGCAAAGGGAGAAGAGAGGGAGAGAGGGTCGACCACCAAAGAGATCACCAACAAGAGAATAAGAATTGTTGTCTCATGAGGTCTTCCCTCCCCTTCTTTTATATTACTTGCCCAAGGCAAATAAAGAAAGACTTTTTACAAAAATTAAAATCTTCCTCTTGTTTTTCCTTTTTCCTTTTTATTTTTCCTTTTCTTTCCTCTTGATTGATTCAATCACCAATCATTGATTGGTTTTATTTAGCCGGCCCCTTGCTTGGGCACCAAGCAAGGGTGGCCGGCCCCAATAGGAAAGAAATAATAATTTTGTAAAAATTTTATAAGTCAAGAAAAAAACCTCTTATAAAATTTTACAAGCTCTCTTTTAATTTCCTAAAATGGAAGTTAAAAAAGGAAAGTTTTAAAAAATTAAAACCATGTTTTAAAATTTAAAACTTCTCTTCTAAAAATTTCCTTTTTTAACATGGTTACAAAAATAGAAAATTTAAATTTTAAAACTTCTCTTCCTTTTTCCTTAAAACCATAAGGATGGTTAAAAAAGGAAAGTTTTTAAAAAACTTTTAAACTTTCTTTTAAACCATGTGGCCTAATTCAAATAAGGAAAGTTTTTAATTTTAAAAACTCTCTTTTAAAACTTGTAGTTTTCTACAAAGAGAATATTTAAAAAATTCAAAACACCCCTCCTATTTGAATTAATCATGGCTGACCCCTACTTGCTTGGTCACTAAGCAAAAGGGTCGGCCCCTATAGAGGAGGATGTGGTCGGCCCTTGCTTGGTCACTAAGCATTGGACCGGCCCCCTTCTTGGGCACCAAGATGGGCTTATATTTGGATGGACTTGAGGCTTTAATGAGGCTACGACAGGGACCTAGAGGAGAAATTGGTTTTGGCCTTCCGATGAGCTTGAGTATCCCGTGTTCACCCTGAACACACAACTCAAGTTCATCAACAATAACTCATTCCACTAGAGAGTTATTGTTGCACTACTGCACCAATCCCAAATTACATTTATGGGCTCCTTCTTATCATGAGTGTGTTAGTCTCCCTGTGTTTAAGATAACGAATATCCACTAATTAAGTAAGTTACTGACAACTTACTTAATTAATATCTAAGTCCAAGAGTAGTACCACTCAATCTCATTGTCATATCGGACTAAGTCCACCTGTAGGGTTTAACATGACAATTTTTATGAGCTCCTCTTGGGGACATTCTCAACCTAGATTACTAGGACACAGTTTCCTTCTATAATCAACAACACATACTATAAGTAATATCATTTCCCAACTTATCGGGCCTATTGATTTATCATGCTAAATCTCACCTTTTGATAAGTTAAAGAAATAAATACTAAATATATGTGTTTGTTATTATATTAGGATTAAGAGCATACACTTCCATAATAACTAAGGTCTAGTTCTTTTATTAAGTCATATAAAAAGAACTTACCTAAAATGGTCCTACTCAATACACTTAGAGTGTACTAGTGTAATTTATTAGTCAAGATAAACTAACACCTAATTACACTACGACTATTCCAATGGTTTGTTCCTTTCCATCTTAGTCGTGAGCAACTGTTTATAATTTATAAAGAACTGATAACATGATCTTCTGTGTGTGACACCACACACCATGTTATCTACAATATAAATTAATTGAATAACTACACTTTTCAAATAAAATGTAGATATTTGACCAATGTGATTCTTTTATTTCAAAAATAAATGTTTACAAAAGCTCGGTTTTTAGTATACACTCTAACAGAGATTGTGTTATAATCGGTTATGGTTCCTATAAGAGAAATTCTTTCTCTAAGAAGATAGCATGCCTTGAAACAGACACTTTTGTTCCAAAGGGTGATAGAATTGGTAACCCTTAGTTTCCTTAGGGTATCCAATTAATAAACACTTATCAAACTTAGCGTCCAACTTGTCTGATATAGTCCTCTTCACATAAGTAGGACATCCCCATATCTTCAAATAAGGTATGATGGGTTTCTTACTAGTCCATACCTCATATGGAGTAGTTGAGATTGTCTTCGTCAGGAATCTGTTTAGCAAGTAAACAACTGTCATGAGTGCATAACCCCAAAAGGTCTTGGGAAGATCTGCACGATCCATCATTGATCTAACCATATCTAATAAGGTTCAATTACGTCTTTCCAATACACCATTATGTTGTGGTGTATAAGACGGAGTCTATTCAGACAATATACCATTGTCCCTTAGATAGTCTAGAAACTCTTGGCTTAAATATTCACCACCTCGATCAGATCGAAGTATCTTAATATTTTTACCAAGTTGTTTCTCTATTTCACTTCTAAATTCTCTAAACTTTTCAAATGCTTCAGACTTGTGTTTCATTAGATACACATACCCATAACGAGAGTGATCATTAATGAAAGTAATGAAGTAGCTATAACCTCCTAATACATGAGTTGTCATTGGTCCACATACATTAGTATGTACGAGCCCAAGTAACTCATCAACTCGTTCACCTTTTCAAGAAAAAGGTAACTTTGTCATCTTGCCTTTTAAACATGAATCACATGTATCAAATGTATCTAATTCAATTGATTCGAGAACTACAATCTTTTGCAATTCAGACATGTGTTTCTTTCTTATATGGCCAAGGCGACAATGCCACGAGTAAGAGGTTAATTGATTATCTATTCGAGCGTGTTTATTTCTCTTTTCGATATTGAGTACGTCACTAGATATATCTAACGCATAATTGTAATTACATAAAGTTTTGTGCCATAAAGAACACCATTTAAGATTATATAACAACAATTGTTGCTAAAAGTTAAATAGAAACCCTTTCTATTTAAGCAAGAAATAGAAACAATGTTCTTTATTAATGCTGAAACAAAATAATAATTATCTAGTTCTATGACAAGTCCCCTAGGAAGCTTTAACAAGTATATTCTGATGGCGACTGCAGCAACCTTTGCTCTATTCCCAACTCGCAAATTTATTTCTCCCTTGACGAGTCTTCTGCTATTCCTTAGCCCCTGTATGTTATTATATATATGTGAGTCACACCCAGTATCCAATATCTAAGTGTCTGAGGAAATAGCATGACAATCAATAAAAAAAATACCTGAAGATGATAGGGCATCGAATGTCTTATTCTTCTTCACAGACTCAAGATAGATCTTACAGTTTCTTCACCAGTGTTCCATCTATTGGTTGCTACTCGGAATATCGTATCAGTTCCCCTGCACAAAAATTTTGTACAAGTCATGAACCACTCCTAACAACCTATTGTGTTCTTTAGAAATTAAATTTGTAATCACAAACAGAACTTAACATTATTGATTCCAAATTTAACTTATCTGTTCTTAGTGGTTAAGACTTGGATCGCAAATGATGCTTAACATTATTGATCCAAATCCACCCATATTACAAATTCAATTAAATATTAATTTCAGAGATCGTCTTCCAGGTTAAACATGACGAGACACTAGGCCTTCTTGGGTATGGGAGCATCCACCACTTCCTAGACAAAGCCTTTCAATGAAATTCAATATTTAATTTCCTTATAGTAACCCTAGGTTTAACCAAAAAGAACAATTGAATCACAAGTTCGAAAAACAAAAGAAACACAAAATCAAAAACATAAATTCGATAACTTATATTCATTAGCCTCTTGTGTTTGGTATTTCAAGATCTAAATAAAAGGATGAACTAGTTATGATGCGGAAACTAATAACTAGCTATACCTTTTATAACTTATAGACCTCACGATCTTCTGTCGTATTCCTCTTCTTATCTCGGATGTCGTGTGGGCGATGATCTACCGAGACAAGAATCCACCCAAGCTTCCTTCTTCTTCTTACAAGTTTTGGCCACTAAGAGTCTTCTAGAGATGAAGAACTTTTGCCACCAACCAAGCTCCAAGGGATGCTAAGAAACAAAGCCTCCTATCTCTCCTTCTTCCAACCGAGTTCTTATCTCGGATGCTAAGAACTTTTGCCACCAACTAGCCACCACCAAGCTCCTTGAGATGAAGATGCCACCGGTCACAAAGGAAAAAGAATAGGAGAAGGAGAAAAGATGAAGGGACGGCCACACCACCAAGGAATAGAAGAGAAGAATACTAGATTATGTGTTATGAGGTGAGGCACCTCTACCCTCTCATTTATATTCCTTGGTCTTGACAAATAAGGAAAGTTTTGTAAATAAAATTTCCTTATATTCCTTGCCAATGTTTAAGAAGGAAAATTTAATTAAAATTTCCTTATCAAACCTCTAATGGCCGACCACCTTATTCCCTCCAAACAAGGAAAGTTTTAATTACAAAATTAAAACTTCCTAATTTATTTCTGAAAATTTTAAAAATAAAACTTCTCTTTAAAAATTCCCTTCATGGTTGGTTATAAAAGGAAATTTTTATAAATTAAAATCTCTCTATTTAAACATGTGGATGATTACAAAAAAAAAGTTTTCTCAAAATTAAAATCTTTCTTTCAATCTACAAATAAGGAAAGATATCAAATCTTTTCTCTTAATTTTTTGTAGAAACTATAAAAGGAAAGATTTAATTTTAAAACTCTCTTTTAAAATCATGAGGATAGTTACATAAAAGGAAAGTTTTATCAAAAATTAAAATCTTTCTTTTAACTATAAATAAGGAAAGATATCAAACCTTTCTCTTAATCTTTTGTAGAAAACTATAAAAGGAAATATTTAAATTTTAAACTCTCTTTTAAAACCATGACTTCCACATAAGAAAAGATTTTAAAAATTAAAATCCTTTTATTGTGTTGTGGTCGGCCACCTAAGCTTGCGTTCAAGCTAGGGCCGGCCACCTCTTGAAACCAACTCACCTTGGTTTGGCCGGCCCTAGCTTGGGCTCCAAGCTAGGCTTGGCCGACCACCTTAAGGTGGGTATAGGTGGGTATAATACTTTATAAATAAGAGGCTACGACAGGAACTGAGAGGGGGAATTGGTTTTGGTCTCCCGATGAACTTGAGCTTCCCATGTTTGCCCTGAACACCCAACTCGAGTTCATCAATAATAACTCATTCCACTAAAGAGTTATTATTGAACTACCGCACCAATCCCATATTACTATATGGGCTCCTTCTTATCATGAGTGCGTAAGTCTCCCTGTGTTTAAGATATCGAATGTCCACTAATTAAATGAGTTACTGACAACTCATTTAATTAATATCTAATTCCAAGAATAGTACCACTCAACCTTATTGTCATGTTGGACTAAGTTCACCTGCAAGGATTAACATGACAATCCTTATGAGCTCCTCTTGGGGACATTATCAACCTAGATTACTAGGACACAGTTTCATTCTATAATCAACAACACACCATATAAATAATATCATTTCCTAACTTATCGGGCCTATTGATTTATCAAACTAAATCGCACCCTTTGATAAATCAAAGAAATGAATATTAAGTATTTATGCTTGTTATTATATCATGATTAAGAGCACACACTTCCATAATAACAAAGGTCTTGTTCTTTTATTCAGTCAGTATAAAAAGAACTTACCTTAAATGGTCCAGCTCAATACACTCTGAATCCACTAGTGTAATTTTATAATCAAGATAAACTAATACCAAACTACACTACGACTATTCCAATGGTTTGCTCCTATTGATCTTAGTCGTGAGCAACTGTTTATAATTTATAAAGAAATGATAACATGATCTTCTGTATGTGACACCACACACCATGTTATCTACAATATAAATTAATTGAACAACTACACTTAGCTTATAAATATAGATATTTGACCAATATGATTCTTATTTCTAAGTAAATGTTTATACAAAAAGCTAGGCTTTTAGTATACATTCCAACACCATCCTGCCACAATGATGGTATGAACCCTTTTATGTCGGCTCTACTGTCTTGGCCTTTTTACTCTTCCCTTTAGCCTGATGTTTTGGCTTTCTCTTAAAACCTTTCCTGGAGGAGTCAACTAACATCACAGTTTTCTGTTCACCCTTAATAGAAGGTTCCACAATCTTGAGCATATTTATCATCTCAAGGATGGTCGATTCCAAATTGTTCATCCGATAGTTCATCACAAATTGTGAATGACTTTTCGATAAACTATGTAGAATTAAGTTAATACTTAACTCATGATCCATCGTAAAATTGAGTGATGCTAAACGTTCTATGCAGTCGTTCATCTTTAATACGTATTGTACTATAGATGAATCCTCCTACATCTTTGAGCAAAAGAGAAGCTTGGAGACCTCGAACCTTTCAGATCTAGCTAGCTCATCAAATAGCTCATGAAGATAATAGACAATATCATAAGCATCCAAATGCTTATGTTGATTCTATAATTCAGGAGTCATAGTGGCTAGCATGATGCAACTAGCAAGTACATCCTTATGTTTCTGAAGGGCCAATAGTTGGTCCACGGTTGCATCAGCAATAAGACTGGTGGGAAGAGGCTGATCAAGGACATAAGCTAGCTTCTCATCTTTGAGAACAATTCTCAAATTTCGAAACCAGTCCAAGAAGTTCGGCCCAGTTAGTTTTTTCGAGTCCAAAATCGAACGCAGATTAACAGAAGTCATAATTAAATGATTAGCCTTAAAATATAAAAATGAGAATGTATGAGAGACATGATTATATTTATGTAAATAATTTACATAAAATCTCTCTTATTTATCAAATTTAAATACCCTTATTTTGAATTTGGGAGATGGTAGGTTTTCTCCAAATGGGTTGATATCCACCATAGATAAGAATAACCTTGACTTTGACCAACAAGTCATTCTTAGCTATAGCGGTAAATAACATATTTACCGATTGCATATCACTTATATGCGACTATCACATTATGATAGCAACCAAATTGATCTTCGCATAAACATCGGGTTGTTAACACATTAACAAATATATATCAAATGTACATCACCCAACTTCACCTCTATCCACAATGATCATGGCTTTTGCACAACAAATCAATGCTTCAAGTTTAAAACCAACCCGTTAATCATAAGATTGCATCTCTATGGTTTGAACATGTTTAATTTCAAGTTGAGCTTGACATTGGCCAACAATTGAAACAAGAACTTAAACTCTGGTTCTTACCATATTAACGGAAGGTGTAGGTTTTAATATTGAGTAAGGGATTTAGGTCTCATCTATATCATGCAAAATTCTATCTACATGACATTACACACATGACATAAATGATGACATGACATGTCACACGCATGACATAAATGATGACATGACACATCACACGCATGACATAGCATGACACATCATACATATAGTGAGATCTAATCACATCACACGTATGACAAAATCTAATCATGTCATAATTAATGCATCTACATGACATACAGTATGGTATGTTCATAGCATAAATTTAAATTATATTTTGGAAATAAAAATATGTTATAAATCTGATTTTAATAAATAAAGATTTATCTAATCAAATTAGGAAATCAATTTCCAAATTTAATTAACATATCTCATCTAGAATCTTTCTATAAATTAAGAATCTTTAATTATTTTGTAAATAAATTTCTAAATTAATTTCCTAACCATTTAAAAAATAATTAATTAATATTTCTTAATTTATTACAGAATAATTCGAATATGTATTTTTTGTTATTTTTAAATCTTTCCAAATTTGGTATTTTCTCACAATTTAGGAAATTTTCCAAAAATAGAATATTTAAATAAATATAAAAATTTCAGAAAATATTAGTTCTATAATTTAATTTAGAATATCTCAAATCTGAATTTTTTATGATTTTTTTAAATCTTTTCAAATTTGGTATTTCCTAACAATTTAGGAAACTTTCTAAAAATGAAATATTTTAATAAATATAAAATTTTTATAAAATATTAATTCTATAATTTAATTTAAAATATCTCAAATCTAGATTTTTTTTTTAAAAAATCAAAATCTTTCTATATTTTGTATTACCTAATAAATTAAGAAATTTTTCAAAAATAGAATATTTCTTAAAATTTCAGAAATGATAATTTCCAAATTAAGATAATATTTCTAAATTTAATTTTTTGAAATTATATCATAAACTTTCCAAAAATATAATTTTCTAACAATTTATGAAACTTTCCAAAAATAGAAAAATCTTAATAATTCTAGAAAAATTCTAAAATTAATTACAACACAAATTACGAACCGTAAAATAATTTTACGATCATGTCGAAGCACGATCAGACTCTGATACCACTATTGGGATATACCCAATGCGGTGTGTGTTAAAACACGTTTCGTAAACATGTGCAGCGGAAAATAAAATAATAATAATTCCTAAATTATTACATCACACACACCACACGTATATAAGGATACAACATGCCAAACATGATAACATAATTAAATTTTTACGGAAAATAAATTTACGCTAGGTGTACCTTACGGATGACCTGTAATGAGAAGGGCACCAACCATAGTGACGTTGTTGAACCTCACCTCTATTTGTATCCACGCTGAGCTTCTGAAGACAACTCCTTGAGTACAAGCCTCTCATTCGAAAGTTACTAGCCATGAGCGAAGAAGAGGGATCAAGAGGAAGAGGAAGAGAAGCATACAAGGAAGAGATTTCTTCCTTGTGGTGGTCACGACAACAAGAGGAAGGGCTTCCCCTTGTTGGCGGTGGTAAAGAGAGAGGGGAGAGGGAGTGGAGAAGAGAAATTGGGTTAAGGTTTTCCAAAAACCTTACAAGTCAATTAATGATCTCATGTGTATAATCTTCTCTCAACCATATCAATATATAGCCCTCATTAATGAGTTGGATTAGAAAGTCCAAATCCTTCCCTTAACCAAAAATTAGCTCATTAACCCCTTAGTTTGGTTCACAACTAAACCAAGTTGGTTCATGACTAATTTATGATTAAACCAAATATGGTCCAACTCTTCCATAAGAGATGTGGCTCATCCGTGCAATGGCGATAAATATTTCCATATTTATTTTATGTATGGTACAACCAAACATTTATCTCTTGATCTAAGAATCCTATTATTTAACTTGTTTTACGTCTTTTAGAGATTCGTTAGTGCGTGTGACCCAATAGGTTCCCGATTTATCTTGGTCGTCCATAATTAACTACTTAATTATATAACGAGTGCCCATAGGGTATACGTAATTGGGGATCTAGTAGTACATTATGATCCCCAATTAGTCATAAAATCATAGTTGATCTTAGAATTAATTCTAAACCCTTCAGCAGCTATAGTGAGTCGTGTCTCGTTCCTTTCACTCGTCTTATACCCACTTAGTTCAGGACATAATCTATGTGTCTTGTCCCCACTAGGCTGACTACGTCATACCTAGCCCAAGTAATACTTTCTCGTTCTACGGATTCAAATTACTTGTACATGTGTCAAGAGTCTCACACTCTTAACATGTGATGCTTTGGCCAAAGACTTTGAGTAATAATCCTAACGAGTGGCCATAGGGTATACGTCTACTCACAAGTAGCGGTGAATCCTCTGTGGGATATCCAAACACCTTCGGTCACTTTAACTTATACTCAATCATTCTGGGTCCACATCTTAATGAGATGCTTGCTTAAGATGTCAAAATATAAATCTCCATGACCAAGATGACTTGTATACCTCAAGTCGAAGGAAACTTGCACTCGTACTGCAATAAGAACTTCACAGACATATATATATATTAGAGAGAGAGAGAGAATTATATGGATTCTTACAGCGAGTCACTCCAATGAACTATTTACCATAACCAGTATCCACGTTTAACTCTCGACATTCCAATGTCTCCAGCCAGTGAGAAAATAGCTGCTTAGCTGAACCAAGGAGTATAACCCGTGCTAATCTTACAGAATTGATGGTATTTGAATACATCAATTCGACGACTAGGAAAATTTCAATATATTCATAACTGCACATGTAGAGATAATCACTAGTTGTGATTCAATCACAAATTCTCTCATGCTATGAATTATACTACAAATATTCAGTGAATAAGTTTAAAACAATCAAACATATAATATGCACTCAAATAGTGAATCTATACTTATCAAATAAATAAAAAAAATGTAAGATGATTGCCTTAGGACATCCCTCAAATTGTAATAGGAAGAACACTAAGTAGATGGAACTCTGCTTTCCCATTATCCATGAAGTCAGCTTGTTCCTTCTTCATCCACGTGTAGGCTTCTTTCTAGCTCGGCTCCATATTGATCCATAGGTACTACAAAACCATATTTTAAAATTAGTAATATTTCAAAATTGGTCTTGAAAAATACCTCCATGCACTTTTTCCACATCGCGAAATCTCCCTCAAATTTTTGCAGGTAGATGCTTGATCCGACCATTTCTTTTGCTTCAGATGACGATTAGTCCTTTTGAAGCGAGCCTGACTCTGATACTTATTGTGAGGACCCTACGACAGACAAGAAGGATTAATTGTTCTGAAAAATAAAATCAAACCTTTCTCGATCTTATAGCTTGATTAAGATAATCACTTTATTAAAATAAACTAAAATGCATAAATTAAAAGAGACTACAAATTTTTTACTTGGTTACAACCAGGGAGGTTGTTAATGCAAGACGTTGAAACCACTAATCAAATTCTCCTTTCGTTGTAGGCGGAGAAGCCTCTTACAAGCGTTGGAAGTACATAATTAAAGTAATAGAATAGAAAATAAACTTGTGTACAAGTGATTGTCTGAACTACTGAGACCAGGGATCTATTTATAGCCTGTTGGTTGAATTTGACCATTTGCTTACGTGGCAGGTTCGGGCGTTTGGAAGGGCTTCGGGCGCCTGAGTGTGGATAAAATTCTATTCACATCACAACAGTTGTTCTGGATAAAACTTATCTAGTCTAAGCACCTGGAATAGCTCCGGGCACCCGGACCATGTTGACCAACCTTCGAATAGGGTGCATCGAGGAGGCACCCTGGGCTGCCCCCAGGGGATCCAAGTGCTTGGACTTGGTCCAGGAACTCAGACAGTCAACATCTTGTTAACTGTCCGGTTCACCTCCGATCTGGCTCTTGTTCAGTTGGGTGATTTCGGTCATCCGGAATAAGGCTTACTCAAATCCATTTTTCTGCCTTCTCCTCAAGCAACTTTCTACTCCAACTTATCATCCTTCAAAAATACAGTGCTCTTCCTTCTTGTCCACCAACATACTCTTTCATAGCACCTCTTCCCTCAGACATACCGAGTCCATCGATTGTCTCCTGTGTCATCCTTCTCGATAGTTACATCTTTCGCTCGACTTCCTGTGCTCCTAAGTTTTTGCATACTTAGATACAAGGTATCAAATACACACAAAACTCAAATTAACTCGATTAACTATATCAGAACTACCTTGGGGTACCTACAGTGAAATCTAGTCAGGTCAAAGTTGATAAAATGACTAGTAAGGAGAAGTCTAGTCAAGACTGATGACTAGCAGAGGAAGTCCTAACTGAAGGTTAGGTAAGAAAAAGTCCTAGTGAGTGAAACTAGGCTTTGGTGAGTAAAGTCAGCAAGTAAAAGTCTTAGTGAGTGAAGCTAAGCTCTGGTGAGTGAAGTAAAAGGTCAAAGTCCTAGTGAGTAAAGTTAAGCCCTATTGAGTAAAACTATGTGGTAAAAGTCCTAGTGAATGAAACCATGGGAGGAAGTCCTAGTGAGTAAAGATAGGCAGTGGAGATCCTAAGGAGTAAGCTTTAGGTGATAAAGTCTCGGATGTAGTCCAAGCACGAAACTTAGTAGGTCGAGTAGATTTATAGGAATGTGGTTTGATTCTAAGGGATTGACCCTTAGGTAGTATACTTGGAAGAGGAACCTTCAAGAAAAAGGTAAGTATATTAGGTCAAGTAGACTAACATGTAAGTACCCCATGATAGTTTTTATGTGATCAACCAAGTCAAGTTATTTCCTATTGTCATTTGATGTCTTGTATCTAAGTGTGTAGGAACTTAGGAGCATAGGTGTAACGACCCAATTTTTCCCATTAGGAGTTTTAAACGTTCTTAAAAATATTTAGAAATGCTATAGAAATATTCTAGAGATTTTTAGAAATTTTTAGAGTATTTTTATGTAATATTCGGAGGTCGTTTGGTATTTTTACTAAACGAAAGAAGTTGCAAAAAAATAATGTCCAAGCCGAAATTCGAACCATGGATCTCGGGTTAACCAAGCCTTAAATGAATCCGGTTAGCCAACTGTTCCACGGCTGTTTTGTTATAATATAAGGGAATTAAATATAGTTAAGCGGTCTTAAGAAACGAAATAAAATTTCCGTTTAAAAAGGAGCCGAGGGCGGCTCGAACCCGAGACCTTCGGGAATTCGCCTTTCCAGCGGACCAAGCGCGCATGCTGATGTTTCGTGAAAGAGTAAGGCACGAAATATTCTTAAGCAATAACAGAATACCCTAGTTATAAGAAAAGAACTTAGGTTTTCCCTTTTGGTTCGAGAACCCCTAATTCCTCTCTTCTCCCTCACGCGTGCGCGGCGTCGGAGATTTCTCTCGGGCGGAAACGAAACCAAAGCTAGGTTTCATCTCCGGCGGCCGGTCAAGGACCAAATCCGAGGGTCTTTCACACCGTCGTGATCATCTTGTCAAGGAGGACGCGTCGACACGAGGAGAACGCCGAGATCGTGGGCTCGTCCGAACCCTAGAAGGGATTTTTGCCGGCTGTGAGTTCAAGAACAGCAAGGTAAGTGCTCTCACCTGCAGTAAGAGTAATTCCTTCGATTGGTTTTCGAATGGTTTGGCTTCCGGATAGTAATGGGTAAGCAAAGTTCCGAGTTCCTGTTGAGATGGTTCATAAGCTAGGGATAGACTCGGGTTTCCATTGAAGCAAAGACGAATTTCTTGTATTCTGTTTTGATGTGTTAACTCCAAGTGATGTTCGATTTTTGTTGTGAATGTTTGTGATGTTCTGTGAACGGATCAGCTACGAGGTTATAGCTAATTCTAGGCAATGAGCATGAGAAACTATTAAGATTTTAAGTTTACAGTAGCAATTTTCTTGATTGTTAGAATAGATCCAAGCCTCTGTTTTTTTTTTCTTCTTCCTTGCAATCCTGCTGAAGAAATGAATCAGTTCATATAGGTTTTTGTTTTAAGTCTTCAGCAAGCTTAATTTGGTTGGTTTTGTGCTATGTATGAGATAGGAATAGCCTCGTTGAAGCTTAGAACAGCCCATACTCCTTGTGCTATACGGTGATACATGTACCTTTTCTTTTTCTCAAACATGAACAGAATATGTCCCTTTCCTTAAGTGTTTCGATTGGAATCCTCTTACTAGACGATGGATAGGAACGGTCCCTTTAAGATGGAAATGCAGATTTAGATTCCTTCGCAGTACAGATTTTTGTTTAGTATTTCAGCTTCAGCTTCAATCTGCAGGTTTAGATTTCAGTTGAACAACCCTTATGTTTTCCTTATTACCCTGCTACTTGTTCAGATTTAGATTTAATTTTCATTCTGTGGATTTAGTTTCCTGTTTGAGCTTACGGTTTAGTAAACCGGTTTAGATCATGTCGTAACATGTTTAAAGATCTCTACTGCTCTATAAAAGTATAAATTTTACAAGGGTATCAAGCTTTAACAGATTTCTTTGTGTTGAATAGCTATGTTGTAGCATTTGGTTTCTCTGGTTGCATGTGACTTTAAATAAGTTTAGTTTTGTGTTGAATAACTAAGCATGAACAACCCCTTTAGAGCTACAAGTGTAGATTTTTAGTTAATATTCTAACGCAGATTTTTATCGAGCTTACAAGCGTAGATTTTATTAAGTTTGATATGCAGATTTTGTTAAAGCTTATAGTATGCAGCATTTTGATTAGCCTAGTATGCAGATTATTTTGTTAAGATGGCATGTAGATTTATTTCTGTTTAAACTATAGTTTTAGAACTTCTTAAGTACAGCAGTTTTAGTTGTTATAGCACCCAATCTTAGTTTGTTTAAGTATTCCCTTTCAGTTTGTTTAAGCATTCACTCTTAGTATGTTTAAGTGTGGATTTTCAGTTTATCTAAGCATTTCAAAGTTATAATTCGTTTAAACATTTCAGTTTCTTTTTAAAGAAGTATTCTTTTAAAAGTATTAACAAGTATAAGAAAGATAAAGAAAAGAAAGAAAAGGTCAAGGCCTTAAGTAGATCCTAAAGCCAAGACTTTAGCGATTTTTGGCACACAAGGTGTTTATTAAAATGTCGAGGCATTATATATTAAAAGTATTAAAAGATAACAAATATTTTACTTTTATCAGTGGCACTGTACTGAACTCTCAGTTGTCCTTGGGTTGGGCTCCCATAGTCGTCCCTAGGTTTAGATAACCTAGTATGCTGGACTCTTAGTAGTCCTTGGGCTGGGCTCCCATAGTCGGTCCCTAGGTTTAGATAACCTAGTAACCCTACTAGATTCGGGACCAGCTATCTCGGGTCTAGTTAGGGATGCGCGCATAGCAAGTACAGTTGCCGGGTCCAAGAAGAAGTTGATTATTATTTTGAAGTATTATAAGTATAAGCTTTTGAACAAACAAAATGAGTTTCACATAAGTATAAAAGTATAAAAGAATAAGTTTAGAACAAATAAATTAAGTTTCACTTTGTCTTAAAATCAGTAAGTTTAGTTTCCTTTTATGCTAGCATGTTATTTAGATTAACTTACTGTTCTTTGCTATTAGAAGAGCATGAGTAGTTTTACATGTTTAACACTTCAGTATGTTTGTTTATTTACTAGTAGATGAGCATGAGTAGTTTTTCTGTTGAGCATTCAGTTTTAGTTTTCAGTATATTCACATGCATATCGAGTTTTTGTGAGTTAGATAGCGCTTACTAAGCATTTTGCTTATAGATTGCATTTCCTCTTACTGCAGATAAAGGAAGGCGACAAGGTGGCGCAGATGATGTGTGATGCCAGGACTATGGAAGTCTTGGGACTAGAAAGGAGTTCCTTTAATCTTCTTTCCTTATTTTTAGTTTCCGCATTTCAGTTATTATAAATATTTGAGTTGTATTTTAAGTTCATGTCATTTGAGATTATTCTGTTTAGATTGCATGTAGGATGAGTTCAGTTTAGTAAGTAGATATTTGTGTGTTTGATACTTATTTAACTGCGTGGGTGTTTGATAAATGTTCCAGCCGCCTGTGGCTGATGTATACTATGTTTGTATCTCATTTTAAGGTCACCGGTATAGGGGAGACTTTGTCAAAATTTTTCGGTAGAGACTCCTCGTGGTTTCGATCATACCGGTTAAATAGAGTTAGTAGTTAAGTAACAGTCATCCTTAGAGTGTAATAGTAGTAAGAAGGGTGGTCGTTACAGTTGGTATCAGAGCAGTTCCCATTCTCCAGCATCACACATCAGCACCATCCTTGCCGTCTTCAAATAAGAAAGTATTTAATTTTTCTTTTATGCTTATTAATTGTGGTATAGAGTATCTGCTTATATGCGGTTAAGTAAGAAGAAAATTCTTGTTTCTATGTTTGGATACATATGCTTAGGAAGAATAGAGATTATTTTAGTTTTGTTTCTCTCCTACATAATTAGATGTCAAGAAGAGGACGTCCCCGCACCGTTCGTACTGAGGGCCGAGCACAGGAAAACGAAGAGCCCAGAATAGCTTAACCAAATCTCTCTGAAGTTGTTGCTCAACTCCAGAGACAAGTGGCGGAGCAGCAACAAGTGATCGTCAATTTGATGGCGAATCAGCATCCAGTTCCTCCCACTCCTCCAACTATTAATGTGGAGACCCCAGTAGTGACTGAAGTTCTACCAGCCGCTCTGGAAGTCCCCACAGCACCTAGAAGACAAGAAGCCTACCTGATACAGTGGTTGAAGCTGAAGCCAGAAAGTTTCTCAGGCACGACTGAGCCCTGGGATGCTCAGGCTTGGTTCAAGACACTAGAAAGCACCATGGAGCTTCTTGATTGGCCAGAAGTCGAGAAGGTCAAGTGTGCTTCTTTCTGCCTATCTGGAGATGCCCGTATGTGGTGGGAGAGAGTTAAGAGCAAGAGGTTGGTCAATCAGATGAGCTGGGCTGACTTCGAGACAGAGTTTTACGAAGAATTCTTCAGTCAACGGATCACCAATACGCATTTTGAGGAGTTTATAGAATTCAGACAAGGAGACCTATCGGTGGAAGAAGCAGTACAGAAATTTAATAGGCTAGCCCGTCTTTGTCCAAAGCTAGTAAGTACAGAAAAGGAACGAGTCAGAATGATGCTCAGGATGCTGAGACCAGTAATAGCACTTAATGTGAGTAGTGGAACTCACCAGCCCCAGACTGGCGAGGAGCTGGTCAGCAGAGCATTAGTCGCTGAGTACTATCTGGACAGCATCAAGGCGCAACGAGAGTAACACAAGTCAGTCAAGATCGAAAGCAAGACAGTGGGAAGTCAGAAACCTCAGTCAAGTGATCAGAATTGGAAGGGCAAGGGTAACAAAAGGAAACGAGGGGATACAGGAGGCAGCCAAAAGGGAGGTCCAATAGACGAGCAGGTTAAGTTCCCTTCCTGCCCTAAATGCGGGAGATCGCATCCAGGAGCCTGTCTTTTGGGTATGACCGGATGTTATTCATGTGGCCAAGAAGGACATCTAGCTAGAGCATGTCCTAATAAGTTTAAGGCGCCTCAGCAACAGTTAGTGCAATATGAAGGCAAGTCTGCACAGTTACACCACATGACAACATCACTAGAGGGACCCTATCTCGGTCAGGAAAGGTTGGAAGCCCCACCCGTTCTAATCAATGCCAGAGTATTTTCTCTCACTAAGGAAGAAGCTGTCGGTACCTCGACGGTAGTCACAGGTCAAATATCTACCCTTTAGCATTTAGCTACTGTCTTATTTGATACTGGTGCTACCCACTCTTTTGTGTCAATTTCTTTTGTAAAATTTAACAAGTACCCACTTTCCAGAATTATTCTAAGTTCGAGGACGAACTTTTTATAAAGTATGGGGGATTGTAACGACCCAATTTTCCCCATTAGGAGTTTTAAACGTTCTTAAAAATATTTAGAAATGCTATAGAAATATTCTAGAAATTTTTAGAGTATTTTTATGTAATTTTCGGAGGTCGTTTGGTATTTTTACTAAACGAAAGAAGATGTAAAAAAATAATGTCCAAGCCGAGATTCGAACCGTGGATCTCGGTTTAAGCCAAGCCTTAAATGAATCCGGTTAGCCAACTGTTCCACAGTTGTTTTGTTATAATATAAGGGAATTAAATATAGTTAAGCGGTCTTAAGAAACGAAATAAAATTTCTGTTTAAAAAGGAGTCGAGGGCGGCTCGAACCCGAGACCTTCGGGAATTCGCCTTTCCAGCGGACCAAGTGCGCACGCTGATGTTTGGTGAAAGAGTAAGGCACGAAATATTCTTAAGCAATAACAGAATACCCTAGTTATAAGAAAAGAACTTAGGTTTTCCCTTTTGGCCCGAGAACCCCTAATTCCTCTCTTCTCCCTCACGCGTGTGCGGCGTTGGCGATTTCTCTCGGGCGGAAATGAAACCAAAGCTAGGTTTCGTCTCCGGCGGCTGGTCAAGGACCAAATCCGAGGGTCTTTCACACCGTCGTGATCATCTTGTCAAGGAGGACGCGTCGACACGAGGAGAACGCCGAGATCGTGGGCTCGTCCGAACCTTAGAAGGGATTTTTGCCGGCTGTGAGTTCAAGAACAGCAAGGTAAGTGCTCTCACCTGCAGTAAGAGTAATTCCTTCGATTGGTTTTCGAATGGTTTGGCTTCCGGATAGTAATGGGTAAGCAAAGTTCCGAGTTCCTGTTGAGATGGTTCATAAGCTAGGGATAGACTCGGGTTTCCATTGAAGCAGAGACGAATTTCTTGTATTCTGTTTTGATGTGTTAACTCCAAGTGATGTTCGGTTTTTGTTGTGAATGTTTGTGATGTTCTGTGAACGGATCAGCTACGAGGTTATAGCTAATTCTAGGCAATGAGCATGAGAAACTATTAAGATTTTAAGTTTACAGTAGCAATTTTCTTGATTGTTAGAATAGATCCAAGCCTCTATTTTTTTTTTCTTCTTCCTTGCAATCCTGCTGAAGAAATGAATCAGTTCATATAGGTTTTTGTTTTAAGTCTTCAGCAAGCTTAATTTGGTTGGTTTTGTGCTATGTATGAGATAGGAACAGCCTCGTTGAAGCTTAGAACAGCCCATACTCCTTGTGCTATACGGTGATACATGTACCTTTTCTTTTTCTCAAACATGAACAAAATATGTCCCTTTCCTTAAGTGTTTCGATTGGAATCCTCTTACTAGATGATGGATAGGAACGGTCCCTTTAAGATGGAAATGCAGATTTAGATTCCTTCGCAGTACTGATTTTCGTTTAGTATTTCAGCTTCAGCTTCAATCTGCAGGTTTAGATTTCAGTTGAACAACCCTTATGTTTTCCTTATTACCCTGCTACTTGTTCAGATTTAGATCTAATTTTCATTCTGTGGATTTAGTTTCCGGTTTGAGCTTACGGTTTAGTAAATCGGTTTAGATCATGTCGTAACATGTTTAAAGATCTCTACTGCTCTATAAAAGTATAAATTTTATAAGGGTATCAAGCTTTAACAGATTTCTTTGTGTTGAATAGCTATGTTGTAGCATTTGGTTTCTCTGGTTGCATGTGACTTTAAATAAGTTTAGTTTTGTGTTGAATAACTAAGTATGAACAACCCCTTTAGAGCTACAAGTGTAGATTTTTAGTTAATATTCTAACGCAGATTTTTATCGAGCTTACAAGCGTAGATTTTATTAAGTTTGATATGTAGATTTTGTTAAAGCTTATAGTATGCAGCATTTTGATTAGCCTAGTATGTAGATTATTTTGTTAAGATGGCATGTAGATTTATTTCTGTTTAAACTACAGTTTCAGAACATCTCAAGTACAGCAGTTTCAGTTGTTATAGCACCCAATCTTAGTTTGTTTAAGTATTCCCTTTCAGTTTGTTTAAGCATTCACTCTTAGTATGTTTAAGTGTGGATTTTTAGTTTATCTAAGCATTTCAAAGTTAGAATTCGCTTAAACATTTCAGTTTCTTTTTAAAGAAGTATTCTTTTAGAAGTATTAACAAGTATAAGAAAGATAAAGAAAAGAAAGAAAAGGCCAAGGCCTTAAGTAGATCCTAAAGTCAAGACTTTAAGGATTTTTGGCACATAAGGTGTTTATTAAAATGCCGAGGCATTATATATTAGAAGTATTAAAAGATAACAAGTATGTTACTTTTATCAGTGGCACTGTACTGGACTCTCAGTTGTCCTTGGGTTGGGCTCCCATAGTCGTCCCTAGGTTTAGATAACCTAGTATGCAGGACTCTCAGTAGTCCTTGGGCTGGGCTCCCATAGTCAGTCCCTAGGTTTAGATAATCTAGTAACCCTACTAGATTCGGGACCAGCTATCTCGGGTCTAGTTAGGGATGCGTGCATAGCAAGTACAGTTGTCGGGCCCAAGAAGAAGTTGATTATTATTTTGAAGTATTATAAGTATAAGCTTTTGAACAAACAAAATGAGTTTCACATAAGTATAAAAGTATAAAAGAATAAGTTTAGAACAAATGAATTAAGTTTCACTTTGTCTTAAAATCAGTAAGTTTAGTTTCCTTTTATGCTAGCATGTTATTTAGATTAACTTACTGTTCTTTGATATTAGAAGAGCATGAGTAGTTTTACATGTTTAACACTTCAGTATGTTTGTTTATTTACTAGTAGATGAGCATGAGTAGTTTTTCTGTTGAGCATTCAGTTTTAGTTTTCAGTATATTCACATGCATATCAAGTTTTTGTGAGTTAGATAGCGCTTACTAAGCATTTTGCTTATAGATTGCATTTCCTCTTACTGCAGATAAAGGAAGGTGACAAGGTGGCGCAGATGATGTGTGATGCCAGGACTATGGAAGTCTTGGGACTAGAAAGGAGTTGCTTTAGTCTTCTTTCCTTATTTTTAGTTTCCGCATTTCGGTTATTGTAAATATTTGAGTTGTATTTTAAGTTCATGTCATTTGAGATTATTCTGTTTAGATTGCATGTAGGATGAGTTCAGTTTAGTAAGTAGATATTTGTGTGTTTGATACCCTTTTAACTGCGTGGGTGTTTGATAAATGTTCCAGCCGCCTATGGTTGATGTATACTATGTTTGTATCTCATTTTAAGGTCACCGGTACAGGGGAGACTCTGTCGAAATTTTTCGGTAGAGACTCGTCGTGGTTTCGATCATACCGATTAAGTAGAGTTAGTAGTTAAGTAACGGTCATCCTTAGAGTGTAGTAGTAGTAAGAAGGGTGGTCGTTACAATAGGAAGACGAACGAAAGACTCAGCTAGTGAGAATGATGGCACGGGAGAGAGTTGACGGGCTCGGTGCATTCGAGTGACAAGGCACTATAGAAGAGTACGTTGGTAGACGGGAAGGAAGCGTGTGACATTTTGGAGGGATGAAAAGCTGAGGCGGAAGGTTACTCGAGAAGGTCAGAAAATAGCTTCGGGTGAGCCCTATTCCGGATGGCCGAGATCACCCAAACGAGTAAAGCCGGAGCAAACTTCTTGGATAGAAAGTCAACATTCAGTTGACTGGAGTCTGAGTGCCCGGAGCTATTCCAAGCACCCGGACTAGATAAAAATTATCTTTTGCTCATTGCGTAGCTATTTACGAGGAGATAAGATTTGCCACGTTGGGCACTTGGAGAGGGTCCGGGCGCCCGATCTATTGTCCTTAGGGCACTTGGAGAGGGTACGAGGATAGAAGTGAACTTTAATTTATTTTAAAGTTCAGTCTTTAGTCATCTCACCCGATCTAAATTTTCAATCAGGAAATCCTATAATTTTTGTGAGATGAAGTTAATTTCAATTTTAGGGTTTAGTTTAACTTTGTGTTAGATTCAGGTTTAGCTTTGGGCTCAACAAATAGACATTTTTTGGATAAACTTCTGGGTTATGGTAAGTCACTTGGACATCATTAGAGTAACCATACCTTCGAGATTTTCCAAATAGTCCTATCCACTGAACTTAGTACCAAACCTTGGCCTAACTAGTCAGGATCTGTAAGGGGTAGCTTCAGTTAGTTCCACTTAGTCAAATGCACCAGGTCGAAGTCATATCTTCCTAGACATGCATAGACTAAGCTTTCATAACCTACTATCATCCAAAACTTCACCAGTACCGTAGGTCAAGTTAAACTATTATCCCTTTGAACTAGTCCTAATTACCCTGCCGGGTATGTTGGTTTTGGTTACCTGGTCGGGTATGTTAGTTTTGGAGGTGCCAACTATTCTAGAGTCTCCTCCTAAATTATTAATTTTTCTTTTAAGATTTTTGTATAATTAAGATTAGTTTTAGTTAAGATTTAATATTTAATTTGTAATTTGTAATATAAATTTAAGTTTTTTATTTTATTTTAAATTGGTCAAATTGTCCTTCTTTAAAATATTTAAATTTTCTTTTAATTTTAATTTTATTAAGTTAATTGAATTGTCTTTTAATAGAATATTGTTAATGTTTAAGCTTTTATTATTTTTTTAAATTTGAATTAATTAGATTGTTTGAGTTATATTTCTTTAACGGTTTATCCTTTAACTTGTTATTAATTGTTAATTTTGAATTTACTTTCATATTTAATTTTGAATTTGGTTTTGATTTTAATAGAATGTTTGAATTTTTTCTTATATTTTCTTTGTCTTTTAAGTTCATATTATCAGTTAAATTTATTAGATTAGTCTTGTCTTTAAAATTTTCTTGGCTTTGGATAGGATATTTTAGATTGATATTGTCTAGATTATTAAATACTTTATTACAATATTTATTAATTTTATCTAAATCTATTTTCTTAATTTTAAGTTTTAAATTTGAATTTATTTTATTGTTTAAATTGATTATCTTTGAGTTTTCACTTAATTTTAGATTTTCTAAATTATTTGAATTGATTTGGTCACTGTTATGTTTGACCAAGTCAAGGTTGATACTGATTTGATCAAAGTCTTGATTTACTTGATCATAAACTAGATTAATTTATGGTTTTGAATTTGAATCATGTAAATTTGGATTATCATGTATCATACTTGGGATAATCTCATATTTATCTAAATTATCATGCAAATTATTTAAACTACTACTAGCAGGGGTATTTTGATAAATATTACTAACCTTGAGCGCAACCCCTAATTCAGTAGGCGTTTCGATTGAACTTGACTCGAGTCCAGATTTGATTTTGACTTGAACCTCTAGCTCCATCGGCTCCTTGTGAAGTTTGATCAGCTGCATTCTTGTACTTTTCTAGTCTGCATAAAACATTGTTAGGTAAAACATTACAAATGATTTTACTTATATTTTTGTTTAGTTCTGAGTACAAATTTTAAAAAATACACTATGTTGCTAATATTGACTAATGGTGAAAAGATGAAGATGACTTTTTCAAAAATGATTTTGGAGGGAAGAATGAAAGGCGTAAGGATTTATTTTAAACACAAATGATATCTACTTTTCTTTTAAAAAGAACCCCCCCCTTGCCACTTGTTGGATCGTGAAAGTCGATAGAGGGGGGGTGAATATCGATTTAAAAGTCGAAAAGAAGATTGAGTACGCAGCGGAAAAAATAAAATTAAAGCAACGCTAACACAAGTAATTTTTTACTTGGTTCGGAGCCTTGGTCAACTCCTACTCCAAGGGTCGCACTCGTTGAGTGCTTTCATTGGGCAATCCACTAGAAATTCTAAATATTACAAATGATAGTACAATTGCTTTTAAAAAAAATACTGACAACAATAAGGAATGAAAAAGAGGCGTGTTGTCGGAGGAGCTTCGTAGCGTCGCAGGAGCGCAGCACGACAGAGCAAGTGTTGGAAGATCTTGTTGTTCATTGATTCTTTGCTCCAGGGCACATCCTCCTTATATAGGAGGCTCCGGGTGTCTGGATCCCTTCCGGGCGCTTGGAGTGTGACGTAGCCCAACCAACCATGAAGCTCCACATGGCGACGCGGCAAGAGGATATACTTTGCATTCCGGGCGCTCGGACCTCCGGGCGCCCGGACCTTTGTTTTTTTAGCAACCTGCAAAAAAATATTAGTCCGAGGCAAAATGCAAAACTACCTTGCAAAACAAAGTGTTAGCATAGTACAGTTATAATAGTAATTAAAAGCAGTAATTAGATTCCGTCTCCTCGAGATCGGAATCTAGTCACGATCTCAACTTAGATTTCTGAAATGGATCTAAGTTGGATCGACGTCTAATGTTCCCTTCCCGAGAACGCATCCTCACAGTCACTCCCCTCCAGTGACTTACCTGTTAGTTAGAGCCCTAGAGCCAATCATTTGATGATTGTATGGACTCATGTATATCATATTCTTGTATATTAATAAAGGCATTTGTTTGGTTATTATACTTATTTATATTAGTGCCAAATAGACTAAGTATAATAGCGTCCTTGAGTAGAAGGTTCATACCTATATCAATCGATTAGTTGAATCGATAGTGAGATGATATAGGGAACACTACTCTAAATCATTCCTAGTCGAGTATTAGCATTCAGGAACAATGTTAATACAATAAGACTAGCATGTAGGTCAGCTCGATGACTTGATCTCACAAGTCATGGATATAGAGATATCAAGCTGACACATGGGTATGCATTAGAGAATGTATACTGAATGACCCGCCATGAGAAAGTATCATGGATCGTTATATGAGTGTCATATACTTTCTCATGTGGCTATTAGTATGACTATTAGTCCTTGGACCTGAAGTCACCATGGATCCCTACATAAGGAGTTATGTACTTTAGTTTCGTCAAACGTCACCCGTAACTGGGTGGACTATAAAGGCGATTACTGGGTATATAACGAATTATGTAGAGGGATGTGAGTGATGTAGATGGGATCTATCCCTCCCATATGACGGGAGCGACATCGGTATTCTTGATAGAGTGAGACCACTAAGTGCATGGCCATGCCCAAATGAGTCAACATTAGATGTTGAGCTCATTTGATCGAGTGAGTCTACTTGGAGTTCAAGATTTAGATTGATTAGAGGATGACACGGTCTATGCCTCATATTGATCAATCTAGATGTCTAGGATAGAAGGACACTTGTCATTATTTTGTGAGTAGTCACAATTGGTAGTCACAAGGTGATGTCGGATCTCGACATTCTTGTAACTTGGGTAGTAATGATGTGTTGCTAGATACCACTCATTACTTATGCTCCTAAATGGGTTTAGGGCATTGCCAACGTTACAAGAACCTATAGGGGCACACACTTAGGGCAATTAGGTGGAGATTAGGTTCATATGATGAACCAAGAGGATTAGATTCATTTGATGAATCAAATTGGATTAAGAGTAATCCTAATTGGGCTAACTTGAGTTCGACTCAAGTTGATTCATGTGTTAAATGAGTCTAATTTAGATTTTGACTCATTGAATCAATTTAATTTAATGAATTAGATTCATTATATTAAGTTGGCTCGAATCAAATGGTTGGATTAGATCCACCATGGTAGAGATTGAGTCAAGTTTGACTTGACTTGAGAAGGAAGACCAAAGGTCAATTTTGACTTGACCTTTTGCCACCTCATTGGTGAGTTGGCATTAGGTGGACCAATAATGATGTTCCACATCATCATGGGTGCCACCTCATGGAAGTTACAAAGCCACTCTCTTAATGGTTTCATATTAATTACAATTAATGCAATTAATGTGATTTTTGAAAGTGGCCGGCCACTTTGTTTTTGGGTGAAAAATTGATTTTTCATTCACTTGTGTGCATCTTCTTCCTTCTCCCTCTCAAGCTCTCCCTCTCCCTCTCCTCCCTTGGCCGAACCACATAGGTGCTAGCACACCTTGGTTTTTGGTCATCTCCATCTAGTGTGTCCGTGTGGATACTTCTAGAGGACCGGCGCTTGATGGTCTTGAGATCCGGCATCATTTGGACGAGCGGGAACGCGAAGGGCATCGCATCAAAGGTATAAAGTGTTTTCCTTTGTAGATCTACTGTAGATCGTAAAGTTTTCAAACTCGTACTCATATTTTCGTTCGGTTTTACCTTGCACGAGATCCGTGGCTTGGGCGATTCGGGGTTTCCGCGACGCGAAAAGTGATTTTCGCGGCCCGAAGAACCCAACAGTTCACTTACCTGCCAGACATCTGGTCAGCCCTTCGACCCGTCTGGACTTTGCGCCAGCTATCAGGTCAGCCCGTCGACCTAGCTAGACTTCGTGCCAGCTATCAGGTCAGCCCGTCGACCTAGCTGGACTTCGTGTCAGACGTCAGGTCAGCCCGTCGACCTGTCTAGACTTCGTGTCAACTATCAGGTCAGCCCATTGATCTAGCTAGACTTCGTGCCAGACGTCAGGTCAGCTCGTCGACCCGTCTGAACTTCTCCTGCACACTTGGTCAAAGTGTTAGATCAATATGAAACTAACTTAACCTATTTTGTCATTCATCAAAACTTGAGTTAGACCATTAGTGCTAACCGCATCAACAATTTTGACTTTATTTAAATTGACACGCCGGCTGAATTTTTTTTAAATAGGTTATGCACGAATAAGAAGAATATGAAATTGAAGGCTTTAGGGCATAGTGGGACTCAGAGACAATGTAGAGAACTATTAGACTTGGATTGAGTTTATCAGAGATGAATAAGACCATCAATGAGTTTTTGTTGAAACTTATTGATATACCTAAAAATTTTGAAATATTAAAACTTGGGCATGGAGTGGAAGAGGGGAGTATATAGAGAATCTAGAGATGATATGCAACCCTACTTCTGAGCTTCCTACATGAAGTTATGAGTTTGTGTCAATTGGCATATAGATTGATTTTTTATAAACATGCTATGTAAGGTAAGAAAGTCATGAAGATGAAACTTTAGGGCATAGTAGGACTCAGGGATTTGGAATACTAAAACCTAGACATAGAGTGGAAGAAGGGAGTGTAGGGAGTCTAAAGATAGTGTGTAACAATACTTCTGAGTCTCTTACATGAAGTTATGACTCTGTGTCAATTGGCACATAGATTGAATTTTTGTAAATATATTTTTTATAGATAAGAAGGCCATGAAGTTAAGTCTTTAAGACATGGTGGGACTCAAGGGCAATGCATAAATCAACTAGACTTGGATTGAGTCCAATCAAAGCTGGATACAATCATCAATGGATTTTAGTTGAAACTCATTAATGGACCTAGAAAATTTAGAAAACTAAAACTTAGGCATAGAGTAGAAGAGAGGAGTCTATTGAAGGTAGAGATGGTGTGCAATCCTAGTTACGAGCCTCCTATATGTGTAAGATCGGAGAAAGCGCTAGAGGGAGTGAATAGCATGCGTCACTTTTTTTACTTTTTTGTCAAACTTCGAGAGTACACAGCAGAAAAGAATAAACATAAAATAAACAAGCACAAAGTTGACATCGTTTCTTTTTACTTGGTTCACAACCCAACGACTACTAGTATAAGACCCGCACTCATTGAATACTTTCATTGGTCAATTCACTAATAACATAAATGTTTACAAAAGAATACTAAATTTAAAGTATTCTCAGGAACTGACGACATGGGGTTTACCCCACCATGCGTTTGACGCCTATGTACCTGCATGTATCTCCCTCCGTATCCGTGGGCCGGTACTAGGGGGTCATTAATACAGTGGATCTACATTGAGATAGTCGTCAAAGTAGCATTTCAGCATTGTAACAGAAGTTTAGAGCAACTTGGAAGTTATTTGTTTGTAGAAGAAAAGTGTATGAGATGCTAATCGAAGCTTTCTTTTATAAAGCATTCTGAGTGCATGAATCCCTTCTGGGCACCCAAAGTCGACCTAATTTGATTTGACTCTGTCGGTGATTATTCATCTCTAGGCTCCTAGATTCCTGCTAGGCGCCTGGGCTGCTGACATGGCTGCACTTCGACGAACCTCTATCCAAGTTACCTCTATTCCTAGGTGCCTAGATCCCTTCTAGGTTCTTGGAATCTAACGTGTGCTAGCCAATCAGGGTATGCCAACTTAGCTACTTACGTGGCTAGATTTGGGCCATTCTGAGCATCTGGATTCTTTCTAATCGCCCGGACCTCTGAGCATTTGGAATGCCTTAACTCCAGCTTTGATTTCCTATATCATAAAGTTAGCATAACAAACATAATTTGAAATATAAGTACACAAATATTTTTGACAGTCTTAGAACTATTCGATCATGATTTTCAGATTGCACTAAAATCCTAACTCGAACATACGCCTACTATTCCCTTAACGGAGAATGTGTCCTTATCTACTCCTCTCAGGAGAGTTTGTCTATCGCTAAACATTCGGTCCTCCTGAACTGTTTGGACTTTTTCTCAGCATATGATCTTGACCTTTGAGACTTCTCGCTAGACGTCTAACCCTCGACCCACCTAGACTTCTATCCGATATTCGTGACCCCAAGGGTTCTAGGGGTTCTGCTTTATGTCCTCGATCTTGCAAGGCTTCTGCCCAATCCCCTCGACTAGGATTTTTTTACCTAGCCTCAACTAGAACTTTCTTGTATATTTAATTAAGCTTGTTAGATCATAATAACTCTAAACTTTAAATCTTTATCAATATTAAAATATATGTTTGATTAGCTAGTATTTTAGTACCGACAATATGAATATGAACTTATGGCTTTGTGTCATTTGGAGCTAAATACTTTAAAATAGATTCTACCCATATAAAAAAAACATTAATATGGTGGAACTCATGGGTAATGTAGAAACCTCAACAGCATTGGATTGAAGGTCACAATATTTTGGTGCTGATTTTCAAATTTAACACCACTATATTATTGAGTTCGAGAAATCATAACATTGTGGTGTTAATTTTAAAGGCTCTAGCACTAATTTTGTGTTGATTTTCAAAGTTCAATATTATTTTGGTATTGATTTTTAAAGTTCAATATTATTATATTGCTAGGTTTTGAAAATCAGAATATTATTGGGTTGACATAGCAGGTTCAACACCACTTTATTAAATTTTAAAATAGGATGGTAATAAGATAAATATGTTTATCCCAGATTCGTTTTAGAATGGAAAAAATAAATCATGAACCATTATTAATCTTTGGTATAATGATTAATCCATAAAGAAAATATTTATATTGATTATGTTGAAATTCGATTAAATATTAAAATAGAATGAGAGAGAAGTGGTAAACTTCTAGACAATTTCACTTTGAGCGAAGAGATGTCCAAAGTTACATCCGAAAATTTATTTATTTTTTATCTTTAAAAATTGTAAATGGTTAATTATTACTCAAGTTATATCTAGAAATAAAAAAAACAATAAAATATCTCTTAATTTTTTAAGGATATTTAGAAAAGATATTTTTTAAAATATCTCTTAATTGCAAGTATTTCTATTAGTAAAAGTTATTTGGGAGGAAATTTAAAATCATCGGTCATACAATTATACTTAGTAATTTTTTTAAAATAAAATTAAAAATTAAAAATTAAAATATATATATTTAATGATAGAATCTAGGAATATTTAATAGAGATCTTATAAATATTTAATTTATAAAATATTTAATTATAAATTTTAAAATATTAAATAATAAAATATTTAATTGATGACGTGAAATATTCTCCATCATACTGTGTATTGTGGATACAAAATATATATTTAATGATAGAATCTAGAAATATTTAATAGCGATCTTATAAATATTTAATTTATAAAATATTTAATTATAAATTTTAAAATATTAAATAATAAAATATTTAATTGATGATGTGAAATATTCTCCATCATACTGTGTATTGTGGATACTAGTCAACTGCACCGGATTATTGGGGATATTAATAGGAGTAAGTATCCAATTAATTTGATCCATAAATTAATTGAATTAATTAAAAATCAATTTAGTGTTAACTAATCGAATTAAATCAAAATTTTATTAAAATTAAATTAATCGAATTAATTATTTCAATTAACATCGAATTAACTAAATTTGTTTAAAATAATAATAAAAAAAATTTATACAAAATTAATATCAAATTAACCGAATGTTCACCCATAGATACTAATTATTTGCTCCGAGTTATTAATCAATTATTTCATATTATGATCCAGTGATAGAATATTCAGATTGTCACCTAGTTATCTATAGTTTAAATCCTAATTATGATAAATTTGTAAGAATTTTTTTTTTTAAATGGGAACTAAAGGATGCTGGGCTCATAGATTATCTGTTATGAGCGCTTCTCGATTTATCCTGATAGATATGATTCGACGTTATTCTTCATGATTAATCTTTTTTTTTTTAAATTTTTTTTATATTAGTCAACAAGAATGATAATTTAGCCTTAAATATACTTGTTGATTAAATTACGATTAAGGATTATAGATTAAACGATAAAGTATGATAATGAAATTGGGGTCCACGTAATTGGAAATATCAACCACTTTAAAATCCGGATTCGACTCGATCCAACGTCTGGTCTCCATACTCTTCGTGAAGATAACGCTGACGTGGACTCATTCCATTGGCCGATACACTCGCACGACATCTATACACCCAATCTATCTCCCGCCATCGCCGGAGAAGCCCCCCATTCCACCACCATGGCTCCCGCCCTTACCTCCAACTCCTTCCGCCTCTACTCCAAGCCGACGAGGCCTGCCACCGTCGCCTCTGCGCAGCCCCGGCCGAACCTCTTCAGCTTCGGACGGCCCAAGGAAGACCCCTCGGCCCCGGGGGACGAGGCGCCCAAACCCAACCGGTTCTTCGTCGACTTCGGGAAGCTCCCCGACGCAAAGTCGCTCGTCCCTGCCATCGCTACCGGCCCCTCCACCCCCTTCTTCGCCGGCGCCCGCCGCAAGGACCCCCGCTCCGTCTTCGTGGCCGGCGCCACCGGGCAGGCCGGCGCCCGCATTGCGTGGGCCCTCCTCCGCCAGGGATTTACCGTCCGCGCTGGCGTCTCCGACCTCGCCGCCGCCCAGGACGTCGCCCGCCTCGCCGCCGCCTACAAGGTTCGCCTAGCAAAATACCAACTTTTCTTTCCGATTCCAAAAAAAAAAAAAAATCTAATTTTTACGCCGCAGATCATCTCGCCGGAGGAATCGAAGCGGCTCAACGCGGTGGAGTCACCGTCCGACGACGCGGAGGCCATCGCCAAGGCGATCGGCCCCGCCGCCAAGGTGGTGGTCACGGTGGGCGCAGCCGAGAAGGGACCCACTGCAGAGCTGACTACGAACGAGGCACTCGAGGTGGTGCGCGCCGCGAAGCTAGCCGGAGTCGGGCACGTGGCGGTGGTCTACAACGCGGGGCCCGGCGGGTTCCCGGTGCAGTCCACCGGCAACGTGCTCGACGGCGTTACCTCCTTCTTCTCCAACCTCTTCGCGCAGGGGCAATCGCTAACCCTGGGGGACTTGCTCCGGAAGATGGCGGAGCTGGACCTGAACTACACCGTGATCAGGGCGGCGCTCACAGACGACTACGCGGCCGAGAGCTCGTACGCATTGACGGTGGCGGAGGAGGGGAAAGCCATCGGAGCTACAACCGGCGAATTCAAGGTATCGAGATTGCAGATCGCCGGATTAGTCGCAGATGTCCTTTCCAACACTGCCATTGCCGAGAACAAAGTACGGAATCTGCTCTCATCTCTTTCCCTTTTCCTTTTTTTGACAATCAAGAATTTTCTCCAACACTGCCATTTTTGTCCATGATCTTCAGGTTGTTGAAGTCTTCTCGAGTCCGTCGGCGACATCGAAGGGTGTGGAAGAACTCTTCCGGTAGTTAAACTTCCTAAAAAAGCAATTTTGATGGTCGATTCTGTCGTTTGACTCGTTTGATCATAGGAATAATGTGTAAATTTTGTCAGTGTGATACCGGAAGACGGCAGACGGAAGGTGTATGCGGAGGCGAAGGCGAAGGAGGAAGCAGAGGAGGCGGCGGCCGAGAAAGCCCGGGAGGCGACGGCGAAGAAGAAGAAGATTGAGGAGGAGGCGCAGAAGCTGGAGGAGAAGAAGACGCGCGCCGCCACAGCGAGCAAAGAGGCCCGGCAGCTGGTTGAGGACGCCGGCGCGTCGCTCGACGGCCTGCTCGCCAGGGCCAAGGGGCTCGCCGGCGGCGAGTTCTCCTGGGACAAGTTGAGCTCGCAGCTGGCGACGGTGGTGGCGGTGACCACGAATGGCGCGGCGGAGGGGAAGATAAAGACGACGACGCAGGTCGCCACCGTGAGGGGACAGGCCAAGGCGCGGAGCCTGCCGGCGAAGAAGGCCGTGGTGAAGCGACCTCCCCCACCGGAGAAGCCGAAGACTAAGCAGCCGGAGGCGTCGCCTGAGGTGAAGAAGATCTTTGGCGGCCTCTTCAAGCAGGAAACGATTTATATAGATGATGATTAATGGAGAATTTGCGTCGTTTGTACCTCGTCAATCGAAGAGAACAAGTTTATGCTAAGAATTGTTTTTCTCTTGAATTTTGGGGTCCTCTGTGCAATAATTAATGGTGAAATTTGGATGTCCGTTGTCCAGCGCTCCTCGTTTGATTTTTCTTTTGTCTGTCGTTGTCTCTCCGATCTCCTAAGTTTCAACTTAAGAGAAAAAGTAGAAATGCTTTTGGAATGAAAGTCGGATTGTTCCGACGTAGTGCCTCCCATGTTTAAATGGTGGAAGAGAGAAGTAGGAATGCTTTTGGAATGAAAAAGATTATTAGAGAAATCACCATACCAGAAAATGGCCCAGCGCTCCCCTTTTTTTTTTTTTGACTGTTCCGACATAAGACCTTACCAGTAAAATTAAAGTTTACTAGGGTGGAAGAGAGAAGTAGGAATGCTTTTGGAATGAAAAAGATTATTAGAGAAAATCACCATACCAGAAAATTGTTGTTTCCGGTAAACTGTTGTTTCCGGTAAATTCCGGAGTATGCAAACTGATCGTCGAGGCTAGTGTTCGACACTATCTCCGTAAACGATATTGCTCCGCTACGGTGCTTAACGGATTGTTGCAATTCGTTCCCAAGATACAACGACGACAATCGTCTCGGAATCGTAGCACTCCGACTTCCGAGACCAGCGAACCTTCTCGTAGGCTTCTTGGACTCTTGAATGCACAAGATAAGTGAGTGAATACTTGAGGAAGAGAAAATTAAGTTGAGTGATTTGATTCCAATCTGGAGGGTTCTATTTATACAGAAGGAAGAGGCTTTAGGGAGGGGTGTGACCTTTGGGTGGATTAATCTGGGCCGTCCGGACTGAAGAGTTATAGCCCTTCACATAGCCCCTTTAATCTCATCCATCAGATCTAAGAGTTGTGACCCTCAGATCTATCAGCCATCGGATCTGGATCCATTGATCCGATGCTTCAGATCATGTCTCATCCCAAGCCGTCAGATCGTGACTCATTGTGATCCAACGCTCTAGATCGCATCACAAGCGATCCACCATACTTCTTTGATCAACGTTGATCAACGGCTGCCATCCGTTCGCTCAACCAACTGTCCAGTCATCTCCCTTTGCCCACGAGGATGCCACATAGGCACTGCCATGTCAGGTACTAGCCTGACACGTCACCCGAGTGCCATGTAGGCACTACAATGTCACCTGGAGCATAAATTTAAGCTCCTCAAGACGGTGCGAAGTGCAAAGTGCGCCTACAAAGCGCCCAAAGCGCCCATTGCGCATGTGCGCACGTGCGCACGTGACGGGTGGCGGGCTCACAGGTGCGAGCACCTGCTCGCCCCTGAGCAGAGAGTACCTGGTACTTTTCTGAGTTAACTCCAATAACTCAACATCATTAATAAGTAAGGAATGCACATCGGAAATTTCCGATGTGGGACTATTCTCCCTTGCATTTCCTTAATGAATAACCAACATTATTTTGGGCCGACTTTGAACATTAATTTCTCATTCACCCTTAATCGGTTTTGAGCAAATTAATAGTCTAAATCTATCTACGCGAAACGTAGATTTCAATTTTGAAGTCAATTACGACTTTCAACAATTGATGGCTTCCGATTTTTCCTCCTCACAATCGTATTGGTCCATTTAGGCCCCAATATCCAACAATCCCCCACATGAATGGAAATTAATGTAATGCGTGTATGCATGCTGACACTTTACAAGAGTCCAATCGATAAGTCACTGCATCGGGAGAGGTAGCTTGTGGCTTTGAACCTTCCGTAGTGGAATGCTATCGAGTATACTAGGCTGCGCAGTGAACGTGATGTCTTGAACTGCTCAGCTGTTTGTGTATACTAAGACAATAACACCCACACAGAGACCTATCTCACCTACTTTAGGTTCTCATGGTTGATTCCGTTTTGGCCATGGACACCATCTTGGATTCATGAGTGTTTCATTGAAGCGGCCTGTCTTCACACTCACATAGGTGACACTTCTATCAAGAGTATCCTACCATACTCCACCTTATAAGGTATAGAAGTCATTAAAAGCATAAGCTTAACCTCACTACATGAGGTAGGACAGCACAAATTCATCCTAGGATTGGGATAGAGATAAACTATCTCCTGTGCTGAACCACAACTTCTGAAACTTTGTTGTCCCATTGAACCAAGGTCTTGGGATCTCCAGTCAACAAGGTTGGGTTTTCCACTTCAGTCGTTTTCAGTTGTAGATTTTTTAATCTCATTCCTCTTGATGAGCAGTATACTTGATCTCGACTCAACCCTTTCGTAAGAGGATCTGCCAAATTATCTTTGGACTTAACATAGTCGATTGCAATCACTCCATTCGAGATCAACTGCCTAATGGTATTATGTCTACGACGTATATGTCTTGACTTCCCATTATACATACTACTCTGTGCCCTTCCAATCGCCGATTGACTATCACAGTGGATCAGTACGGCAGGTACAGGTTTTTCCCAGCTCGGAATATCTTCCAAGAAGTTCCGCAGCCATTCAGCTTCCTCAGCTGCTTTGTCTAGTGCTATAAACTCGGATTCCATAGTTGACCGAGCAATGCACGTCTGCTTAGTGGATTTCCAAGATACTACTCCCCCACCGATCGTGAAAACATATCCACTAGTGAATTTGGAGTCTTTTGTATCTGATATCCAATTAGCATCACAATATCCCTCCAGCACAGTAAGATATTTTCCATAATGTAATCCATAGTTCATAGTATATTTCAAATATCTAAGAACTCGCATCAATGCTTTCCAATGAGTGTCGTTTGGATTACTCGTAAAACGACTCAGCTTGTTGACTGCACAGGCAATATCCGGACGTGTGCAGTTTGTGAGATACATCAAACTGCCTATTATCCGAGAATATTCCAACTGCGATAAGGTCTCACCATGGTTTTTCGCTAAGTGTTGACTTAAATCCATAGGTGTTTTTACTATAGAGAGATCGTACGCATTGAATCTTTTCAATACTGACTCTACATAATGAGATTGTGTCAGAACTATCCCTTCTAATGTCCTGAGAATTTTAATTCCCAATATAACATCTGCTTGACCCATATCTTTCATATCAAAATTTTTGGTCAACATTTTCTTTGTAGTCATGATTATATCATGATTACTGCCCATTATCAGCATGTTGTCTACGTATAGACAGATGATTACATAACCTTTAGGTGTGTCTTTGACATAAATGCATTTGTCACATTCATTTATTCTGAATTCGTTTGACAGCATTACTTTGTCAAATTTTTCGTGTCATTGTTTAGGCGCTTGCTTAAGTCCGTATAACGACTTAACAAGTCGACACACCTTTTTCTCATTTCTTGGAGCTATGAACCCTTCGGGTTGCTCCATATAAATTTCTTCTTCCAACTCACCATTTAAGAACGCAGTCTTAACATCCATTTGATGTATTTCAAGGTCATACAGTGCTGCAATGGCTATTAGCACTCGTATGGACATAATCCTTGTCACCGGTGAGTAGGTGTCGAAGTAATTAAGGCCTTCCTCTTGCTTGTACCCTTTGGCTACAAGTCTGGCCTTATACTTGTCAATTGATCCATCAGCTTTATACTTGCGTTTTAGTATCCACTTACAACCTAATGGTTTATTACCAGAAGGAATGTCTACTAATTCCCAAGTATGATTATTCATGATAGACTCAATCTCACTATTGACAGCTTCTTTCCACATTGGAGCATCGGGACTAGAGAGAGCCTCACTTAATGTTCTTGGTTCCATTTCTGACATGAAAGTCATGTAATCTGGCCCGAACGATTTCTCAACTCTAACCCGTTTGCTACGACGTGGCTCTTTGTTTTGATCGTCAATAGTTCTTTTATAACAGCTAAGTTCGGTAACGACATTCTCGTTTGAACTTCCGTTGTTATCATTTTCAACATTTCCCTTCTTATTTGGGAATACGTTTTCAAAGAATATTGCATTCCGAGATTCTATGGTTGTTCCCACATGAATATCAGGAATATCTGATTTGTGAACTAGGAAACGATATGCACTACTATTATGGGCATATCCGACAAATACCGCATCGAACGTTTTAGGTCCGATCTTTACTTGCTTTGGTTTAGGTACTTCGACCTTTGCCAAGCACCCCCACACTTTCAGGTATTTGTACGATGGCTCGCGGCCTTTCCATAGTTCATAAGGAGTTTTATCACTTTTCTTATGAGGGATTTTGTTGAGAATGTGATTTGCCGATAATATTGCTTCCCCCCACAAGTTTTGAGGTAAGCCTGAATTTATCAACAAGGCATTCATCATCTCTTTTAGTGTCCGATTTTTACGTTCGGCAACACCGTTCGATTGAGGTGAGTAAGGTGCCGTTGTTTGATGAATAATGCCAGATTCTGAACAAAATTCATTAAACGGTGCACCATATTCTCCACCTCTATCGCTACGAATTATTTTAATTCGTTTGTCAAGTTGATTTTCAACTTCTGTTTTATAAGTTCTAAATGTCTCTAGGGCTTCGTCTTTACTTCTTAAAAGAAAGACATAACAGAACTTTGTGCAGTCATCGATAAAAGTAATAAAATACTTTTTACCTCCTCTAGTTTGCACAAATTTCAAGTCGCATAGATCACTATGTATTAACTCTAGAGGAGTCGTTGACCTTTCCACCGAATGAAAAGGTAGTTTCGTCATTTTTGCTTCCACGCACACTTCACATTTGTGTGTTCCGTCAACATTGACGTTTGGTAATAAATTTAATTTGACGAGACGTTTAAGAGTATTATTATGCACATGTCCGAGTCGATCATGCCACAAATTAAAACACTCAACAACATAGTTGGAAGCATTTATTTTATTACCATCAATATTTCGGAGTACAGGCATTACAACCATTTTGAATAGACCCTTTTCTAGGTACCCCTTTCCTACGAAGATATTATTCTTCGTAAGTACAAAGTTGTCTGACTGGAACACTAGCCTAAATCCGGCCTTAACTAGTGCCGCTCCAGAAACTAGGTTCTTACTGATGTCGGGAACATGGAGTACATCAATGAGTGTTAGCTCCTTTCCGGACGTCATCTTCAGAACAACTTTTCCGAGTCCGACAATTGGCGACGTCGTGGAATTACCCATATAGAGCTTCCTGCCATTTATCGGAGTATACTTGGAGAACATCGCCTTATCGGAACAGATATGACGAGTTGCTCCAGTATCAATGAACCACTGCTTCGGGTTGGTATCCACCAAGTTGGCTTCAAATACAACCGCAGTGAGATCCAAGTTCTCAAGAGAGGTTGCGACGTGGTTCGCAGCATCCTTTGACCCCTTGGTTGGCTTCTTCGGGCGTCTGCAGTCCTTGGGCAGGTGTCCTGCCTTTCCACAGTTGTAGCAGGATCCCTTGAACTTCTTCGCTTGTGCCTTCTTCTTGAACTGTTTCGGCTTTTTAGCGTTCGGCTCGACCAGGTTGGACATATCGTCTATAGTCCGCTTGGTTCCTCTGCAGTCGGATAACTTTCGATTATCCTCCTCTATTCGTAGCCTCAGGATCAGGTCTTGCAGCCCTATCTCCTTTTGCTTGTGCTTTAGGTAATTCTTGAAATCCTTCCATGACGGAGGGAGCTTCTCAATTACCGCAGCAACTGCGAATGACTCGTTCAGCTTCATTCCTTCGGCGTCCAGATCATGCAGTATTAATTGCATATCTTGGACTTGAGATGAGACGCTCTTTGAGTCCACCATCTTGAAATCCAGAAACCGACGATGAATTTCTTGATCCGGCATTTTCGGTCTTGTATTTCTTCTCAAGCGATTCCCACAAAGATTTCGCTGTCTCCAATGAACAATACACGTTATACAACGTGTTGTCCAAGGCGTTGAGAATGTAGTTGCGACACAGAAAATCTCCGTGCGTCCACGTATCGCAAGCAGCCTTGCTACCGTCCGTAGCGACTGGCGGGTCTTCACGCAAAAATCGTACAAGGTTTAGCGTTGTTAAGTAGAACAGCATCTTCTGCTGCCATCTTTTGAAGTCGGCTCCGGTGAATTTCTCCGGCTTTTCTCCGTGCGGAATGGATGTCGGAACGGCGGTCGGAACGGCCGTCGGAACAGCGGTCGGAATGGTGGTTGGAACGTCGTTGGTAGCCATATCAGTTTGTACGGACTATCGTTTACGACTGTTGTTTCCGGTAAACTGTTGTTTCCGGTAAATTCCGGAGTATGCAAACTGATCGTCGAGGCTAGTGTTCGACACTATCTCCGTAAACGATATTGCTCCGCTACGGTGCTTAACGGATTGTTGCAATTCGTTCCCAAGATACAACGACGACAATCGTCTCGGAATCGTAGCACTCCGACTTCCGAGACCAGCGAACCTTCTCGTAGGCTTCTTGGACTCTTGAATGCACAAGATGAGTGAGTGAATACTTGAGGAAGAGAAGATTAAGTTGAGTGATTTGATTCCAATCTGGAGGGTTCTATTTATACAGAAGGAAGAGGCTTTAGGGAGGGGTGTGACCTTTGGGTGGATTAATCTGGGCCGTCCGGACTGAAGAGTTATAACCCTTCACATAGCCCCTTTAATCTCATCCATCAGATCTAAGAGTTGTGACCCTCAGATCTATCAGCCATCGGATCTGGATCCATTGATCCGATGCTTCAAATCATGTCTCATCCCAAGCCGTCAGATCGTGACTCATTGTGATCCAACGCTCTAGATCGCATCACTCAGAAAAGTGCAAAGTGCGCCTACAAAGCGCCCATTGCGCACGTGCGCACGTGGCGGGTGGCGGGCTCACAGGTGCGAGCACCTGCTCGCCCCTGAGCAGAGAGTACCTGGTACTTTTCTGAGTTAACTCCAATAACTCAACATCATTAATAAGTAAGGAATGCACATCGGAAATTTCCGATGTGGGACTATTCTTCCTTCCATTTCCTTAATGAATAACCAACGTTATTTTGGGCCGACTTTGAACATTAATTTCTCATTCACCCTTAATCGGTTTTGAGCAAATTAATAGTCTAAATCTATCTACGCGAAACGTAGATTTCAATTTTGAAGTCAATTACGACTTTCAACAATTGATGGCTTCCGATTTTTCCTCCTCAAAATCGTATTGGTCCATTTAGGCCCCAATATCCAACAAAAATGGTCCAGCGCTCCTCCTTTTTTTTTTTTGGACTGTTCCGACATAGGACCTTACCAGTAAAATTAAGTTTACTAGTTGACGTGGAGATCAAATTTTAAGAAAAATCAACTTAAGTATTCGAGTTTCAAGCTAACTCCTGAAGTTCAATCAATCGGACGGACAAGCGAAACACTCAGAAGGGAGAGGGGCGCAATTCCCCTAAGCCCGATCGGATGAAGCCGAGCAGACATTTGCAACGACTATGAAGCTCAACGTATGTAGCCAAGCATCTCAAATCCTCTTATGAGCGTACAAAAAGTTTCTCTTGATAGTACCGATTTGATAGTGCTAATCGGACGTTCTATGGGTCTGGCCTTTCTCTAAGACTTTCAAGAGACATAATTTCTCAAGTTCGATCGGACGTTGTATGGTACAGATTTCTTGAGCCGCCAAGTGGCTAAGACATGTCGGATAGTTGAGTCATCAAATATCGCTATAAGTATGTTAAAAGTTCTATCTCCCCATAAAATCCTCTTGGACCCTCAACCTCTCGAAGCCGATTGGATATGGTGGTACACCAGGTCCGATTGGGCTCCCACAAAGCTGATTCCATTGGGGGCCCATTAAGACCTCAAACCCCTTGAAGGTCCATCCAAGTTCAAATTTCTCATTTACGGACTCACAAGGTCTTCTTTTAAATGACATATGTTCACTACTAAAGGATATCAACTAAGACCCATTAATCTATTTGGCCCATTAGCTTATTATCTCATTTAATGTCACACAAAAGTTTATCAAAAGATCTGGGAAGTGTATCTCTGTAGTCAATATAATATACATCTCTATCATCCCTACGATAGGACTATCAGGTACCATTTAGGCATAATGGCCGGATGGATTACCTTATTGTGATAAGATGCCTTGTTGCATGAGCCAAGAGTAATGGTGTTATATAAGAGGTCCCTACTCCATGCACAAAGGGACTCTCCAACGATTTTCACTATTCATGACCACTGTTATCATAGTTACTTGGATTTAATCTTAAAACTAACTTAAATGTTGAAATAACTATATCGGGAACTCATCCTTGTCTTCTGTGACGTGGCAACTAGCTCGGAACTTTAGACTTCCCCACTTTGAGGTCCCCCAGTGGTCAGCGTGCAAGCCATCTTATCAACAATACATCTTCATCGATTTCAATACATCTTCATCGATTTCAGATAAAAACACTCACCCTCGGATTATTAATCTTCTTTTATATTTTTTACCATATTCTTTACCAAGCAACAACTAAAGGTTGTCGACCTCTATTAATGGCCACCTTCTCATAACAGTCCTAATGTTCATCCCTCCGTAACAATTAACATTAGTTATTACTGGTCACCTTCATTATTGATCGGCCATTCTTGAAATGTTTCATCTCTAAGTCAAGCCCAAGTTCACAAACATTTTTGAACTTCTCCATGCCCGAGTCCCGAGTCCCAAGTCTCGAGTCCCGAGTGTCGAGCACCAAACAATCTCGAGCTCTCGTATACTTGTGTCCCAAGTGTCTGTTGGGGTTGTAAGGTTGCAAACATAATCTCACATTGAAAACACATGGAAAAGATTATGAGTTTATAAGAGAAAGATATCTGTATTGGTATGAGGCCTTTTGGGTAGAGCCCAAGAGCAAACCCATGAGGGCTTAGGCCCAAAGTGGACAATATCATGTCATTGTGAAAATATCTAAATTCTTTTCGATCCAATATTGGTATCAGAGCCCGGACTGCCAGAAGGACTAACCGCCGAATGTGCACAAGAGTCATGGTCCAATCGAACCATGTGGGTGGAATATTAACCTACGAAGAAGTAGAGGCTCCGGTGTCCGGATCAAGAGGACCAGACACTAGGTAGGAAGTCCTAGTAGGTCGGGTGGACCGAGGGGAGGATTGTTCGGTTTGCAAGGTTGCAAACATAGTCCCACATTGAAAATACGTGGGAAGATATCTCCATTCTCCATTGGTATGAGGCCTTGAACAATATTATGTCATTATAAAGATATCTAAATTTTTTTTCGATCCAACAATGTCAAACACCAAATCTTCCTTCCAAAAATATACAATTTCCTATCCATTACTTTGAGGGACCGAAGGCCGAGTTGTTTACTTTGCTAAAGAGAGGCGAGAATATGAAACATGGTGGAACAACTCTCCTCTCCCTCTAGTTTTTATTCTCCTTCTTGCCCTTTCCTTTTCATTTCTTCCCTTTGCCAACTAATCGATCGAATCAACCATAAACAAAATGAAAGGTAGGAGAATCCAAATTCCATCTTCATTGCTTAGCTTTAGAATTTCATCGCCACTTAAATCGCCTAAGACATCTAGGCCTTGACCTTTACATCGCCTAAGAACCCTAAATCTCAAGAATGACTAGGCAAATACCATACTTGTTCTTTCGACGTGGCGTTGCCGCCCTGCCCCTTGGATCAGTGACCATCCATCGACCCACAAACTTCCTCTCATGAACACCAAACGTGGAAGATAAGTTCTGATCAGTTGTTCACCACTGTAAAGCACAGTCAGGCCAGCCACACAGGAACGATGCGCCGACACTTACAGAGCAAGAAAAGAATACCCAAAAGTCCAAAATGAATGACATTTTCATCTGCTACCTAACCCCACAACAATGGATCACATCCAAATCTCGCAATCAAGACTGCACCAACACGCGATCGGACAGCAATCTTGCATTCAAGACTGCACCAACACACGGTCGGACAGCAGCATTGTCTCAGGAAAATCCAGCAAACTGACTGATTCACAAATCACATATCCAAGTGATTAGTTTTTTCAAGTTACCAACTATGATTCAAACATCTGCTCAAACTAATGCATTTATGTTGTTTAAATTTTTAGCCATGATTTTATCTTAAAGAAAAGGAAACAAACATCACAATGTAGTTCGAGACAATGAACTAGAAAGAGTAGAAATTACTTCCGTGTGAATATACAAATACGGTTCCCAGCGTAGAAAGAATTCTTGAATTTGAAACTTGGGACATAAATGGAGTTATAAAAGGAAGTCGATTACAGCCAATAGCCATGGCGACATGACATATTATTACAGCACCTCTGCACCTTGAAAGTCACTGTGGTCGACAACATTTGCTGCCTCATCATCTCATTTGGTGCAGTCAAATTCCCTGGAGAACAGATTTGGAGTTTAGTCGATGAACGGGGGGCAGGCAATGTCATCGCAAGCAGTAAAAATGAAGCGCAAAAATTAGGGTGATAATTGTCTAATAGGTTATGTTATATACGATCAGGAAAACATTACATACCACACATACATATGAAGCAACAGGTTCGTATGATCTTACCATAGCAACGAGTAAAAAGGCACAAATTTGGGTTAAGTATCCTACAACAGGTTACTTTTCATATGAGCCGGAGAAGATTACATACTGCAATTCCACAATGATCGGATGAAATAGTGGACTATTGAATCAGTGCGTGCAGATACTTTTAGCTTCAAGGTGACCATATATATGAACACGCAGGCAGGTTTATGTGATCTTATCATAATGAACAAGAGCAGCAAATAATCCCATTGTAACCAGGAAAATGTTGCTTTTCCTATGATCTGGAAAAGATTGCATACTGGAATTCCATAGTGATCGATGAAAAATTCAACTATCATACCAGTGTGCAGATACTTTTAGCTCCAAATTACCACATATGAACCAACAGTTTCCTGAGATCCTATCGTAATGAACAAGAACAGACAACAATGCCGTTTCAACCAGGAACAAAGCACAAACAGTAAAAAAGGAAGAGCAAAAATTGGTGCTTTTATTGTCTGAGCTTGCTTTCCGCTTGATCAAGGAAATTATTACAAATGCAATTCAACAGTGATCAGAGAATATCCAATTGGTGGATCAGTGCATGCAGCTATGAGCCAACAGATTCGTATCATAATGAACAAGAAAATACCATAGCACAAAAAAACGAAACAACAAGCAATAAAAGGTAAGAGTGAAAATTGGGGCAATCATTGATGATCGAACAGGTTACTTCCCATTTGGTTGGAAAAGATTATTGCATTCTGCAATTTCACAGTGATCACTAATCAGATGAAATATTCAACTATTGAATCAGTGTGTGAAGATAGTTTTAGCTTAAAATTTCCATATATGTGAATTAAAGGGCGCATATAATCTTATAGCAGGCTTAGCTCCATGATGTCCGACTTAGCTAAGTTTAGTATTTTTTAGATTGGTATTGAAGTTTATATTTTACCAAGTTCAAGTTCCGCCTTTGTATTTTTCTCATACGGTCTGGTTTAGGAATCACTAGACTCGAATAGCAACAATCTTATATAAATGATGAACTCTCATAGATTGTAGTTCCCTCCCTATTTAACAACTTCATGCTTGTACATTCAGCTTTAAATGCCAAATTGAATTTCATTACAGGAACAGTATAATAGTGGGAATGTATTAAGCCCTTGAAAGTTTTGAATGTTAACACTGCTGATCAAATAGAGATAACTCAGGAGTGATCTTCCACTAACCTTGATGGCAATTCCATGGTTGATTATCAAATTCTTGTAGAGAACATGGCTTTTGGCTTCTTTTCAGCAGGTTTGAGAATCTGGAAGGAGCACATCAATGTCTCATCGACACTCATCATGGCTCCCGCATTGTCAAACTCACCACAATAATTTGGGGCTGAGAATATTGTCACAAGTTGTTTGTCAGCAAAGAATTCATACCCATCCTCCACAACCTGAGAAAACATGGATAAAATTTATTATATACACAAGGAAGAGAGATCATATTTAACATATTAAGATATTACCTGATGTGCCCTACAGACGAGATCAAGGTCGTGTCTGGCTAAGAAGTTGGTAACTGTATCTGCACCAAAAGTCCAAGAGACCCCCCTGTCATTTTCTCCCCAACCTTGAACTTCTCTACCAGGATCAGCCCAGAGTAAGTCACAAACTAAACCACTTTCAGGGACATCACATGGTCTATGTATACTTTTTATTTGATCCAACCTCGTTAAATCAGGGGACAATCCTCCATGCATGCACAATATCTTGTCATCAATTAAAGCCGCTACAGGAAGGCAATTAAAACAATCACTAAATACCTTCCATAGTCTCACACTAAACCGGCGCTTACATTCGTCATAAAATCCATATATTCTATTAATAGAAGCGCATTCATGGTTTCCACGCAGAAGGAAGAAGTTCTCCGGGTATTTAATTTTGTATGCAAGTAGTAGGCATATTGTTTCCAAGCTTTGCTTTCCTCGATCCACATAATCGCCTAAGAATAAATAATTAGCAGATGGAGGGAGGCCTCCATACTCAAAAAGCCTTAAGAGATCACTGTACTGGCCATGAATATCACCTGAAAGTGAAGAAAGGTAGAATCAATCTATGAAGCAGTTCAAAAACAAAAGTCATGAAGAACAATCAGCAAAAGGTTGTTTTCATCAACCAATTCTAATCACTAAAAAGGAGAACATTTGGCTCTAAATTTAATAGCTGCGCAAAAAATACTGAACTTAGGCATGTGGCTAACAAACAACAATTACTTCTGTGGGTCTCATCCCTTGTGCATTTTTTCGACATCACAAATCTTCTTTTGCAGGGATCATCACTACTGGACACATTTCAGTTTTTTTTTCCCCACTCCATGTCCTACCGTTTAGAATCTGATACTGCTTTTTCTCCATTACCCCATTTTGTCTTCCGTGTTTCCACTTCTATCCTTGCTTGCTCGTTGAAGCCTCTCCTTAATGCCTCTTCTCCACTTCCTTATCCCTTTTTCTTGCTCATTTCCTCTTTATTTTTGTGCTCACTTCTTTCTACTATCCTTTCCGTCATCCTCGCGATGGTATCGACACAAACTCTTGATTGTGCTGACACAGCTCATATGAATAAGATAGTGTATTGACACACTCTTGATTGTATTTGGGTACTCTTTCTAATTGTATAAACTAAAACATCTATCAATTGTATGGAGTGCTGAAATGAAATAACATATGGAATTGTTTCGTTTAAGAATTGTCTTATGAAGTTGGAACATTTATCAATGTTGTATATAAAATATTGAGCATATAAAATATCTCTCTAAATCAGCAGACTGCCATTCAAAACAGTAATTAGTCAAACCACAATTAATTAACAAACCAAACTGAACCCATTTCATAGTTTGAGGATAAAATTCTATCTTAAACCTTCTTTTCAATCTGGGATAGATCACTACCATCATAGAAATTGTGCCATACATTAAAACGTATGCTTACCTTGATTCAATGCAAATCATAGGTGGATAAATCATAACCAATCTATGGTTAGCCACATTAGCCATAGTCCAACTAAAATGAATCTAATTGCAGCAAAATCCAAACACAAACACTTGATAAAGGTTAGATTAAGGAGACACTTGTCGCCCATGGCATGGTTAAAGGACTTCACTATGTTGTCACGACTTTATCCATTCCAAACCATCTATATAACAACAGCCACAACTAGAGCATTCACCCAAATTTGGCAATATTTCAAACTAAATTGGCATGTTATCTTACTCCAAAACACCATAGACATATATCTTTCAAAAAACCATGCAAGTCCAAGTGTTGGCAATATTTAGAACTACATTGCTAACTCCAAATTTATGGACTCAACCCAAATAGAAAAATTAACTAGTGCAAAATGATCCTTATTACTGTAAGGGACCCTATAACACAACTTCACCTAATCTTTGTAAGAAACTAATCACAATGCAGGTTTGGCATACTTTGCTAAGTATACTCTCTTGCAAAGTAAGGTAATCAGAAAAGAACAATTAAACAAAGGTCAACTTAAATAAATATGAATGTGAGTGGTCAAGAAAAAACGTTGAACGTGCACAATACATCAATAGAGTAAAACGCTTAACAACACATTACATCGTCAATTACTAACATTAGGGGTGTCAAAAATGAACTCGACCTGAGTCAATCCGAAAAATATCGGGTTAGGGTTGGGGGCTTTCGGGTTCGGCTTGGGGGTTTTGGGGTTGTGTTAGGATCGGGTTGGGTTCGGATTGACCCGGATTGATCTAAATTTAGGGTTTAGGGATATTTTTAGAGTAAAATCAAATTTTATTTTGAAAATTAAGATGCTTTATGTACATAATAGCAGAAGGTTAGTATGATAATGATAAAGTATTAAGATAAAAGTGAAAAATTATTGGGAAAATAGTTAAAAAAGTCTTTTTTATTTGGGTTGGTCGGGTTATTTGGGTTCGGGTTCAGGTTCGGGTTTTCGAGTTGTGTTCGGATTCGGATCAGATTCAGATTGGGAGTTTTTTTGTAATATGCTTCCTTCAACACCACCTAAATCCACCCGACCCACTCGAATTGACACCCTAACTAACATAGCAGTAGACCCACTGTTAAAATGGATGGAAGGGTCCAACACAACCCAAGTGAATGAAGTAGCAACCTGTACCTACTAGGATGTGGATACATCTACGAACAAATGGAGACCAAACAATCGTAAGACCTAGTAAATTCAACAACTAGCTAATCCCAAAAGAGAATTGCTATCTCACCAATTAACAAGAAACCCCCCACAAGGTATAACGTATACAATAGATTGTCTTACATAATTCGTAGTAGCTATGTAAACATGTTACCAAACATAGTATTAGATGTTACAGTTGACAAAACTTATGATTCAAAATTTGTACTATAGAAACGATATGATTCACATGTAAAATAATCCTGTTTTTGCATATGAATCAGAAATGAAAAGAAACAATTTGGTTTGATTCAATACGATTTGATATGAACATCATTTCATATAATTCTAAACATAAGAAAGAAACTCTATTAAAAGTCAATTTTGCAACAGAAATTAATCCTGATTCACTAAGAAAGTGAATTAAACCCAACATAGGAAAAATTAAATCTAAATCATTATAAAGGAAGAAAGAAAGAATGGTTTTTTATGCCTAATAGTAGAAAGATAAAACTTTAAGAGAGGAACCTCAAAATTAATGATGATATAAAAGAAAAAAAAAATCAAGCAAACATGAGTCGATAATCTAAGGTAAGCAATCTCTACACTTAACAATGACCGTGAAAAATATGTCTTGTAACATCAATACAATACAACAATGGTAGCAATATCAATGGTGACTTAAATGTGCTATAATATCAAATTTGTCTTCTACTTGAAAACCATGAACTTTTCATGTCAAACCCATTTAATGAGAGAAAAATTTCTATTTCTCATTTCATTTAATTTTTTAATGAAGTATACAATAATTTCTACATTGCCATCAATATAAGATATTAATTAAGTATACTTTGTTATATAACGCGAGAAATCAAATCGACTTTCCTATATACTATTATGCTATTAAAATGGAATGTTTATTGTTTTATTTATTTTAGATGTTAGAACTAATAAAGTAAAATTATTCAGTATAAAAAGGGAGGGTCTAGAGATTGTGGGCAAAGGGGGGACTCTAGGAGCAAGAGAGGACAAAACACAGATGCCAAAGAGCTCAGCTTGATTGCAAGTTTTCAAGACGAAGGTCAAAATATCAACTAACTCCACCTCATTGGGGCAAAAGACAAGTAGTTAGGGGACGAAAAAGGAGGCATAGGTCAGGTGGTCATTAACTAGCGTACTTGGATACTTTGACTAAGATCAACACCATCATCATCAATGTCAAGGACAACACTCATGCCTAAAATGATAGTGCCAGGCAATTGAATAGAAGCCAACCACAGTAGAGTAGGTAACAAAGGCTTGAACCTAGATTGGCTAACCTCCTAGCCATATCCACAGTATGGGTGGCTACTTATGGGCCTAAATGGTGAACTACTATGTCTCTCTGTATACAAGATCTTTCTATGTAGAATTGATGTCAGAAGGAGGCAAGTAGAGAATGGAGTTTGTGAGGCAGAGGCAAGAGAGTGGAAGACACAAACAAAGAAGGTAAAACTTTCACATACAAACAAACCTAAATGCAACAAAAGCATACCTCTAAACATTCCAAGACAACTACTTCATAGTCGCAATGCCCGTAATTGGATTTGAAATTTAGATGCAAAAAGAAGATGGAACAGATAATGGATGCAACAACGTTTTAACTCCAAAAAAACCAGCAGAAAGTGGGCGCAATTCAAATAATTATGTTGGAAATGAAAAGTAGAGCTAATGATCATTATCAACTTATATTTGTCGAAATTATTTGGGTCGGCTACATGAGTCTTACTCTCCATTGGATTCAATTCAAGGCTATATTATTAAAATCGTTTTTTCTACATTAACTAACATTTTGTTTAGTCTCCATCTACCCCTTGCGTATTCCACTTTAATTGATCCAATTCTTCTAAATATAAAATACATTGGCCACCTTTAAACAACTACACCATCTCCACCTATTGTTTTCTAGTCTTTTTGGGCTCTGTTAATTAGGAGGTGGCAACAGAGGAACGAGGCTTGAAAAGTCCCCTTACATATATAGGCAAAGTAAAAGAGGATAGTTCCCAAGAAATAAAAGTCACTCTTCATAGCAATAAACCATCAGAATACTTTTTGATCCTCAGTAATCAATAGCATAACGACTATAGAAATGTCAAGAAATAATGTTTTCTATAATATCAATTTCTCCCCATCATCACATAGAGGTTTATTAAGACTTGCTATATACTTGTAGTAAATACAAATCAAATTAATGAAAATCAATAGCCATATACAATGTAATAGCAAGAAACATTGCTCCAAATAAGTTGTTTAAATCAATGCTGAATCAATTTCCTTTTAAACGCTTTGTGAAGCAGCACGGTCATCTTCGTACTTCCTAAAATTCTAGTTTGCTTTCCTTTTCCCAAATTAAATCAGGACCTGCAGTATTTAGTTCCCTTTTTTTATCTGTAGAGTTAATAAATCATTTGAAGCAGGTGATTAAGTATTATCTTGAGTTCAACAAGTTAATAGAAAGAACTAAATTTTCAATTTCCCATCAATATATAACAATTGAATATTCCAAGAACAGGAATCAGTTGATTTTGTACTGGTTCATATTGAAACTGGAGATTTCCTAAACCTATCTCCATCATCAACATGCATGATCCTAATCGGTTTTCATTAAGGCTTACAGGTTTCATTTTCCATCAGAATTGTTAGCAAGATGCACCAAACAAAATAGTCCTTATCCAGCAGTAACATCTTCTAATCACACGGAGATATAATATATTTTGCGCACTCACACCAATTAAAAGACTGAAATTGATGAAGGAAAGAGTTAAAGTTTGAGCAAATTGCAAACAATCAACCAACAATTATATACAATCTCCCCAACTATTTTGGCAGTTAAATAAAACTTGGCAATCTAAGACCCCATCAGGAGTAAACACGGTAAAGGGAAATTTAGAAGAAAAGAAAAAACAAATAAAGAAACTCCATAAGCATGATCAAAACCAATACTTTCATGACTTGAGGGCTACCTATGTAATAAAAGGATACCCCCATCAAAAATCAAATTTTCTAGACTAACCTCCTAACTTCAGTTTATAAAGAAAAAAAAAATACATTTTCCTGGAAGAACACGATGCAGATAGATTAAACCCACAAAAACAAAAGGATGGTAGAGTAATTTTACAAATCCAAGAGCGAATCACGTTAAACCAAGGAAAGCAAAGGGAAGGAAGCTGACCGCAGATCTTGATGGGGGCTTCAAGCTCCAGGAGGTTCGGCTGCGCGAGGAAGATCTCGCGGGACGCGACGCAAAGCTGGTGGATCTCCGCCTCTGTCAGGCGGACCAACGTCCCAGGCCTCGCCGTCCGCACCTCCAGCAGCCGGCTTATGATGCTATCGAGCACCTCGCCGTCCATCGGACCGATCGACCACGATCGATAAAAAAAAAAATAACACAAGATAACAAGAGGAAACGCTTCCTCCCCCTTTTATCCCTTGTCTGCACGATCCCTGTCCTGTTGCTGCTGCTGTTGCCAGGCGAGGTGACAATAAAGAAGGAAACTTTGGGTGGGCAGAAGAGAAACGATAGAGCGAGGGGGGCACGCGGAGATCGCTAAGCGCCGACGAGGCGGCGGAGGCGCCGATGAGAAAGGGTGGGGTTTGGGGTGGGCTGGGAGCAGTCGGCACCGCGCGTGGCTTTTAATTGAGAGAAGTTTACTTATTTGTCCCTAAATTATCAATATTTCACCAAACTACTCAAATTTTAAGAAATATCATCCGTTTCTCTAATTTAAAATCTTCAATAATGAAATGGAAGTATGGAACCAAGAAGGAGGACGGAATAAGGTGAATTTCATTACTTTATGGAGTAAACTGTATGTTTTATAATGAGTAGTGAGCCAAACCAAATATTTTAAATTTTGAGAGTAAAGTGAAATTTTCTCTTCCTATATAAAAAATATCCAACTCGTTCTTCGTGGACGTGGTATCCCTAAATAATGGCTATCATAGTTGTACTCAAAAGTATATCCCACCGAGTGCTCCTCCGACGTGGCACACGGATGTTTCCCTTGATTCGTTCCTTTTGTTGGGCTCACGATCTTGTAGGGTCCACCTCGGATGAGAATTACATGAATATTCACCTTTTATGTGGATTAGGTATTTACGTTTTGGCCATATCAAGATGAGACCGTGATCAATTGGAACCATTATTAAAAAACAATAAAATATATATCTTTACTATTTTAGAGAATCTAAATTTTTATTTACTAATTTTGATGAAACTTCAAATCCATTTATGTTAATTTTTTTTATTTTTCCTACTAAAAATAAATTTAAGATTTGTAAATTATTTTTCTCTACTTATTATTTATATAAAAAAATATGTACTATCATGATTTTTTTAATCTTAGGAATAGAAAATTTTTTATAAATACCTTAAATCGATAACATTATAAAATATATCTTTCTCAATCTTTTGAATAAAATTAATTATAGTAACTATTTTTATTTTAATATCTAATATAAAAAATTAAATTAATTTTTTTTTCAAGGAAGAGTCTATTACTCTAATAATGATGATCGAGTTCACAAGTCCAATTTGAGTCGGTTTATTAGTTTGAACATTAAAATATATTATAAATTAATTGTTTTTAAAAACTCTATTAATATATTTTTATGCAAATTGTCGAATATATCTATTGAGGATTCCTCGGATAATGATACAGTAATATGAGGGTTACTAATAGATCATTCATGTTTTTTTGATTTATTTTAATAATTAATGAAAAAATTTTATAGGACTAATTAGTCATGTCAAGATTAGTCAATATAAATAAGATATCCACATAAGTTTTTCATCCACTACTAGGATAAATTTAAAAGTCCAAGTATCCCGTATAACTAATGTTTCAAATTTGTTATTTCACTAAAGGAAATTATTATACAGTGCGTCATAGCTTAGATTTAAATCATGGATGTTTGTGCACTGTTGGAGTATTTTTATCTATTTTATTAGAGTAAAAGATGATATCGTTCACTCCAAGTAGCCTAATATTGTTAGTCCCATAATAAAATATAGATAGATAAATTATGATAATTATTTTATCCTATCGTAGTTATCATCGAGTCAAATCATCGGGTCAAAAGTTCAATGGACTAAAAAAAATTAGAAGAAAATATTAATTGTGAGATAAAGATTATTTCTATACTTATTTAAATCCTTTTTCTATTTATTATAGATAAAATTAAAATTTTATAGAAAACATTGAGTATTCAAATTTTGTTGGTATAATTTATTTTTTTCCATTATAGCTATTTTTAGACATATTTAATCCTTTAAATTTTGTTTTTACAAAAAGGTAAAAATTAGAAGAACATCCTTTTAAATATTGGAATAGTAAAAAAACATTATTATTTCTTATCAAAATAGTGTCATATCCTACCAACTATTATTTCCTTCAAAAATATTATTGGTTAATTACTATATCATGAATACTTCAACTCTCTCGGCAACATTAATAATAATATATTATAATGGATACCGTTAAGAATATGTTTGGTTCAAATTATAACACATAACCTTAGATATATAATTATCAAGTAATCACATAATCAAGTTATAAGGAATGAAACATAATCAAATAATTATTAACATATGAGCCATGATTACCTATCAATATTATATCATTATAGTTGATATAATATAGATAATTTACTTTTAGCAATACTAATCACATCTTCCGTATCTTCCGTATCTTCCGTATATTTTGAATTAAAATTCTTATTTCTTAAATTCAGTTATTTAGAGCAAAGTTACCATATCTCCGAATGACAAACATGGCTTTTCCTTTGTTTTTGGTATAATATACATAGTTATTTATATTGTATAATATATTTAGATATTTAGATTATATACATATATATTAAATATAAATACATAAGTATATAAAATACTTTTGTATTAAAAAAATATAGATCTACTACATTAATGATCATTTTGGTGTCAACCTCATGAATATGGAAGGAGGTTTATGTAGGTATACATACGTCAAGTGAGGTAAATCTTAAATCGTCGACTCTTAAGAATTAACTCCTGACTATTACATCAGAAATGTCATACATTCATTGTCTATGCTAAATCCTAGGGCAGTACTTATGTATTAAATCTATTATTATTTTTTGTATGTCTCTTAAAAGGCAAAGTAAATACAAATTCTCTCCATTTGTGACCTGTCATAGATTCAATAGTATAGTATAGCAGTTGTTAGATTACAGTTGAGACAATTGTTAGATTGTCAAGTTGTTTGAAATTTAACTATTTTGTCAAACTAGTCTAAGTTAGATTTTACTTATTTCACTAACTTTTATATCTAAGTGTATAAAAATTTAGAAGGACACATAGTTACTCGATAACTCAAATTTCGAAGAAGTATGATGAAAAATGATATGAGACAATCGAGGGATCGGAAAGGGCTAGGAACATCAGAGACGACATATCTTGGTAGAAGACATAAGCGAGTTTGAAGGATGTCACGAGAAGAGAATCGATAGGTTCGATGCATCTAAGATGCAGAAAAATACTTTGACATTCTGGCAATGAGAAGTCGGGATTGAAAAAGGTTTTTAGGTCAATAAGACCAATGATTTGATCAAATCAATGCATAGGATAAATGTTATCTATCTAGAAGTTATCGTTGTAACGAGATCTTCGACGGAACTAGGAATATCCATGGGTCGAATTTATATCAGATTTTATATCCTCAATTTCGTTATAAGAAAATCTTTATTTAACAACACTATAAAGATAATGATTTTATAAAAAATTATTACTTTTTACCTTTTTATAATGGTCGTAAGAAAAATTGTCTTTGAATAATTATTTTTAAAAATCGCTATCTATCTGCACGATAAAATCATACGTGCGCTGTTTTAAAAAAAAAAATTCCCCTTTTAACGTTTTTTTTCATTCACCATTTTTCCCCTAGCAGTTTTTTTTTTTTTTTGCCGTTGCATTTTTCCTTCCCTCTCCTTAAATTTTTATGCCAAAATCATTGTCCTTGTAATGTCTTCCCTTCTCGATCTCTTCACGCTATGGAAACCCTAAGCATCTCCGTCCCCCGCGGCTACTTCTCATTGAACATTCCACAGCCACTCCCCTGCGACAACTCTGTCGGAGGATGCCGCACCTCTAGCTTTGTCGCCTCTGTGGAATCTGGTGGAGTCAACATATGAGAGGTCTGTCTCTTCCACAACGTGTTCAATGGAGATGCTCTCTCGGCCGGAGAAGGAGAAGGGATCCTCTCAACATAGATCCATCTCGTCTGCATTTGAATCTGGGTATCAGTTAGGGGAGGCGCTATCCCCAGCGGATGTGAAGCAGATCAATGCATTTCTTAGTGGGTAGAGGAAAATGATTGGGAGGATCTCTCATGGAGAAGTCCTATCCAAGACCAAGATCATCCTCTCCAGATCGTCAAATGATTTATGTAAATTCATATAAGCTCCTTTTCTCCATGCCATTCAATCATATCTACCAAATTTCTCCAATTAGGGTTTTGTTTCTTTGATAGGTACGATGAGTGCGATGGTGGCGACTATATGTTATGCATGGTTACTGCAGAATAGAGAGGAGGAAGATGTGGTTGTGATGTCAGTGGTGAACATTGAGAGAGGGAGGATGAACAAGCATGAAGAAGTTACTTGACTTTTTTTCCATGTTGGCATTGATATTTCGACACTGCTCTTTACCGACGAGGCAACTCTCATCAAGTTTTACTTTCTAGATCTACTCTTTCTTTACAACATTACATGTGTGCTTGAGTGCTTCCAAATATCGCATATCATGTCTGTTGGTGCCAATCTTCATTTCGTAGCCTCCATGGCTGCATGATGCATAAGGTCGATATCTGCTTTGTGATCAACACTAAAGTGATATGCTTGAGGCCTCACTACTCTTTTGTATGCTTGTATTTGCAGCGACAGTCAAAGTTTTTGATTCATGATATTCACTATTATACCTTTATATCCAAAGAAAATTACATTAATATCTTATGCTAAGGATGTTTAATGTAATTTAAACTTTTGTAATTTATTGTTGGTAATCATTCGTGTTCATTTCTCATGACTATTTACTTGTTTCATGTGTTGGTAATCTTGTGATGAACAAACAATTAAGTATGCTTGTTATTGGACAAGGTGTGCTTAAAACTAAGAATGAGGTGATCGATCAGTATTTGAAAATTTGAGAACAGAACCATTTGTTTATAAAATTCTCATACATTCTCTCTTGCATAGGTGGGTTCACTGTGCACAATTCTCACAAATAATTACTGTGAAGAAACCCATGATCTATTTCAGAATCCTAAGTTGAAAAATCTATTGGTAAAACTCACAATTTGAGTCATATAATTGATTTCGCCCTCTTTTGCAAGTTCCAGTGATTATTATTCTATCTCCAGCTTGCAGGTATTCTCTTGGATACACATAATCTTAATGTCACATCTTCTTTTGTTACAAGGAGAGATGCCGAGGCAATATTATTGCTTTCAGTTGGTTCTTCTCCCGACTACAAATATGAATTGTTTGAGCAATCTTGAATTATGGTGTCATTGTTTGTTTCTTCCTTAAAATTGTCCCCTGAAAGTTTAATTTTTGTTTACTTTTGTTGGATGTTTTCTTCAGGCTTACTACTTCTCCAAGCTAAATTAGTCTGAACATGTTTTAATCTCAAATATTAAAAGTTTATCACTATACTAGATGAGTGTTCATTAGAGAAAATAAATACAACATGGCCATTAGTGAATTGCTATGAACTAACAATGAGCCACTAAAATGCATCAGACACAAATGCTGCTAACACAAAATTAAATGTTGTCCACTATATATAACTCTGGTAAGTGTAATATTCTCCCATTTTCTATTTCTTCTGTCTCTAGATAGCTATCTTGCTACGCTTAGATTAAAACACAAAATGTATCTGATAACCATTTTCCATGTATACCTATATATTCAGCAAGTCTGCCTTACTTGCCTCAGAAAAACTTGGATAAAGTTCAAAATATAGTACATGCTTTTGGTTTTGTTTCCGACATAGCATATACTTTAAGAAATTTCAATTATGTGCAGAGCATAGTAATGTTGTTTCTCTTTTGGCATATACTTCAGAAAATTTTAGTCATGTATACCGATTTTTAATTTTATTTCAATCCTAGCACATATGTTAAAGTTCTTTTAGTTATAGCATCTATTTATATCTTTTAAATAATTCATCTATTTTAGTTTTGGAGGAACAAGAGAGATGCAAGAATGAATTGACTTTGTTTCAAGATTTTCTTACTAATGCGGAGAAGACATTTTGCACATCGTGAAAAAAAGTTGATTTATGGTTTGTAAAAGTTAATTTTGTGTATAGTGACTAAAATTCAGATGTGTACAGTTAATTTTGTAAATCTTAAACTATTGTAAAAAGTAATTAAATTGTGAGATTCATATCCCACAAACATATTATAGAACATAAAAATGATCAAATATATAGTTCATGCATCAATAATCACATCATAGTTACTCCCTACTCCTAGAATCTGGAGATCTATTTCATAGAGAAGGAAATACAACCAAGAGACAGAAAATAATAATCTACAATTCAATACACAAGATAGAGAGAAGAAAATGCTTATCAGTGCGTTCCCGGTCTTCTCAGTTGAAATTCTTGCTCTAGAGGTGGACAGATCATTGAAATAGATAAAGATGGTTACTCTAGGATTTCCCCTAGAAAGAAAAATCCTCTTCGAAGGAAGGGGCGAAGCCCCGGTCCAAGATTGGAGGTCCCCTAACCCCCCCCCCCCCCCCCCCAAAAAAAAAAATCCATTTATATAGTCTTTCTCCATGTGCTCTGCACGGGTGCCTGTGTCGTGCACTATGAACTCCTCTAGGGGCCACCACGAGCTATGCTGGCAGGCACGAGCACCTGTGGTGGCCGTTGTGTGCTTCTTTGCGTTTATGGCATGGGTCATGCTAGCTGGCACAGTCGCCCGTGGATGAATCTGAGAAAGATTTGGAAGTCATTGGAAGTTGGCTTTTACCACCATTTTTACTTCTTTTTGCGTCCTATCAAAAGAAATACATGAGAGCAGTTCTCTGAACTAGGAAAATATCAAAATGAAGCACATGGAGATGAAAATGTGAAATGTATGCGTATAAAATGGGACAAGATGTGCATCAAATTATGATAAAAAACCTATAAAAATGCACTTATCAAAATCCTCCAGACTTAAACCTTTGCTTGTTTTCAAGCAAAACCTGTAATTTAGATTTATGCATGTAAATGGAGCATCATAATTCCTAATGAATCAGTTCAATCCTATCATATAGTTTTATTGATGAGCATGATACAAATTTATTTGAATGTGACCTAAGTAGAAGTTGTCCGTGTTCAGTGCAATGTAACCTAACTTTTTTAAGTGTCAATCTCTAAGTCTAGTTAATTCGTCATTTAACCATGTTTCTCGTGTCTCTTGCGATAGATACTTACCTGCCACACGTATAGTTCATCCCTCTCAAAGTCTACACAAGATCTCAAAGAAATACTTAGAATCAAGAGAAACATAACAGTTATTTCTTAGTAACTTAACTCGGTGTCAAAGGTGTAACTTATTAGTTTCCACTCACGATAATTATTTTTTTATCCCTTATGCTCTTTTTTTTTTGCTAAGTGACAACAAAGTACAACACTTGAACAAACTCTTTTTTTTTTCTCTCATTTTTTTTCTTTTGGATTCTGATTTTTCCTAATGAATTGACATGATACGAGTTTATCCAGTAATGTAACTTATTAGTTTCCACTCACGATAATTATTTTTTTATCCCTTATTCTCTCTTTTTTTTTTTTTTTTGCTAAGTGATAGCAAAGTACAACACTTGAACAAACTCTTTTTTTTCTCATTTTTTTTCTTTTGGATTCTGATTTTTCCTAATGAATTGACATGATACGAGTTTATCCAGTAACAAAAATATAGTTGAGAGGTCGTCTAGGAAGTAAAAGTACTAATCAGGTTCTATGAATCATAACTATTTTTAAAAATGTCTACCATAAAAGTCAAGCATAGTGTGACGAGATCCTAAACTAGGCTAGCACTAAAATTTCTCCGGTAGAAATAATACTCACTCTAGGAAAAAAATAGATTACTAGATACATTAACAAACATAATAACAACAAAATATCTGGAACTAGCATGCTAGCATCTTGCTACGAGGAGCAAACAAATAGTGAAATGATATATGATGCAACTTGAAGAAAAATTTATTATGTAAAAAAAATGACAAAACTAACTAACACCCCCTCCCCCCAAACTTAAACTTTTCAATGTTTTCATAAAATTCATAAATCTAATTCGGAGGAGGTTTAGAGCGAGAGGAGTTACCAAGTGATGCATGCCGAAAGTCTAAGTCATTCATGTGTTGAAGTCACCCCTCCATTAGATAGTTGCACTCCTAATCTTTGAATCCTACAAACAGAAAATTAGATAAGAAAAATCAAGTTGAGGGTTAGCGTTAGGAAAAAGGAAAGCAGGGAGATCAAGGAAAACACAGCTCATCCTTGCTCTCAACAAAGTTTGACATGGAAGCTTCATTTTCATTAGTTTTTTTTTCAGGCACTTGACACGGCCTGTGGCGTCTGGCACGGTCGCCCATGTTAGGCACTATGGCTACTGTTGAACTCCGCCATGGTCCATGCCGACTAGCACGAGTGCCCATGGTGAGCTATGGAAACCTCCTAGGAATCGGGCATGGGTGCCTGTTGCAAGCTCTGGGAAGGATCTGTAAATTAGCCATGGCCCGTGCTAGGCATGACCGGCTGTGGCAGACTCTCGAGTGTCCTGGAAAGTTGATCTTTAAGCTTTTCTTTGTGCCCTATCAAAAAATAATAATAAGAGTCGCTCTTCGAAATCATACTCCTTGCCCTAAACTTAAGCGAAATAAAAAGTTAAAATTACAAAACAAGAGAAAACATAAATGAAAATAAGAAAGAAACTTAGGTTACCTCCCAATAAATACTTGTTTACAGTCATAAGCTCGACCCCTTATTAGGTTGACCAAAGATGTATGTTTTAAACCTCGCTCGTGAAGGAGTAAGATATTTCTGAACCATTTTGCCAAGGGTCCAAATTGTGGAGAGAATTGTCATCATTGGATCAATATCGTGAAACTACTCCCTCCATCTTTTTCCCTTGAAGGTTTTTCCTAGAGGTCGGAGACAATTCAGTTGAAGCATCCATCCTGAAGGTGGAATGATCGCTAATATAGCACATACTCCTCCTTCCACCTTTTCCTCTTCATAAGATATTCTGAGCTGTTGGAGGCAGTTCAGTTGGAGCATGCACTCCGGGAGCTCAATTATTACAATGGATATTGGGGCCTTGTTTAGTAGAAATAGAGGATTCGACATCAGTGGGAGTGTCCAACCTCGAGATCTCTAGCTATCTATCACTTCCCACTTTGAGGGTTGTACAATAATATCATCATCCAAATGTAACATGGTAGTAACTTCACCAAAAGTTCCACATGCAATATCATCCATAAAATTATAGACATCAATATCTACCCCATCTCTATTCTCATCAGCAATCAAGTGCGCATTATCAAAAATCAACAGAGGAGTCCTGTAGAGCCACATAATCATAGGTCAAATCGTTGTCAGCTTTACAATCTATCCCCTTTGACACATGATCTAACTGTATCTGCAAATTCAGACTTGATTTATCAATTTGTTGTTGGGACTGGAGATACATAATCGCTCGTTGCATCATGAGCTCTTCTAATTCTTGCAATGTTGTCTTCATCTAACTAGCAGCAAGAGTTTCTAAGTCTTGGAATTCTCCCAAGTTAGTAGATTCAACATGTTCAACTTGAAGTGGTCTGTTTTGTTGGTGCTAAAAGTACTAGCTAATCAAACATGTATTTTGATATTGGCAACCGTTCAAAGTTAAGAGTTGTTATGATCTAACAAACTTACCTGAGTGTGCAAGTAAATTCTAGCTGAGGCTAGGCAAAGAAGTCCTGGTCAAGATAATTGAACACTAAGTTCTGGTCAAGAGCATTGAACATGAAGTCTTGGTCAAGTGGACTGGTAGAAGTGTTGGCAAATCGAGGACATCAGGCAGAAGCCTTGGGGGTCGTGAACACCAGATGGAAGTATAGATAGGTTGAAGATCGAATGTCTGGCGGGAAGTCTCGAAGGTCAAGATCGAACGCAGAGTAAAAGCCCGCCTGAAGGACTAGATGTTTGGCAACAGGTATATTCTTTTGAGTAATAGCTGAGGGCATGTTCCCTGTTAAGAGAACAATAGACCTTAATTTGCTATGGTTTCATGGGAAATCTGAAAGTCAAGCCCAGACAATCCAAGACTATCAAATAATATTGTTTAATATTATATTATTTTTCGATGCTAACTTTGTGATATAGAATACTCTTTAAGTTTGGAAATGTTGATCCAGGTGCCTGAAAGGGCCCAGTTGCCTCAAGCATATACAACCCGCTTGAAAGGTATTCAAGTGCTTTTATCATCTCGACGCACATAGTAGGATGAGGTGGCAACTTCTAGTTGGTTAGCACACATCTGATAGATAGAGTCGGCTAGGAGAACTTCGCTTAGTGCTCGCCACGTTAGCGATCGAGGTGCCTTAAAGAAATTGAGGAGCCTGGACAAGGATAAGGCATGACGAGATCATATTAGACTTCGATTGAGGCACCTCAAAGGGAATAGAGGTGCTTGGATCGACCTATAAAAGGAGGTCACGAGCAGTAACAAAGGAACAACTTTTCTATATGATCAAATGAGCTTTTGTACTACTACGAACTTCGACTATGACGCTGTAACACTGCTCCGACAACTACGCCTTACTCTGGATCATCTAATTGTCGATATAATTTACTTAAGAAAAAGTTGTATCTTCATATTCAAGCTTTGTATTATTCGAATTGATAGTGAATTACCCAATGAAAGCAATCAACAATCACAAGTCTTGGAGCAGGAGTCGTCAAAAGCTCTGAACCAAGTAAAAACAAACTATATTAGTATTGTTTTCATTATTGCATTGTGTACTCTCGAGTTTTACGAAAAACGTGAAAAACTACGAGTGTTATTCACCCCCCTAGCTTGCTTTTCAATTCTATAATTGGTATTAGAGTGGGGTCACACGAAATTGGTGCAACCACCTTTTTGAGCATTTTTATTTGTTTTTCTAGTTTTTCATAATTAATCAGAATCAATGCAATCAACTATTATGATATTTTTTTGTTCAAGAATTTCTTCGATGCTCAAAATTGTACAACACCACTCGAGTAATTTTGTTCCTTCTTTCCACACTAGTGATTGTACAACACCAAATAAAGGCGTGAGATGATGACAGAGTTTGTCAAACTAGTGGGGGTTTTTTTAGTTGCCAACATCATGTTTGTCTATAGTGTTAAAGATAAGAATCCCTTGCTAGTTGATGTGTCTTTCTATGGAGTGATTAAAGAAATATGAGAATTAGACTATCATTAATTTTACGTTCCTCTTTTCAAGAGTGCGCGAGTTGCAAATGACAAATGAATAATCAACAATAATGAATGTGGCTTCACTTTAGTCAATTTAAACAAACAAGGACACACGAATGATAAATTTGTGCTTGCAAGTCAAGTCAACCAAGTCTTTTATATTGATGACCCATTAAAAGGGGTGGCTAATTGTGCTCCTAGTTCCTAATATATGTTATGAGGGAAATGATGATGATTGAAGCAGTATTCTGGACTCTCGACCAATTGATAATCTTGATACTCATTGCATTCCTATTAATGAAAGATATTTTAGATCAGAAATTGAGGGTTTTGGGGTCACGAAAAAGAAAAAAAAATAATGTTTTGCATTTTTATGTAATGAAAAAAAAAGAATATTTTGTGCACTTTAAAAAATTATGTTATAAATTTTATGTCATGTTTATGTCTGTGTTGTTATTTATTTATGTTTAAGTTATTGTAATTAATAATGTCATGTTACTTATATTATTGTATTTTAACATCGATTTCATTTATGTTCTTATATAGACAATACTCGATGAGTCGTAAAAAACAAGGAGTAACAGTTGAGGAGATATATGGAGTAGTCGATGCAGAACTACATGGAGTTGCTGATGCGAAACTACATGAAGTTACTAATGGAGAAGAATGTTCTGTAGATGTGCAGAAGAACAAGTCGGTCCTATATCAATGTGTAAACTCATTGTAGCTACAAGATGGGGAAAAAATGAAGATTGATTATAATGGCATGAGGTGGACATTATACAATATAAATGGAAAGACATTGCAATCGTAGATTTACGATTGACTCTATTGCTAGAACCATGGTATCAATCAACATAAAATCTTGGCATACTGTTCCAGAAAATATAAAATAAAAATTATGGGAAGAGATATGGGCAAGATTAATATATACATACAATCCTGAATCTTTCCAACTCTATGTTGTCATTGCTTTCTTTAATCCATTCTTATCATATTAGTTGAATAATTATCTAGCTTGTATATTGATTATTTTCTTATTCCTGTTTAACTTCTCTATTAGTAGTACTAACTAATATTTTGTGTTACAGAATGCGTTCGAATTAGAACCATAAAGTGAGATTGGTGTGATGAATTCAACATCTCAAAAATGACAGGATTTCAAAAATAAACTCACTAGCAGATTTGTTTAGCCAAATAAAAACAATCCTAAAAAATTGAGTTCTCTACCGAATCAATATCATATCCCAAAAGTAATTTGAAAAATATTTATAGATGAGAAACTTCATTTATCATGGGAGATACGTACTCATATAAATATTGTCATGTTTCCTTTTATATTCATCTTAAATATTTGTATGGTGTTTGTTTGCATTTGCAAGTCTATACATGTGTTTTCTTACTTTAACATGCAGCCGCATGTCATTCTCTCAGAGAAATAACTCAACTCAGAGAAATAAGTCATCATGAGCTTGAGCTAATTGGATTAAGTAATTGAGTTAAGACCGTCATGGCTTTTGAAAATTCCTTCAAAATAATTATTTTTTATATGATTTCTGAGAAAAAGTAATTCAGACTCTTCCTTTATGTTTCCTTTTAGCTGCTTGTATAGTTGGATCAAATCAGATCCCTTATCTAAAAGAGCCCGAATGAAAAATTGAGCAACATGCTGTAGTTCTTCAATTTTAGTATTCTTTTGTTTATGAGTAACATGCTGCAATTTTAAAAATCTGTTTTAAAATAAGTTATACAGCAAGTTATAAGGAAAAATTGCAGCAAGTTGTACTAAAGTTATATAATTGAAATATATATGATTATTTCCATAATGTTGTTAATCTTTTGCTTTCAACATTTTAGTATTCTTTTGTCTCGATTTACATAATAGTATTAACTTTTTTACTTTCAAGATTATTTTCATACTTGATTCAAGAATATAATGATGTAGATTATTCATGAAAAGTAAAAAAGAATGGACGATGCATTATAAATATAGACGGTCTTGCAAGGGTTACATTAGTTTAGAAGTTGAATTGGTATGATATGGAGCATTTTATTTGTTATTTTTAGACAAGTACTTAATATTATTTAACTGATTAATTTTGGAATTGTAGAGGGAGAAAAAATTAATTATTAAAAATGAGGAAATTGATAGATTGATGATTTGGCGTAAAGCCCGCGAGGATAAATCTGACAATTACATAACAAATATGACGATAACAGAAGTCGTTAAAAATATTATAAATATTTAGTTTTATCTAATTATCATATTACCTAGCTAAATAATATTAGAGTTTTTGGATTGCTTTATTACATCCCTTATTGTAAGATGACTTGTTAGAAAAGGTCAAAGGAGAGTTTAAATCTTCTGGGATGAATGATGTGTTAACTACTGTCCTAGGAAATTGGGAACGCTATGGGTGGTTTAGAAGTATGGGAGGATGTGTAAAATCCCAACTCTATTTTAAAACTGTATGAAAGAATAAGGAATTAACCCCAAAGGATTCAACCGACAACTTCAAATAGCAATCATAGAAGAATAAGAACTTGAAGGTTGCAGTAGAGAAATTGAAGGCTCAACTTGCTCAGGTTATTAATGATCAAACCTGTGAGGCTGTGATATCAAACAAGTCCTCAAACATGAACAACCCAAAATAGAGAGATGATGTGGAGGTTTATGAATGCGACACTTTAAACTGAGGTTCTATATTTCTCAATTTTACGTCAAATTGATTTCTTTCTTTTTTAATTTAGGTATTTATATACAATTTCTTATTATTCTTAAAGGGGGGGAAATGTAATTTGGTTGTGAAACAACGTGAAAATATGGTGACGTACGACACAATACTATCAGAAGGAGACTCAAATATACTGATTCATCATGTTCTCCTTGGGGAAGAAAATTCAAGGTATCTATTGATGTTGTTTTAGATGGAGCAAAGCTTCCAATCCCAATTTGATTTGGACCAATAATTGTCAATGATGTTGTTGGAACAACTATTACTTGGCCTAAAGAGTTGGTAATTTTACCAATGAAGAAGGTACTTTCAATTTTTATGAAAAGTTGGTATTTGAAAAAAAAAACCTCAATTATTATTTGAATACTCATATGAATATTTTAAAATATTATAGAATAATGTGCAACCTCAATCATTTGCTCTTTCGAATATTCATGGTCAACAGGACAAATACAAGGAAATTGAGCAAACATTGCCAATGACATGCAAATATATCTATTTGCATGTTGTCAGATTGATGCTTGAGGATGAGAGTATATACATAAAATTTGATGAATCTATGTTTGGATGTCTTAAAAGTGTACGGTTGTGAAGATAAGATATCTTGCTCCTTATGGAGATGAAAGAGATAGGTGCTAGGTAAATTTTGGTTTATATGGGGTATGTTATGTCTTAAATACAATATTTGTTCACATGCTATATTTTGTTCACATGCTTGTGTGTTGGTTTACATGGGGTATATTTAGATTTGTCGTTACTTTGCCATTACCTTTCAATTACCTTGCAGTCGCCTTTATAAATACTTGAAAAAAGAAAATAGAGTTGAGTATGTCTCATTTGTGGATCCTAGTCGCATACCTGCATGAGGTGTGAGTGAAGAAGACAGTAAATTGTCACAACATATTGCTATTCAGTTGGGAACATCGAACAGAGATAGTATTTGTTTCATCCCATACAACACTGTTGGATCAAGAAGCGCTAGAAGGGGAGTGAATAGCGCTCGTGACTTTCACACATTTCGGATTCGAAAATCCACAAGAGTAAAGCAGCGGAATAAGAAATAAAAACAAGACACAAAGACACCAAGATTTACTTGGTTCGGAGCCTTGGGCGACTCCTACTCCAAGGCCCACGCTCCTTGAGCGTTTACTTTGGGCAACAACTAATATAGCGCAAAAGTTACAATTGAATATTACAATAAGTGCAATAAAAGCTATACCGACAACAAAATGGAAATTTAGAAGTTCCGAGTTGTCGGGGACTTGTCGTAGCTTAGTCGGGTCGTTTCTTGAGCAGCACACGAAGGATGAATAGCTTTGGAATTGATGTTCTGAGTTGTTGGTCGAATACCCCATATAAAGGCTATTGGAGGCACCTCAAAGCCCCTTGAGGGTGCCTCCAACGAGCCGAACCAGCCGCGTGGATAAACACTGAAGAAGTCCTCGCTGATCCTTTTGAAGGTGCCTCCATAAGCCTTGAAGGCGCCTCCAACTTGTCGTTTGAGGTGCCTCAAGCCTCTATGAGGGTGCCTCCAATGTAGCTTCTAACGCTGCTTCTGCCTTGCACCCGAGGCGCCTCAAGCTCCATGAAGGTGCCTTGGGTACTGTTCATCCAAGGCTAATCTTGCTCTTTTGTCCCTGCAAAATATGTTAGTCCACAAACCAACCACATATCCTGCAAAACAAAGTTAGCACAAACAATAATCATAATAATAAGAAAGTTTGACAGTTACGGACTGTCTGGTTCTAACTTCGGATTTCCGACCGGAAACTCTAGGTCGAACCGACGCCTACTGTTCCCTCTTCCGGGGAACGCGTCCTCACCTGCTCCACTCAGGAGAGCATACCTAATGTCAGTCCGGTCCTCCAGACCGACTGGACATTTCGCCTAGGGTTACCACCTCCTAGGGTTTTTCACCACCTAGGGTTACCTCCCCCTATGACCTAAGGTTACCCCCCCCCCCCCTTAAGATTTCCACCACCTAGGGTTACCACCCCCTAGGACCTAAAGTTACCACCCCTTAGGGTTTTTCACCACCTAGGGTTACCACCCCCTAGGACCTAATGTTACTACCCCTTAGGATTTTCCACCTGCCTAACTACAGTTAGGACTTTCCTGCAACCTCATTCGCACACGTTAGATAACAAAATAACTTAACTTGAACCCTTTGTCATAATCAAAACATCGGTTCGATCGTCGGATGCTTCTTGCACCAACAAACACTGGGTAAGATTTTAATTATTTATCAATTCCTACTACATACTAGTCAATGTTATATTGTCATTTGTGCAGGTACCATTGGATCCTAACTATAATTAATGAAGATAAGAATATGATATATATATTGGACTCATTGAGTAACATGAATCGAGACCATGCGTGGCAAACTATTGTGACCAAGTAGGTAGTAGATTATACTGATTATGAATACATTCAATTCATTAGAGGTTGAAAAAATAACTCTATTTTTTACAATGTAGTAGAGTCAAGATATATAATGCATGAAGGGATATTTCAAAAGAATCATATTTTAAACAATTGACGGTATGTATCGTGACCATATATTTAGATGTCAATTAATAATTCTTATTATTTGAATTATGATTTATTGTATGACATTTTCAATTTCCTTAGGGTAATTTAAAATTAAATGGTGGTGTTGAATGTGCATATTGTGTAATATGGTATATGAAAGAATAGTCTTGGATGAATATCCACAATGGGAGAGGAAGATGAATTTTTTTTATTTATAAAATATATTATTTATGAAATATTGAGTCATTTTGCATTGACCTTTAAACGTTTTTTAATGCTTTAGTTTGTAGTATCAAAAAATAAACAGTATTACAATCAATCTCAGTATGATGAAATCAGAAGTGAATGAGATGAGTTCGTCTACTTCTATGTGAGTGCTTAGGTGTAGGTTGTTATATAAATTTTGAATTGTATTTAGAGATTTATGGATACAAAAACTTTTGGATTATGATTAAACATGCCTTTTATGATTGATAGATGTCTTTGTTCAATTTTGGTGGTAAAAAATATTGTATTGTAGTAAAATATTATAATATACACTTTTGTCAATTGAAATTATATTGTAGTAAAATATGATTAATTAATTCAGCATTATAAATAAATGATGGAGTAATGCAACACAAAAGACTTCGATAAATTTAAATAGTGGCGTAGTTAACGAAACTATTTGCTCCGCCACTGATCAAATTTGTGCAGTTGTTCGTATAAATTACTTCGCTAAATTAAATTTTTTATTATAATAAAACATGTTCTATTACTTCTCTACTATGATGAAGTAATACAATAAAAAAATACTTCGACCAAGTCAAATTATGCAGAAGTAAAATTAAACATTTACTGTAATAGAATACAACAATTGTGAAGTATATACATATTTTATTTCATCAATCAAGGTAATCTCTGAAGTAATATACCATCAACCACTTCAGTACTTTTACTGATCTCGAAGAAGTAATAGAGTTTTTTTTTACTTTGAAAATGGTCTAATTTTGAACCGATTTTGGATCGGTGATAGACTTCGATAATTGTGTGGTAAAGTAATAAAGTGACATTTTTACTTCACGTGCTTCTTCTTTGTTATCTATCTATTACTTCGGATAATATCCTAAGTCCATTGCTGATTTGCACATAGTGCTAAATGTATAGGTTTGAAAGAAACAAGAACATCAAACCACAACATAGCTCTATAAGCTAAAAAGAACAAGTCAGACTTGGACACATCTCTTGATGAAATCAAGAAGCATGTTTGGTAAAAAAAAATAAAGAAATATGTTAAAGCTAACAATTTTGACAGAAGACTAGCATTGAAACTATTAAAGAAGAAGTAAAAAGGAATAATAAGATGCCTCAATTGTGACAGGTAATGAAACTATTAAACATCAGAGACATCTGCTTCAAGCTCAAAATAAAGAACAAAGAGAGGGGAAAGATAAGGAGCCTACAAAATCCAAGCACAAAAAACTAAAAACGACTTGGGATGAGTAAGATTAGGGTCAGTATAAATAACTGGCTTAACATTTGTGGCGATCCACATTGAAGAAGAAGATTTCAACTCATTTGAAGAAAGCAACAGTGAAAGAGGACTTAATCAAATGAATTTGAAATGGTAATTGAGGTACGTAGTTTACCTTTTGATAAATTGTATGAGGTAATAGCCATACTTTTCGAGATCGTTTTGTAAAGTTAGAGAAAAATACATGGAATTTAAAAAGATTAAATCTAACTTAGAAAATAAATTAGGAAAGAACTTGAAAATTATCAACTAAAAATCTAAGGTTAAGGGACTAAGTAGATCATTAAATCTAACCTTAAAAAAATTCTCTGTTGGCTCGAATAATTTGAATTTATTACTGAAGAACCAAAGAACAAAGCTTGAAAGAGAAAGCTTAGGGTTTAGAGGACCAAGATACCATTTTAGAAATTCTAGGGGCACAATAAAAAAAGTATCAAAACTTTTAATTCCTCCAAAAATTTTGAATAATCTAGTAGGCAATTTATTTTGGTTGCCCAATTTTTTTTTTAGCCATTTAGAAAAAAATCCTAGAATAGTCAACTACATAAAAAGAATTTTTTTAGTGAATGATTGACTCGCTATGTATCATAAAATAATTTGGTTCAAAATTTTTTATGGAAATTATGGTTCTGTGAAAACATGTCGTCTACTGTTGATAGTTAAAATTTCTTGATTTTTCCTTAATTAGAATTTTTTAATAATTTTCTAAAATAAAATCATGATTCTTGAAATTAGAAGTTTAATTCTAAAAAATGGGAATAATTTTTTCATGAAAATATTTTGCTGTGAAAGGACTGCAATTTTCTGCACGTAGTAAACATTTCAAAAAAAAATTGACATAAAGAAAGTTTTTAATAATTTTCTAAAGGAATTCATGTCTTTTGAAATTAAAAAATAATTCAAATGAATTTTCGTTGAAAATTATTGTTTTTCTATAGAAAATAGTGTGGCCTGATAAATATTTGAGATTTTTCTATGCTTGGACAATTTTTATCAAATTTCTATAAAGGGGAAGTCAATTTGAGTTTAAAGAACGTCAATTTTGGTTATTGATGAAGGGGGAGAATTATTAAAATTAGGGTTAAATACAGGGGGCTTTATATGTATCTTTTATCTTATATGTAATTTTTTTTGTTTGCTATTGATTTAGGACAAACAATAAAAAAAAAAGAAAGAATGTTAAAACTCCAAGTGATTTGAACCACGATTGCTTTGATAGATTGTCAAACTAGTCTAAGTTAGGTCTTTGCTTATGTCATATTGTCTAAATGTACAAGAACTTAGCATAACATACATGTACCCAATGACTCATGTTTTGGAGAAATAAGGTGAAAGATATTGGTATCTCGTGGTAGTTTTGATGTAATCAACTAAATCATGTTAGGTTTTGTTGGTGTTTAACTCTATGTCTAAGTGTGCAGGAGCTTAGGAACACAGGAAGTCGAGCGGAAGACGCGACTAGCGAGAAAGACGGCACGGGAGAGAGTTGACGAGCTCAGTGTGTCTAAGGGACGAGGTGCTGCGAAAGAGTATACCGGCGGACAAGAAGGACGCCCGCAGCGGTCCAAGGAACGAGAAGTCAGAGCGGAAGCCTGCTCGAGGAGAAGGCTGGAAAAAGAGTTCGGGTGAGTCATATTCCGGTTGGCCGAAATCACCCAGGCGATCAAAGCAGCAGAAGAGTGAAAGGAAGCTGGAAATACTACTGGAGGTGCCTTCAAAGGGAATTGAAGGCGCCTCCGCGCCTCACTGTGGAAGACACCTTCCATGAATGGAAGGCGCCTTCGATGAACAGTACGAAGATGCCTTCCAGCTTTATGAAAGGCGCCTTCAACCAAACAGATTTTGCCGTTAGCAATGGATAAACTCTTATCCATTGGCGCCTTGCTGGAGGCACAGCGTAAGACAAGATTTTCTAGGGGCTATAAAATGACCCTTGGATTTAGGAAATATAACACAACACTTGTGATTGATCCATCTTGAATTCTAAGTTGTAATTGAGTGTGTCAACTGTTGTAAGAGGTTTCTCCACTTGAAAGAGAGTTTACTGAGCTTTTATCTTTCTTGAATTAACAACCTCCCTGGTTGTAACCAAGTAATTCGTTGTGCTTCTTCCTTTTAGTTTATTTACTTTGTTTATGCAAGTGTTCGATTTAATTACGCTACAAAGAATGAGGAAGGTTCGTTTTTTATTGCAGAGCTACCCTCCCCCCTTTAGCTGGCCACTACCGGGACCAACAAGTTGTATCAGAGCCAAGTTGGCTTCAGGAGGACTAACCGTCGAACAAAGTACATGAGATGACCGGATCAAGTATCTACCCACCGAAGTTCGAGGGGAATTTCGCCAACTGGAAGAAGAAGATGGAGGTATTTTTCAAAACTGATTTCAATTTGCTTTTAATAATGGAATTTTATTTTGTAGCACTCGAAGGCAAAGAAAAATACCACTGGACCAAAAAGGAGCAAGCCGATTTCATGGCAAATGGTAAAACAAAGTTCCATCTGCTAAGCGTTTTATCGTCACAAGAAGTCAACCGGATTGGAGCCTACGAGTCTGCGAAGGAGCTTTGGGAGAAATTCCTGGAACTACACGAAAGAACCTCGGAGGCGAAGCTCGCGAGACGGGATCTGCTCAGTAACCAAATCAGCAACATCAAACTGGAAGAAGGCGAAACTGTTGCACACCTTCACTCAAGGATCAAGGAGCTCATCACTGGACTCATGAATCTTGGAGAAAAGGTAAGTAACCGAGATTTGCTAAGGTACGCTCTTAATGCATTCCCTAGAAATACTGAATGAGTATCATTAGTAGATGCTTATTATATATCTAAGGATCTAGATTCAACGACTTTAGAAGAATTATTTTCAACTTTTGAAGTCCATGAAACGAGATGTGTAGGTCCGAAGAAGGAGCATAGCATTGCCTTAAAGACAAAGGCGGACGAACAAGATTCAGAATCTTCTCTCGATGATAATGAAACAACACTGATGGTAAGTAAATTTAAAAAGTTATTTAAAACTAAAATATTTAATCAAGTGCAGGGTAGAAAAAGAAGGATAAGATGCTACCACTGCAATGAAAAAGGACATGTGAAAGATGACTGACCTAAATTAAAAGACAAGGACAAGAGCAAGAACAAGAAGCTGACCTAAGCAAACAAGTACAAGAATATGAAGGAGATATGGGACGAAACATCGTCCGAATCAGAAATTGAAGCCAACGTCGGACTTGCACTAGTGACAAGTCACCAAGAAGAAGGAGACGAAGCAAGCTCGTCCGAAATGAGCATCGAAAGTATCGATGAAGGAGGAGCAACATCGAAAGAAAGCAGTATTTCAGGAGGAGCTTCGGATCACAGGATCGACAAGGTAAGTCAGGTACGGTCTCTTCCTCCTGATAAATTATTCCAGTTTGTTAAATTATTAACAAAGAATTGCTGTAAATTAGAAAAAGAAGTTAAAGAATTAAAGTTAACTCTAGCTAATTCTTGTCGATTAGAAGACTATGATAAAATAAAAAATAAAAATGAAATCTTGAAAAATGAAATAGAAAATTTGAAAAATCGTGCATGCTCAAATATTCAATATATTAGAAAATATAATGGATTGAATTGGTACCTTAAATACCATAAGGGTCAGATTATGAAAATTTTATAGAAATACATACCTAAGAAAAATTTAATTAACCCAGTAGGAAGAAACCTATATTGGGTTCCAAAATCATATTTGGATTGAATGTTTTTAAATTATGAATTTTTGAATAAATTAAATATTAAATTTCTTTAAGAGATTTTGTCTATAAAGTGGTTGTTGTTCCAATATCCAAGAATAACTAGTGCCTCGCCACAGTCTGGAAGCTAATTATTGGAATAGGTATTTAATTGAATAACTGTTAAGTATTTAGAAGTTATAAAAATACCTTAATTTTCTGTTAAAAATTAATTAAATATTTTTTTGACTTAATTCTTATCTTTTTAAAACAGTTAGAAATTTTTTTCACTGTTTTATTATTTTTACTCTTAGGTTTTTAAATGAACCTCATTTTTAATGTGATCAAAAGGGGAAGTAGGGAAGAACAAGTCAAGTCTAGAGGGTACTTGTAATTTTTTTTTTCTTGCAAAAAAAAAGGTTAAAATTTTTTTTTACTTGATTTTTTTTAAAAAAAAATTCTAGCAAATTTTACTTAGAAAAATTTTCTTACTTGCGATTTTTTTTCTTGCAAAAATTAGAAATTTTTTTAATTACCCTAACTTAACTTGGGTTTGATCACATCAAAAAGGGGGAGATTGTTGGTACCCCATGGTAGTTTTGATGTGGTCAACCAAGTCATGTTAGGTCCTGTTGGTGTTTAACCCTGTGTCTAAGTGTGCAAGAGCTTAGGAGTACAGGAAGTCGAGTAGAAGACGCGACTAGCGAGAAGGATGGCACGGGAGAGAGCCGACGAGCTCGGTGCATCTGAGGGATGAGGTGCTGCGAAAGAGTACACCGACGGACGAGAAGGACGCGCGTAGCGGTCTGAGGGGCGAGAAGTCAGAGTGGAAGCCTGCTCGAGGAGAAGGCTGGAAAAAGGGTTCAGGTGAGCCCTATTCTGGTTGGTCAAAATCACCCAGGCGATCGGAGCAGCAAAAGAGAGAAAGGAGGTTGGAAACACTGTTGGATGTGCCTTCAAAGGGAATTGAAGGCACCTCCACGGCGCCTCCGCGCCTCACTGTGGAAGGCACCTTCCATGGATGGAAGTCACCTTCGATGAACAGTATGAAGGTGCCTTCAACCAGGCAGATTTTGCTGTTGGTAGTGAATAAATTCTTATCCACTGGCGTCTTGCAAGAGGCACCTTCCAGCCCTATGGAAGGCATCTTCTAGCCCAAGATAAGATTTTCCAGAGACTATAAAATGACCCCTAGTCCTAGGAAATATAACACAACATTTGTGATTGATCCATCTTGAGTTCTGAGTTGTAATTGAGTGCGTTAATTGTTGTAAGAGATTTCTCCGCCTGAAGGAGAGTTTACTGAGCTTTTATCTTTCTTGGATTAACAACCTTCCCAATTGTAACCAAGTAATTCGTTGTGCCTCTTCCTTTTAGTTTGTTTACTTGTTTATGCAAGTATTCAATTTAATTACGCTATAAAGAACAAGGAAGGTTCATTTTTTATTACAAGGCTATCCTCCCCTCTTTAACCGACCACTATCGGGACCAACAAAAGGTAGTATGGGACACCCAAGGGACTAAAAAGGATGAGGAGCATCAAAGACGGTGAACCTTGGCAAAAGATGTAAGCGAGCACGAATGATGACATAGGAAAAGAGCCGATGGGCTCGGTGCATCCAAGGGACGAGAATATATGAAAAAGTACTTCGGCATTCAAGGAATGAAAAGTTGGGAGGAAGCATGTGCAAGATAAGCTAGTGAGATGAGACTTTAGTGAAATGTAAACCGGATGAGTGTAGGCTCAACTCTAGGCGGACTTAGGCATAGGTGGTTGAGTCAGGAAGTTTGGCCGATCGAAAAGTTTTTTTGATGGACCGGACTGATGGTTTGGTCAATCGGACTGACGGTTCGATCAACCGAACCAATAGTTTGGTCGATCGGCCCGACAATTTGATCTACTAATGCACAAGATAAAACGTTATCTATCCATAAGTTATCATTGGAGTAGGATCAGTTGACGGAACATCTGGATCGGGTGACCAAATGCCACACGGAAGTTGATATAATAGTGGAGATCCGATGTAGTAGATCGGACGATCGAAGATAAAGATTAGTGATTGGAGAACACATGACAGAAAATTCAAAAAAGTCATCCAAAGTTGATAAGTTTCAATCGACTAGTAAGTGGTAAAGGGATGAGCAAGGACCATTGTTGGTGTTAGTATTATCCTTAGTACCACTTATGAGATGATTGTAAAGGGCTCATTTTATATCGTATTTCATTATTAATAAAAGACAAAGTTGGTTATGATAGATCATTTGGAGCGATAGAGGGGGGGTGAATATCGCGCGTTTAAAACTTTTTCTTTTAACCTTTTGAATTTAAAGTCGTGCAGCGGAAATAAGAAAGAGACACAATTCGGTTACTTCGTTCAGAGCCTAGCTCGACTCCTACTCGAAGGCCCGCGGTCCTTGACCGCACCGATGGGCAAAGCACTATAATCCTTCTTTCCGAAATCCTTGGAAAGAAATGAATCGTACAATGGAGCAAGATAGTAACACCCTACTATCTTGCTTAAATAAAAGTACAAAGCAAGCTTTAATTAAATTATACCGACAATGTATTGCAGATGAAGCTTAGGTCGGTACTCCGGATGATGTTGCTTGCTGAGCTGACGAAGATGAGTAGCGTGAGCAGCTTGCAGAGTAGCACAAGAATTGATCAGAAAGTACTCTCTGGCCTCTGACTTCGAGCCTCAATTTATAGGTATGATGGATGTTCAGTCCACCGATCCCTCTGTTCGGTCGACCGAACCAACTCCGATCCCTTCCAGCTGGAGTCTGACGCTGGCTCGATATTCTACATTAACTGGACTTCAATGGTTTGGTCGACCGATCCCTCTGTTCGGTCGACCGAACAGGCTCCTTCCCTGTTCGTCGAGATTTGCAATGATCCGCATTTACTACGCCTTTAATATTGATGGTTCGGTCGACCGATCCTCGGGGTCGGTCGACCGATCAGTGTAGTTTCCTTTTGCATCTGATCGTTGATGATTAAACTAATCTGTGCTGAGTCATCTTGGTTCGATCGACCGATCATCTGGTTCGGTCGACCGATCCGGCCAAACCTGCAACATAGTATTAAGCAAAGTATCCCTGCAACACAAAGGTTAGCACAGTAATATATAATGCATGAGTATGACAGTTAGGACTGTCTTGATCTCAACTTGGAAACCTTCCCGGTTTCTTTAGTTGGATCAGCGACCTTAGGTTGTTCCCTTTAGGAACCCGACCTCACTGTCGCTCTTCCAGTTGCATACCTCAACTTACCTGCCAAACATGATCCTCCAGACATGTTTGGTCTTTTGTCTGCTCAGTGTCTGATCGCCTGATCCACTAAGACTTTTCCTGCAATACCATATTAGCTAACAGCAATAATAGTAATACAGAAAATAATGGTAAACCTAAACCTAGATTTACCGAGATCCGCTAGTCCGGTTAACCGCGCGCGGTCGACCGGAAACCATCCGATCAACCTTGCTTGGAGTTCACTCCTCCATGACTTCTCGTTACCTAAGGTTACCATCCCCTAGGGTTTTCTCAACCTGTCTTCACTCACCAGGACTCAGTATTCGGCTACCCAGGGATCAAGTCCTCCAGACCTATCCACTTGGCTTCCACGACATACCAAGATTTCCCTTACCTAACCTACAACTAGGACTCAGTATTCGGCTACCAAGGGATCAAGTCCTCCAGACCTATCCACCTGGCTTCCACGATATACCGAGATTTCTCTCCTTGCCTAGCCTCCAACTAGGACTTCCTTTGCCTAGCCTACAAGTAGGACTTCCCTAGATCAAACTTCATACTTAAATATACTTAAGCATATTTAAACATATTTGTCTGACATTAAAACCTTGGAGGTCGATTGCACCAACAGGTTATTATATTTATTTCAGTTTAGTGCCGATTGAATAAGTATAATAATGTCCTTGGATAGTAGGTTCTTATCTACAGCATATCAATTGGTTGAATTGATAGTGAGACATAATAGATATACATGGAGCATTACTCTTAACTATTCCTAGTCAAACATTAATATACAAGGACAATATTAATGTGTTGAGACTAGCATGTAGGTCAACGGATGACTTAATTTCACAAGTCATGGATATGAGATATCAGGTTGACACATGGGTATATATTAGAGAATATATACTGAATGACCCACCATGAGAATGTTTCATGAATTATTATATGAGTGTCATAAACATTCTCATGTAACTATTGGTATGAATAGTGCTTAGACCTAAAGTCACTATGGTTCCCTACATAAGGAGTTGTATACTTTGGTATCGACAAACAACATCTATAATAAGGTGGACAATAAAGTCGATCACTGGGTATACAATGAACTATGCGGAGGGATGCGAGTGATGTAGATGGGATCTATCCCTTCCATATGACAGAAGCGATATTTATGGACCCCTTGATTAGTAGAATACAAGAAAACATGACCATGCACAAATGAGTCAATATGAGATATTGAGCTTATTTGATTGAGTGTGTCTACTTAGAGATCAAAAAATACAAAGGTTGATAAGAGAATGACATGATCTATGTCTCATTGATCAATCTAGATATCAAGGATAGAGGGACCAAGTCATATAAGATAATAGCCACGGACAGGTTAGGTCGGATCTCGACTTTCTCGTCACTTGGGTAGCAATGATGTCTTGCTAGATGTCACTCATTGCTTATGTATCTAACTGTTAATTTGGGTACATTGCCAACGTTACGAGAACCTATTGGGTCACACACAAAGAATAAGTAGATATGGAGATGAGTTCATATAATGAATCATTGGATTAAGTCTAATCCGAATTGAACTTATTGAATAAAACTCAATTGGATCTAATTATTGGATTAAGTCCAATTTAAACTAGACTCATTGAATCAATTCGAATGATTGGAATGATGATTCATTGAATTCCAAATTGCATGAGAATCAATGAGTTAGACTCATTGGGTGAACTTGAGTTCACCGAGGAAGTTGAATGGTCAAAATTGAACCATTGGATTGAATGGTTAATTTTGAGCCATTGGATTGGAAGATGAAAGAGTTTGAGCCATTGGATTGGTAGATGAAAGGGTAAAAACCCTTTGGTATTCATGAGATGGATATATATAAATATGATCCTGTCCGAATGCTGAATCAACGGACGCTGGGCACGTGGCGCTCTCCGAGTCGCTGACGTAGATCTACGACTGGTCGTACGAACCTCCGGCGGACCTGCACAGAAGTCGAGCCGGGAAGGGGTTCCCGGCGGCGACCCTCCGACGCTCAAGTCAGGCAAGCGAATAGTGAAGAAGTGGCTCCAAATTGATCCTGCCCGAATGTTGAATCAACGGACGCTGGGCACGTGGCGCTCTCCGGGTTGCTGACGTAGGTCTCTGTCTGGTCGCACGCACCTCCGGCGAACCTGCACAAAGTTGGGCCGGGAAGGGGTTCCCGGCGACGACCCTCCGACGCTCAAGTCAGGCGAAGCTCAACAACAAGAAGGTGGCTCCAAGAATCGTAGAACGCGTACCTCCGGCGAAGGATGAGGGCCTTTATATAGGGCAGTGGAGAAGCGAGTGCACACGTACCAAGGTGTACACGTGTCCTCAGCCCATACCTCAGTAAGGGCCTGTCAGTGAGCTTACCTGACCCCATACTGTCGTAAAATTTGGAGTATGGCCTAAACGTAGCACATGCCCGCTGTCAGAAAAAGATGTCCCTTGTCCTTTTCCACTTACTCCCGACCGGGCGCCCAGCCGGCCAGCCTCCGCCTTATGTCCGGCCAGATACCTATGGTGGTCTACTTGAGAGATTCTCGGTAATGTGTTTTATGGAGACTATTAGCAGTATGCAACCTCATATCTTCGGTCGAGCGTGCCGTCCGCTTGGCCCTGAGATCCTGTTCAATGAGCGCCGGAACCCTGGCTTCTGCCGGGGCGCCTTTTTGCCATTAGTTAGACACCGGTCGACTGTCCGGTCGGTCAGCCCCCCTTCTCCGGTCGGCTGATCGGTCTGGCCTTCTCTCGAGAGTCCGGTCGGTCCCTCCATATCCGGTGGACCACCTGGCCCTTGACTTCCACGCGGCGTTGACTCCTCAAAACGGGGGTCCCCTGTTCTTACCGCCATATCATATATATATATATATATATATATATATATAGATATATCATTTTGGATGATATTTTCATTATGTGAAAAACCTTTAGTCTTCTTCCTCCTTCCCTCTCTTGGTCGAAACCCCTTTTGTGGTTGCTAGCACAACCTTAGGTGGTTTCCATCTCTTTCTTGTGAGTTTGTGAGACAAACGAAGACAAGACTTGTTCGTGTGGATACCGTAGAGGCCCGAACGTGTGATCGTGCTGAGATCCAAGCTGTCTGAAGTTCGTGAGCACGCATCAAAAGTATAGTCACTATCATGCAACTTAGTATAAGTTATTTTTCTTTCCCTTTCGCATGGATCACCTGGAGGAACTAGACGTTTTCCGCTGCGCTTTCGCGTGTTTAGCGTCCTAGTTCCTTACAGTTAGGGATACAATCAAAGTCCCACGTTGAAAAGATATCGAAAAAATCATTGGTATAAAAGGATGTAAAATATCTCCATTGATATGAAGTCTTTTAGTAGAGCCCAAAAATAAAATCATGAGGGTTTAAGCTCAAAGTGGATAATATCATACAATTATAGAAATATGTGAATTCCTTTTGGACATAACAAATGATATCAAAGCTATGGTCCAGACTATATGTTATGTGAGGTGGCCTTGAATGAAATTACGGGAGGCCCAAAGCAGGTCAAAAGTGATCGGATGCTTGCGGGGGAGGCTCAAATTGTGAGAGTAATAGTGATCCGTCGTTTAAAGGGAGGATTGTAGCCCAAACAAAGTTATGAGAGTTTAAGCCCAAAGTAGACAATCTCATGTTATTGTGGAGATATGTGAATTTCCTTTGGTCTCAACAAGTGGATGAGCCTTATCTGTCACATCATTTATTTTTGGTTGATTAAACAACCTATCCGGTCGACCGAACGAGCCACGTCAACAGATCAACCAGAGGCTATAAAAGGAGATGAGGAGCTCTATTCAAAATAACACAATGCGATTAAAGCTTCGAACGTTTTCTTTCCTCCTTTATTATACTCTTGTTGTAAGAGGATTTTCTATCTCTGTCACTTTATTGGAGATGAGAAAGTTAGCAGATAGACGCTAAATTGTGCATAAGGACTTGGATGTAGCAACTCAGGGTTGTGAACCAAGTCAATCTCTCGTGTCCCCTTGCTTTATGTGTTCGTTATTTTCTAATTAATGCATATGTCCTTGTTAATTAGCCATTAGCAAAAGAAATTTCATTTTAAAATTGTAGGTTCGCTACTACCTCTCCCCTCTAGCAATCCGAACCGCTCCCGTAATAACTGTGTAGTATCTACATGATCATAACTTCTAAAATTGTATGGTATCTATTGAAATATAGTTGTTATGACTTAGTATCAATTATGATCTCATAGTTGTTATATTATTGTTGAAAAATCTAGATATTTTTGAAAATAAAATAGACTTAGGTGATATGAAGTGGTGTTTTGATAATAAATGAAATCAGTATTTTCTTTTAATTTTTAATTTTTAATTTTTAATTTTTTAATTGGTATCATATATTTAGGTTACGTTGATTAATCATAAAAAAATAATCCGTCTATTCTCATAGAAATTTTTTAATGATTATCAAGAACAATTAAAAAATATTCATGGTGGATCAATTTAACGTCATAGGTCAATTGTTCATTTAAAAAACAAAAGACTATGAGAAATTGAAAGACATCGTGTACTATTACTCCGGGACAGACCTTTCTTTTAAAGATTCCAATAAATAGAGATCCCTTTTGTTTTAATTGTTGCCCAAAATATTTTTGGCTCACATGTGCATATTTTCCGCTTTGTGCTTATGCATGCAACTATCTTGTGTTTTAAATAATTACGCTCGTGCTCTCATTTGTAGTACATTTCGATTCAAACTAGATAAATTGTAAGTTGACTCGAATTTGACTCAAATTCGATCATCCAATATAGTTGAAAATTCGATCCCAACTTCGACGAGTTGGATGCTTGCGAATACTCGATCATTAGGTATCGATTGACATTCCAAGTAAATGAATTTCCATTTTAGAAAAAAAAAAACGAAATTACTTTTGACTAATTAAAAAACTCCTTTTTCTTCTCTTTTTGGTCCGTAAAAGCGTTTTAAAAATAAATAAAAAAAAAACCGAAAAGTGTTTCAAATTGATTCGAGCCACGCTGGTTTTGATTCGAACCACGTCAGCCCACATTTCACTCCCCACCTTTTCAAAATTCTCTCTTTCTAAAATTCAACCGGGCCCCTCGCCGGTTTTTTGGATTTTCCGAATTAAACCGGTTCAAAGCTTGATTGGACCAGCGGTTTTTTTTACTAGTAAAGGAAGCAAGAGAGAATGGACGATTGAATACTTGAAAAATAATGAGACATAATTGGATGATTTTTTTCTAATAATATATAATACATTATCAAATAATATTATTATATTTTGACATTTAAAACTTTTTTTGGCACTTTATTTGAAAATAGAATATCAAAAGTTATTCTATATTAAAGTTTCCGTGTCTTATAGTTAATAAATGGTTAAATGAATATCTCTTTTGTAAAAATCATTTTTACCCGAATAATACTTTTCTTTTAATATTATTGCAATAACTACAACTAACTATTATTAGTTACATAATAACTATTACAATATTAATAGTTAATACCATACTATTGTAGTATTTTTACAATTGTATAAGCAATTGTTATAATTATTTTAAAATATTTTTTTATCAATTTAAAATAATTATGAAATTTAATATTTTTTTTATTAAATTGATAAAAATATATTTTAATATAAATAGCATTCATTTAGAGTTGAGCTACCAGCCACTACAATTATTTTAAGGGAAAATTTACATGCAGTCCCCATTGGCAAACATAACTTTGCATGCAGTCCCTACTTCCCAAATTCTTTGTTTTCACTCCATAGTCAAACATATTTACCTAATTACACATGATATTTTTAGGTATAAAAAGTTCAAAAATCAGTATAATTCATCTTAAATTCAGTACATTAAATTTAGAATCTAGTATATTTTTTATCAAATTGAGTACGATTCTTTTTTCATCTTAATTGGATGGAAAATATATTAGATTTTCTTTAAATGGTACTCAATTGGATGAAAAATATACTAGATTTTCTTTAAATGATAAATAGTGCTGAATTTAGGAGGAATTTTATTAAGAAAAAAATTGTGCTCAATTTAATAGAAAATATACTCGATTCTAATTTAAAGTGCTGAATTTAATAGGAATTATACTCGTTTTTAGACTATTTATATCTAAAAAAAATATGAGAGTTCATTTTGATAGAAAATATACACGATTTTTTTTAAATGGTACTCAATTAGATGAAAATATACTAAATTTTGTTTAAATGATACTGAATTTAGGAGAAATTATATTAAGCATGGAAAAAATCATGCTCAATTTAATAGAAAATATACTTGATTCTAATATAAAATACTGAATTTAACAGGAATTATACTCGTTTTTAGATTTTTTTTATATCTAAAAAATATGAGAGATAATTTTGATAGAAAATATACTCGATTCTAGTATAAAATACTAACTTTAAGAAGAATTATACTCATTCTTGAATTTTTTATACCTAAAAAATCTGAGAACAATTAGGTCATGATATTTACATAAGGGGAGTTGAAGCAAAGGAAACTTTGCATGTAGGGAGTGGAAACGAAGTTTTTTTGGATAAAGGGACTACATGCAAAATTAAGAATGAGATTGGGGATTTTTCTCCACTTTACCGAAAAAGTAATTTTGAGTAAATTAAAATAATTTTAATAAAATTAAAATAATTTTTACCAAATTAATAAACACTATTTTGATATAATAATTTTTTATGTATAATAATAAATTATATATATATATATATATATATAATTTACAATGCCATAAAAATAATAGATATTTTTATAATTTTAAAATAAAAATAAAAATAAAAATTTCCTTTTTTCCTTTTATTCGGTTCGATTTTATTTTAAATTATATTGAACCGTCCGGTCCGGTTTGAAACTATAAAGAAAGAGTAGAAATGGTCTGGTCTCTCTTGTAAAGAAGAGAATCTCCTTTTCCCTCTCTAGCTCTCCCGTCTTTCTCACGTCATCCTCCTCAGCCGCCGCCGCCCCGATTCGGCGATTCCACCACCACCGCCCTCCCTCGTCGCCTTAAACAATTACTTTTCCGCGGCGTATTATATATAGGAGCGGAAGCTTTTGGAGATGCCTTATCGTTGGTCTGCCACCCTCCTCTTCGCTACCTCAATCCCTTGCTTCCTTTACAGCGCCATCCCCCACCCTGCTTTATTCCCTCCTCATCGCTTCCCTTTTCTATCCTCGACTTTCTCTCTCGCTCCCCCCTGCCCCCAAAGGCCCCTTTTCCTCATCCCTTTCTCGCCCCGATGGCTTCCTCCAACTCCAGCTATCTCTCCCGGCCGCCTCAGTTTCAAGGTAATCTTTTAGTTTCTCCAACTCTTCATGGATGGTTTTCTTGGTTTTGTTTGAATTAAATCTGTTTTCCGGTTGGACGAGGTGAATCGACAGAGTTTTTTTCCCCGACTAGCAGTAAACTTCTGTCCAAAACTGCGCCTTTTTTTAGAATGTTGCCGCTCAACAAAGTAATTAAATTTTGAGATCAGTAAGATTCTGTCCAAAATTGTGCCCTTTTTTAGAATGCTGCCTATCGTCAAAATATGATGTAGTTGTCATTTTGACACACTGGACGCTTGGCTCTTGGTGAGCCTTTTTATTTGATGTGAATGTCACTAGGAACCGATACATGAGCATTAATTCTTCTGGTCTAATATGAGAATTGTGGCAGCATCACATTCCCTGTCTGTCGTGAGAACCTGTAGGATTACCAAGTGGAAGCTATCCTCTTAGTGCTTTAGCAGTTGATTGTATTTTTTGGAGTCAATGAACGATGGTTTGAGCAATAACATGGATTACTATCTCTGAAAGAATGAAAAACCTATGTAGCATTTGAGATGCCCAAATTATTGATATCTCGACGTCAATCTTTTATCTTTAATGGCAATTTTACTTTTTGTAATCAAATTAGGTGAGCCAAGTTGTGATCTTTTTCTTGATAATCCTTGGAACCAATGAAATTGCTTTATTCATGTAGTGTAGCTCGGATATAGCTATTTTATTACACAATGCTTGTATGGTTTGGATAATTTGTTGCATTTATTAGTTTCATCCATAGCCTGATGGTAATGTGATGGTGTTACTTTCCTCCATTACCAGCTACAAAAATTTACTTTAGATAACAAGAAGAAGAATGCTATGGTAGGTACTTGGACTGCATGGAAGAAAAGATCAAAGAGGAATTAATCCTAGAGCAACCAACTTGACAAAGCAAAAATCAGTTAGCAAAAGTATCATAACTGAATTGAATAAGTTATGAAGAAACTCTATAAAAGAAAGAAATACCATTAATGGTATAATGGAAACTCACTAAAAGTTATCTTCTTGTTAACTATCTCTCCTTGTTTCTCTCTTTCTTTCTCTTGTCACCAGTTGACCATCACTAAGATGGCTAAACAATGTGCAAGACGCCTTTATTTCTACTGTGATGAACCATTCATCTAGCCACAAGTGCAAGCGTTTTTTTCATGTCAGACTGAGTAGATGAGAGCCTAGAAAATCATCTTTACTATTCACTAATTGTCAACCTAGGGGTTTCTCAATCTCAATCAATGCAAGTGCCAATCACCATTCGCTTGAACTCCATTTCAATCACCTTTGACTTAGAAAGCACACATACCTTTATCAACAAACAACTAGTCACCAAATTAATGTTCGACCGAGATGAGAAGCTTAATTTTATTGTAGTGATCACTAATGGAGGATGACTTCAAGGGATTAGGGTTCTCTTAGGGGTTCACCTATTGCTAGGGAGTAGAAGGTATAAAAGTTGATATTCTTATTCTTCCCCTAACAAAATTTTATATCTTGCTAGGGACTAGATTATTAAGCATGCCTAATCTTGTCTTTGTGAACTTTGATATCATGAGCCTAGAATTTACAACACACGAACAACAAGTTGAAAGGCACTCAACAACGATGAAAGCTATGAGCATGAACCGAAGCCCCTTAAAGAATCACCTTCTCTAAGTTCTAGGAGGGCTGTTGCCAACAAAAGCCTTGTAAGAAGATGAAGTAGAAGTAAAACAAATGTTTGCTAACTTGGTGCTTGACGAAAGCATAATCTTGCAAAAACAAATGTTTGCTAACTTGGTGCTTGACGAAAGCATAATCTTGCAAAGGCTAAAAATGATAATAGAGGTAATTGGACCACATGGAAGAAAAAATCTAAGTGGAACAATAGCCACCAACTTGACAAAGAAATATATCTATGAGTCAGCAAAAATAGGGAGAATTAATTAGCAGACATATCTTAATTGAATTGAATAAGTTGAAAAGAAACTCTTTAAAAGGAGTGAAAACACCCTAATGGTATCATGTGAACTAAACAAAGTCATGTTCTTTAACTCTTTCTCCCTCTCCCTTTCCTTCTCCCTCTCTATCTATCTTACTATCTCTCTAGTTTGTGCATCTAGCCACAAGACACCAACATTCGCCTCCCTTGCTAACCACCTCTTCTTCTTGCAATCCAGCCATGTTGGCTTCTAAGGTGGAATTAAGGTCATTTATCCAACTTTTGAGCCCAAACTGAAGCCCAATCGCCTGTGAACCTAGTTCTATTCACATGCCCATAACAAGAACAAATAATTGCTTTACGTTGGCTTTAGAGAGGAATAACTTGAGAATGCCTTCTATTGAAGTTGATTGGTTATGGTACTGCTGAAGAATGCAGCAGAGAATTAAAATTAAGACTAACATGACTGCACAGGCAAAATGTTTTATTTATATGCTAGCTGGTGTTCTTCAAAGCATGATTCAATAGCTCAATTAGCTGTCATATAATGATGTACACCAAATAGACACAAACATATGATGAAAGAATTATATATAGACTCGATACTAATAGAGTTAATTTATTAAATTATGTTAATTTATTACTTTTTATTCTATAAGAATACAATTTGGGATATTTATGTCCTTTTAAGTTGTATCAAATTTCAAATTATAATATCTTCTTTGTATGACACAAATTTCATGGTGACCATACATATCATTTCAAATGTTATCGCCTATCAGGACATACAACTCCATGTGCCGAGAGAAGGTCTTGCTTCATGAGGTGGCTCTCCAAGCTTTTCAAAGGTTCAGGTTTCAGAGTATCAAATGGGCGCCACCCACATGTAATGGGGGGAGAGAACCTGTTGCATAGACCAGTTAAACCAGTGGTAAATATTACATGGTTTCCAAATTTCTTGTTAACCCAATTTCTAATATATCTCCATATACACGGTTTATCAAATTTTAGAAATAGTTATTTTGATTTGATAAGATGCCCATTATTTCTATATGGTTTCATCAAATTCTTTTGCACAAGCTCTTACCAGGATGATCAATCCAAAGCTGAAAATGAAGATTTGGATCGTGCTATTGCACTCTCTCTTGCAGAAGATGCCAAGAAACCTAATGGTAAGTTTGACTAGGTGATGGTTTAAAAATCAAGTTGTTCAAAATTTTATTTGATTTATGTGATTAGCTCCTTGGCTTCAGATTAATGTTTATTGAATTTCCCCGTCTGTGTTTTTAGAGTTAGATTACTTGATAAGTTTGACACAGGAACCTATTTGTATAGCTGCAGGACACAAGGGTCATGAAAATGTGGACACAAGGGTCAAAGATAGCCTGAGCATGACTTCATATCAACCTGTAAAGTTTTTGCCAAGAGGACAGAGGTTTGATCCTGTTATTCTTTGTAGTGTCAAGTTAATATGGTATTCTGTGACAACTTATGACTAATCCACGATGCTAATAAATTGCGTCTTGCAGAATTTGTGGAGCCTGTCACTGTGAAATAGGCTATGGACAATACTTAAGTTGCATGGAAACCTTTTGGCATCCACAATGTTTTAGATGTTGTGCTTGTCATCAGCTAATATGTGAGAGTGAGGTATTTCAAGTTTATTCTTTAGTATAAAAAAAGCATTCTCCATTTGTGTAGGAATTGTCAACACTATATATAAGACCCATACATCTTCCAAGTAAATGTTGTGTGAAGCTGATCTCAAACATGGTGTTTCTTTTAGTTTTCATTGTCCGGAATTAATCCATACCACAAGTCGTGCTATAAGGAGTTGCATCACCCCAAATGTGACGTCTGCCATGAATTTGTAAGAGCTTTCTCTCCTATATCTTGTTATTTATCATTATGTATAAATCTTTGCTAAAATCTGTCTCTACGAGAGTGTAGAATATTTCAATTTGGATTATGACGATCAAGCTTTCTTTCTCCAAGTACAAGCATTATTTGTCAGCTTAGGTGATATATTTTGCTCCAACGTATGCTATACAATGAACTGTTCCTCCACTGATAAACCATTATTAGTTTTCTATAAATAACAAGATTAACTTGGTTTTAATACCAATAATCCGTAGATACATTATTTTTCTTCAGAATCAACTTATGCTTTTAGTTAGTACTTCTACTATTGGTATTTGAGTTTTCTATTTGTTGCTCCTATACAAGGGACTATTGATCTACTAGATATCACCTGTTTGTTGTTGTGAAAACCATCAATTTCGAATTTCTCTAGGTAACAGCATTAACAAGTTATAGTCCAATTATAGTCAACTACAAACATTTTTTGTTGTCAGAATCCCTAAATTAATATGGACTTCTGAGTGATACTTTTACAGTTTTACTTCTATCATTGGTAATATGTTGCTGAGAATCTGCAGCAGCTAATCTAACACATAATATGTTTGCTAAAAAGTTGCATTAGCCAATGGCTTAAGGTCACTTTCGCCAATTAGCATTCCTTTTGCTTAAGAATTTCCTTATTTTTATACAGAAATTGATCTAAAACATGCTATTCTTTAGTGAAAATTGATTTTGTGTATTCTTTCCGCATAGATCCCAGTAAATAGGGCTGGTTTAATTGAGTATAGAGCTCACCCCTTTTGGGGTCAAAAGTATTGTCCTACCCATGAACATGACCGCACACCTCGATGTTGTAGTTGCGAGAGAATGGAGGTATGGAAGACATTTATTTATTGTTCAAATTTCCTTGTGTTTCACATGAAAATTGATGTCGAGAACAGAAGAATTGCTTGTTGAGATCTAGAACATCCTTGATCCTTCATTTCTAATATTTTAAATATCCTTGTTTGTATACTGAAGTCACGAAGTACGAGATACATCTCTCTGGGTGAAGGCCGTAGCTTGTGCTTGGAATGTCTTGATTCTGCTATCATGGACACTGGTGATTGCCAACCTCTCTACCACTCAATCAGAGATTATTATGAAGGAATGAACATGAGGATAGATCAACAAATTCCAATGCTTTTGGTCGAAAGGCAGGCACTCAATGAAGCCATAGAAGGGGAGAAAGAGGTATGCTTCCTTTAGATGCTTTGACTTTGCTTCCATATCTTGGAGTTTTTGATAGTTTGCCGATCTCTTCTTTTAATAGGGTCATCATCACATGCCTGAAACAAGAGGCTTATGTCTTTCAGAGGAGCAGACTGTTAGCAGTGTAAGTGATCTCCTTCCCTTTTAAGTAACTAGATTATATCGAAGTCTAAGCCCTACTATTACCTAATACAGATACTCAAAAGACCAAAAATTGGGGGAAACAAAGTTAAGGACATGCAGACTTACCCACAAAAGTTGACACGGAAATGTGAAGTCACTGCAATTCTCGTTCTATATGGCCTTCCTAGGTCAGCCTGATCCCAGTACCATTTGCTTTGATTATGCAAGTACTTGTTTTCTATTTCTTATGTGTTTCTATCATAATAGTTTGCTTATATGCTGAGATATTTGTTTCCTTACCCTTTGAATGTGCATGTCAATTAACTATCACATCCTCGTGCAATAGAGAACAGAAATTTGCGAAATTTGAGTTGAATATAAAAGTTCAGTTAGTTGCATTATTCATTTAATTTGGCAAAACTTTTCAAATATGCTGATATTCTTTATCCTTGTAATTCTAAATGCAGACTCTTAACAGGTTCCATCCTTGCTCATGAATTAATGCACGGTTGGTTACGTCTTAAAGGTATATTTTTTTCAACTTCAGATTGCAATTATTCAGTGTTCGATGCCAAATGATCGATAATTTTAGCATTTTCAATGTTCCTTCTGATGGGAGTAGGATAACTGAAGATTGATTTATGGTTTCTAATTTCGTGATCTCCTCAACCTTTTATCGACGTTAGTGAGATCTAGCGTAATGAAGCATGGAAGGCATTGCTGTCTTCGTATTATTTTAAACCTCTATTTCAGTGTTCTTGTTTTTGGACTAATTGTTTCACTTCTATATTGTTCATTTTCTACGAGATTCAACTCAACAACTCTATTTGGTTTCCTCCTCCCTCATACACTGTTCTGTCTGATTGTCCCTTTCGATTTTGCTTGGTGTTGATTTCTTCTAATTCCTTTTTTTTGTCAGGATATCGTAACTTAAGCCCTGTGGTGGAAGAAGGCATCTGTCAGGTTCTCTCCCATATGTGGCTCGAATCGGAGATTATGCCAAGCATGCCATCTACATCCAGCTACGCTTCATCGTCCTCGTCCTCTTCGATGCAACCATCGAAGAAAGGAGCAAAGTCTGAAATGGAGAAAAATCTTGGTCGGTTCTTCATGCACCAAATCGCGCACGACACCTCCAGTGCCTATGGAGGGGGCTTTAGAGCTGCCAATGTGGCTGTTACTAAGTACGGGCTTCGCCGAACGCTCGACCATATTCGCTACACCGGAAGATTCCCTGAGTGAAAATACTATCTCCAAGGAGAGATTGCTGCGATCCGCTTATGGAATGCTTTGGCACACAAGCCCGGAGAGCCAAAAGCATGATATTGCTTTGGTGTCTAACAAAATAAGCTGCTGTATCGACGGAATTGAAGAAATAATGTGCAACAAAGTTGTGCAGTTTGGATTACAAGATGCTAAACCACCATTAGCAACATGTAAAGACTTTGAGAAACATGTAAAGCTAAAGCACAATTATCAACTCAATTTGTGAGCTTTTCTCCTCCAATTCACTCTGATTGCCATGATTGAGCTTAGACAATGAATGCTACTTTTGTCGCTCTCGCAATCATCATTGGACTTTAAGGATGAATACTTAGGGGTCGTTTGGTTCTCTCCTAGGAATCGGAATGAGAATGAGTATCATAGTATTATGGAATGAGAATGGATATGAGCTTGGGTATCATTCTTAAAAATGATATTTGGTTAGTTAAATATTTTCAATCGGAATGAACCTAAATTTTTTTTTTTACCCTTACAGGAAAATAAGAGAAAAAATTAGATGGGAGAGAAAGTTGAATGTGAGATAAACATATGATGAGAGAGAAAGTGTGATGGGAGAGAAAACTTGTTGGGAAAAATGAAGAGAGAGAAAGTATGATGAGATAAAATGAGGAGAGAGTGTATGATAGGAGAGATTGAGAAAAGAAAAAGTATGATGAGAGAGAGTGTGTTGAGAGAGAAAGAGTGATGAGAAAAAATGAAGAGAGATAAAGTATTATGAGAGAAAATTAAAGAGTGAGAAAAGAGAAAGTATGATGAGAGAGAAAGTAGGTTGAGAGATAAAGCGTGATGAGAAAAAAATGAAGAGAGAGAAAGTATGATGAAAGAAAATGAGAGACTGAGGAGAGAGAGTATGCTGAGAGAGAAAGAGTGATGGAAAAAATGAAGAGAGAGAAAGCATGATGAGAGAAAATGAGAGATTGAGGAGAGAGAAAATATGCTGAGAGAGACGGTGTGATGGAAAAAATGAAAAGAGAGAAAGTATTATGAGAGAAAATGAAAAAGTGAGGAGAGAGAAAGTATGAAGAGAGAGAAATTGGGTTGAGAGAGAAGAGTGATGGGAAAAATAAAGAGAGAGAAAGTGTGATGAGAGAAAATGAGAGACTGGGAAGAGAGAAAGTATGATAAGAGAGAAAGTGTGATTAGATAAAATAAAGAGAGAGTGTGATGAGAGAAAATGAAGAGAGAGAAACTATGATAAGAGAAAATGAAGAGAGAGAGTATGCTAAGAGAGATTGAGGAGAGAGAAAGTACGATGAGAGATAAAGTATGATGAAAAAATAAGGAGAAAGTGTGTAATGGGAGAGAAAGTGTGATGGAAGAGAGAGAAAATGAGGAGAGAGAGTGTATGATGGGAGAGAATATAGAGAGAAAATGTTAGAGAATGTGTGATGAGAGAGAATGAGGAGAGAGAAAGTGTGTTGAGAGAGAAAGTCTGTAATGGGAGAGAAAGTGTGATGGAAGAGAGAGAAAATGAGGAGAGAGAGTGTATGATGAGAGAGAATATAGAGAGAAAATGTTAGAGAATGTACGATGAGAGAGAATGAGGAGAGAGAAAGTGTGTTGAGAGAGAAAGTGTGATGATAAAATAAGGAGAAAGAAAATATTATGAGAGAGAACAAGGAGATAGAGTGTGAAATTAAAAAAAATTGAATAAATATACTAAGGGTATTTTTGTCTAAAACTTAATTCACATTCTTATTCCATCAAAACCCAAGGGAGGGGGTGAGTTTCATCCATACCCAAGTTTTTGGGTTTCATTCCAAAATCTTGATTCCATTCCCATCAACCAAACACAAAGTTTGGGAATGAATCAATTCCCTCATTCCCAAACCCATAAACCAAACGTCACCTTATTTTCCCTAAACCCTTCATCCTGAACCCTAAACAGTAGAACTAAATGCAATAGACATTGAGGCTTGCACACAGTGTGATACTTACACAATAAACAAAGTACTCGACGAGTGTATTCTTAAGGGTACTCGACGAGTGATTATTGTATTCTTGCATGTAGTGCTTGTAATAATAGGTTATCGCAAGAGGTTAATTTTTTCATCTCCGGAAGCTGTCCGACAAGGAGAAAGAATAATGATACTATCGCAAGGACTTTAGGTCGCGAGGATTTCAAACCATATCAAATCAAGGTGTTGTGTACTTGTGTTTTATTTTATGTTTGTTTCATATATTTTCGCTACATTAACAAGTTACAGACGAGCATGCAATAAATGAAGTGAATCAATTATTCACTCGCTATAGCGACATCAACGGTCCTGGTCCTAACATATTCATTAGACTTTCAAAAGCAAAAGAGAATATTCATCTTGTTTCTTTCTTGAATCTTTTAAGTAGATGAGTCAGTATGTTGGTGAATATACTGAATAGATATAGTTGAATTCCACCAAGTTGATGAGTCAACTCTATAATACTCCACAACTTTCTTGCAAGTAAAGTTAATTCAAATTCTTTAACTACAATTGACACATCTATCCAACATACAATTGGAATATGTCTCTTGCCTATAGTGCTAGTACAAGTAGGTTATTGTAAGATATTTTTCTAGAAAGAATAGTGGTATTATCATTAGCATTCTAAGCCAATAGAAATCGAGAGTTCCAAATCACATAAAATTAAATGTTATGTACTTGTGTTTGTTTCATAAATTTTCTATTGTGCTAACAAGTTATCGACAAGCACACAACAAATGAAATAAATCATTATTCACCCCCTCTAACAACGTCAATGGTCCTAACGAATTCATTAAACTTTAAAAGAGCAAAAGAGAATATTCATCTTATTTTTTTTTTTAACTTTTAAGTAGATAAGTTGGTGAATAAGTTTGTGAATGTCAACTCTATACTACACCACAACTTTCTCAAAAAAAAAAAAGTTAATTCTAATTCTTCAACTACAATTGGCACCTCTATCCATCAAACACATCAAAAGACAAAGCAAAAGATGAGGTCATCAATGCGATTCCAATCAAGGGGCCTTTTATAAAAGGCCCTTTTAATAGAAATTGAGATTATGTTATAAATAAATAAATTTAAATGGATAAAAATCAAAATGGCCTCTTAAATGGTGCAAATCATCCTAAAGATGTATCTTTTTTAAAAAAATAAAAATTAAAATAAAAATTAAAATAAAAGGACACTTCATAGATATTTTAATCAAAAAATATTTCTTATTTCAACATTGTAGTTGTTACCGAGTATTACACATTATTCATTATTTTTGACATTATTATAATAGTTAGTGGTAACTGTTAGAATATATAAAAGTTACTATATAACTATATATAACTATTATAATGTGTAAGACCTAATATAAAACTATTGTAGAATTATATATAACAGCTACATAATAGATTCTATAATTATTTTAAAGTGATTTTGATTGATTTAAATTAATTTTGATGAATTTTAATTTTTTTTAATTAAGTTTAAAAGAGTCATGATAGATGAGCCAATATCATAAATAATTTGAACTCCTCGTATGTAATATGCCTTTGAGTGTGATTCAAATCCTTATTGATTAGGAAATCCATCACACCATTCATTAAATTTTTTTAATTGGCACCATGTATCGAGTTTATGCTGACTAATCTCAAGATGATCGATCTGAACCTACGAAAATTTCCTAATGGCTACTAATATAAATCAAGAAGTATTCATAATAAATCATCAATCAATTTAATATTTTTTAGATCAACCGTTTATTAAAAAAAATTCTTTCATTAATTCATCCAGACTAAGACTCAATCCAAATATTTAGAAAACTAAAAAAATACCCTACGACTGAACTATTTCTCCAAACTCTTATTATTTATGATCACACCAAAGCCCTTGAGCATCATTCATTCATTCAATTGGATGATTTGACTTTTGGTTCATGAGCTTAATTTTACACAAGTGTCCTCTTCCTTGCTCTTGTAGGGTGCATCATTGATTCCTCATGCAGGGCACACACATTTATATCCTCCTTATCCTGTTTTAGGTAGAACACAACAATATTTTTTTGTCTTTAGGGTTAATGCACCACAAGGTTGACTAGACAAGAAGGTGACTAGTCATAGTCATAGTCATAGAGTTAGATAAGGATAATGACCTTGTGGTATCCCACAAGTGTATGGATATATGCCATCTATACTTTAATGTTCATCTTATTTGGCTTCATTCATTCAGACCCTTATCTTGTTCTCTTCCTAATCCAAACTCTTTTTCTAGTTAACTTTTTTATTTCATAGAAAATAAAATTATACAATAATTATTCATGAAAAACTTATATTCTATATTTATAAGTTGAGATACTTTCTTTTATTTATTAAAAAACTAATACATTGATGGATTTTAAATTTATTTTATAAATTCATTTTAGTTTCTTTTTATCTAAAAAATAGATAGAATAATTCTTTTTCTTTTTCATTTTTGTGCTTCTGATGATCCCATTAACCATCAAGACTGGGTGATGAATTCGTAATCATGATCATGATCATGATCATGGCAACCGATAATGTGGTCATTTCATATGCCTCTTCATCTTCGTCCAAGACACTAAAAAGTAGATAAATTTTGATGACGGAGTAATTTTTTAGATGGAAGAGATTGCTCCTCTGAATATTAAATTTATATTTTTATATGATAATCTATCATTTGAATACCAACTCAATTATTCATGAGACACGATCTCAAAGGTTAGGCCTTGAGGTGGTGCTCATGATCGACCACTAGCACGCCGATTTGTTTGAATGACTAAGAAGATTTTCTTTTTCATTTTTATCATTTTCTTTGATTTTTTTTAAAATTTATTTCTTCATCCACGCTGGGAGTAAAAGGGGCATTCAAAAAATAAGAGAAGAGTAAAAAATATATATAATTTATTTTTAAGAATATTACTTGTAATAGATAAGGAATAATCTTTATAGTAATATTTATTTCACTAAATTAGAATAAAAATTAGTATCTTTTTAGAAAAAAAATAAAACCAAAAGTCGACAAAACTTGTTATTTTAATTTAATTAATTGTAAGAATATTTATTACACCCAAAGTCCAATTTCTTTTGTGATCGATTTTGAATACTAATGCTAACCATACGTTTCCTCCTGATCGATCAAGGATCGCCGTTAGCAGATAGATCAACGGAAAAGGATTCCGGGTATAGTTACGAGTAATTTAGGCAGGGCCCTGTAGTGAATTCCTGTGGGCCATACGCCACCATTGTCAGGAATCGAGGAAGTTGTGGCGGTTTTTATCCGCATGCGGACTTGGCGCTGCGGGACCCGCTTCGACGGATATGGTGGGGCCCACCGCTGTCGGCATCACCCGGCGGAGCTGGCGATTAGCGAACGAAACGTGAACAGTTTCAGTTTGCCCAACCGTAGTTTGCAAAATACCAACTCGCCCTCCGAGTTCTTAAAATTTCACTCCTTCAAGAATATAAAAGTTCTCATAACTGAAAAATTAGAATTATTACTTTTAAAAATTGTAAAAATATAAATGAACTTTAAAAATTCAGGGGTAAATATGATATTTTATAACGTATGAGAAGTGAAGATAAACGATTAATACTTTTAGAAGGTAAATTGAAATATCCTCTAATTAATTTAAACTGCAATATATTAGCGGAGAGAGAGAGAGAGAGATCCAGGATTTGGGATTCGAGGAAAGAGGGAAGAACGTAGGAAGAAGGCGAGAAGAAATTCTAAATTCGACCAGAATTCTGGAGAATTTAACTCTTCCGGGCTCCATCAACATCCGAAGACTCGATCTTGGGAAGCTTTTTGAAGGAGGGAAGAGAGAGAAAGCGAGATACGTTTCAATGGCGACACTTGTGAAGGAGGAGGACGAAGAGGAGAGGAGGAGACGACACAGCAGCAGCGAAGGGGCCGAATACTAGTCGCCGCCTTGTAAGTCCTCTCTGCCTTTCACGTGTCCCTCCCCCGCCCATTCTATTCGCTTATTTAATTTCCCCTTTCCTTCGCCATTGTCCACATCCAGAACCCACATCAGCTGTCGGTGATCGGTTGGATCGAGGATTCGGCGAGAGCAAACAAAGAGAGTTTGGGGGGATGGAGGGGAAGAACAGCACGCCTCCTCGTTTTCCGGCGATCGCGGATGAGATTTCGAATCCCGCGACCAGGACCTCGGCGGCTTCGCCTGGCTATTTTAGTACCGTCTTCCCTCCGGCTTCCCAGGTAGTGTTCATCTTTTTCCCTCAATTCTTCCTCCTATCTTCCGTTAAAAAAGGGAATTTTTTAGGGGAGATTATTGATGCGCTTCTGGTGCCAGTTTACTTCGTTAATGATATGAAAAGATGGATCTTTGTTGCTTTTTGGTGATTTGATTAATGCGGGGATGGATTTATGCTGCTGCTATCTCAGGTGATCGCGAAGGATTTATCACATTCAGATTTGTGCTGGACTTTGAACAAACAGAGAAATGAAGGTCGCATTGCAATTGCTCAGATCGCAACTACAGGTTCTTGGCTGTACTCCTACTAATATGCTCTGCTTGAATCCCCTCTACTTGTCCCTCACATGAAAAACACATAGAAAAAAGATTCAAAACATTACTGATACCGTAAATTTGAGCTTGTTCTCTAAAGAATCACTGGTGCTCCTTTCAATGATAAGCTGCATCAGTGAATAATGCATGTAAACCTTGTTTTTGTCATCTAAACAAGTTAGATCAATTGCTTGTAGTTCAAGGGGATCCTCTTGTATACCCTTGAATTCTCCCCCTTTTCTAGAAAAATATTCAATTAATTCAAAACTTGGTACTTCTAAGCAAATCCTTGCTATTAGTTTATAATCTTGTTCTGCTCGAGGGCGAAAAGCATTTCTGTTTGGCTAACACTATATCTACACAGCTTGGTAATTTCCTTCTGGATGATATTTTAGAAAAATAGTTCAATTAATTCAGATCTTGGCATTTCCATATGATTAATCATCTACAACTAAGCAAATACTTGCTTATTAGTTTATAATGTTGTTCTGTGCAAGGGTGAAAAGCACTTATGTTTGGCTAACTTTATATTTAGTAATTTCCTACTGGATGTTATTAAAATTCAGAGAAACCATAATATAAATGTGAATTTTCAGTTTGAAACTTTTCTTCTGGTGTTAACTTCTGTATCTCCACAGAATGAACAATCATAATTCAGAAAACCTGATACAAATGTGAACTTTTTCAGAGAGTCCAACTAAAGCTCAAAGCATGCATTGCAAAGATGCGAAACCAGTCTACGCCAATGAATACATGGAGCCGCCCTATTTACTATCCGTGAATTATGGCGCCAGAGATTTCTACACGAGTTCATCTTCCTCTCAAACATCAATAACTCCAGAAAAAGTATGCTCACAATGTCTTTTTCTCTACTTCGAAATCCAAGATTCAAGATTCTTATGATTCAATAATATTCCACCAGTTTAGAGTGCATGAAGGAGATGACTCGAATAACACACGCACTGCTGACAGAGGTGACTGGTGGCAAGGTATGCTAGTGCCCTAAAGTGAGCTTAATCTTTCTCTGAAGTGAAGATAACGATTTTGTTTTCCCTTAACTCTTTCAGGTTCTCTTTACTACTAAGAATCACAAGCTACAGAGAAGGTATACTGATTCCGTAAGAATGGAGTGTGTGGAACGTAGTTGACTTTGACTTTTGTAGTAAAAGATCAGTCTTTTGCTAGTTTGGTAGAATTATAGATGAACTTGGGGTGGTTCATCCACTTGGACCTTCACCTCCAACTCATTAAAATGAGGTTGTGGTTTGCCTTTGTAATACTTGTGATGATGTATGTGAATTTTATAGGTGTTTTTATTTCAGCACATGTCTTCCCTATTAAATTGAGGTTGTAGGCGGGATATATATATATATATATATATATCGAAACCTACTCATTGTTTTCACACTGCTAGCGGACAACAGTTGAACAGAGTGACTGATGAAGGGACTATAGGTATGATAGGAAATAGTAGACTAATATGAAAATTGCATAAAGAACAAGGCACTAGATTAGGAGAGTAAATAAATCGAATCAAGTTGGATATATAGACAAATTTAAGATTTGAATTTGGTTTGAAAAAGGTATATTCGAGTTCGAGCTCGATTCGAAGTTCGAAAAATTTAAAATTTTTTATTCGAGTTCAATTCAAATTAGAGCTCGGGTTCGAGTTCGGCTCGAAAGATTCAAATATGTTCGTGAGTTATTCAAATTATTATTCGAAAATAGATATTCGAAAGGTTCGAAATTTATTTATTTAATATGTATTTAACTTATATTAATAAAATATTAAGACTCAATTTATACTTTTGGTTCGAAAAAAAATTTGAACATATTTGAGTTCAGTTTGAATTCTATCAATTCAAATACAAATTAAATATTTTTTGAACCGACTCGAAAAACTCTGACTCGATTCATTTGCACCCTACACTAGATCAAAAACCTTTATTATCTAATTTATTAAAAATGCTCTCCTTTATAAAAACAAAAGTTAAAATAATACCTAATATATTTCTCATCCAATATATTCATTATTCGAGTATTGTTGTAAAACGTCTTAATCATACTACGATCTCGGATGTCCATGCGATTAGTCCCATTATCATATATATTGAGAGATAAATCAGAAAATCATTGATGATAGTAAAAAATGAAATCCGTCATCCCAGCGATTCTATACGGTCAGCCCTACAATCATCTATGAGAAGTAAATAAGGAAGTTGTAGTTAGCCGCCCTACGATCATCTATGAGGAGATAAATCAGAAAGTTGTAGTTAGCCAGTGCTGAGTAGGCCTTTTTTCCTTGGCTTTGTAGAGATTCGAACCCTTGTCCTATAATAGCAACTCTGTTCCGTACTAGCCAATTTAACCTTGCCTCGGGGGCTATCGATGATCCTCATAGAGAGGGTATATCTTAGTTTTTATCAGAATGACTCAATCAAAGTTAATATATGTAAAGGACTATTATAACGATTAAAAAAATGATAATCTCAGTTAATCTCATTGACTATCCCCACCAGGATAAATCGGGAAGCATGCGCCAACCTAGAAGCTCAGCATCCTTTGATTACATCCCCCATTTAGCAAAAAATCCTACAAATACGTCATAGCTAGGGTTCGAACCGTAAATGTCTGGGTAACAACCTAGATATCCTATCACAACACCATAGTCCCGGGATTCTATTATAACAATTAAAGCTACTATACATAAAAAAAATTATTATATCAAAATCCTTATTTAATAAAAATTATTTTAACTTCATTAAAATTAATTCAAAAGTATTATATCAATTGTGAAATAATGGCTTCTGATCCTGTCCGAGTGCGAGTAGACGGACGCTGGGAAGATGACGCTCATGTTGATTGGATGTCGGCTGAAGGCGATGTGGACCTCCGACGAGCTAAGCCTGCAACCACAGAATCGTTAGTGCCGAGTCAGGGTCCCCCGGCGACGGCCCTCCGACGCTCAAGTCAGTCACCGGCAAGCGAATGAAGAATGAAGTAGAAAGGAGCAGCGTAATTGTAGCTACAGTAATCCCAAAACATACCTCCGACGAAGTCTGGGGGTCCTTATATAGGGCTCCTGAGAGGCGCGTGCACGCTTCCCGAGGCGTGCATGCTTCCCAAAATATACCTGGAAAGGATGTGTCAGAAAAGCGTGTCTGACGTCATACCTTAACAGCCCGGGCATATCTCTGATGTGACAGTGGAAGCTTCCACCGTACGATTATATGTCTGCCCATGCCGCCGATCACGTAGCATGTCAATGGCACTGATCTCCAAGAAAATATTAGCAACTGCTCCCTTTGTCTGTTATTGGGCCGATTGGGAGAGTCGCTCGACCAGTTGGCCGTCCGGACAATGCAACGATCGAGCCGAGCGTCCGCTCGGTCGATGAGCTGTTGCTGGCTACACCCCGCCGAGCGAAGGATTCCTGCCTGTCGAGTCGAGGCTGCATCCACTGTTTGCCAAGCGAGATGGTCGCTCGACCTTCGTGTCTCCCTGGTTGAGCTTTATGAGCGTCGGAAGCTCGGTGTCTAACCGAGTTGTCGAAGTGTTAGACCGGCTACTCTATCTGCTGACCGAGAAGGTAGTTCGCCCGATCGAACATCCGCCTAACGTTGACCACTTTAACCACCTGCCGGACAAGCCCTACCTTACCACCGGATCACGTGCCCTCCCTTAAGTCTAGTCGAAAGAGGCTGCAAGTCTGACTGACTGGACAAGCAGTCTGGTGACCAATTGGCTGATCAGCCAATGAGCCGGTTAGATCCCGATCGACCTGTGTAGGACTGGTCTTTCTCGACCGATAGACGCTTTGAGCCTTTGCACTTGGATTTTTCCTCATCGCCCACGGAGGGGCGCGAGCCGTGGGCGCGAGCCGGCCGGTCAATGCTGACGCTGCCCAAATCTCCTCGGAATACGTGCAAATCACCTCCATTAAGGTCGAGCACGCACCCATGTGGGAGGGTGCCACGTGTTACCGACGCAGGCACCGCACGTCCGAGGTGACAGCTGCTGATGTGACGTTTGGCGGTTCAAATTCAACGGCTGGATGTGCACTCTGATTCCCGTGCCCTAGATCGGACGACTCCGGTCGGCCACGTCCATCTTTATAAAGCCTCCACGTCGCCATTTCTTCCTTTGTGTTTTCTCCGTGTTCTCCGACAATTCTGCTTCGACGATTATCCTGCGTCCAGTGTTCCGACGGTTCTTCTGTGTTCAGTGCTCCGGCGATCCTCTCCCTCTTGTAAGCTCTCCCTTTCCATCTACATTGTTGCTTTCCTGTTGCTCCTTTTTTGTCACTGTACTTTTCATTTTTGTGTTTTCCGACCATCTTTCCTTTCATATCTGCTGCCTTTTCATTCCCCGGCCATGGCGAGCTCCTCGCAGCCGTCCGACCCCGTTTCTGGTCTCTAGTACGCCACTATGGAGACTCGGTTCGACGTGGCCGACGCCGCGCATCTAATAAATGCTTTTGACCTCCCGCCCGACCATGAAATAATTTTAGCCTCCTCGTCCGACCGGCCAAACGACCCGCTGAACGACATAGTTTGCTTCTTTCGAGACCAATTCGTGGCCGGTCTTCGGTTTCCTATTCACCCCTTCATAATTGAGGTCTGTAACTACTTCTGCGTGCCACTCGTCCAGCTCGTCCAAGCCTCTGCAAGGGGAGGCACCCCATCCCCCGCTCCCGCAACAGTGGAAGCTACCTCTTCCGATCGGACTCCGTCTGTGGCTGAGTTACCAGAGTCCCTCGCCGTACAGCCGATCGCTTCCTTGCCACCAGCTAGGCAGAAGATAACCCAATCCACTGTCCTTCCAGTCCCCCCTGCCCATACTTCAGGACCAAGCGCTTCTTCTCACTCGGCATCGAGCAGGCGACGATCTGTCACCGCCACTCTTCGCCTGTCGATGGAGGACTTGCTTGCGCTAGGCGACCAGCCCAGCTCTCCGCAGCATCAAGTCTATTTTCGTGGTCGGCTCGCTCTCATCTGGGAGGAAGCGAGTGCTCGAACGACCATGAAATCCCCGGGCGCGTTTACTAATAGCCATCTGGAGATGTCCACCGGGGTTAGTATTTTCATCATTTCATAAGTTACCTCCGCTCGGCACTAATATTTGCTTGCAATACTGGGTGGAGAATATTGCCATGTGTCAATGGTTAACACAAGTGGAGGACGAGCTGAAGAAGTTAAAAAATTTTGAAGAAGCCTCCTCCTAGGGGCCAACGGCCGCCCGTCTGCAGGCCGACCTGAAGAAGGCCCAACAGCTCCTCGCGGAGGAGCGACAGAAGTTGACCGAACAAGCCAGTAGGATGGGCCAAATCGAGGCGCAATTGAACACCTACGATCATAAACTCGAGTTGGCTACCAAAAGGAAACAACGAGTCATCGCCGACCTGGAGCAGAAAAACCAGGATGCTCGGTAGTTGGCCGAGAAGCTGAAGAAGGCAGAGGACTTCCTGGTTGTCGAGCGGGAGAGCCGCGCGACCAAGGAGGCGGAGCTTCAGGTTTGAGTGAAGCGCCTTGAAGATGAGTTGGTGGCCTCCCGTGCTGCTCTGACTACCTATCAGGAGGCCGAGCCAGGTCGCTTCGCGGTCCTGAAGCAACAATACCTTTGCCCGGACCAATTTCTGGAGAAGGCGACCAATCGAATCATCTAATCATTTGAGCTGGCAATCAATGCGACGCTCGACCAACTGAAAGCGAACGGTCATGTCTCCGAGGCCCTGTCTGATAAAGATGTGAACCGCGTCCAGCTCCTTGAGTCCATTCCCGACGAGGCTTTCGAATATAACGAGTGAGTGAGGGGTCGGTAGAGAATGTTTTGAATGTACTCCTGTCGTTCGGCAGTGACGAATTATCAATGAAATCCTTTTGGTCTTTTTTCTTCATATGCCATCTGTTTGCTAAAGTATTTGACTATATGGTTCCGATCGGATATTATGACCATACTTTCATTATTGAAATATTCGCTAGGCATGTACCTCCGGGGTTTATAGTCGCCGCTCGACTCTGAGTTTTAACATCTCCGCTAGACGATCTTCCAAGGCAGAAGTTTAAGGTCGTCGCTCGGTCGTCGATGGATACATGGGTTTAACGTTGCCGCTCGACGATTTGGTGAAGACCGGGGTTTAAGGTCGCCGCTCGACGATTTGAGTAACCTTTCATTTTTCATTTCAATTCTGCAATCAGAGGGCACAGGAAAAACGGAAGGTACACTTCAATTACATTGGCGCACCTTTCATCCAGCTTGGTACGGCTGGAGGTAGTTCGCGCTCCAAGGACGTTCTAGTTGTCGTCCGTCTGCATCTTCTAGGTAGTAGGCCCCCGAGCGGAGCTTCTCCACAACTTTGAATGGTCCGGCCCACGGAGCTTCTAGTTTAGTGACATCACCAACTAACTTCACCTTCTTCCACACGAGGTCGCCACCTGGAATGACCTCGGGGTCACTCGTCGATTGTAGTTCTACCTCATCCTCTGCCTATAAGCTATCAGTCGAACGACTGCTTTATCACGCGTCTCATCCACGAAGTCTAGCTCCAGAAGCCTCCGCTCGGTGTTGTCTTCACCATAGTGTTGTATTCGATGGGACTCGGCTCCCACCTCGACCGGACGACCGCCTCCCTGCCGTATACGAGGTGGAATGGGGTTACACCCGTGCCTTCCTTAGGGGTCATTCGGATTGCCCATAATACGCCGAGGAACTCGTCAACCCAGCTCCCTCCGATGTGGTCGAGCCAAACTCACAAAATCCGTAATATTTCCCGATTGGCGACTTCAGCTTGTCCATTGCTCTGAGGGTACGCTACGGAGGTTAAGGCCTACTGGATGGCATATCCCTCACACCACTATTTGAATTTCCGTCCGGTGAACTGTCTACCATTGTCTGAGATTAGTTGACGCGGAATGCTGAACCGACAAATGATATGTTGTCAGATGAACTTTTGTACCATCTGCTCGGTTATTTTAGCCAGCGGCTCGGCTTCAACCTACTTGGAGAAATAGTCCACCGCGACGAGCAAGAACTTTCGCTGCCCGGTCGCCATGGGAAAGTGTCCCACAATATCCATGCCCCATTGGTCGAACGGGCACGACACAGTGGAGGCCTTCATCTCTTCGGTCAGTCGGTGGGAAAGGTGGTGATACTTCTAGAAGGACGAACAGTTGGCAACTGTCCGAGCGACATCTTCCTGTAGAGTCGGTCATAAGTACCCGACCAGCAGGATCTTCCTTTCTAGCGATCGACCGCCTGGATGCTCTTCACAGGAGCCTTGGTGTACTTCTTGCAATATATAGTCGGCATCCTCTGATCCGACGCATTTAAGCAATGGCCTGGAGAAGACCTTTTTGTAGAGCTGGTCCCCGACTAAGGTGAAGCGACCGCCCCTTCTTCTTAATAAGCGAGCTTCCTCTCGATCGGAAGGCGTAGCTCCCGACCGTAGAAACTCTATTATGGTCATTCTCCAATCGCTGGGGAAAGTGAGCCCCTCCATCCGATCGACGTGCGCCACCAAGGATACTTGCTCGATCGGCTGAGTAATGACGATCGGCGAGAGTGAGCTCGCCAATTTGGTCAGCTCGTCCGTTGCTTGGTTTTCCGCTCGGGGGAGCTTCTGGATGATTACCTCCTGAAAGCTTGCCTTCAGCTTTCCGAAGGTTTCAACGTACAACTTGAGCCGCGTGTTACTGATCTTGAATGCTCCAACCAGCTGCTGAGCGGCTAGTTGAGAATCAGAGTGGATAAGAACTCTGCCCGCGCCGACGTGCCAAGCGGCTTGTAAGCCGGCTATAAGAGTCTCATACTCGGCTTCATTGTTAGTTACCCGGTACTCTAGTCGAACGGACAATTGCACCCACTCTTCTTGTGGGGAGATAAGCAGTATGCCGATCCCACTACCTTGCCGGGTGGACGACCCATCCACATATATTTTCCATACTGAGTCGGGCTCAGGGTTTTGCACCTCCGTGACAAAGTCGGCTAAGGCTTGCGCTTTGATGGTCGTTCAGGAATGATATTGGATATCAAACTTGCTGAGTTCCATTGTCCATTTGATCAGCTGGGCGGACGCCTCTGGATTAAGTAGGACTCTTCCTAGAGGGTTGTTGGTCATCACCACGATAGTGTGGGCGAGAAAATAAGGACGAAACCACCGAGTGACGAGTACCAAGGCAAATGCGAGCTTCTCAAGACTAATATAGCGAGATTCTGCATCTTCTAATATATGACTCAAGAAGTACACTGGTTGTTCTTCGCCGTTCTACCGAACCAAAGCTGAGCTGACAGCGTGCTCAGTCGAAGACAGATAAATCCGAAGTGTTTCACCGGTAGTAGGCTTAGCTAGTACAGGTAGTGAGTTCAGATATACTTTGAGTTCCTCGAAGGCCTGGTCACATTCTTTGTCCCATTGGAACTTGGTGGTTTGACGCAGAAACTTGAAGAACGGGAGGCTCCAGTTGGACGACTTGGAGATGAACCATGATAATGTTGTTATCCGACCAGTGAGGCGCTGAGCTTCCTTCAAGTTTCGTGGAGGCGGCATGTCCTGGAGTGCCTTCACCTTGTTGAGATTTGCCTCAATGCCCCGCTCAGTGACTATATATCCCAGGAAGCGCCCACTCTTCGCACCGAACAAACACTTCTGAGGATTTAACTTGATTACGTACGCCCGGAGGGTCTGATAGGTCTCCTTGATATCGGTGGCTCCATGTTACGACCGATCTGCTGCTAGAACACTTTGTTCATCAGCCTTTGGTTGGTGGCTCCTGCGTTATTTATGTCGAACGACATTACGTTGTAGCAGTATGCACCATCGGCAGTGATGAAACTAACTTTCTCTTGGTCTTCTCAGGTGAGCGACACTTGATGATACCCCTAATATGCGTCCAACATGCATATCAGCTCGCACCTAGCCGTGGAGTCCACCATCTGATCTATCCTGGGCAAGGGATAGAAGTCCTTCGGGCACGCCTTGTTAAGATCCCGGAAGTCGATGCAGACCCTCCATTTATTGCCCAGTTTGGAGACCAGCACCACATTGGCTAGCCGTATCGGGAACTGAACTTCGCGTATATGGCCGGCCTCCAACAGTTTTTCAATCTCTGCCCGGATGATTAGGTTTTACTCAGCGCTGAAGTCCCTTTTCCTCTGCTTCACCGACCGAGCGTCCGGTCGGACGTGGAGCTCATGCTGTACGACGCTTGGGGAAATGCCGGGCAGCTCATGGGTAGACCAAGCGAACACGTCATGGTTCTGCTGGAGACAACTGATCAACTCGGCCTTCTTCCTGACCTCTAGGTCAGACGCTATGAAAGTCGTCGCCTCCGCTCGGCCCAGATGTATCTGCACCTCTTCTTTCTCCTCATAAACCAAAGTAAGGGGCTTTTTCCGTTATGGTGCTTACCTCCATTCGGGGTATTTTCCGAGCGGACTTTGCCTCGGTCTTGACCATCTCGACATAACATCTTCGAGCAGCGAGCTGATATCCCTTTACTTCCCCGACTTGATCTTCCACCGGGAATTTAATCTTCTGGCAGAAGGTTGAGACACCCGCTCAGAATTCATTGAGGGCTGGTCGTCCCAAAATGACATTATAGGCTGAGGGGGCATCTACTACGATGAAATTGGTGGCCCTTGTCCTCCGGAGTGGTTCCTCCCCGAGCGAGATGACCATCTTGATTTGGCCAATCGGCAAGACTTCATTATAGTGAACCCATACAAAGGGTTTGTCATTGGCAACAGCTCGCCCCGGTCGATTTGGAGCTGGTCGAACGTCTTCTTGAAAATGATGTTGACCAAGCTGCCTATGTCAACGAATATACGATGAATAGTATAATTGTTGATTACCACTCGAATAATGAGTGCGTCGTCATGCGACACTTCAACTCCCTCGAGATCACAGGGACCGAAGCTGATCTCAGGTTCGCTGGCCTGCTACCGACTGCAGCCCACCACATGGATTTCTAACTGCCAAGCGTGTGACTTCCAAGCCCGGTTGGAATCCCCGCCGGTCGGCCCGCCATATATGATGTTGATCTCGCCTCGAGCGATGTTGCTCTAGTTTTCCTCCTCCCGAGCGAACGACCTGCTTCGCTCGTGCCTGACTCTTGTCGGCTCCACACTTCTCCGATGAGGCCGCCTTGGTGATCGCCTTGCTTCTTCTCGTCGATCAGCCCGATGATGTTCGTGTCGCCGATCAGGAGAAGGGGATCGGCGCCGATAACTCTTAAGCGCCGGTTGGGCAACCGGATCGAACCCGCGACAGTTGCGGGTGTTGTAAGATGCAGACTGATGGAATGAGCAGAACAAAAGGGTCCATACCTTCTCCTTGGGCTTCGACCGTTCTGTGGCAACATGTTGGACGACATGTGCCCTTGCTTCCTGGTGTGAGCGTACTCCCTCGTCTCGGGGCCCTCTTGGAGGTTGATGGCTGGATAACGGTCGTCGTTCAGTCACCGCCGATGGTTCGGATGGAGCCTCCTTCCTTCGGGCCGCCTGGGCTTCTTCCACGTTTATGTACTCATTAACCTTCTTTAGCATGTGGTCGTAATCGCGAGGCGGCTTCCTGACAAGCGATCGGAAGAAGTCCCTGTCCACGAGCCCTTGTGTGAACGCATTTATCATGGTCTCGGACGAGACCGAGGGGATATCTATCGCCACCTGGTTGAAGAGCTGGATGTAGGCTCGTAGAGTTTCCCTCTGGCTCCGCTTCATGGAAAATAGGCTGACGCTCGTTTTTTGATAGCGCCTGCTGATCGTGAAGTGATGAAGGAAAACCGTTTGGAAGTCTTTGAAGCTCCGGATAGACCCATCTGACAGCCTTCTAAACCACCGTTGGGCCGAGTCGGAGAGCGTAGTGAGGAAGACTCGGCACTTGACTCCATCTGTGTACTAATGAAGGGTAGCGACGTTATCGAACTTACCCAGATGGTCATCCGGGTCGGTCGACCCGTTTTACTCTCCGATTGCCAGGGAAGCGTAGTATTTCGACAGTGGATCCTGCAGAATGGCCTCCAAGAATTGTCGATTGATCCGCTTGGGTGATGAATCGGCTCGGGGTGCTTTGCCTTTTCTTTCATCCCGAGCGGGGACCTCATCTGAGGAACCCCTATCATGGTTGGCTTGAGCGATCTCTGAGGGCGTCTGGAATAACGCCGGTGAAATGGAATGGGCGTTGGCAGAACTTCCCCAGGAGTGTCGGTCGACATCTTGTTCTGTCCCCATATGGAGAGTTGCTCCGGCCGGTCTTCATGCGCCGCTCGGCCTCCCGAGGCCGATGTTGCTTGCTGTGCCAGCCGATCGGCCAGCGCCTTGTTGCTGCTGCTCGACTAATTTCGCCGCTCGTACTTGAATGAGCGCATTGAGCTCTTCTGGAGTGAGCGTCAGGGTGTGGAGACATCCAGCTTCCTCCATCTTCTCCGCTCGGATTCAGGTGCGTTCTCACAGACGACGCCAAATTTGATCCTGTCCGAGTGCGAGTAGACGAACGCTAGGAAGATGGTGCTCACGTTTGACTGGATGTCAGCTGAAGGCGATGTGAACCTCCGACGAGCTAAGCCAACAACCACAAAATCGTTAGTACCGAGCCAGGGAGGAGTTCCCCGGTGATGACCCTTCGACGCTCAAGTCAGTCACCGGCAAGCGAATGAAGAATGAAGTAGAAAGGAGCAGTGTAACTGTAGCTACAGTAATCCCAAAACATACCTCCGACGAAGTCTGGGAGTTCTTATATAGGGTTCCTAAGAGGCGCATGCACACTTCCCGAGGCGTGCACGCTTCTCAAAGTATACCTGGAAAGGATGTGTCAGAAAAACGTGTCTGACGCCATACCTTACCAGCCCGGGCATATATCTGACGTGACAGTGGAAGCTTCCACCGTACGATTATCTGTCTGCCCATGCCGCCGACCACGTAACCTGCCAATGACATTGATCTCTAGGAAGATATTACCAACTGTTTCCTTTGTCTATTATTGGGTCGAGCGGGAGAGCCGCTCGGCCAGTCGGTCGTCCGGACAATGCAACGGCCGGGCTGAGCGTCCGCTCGGCCGATGAGCTGCTGCCGGCTACACCCTGTCGGGCGAAGGAGTCCTGCCTGTCGAGTCGAGGTTGCATCCATTGTTTGCCGAGCGAGATGGTCGCTCGGCCTTTGTGTCTCCCTGGTTGAGCTTTATGAGCGTCGGAAGCTAGGTGTCTAACCGAGCTGTCAAAGTGTTGGACCGGCTACTCTATCTGCTGACCGGGAAGGTAGTTCGCCCGATCGAACCTCCGCCTAACGTTGACCACTTTGACCATATGTCGGACGAGCCCTACCTTACCACCAGATCAGTTTCAATTGGATATGGAGTAGTTAGTTTAGTTTACCCTACCGTTGGTAATTATATGAATGATTGCTTTGATAATATTTAGGATTAATTTTTAATAAATATAAAATATTTTATTAGGTGTTTGACGTTTTTCATATAAAGGACTGTTCTGTTAGAATATGACAAAATTTTCTTATAATTTATCTATTTATATCTAGTCTATAGATTTACTAGACCATTAAGATGAATGTTGTATACTTGTTTTTTTTCATCCCGTAGTAATTAGTTTAATTTTTTTTTGATAGGCAAGTCAAGGAGGCCATAAATCTATGGAGTAACTACTACCATATGTTTTAATTGATTTCAAGTAAATTGACAACAGTAGGTTATGTATAATAATTTTAATTAAATTAGAGTAATTTTATTTTATATTATATAGCAGCAATTTTAACATATCTTAACGTTACACTCTAATTATACTAGAATACGTAGAGTTATTTTTTTAATGATTTTTTTTTAAAAAAAATATCAAAATGATAATAAAGCTTTTATTTTTTTCCCAAATTAAATTCAAGAACAAGAGTTAATGAATTAGGTTGAATAAGAATTGTTGTCGATTAATCGATCATGACTTAATCTAACTTAATCCTAAATAGTGCCCAACACGACCATGAAAAGACATGGATCGTGTCATGCTCGAGTCACAACTAAGTTAAAGCTAGGCACCACCTATGCCGCCTAAGGGCTTGGCATGGCATGGTCCTTAAGACGAGCTCAACCTAGCCATGATCGTTGTGTACGGGCCCGAGCTCGGGTTGGGCTGACAGAGTGGCATGAGCATGACTTAGTCAATTGCAAGGGGGTAAAGTATAATTTCTGAAAATCATGAGGCCAGTAGCATAAAATGCAAGAAAAATTTATAAAGGAAAAAATCATTTTCATTAATTTCGTGATCAAATGCCTAAAATGTACAAGAATTTTGAATTATGTCGGTGGGTCATACGCAAATCCAGCAAAATCCAAGCTGTCCCGCCAAAATCGGGGATCTTTTAATTAATTAAATAATTATATGTAAACCATATAATTAACAAAAAGAATTAATTTGGGAAAGACAAATGTCCTCTCTAACTCCTAATTAAGATGCCGTAACCCCGAAGTAATCACAATCTAATCTTAATCCTCACCATTAATGCCGCAAATTTACCGACATTAATCACAACGAGCCCTATAAAATCGACGTCATTAATCTTCCTCCCTCTGCTCCTCTCCTCTCTGTTCTCGCCTCCGCCATTGATCGCCTCCTCGTGAAGCTGTGGGAGCAGCGGAGGCGCCGAAGTGCTTCTTGCCTTGGCCGATCTCTCTGCGACTTGTAGCGCCTGCTCTTTCGTCTTCACCTCGGAGGCATGGCAGAGGACCTTCGGCTTCCTGCTGAGCTCCTGGACGACGGTTTTTTCCACGGCTTCATCGTCGACGACAACGACAAGGTGAGAAATTTTTCGGTGCGCATTAACCCTTCCTGGATTTGTGTTTGATTTGGCGACCCAAATCCTGATCTTGGCATCTCGCCGTGGCGGTAGGTGCGGGACCTGCTCAATGAGGTGGAGCTCCGGCGGTGGATCCAGCACCAGCATCGGCTCCCGAATCAAGCGAGGAACCCTAGTCCCTTTCTCGCCCATCGTCAGCTGCAGGCGGCTCGAGTGCGTCTTTCTTTTTCTCGAATAAAATGTCATTTTCTCCGATTGGCTTTTTAATGCCGAAACCCTAATTGCTCAGATCCGGCACCTGAAGCAGCAGCAGTTAATGCAGCAGCAATTCTGGTTGGAAAGACAAAGGAACGCAAAAGGAGTCGGCGGCGGCCACTGCCCTAGTTTTTCTCCTTCCCGGCGTACTCCATTTCAAGTCCAGCATCAGCCCCTTCCCGCGTCTGGCATGAATACTGTCTTCCTTTCCGTCTCCGGCGCCAGAAAAGGACCCACTGGCACCGGCGTCTTCCTCCCCCGAACGTCCAACAACAAGCCCCAGCCGCAAAAGAAGTCAGGTAATCCTCATCCCCAACTCCAACCAACTAGCCGCCCTCCAGGTGTTCGACCATTCCTCCCTATGAGTTGCAGATTACACATTTGTTCGAATTAAAGTGCTTATTTTACTCAAACTGAACACAATTTCTCATTACTAGATTCATTTCTGGGAAGAAGAACAAACCCTGTGAGAACAAGTCCACAGCCTGGTGTTGGTGCTGCTGCCATTAGAACCCCCATGAGCTGCCTTCCCCAGGAGTGGACCTACTGACCAACTTCACCAACTGTGCTCACGTTCAATTCCCAAATAAAGAAGAAGGAAACCAACAGGTCTTAGTGGAAGAGGTAGTGAGGCTGTGCTGGTTGCTGGTTGGGACAATAATTCAATGTTTCTTAGGGTTTAGGGTTTGAGGTTTGTTGACAATAAGGTCCTCGGTTACCTACTTTGGAGCCTCCAAGGACAAGCAAAGTCTCTCTTGGTTATTGATTTTGTTTGCTCTGCGTGCTGCATCAATTGGTATCTGAGTTTTAGGGTTTTAGGGCTTAAGATGTATGGTGGTGTTTCTTCGTGCCGTGTGAGCAGGGATAATAATAATGAGCCATTGAAGGGTGCCTTTTTTTTTTCTTTTGGTGAGTAGCAATGTGCTTTTTCATTGAAATAAATGATGTGTTGGTGATGACTTAGTGCATTCCTAATCTTGTTGTCTTGTGTGAAGTATTGGCTTCTTTTTTTAGAATGTAGCAATTTAAAGCGTCTAGGAATAATAATATGGAGCGAGGGTGCATTTTGTTTTGGTTATTGCTAAAAATATTTCATATTGAAAATTATTAAGAAGGTTATCTCATGTTTAGGTTATGATGTGCCATAGATAATGGTACTACATATCATAACTCGATCAACTCAGTCTTCAATCCGTTTGACACAACTCAAGTTAGGTTCTACTTGATAGAGTTTGGGTGCTCGAAAGTCGCTAGTAGCCCGATGGGACGTGGTCATTATGCAAGCTACTAGTAGCTCCAAGAGATGTGACAATTTTAGCAAGTCCTTAGCGGTCCCAAGTGATATGATCATTATGCAAGTCACCAATAGTCCTAAGGAAAGCAATAGTTATAGCAAATTGCCAATCATCTCAAGGGACTTGGCAATTATAGCAAACCACCAGCGGCTCCAAGGGACGCATGCACTTGATGCAATAGGATTCGACCTAATGTGCATTTGACCTATCAAAAGGGCTCGACTACACATATGTTCAAGAGTTAATTCATCAAGTTATGTTAAAATCATAATATTTCAAATGAAGAGCAAGTATAATTTTCCCCCTATTTTTTTCCCTCTTTTTAACTTACATCCATAATATTCATTAAAAAAAAAAAATAGAACATCCATATTTGTTCTAAGTTATAACACCCGCCACCTCATCAAAAAGTCACATACCTATTATATTCACATATTTATTCCCTCACATTTATTTTAACATTAATACTCATTATTTATGGTTCTCATTGCCCACTTATTCATCTTTATTTTTATTTTATATTAAATAAATTAAATTTCAATTTTATTTACCTAATTAAAATAATTATTATTTAAAATAAATAATAATAATAATTTTAAATATATTTTTTATGTAATTTTTTTCTTCTTATTTTATGAGTGTCATTTATTTAAAATATTATTATAAATTTGAAACGAAGGGATACAAAGGAAAAAATCACACTTGCATAAAATTAGCCCTTAAAAACTAAAGGGAAGGGGTATTATAACACTCCTTCACATTGATTTTAACACCAAAAGATTGTTATAACATCCATTAATGTATCCAATGTGGATGCCCTATAAGAGCACCCACAATGTTGTTAATGAGGAGCGTTAATACGGACGTGTATACCAATGTGGCAGTACTTTTCATCTACTGTAGCATTAACGCGTTCAAAGAATTGAACGCGTTAATGGCTACAGATTGAAAAAAAAAAATAGCAAATGTCATTAATGCGTGAGCACGTTAATAGCATTGGGGATGCCCTAACACCCCTTTATCTTGAACGTGCTCAAGATGACATGGGGTGGGCTAAGGTTGGCCCACCCCATAGCTGTATTATTATTATTTTTTTAAAATTTTAATTATTTAAAAATATAAAATTAAAAATTGAATAAAATGGATAAATAATAAAATATGAGTGTATTTTTTTTAATAATAATATTATTTATTTGTTTTAAATGGTAATAATTTGATTTTTTTTTACTTGGGTTTGGGTTTGAATTTTATATTTTTATATTTTTATATTTATTTATAATTTATTTTTTATTTAATTCGAATTAAAAATAATAATAATATTTTTAATAATTTAAAATATATTTAAGATATATTTATTTAATATAATATAATTTTAAAATGATTGATTAGATTGTGAGACTCATATAAATAATGAATATTAATGTTATAAAGAATGTGGATGAAAAAGATGTGTTGTAATAATGAATATGTGGTAGTTAATCTTATATTTTTTAATGAGATGATGAATGTCAAAATAGGAATGAGTTATGGATTCTCTAAGAGTTTTATCCAAAATTATTATATTACACTATCATAAAAATGCTACAATTGGGGGAACTAATTTAATAAGTTGCAGTATTTTTAATTTGAATTAGAGTACTATTGATTAATATTAAAATAGTTTTGATCAAAATTTGAATAATTTTTGTTAAAATTACTATGATATTTTTTTTTAAAAAAAATATTTTTAAAATAAAAAAAAAAAAGAATGGGCGTCATGTTAATAGTCTTTCAATGCGATCCCTTTTTACGTAATATAATAATAAGCCTTACACTTCGCCTTCTTCCTGGTTCCATCGCTCGATGCGCCACCGCCCATTTCTATTTCTAACACAAAGAGCAACCAAATCGAGCGAGATCGATTCCATTTCTTACCGAAGATCTCTCCTCTCGTCGCGGATCTCGTTCCTCTCCAGCAACCCAGGCTGAGCGGAAGAGGGAGGGCGAAGTACGTGCTCCTCCGCTTGAATCTGTGCTTCGTTCGGCCGGAATGGAAAAAATCTATTTCGATAGTGGAGTCGGCTTCCCGGCGCCGGAAAATCTCTTGCTGATCCTCGTCTTCGCATTCGGATCGTTCCTGGCTCGCCTCTTTCTCGATCGCGTAGTCTATAAGGTTCGGATCTTTCATTGTCTTCTATTTTCGCCTGCGCATTTGGTCGGTGATCTCTTGTGCATCGTGTGTCGCATGGCCGTTGGGTTTTCCATCACGCAAGGAAATATTGCCTCCGGATTGGGTAGCAATATCAAGGAACTTTCTAGGATGGATTTACAGTCATGTGGTTCATCTATATAAGTTTTTGTTTACTACGAAATGATCTCACCTGAAGCGGAGTAGTTAAGTGGCTCCTTCTTTTGCTTAAAGTATCTGCTTTTCATGGAAACCTATATGTTTTAGCGCACTTTTTTTATTCAATCTATGATACAAACATTTCCAAAATATTAGTCATTAATCTGAGATAAAAATGTTCATGGAGCGTTCTGCAAATTGTGCTATGAGTTTAAATGTACTGGTTCCCCTAATTGTGTGAAAATTTATCTGATGATGAAAACTTTTCTATCAATTTGATTATGGCTAAGCATTTCCAATGATGAACTTTTTTTTAAAAAAAAATAGCTATGGAAATATTTACTTTCATTGGCTATTCTGTCATTTTTTTTTTGGTTTATAACATCTTCTTTACACTTCACACTGGATCTTTACTTGATTTTATACACAAATCGTTTTTTTTTATCAAGCTATAGCTAAAATATGTTTATAGGTTCAAAAACTCACAAGTTCATTTGTTTATTTTCAGCCTTTTTCTATGAAATTATTAAGATATAAAGCTGTTCCTATGGTGAACGATGAGGCTAAATGGACAAAAATTATAAAGTCTTGCGAGTCAATGTGGAAGCTGACATATTATGCTAGTGTTCAAATATGGGTAATTTCAATTATCAAGCAGGAGCCTTGGTCATTAAATACAAAGGAATACTTCAAAGGGTGGCCAAATCAAGAATTGAAGTGAGTGCATAATGATGAACATGTTCATTCAAGCTTGTTTGCTTCACATGCTATTCTTGATTCTTATCTAGATGTTGGTTAGACTAGCTAGCGTGGGTGCATTTTAACATAAGCTATTAGGTTCGATTGAGTGAACTATTTACTTTGTCTTAAGCATTTGGGCATATTGGAATAATTTGCCAAAGTATATAATTTTCACAATTTCTTTATCAGTATACTACATATTCTCACAATATTCTGCAGCATGAAGTTATACCACGAAAGTTAATAGTTCATGAAAGGCTTCCAACTCCTTTTATTGTTGACTAACAAAAGTTATGCTTAGTCTAAAATGAAGTAGGATTAACTTCTTGTTTGCAGCTGCCTTTAAGTAATTCATGTTTTTATAATTTTCCATTGTTCATTTTATTCAAGTTTTATTGACTCTTTTATACCTAAATCACATGCAAAAAACAAACAAACGACAGCCATCTCAAACATGATGTACTAATGTTGAAGATATTGATATATTAAACTTCTTGCTCCAATCTCGCATGACCTTAACATGATTTATCAGTCTGATCTCACATTAGTTGCTCTTGCAACTAAAATTTGATCTTTCTTAAACCTTTTATGCCAGGTCTTCTTTGATGCTCTTCTACATGTGCCAATGTGGATTTTACATTTATAGTATTGTTGCTCTCATTGCCTGGGAAACTCGCAGAAAAGATTTTTCAATAATGATGTCTCATCACATAATAACCTCAATTTTGATTGGATATTCCTACATTACCAGGTACGTGAAAGGGGGCTTATGACCTTGATGTTATGCATTTCTATTCCGTTAGTACTAATTACATTGTTATACGTCAAACTCTGGTATTATTGATTGTGTAGGTGTGCAGTTATATGGTAACATGTTCGTTTTGTTCAGTAGAAGAGATCAAAGGATCCAATTGTTGATAAATCAAATCTTTTGACATATTAACATATCCACTGGTTAATAGGGGAACTTTGGGCATAAGACTCTTGTTTCTATTCAGGTTTCTGGAGGTTCTGTCTTTTGCTGACTCTTTCCTTAATATATGCATGTACTAGTTCAATGCTCGTCAACTTTTGTAGATAATGATCGCTAGCCATGCCCATCTACTTTTTTTTTATCCTTGACTGAAGCAAAACTTAAATGATAAATATTAAAAGATTTATCATTCATTGTTCTTCTAAATATTTACATTCGCCAACTCTACCACCATGGTGGTGGTGTATTCCATACATAATTTTCTGTTAGTTTGTGCCACTTATCTGATTCCAATATTAATATATGTAGTTCACTTATTTTTAACTAAAATTTGAGTTGGATCAGGTTTTATATCAAAGCTCGAAATCCAGCCTAGGAAAACCCATGTTTTGGGACAGGTTGTATTATTTGAACTACTCATGTCCTGATGGTAGTTATAATCTGCATAGTGTTCGGGTCGTCTATCCTAGGATTAGTCCGCTTGTAAAATCTAGATACCTGGTATAAAAAAAAAATCTGCATACTGTTTTTCCTTGAAAATTGAGATAACTGAGAATTCTTCTTTGTTTTGTGAGAGCTGAATAGTTCCACACACTTTTTCCTCCGACTCTGGCTATTTTAATTGCAGTAATACAGAAACTAAGAATCTACTTTTGCAGGTTTTTCCGTATTGGAACTATAATTCTTGCTCTTCATGATACGAGCGATGTGTTTATGGAGTCAGCTAAGTTGTTCAAATATTCAGGAATGGAAATGGCAGCTAGCTTTTTATTTGGACTTTTTGCTGTATCATGGTTTCTTCTGAGATTAATATACTTTCCCTTCTGGATAATCAAGTCCTCAAGGTTGTCTTCAGCACCAGGTTTACTTTTCCTTTTTCATTCCACGATCTCCTTGTTTGTTTGTGCTGATTATTGTTACGGTTCCATTTTCAGCTACGAGAGTTTCGAATTCTTGTCATGGATGAACGAATTCCCTACCGCTTTGTATTACACATTCAACACAATGCTCATGACCCTACTCATCTTCCATGCCTACTGGTGGAAACTAATATTTGCAATGATTACAAAACAGATGAGCAACAAAGGTCAAGTGGGGGAGGACATTCGGTCAGGTGATTACATAATGTTCCTCTTTTTTTATCCCAGAACAACATAGAAAAGCACATCCATTTTCATTCAAGTTAGTGAATCAAACTGATTAGAGAAACATCGAGAATTTTGTTCATTTATCGGCCTACTTGTACACGGCTTCCATACTAATGCCCGTTCTATCTAAGTGCAGATTCGGAAGATGAAGGATGAAGTCTAAACTGGCCAATTAAGGGGGGAAAAAAAGGTGAATTTCTAACTCAGCAAACTAAGCACAGAATGCTAGTCATTCATTTTATTGAGCCAGGATCAAGCATATAAAATAGCCTCAAATTCGAATGCTGCAATACATATCGAAGGTTCTTCTTAGTTGCTTTGCCATATTTTCCTCTTCTCTGATTTGCACAGTCGCATTCCATTTCAGTTTTCTTCTATACAGAGGGATTATTTTACTTTGAAACAAGTTGTAGGCTTCTCTGCCATTGTCCCTGAACACACTAATCAATCAGGGAAACTGATTTTGAGTTCATGCCCTTGCACAATCTTTGTTTGTTTGATGTCCATGTAAAGGTAAACTGATCTTGTATTTCTATGATGTCTATGTTGATGCTTGTTTTGTTGATGTTTTAGTAACAGTCGCGAACAGAGACATTTATTGAATCGAACCGGTGCCAAGTTTGTGGATTTAAATTTGAGGTAAACAAACTGAGTTCAACTTTCATAAGTTGATTTGGGTTGATATAAATATAACTTTTATAATAATACTGAGTAGGAACTTTAATGTTGTTCTTTATTTTCAATGTTATTATAGTAGCTACAACTATAAGTTATTTTATAGTTGATACAACGCATAATACCTAGTTCAATATTGTTGTAGTGTTATAGTAATTGTTTTAAGCTTATTTTGATAAATTTAAATTATTTGGACCAAGTTAATAAAAAATATTTTCATATAATAGTGTTTATAATTCAAGATTTAATATTTAGAATTTAACTTCAAGTGTGTAGTAATTATTAAAAAAATATAGAACCACAACATTAACGACCTTTCACGTGATGATCCATGTCAATGGAAGGAGATTTATCAGGAACATAGATGTTAAGTGCATGGAGGGACGAACACAAATGATGCATTTATCTTGTGTCAATGAAAGAAGATTTATCAGGAACATGGATGTTAAGTGTATGGAGGGGTGAATACAGGTGATACATTTCCTATGACTCTGAACTATCTACAAGTGTATAGCAACTACTAGGTGCTATAATGTGTAACAATTATTTGATAGTTATGATAATATGAAAATAGTCTATTTCATTTTAATCAAACTAAATAGTAAATCATAAACTCAAAATCCTAAATATATTGTAACAATAACCTTAAACTAAAGAGTTTTTTTTTTTTTTTTTTTTGATAAAACATCTAATGAGATGTACTTTATATTTTAAAAAAGAGTGCTTTTCCCCCTACCGTTTATTAGTGTTATTCTATGAATTTAAATCTTTAAGTAAATGTATTAAGTTAATGAATTTGCATTAAAAAATAGAGATGATACCTTTAATGGTGATGGTATTATGTACGCGGACTCTCCCATAGAAAGAAACAAATTGAAGGACAAGTTTGACGAATGGATCGTTCGTAGTAAACGCCGACTAAACTGCAGAATTCATGGCCATGGCTCGATGGAAGAACTGCTCCCTCGCTGCCGCCCGCACGCTCTTCAAGTAGTCCGCGATCGCCACGCGTCCCTCCCTCAGCGCCTCGTCCAGCGCGTACATCACGTCGTCAGCCGCCATGTCCGCCGCCGTGCACTCCAACGCCCTCCTCGACTGCGGGTCCGCCGCCACCAGCACTTCGTCGATGTTCTTCCCTTCTGGCCTCGCTGACGGCGGCCGCCAGCTTGCCAGCACGTCGGTGTTCATGCGCACCATCTGCAGCTGCTCCTCCAGCAGCTCCAACTCCGCCTCCAGCTCCCGCGACCCCCGGCGGAGCTCCTCCCGCCGCTGCCTCAGCAGCGTCTGCGTGGCTAGCAACGACTCTGTTTCCAAGGCGGTGCTCTGTTGTATGCCCTCGAGGTCAAGCAGAGCTTTTTTGGCGACGTCGGCGGTGAGATCGCGGGGGGAGGCGGCGAAAGGGGGGTCTTGGGAGAAGAGGCGGGCTAGGGAGCCGGCGAGGTCGACGAGGTTGTGGTAGGGGAAGAGCCACTCGCGGAGGTAAGGGACGGAGACGGCGCCGCAGGGGTCCACCAGCGGGTGGCGGCGCTTGACTGCTGTGCCGGGCGGGAAGGTGAGAAAGACGGCCGGCGGCGCGCAGGGGTAGTCTTCGAGGAGCCACATGGTGACGTGGATGCCGGCGACGGCTGAGGAGGCGGCGGCGAGGGGGAGAGGGCCCTCGGCGCGGAGGAGGAAGGCGGCGCGGCCATCGTTGTGGGTGAAGGAGCCGGCGTCGAGGCGGAGGGAGGGGAAGGCGTGGGAGAGAGCGGCGAGGTGGTGGTGGATGGTCCACCTGGCGTCGTCGGCGTAGGGAAGGGCTGCGGGGCCGCGGTGGGAGAGGGCCGCGGTGAGGAACTGGTGCACCGCCGGCGACGCCGGTGGCCACTGCGGAGTACTGGTGGCCATGGACCGACCGATCGATCGATCGATGGATGGAGTTACGCGTGAAGATATTTATTAACAAGGAATTGTTTGTCGCGACGGAAGAAATAAAGAGGCGAGCGATCGAGCGAGCCAACAGACGGAGACCTCGAGCAAAATGTCAACAGCTTGGTCCAGAAAGAGTGCGCAATTTCTCGCCGTCTCCATGGAAGTTTCTTGTGTTGCGTCTGGCGAAGGAAACGGGACGGTGACGGAGACTCATTTATTATTCAACAAAAACGACGCGTTGACCTACACATCGTTTCATAGGATTAAGCATCAGCTGTATTAGGGCATCTCCAATGGTTACATCATGTCATATCAATATTCTAAAAATATATTAAAATAATTCTAATAATCAAAAACTTTTAGGGTTCTAAAAAAATTCTAAATAATTTTTAAATGATCTAATTAATAACATGCAATTACATGATTACATACATATTACATAAATTTTAAAAAAAAATAATTTTAAAATTTTACTACTGCTTTTAAAATATAAAATTCAAACTTTACATCCACAATAGTTAAAACTTTTTTGTTTAATTTTTTCATTTTTTAAATCTCTTTAAAAACCTTGCATTGGAGATGTCCTTGACAATGAAACATTCGTAATGAAAAGATAATTAGATATCTGTATAAATTCTGTATACTGTATCATATATATCTGATTAAAGTGAAGTATATAATTGGGGTTCAAATAATGTTTAAATAATAGATAATAGGAGATTATATATAAGGAATGTAATTATTGATTGATGTGGTGGTCAGACTTTGTAACACTAAATATAAGTAAATTTTAATTAACTTTTTTATCAGGAGGCAAGGGTTCAGCCATAAAATATTTTTAGTTGTTCAGATATAGAATTCTAACTTGGGTGAATTAATGAATAATTTTTTTTAAATATAAGTAAATTTTAATTAACTTTTTTATCAGGAGGTAAGGGTTCAGCCATAAAATATTTTTAGTTGTTCAGATATAGAATTCTAACTTGGGTGAATTAATGAATAATTTTTTTTAAATGGATAGTTGATCTAAGAACGTTGAGCTAATTAGTTACTTATCCTTCTTAATTTATCTTATTAATTGATGAAAATTTTTTATAGAGTCAAGTCATGGTCATCTCAGGATTAGTCAATATAAGTAAACAAAGCTACTTAGGTTTTGGTGTAACGATAAAATATTTTCGTAGTTAATTAGATATCCATGGGAGTGATGAGTCATTTGAATTATAGATTTATCTTGATAGTTAATCGTGACGTTGAGTTGTCTCTCCAAATCTATCTATACTCTCTTTCATGGAATCAAAATAATTACCTTCCAAATACATGGAATATAAATATATGAAAAATTATAAGTAAAAGAAAATATATAAAAAAGGGTGCTCTTGTTTTTGGTAATATGGGGCGTCCCACTTCACCCTCACTCACCTTTTATATGTTTTTACTTTTTTGAAATTGACTTATAATAATTATTTATAATTATGATCTGTGACTACTATAATATAATATTGATATGTGTTGGATAGAAATGAAGTGCCCATATTATTACTATACTATAATATTATTTAATATTATAATAAAATATGAAATCATCATTTTATTTAATATTATAGTAAAATATGAAATCATCATTTTAACTGTCTTTTAGGATGACCCTATACTTTTTAAAAAGAGATAAATTATAAAGGACATTTATCCTAACAAAATAATCTTTTGTACAAGTAGATCAGATACTCATTAAGATATTTTATATCCGTTAAGTATTAATCATAAGATCTATTGAATCAATCACTTATATATATTAATCATGCTTATATATACTAATTATGCTAACTTATGTATCGTGCTACAATATTATTAATATAAATAATTAATTAGGCTAGGTAATATCGAGCCTGGGGTGATCGACTCGATCCCACGAAAATTTTCCATAGGCTATTAGGGTAAATCGGAAAGCGCTCGTAGCGCGGGTAGTCCAAAAGTTCAGTATCTTTTAATTACGTCTTACGTGCTCTATTTAAAAGAAAAATTCCTATAAATTTATTATAAATAGGATTCAAACAGTGATTATAATAGTATTAATATTGATGAGTCCGAATGTTATTATAATATAATATTGAATAGAGATTAAATACTAATATTTTAGTAATTATAAAATTATAAATGCTATAATATTAGTTATTGATATTTATCAGGATTATGAAGAGGTGGGGGCTATTTTATAAAAATAAAATAATAAAAGGAACGTCAAGGATTCTGATAAAAAAGATGTCGTTTTTCTTTCCAATAAAAAATAATATCAAACTAAGTTATAATTAAAATTAAATTTTTGGATAAAGATTAAAAAAATAAAAATCGAAAATTTTTAAAGTAATTGTTCGGTGGGTAGCAGGGGTAGGAGGAAAGGGAACAGATGTCGAGAAACTAATAGCGTCGATGAGTTTTAATTGACTTTGGTTTTGTTAGGGTTGACTTTGGTTGCAAATCTATATACGCAAATGAGATCGTGGATTTTGTCCGGTCTGTCGCAAAAGCCGTAGTAGACAGGACCAAAATTAATCATCGAGAGCTTTTTTTTTTCCTATTATTTTAAAATATTTTACTATTAACTTTAAAAAATCAAATAACACGTGAAAAAAAATAGACACAGTCATTATATGTTACATCCAAAGATGGTAAAAAAATAATTTACTTTTCTCAACATCTCTGTCAGTTCATTTCTTATCGAGATTTGAGATCGAAAATAAAAAGTAAATAAAATTATTTTTTAAAAAATAAATATTATGTTTTTTGAAAAATAAATTTTTATATAAAATTTAGTTTTTTTTACTGATATTAATTGAATTAGTAAGATATTTATAATTAATTAATATTAATGATATCAATTTAATTATTTCAATATCTTTAATTAATTAATGGGTCCAATAAAATTAAGACCCAAGACATAAGCCACTATGCCTGGAGCCGGGTCTGATTAAATCATAAATAATTATTAATTTGTCCAATTAAGACTCAAGACATAGGCCATTATGACTTGAGCCGAGTCTGAGTAAATCATAAATAATTATTAATTTTGGACAATTGAATAGCATAAAAGAGACTTAACTACTAATTAGATTTGATCTGCTATCTCATGGTAATAACAGTATCAAATTAGCCCACTGTTCATCTCAACGGAACATTATATATTGCATCCAAGAAAAAAGGAATGGTTACTTTTTCACTATGCGTGTAGATTCATCTCTTCTCTTCAAGAGAATATCGCTGGTGGAATTTGAAGGGCTCTTCGATCTCATTAGTGATTGCTCTTCCGACAAAAAAATATCCAGCAGATCACTATAAGCATTTACAATTTTACATATTTTTTTTTCATGCGATAGATTGCTACACTACTTACACCCCTCAAGAAAACTCTGCTTGCTGTATCATCCCCAAACATTGAGCATGATGAAACTGCTTCTTCAGTTGAATGCACTGCAAGAAAAATTCAAGAACATGTCTCTTGATTGTAGCAGTAACGTCACATGGCAGGTCCAATTTCACTCTGATCTTGGAAAAATTCTGGGGGTATGGAAGCAGGGCAATGTTTCTTGGCAACATACATGTACTGCCAAAAGATCAATGAACAAATTACAAGCGTCGGCAAAGACTGTAACTTCAAGTGAGCACAAAGTGCAGGTTTTATACCCCGGGCTGGCTGTACTTATCTCTGATCGCCAGTAGCTTGCTTCCGGCACTCGCACAGAGGAGGCCATGTAATGCCTTGACACAGTTGCAAAGATCAGATGGTTTGTATAGCGTGTAGCGACTTAACGTCGCATTCTGCAGCATAATTCACAAAAGGATAAGCTTTAAGCTCGAGAAATGGTGATAGAAAGAGGTGCACGCGCATACCCAAGGTCTCTTCGTCGGTTGCCAAATGAACTTTGCCAAAAAGATAGCCGAAGCTGCTATTACTGATGGGGCATAACGAAGCAGCTTGTATTCGAGAAGGGACAGCTCTGTGACATAATTGGCTAGAGACTCTATTTGCATTGTAGGAACCTGAAGAAAAGAGTAACGCTAAGGAAAAGTTTTAGTAACGATAAGGAAAAGAAATCACCTCAAAAGATGCTTGAGCGGCACGGATGAATCTCCTGTTGATTTCGAGATCATACATAATAAGAACAAGACAGGAATGATCGAACCGTTACAGCAAAATAGTTACAGTCTACCTCAAGAAACACTTGGCAGTTGGAGCAGACATTTCAAACTTCAAGCACTTCGAAACTTCAGCTTCCATTTGCAAAACCTGCACGAGAACGACAATGAAATAGACAAGCACAAAGTACAAAGTTAAGCCGATGAGAAGATACTCGCCTCATCTTTGAAGTATGTATTGTCTGTTAGGTAGCAAAATTCTTCGACTTGTGGGGCACAAATCTCCACATATTTTCTGAAGAATCTAGCAAGAGATGCATTTGTTATCAACCAAGCAAAGGAAACGATGAATAAATAAGATGAACAAGGGAAATCCATTCAACATGCCATCATCAATATGTAGGTTCTTACGAAGCAATAAGCATACAAGCAACACCAAGAAGTTGTAGACGTTGGCGATTGATATCATTTACTGAAAGATATCGATCGATGTAATTGACAGTCAAATACAGTGTGTCAGGCTCAAATTGATACTCTTCTGCAACCTGCATTTAAGAGAAGGAAAACATAAGATAATTTATGATTAGCATGGCATTTGAACCGAGTTTCTTGCTGAACATATACCTCTACTAGCCAATTTACGAGAATCGAACGCATGTTTGCTTTAATGTCTGTCTGCACCACTTCCATGAAATCCATGGAAGGCCTTTTCTTAGTCTGTCAAAAAGATAAAACAAATTGAAGTAAACAGCAAACAAGAATGTTTCTTAAGCTCATATATATCAAGGCAATGACCTGAAGAGAACAACTAACATCTTATTATAACTCCAGCCTATACAAATCAAACCAGCAACAACTACAAAATTTCTTAAAAGATTATTTCACATCAAGGGAACATATTAGAGAACTCTACTTGTATCTTCCATGTGATTAATGTGATTACAGTAACAATAAAAAAAGATATCTTAATATAAAAAAGTTTTTCATTTACTATAAAACAATGAGTCTAAATTAAAATCAACTCATTAATAATCAAACTAAATGTTAAGTCACAAACCCCATTTCCAAGGGAAACAATCAAAGAAATAGTTCTTTCCTAAGAACACTTACATTTTAATTCAACTAGAATTGCCAAAATCTAAGCAGATCTTTCATGAACATGTTGAGAGGATGAAGAACAATAAGAAAGGTACTAACGATTGTTACCTCAGCCATGCGTAAATGTCCGTAAATATCACAAGCAAGTGTTGTGCAAATCTGTGGATTGTTACTATTTCTATCAGCATCAATGAAACATTCGACTTCTGTAGTTGTGGAAATATTGATATTGCATTTGGACCCTATTAAGTCAAGCAAAAAGGAAGAAACAGAGAAAAGCTAACCTGTTACAGCTAATTGATTGAGCAAACAGAAAAACCCCATTAAAGAATCGTGCAGAATTAAATTTTCAGATTGTTCAGAATTACCTTTTTCCTCTATCACACCTTCAGAAATGAGCAGGTTTTCTTTGGATCTTCTCTCCAATGAAGCAATAGCTTGAGAATCTCCATTGTCTACATACTCAACAGGACTTTTCATGGAGTTACAACTTGACATTGTTTCATTCAAGGAGACAGAATCACTTGAAACATTTTCCTCATCGTTCACTAGGATTGAGCTTTGATTGTTAGCCACAACAGTATCTGTTCTGACAATCACTGGTGCAAATGAAGAAATTTCTTTTGATCCACTATCGCAATTACTAGTTGTAGGCCTCTTCTTTATATTAGGCTTCTGGATGGTAGAAGAACAAAAAACATATTAATTGAATGTCAAACAAATGTAGAAAAGAAGTGGAATAAGTTCGACTTTTGTACAAACTGAAAGAAAAAATGATTGATAATTGGAGCAACTTAAAACAAGGATCAGTGTAGATCCCACCAAAGATGCAACATCAAGCACCAAGGCAAAAAAATAAAGCAATCTTTTGCAAAATCAACTATACCAAACAAGAATTAGTCTATGAATTCGATGGACTCCTTGCTAAATGCAATAATCAGTGGCATAACATTAATCTAGAGATAACATAGCATGACAAACATGAGTCAAATAGTTCAGTAAAACAAGCAAATAATCTATTGGAAGCACTGAAGCACATGAGATTGTTTGTTTTCATTCTGAGTATAAAGTCAAAAAGAAAAGACAGGATAATCAACAGGTAGTTTTCTAGTTTTCTAATATCACAAGATCATAAAAATAGAAGTTCAAATAAAATGACTGAATGAAACTGATATTAATTTGATCAAACCTTTGAGAATTTATTTATTTTGGCACTGTAAAAGCCAACAAAAGATTACGGAAATGAGACGAACTTCAAATTAAGCAGAAACCATATCAAAGAAGTGGATCATGAAAAATGAAATAATAGTAAAACAAAACTTCGATAAAAAAAGATGGGAAAGAAACCAACGATAAAGAGAAAGCACTCAAGGTACACTCACATTTCCGCCTTTAGCTACAACCATCTTGTTGGTGATATTCCCAAGTGCGATCCCGTTCTTGAATTGCCCTGCCACGGCTTCCGGAAGCTTAGAAGGATTCTCCGACGCCTCTGGCCTCTTCAACAAGGCCGACGATGAGAAGGACGACCGGAGATTCATCCCCAACTGAATCCCCCTAACAGAGCACCCCGATCCAGAATTCGCCCGCTCCTGCTACGAGACGAAGCAAGAAGGGAGAAGGAGAGATCGCTCTGCTTCAGAAGCTTGAATCCTTGAAGAAATCTATCGATATCTTGGAGCAATGCGAGTCCGTCGCCTTCGAAATCGGAAGAATTAAGTTGAGAGAAGGCCGTCTTTTATTAAGAACTCCCCTTCTTCTTCTTCGTTTTTTTTTTTCTAAATTAATTAATTAATTAGTTTGGAGGGAATCTGTTCGTTTGAAAAAGAAGATCTGGACCGTCCATCTCGAGATCATGATGGAGTTACAACTCTGTCATGATCCGACACGTGGATTCCAAATAGTCCTCTCAGAGTGGGGTCCTCCGTGTATCCATCAATCACAAGAGCGGTGGCTGCGTAGGTAAGTTAATTACGGTTAAATTTTTGTAGAAAATGTTTTTAATATTTGTTTTTTAAAAAATTGATCAATATAATTATTTATTTATTTTTTAACCATAGACATTTCTTAAGAAAACAAATTCAGCTAAAATTATTATTATTATTTTACCTATCCACAATTTTTCAAGAAGGTGCATAATTTGGTCATTCCGAGTGGATTAGTCTTGTTGTACGCTCGGGTTCGTCTAGGTGACACAGTTAACTTAAATAGAATACCATGTACGATCACTTTCACACTAGGCACACCCGATAAATTCACAAGCTTTCAGTAGGTAATTGCGAAAACCAACCTGCATCGGTATGGAAACAAACCGCCAGAGTTGAGCTTTCAATCTTCACTAACCTAGAAAAAAGCTTCAGTTTGGACAAGAATCGAAAATGGAAGTAACATTATTAAACATCCTACAATTCCTCTCCCAAGTATGATAATCAAACTAGTTTCGACTTGTGTTTTGTACATCCACGACTAACCGAAAAGAACAACAAACGCACGACACAGGCACGAATGTCTAGGGACATAGCGATGACGATCAATCAACTTTGTTGGTTTCGGAAGGTTCTCCGTAACGATTGATCGATAATTGTGTGACCATTTTCTATAGTTCCACTTGAGAATTTTGAGTGTTATCTAGTGTATATAGATCTACACATTCTTACAACCGAGTGGTTATTTGTGGAACGAGGGTGCTTAGATGTGGCTAAGATTCCCGATAGAGTTGGAGAATGATCGACTTAGGCTTCTCAATATTGCACAATAGGTTAATCCATTGGCATTATTGCATATGTATCGTGATCGTCATTTTAACGAATTCAGCTTGTTTATAGCCATTTCGAAGATTTTTCATTACGATTTATCCTACTTTGTAGGGTTGTAAATAAATCGAGTCAAGTCGAGCTGTGGGATGTTTAAGTTTTGTTTGATAAGGTAACCGAGCCGAGATTAAAATGAACTAAGCTTTTGAAATGATTATTTAAACTTAGCTTGGTTTATTTTTTATGAGCTTAAACTTATTAGAAGTTTGATTCATTTAGATGTTATCGAATTCTCAAGTCAAATTTAGCATTGGTTATTGAAATTGATAATTTAAATTTATTTATTTTATTTTATTATTTATTTAACATATTAAAAAGAATTTTATTAATGAATATGATTCGTAAAAATTATTCACGAACGTTGTTCACGAATGTGAACGAACTGATACATATGTATTTAAACTTGTTAATTTAACTTAACGAGCTGTTCAAACTTGTTTGTTTAATAAATTTTGTGTATATTAAACGAACATAAATAAACTCTTACCAAATTGAATACCAAATTTGTTCATAAATGTTTAATTCATTTACAGTAAGAATTCGAGAAGAATACTACAAAACAACAATAACAAACAATGAGGTGAAGAAATGGACATTCTCAGGCTAAAATGTAAAGAACAACAACACCGATAATAGTAATAATAATTAAAATTTTATCCCACTTAGGGGTGTAAAGAAACTGAATGATATGAAAAATATTAATATTTGAGTTCGATTTTAAAAAATATATGTGATATTCAAATTCGCTTTAAAACTCAAAAATATAAATAATTTTAACTCAGTTCGAAAGAAAATCTGAATTCGAATTTGAATGGTTTGAATCTTGATTCGAATAATCGAACTATAGTTAGAAATGAGTTAAATTCGAGTTAAATGAGTTAAATTCAAATTTAATTCTAATGAAAAGGATTTGTTTATCACCGCACTTTTATTGAATCGTTCCTCAAAATCTGCATTCACGGATAGAAGTACGAGTTTGTAATGTTCGTTGCAAGTATGAGTTTGCTATTATCACAGACATTTCAAATACGAATCTATTTCGATTCCAAAGGGAAGAACTTCCACGATTATCCTAATTTCAATCCGAACAAAAAATAAATTATTTTTATGAAATAGGTATTTCCACAAACATCTGGTGTGCAGTTAATATTTTACTGTCAGAGAAGAACTAACCTAAGGCACTTGTTTATCTTCCGCCGTTTCACCTTCGGTTTCCTCTTCATCGTCGGCGTTTTCTTCGCCTCCTCCGACGTCGAGCATGATCTCTTTCCACTCGCCCGACGACTCATCGCTGTCTCCCGCCTCATCCGGCGCAAGATCAGGCTGCTCGGCCTCCGACTCGGAGTCGGAATCCAGCGGCTTTCTCACAGGAGGCATACGCCGGCGCATCCGTGCGCGCGGGAAAAGGGTTGGGAAGTCGAATCCATCAGTATGGACTGGACGGCAGAGACGACGACAATGAAAATCCGGCCACGGAGGAAGCAGCGGGAGGCATACGTCGGTGAGAGGTGCGACGGACGGCGGTCGAGCCACGGCCACGGCTCGCAACCCTAGCGCCGCCTCCTGCTGTATCTTCCTACTTCGCAGCATAGGGATTGGACTGATTTCACGACCCTTTTCACGACTATGTTTCAAAATGGTTTAGTCCAATTTCCTTACTTGGGCCGCGCTGCTGTTCTGAAGCCCAATATCGATCTTAACGACGAGCGATTTATAAGCAAAGAGCGGGCAACACGTTTCAGTTCAATCTCTGTCATCGGATCTGTTCTTGTTTTTCCGGAGGGCGACCCGATGGATGCCGCGTCATCCGCTGCGCTAATCTGCCGGAGTTCCTTCCCCGCCGTGTCGGCAACCCCCGATCGCCGGCCTGCCGCTCTACTGAGGGCTGGAATTTTGCCGTTCTCCTACCGTCGGCCATTCTCTGTGAACGGGCTGAAGTGTCGGGCTGCTTCTCGAGACGTGGAGCCTGTCTCGGCGGACTCGGAAGGGGAAGATGGGGCGCCGGCCTCCGCCGTGCCAGTTTACACTCCCACTCCTCCGAACAGAGAGCTCCGGACTCCTCATAGCGGGTAATGCGTGTTCTTGTATGCTTACAAAAAGGAACATTCTTGGTGATGACCGTTAACCCGTCCAGGTTCCACCTTTGCTTGATTTTTTTTTTCTCTGTTTAGTATGAAATGGTTGTGGCGTTTTGATTCGCATTCCCTTTTTTTCCTTGAATCAGTAGAATTTAACTTTAAAATCCCGGCTATAGATTGCGTTCAACATACTCTTTACAAAGGCTGTGAATTTAAGCGTTCCAGAGCCTCGGAGATATTGTGAGATGCGAGACCAAAAAAAACTTACAGAAAAGAAATCATTTTTTTCCTGAGAGAGGTTTTGCTATCCAGGGATGTTCTCCATTTTTCTCTTTCAAAGAAAGTCTATTGCGTAAACTGTTGGCATTGATTTGGCATGTAGTGTTAAAGTCGTCTTTAACCTAATCCGTTGGTATATAGATATTTATGATGATCCCAAAACCATTCGCGGGCTTCAACTTGGAAACGTTTTTGTGGTTTCACTTTCCAGTGGATGAAGAAAATTGGGATGCGTTATGTTGATTCTTGTTGGATACTTCCAGGATGTGTGCTAATTTATATGCTACTGTTCCTTTCACGAGTTATGCCTTTTCAATCGTTTCCTCACCTGGCAATTATAATGTGATCTTTCTTTGTATTCATCTATAGCACAATCAGCTATATGGTTTCTTCCGCTTCCCTTCAAGTTATAATTTAAAATTATATTCTAGAAATTAGTTAGCTGAAAGCTTCATCTGCAGAAAAGGAGGAAGTGTGTAGTTAATTGTCTTGTTCTGTGCAACTTGTACAGTTTCCAATAAATTATTGTGGCTATGTCAGGTACCATTTTGATCGAACAACACGATTATTTTTTGAGGGATGGTATTTCAAGGTTTCGATCCCTGAGTGTCGACAAAGCTTTTGTTTCATGTACACAATGGAGAATCCAGTATTCCCTAATGGAATGGGAACACTAGACAGTGTGGTGTATGGACCTCGTTTTACTGGAGCTGGAGCTCAGATTCTAGGTCCCGATGATAAATATATCTGTCAATTCACAAAAGAATCAAAGAATTTTTGGGGAAGTAAGCTTGTTCGCTTATGCTAATTGCTTTTCATGACATATTGTTTGCTTTCCAAGCCTGACTTACATCAACTGGTTATGTTGTATATTCTTTAATGATCTAACATACATTATGATTGCATTTTCTATGCTAACATAATTTAAGTTTCAATTTTCATTTATAGCATGCCTAATATCATAAAATTGAAGCAATATTATAATTTTGTGATTTTCATTAATTTCTCATAAAAGGGCGTGGAGGATAACTTTGATTCTTTTGTAATGAAGATTGTACACAACCCAAATTAATAGATATTGAGGGAAACTATTCTTAGATATGGTTATGTAATCTGTCTATGGTTATGTAACTTGCTTAGGTCATGCTAACCTTTCTATGGTTATGTAACTATTCTTAGATAATATCTAATTATTCATAAACTATATTGTTCTTATTAAAACAGAAATTTATAATAATATATGATTCAAAAAGAAATCTATGATAAAAAAAGCCAAATACTGTTATGGATATTAGGGCTAACCAAACAACAAACAAAAATACAAGAGTCCCATCAGTTAGCTAAGTTTGTAATGTTTCGAGATAGATTAATCGAAAGTACAAAAGTTGAACTAGTTTTCGTAATATTAATATGTCCAATTGTTTGTTTTTTTATAAAAAAAATTAAATAAGGACCTTGTTTCACTATAGTTAGTGCCTTGTAGTGATTGAAATATCATGTTGAGCCCGTTGAAAAGCGCCAAACATTTTGTTCCGCTTGTCGACCGGCATGACCCAACACCAGGCCCAACAGCAGTCACGGAGGCATCACACGACCCTTGTGGTCGCCTCAAAAGGCTCATGTGACCCCGCGACCGCGCCGGAGGGGTCATGTGACCCTCATGCCGCACCAAAAGGGTTGAATGACCCTTGCGACTGTGCCGGAGGGGTCGTGCGACCCTCGCGGCTGGGCAGAGGGGTTGTGCGACCCTAGCAGCTGCGTCGAAGGTTGCGATGTCAATCGATTTTTTTAATTAAAATTGAAATTAAAAATTAGGTTTATTATCTCAATCAACTCCTAACTATGATAGGGATAAACTCTAATAAAATTATCTAATTAATTATATATTTTATTTATTTTAATTCTAAAAATATATAATAAATTTTATTTATTTATTTATCTCTTAGCTATGTTATTATTATTTTTAATGGATCCAATCAACCCCTAACTTAAATAGATAGCAAAACATATTTCTTAAAGTCTTAATCAAATTTATTTTCCCCGGGATCTCGCATGGCGGGAGTTTCGTGCACCGGGCTGCCTTTTTTTTATTTTAAATTTTTAAAAATTCTAATAAAATTTTATATATTTTTTTCTAAAACCCTTCGCGAGTCATCGCAACCTCATTTTTTTTTTTAAATTTTTTTAGTTTAATTAATTTTTTATTTTTTAAATATGTATTTTTTTTATAAATAAACTATATTAGTAATGGTTATAAAATATTAAAAATTATTTCAAAATTTTTAAATAATTTTAAAAATTAATAAATTAAATACTTTATAAAATAATTTTAAAATTGAATATAAATTTAAAATTTATAAAATATAATTCTTAAACATTTCAAATAAATCTTTTAAAATTAAAAATTTATGAATACATTATAAACAATTATTTAAAATTTTTAGATATTTTAAAATTATTTTTAATTTTTCAAATGGTTTTATAATTTTAAATTTAGTTTTGAATATTGAGAATTACTTAATTTTAAAAATAATCTTTATAAAAATTTAATAGACATTATCTTATGAGATAATATTGAAATATAAATTCAACATCTCAAAATCTAAAACATATTTAATAATCAAATATTAATAAAATTAATATACATTTATATTTAAAATTTAAAGAAATAACGAAACTATACCGAAACCGTATCATTTAGGTCCGGGATTGAAACCTCAACATGGTTTGAACTTTTAAACCTTGGTGCCTTGAGCCACCTAGGATCTTTCACCTTTATTACCAAGGGCGGAGCCACGTTATCGCCTACCCGGGCTGTAGCCGAGGGGCCGGCGGTGTTGAGAAGGGCGACAAGCTAGGATTTACGGCGGAAGAAAGAGAAAATGTGAGAGAAAGAGGAAGGTAGCCCGGGGTAACAACGTCAACGCTCATGGCCCACAACTCGGGTAGATAACCCGAGCCAGCTCCGCCGTTGTTTATTACACTGTTTCCACTCTATTCGAATAAACATGTTAAAATTTTCATTGGCCAAGTTACTTTTGAACATTTAATTTTTTGCAATGTTAGTCAAGTCTAACTGATTCTTAACCAAAGGAGCAGTCCAATGGATAATTATGCTGTTGATATATTGGCATTGTGAAACTTGTGAACAAGACCAGTGCTAAGAAACAAAATTACTAAATGTGGAAGAATAATAATATCTCATGATTGTTTGACTTCCAAAGAGAAGACAGTTGGCTTGCGAGCTATTTTTTTTTGTATTTAAGCACAATTATTTACACTGAGATTTCTTTTGTGTGCTTGCAGTTTTAATATTATGCCTGCCCTATTACTAACTCGATCATAGTAGGATGGCTATTTTTCTTTTTAGTTATCGACATGGTTGCCCGTTGGTTGACAAATGATGACACTACTCTTTTTATTTCTGTAATGTTGTCATTCATATTCTACTTTTTGGTTTACCAGTTATAGTTAGTAATATTTGGCATAACCCCTTAAACAAATCTTCTTTTATAGATAGGCATGAACTTATGTTGGGGAACACCTTTCTCCTTGGGAAAGGATCAGCTCCAACAGGGGAGGTCCAACCTCAGGTTCTAAATGAATGCTTTTTCTTATAGATCTGATTTCAGTATTTTTCTACTATAGTTGAATGTTCTTGTTTCTTTTTCTTTCATAAATTCATTTGGTAGTTGTTTAATTCTCACTTATATGCATGCATTGCCTTGAACTATTGTGATTTGTGATAAAATAATAATCTAACCTGTGATAATTCCAGATGACCAATTGGATAGAACAGGGTTACAAAGAGCTTAGATAGTGCAATACATCATTAGTTCACAAAGAAATCAAATACGATAATACTACATTTAAATTTTAGGTCAAGTCTGCCAACTTTGGAGTATCTTCATCTCCATTTCATGGTGACATCATTCTCCTGTGATGCAGAATGAAACAACTTAATTAAAATGAACCAATTCAAACAGTTTAGGTTAAATATTAAAGGGGCTCAATTTATTATTTTGGGGCAAATTTTGACTATTGAAGAACGTTTTTTATTTATTCCCTTTTCCTCTCTTCTCTTGTGAGATCACCGGTTAAGGCACATGGCCTACTCCATCACATATCCAATCCCTATCCTTGAATATCCATTACATACTTCTTCATGGAATGCGCATAAGAGTTATAGATGTTAGACGGCTGGCTTTTTAATGGAAGTTAATTGGGGAGTTGTTGGAAATTATAGGAAATTAACATATTATGGCTACTGGTTGATATTGTAAACCCACTGTGAAAGCTGGAGGTGACTTGGCTAGAATATGGAGCTGTAGAAGTTAATGTTTGATCTAGCAAATAAAGCATCGATCATATCAGTAAAAATGAAACAACTGAAAAAGATACCTACAATGTGCATTATATTTGCAAGGAATATACTTATTTCATTTGTATAGGTCAAAACTTTCTTAGTGGCTTTTGATTTTTATATAGGAATTCCGTGAACGTGTACTTGAGGGTTTCCAAGTCAGTCCACTCTGGCATCAAGGCTTCATACGTGATGATGGAAGGCAATGTCTTATTTAATCATAGAGCAACTTTTTTCTTCTAGCATTTATTATTTTGTGAAGCTTCCATAATGGTCTTTATAGTTTGTGCTCTCCACATAACAAAGGAATATGCAAGTCTTAAAGTAAACTTAATTTGGATAAACTTGAGTCAAAGTTCTTGCGGTTTTAGGTATTGACATAAACATTGGAAATTCACATTGAGCTTTCTTTTCTAAAGCAGAGAACTTTGCAATTGTGATATCATCACCACCCCACTGAAAGTATTGTAATATTTATCTTGAATACTTTATTCATATTTTATGCTATAGTTGAAATTGATCATAATTGAGATTTTGAATGAGTCCTAGATGCTAGATGTGCATTGTTAATGTGTTGAGGTTATTACTCTGCCATAACCAAATTATTGACAGCCTATTTTGATATAATATGGTTGTTTTTTCCTACATGTTCAATTTGCTAAATAAATGTGTTAATGAGACAATAGGTTCCCATACCACACGCAGACAATAAAACTCCCAATCACCAACCTAGGATATGATAGAGTAGAAAACCAATTCAGTTCTTCAACAAAGGTTTGGTGCAATACCAGATTTTAAAGCAAAAATTTCAACTGTTCAACTAATTTCTGAATGTACATTGGGAGTAGAAAATTGAGTAAGCTGCCTAATTGTCATTATTTCAATATTATATTATAGAGAAAATTTCATGTTGTAGATCTTGTTTGACATCAATTATTTAAATTTCATTACAACCCTTAATTGGCAGGTCAAATTATGTTGAAACTGTGAAAACAGCACATTGGGAATACAGCACCCGTCCAGTGTATGGCTGGGGTGATGTCAACTCAAAACAAAAATCAACAGCTGGTTGGCTCGCCGCATTCCCTGTGTTTGAACCTCATTGGCAAATATGCATGGCAAGTGGTTTATCAACAGGTAATTTAATTATTGCATACCTGAGAAAGAAACCTCAGTCATCTTGATGTTATGTGATTTTTATTTCCGAAAATGAATTCCTTTTTTAGTCAACCAAAATATGTTCATACCTAACAAAACAAGCATCATATTTCTCTATGATACCATTTTTTTGGGAGTATCAGTGTATTTGTGCATGTCCGTCACTCGCTTGTCTAAATGGCTCTTGGAGAAGCTAGATAGTGAAATTTCCTTAAACTAGTGACTTCCATTACTACAACTGTCTTTTTGAGAATTGAGTTTGTTCATGCTAATTATGTGCTTGCATTGAAGGTGATATGAGCACATTTATAATAAATTTCAATAAGCAAGGTCACTAGCTAAATTAGACTTTCTCAAAATCTTGAATATGTTTGAGCTGGCTAATTATTTGATGCTAGTGGAGTTTTAGAAGATTATGTACTTTGCACGTTGCACATCAAAGGTTTTAGCCATAATGAATATATTTTGATGTATCTGTATATCATAACTAATATATTTAGGTCACATGGTATATATTATGTACTTACAAAGCTTATCCAACATCTGGATCTAGAGTTATGAAACAAAAATCACATCCACAAAACTGCTATTTTAACATGCTTGACTTGTATATCTAATTTACAGGTTGGATAGAATGGGATGGAAAGCGATTTGAATTTGAAAATGCTCCATCCTACTCTGAGAAGAACTGGGGTGGTGGATTTCCAAGAAAATGGTTTTGGGTGAGTTCCTTTGTCTACTGTGATTGCAGTTTATTAACTAGTAATATACCATGTGAGTGATATCAAATGCCCTTCAATAATCTTATATGTTTGAAATGCATCCTATTGGAGAAATTCCTATGAAATAAATACATCTGTTGCAGTTCTAGTTAAATGTGTCAAAAACTGGCTTCTCATCAAGAGTTGAGATTGGTCCTTATATACATCTGATTGCATTTCATATGAAAATAATATGAAAGGGTGATAAAACCTAGTCTCAACTCTCAATAGTGTTACATGTTACCTATTCATAAGGAATAAATGTGCCATCTTGCGTCAGTTGACTAATCAATAATTCTATGCCTTATGCTTTGGTAATCTGTTTATTATGCATGGCTAACAGCATTGTGTTATAAGACTTTGAAACATAAAAATTTGTTTTCCATCTCTCTCTCCCTCTCTCTATGATATATCTCGTATAGTTCCCTGCGTAAAAAAAGTTACAGCTTCTCTTCTTTAGCTGTAATAATTATATAAATATATTCACTTTTTATTTTTCTTGCTGAGGTCTGTAAATCTCTTGCAGGTACAATGTAATGTTTTCAAAGGTGCGTTAGGTGATGTTGCTCTAACTGCAGCTGGGGGCTTGAGGAAGTTGCCTGGATTCGCTGAGAATTTTGAAAATGCTGCCTTGGTATGTTATCATGTGTCTATGTGGTAAGACAAGGTATACATATATATTTATATGGATGTGGATACTTGTCTTTGCATTACTAAAACACAGATATAGAGAATCAACATTTAAGCAAAATATTTGAATGTTGATGATTTTGATTGGTGGCTACTGAAGGATCACACTAATCTTTTTGTACTTTAAAAGGTAGTGTATCCTAATGAATAATGTGTCAGCAAAAATATCTCTTACCTTGATTTTATTTTAGAATCTGATATGAGAAGCTATTTTACCAAGACATGCTTCTCCAGTTTTCTATTTTACGATGAGATGATTGCAGGTTTTGCAGAATATCCTAACATCTAACTGCTTTAGGTTGGTGTCCACTATGGTGGATCGTTCTATGAATTTGTGCCTTGGAATGGAACAGTGAGGTGGGATGTAGCTAAGTGGGGCTTTTGGCATATGTCTGCAGAAAACAACACACATATGGTGACTCCCTTATATCCTATGAACTTCATTTATGTTTCTTTTTACTGAATGGTTTACGACTTAATGTTAGCCGATGCAAATGTTTAATGGTGAAACTCTGTTGCCTGCCTTAGCTTGGCTTAGAAACAAACCCCTAGAGTAATTGCAAGATGATTATTCTAACTTCTGTATAATGTTTATTCCTTTGTTCTCTTACATTGTTTATTGGTTTATGTATAATGATGACTCTTCTTAAGTAAATTTTTGGTAGATTCTTAATTTTAAGTGAATATGATAAATATATAACTAGATTGACTAATGTGGGCTGGTATGATAGTCTTGGTTAATGCTCGACTGTTTAATTATTTAATGCAAAATTTTAATTCCTTGGGAAAGAATCCAAGTCATGTATTTGTGATGTCCAGAAGAATTAACCATAGAGTAAAATCTACAGCTAAAAATCATATTTTTATTAAATAGCAAATTAATATGAGTTTTGTAGATTTAGAATTTTAAATTAATCCCAGATATAAATGTTATTAAAAGGTAAATTGAAACAATACATCATTTGCATTAGGCCTTGTTAATCCCAATTATTTATGGTTATTTATCTCACACAGTAGGTTGGACAAAAACAAATATTATAGAAAACTAATTGTCTAACATTTGAAATATGAAATGATGATAGAGAATTAATATTTTATATGTATAATATTTATATCTGGAATTTTTATATTTGAAACGTTCATCGGTAAAGCAATGGAGATAGTAGATACGATGATTATATTAGGAGAAAAATTAATATTTTATATGTATAAGATAAAGATGATAGAGAATTCAGATTTTAAGTTATGGTACACAGGAAAGAGTAAAATAAGGAATGACTAAGTATTGTTGTAGATAATTTGTTAAAAGGTGAAGTATTAGAAGTAGTTAAAAAGGTGGTAAGATTATAATTCTCAAGATAGTGGCGGCGAAAGAATCTATTAATGTAATTAGCATATATGCACCTCAAGTAGGATTAGATGAAGATATCAAATTTAGATTTTGGGAGGACCTAGATGAGGTATTATAAAATATTCTGTCAACTGAAATGATTTTAATAGAAGAAGATGTAAATGAACATGTATGAGTGCATAATTATGAAAAGCGCGCGCCTGACTGTGCCTAGGCGCATAAGACGCCATTTCCCTCACCTTATTGAAGTGATTTTTTTTAAAGTCTAACCCATATTTTTAATTACCTTTTAAATTAATTAGGTTGCATGCATGTGATACATTTTTCTAGCATGACTTTTCCTCTTCCCTAGAAAATGAACATCAACCTTTAGTTAGGTTACATGCATGCAATATATTTTTCTTGCATGACTCTTCCTCTCTCCTAGAAAATGAACACCAATCTCCCTTGCAAACTTATTTCTCTTTGCATGACTCTTCAATATTTGAAGTTTGCTTTTTGTTTAATTTGAAGTTTGATTTTGATTATGAAGATAAATTATTTAAATATTTGAATGTTAGTGAATTTTATATTTATATTATTGTTTAATAGTTTATGGATTATAGTTTTGTTAGTGAAATATGTAGGCAGAAATTTTCTAAATATGTTTGAACTGTATAAATTTATATCCAAAGTGCCTTACTTTGGTAAGGCGTGCACCTCACCTTGTGCCTAGCGCCTCAAGCCCCATAGCACCTATGCGTTTTTGGGTGCCTCACGTCTTAAATAATTATGTAAGAGTAAAAAATGAGGAATATGATAGAGTGCATGAGAATTATGAGTTTAGAATGAGTTTAGAATAAGAAATTAAGAAGAAAATTATATTGGATTTTGCGATAGCATATGACCTTATACTAAGTAATATATTTTTCCAAAAAAAAAGAACACTTGGTCGCGTTTAAAAGTGGGAATCATAAGTCGCAAATTGACTTTCTTATGATTAGGAAGAAGATAGAAACATTTGTAAAGTTTGTAAGGTCATCTCTAGATAAACTTAACTACCCAATGTAAGTTAATAGTGTTGCATATTTGCCTAAGTATAGTATTAATAGAAGAAAAATGTGCATGACTCTAGAATTAAGTGGCGAGAATTAAGGATGGGAAGTAAATCATATTTAAGGAGAGGGTAGAAGTACAAGTATTAAGAGAAATACACGGTGACTCGAATACGACATGAGATAAGATAACATTAAAGTTGAAAATAATAGCTAAGAGTGTACTCGGTGAGTCAAAGGGATGTGCACCACTAGTAAAGAATCTTTTTGGTGGAATGAAGAAGTATAAGAGAAAGCAAACGAAAAACGAATAACCTATTAAATATTATACACTTGTAAGAATGAGTTTTTTTTTTAGAAGTATACAATAAACCAAGAAAGAGGTTAAGAGGCCAAGAAAGTAGTGAATGACACCAAAAATGAAACTTTTGAATGCTTATATTGAAAATTGGATAAAAGGAGAAAGAAACATTTACAGAATAGTGAAAGCGAGAGAGAGGAGACGAGATCTTATTGTATTAAAGATGAATGCAATAGGGTTCTATTAAGTAATGAGGAAATAAAAAAGCGATGGAAGAGTATTTTCATCAACTTTTTAATGAAGGTTCATGTGATCAATATGTGATTAATTTAATTTAGGTAATTTAAGTAAGTCAAATGAGTATAAAAATTTAAAATTTTATTGTAAACTTCAAACTTTAAAAGTAGAGAAAGTTTATATGAGATGTAAAATGGAAAAGTAGTTGGATCAGATAATATTTCGATAGAGGTATGAAAGTATCTAGGGAAATAGGGTACTGAATGACTTACAAAGTTATTCAATTTGATATTGAAAAAAAAAATGTTCGATCAATGGAGAGTAAGTACTTTAGTTCCTTTATATAAAGAACAAAGAAGATTTTAAAATTATGCAAACTATAGGAGTATTAAACTAATAAGTCATATCATAAAATTTAGGAAAAAGTAATAAAAAAACTAAAGAAATCACGACGATCGAAAATTGATTTGAATTTATGCTTGGAATGTTGACAATAGAAGTTATACATCTTCTCAGACAATTAATTGAAAAATATTGGGAACAGACATATGATATTCGTCGACCTAGATAAGAGTGGTATTAGCATAATATATATTAAACTAATTAAAAATACATATGAGAATGTAATGACAAGAGTGAAGATTTCAAAAATAGGGTTACATCAAGGATTAACTCTAGGTCCCTATCTTTTACACTAATCATGGACGAACTCACTGGACACATCCAAAATACCATGATTCATATTATTTGCGGATGATATTATTTTGGTATATGAGACATGTGAAAGAGTAAATGCTAAACTCAAATTTTGATAGGTAATGCTATAAGTGAAAAGTTTTAGGTTTAGTAGAGTAAAGACAGAATATATGAAATTTAAGTTTAACAATATTAGATGTAACGAGATAATTATTTATAACTGAGAGCTTTAAGTATTTAAGATCATTTTTTTTAAATGATGGAAGGATTGATTGATGTCTTAGATGGTTGAAATAGAGGAGAGCGTTAGGTATTTTTTTTTGATCGTACTTACCTTTAAGATTTTAAGGTAAAATTTACAAAACATCGATTATACCTATTATGTTATATGCAGTTGAATGTTGAGATATGATTTGAGCACATGAGCAAAAGATGAGAGTTGTATTGATGAGGATGTTAAGGTGGATGTACGAATACATAAGGATGGACAGGATAAAAAAAAATGAAAGTATTAAAAAGAGAAAGTTGAGGTTGCACTTATTAAGAAAAAGCTCCGAAAACATGTTTAAGATGATATATATATATATACACTTAGACGATCAATAAATATTCTAGTTAGACAATGCGAAACTATAACAAATATGTACATAAAATGAGAAGATGACAAGAGATATATTTAATTAATAATAATAAAATAAAATAAAATTTATTTATAGATGATATAGTAGAGAATAGAGTCCAATGACATAGAAAGATTTATAGGTGAGATAAAACTTAATTATTGTTATTGTTATCCTTCTATCGACATGACTAAGATTAGTGCTCATAGGATATAAACGTTGTTTGTCAAGACCTAATATAATGTGCTGGCATTGGTTTTGAAATCATGGATCCCATAAATACTGAATATATATTCATATTTCTTAAACATGTGTTTGATATTGTTGAGAAATTGTTAATTTGAAGTTTTTAATCATTCCTAGATTCATTTTTTTTAGTTTAGCATGTACAGATAAATATTGAATTTTTGTGTGAACTAAATATATTAATTAGTTTTCAGATGAATGTTAATCAAGTATAGTAATTTTTTTATTTATGTATTTAAATATGTTCATCCTAGTTCCTTTATTTTTAACATATGTAGGCTTGTGATTAGCTCCTGCTTTTCATCAATTTTTCTCTGCCAAAGAAAAAAAATTATAACAACGGTTTTGTGGAACGGTACGCAGGTCGAGTTGCAAGCCACCACAACAGACCCTGGAATACCCTTGCGAGCTCCAACAACCGAAGCTGGACTCAACGTGGTTTGCAAAGATACATGTTTTGGTGACCTAAAGCTACAACTCTGGGAACGCAAATTCGATGGCAGTAAGGGGAAGGTTTGTATCTGATCATTCTTGTCTCCATCAACTACTACATTTTGTGCACCAACAGATACACTGTTGTATCCATTGTCGATCTGCTTGCAGTTGATCCTGGATGTCACCAGCAACATGGCGGCTGTGGAAGTTGGTGGCGGTCCATGGTTCTCCAATTGGAAGGGGACAACCTCCTCGCCGGAGTTGATAAGCCGGGCATTGGCTGTCAATGTTGATGTCGAAAGCTTCTTTCCTCTTCCGTTTCTGAAGCCTCCAGGTCTTTGAATTGCCTTTTTCCAACTTGACCTCATAACCATAGTTAGGACACAACTTCTGAGCCAGGGCAGGTCAAGAAAGAAAATCTGAAAGTAGCAAAATTTCACAAAGAAATCATAGAAATCTGGATTCAGCGTGTTGGAAAGAAAATATTTATTACAAAGTGGTTGATCATCATATTGCAATCTTGAATATCAATTTAATTTACCAAATGGCGTACGAATTCTGAATTTATCAAAAGACGTATTATGATTTTGTATTTACCGAAGGGCGTAGTAAAAAGTGTAAAATTCCCCTATCCCATCTTATTTTTCAAGGCATTTGAACTATATTTTTATTTAAAAATTATTTTATTTTTGCGATTTGAATGCACGTGATCTCACCGTCTCTCTCCTTCCATACCTTCTTTCTTCTCTTATAAACATGAAGCCATCACTAGCCTCCTCCGGTTATCAAACCTCTTGTAGTTTGGCGGGATTGCAAAAGAGTAATTAGAGTGGGATATTGTCGTAAGGGTTTCAAGAGGCGACTTCAAAGGACAATGATGTTCAAGAATAACATTGTTGAATTAAAGGAAAAATTTCAAGCAAGAGTGAAATTAGTAGAAGAGGACATATATAGATTTAGCTATGTACGTATCAATTTGTTAGTGTAAAAATGGTTTGTAGTGTAATAAAAAAATAGTGCATACTTTTGTAGTAAAAGGTGATTACAAAAATAATATTTATGGTGTTAATGGATCTCTGGGGAAGAATTATGGAACAATACCTGTAATATGGTGTCCTCCATTACTTAATCGGTTTGCGATGTGCTCCACTGTGATGCTAGATTTCAGCTAGACTTTGCTAATGCACGTTTGGTTGATATGACATGTATTAGCACGCTGGGTCTGATATGCAATCATATCAGGCTCATTTCGTTCCTTGATTAAAACTTTATTTTGATACCATATCTATATTATCCTCGCTCAACTCTTACCCTTTATAGTGATTGAGAGTTTACATAAATCCAAATACACTAGGTCAATCAGTGAGTTTTGATTAAAATCTACTGATAGACCTAAACATATTTGATTACACCCATTTGAAGTCTTATGAGTTTCTTGTGTTGCAAGGACTCAAATAATGCTATCCATTATTTATTTAAATCTCTTCAGAGGTGCTCCAACGTTATGATAAGTTTCAGCATGAATGTGGACCTGATATGATCTCATATCAAGCCCAACATGACATCATATAAGGTAAACTTTAATCCTTGGTTACAACTTTAGTTTTATATCATATATACCTTTTCCTCGCTTAAGGAAGTGGTTGCTATTTTGCAAAAAATACAAAAATCGTAAGTTCATCAGTGGGATTCTATCAAACCCACTAATAAATTATGAAAATCTAGTATGTACGCTATGCCTATTGTTACTTGCTTTTTGAATTACAATACCATATGATTATTAGTTGTAACTTTGCTAAATTATTTTGTAATCTATATTTCAGGGACGATCATATTCTTGAAGAAATTTTATCTGAGAAATGGAATACGTTTGATGCAAATTCTGCCATAGGGCATGGAGCTAATATAGTAGATTTATCCAGAACTAATATTCCATCGTCTTCTGAGTATAGTGGTATGCGTAACACAAATAGAAATATAAACCATTTGACATTTGATCTAAATCAAGAAGCAAGTATCTTACAAGATGAGGTTCTGAATTCTTGCACAACATTGGTTGAATATTTTGAGCCTACTTGGAGTGAGGAGAAAGAGCATTATATCTGAATTGCAGAGGAATTATAATGCAATACAGATGTACAAAAATTCTTAGCTGATGATATGTAGATTGAACAATATGAATTTCTCCTAGAGCAGTACAATGACTTAGAGGAAGAGTTTCCAATAGTTGATGATCCATATATTTTGAATTCTTGGTTGCTATAAAGGCCAATTGGAGAGACCATAGATGAGCATATATTTTTTGTTGGACAACTTTTTCTATCTCGACAAGAGTTTAAGAATGTACTTGTGAAACATGCCATGGTTAAACATATGAGATATAACCCAATTAACACCTTGACAAATAGAGTTAAAGCAGTCTGCTTCAATTAACCATGTATATGGAGAGTAGTTGCCTGGGGGACATAGAGTTCACTGTTACAAAATATGTATATGAACACCAATATGACACCGTTAGGGAAAGTGCTGATTATCAAGCATGCTCTTCCTCATTTGTAGCGTCTTTTGTTGAAGAGCAATTTATTTCTAATGAACAGTACAAATCAAGTATGATTATATTAGATATAAAAGCTAAATTTAGAGTGACCATATCATACAGAAAAGTATACACAGCTTGGGAAAAAGCCACAAAGAAGATCGTTGGAGATTATAACCAGGCATATAGAGATCTTCCACTATATCTGTGTGAGTTAAGAGTCAGGAATCCTGAAACCTATGTGGCTCTACACAGGAATGGTAATAATCAGTTCCAACACTATTTTAGGATTTTAGGGCTTGTCGAAGAGTATTCTGGCCTTATTTACGCAAACTGATCGGAATTGATGTCACACATCTAAGAGGGAAGTATTCTAGTGTATTGTTAATTGCTACAACAATTGATGCTAATGACAATGTCCTTCCAGTAGTCTTTGGAATCACCGAAGTTGAATGTGGATCTGCATAGGAGTGGTTTTTGGATCATACAAAGAGATTCTTTGTTGTCGATGCACTGTTAATGAACATATTATCAGATAGACATCACGACATTATATCAGCAATTAAGAAAGTCTACCTAACCGCCCATCATGCTTTCTGTTGCCACCACATGTCTTACAATATGGTAACAAATACTGGTAGCAGGTCAGCTTTAGGCTTGTTTTGTGTAGCAGCACGAGCAAACACAACACTCCAATATAATCTCATAATGTAGTCCATGCTTGAAAAACATCTAGATACCCATAAGTGGCTTCAGAACATTGATCCTAAAAGATGGGCTAATGCACACTTTAGTGGGAGAAGGTACACAATGTTAACCACCAATTGTATAAAGAGTTTAAATGCTTTGTTCAAGTATACACATGAACTTCTCATAAATATATTAATTGATAATATCAGAAGAAAGGTAGCTCAATGGTTCTTTAACCGTAGGGAGGAAGTTTCGAAATTGTATATTGCTTTGACACCTCATGCTACCAAAGAAATGAATTCAAGAAGAGAGAAAGCTAGATCATATAAAGTCTATCCCTACTCTCAATTTGAAATGAAAGTAAAGACATGGGGTACTTTATTCATTGTTGATTTGGAAATAAAATATTATAACTACGGGGAGTTTCAAATTTCAGGACTGCCTTGCTCACATACCGTTACCGTCATCATTCACTGGAACATGGATACACTCCCATATTGTGAGCATTATTTTCATTCACAGAATTGGAATGCGATATACATGGATCATATTTACCCTTTTCGAAGAAAGGAATTTTGTCCTAGGGGCGTAAACAATATTATAATTCTATGTCCCCTTAGCTTTGTGCAGCCCAGTAGGAGAAAGAAGATATGGATCAAGTCGAAACATAATGGGAAGGTGAAAATCAAATGTAGTCGGTGTAAACAACTGGGTCATAATCGAATGACTTGTAGAATGCCACCAATTTCTAGTTCTTGACTTGTATATGTATGCAGGAATATTCTGCTTGATTTATATATTTTATAAGCAAGAGGAGTGGATCCATATATTTTATATGTAGTACATTTATAGTGTTTTAAGAAAAATAGTTGTGCAAAGTGATGTTACTGTAATATCTTTATATGTAGTATTTGTTGTTTAATACAATGTTATCTATGATATGAGAAGTGTGAACCAATCCCAGCAAGGTAGAACTAATACTTCACACCATATCTTCATTTTGTATACTAAAAACTTGCTAGTAGTTGCAAATTTTTAAAAATTTAATAGGCTTAGTCCAACAGTGCATTTCAACTCTACAGGGTGTGCTTGGAAATTTCAAAGTCTTGTAAATTTATTTTCAACTCTAACTAAGTTATGACTTAATAAAATGAATGTTGTTGTGCTTGAAAAATAAAACAGGACAAGGAGTGTTGTTCATTGAATACAAATCAGGAGCATTGTTTTGTGCCAACTGGCACGTCACAAGAACTTCATATCATACTTCTCCTCACTCAAACCTTCCTAGTGATTATGAATTTGAAGAAATCCAAATACCCTAGGTCCATCAGTGGGTTTCAGTAAAAATCCATTGATGGACCTAGACATGTTCGATTGCATCCATTTCAAGTCTTGTGAGTTGCTGGTGTTGCAAGGACTTCAACAGTGCTATCTATTACTTATTTAAAGTTCTCCAGAGGTGCTTCAACATGACGATAAATTTTAACATTAATGTGGACCTGATTGGGATCATATTAGGTCCAACGTGGGCCTTATATGATCCATCCTAGACCGCTTTGTTCATTGATCACAACCAATATTTTGATCCCAATATCTAAAACTTCACACCATATCTCTATTCTGTAAACAAACTTGCTAGTGGTTGCGATTTTTGTTAGAAATTTAAATATGCTAGCTCCAACAATTGGATTCAAATCTATATGATATGCTTGGAAATTTAAAAAAGTCTTGTAAATTTGGTTTGAACTAAAATTAAGTTATGACTTAAACAAAATGGTTCTTGTTGTTTTTGTAAAATAAAATTTGATAGTATTTGTTGTTCATTGAATACAAATTAGGTGCACTGTTGCACTGTTCCATGCCAACTGGCATGCTACAAGAACTTCATTGGTAGTAGGTAAAACTAAGTTTTGACACCATCTCTAGATTCTCCTCGCTCAAACCTTCATAGTGATTATAAATTTGAAGAAATCCAAGTACCCTAGGTCTATTAGTGGGGTTCGGTCAAAATCCACTGATGGACCTAGACAGGTCCGATTGTATTCATTTCAAGTCTTTTGATTTCTAGTGTTGCGAGAACTCTAACGGTGCTATCTATTACTTATTTAAAGCTCTCCAGAAGTGCTCCAACATGACGATAAATTCTAGCATGAATATGGGCATGATATGGGATCATATCCGACCCACTTTGGGCCTAATATCATCCCATATTAGGCCCAACGTGAGCCTTATAGGATCCATCCTTAGCCGCTTTGTTCATTGATCACAACCAAGATTTTGATCTAATATCTAAAACTTCACACCATATCTCTGTTCTGTAAATAAAAAACTTGCTAGTGGTTGTGATTTTTGTCAGAAATTCAAATAAGCTAGCTTTAACAGTTGGATTCAAGTCTATAGGGTAAGTTTGGAAATTTAAAAAAGTCTTGTAAATTTGGTTTGAATTCAAATTAAGTTATGATTTAAACAAAATGGTTCTTGTTGTTTTTGTAAAATAAAATTCAATAGGGTTTGTTGTTCATAGAAATCCATCTGGTGTATTGTTCCGTACCAATTGGCACGCCACAAGAACTTCATTGGTAGTAGTTAAAGCTAAGTTTTGACACCATATCTAGTCTCTCCTCACTCAAACCTTCCTAGTGATTGTGAATTTGAAGAAATCCAAATACCCTAGGTCCATCCGTGAGTTTCATTTAAAACCCATTGATGGACCTAAACAGGTTTGATTGCATCCATTTCAAGTCTTGTGAGTTGCTAGTGTTGCGAGGAATCCAACAGTGCTATCTATTACTTATTTAAAGCTCTTCAGAGGTGCTCCAATGTGATGATAAATTTTAGCATGAATGTGGGCTTGATATAAAATTATATCAGGCCCAACGTAGGTCTTATATGATCTGTCGTTAGTCGCTTTGTTCATTGATCACAACTAAGATTTTGATCCCAATATCTAAAATTTCATACTATATCTCTATTGTGAAAACTAACAATTTAGTAGCGGTTATGATTTTTTTTTAAAAAAAAATTCAAATAAGCTAGGTCTAACAGTTAGATTCAAGTTTATAGGGTGTGCTTGGAAATATAAAAAAGTCTTGTAAAATTGGTTTGAACTAAAATTAAGTTATGACTTAAACAAAATGGTTCTATTATTTTTGTAAAATAAAATTTGATAGGGTTTGTTGTTCATAGAAATCCATTAGGTGCACTATTCCATGCCAATTGGCATGCCACAAGAACTTCATTTTTAATGGTTAGAAGTAAGTTTGACACCATATCTAGCTTCTCCTCGCTTAACCCATCCTAATGATTGTGAATTTATAGAAAACCAAAAGCCCTAGGTCTATAAGTGGATTTCAGTCAAAATCCACTGATAGACCTAGACATGTCTGATTGCACCCATTTAAAGTCTTGTGAGTTTCTGGTGTTGCAAAGAATCCAACGGTGCTATCCATTACTTATTTAAAACTTTCCAAAGATGTTCTAATGTTATGATAAATTTTAGCATGAATGTGGGCCTAATTGATATGGGATCATATCAGGCCCAACGTGGGCCTAATTGATATGAGATCATATCAGGCCCAACGTGAGCCTTATATGTAATTCAAACTATAAAACATCAAACTCTAAAACATCAAACTCTAAAACATAGATATGTAATTCAAAAATTTTACAACCATTCAACTAAAATTTGATACTGTTGGTCCCTTGGAGTCCGACAAGAGGGGAGGGGTGAATTATCCTGCAAAAATTCAAAACAAACTCTTCTCGGACTTTAAAAGAACACTTGCATAAAATTAATTAAAACAAGAAATAAACTGAAAGACAGAGGCTTGGAGGATTTACTTAGCTACAACCAGGGATGTTATTAATTCAAGGAAGTGAACGTGCACTAAAGATCTCCTTCAGGTGGAGAAGCCTCTTTGTCACACCCCAGAGGAGTCTTTGCCAGACAAAAATCTGACAGCATCTCCCCTGTACGGGTGACAATCTGAAGCAATAAATATACATATAACATCTATATAACCATCAGCCCACACGGCTAGAACATACATAAAATAGAAACAACATAACCACGCAGTTTAAATCATAGTCCACACGGCTAGAATTAAGCACATCGGGAAAATGAAGAGAAAACCCACAATCCACGACTAAAGTTTACTAGCCAATTAGGCTTATACAACCACAAGATCACGAAAACAAAATACTACGAATCAAACTCCAAACACAAATCAATATACTAAAAATACAAGTAAAGTGGAAGTAAAACCGATATAACGCAGGACCCAGGACTGGCAGTCGGCATCTCTCCAAGCATCATGACTCATCTACCTGCTACCTGGCGAAAGAAAACCATTTTGGGGGTGGTGAGTATTGGAACTCAGCGGGTAAAGAAAAAGATAGTGCATGAACATAACATATAAATAGAGAATAAGCCAACAGTATACAATCTCATAAAGGGGATAGCAGATACTAAAACAGAATCATAATAAATGCTCATACTTGAAACCATATCCTAGGCTAGTAATAGGAGGTCAGAAGTAGTACTAACCTGTTACAATACTGCTCATAACTACAGAGGTAATGTGTAAGGTATATAAACATTTCCAATAAATAAACCAAAGTCTAACCACCTACGACGAGAGCATATCTCAACATAAGATAGCATATCAGCATAAGTGAACAATAGCAAGAAGCAACGACAGCATAAATATACCACAGCAGCATAAGTAAGCAATAACAGCATATGTAAACAACAGCAGCCACATCAAGTATAATAACAGCGTATGCACGGATGGTCACCCCGCCCACCTTTCTGCACCATGACCCCTGTATGGTCGAGAGGCCGGATCGATGACAACTGTACCACCCAAAAGCCGCCACTACTCTCGAGTGACCAACTGGACAGGTGCTGAGTAGCTAACTAGCTACACAGCGAAAGGGGTCCCTGCTGCTCGCAACTCCAGCTACCACTGCCCACGCGTGGCCGAGTGCGGCACGACAGGACAAGCGGCATCAACTCCAGCTACCACTCTCTCGAGTGGCTGAGGATGCGGCTCTAGTCAACGACTCTCTTGACCCCAAGGGAGAATTGGTCGTTGACATGCATGCCATGATATGATGCGCCAAATGCAACAATCATCATACAAATATAAGCAGAAAATTAGGTATGCTACATGAAGCTAGCATGTTCAATATAATACATAAATGAACAACAAACAAAGCATACAACCATGGTATCTAGTATCTGCTACCTATTATGAACAATAACGAGAGACTGCATAGATATGGAAACGAATTTCTCAAAGATCACGTGGAAGTATCAAGCGCAGGAAAATAAGAGTGGAGTCAAGGTAAGACAGTCCTTATCCAAAAATAGTTCATGCACCAAGTTCAAAGAACTAAAGAGACAAAGTAAGAAGTACCCACCTTATGTGTAGATCGTGCTAATTAATCCCACATCGAGATGCTCGTCTCGAATCAAAGTCCTGCAAATTTGTGATGTACAGATTTAGCTAATTACATATAAATTAAACAACTAAATCAAATCTCCAGATATATTTAAGGTAACTACAAATCGAATACGATCCTCGATTATCCACATAAATCAGAATTAGATTGGTTTAACCCTAATTAATCCATCTCGACTTCAAATACAAATCAAACTAGAAATTCCAAATCTGACCCGAAATTCTAACTCAGACACAAAATTCCAGCAACACTAGAAACCCATCATAGCTTCAAACCCGACTCAAAATATCCCAAATCCATTCACGAAATTTCCAACATTCTTCAAAAACCACCACAACTTAACTCATCCGATGAATCAAAACTATTATGAGACAACACCAGGCACCAAGAACCAAACAAGATCTCTCTATTGCGGAGCAACATATCAAAAACGTTGTGCTGGAACAAAACATCCTTGGGTTCGTTTTACAAATCTACAAGAAGTTCTCCAACCATCAAAACCGAACAACAATCAAAATCCCTTGAGAGGCAACATGAGGAATCAACAACCGAGTATGCCAACACTAAATCCATTTCGAAGAATCAAAACCCAAACAAATGAGCAAAGATGTCCACTGAACCCAAGCAAAATCCTTCAAAACCCATTTGGAAATCAAGCGAAAACCTTGCACAGATACAAAATCAGCGCCCAAACGTCACTGCTAGCCTACCCATCCATACCTATCTATGAAGGAACTACTTGCTGGAGCAGTTAGGGCATACCTCCACGTGAGGAAGAGGGGTCGGTTGCCTTGGCTCAGCAGCTGGTGCCCGCGTGAGGAGGAGGATCGCCGGTTGCTATGGTGCTTGCGCGCGAGGAGAGGGAAGAGGCCGGCTGAGCTCGACGAAGGAGGTGAGTCGCGAGAGGAGGAGGTCGTTGGCTGGGGCTCAAGGGAGAAGAGAAGGAAGATCTCTGGCTGCGACACACGTGTGAGTAGAGGTCGGCGGCTGTGTGTGGTGCTCGCGTGAAGAGGAGGAGAGGTTGGCGACCCCGGTTGCGGGAACACACGAGAGGGAGAGGGAAGGAGGTTAAGCGCTGGTTTGGGGCAAAGAGGTTCGACGCGGGTGGAGAAAGGAAGGGATCGGCGCGGGTGGAGAAGGGAAAAGGGAAATTAGGGAAAATAAACTTAGGTGTTAGTTTTATACCTTAGGTTAATAGAATTAATCAACTCCCAAATTTGGATATTCCAAACAGACCTTTTCCAAAGCCTATAATTTATCCCCTCAAAATACGCCCTACGAGCTCCGATTAAATTCCTGAAAATTTCTAACAATTTCTAAAAAAATTCTAATAAGATTATTTCTCCAAATAACCTTATTATTTAATTGTTGGATTTTACATCTTTACAGCAATGAAGTATAGAAAATGAGAAGCTAAAAGGAAACTAAAGTGTGTACAAGTGTTGTTTGCAAAATGCTTGTTCTATTTTATTTTTTGGACCAATGCTGTATTTATAGTCCTGGTTAGGGCACCTGGAAGTGTTCTAGGCGCCTGGAGTGGGATAGAATTCTATCCCTAACGCAACGTTCAACATCCACGTCGAAGTTGATAAACTTCAGGTTCCGGGCGCCCGAACCCGTTCCGGGCGCTTGAAATGGATCCAAGCACTCGAACCCTAAATGTCAACAAGGTTGACTTTTTCGGTCCGGGCCCTCTGCTCTGGTGCTGCTCGTCTCGGTTCAGGTCTTCCGCTCTGGCTTATCTTGCTTGGGTGATTTCGGCCATCCGGAATAGGGTTCACTCGAACCCAACTTCCGGTCTTATCGAGCAACCTTTCGCTCCGACTTCTCATCCCTCGGAATCGTCACATGCTTCCTTCTCATCCGCCAGCATACTCTTCCATAGCTTCGCCCCTCAGACGCACCGAGCCCGCCGGCTCTTTCTCGTGCCGACCTTCTCGCTAGCTGCGTCTTTTGCTACCCGAGTAATCTTTCGCTCCAGCTTCTCGTCCCTCGGAAACATCGCATAGTTCCATCTCGTCCGCCAGTGTACTCTTCCACAACACCTCATCCCTCAGACGCACCGAGCCCGTCGGCTCTCTTCCGTGTCGTCCTTCTCGCTAGTTGCGTCTTTTGCCTAACTTCATGTGCTCATAAGTTCTTGCACACTTAGACACATGGATCAAAACCAACAGGACCTAACTTATCTTGTTTGATCACACCAAAATAACCTCGGGGTTCCAACAATCTCCTCCTTTTTGATGTGAGCAACCCAAGTTAAGATAGGGTAAACAAATAAGGTTAAAGTAAAAATAAATTTTACAATAAAGAAAAAAAAAAGAAAATTAGCTAAATCTACCTCCCCCTAGATTTAATCCTTTTTCTTCTCTCCCTTTGATCACATAAAAAAATGAGGTTCCATAAAAATCTAAGGGTAATTCAAAAAAAATTTTGCAATAGTTTTGAAGTTTTAAGTGTTGTAGAAAAATTTCTAAGTAAAAAAATTTCAAGCATAAAAATTTTCTAAGTTATTTTTCTTAAAAAATTGTGCAACTTATAAAATAAATTTGGTAAAGAAAGTTTATATAATAACTTAAAAACATTAAGTTAAATAGATGAGAAATTTTTTTAAGTTAAATAAATTTGTAGAGAAAAATTTGAGATTTTTTTAAAAAAATTGAGTAACTATTTTAAAGCATTATCTAATTTCAATTTCAATTTCAATTTAATGCTTTATCAGTTAGTCAATTGAATAATTTATTTCGTTAATTGGTTTTTAGACTGTGGCGAGGCACTAGGTCTTCTTGCTTATTGAATCATCAACCATTTCTAGACAAAGCCTCTTAAAGAAATTCAACCGTTTAATTTTTCGCTGAAAAGCGCTAAGTCTAAATTAAAGTTCAAATTAGACAAGATTTTAGAACCCAATATATGTTTCTTCCTACAGGATTAACCAAGAATTTCTTAGCAATATATTTCTTTGAAATTCTTCTTATTTTTCCCTTATGGTATCTAACATACCAATTTAATCCATAGAATTTTCTAATATGTTGATTATCTGAGCATGCATGATTTTTCAAAATATCTATTTGTATTTTCAAATTATCATTTTCTAATTCTAATCTTTTAAAATCTTCTGACAGACAAGATTTATCTAAAATTAATTTTAACTTTTTATTTTCTTTTTCTAGCATGCAATCATCTTTAGTTAATAATTTAACAAATTTAAACATTTGGTCAGGTGGTAGAGACCGTACTTGACTTACCTTGTCGATTTCTGATCCTCCCCCTGTAGAGTTGCTTTCATCTGACGTTGCTTCCCCTTCATCAATGTTCATTGAGGAAGAGCTAACTTCATCTTCTGGTAGGTACTCGACTATGAGAGCTGTTAAATTTTCATTTAGTTTTATTTTTTAATTAATTTTGTTTAAAAATAGCTCTCATACTTGTATATTTTTAATTTTATTTAGTTTTATTTTTTTAATTAATTCAATTTATTATTATTTTTTAAAATATGATATTTTTTTTCAATTTTATTTAATTTTTATTTAGTTTTATTTTTTAATCAACTTTGTTTATTATTTTTATTAATACTTTATTTTTTTTTTTCAATTTTATATAATTTTTTTAGTTTTATTTTTAAATTAATTTTATTTATTATTTTTTTTCATAATACTTGTATTTTTTTTTTTCAATTTATTATTTTTTTAAATTTTATTTTTTTATTGGTTTTTTTTGTTAATCAATTTTTTTTTATCAGTTTTATTTTTTTGAATAATTTTTTTATATGTTTATAATCTTTTGTTTATTTTTAGTTATAAACTTTAGGAGTTATTATTTGTAAAAAATTTTAAAAGTATAAAAATATGGATCAAAATAAAAATTATATATTTAAATCTAACAAAAATACTAACAATTAATTGTGAACACATTCATAACTTAGGAACAAGTATTTTTTCAAATGAAGAGTACATATAATAATATAAAAAAGAACACGAAAATATATAAAAATAGAAATTTTAATCATTGTTGCCTCCAAATTCTGCTCCCGACGTGTTTGGTGGTGGTGTACCTATTACTTTGTATCACAAATGAACACGTGTTCTATAACGAGCGACTTTAGCTTCATACGATGAATGTTACTACCACCACGTTGGAATGGGTGGTACAGGGTAATGAGGATGTAAGAAAACTTGTACGAAGTGATTGCCAACATGAGCAATAGCTATTTCTCGACGCTCTTGGTTTGGAACTGGAGGAGTTCTTAATGGTAAGTGAGTAAAACAACTCCCAACATTCTCACCAAATGTATATAGTACAAGATTATACCTTGATGCGATGATAATTCCCAAAGGCATAGAGCCCATCCAATACATTTCTGGTGCCCACAGTTCAAACCAATTTAATGAGAATAATAGATTGGTTACCAAATTTCAATCTGGATAAAGTTGATCATATAGATCCTTATTTTGCTGAATCTCTTCTATAAACTCGAATCGTACTTGAACCCAACCTTCTTCACCATACCCAATTAGTGCAACTATTGCCCTGAATCCACAATGACCATCAGGTTGAACATCAACAGTGTGAGAAATATAACACTATAGAGACACATGTAATTTCTCAATATAAGTATCATGGATGGGTGGAATTGGAGAGTGATCATAGGTCGTTTAAGTATTGCGAACCTTCATCCCCCTTCCACATCTTCCTCTCCCTCGAGATGTTGCAGTCGGTTGAGAGACCCTAGATCCTGAAGTGGATGCATATGCAAAAGAAGGTATGCGACACCCACTTTGCTCATCTCTACCCATAGGTTGACCTCTATGTTCTGCGTTGTATGAAGGGGTTTGAACTGTACTTTGATATGGATCTATCATATCGAAAAACTTGTTTATCATATGCTCTTGCATATATGGATCCATCCCATCTAATATCTCAACAACGTAGGATGTCCTGTTAGGTTGTGCTCCCTCGTCATTAAACTGATGTACGTGCATCGACAATCTCTTCCAATGAGCGTTGATACTCTGAAGAGGAATTGGAATGAAAAAGTAACGGTAATGTGTAAGATCATGCTCGCATGACAATCCGTATACAATTTTGATAGAATAGTTGCATCTACCGACTAGTTGGTGAGATGCTTCCTTAATGCATTTTAGCTAAATAGAAATCAACTCCATTGCCTCTAATGAAATCCGACACCTTATTTGACTGAAAATGTCATCATATAAATGTTGATGGCGTGGAATGTTGAGAGATCTCTCGAACAACTTCTTAATATCCCTGAACTAAATTCTCAACATCTTATGTATTTTTTTAAAAGATATCTATAGGGATGACATGGTATCTCCCAAATATAACTTCAATCTTGCATGTGCAGACTCTGCCTTGTAATAAAAAAATTACATTATGTTTTAATACTGAAAAGAATTGAAATAGTATAATAATGAACAAAATTTAAATAATAAAGCTATAAAGTGACTATACCTTTGATTTGAATTGCTCCTGAGGTGCATACATGTATCAACCCATATTGAAACAAACCATTCTTTGTAAGGATATAACCATGTATCCTAAAGGTAATTTAGAACACCCTTGAATCGTTGATACTCCTCACGCATGACATCCCACTTCTGCTGGTAAGACCATTGTGTCGATAAATTAATGAATGAGTGCCATGATGTATACAAATGTTGCCACTCCAGATCAAGCATAGGGGCACATTTCTTCATTACGTATTGGTTTATGTGTCAAATACAAAGGATGTGATGTGCATTAGGAAAACATATTTCAATGGCATTAATAAGCGCCAAATCCTGATCTGAAACAAACACCAATGGCAACGATGCCTTCTTTTCAACCATCCACTTCTTCAAGGTACCTAATGCCCATGTTAGTTACTCTATCCTCTTATTACTAAGATATGCAAACATAAGTGAGTAAGTTCGCATTGTAGATGTGATACCCACAACCTCCAATAGTGGTATCCGATACTCATTGATCTTGTATGTGACATCAATGATCAACACAGATGAAAAATTGACAGACAACTCTAGACTTTTTGGATGAATCCAAAGAATATCTATGATTTTGTTGGTGTCTGGATTTGTACGGTAATTATGAAGGTATTCTTTCTTGATTAATTGGTCCAAGACTGTAACGCCCGCCCCTCCCAATGCTAGTACTACTCTAAGAAGGGACGGGTGTTACTTGGACTACGTAACATACATATGCATATGAATTCATGGCAGCGGAAGGTGTATTTAAAATTTTCTAATTTATCATATGCATTGTACTAAACATGGCATGTGAGTAATATAACCATATAACATGATGGATATGCTACATACTAGTATTCATGCATAATACTTGAACATGATTCATAATTCCATAACTTAAGCATAGGCATACCAACATGAAATCAAAACATGGTTCACATGCAAGTTTAGACATATATAGGTTCTAAAACATAAATGGATCTATTCCACCATGCCACTTCCACACACATCATCATTGTCTTTCCTGCTGCTCCCCTTAGTTTAGCCATTCTTTACCCTTTTCTGCAGTACAAGGAAATATAAACTATAAGCACATAGACTTAGTAAGTTCCTTTCCTACTCACAAAATCCATAAATCATAAACATAGCATATGACAAATCATAAATAGAACATGTGAGAACATAAGGTAAATCATAGCATATCATGTGAGAGCATAAGGTAAATCATATCATAATATGTGAGAGCATAAGACATATCATAGCATAACATGTAAGAGCATAAGGTAAATCATATCATAATATGTGAGAGCATAAGACATATCATAGCATAACATGTGGGAGCATAATCATAAAATAGTAGCATGTACATCTATACATCATAATCATATCTCAAGGGCATCTTTCTAAGCATAAAGATCACATAACATGAAAATATCTCTATAGAGCATTTTTCTAAAGCATAAGGAATCATATAGCATGAGATATGTGGATGCAAGATGCTCTTTTGAAACATGTACATATAGAATGAAATGAGAATATGCAAGATGTTCTTTTGAAAACATATATTATATAGGTACTTAAACATAATCTCAACATGAGGGCCCCCGGCTTTGTACCACATACATACATAAATGCGTGCATTCTAAGTAGATACAAGGTAGCTAATCTTGAACCTACTAGGAACTAGGCCCGTTTCATAGACCATCGACCTAGGGGCAACTTAGGAGCCCATCCCTTTTACTAGGCCCATTTCATTGACCATCGACCTAGGCGCACTTAGGAGCCCATCCCTGGTACAAGCCATACAAAGTAAAATAGCATGTCATATCATGTCATATCATAACATATCATGTTCTTGTCATATCATAACATTTCATGTTCTTGTCATATAATGAAGAGTGCTCTTGATCCCAACTTAAGGGAAACATCTCTTAGGCTTTTCATCTTACATAAGCCTTGCATAAACATAGTATGATGGCACCAAGTGCACATAACATATAATATAACATATCATAAAAACATAACATGATGACATGAAATGCACATTATATAGCATCTCATAAAAAAAATATAACATGATACCATGAAGTGCACATAACATATAGCATCTTATAAAAAACATAACATGATAACATGAAGTGCACACAACATATAGCATCTCATAAAAACATAACATGATAACATGAAGTGCACATAACATATAGCATCTCATAGGAATTCATAACATGATGACATAAGTGCATATATCAATTAACATGGTGACATAAAATTCATATCATGTCATAAGAGTCCACATCATGCATGGTTAAGGTTTTGAAACTTCTTACAAGCCCTAAATCATGCTTGGCCGAAACATATAAACATACATCATAGATTTTCAAACAACATGGAGATATGAAATCAACTACCTAAGTCCTCATAATCATTAATCATAACATGTAAGACCTTAGGAACCCTAGGTAGCTTCTTAACCTCATTCTTCTTATCTTGGCCGAAACATGAAGGCATGTTTTAAATTTTTTCTTTAATCAATTTAAAGCATGAAACTTCTGCAACCTACATAGCATAGCAAGTGAGTCCCTTGGTAACCATAAGTGAGGTTCTAACTCTAATATTCAACCTTGGCCGAAACCTCAAGGTAGGATTTCTAGGTTTTTCATGCAACATAAGACATGGAAATTTAACCTAACATTGTATAGGAAATCATACATCATGAGGAAGTATAAAACAAGTATAATTTAGGTCTACAACTTTCTCTAGGCCCCTTTTCTTTCCTTGGCCGAAACCTAAAGGTAAGGTTTCTAGGTTTGTCATGCAACTTAAGACATGGAAATTCAATCTAACATTGTATAGAAAATCATACATCATGAGGAAGCATAAACAAGTATAGTTTAGGTCCACAACTTTCTCTAGGCCCCTTTTCTTTCCTTGGCCGAAACCTAAAGGTAAGGTTTCTAGGTTTTTGAGGCAACATAAGACATGAAAATTTACCCTAACATGGTATAGAAAATCATACATCATGTGGAAGCATAAAACAAGCATAAATTAGGTTTAAAACTTTCTCTAGTTCCTTTTTCTTTCCTTGGTCGAAACCTAAGGATAAGCTTCTAGGTTTTTGAGGCAACATAAGACATGGAAATTTAACCTAACATGGTATAGAAAATCATACATCATGTGGAAGCATAAAACAAGCATAGTTAGGTTTTAAACTTTTCTCTAGACCTCTTGTCACATCTTGGCCGAAACCCTAAATGAGTAGGATTCCAAATTTTCCAACAACATGAAGCATAAAAACTTTTAACATCCATAGATAGTCCCTTAACCTCATCATGGACGAAACTCATATGGCAAGATCTTAGTTTTCAAGTAACCTATAAGCATAGAAACGTCTTAAACTACTTGTACTGCAGGTGAGGGGATACTTACTTCCTTTCGCTTGGTTTACAATAAAAAGAAACCTTGCTTGTGAAGTTCTCCTAGGAAGAAGACCTCTTGTTTGATTTCGGCAATGGGGAAGAGGAGGCTTGGGATTTCGGTGGGAGAAGGAAGGAGGAAGAGAGGGAAAAATGAAATTCCCTTTCTCTTTTTCCTATTTATGCTAAATGAAGGAAGAAGGCAAAACCATCTTCTCATGGAAGGTAGTAGAAGAAAACTCCAACTTTTCCTTCTAAGTGGAGGGAGCCTTTCCTTACCTTTAATTATCATGCCCCTCTCTTTCATAACAGCACTCCCCTACTAGGGCTACTGGTTAACACATACATGCATCTACTAAGAGGTTCAAGGTTCAAACCTTGGTCATGCCTCTTTTTAGTTCTATTTTCTTTTATTTTTGGAAAAATCCACATAAGGCCTATTTTAATCATGCATAAAATTCATATGGCATTATTAGAGATCTTATGGGTGTTACAAAGACATACTGAATAAAATTTAAGTCACCCCGTTTAGCAGATTTATTTGTGAAAATGACATTGTAAATGTTTTTGATCCCTATAGTGTTTGACGGGTCTCTTTCCTTCAAAATACTAAGAATTTCACGAGGTGTGGTGCTGTTGGCCATGTCGAGCACAAATTCTTTATCTATTGGTTTTAACCTACTTGGGTACTCATAGCAATCAATATATTCAACTAATTGATGATCATGAAAACCATAGATAACCCTTAAACCCCACATCACACCATCTAGAGGTATTGGTATACCTCACAACTCAAATGGGCATTCACATTTTTTAGTCCCAATATTTCTTTTTAAGGATTGTCCATCAACTAGATATCATGACGGGTTGTACTTTCTACCTCTTTCACATATAAGATGACACTTTGGTAGATTGCCACCTTTTAAATTAGCAGAATTTTTAATAACCACTACAATATCATTCTTCAGACCAATTGTCTTTATCCAATTTATCATATCTTCTCTGTAGGATCGAAAAGAATTTAGATGTCTCCACAATAGCATGATATTGTCCACTTTGGGCATAGACCCTCATGGCTTTGTTCTTGGGCTCTCCCCAAAAGGCCTCATGCCAATGGAAATATTTTTTTCTCTTATAAACCCATGATCTTTCCCATGTGTTTCCAATATGGGACTATGTTTGCAACCTTGCAACCCCAACAATCCCCCCTCAAACAAAGGACCATAGGCTTCCCACATCCGATCCTCGACCCACCAGGTCTTCCTGCCCCTCGGTCCACCCGACCTACTAGGACTTCCTTGCCTAGTCGCAACTAGGACTTCCTGCCTGGTGTCTGGTCCTCTTGATCCGAACATAGGAACCCCCCTTTCTTTGTTCGAGGTAAATATTGTACTCACATGGTTCAATCAGATCATAGCACTTGTGCACAGTCGGTGGTTAAACCTTCTGGCAGTCCAGGCTCTGATACCAATTGATGGATCGAAAGCGCTAGAGGGGGGGGGGGGGTGAATAGCGCTCGTGGCTATTTCATTTTTCAAAATTCGTAAATCGTACGTGAAACTAATAGAGTAATAAGCAGCGGAATAAAGACAGTCAAACACAGAGACACAGGGAATTACTTCATTTGGAGCCTAAGGCGACTCCTACTCGAAGGCCCGCGATCCTTGATCGCTTCCGGTGGGCAACAACTATAATATCGTGAATAAGTACAAGGAAATAAGTACAACTGGAATTGAAATAATACCGACAACAAAATAATAACTGAAGCTTTAGGTCGTCGGCGACTGTAACAGCACTTTAGAGTCGTTTCTTGAGCAGCACACAGCAGAAGGAAAGCTTATTGAATCGTTGTCTTGAAGCTGCACCTCAACCCTCTTTTTATATGACATTCAGGGCGCCTGGATCCTTTCTGGGCGCCTGGAGTGTGACGTGGCCAACCAACCAGGATGCTCCACGTGGCGAAGTCGCACAGGGGATAAAGTTTGGTCCCGAGCGCTCGGACCTGTTCCGGGCGCCCGGACCTCCGGGCGCCCGGATCCATCCCGGGCGCCCGGACCACCTTTTTCCAGCAGGTTTCTCACCTGTAAAACAAGGTTAGTCCGAGCAAAATTCCCTCCAAGACAGTGTTAGAATCTGATAAAACATAGTAAGGAATAACTAACAGTCTTCGGACTGTCCGAGTCTGACTTCAGATTCCCAACCGGAAACCCTAGGTCGACCCGACGCCTACTGTTCCCTCTACGGGGAACGCGTCCTCACCTACTCCCCTCAGGAGAGATTACCTAATGCCAGTCCGGTCCTCCAGACCGACTGGACTTTTCCTGTTAGAGTGTATACTAAAAGCCTAGCTTTTGGTATAAACATTTATCTAGAAATAAGAATCACATTGGTCAAATATCTACATTTATGATAAATGTAGTTGTTCAATTAATTTATATTGTAGATAACATGGTGTGTGGTGTCACACACAGAGGATCATGTTATCAGTACCTTATAAATTATAAACAGTAGCTCACGACCATAATGGAAAGGAACAAACCATTGGAAGGTCGTAGTGTAATTAGGTATTAGTTTATCTTAACTATATAATTACACTAGTACACTTAGAGTGTATTGAGTAGGACCATTAGAGGTCGTTTCTTTTATACTGACTTTATAAAGAAACAAAGACCTCAGTTATTATGGAAGTGTGTGCTCTTAATCCTAATATAATAACGAGCACATATATTTGATATTTATTTCTTTAATTTATCAATGGGTGAGATTTAGTTCGATGAATCAATAAGCCCGATAAGTTGAGAAATGATATCACTTATAGTGTGTGTTGTTGATTATAGAAGGAAACTGTGTCCTAGTGATCTAGGTTGAGAATGTCCCCAAGAGGAGCTCATAAGGATTGTCATGTTAAACCCTGCAGGTGGACTTAGTCCGACATGACGATGAAGTTGAGTGGTACTACTCTTGGAGCTAGATATTAATTAAGTGAGTTGTCAGTAACTTACTTAATTAGTGGACATTCGAGATCTTAAACACAGGGAGACTAACACACTCATAATAAGAAGGAGCCCAAAATGTAATTTGGGATTGGTGCGGTAGTTCAATAATAGTTCTTTAGTGGAATGAATTATTATTGATGAAATTAAGTTGTGTGTTCGGGGCGAACACGGGATGCTTAATTTCATCGGGAGACCAAAACCAATTCCTCCTCTCGGTCCCTATCGTAGCCTCTTGTATATAGAGATTTATACCCACCACATACCCACCTTCTTACCCATCCAATGGGGCCGGCCAAGCTAGCTTGGAACCCAAGCTAGGGCCGGCCAAGACCAAGTGGATGAGCCAAGTTGGTGGCCGGCCAAAGCTTGGGTCCCAAGCTTAGGTGGTCGGCCACTAGAGTATTAAAAGGATTTTTATTAAAATTATTTCTTATGTGGATATCATGATTTTAAAGAGAGTTAAAAAATTAAAATTTCCTTTTATAACTTTCTACAAAGATTAAGAGAAGAGATTAATCTCTTTCCTTATTTGTAGTTTAAAAGGATGGTTTTAATTTTGGTAAAAACTTTCCTTATTTGTAAATCATCTACATGATTAAAGAGAGTTTAAAATTTGAAATCTTTCCTTATTTGTTGATTAAAGGAGGATTTTAATTTTAAGAAAACTTTCCTTTTAAAACATATTCATGATTTAAAAGAGAGTTTAAAAATTAAATATTCTCTTTTATAAGTTTCTACAAAAGATTAAGAAAAGATTTGATATCTTTCCTTATTTGTAGATTGAAAGAGATTTTAATTTTTAGAGATAACTTTCTTTTATCCACATGTTTAAAAGAAAGATTTTAATTTATTAAATTTCCTTTTATAAACCAATCATGAAGGGATAAAATTATTGGAGAAATTTTTATAAATTTCTGGAAACAAATTAGGAAGTTTTAATTCTTGTTTAATTAAAACTCTCCTTGATTTGAGGAAATAAGTGGCCGGCCATGTTTAAGTGAGAAGAAAAATTATTTTAATTAAAATAAATTTTTCCTTTTCATGACAAAAGAATTAAGGAAGTTTTAATTAAATTTCCTTATTTGCCAAGACCAAGGATTATAAAAGAGGGGTAGAGAAGGCTTCATGGTGAACAACCTTTATTATTTTCTCCCTCTTTTCCTTGGTGTGGTGGCCGACCCTTCCTTTCTCTTCTCTCCATCTTGTGGCGGACCTCTCTTCCTCATTGAAGATCAAGTGGTGGCGGATTTTAGCTTGGAGAAGAAGGAGAGAAAGCTTACATCCCTTGGAGCTTGGTTGGTGTAAAAGATCTTCATCTTTTGGAAGCTTTGTGCTTGGCCGAAATTTGAAGAAAGGAAAAGAAGGTGCTTTAGTGGTTTCTCATCTCGGAAGATCGTTGCCCACACAACGTCCGAGGTTAGAAGAGGAATACAGTAGAAGATCAAGAGGTCTTTCTAAAAGGTATAACTAGTAATTTTTCTTTCCGCATCATACTAGTTATTTTTGGAAATAATACCAAATACAAGAGGCATGCGATTCTAGTATTTCGAATATGTTTTTCGATGTTGTGTTCTTTTGTTTTTTTTCCTTGTGATTTGATTGTTCTTTTCGGTTAACCTAAAGTTATTTTAGGAAATTAAATATTAGCTTTCCATAAAAGGTTTTGTCTAGTCGGTGGTGGTTGCTCCCATATCCAAGAAGGCCATGTGCCTCGCCACGTCAGTACTGGGAACCAATTATGGAAATTAATATTTAATGGAATTAATAACTTAAGGTGATTTGGGTTGAACGTGTTAAGTTCCGCAGGAGACCCAAGTCAAAACCTAAAAGAACGAATAGATTAAGTTTTGGATCAAACGTGTTAAGTTCTGCAGGTGATCCAAAATTTAATTTAAAAGAACACATGGTAGCTAGGAAAAGGTTCAGACCTTTGTACAAAATTTTTGTACAGTGGAGCCTCTAGGTTTTCCGAGTAGCAACCAACATTTGGTATCAGAGCTAGGGTTTTGCCTCTGTGTATTTGGTATTAGTTTAATTATGCATACATAATTTAGGCAGGTTAATAGTAGGATGTGCTAACTTTGTGGATGCAGGATCCAACTATTATGGCTTATAGTTATTATGTGTGATTGGACCCTTGGACATGTCAAGGGCATTTTATTGTGTGTGCATGATTGTATTATAAAATACAGCAGGAGCTGTATTTAGTTTTATTAGGATTTTATTTTTGATCTAGATACATGTACATTCCTTTTATGGAATATAGGATCAAAATGTAAAATTCTATTTATGTCGCGGATCTAATCTTGCAAAGCGTGGAACCTTCTGAGGACCAGAGGCGCAGCGGAACTAGGAGCAAGATGGATGCGACAGCTAGACCCGGTAGCGGTGGCCAAATATGGCAGCAGCTTGGGATGACAACACACGGAGGACAACTAGAGATAAAAGCCATAATAGTTGAAAATTAGATTTTCTATTTATTGCTTTTATATTGTGCTGTGTGTGCATGTTGGTTTACATATTTAGTAGGCTAGCATAGTTAAAATTCCTCATTTATAAATAACTAAGTGGGAGAGGGATTTTTAAGTAAATCCCATGGTCTCCATTACTGGTTTGTAAGTGATGCAAACAAGCTTGCGCGTTGGCTCTGAGTGCCTTCCTCCATAACGGATGAGCTTGTTTGTGGATCACTAGAACAGACTTCCATTTTTGGATGACTATAGGAAGTTAATTAAGAGCGTGTGATCTTCCCCAACGGAAGGGGCATAATCTTATTAATGGACTTAGTGTCAAGTAATGGTATACACTTAGACACATCTAATAGTATCCTCCCCATCGGAGTCACTGCTATTATTTGTGTGACCAAATGAAACCAACTATTAATTTGTCATAAAACTAGGTTGACAAGATAATAAAATTAAAGGGTTAAAACCCCTCTTACAAATGATTGATTTTGTATACGTCCACACTAACGTGGCATACAAAATTAACGGTGTTTGAGATAATTTTATTTGTCATAAAGATACGTTGACAAGATAGTTAATGGGTAAAACCCTCCTTTTACAAATGTTGAATTTGTATACGTCCACACTAACGTGGCATGCAAAATTCACGGTGTTTGAGGTGTTGGTAAATTTAAATAATATTGTTTGAGGAATCAATGTTATTTTAAATTCAAAGAGTTTTGACCAAATATTTGATCAAAGATGATCAACTATTAATTTTATTCGTCATAAAGTAAAGTTGACGAGATAATAAAATTAATGAATAAAATCTCCTCTCGATTTTGTATACACAAAATTCATGGAGATTTTAAGGAGTTGATCTTGACCAAATATTTTTGTGATTCTTAGGATGTTTGTCAATCCCTAGTAGTCATACTATAGAAAAGACTTAGTAGTCCCAATTGTAATGATTAGAAATAGGACTTGGACATTAAGGTAGACTGTCTTCTTAGAACTAAGAACAATTTAGGTGTATTTAATTCATTAGTTGAAACATGTCTAGTGGTGTTATCTACCAGAACCTGGAGTGTAGATACAAGATGTCATTAATCATGTCTGCAATTCATTGCAGGGTTCCAGGAAACCCGACAACTAAATGAAAGGTAAATCACCGTCCACATGGGCACTCCTGTAATAGTGGTAATTGCAGTGGGAGATGTTTATCCTTTGATAAGAATAAAATATGGATTTTAAGTAATTGTCTTTACGTACCAAGTTTAGAAAGAACCTGATTTCAGTTTCTAAACTATTATAGATATTATGTCTATTTTGATAACAAAGTTGTTATCAAGAAAAATAGGAAAGTTATCTATTCTGGTATGATGGTTGACAATTTATAATCCAATAAATTCCCACGATGCAACAAATGGAAATTAGTAACACATCTTATAATTTTAAGAGAAAGCAACCTTCGGAAATGAACCAATTATATCTTTGGCATCTAAAGCTAGGTTATACTTGAGTAGGATTCATTGGTAGCTGATGAACTTTTGGGTTCATTGGTAGTGAAAATCTTTCCAACCTACGAGTCTTATTTGGAAGGAAAATAACCAAGAAGCTTTTAAGTCCAAGGGGTATGGAGTCAAAGATATGTTGAAAACGGTTCATTCTGATTTGTGTGATCCTATGACTATCCAGACAAGAGGTAGTATTGAATATTTTGTCCATTTAATAGACAACTATTCAAGATACAAATAAATTTACTTAATGTACCGCAAGACTAAGTACTTTGATTAGTTCAAAGAGTACAAGGTTGATGCGGAGAAATGTTAAAGTAAAAAGTCACTATGGAAGATCGTAGTGGCAAGTACCTCTTGAGAGATTTTAGGAGTCACTTATCAGAAGTTGGATTTCAATCCCAACTAACTGCATCTGGTACACCCCAACAGAATGGTGTAGTAGAAAGAAGGTAAAGGACTCTTATGGAATAATTAGATAGATGATGAGTTATTCAGAAAATTACCAAATTTGTTTTAAAGATAAACTCTGAAAACGAAAGTGAACATAGTACCTTCCAAGTTAGAACTCTGTACTCATATTGCTGAATAGGTGAAAACCTATTTTGAAGCATATTCGGATTCGGGTAATCCAGCACATATGTTAAAGAGAGACAATGATAAGTTGGATAGGAGTTCACTTGTTTGTTATCCTAGATAAACAAAAGTAGGTTTATAGTCTTAAAAATCAGAAGGTCATTGTTGGCATCAATGACTGATTTTTAGAAAAGGACTATATAATGAACCACGTGCTCATAAGTAAATTTGTTCTTAAGGAAATAATAAAGGACATGTCTAACCTAGTACCAACTGTACAAGATGAGATACCACAAGAAAACTGCAACACGTATCACAAATGATACACAATTGCATAAAGTGTCTTGTCACAGTGGGAGGGTAAATAGGTTCATGTTTTGGGAGAGTTTTTGGACTCGATCCCTGAAGGACATAAACCTGATCTCCGGACATATGACGAAGCACTCCAAGATAAATATGCAGCATCTTGGCAAAAAGTAATGAATAAAATTAGAATATATGTATTCTAAAAAATCTGGAAGCTTATAGAACCACCAAGTGGTGTAAAAGCCTTTGGGTGTAAAAGGTCTATAATAGGAAAAGAGGGATAGACAGGAATGTTGAAACCTTCAAAGCAAGGCCTGATGAAAAAGGAAACTTTTTTCACTGGTAGCCATGCTTAAGTCTATCCGGATTCTTTTATCTATTTGGCAAGTGGATGTCAAGACAGCATTCCTTAATGGAAGTCTTGAAGAAAGCATCCATATAAAGCAACCAGAAGGGTTCATTGCAAAGGGCTAAGAGCATCTTGTGTAAAGCTCAATCAGTCTATGGACTGAGGCAAAGCTTCAAGGTCTTGGAACATCCGGTTTATCAAAGTAATTCAGACCTATGGATTTATTTAGTAACCGGATAAGTCTTGTGTATACAAAAGGTGTGATGGTGGTATTTCTTGTACTATACGTAGATAACATTTTTGGTAGTTGGAAACAATATCAAAATGTTGTCAGAAGTAAGGGTATGGTTGTCTAAACAATTAGATATAAAGGACTTGGGAGAATGTATATATTCTTGAGATCAAAGTAATAAGGGATCGCAAGAAAAGAATATTTTACTTATCCCAAGCTTCATACATCGGAAAAATCCTTGCTCGTTTTAAAGCATGCAAAACTCCAAGAAAGTTTTCTTACCTTTTCAGGATGGAGTAACTTTATCTAAAGATATGTCTCTGTAGACATTAAAGGAGATAAAGGAAATAAAGGCAGTTCTTTATGCTTCGGCTGTCGGAAGCCTAATGAATGCTATGCACGAGATAAGAAATATGTTTTGCCAAGGGCATAGTTGGCAGATATCAAAGTAACTCTGGACAAGGACAGTGGACTGCAGTAAAACATATATTGAAGTACCTTAGATGCACTAGAGATTATATGCTAGCTTACAAGGCAGTTAATTTGGTCCTTGTGGGTTGCATGGATTTTGACTTTCAATCGGATAGGGACAATAATAAGTCAACCTCGGGGTTTTGTGTTTACTTTAGGAGGTAAAGTCATAACTATGGAAGAGTGATAAGCATAGGTGTTTTTCTGGACTCCACCATAGAAGTTTAGTATATGGCAAGCCTCTGAGGTAGCCATAAAAGCTGAATGACTCAATAACCTCAAGATAGACTTAGATATGATTTCTGGTTTGTCCAAAGATTATTACAATTTATTGTAATAATATTGGTGCAGTAGCAAACTCGAAGAAACCATAAGTCTATAAAGGCAAGTAAACACAATAGAGCGCAAGTACCACCCAATACGAGAAATCGTATAAACGAGGAGAAGTTGTTGCTGCCTAGAATGCATCAGATGATGACCTATAGATCTTTTCACTAAGGTCCTTAAGGCGAGAGCTTTTGATGGACATGTTGAAGGGTTGGGAATCAGATGTATGGCAGCAGATATGGCAGCTTAGTCTTTTAGTATAAGTGGGAGATTGTTAGAGTGTATACTAAAAGCCTAGCTTTTGGTATAAACATTTATCTAGAAATAAGAATCACATTGGTCAAATATCTACATTTATGATAAATGTAGTTGTTCAATTAATTTATATTGTAGATAACATGGTGTGTGGTGTCACACGAAGAGGATCATGTTATCGTTATAAATTATAAACAGTAGCTCACGACCATAATGGAAAGGAACAAACCATTGGAAGGTCGTAGTGTAATTAGGTATTAGTTTATCTTAACTATATAATTACACTAGTACACTTAGAGTGTATTGAGTAGGACCATTAGAGGTCGTTTCTTTTATACTGACTTTATAAAGAAACAAAGACCTCAGTTATTATGGAAGTGTGTGCTCTTAATCCTAATATAATAACGAGCACATATATTTGATATTTATTTCTTTAATTTATCAATGGGTGAGATTTAGTTCGATGAATCAATAAGCCCGATAAGTTGAGAAATGATATCACTTATAGTGTGTGTTGTTGATTATAGAAGGAAACTGTGTCCTAGTGATCTAGGTTGAGAATGTCCCCAAGAGGAGCTCATAAGGATTGTCATATTAAACCCTGCAGGTGGACTTAGTCCGACATGACGATGAAGTTGAGTGGTACTACTCTTGGAGCTAGATATTAATTAAGTGAGTTGTCAGTAATTTACTTAATTAGTGGACATTTGTTATCTTAAACACAGGGAGACTAACACACTCATAATAAGAAGGAGCCCAAAATGTAATTTGGGATTGGTGCGGTAGTTCAATAATAGTTCTTTAGTGGAATGAATTATTATTGATGAAATTAAGTTGTGTGTTCGGGGCGAACACGGGATGCTTAATTTCATCGGGAGACCAAAACCAATTCCTCCTCTCGGTCCCTATCGTAGCCTCTAGTATATAGAGATTTATACCCACCGCATACCCACCTTCTTACCCATCCAATGGGGCCGGCCAAGCTAGCTTGGAACCCAAGCTAGGGCCGGCCAAGTGGATGGGCCATGTGGGTGGCCGGCCAAAGCTTGGGTCCCAAGCTTAGGTGGTCGGCCACTAGAATATTAAAAAGGATTTTTATTAAAATTATTTCTTATGTGGATATCATAATTTTAAAAGAGAGTTAAAAAATTAAAATTTCCTCTTATAACTTTCTACAAAAGATTAAGAGAAGAGATTAATCTCTTTCCTTATTTGTAGTTTAAAAGGATGGTTTTAATTTTTGGTAAAAACTTTCCTTATTTGTAAATCATCTACATGATTAAAAGAGAGTTTAAAATTTGAAATCTTTCCTTATTTGTTGATTAAAGGAGGATTTTAAATTTTAAGAAAACTTTCCTTTTTAAACATATTCATGATTTAAAAGAGAGTTTAAAAATTAAATATTCTCTTTTATAAGTTTCTACAAAAGATTAAGAAAAGATTTGATATCTTTCCTTATTTGTAGATTGAAAGAGATTTTAATTTTTAGAGATAACTTTCTTTTTATCCACATGTTTAAAAGAAAGATTTTAATTTATTAAATTTCCTTTTTATAAACCAATCATGAAGGGATAAAATTATTGGAGAAATTTTTATAAATTTCCGGAAACAAATTAGGAAGTTTTAATTCTTGTTTAATTAAAACTCTCCTTGATTTGAGGAAATAAGTGGCCGGCCATGTTTTAGTGAGAAGAAAAATTATTTTAATTAAAATAAATTTTTCCTTTTCATGACAAAAGAATTAAGGAAGTTTTAATTAAATTTCCTTATTTGCCAAGACCAAGGATTATAAAAGAGGGGTAGAGAAGGCTTCATGGTGAACAACCTTTATTATTTTCTCCCTCTTTTCCTTGGTGGTGTGGCCGGCCCTTCCTTCTTCTCTTCTTCTTCTCTTTGTGGCCGAACCTCTTCATGCTCATGGAGTTTTAATTGGTGGCCGGATCTAGCTTGAGGAAGAAGGAGAGAAAGCTTACATCCCTTGGAGCTTGGTTGGTGGAAAAGATCTTCATCTTTTGGAAGCTTTGTGCTTGGCCGAAATTTGAAGAAAGGAAAAGAAGGTGCTTTGGTGGTTTCTCATCTCGGAAGATCGTTGCCCACACAACGTCCGAGGTTAGAAGAGGAATACGGTAGAAGATCAAGAGGTCTTTCTAAAAGGTATAACTAGTAATTTTTCTTTCCGCATCATACTAGTTATTTTTGGAAATAATACCAAATACAAGAGGCATGCGATTCTAGTATTTCGAATATGTTTTTCGATGTTGTGTTCTTTTGTTTTCTTTTTCCTTGTGATTTGATTGTTCTTTTCGGTTAACCTAAAGTTATTTTAGGAAATTAAATATTAGCTTTCCATAAAGGTTTTGTCTAGTCGGTGGTGGTTGCTCCCATATCCAAGAAGGCCATGTGCCTCGCCACGTCAGTACTGGGAACCAATTATGGAAATTAATATTTAATGGAATTAATAACTTAAGGTGATTTGGGTTGAACGTGTTAAGTTCCGCAGGAGACCCAAGTCAAAACCTAAAAGAACGAATAGATTAAGTTTTGGATCAAACGTGTTAAGTTCCGCAGGCGATCCAAAATTTAATTTAAAAGAACACATGGTAGCTAGGAAAAGGTTCAGACCTTTGTACAAAATTTTTGTACAGTGGAACCTCTAGGTTTTCCGAGTAGCAACCAACAATTGCATCTAAGCTAGGTTTTGCCTCTGTGTATTTGGTATTAGTTTAATTATGCACATGTCATACATAATTTAGGCAGGTTAATAGTAGGATGTGCTAACTTTGTGGATGCAGGATCCAACTATTATGGCTTATAGTTATTATGTGTGTGATTGGACCCTTGGACATGTCAAGGGCATTTTATTGTGTGTGCATGATTGTATTATAAAATACAGCAGGAGTTGTATTTAGTTTTATTAGGATTTTATTTTTGATCTAGATACATGTACATTCCTTTTATGGAATATAGGATCAAAATGTAAAATTTTATTTATGTCGCGGATCGAATCTTGCAAAGCGTGGAACCTTCTAAGGACCAGAGGCGCAGCGGAACTAGGAGCAAGATGGATGCGACAGCTAGACCCGGTGGCGGTGGCCAAATATGGCAGCAGCTTGGGATGACAACACACGGAGGACAACTAGAGATAAAAGCCATAATAGTTGAAAATTAGATTTTCTATTTATTGCTTTTATATTGTGCTGTGTGTGCATGTTGGTTTACATATTTAGTAGGCTAGCATAGTTAAAATTCCTCATTTATAAATAACTAAGTGGGAGAGGGATTTTAAGTAAATCCCATGGTCTCCATTACTGGTTTGTAAGTGATGCAAACAAGCTTGCGCGTTGGCTCTGAGTGCCTTCCTCCATAACGGATGAGCTTGTTTGTGGATCACTAGAACAGACTTCCATTTTTGGATGACTATAGGAAGTTAATTAAGAGCGTGTGATCTTCCCCAACGGAAGGGGCATAATCTTATTAATGGACTTAGTGTCAAGTAATGGTATACACTTAGACACATCTAATAGTATCCTCCCCATCGGAGTCACTGCTATTATTTGTGTGACCAAATGAAACCAACTATTAATTTGTCATAAAACTAGGTTGACAAGATAATAAAATTAAAGGGTTAAAGCCCTCTTACAAATGATTGATTTTGTATACGACCACACTAACGTGGCATACAAAATTAACGGTGTTTGAGATAATTTTATTTGTCATAAAGATACGTTGACAAGATAGTTAATGGGTAAAACCCTCCTTTTGCAAATGTTGAATTTGTATACGTCCACACTAACGTGGCATGCAAAATTCACGGTGTTTGAGGTGTTGGTAAATTTAAATAATATTGTTTGAGGAATCAATGTTATTTTAAATTCAAAGAGTTTTGACCAAATATTTGATCAAAGACAGATCAACTATTAATTTTATTCGTCATAAAGTAAAGTTGACGAGATAATAAAATTAATGAATAAAATCTCCTCTTCGATTTTGTATACACAAAATTCATGGAGATTTTAAGGAGTTGATCTTGACCAAATATTTTTGTGATTCTTAGGATGTTTGTCAATCCCTAGTAGTCATACTATAGAAAAAGACTTAGTAGTCCCAATTGTAATGATTGGAAATAGGACTTGGACATTAAGGTAGACTGTCTTCTTAGAACTAAGAACAATTTAGGTGTATTTAATTCATTAGTTGAAACATGTCTAGTGGTGTTATCTACCAGAACCTGGAGTGTAGATACAAGATGTCATTAATCATGTCTGCAATTCATTGCAGGGTTCCAGGAAACCCGACAACTAAATGAAAGGTAAATCACCGTCCACATGGGCACTACTGTAATAGTGGTAACTGTTGCAGTGGGAGATGTTTATCCTTTGATAAGAATAAAATATGGATTTTAAGTAATTGTCTTTACGTACCAAGTTTAGAAAGAACCTGATTTCAGTTTCTAAACTATTATAGATATTATGTCTATTTTGATAACAAAGTTGTTATCAAGAAAAATAGGAAAGTTATCTATTCTGGTATGATGGTTGACAATTTATAATCCAATAAATTCCCACGATGCAACAAATGGAAATTAGTAACACATCTTATAATTTTAAGAGAAAGCAACCTTCGGAAATGAACCAATTATATCTTTGGCATCTAAAGCTAGGTTATACTTGAGTAGGATTCATTGGTAGCTGATGAACTTTTGGGTTCATTGGTAGTGGAAATCTTTCCAACCTACGAGTCTTATTTGGAAGGAAAATAACCAAGAAGCTTTTAAGTCCAAGGGGTATGGAGTCAAAGATATGTTGAAAACGGTTCATTCTGATTTGTGTGATCCTATGACTATCCAGACAAGAGGTAGTATTGAATATTTTGTCCATTTAATAGACAACTATTCAAGATACAAATAAATTTACTTAATGTACCGCAAGACTAAGTACTTTGATTAGTTCAAAGAGTACAAGGTTGATGCGGAGAAATGTTAAAGTAAAAAGTCACTATGGAAGATCGTAGTGGCAAGTACCTCTTGAGAGATTTTAGGAGTCACTTATCAGAAGTTGGATTTCAATCCCAACTAACTGCATCTGGTACACCCCAACAGAATGGTGTAGTAGAAAGAAGGTAAAGGACTCTTATGGAATAATTAGATAGATGATGAGTTATTCAGAAAATTACCAAATTTGTTTTAAAGATAAACTCGAAACGAAAGTGAACATAGTACCTTCCAAGTTAGAACTCTGACTCATATAGAATTGCTGAATAGGTGAAAACCTATTTTGAAGCATATTCGGATTCTGTAATCCACATATGTTAAAGAGAGACAATGATAAGTTGGATAGAGTTCACTTGTTTGTTATCCTAGATAAACAAAAGTAGGTTTATAGTCTTAAAATCGAAAGGTCATTGTTGGCATCAATGGCGATTTTTAGAAAAGGACTATATAATGAACCACGTGCTCATAAGTAAATTTGTTCTTAAGGAAATAATAAAGGACATGTCTAACCTAGTACCAACTGTACAAGATGAGATACCACAAGAAAACTGCAACACGTATCACAAATGATACACAATTGCATAAAGTGTCTTGTCACAGTGGGAGGGTAAATAGGTTCATGTTTTGGGAGAGTTTTTGGACTCGATCCCTGAAGGACATAAACCTGATCTCCGGACATATGACGAAGCACTCCAAGATAAATATGCAGCATCTTGGCAAAAAGTAATGAATAAAATTAGAATATATGTATTCTAAAAAATCTGGAAGCTTATAGAACCACCAAGTGGTGTAAAAGCCTTTGGGTGTAAAAGGTCTATAATAGGAAAAGAGGGATAGACAGGAATGTTGAAACCTTCAAAGCAAGGCCTGATGAAAAAGGAAACTTTTTTCACTGGTAGCCATGCTTAAGTCTATCCGGATTCTTTTATCTATTTGGCAAGTGGATGTCAAGACAGCATTCCTTAATGGAAGTCTTGAAGAAAGCATCCATATAAAGCAACCAGAAGGGTTCATTGCAAAGGGCTGAGAGCATCTTGTGTAAAGCTCAATCAGTCTATGGACTGAGGCAAAGCTTCAAGGTCTTGGAACATCCGGTTTATCAAAGTAATTCAGACCTATGGATTTATTTAGTAACCGGATAAGTCTTGTGTATACAAAAGGTGTGATGGTGGTATTTCTTGTACTATACGTAGATAACATTTTTGGTAGTTGGAAACAATATCAAAATGTTGTCAGAAGTAAGGGTATGGTTGTCTAAACAATTAGATATAAAGGACTTGGGAGAATGTATATATTCTTGAGATCAAAGTAATAAGGGATCGCAAGAAAAGAATATTTTACTTATCCCAAGCTTCATACATCGGAAAAATCCTTGCTCGTTTTAAAGCATGCAAAACTCCAAGAAAGTTTTCTTACCTTTTCAGGATGGAGTAACTTTATCTAAAGATATGTCTCTGTAGACATTAAAGGAGATAAAGGAAATAAAGGCAGTTCTTTATGCTTCGGCTGTCGGAAGCCTAATGAATGCTATGCACGAGATAAGAAATATGTTTTGCCAAGGGCATAGTTGGCAGATATCAAAGTAACTCTGGACAAGGACAGTGGACTGCAGTAAAACATATATTGAAGTACCTTAGATGCACTAGAGATTATATGCTAGTTTACAAGGCAGTTATTTTGGTCCTTGTGGGTTGCATGGATTTTGACTTCCAATCGGATAGGGACAATAATAAGTCAACCTCGGGGTTTTGTGTTTACTTTAGGAGGTAAAGTCATAACTATGGAAGAGTGATAAGCATAGGTGTTTTTCTGGACTCCACCATAGAAGTTTAGTATATGGCAAGCCTCTGAGGTAGCCATAAAAGCTGAATGACTCAATAACCTCAAGATAGACTTAGATATGATTTCTGGTTTGTCCAAAGATTATTACAATTTATTGTAATAATATTGGTGCAGTAGCAAACTCGAAGAACCCATAAGTCTATAAAGGCAAGTAAACACAATAGAGCGCAAGTACCACCCAATACGAGAAATCGTATAAACGAGGAGAAGTTGTTGCTGCCTAGAATGCATCAGATGATGACCTATAGATCTTTTCACTAAGGTCCTTAAGGCGAGAGCTTTTGATGGACATGTTGAAGGGTTGGAAATCAGATGTATGGCAGCAGATATAGACTTAGTCTTTTAGTATAAGTGGGAGATTGTTAGAGTGTATACTAAAAGCCTAGCTTTTGGTATAAACATTTATCTAGAAATAAGAATCACATTGGTCAAATATCTACATTTATGATAAATGTAGTTGTTCAATTAATTTATATTGTAGATAACATGGTGTGTGGTGTCACACACAGAGGATCATGTTATCGGTGCCTTATAAATTATAAACAGTAGCTCACGACCATAATGGAAAGGAACAAACCATTGGAAGGTCGTAGTGTAATTAGGTATTAGTTTATCTTAACTATATAATTACACTAGTACACTTAGAGTGTATTGAGTAGGACCATTAGAGGTCGTTTCTTTTATACTGACTTTATAAAGAAACAAAGACCTCAGTTATTATGGAAGTGTGTGCTCTTAATCCTAATATAATAACGAGCACATATATTTGATATTTATTTCTTTAATTTATCAATGGGTGAGATTTAGTTCGATGAATCAATAAGCCCGATAAGTTGAGAAATGATATCACTTATAGTGTGTGTTGTTGATTATAGAAGGAAACTGTGTCCTAGTGATCTAGGTTGAGAATGTCCCCAAGAGGAGCTCATAAGGATTGTCATGTTAAACCCTGCAGGTGGACTTAGTCCGACATGACGATGAAGTTGAGTGGTACTACTCTTGGAGCTAGATATTAATTAAGTGAGTTGTCAGTAACTTACTTAATTAGTGGACATTTATTATCTTAAACACAGGGAGACTAACACACTCATAATAAGAAGGAGCCCAAAATGTAATTTGGGATTGGTGCGGTAGTTCAATAATAGTTCTTTAGTGGAATGAATTATTATTGATGAAATTAAGTTGTGTGTTTGGGGCGAACACGGGATGCTTAATTTCATCGGGAGACCAAAACCAATTCCTCCTCTCGGTCCCTATCGTAGCCTCTAGTATATAGAGATTTATACCCACCGCATACCCACCTTCTTACCCATCCAATGGGGCCGGCCAAGCTAGCTTGGAACCCAAGCTAGGGCCGGCCAAGTCCAAGTGGATGGGCCATGTAGGTGGCCGGCCAAAGCTTGGGTCCCAAGCTTAGGTGGTCGGCCACTAGAACATTAAAAAGGATTTTTATTAAAATTATTTCTTATGTGGATATCATGATTTTAAAAGAGAGTTAAAAAAAATTAAAATTTCCTTTTATAACTTTCTACAAAAGATTAAGAGAAGAGATTAATCTCTTTCCTTATTTGTAGTTTAAAAGGATGGTTTTAATTTTTGGTAAAAACTTTCCTTATTTGTAAATCATCTACATGATTAAAAGAGAGTTTAAAATTTGAAATCTTTCCTTATTTGTTGATTAAAGGAGGATTTTAAATTTTAAGAAAACTTTCCTTTTTAAACATATTCATGATTTAAAAGAGAGTTTAAAAATTAAATATTCTCTTTTATAAGTTTCTACAAAAGATTAAGAAAAGATTTGATATCTTTCCTTATTTGTAGATTGAAAGAGATTTTAATTTTTAGAGATAACTTTCTTTTTATCCACATGTTTAAAAGAAAGATTTTAATTTATTAAATTTCCTTTTTATAAACCAATCATGAAGGGATAAAATTATTGGAGAAATTTTTATAAATTTCTGGAAACAAATTAGGAAGTTTTAATTCTTGTTTAATTAAAACTCTCCTTGATTTGAGGAAATAAGTGGCCGGCCATGTTTAAGTGAGAAGAAAAATTATTTTAATTAAAATAAATTTTTCCTTTTCATGACAAAAGAATTAAGGAAGTTTTTAATTAAATTTCCTTATTTGCCAAGACCAAGGATTATAAAAGAGGGGGTAGAGAAGGCTTCATAGTGAACAACCTCTATTATTTTCTCCCTCTTTTCTTCCTTGGTGTGGCCGGCCTCCTTCCTTTCTCTTCTCTCCATCTTGTGGCCGGACCTCTCTTCCTCATTGAAGATCAAGTGGTGGCCGGATTTTAGCTTGGAGAAGGAGAGAAAGCTTACATCCCTTGGAGCTTGATTGGTGGAAAAAGATCTTCATCTCTTGGAAGCATAGTGCTTGGCCGAAACTTGAAGAAAGGAGAAGAAGGTGCTTTGGTGGTTTCTCATCTCGGAAGATCGTTGCCCACACAACGTCCGAGGTTAGAAGAGGAATACGGTAGAAGATCAAGAGGTCTTTCTAAAAGGTATAACTAGTAATTTTTCTTTCCGCATCATACTAGTTATTTTTGGAAATAATACCAAATACAAGAGGCATGCGATTCTAGTATTTCGAATATGTTTTTCGATGTTGTGTTCTTTTGTTTTCTTTTTCCTTGTGATTTGATTGTTCTTTTCGGTTAACCTAAAGTTATTTTAGGAAATTAAATATTAGCTTTCCATAAAAGGTTTTGTCTAGTCGGTGGTGGTTGCTCCCATATCCAAGAAGGCCATGTGCCTCGCCACGTCAGTACTGGGAACCAATTATGGAAATTAATATTTAATGGAATTAATAACTTAAGGTGATTTGGGTTGAACGTGTTAAGTTCCGCAGGAGACCCAAGTCAAAACCTAAAAGAACGAATAGATTAAGTTTTGGATCAAACGTGTTAAGTTCCGCAGGCGATCCAAAATTTAATTTAAAAGAACACATGGTAGCTAGGAAAAGGTTCAGACCTTTGTACAAAATTTTTGTACAGTGGAACCTCTAGGCTTTCCGAGTAGCAACCAACATTTCCGCCTAGGGTTACCACCCCCTAGGACCTAAGGTTACCGCCCCTTAGGGTTTTTCTCCACCTAGGGTTACCGCCCCCTAGGACCTAAGGTTACCACCCCTTAGGGTTTTCCTCCACCTAGGGTTACCACCCCCTAGGACCTAAGGTTACCGCCCCTTAGGGTTTTCCTCCACCTAGGGTTACCGCCCCCTAGGACCTAAGGTTACCACCCCTTAGGATTTTTCCTTTGCCTAACCGCAGCTAGGACTTTCCTGAAACACTTATTCAGCACGTTAGATCACCACAAACCTTAACTTTGAATCCTTTGCCATTATCAAAACTCAGGTTCGATCGTCGGATGCTCCCCGCACCAACATTCTCTACTTTTAAATATCTATATAAAAAAATATAACAAAGATATATAAGTATGACATTATCTGATCTTAATATAATTTCTCTACTTATCAAATAAATAACGAATATACATAAAATAATGATAATAACTAACCTGGTCTATGGTAAATTTGACTGTATAATCGTGACTGTTGTTGGAGATACTCTCTCCACTAGGAACATCATTCTCAATTGACCAACTATCTGAAAATAAACCCAAATAGTCATCCATAGTTTCCTTCTATGAATTATGGAAAGTAATGGCTAAGAAGATAACTATGTTTCAGAAAGAGAGAATGAGAGGCTAAGAGGGAGATAGTAATAGAGGGTGGGTAATTTAAGGGGAGGGGAGATTCTAACATGTGTCAAGAGTTGAAGGGTGGGTGATTTAAGGGGAGGGGAGGTTCTGATATGTGTCAAGCATTAGAGGGGGTAATTTAAAGGGAGAGGGGTGTTTTGACATGTGTCAAGGATTGGAGGATGAGTAATTTAAAGAGAGTGAGTTCTGACATGTGTCAAGAGTTAGAAGTGGGGTAATTTAAAGGGATGAGAGATTTTGACATGTGTCAAGGGTTGGAAGGGGGTAATTTAAAGTGATGAGAGATTTTGACATGTGTCAAGGGTTGGAAGGGGGTAATTTAAAGGGATGAGAGATTTTGACATATGTTAAGGGTTGGAAGGGGGTAATTTAAAGGGAGGGGAGATTCTGACATATGTCAAGCGTTGAAGAGGGGTAATTTAAAGAGGGTGAGAGATTCTGACATATGTTATGTGTCAAGGATTAGAAAGAGGGATGATTTAAAGAGAGAGAAGGTTTTGACATGTGTTAAGAGTTAGATGAGGGTAATTTAAATGTCGAATTAGGAAGGTAATTTAAAGGAAGGGAGAGATTTTGACATATGTTAAAAATTATATAAAATTAAAAAGGGTTGGAGGGAGGGATGATTTAAAGGGAGAGAAAGTTTTGACATGTGTTAAGAGTTGGATGGGAGTAATTTAAGTATCGAATTAGGAAAGTAATTTAAAGGAAGAGATAGATTCTGACATATGTTAAAAATTATATAAAATAAAAAAAATAAAAAAATTTGATAAAAAAAATAAACAAAATTGATTAAAGAAATAAAACTAAATAAAAATAATAAACAAAATTAATTAAAAAAAACTAAATAAAAATTAAATAAAATAAAAAAGTATATATAAGGATTAATGAAAAAATAACAAACAAAATTAATTAAAAAAATAAAACTAAATAAAAATTAAATAAAATTTAAAAGTATATATAAGTATTAATGAAAAAAATAATCAACAAAATTAATTAAAAAATAAAATTAAATAAAAATTTAAAAGTATATATAAGTATTAATAAAAAAATAATAAACAAAATTAATTAAAAAATAAACTAAATAAAATTTAAAAATATATAAGTATTAATGAAAAAATAATAAACAAAATTAATTTAAAAAATAAAACTAAATAAAAATTAAATAAAAAAAAATAAAGAAAACAAAAGGGTAGAAACATCATTTGAATGGGAGAGAGAGAGAGAGGGGGGGGGGGGGGGGGGGCAATTTGCATCTTGATATAAATCAAATGGCTAATTCCAATCCACTAAACTAATTATAGTGGTCCTAATTGTATCATGATCTTCGCTTACCGTCTAAATAAATGTTTAGGTCTCTCTAATCTCATTCTTCTCATTAGATTAGGTTTAATCCTCAATTAACATTAATCACTTCTCAACTTAATCAGATTATCTAATCCATAAACATTCCACACCCAATTTGGATTTACATTCATGCTCGAATCAACACAATACTCACCCAAATCCAGATATGCCCTATTGACTCACGATTGACGAAGCTTGTTGTCAGAATTGGTGATCGGAGCAAGGTCATGTTGATGTTCAAAGGTTCAAATGCACATAAATCATTACTAAAATAGATCATACACTCAAATCAACTTCTAAAGATGATCTGTTACCTCCAAAGTAATAAGCAGCAGAATACTTTGATGAACTATACTTCTTGGAGATTCTAGCCAGAAGCTTCTCGCTGGAAATAAGATCGAAGCTACAATGATCAACCAACATACTTAGAACAAACACCTCATATAGAATTTGGAATTCAGATCTCTACCAATCTGATACAAAGCATACCATACCCTAATTCTGTCTCGGCATCTCCCTCCTGACGAAGACCAAATAGAAAACTGCTGACTAGATGAGCCAAGAGGGAACCGACAGAGGAATCCTGGTATTAGGGTATAGAAGGGAGAGAAGTGGAAGATCGACAACCGGTCAAGGCTCGGGCGATCGGAGTCTTCACAAGGGTGGCACTAGGGCATAGCTCGATGATCAGAGGAAGGAGAGGAGCACAACAAACAATGATCAACACCAATCACCGATCAATGATGCACAGATCAGAAATAATCCCCTTTCCATAGCATCGACGAAAGGAGATGTGTCTCACCTGATGGCCGACGACATCGGCGATAGGGTTCGGATGGCCGGCAGTGGGCCACAAGGGTCAGCATCGATGCTAAGAAGGAGGTGGGAGAAGGACCTTGACTAAATCAGGAGCAGAGATAGCTCGCGACATCCTCAGCTAACAACGTCACCTCCAGCAATGGTGAGGGTTATGGCGTTGTCAGCGGATCTCGCGGGGATGGTCGTTGTTGGCATTCGACGACATCGAGCGATGAAATTGGAGAGGGGGAAGAAGAGAAGGGATCAACGTAAATAAGGGGAGGAACCTAGGTTTAGTTTATACCTAGGATTTAATTAACCAATTTACTCCCAACTTAATTAGGATACCTAAACAGGTTTCCTCTAAATCTAATCAATTCATCCTCTTAAATGTATCATATAGACTCCATTTAAATTCTGAAAAATTCCTAAAATTTTTTACAAAATTCTACAAGGTTATTTGTCCAATAACACTTATTTATTTATTTGCTATATCTTACAACTTCAATGAACTAGTTATCATAACTAGCATCCATGTTTAACTCTCGACATCCTAGGGGGCTCTTGGTATATATTTGGCAATGAGAATGATAATGAGTTTTGATTGAGGGGTTAATGGCAATGGGAATGATTACTGGATTAATGGTACTTGGTATAGATACTGGAATGGATATTATTCCCATTAATATTGCTTGGTTTGGCTTAAATTATGGAATGAGAATCGGCTAAAATTCTCATTTTACCCTTATAAGTAAAGTATAAAAATAATCACACAAAGTCATGGACTGAACAATTTTATTAAAAAAACACAATATGATGACAACAACTCTGTCAATGGTCTTGCATAATTAAAACATCTATCACAATATCAAAAATGATAAAACTACATCCACTGAAGAGAGAGATCTCAAAAGCGACGATTGAGTTCCATAGTCCTAGAAAAAGGACCACTGTTGTCACCAATAGAAAATAAAGAGGCAATAGAAAATAAATGACACTAATTCCGATTGATGAAAATTAGGTAAAAAAAAAGACGCTGGAATGCGAAAATCAAAAGAGAAAGAAAGATGAGTTGAAGCAACTAACTCACCTTCAACAAACCAAACTATGGCAAAGAGGCGAGTTGAGGCGCAGCGGCGAGTGAGGAAGAAAGACGCTTAAATGCGAAAATCAAAAGAAAAGAAAAGGTTCGGCTCGAGGGGCTAGGCCGTAAAAAAAAAACCACATGAATAGGGAGGAATGAGTTTAACGATAACCTAGGGGTGGGTAGATTATGAAAGTAGGGGTATCAAATCCATATTTTGATTCTGATTCCCATCTACCAATCATCAAGAATGGAAATGAACTATATTTCATTCCCATTCCAGCATCCGAAACCCACCTACCAAGCACCTCCCTAATGTCTCTAGCTAGTAAGAAAATAGTTGCTTGGAAAACCAAGGAGTATAACCTGTGCTAGTCTTACAGAATTGATGATGTCTGAATGCATCAATTTGACCACTAGGGAAATTCCAATACATTCATAATTGCACATGTAAAGATAATTATAAGTTGTGATCCAATCATAATTTATTTCATGCTATGAATTGTATTGCAGATATTCAGTAAATGAGTTTAAGATAATCAAACATATAATATGCATTCAAATAGTAAATTTATTTAGTAAAAATCGTAAGACGATTGCCTTAGGACATCTCTCAAAATCTAACAAAAAGAAGTACTAAGACTTGGTCTTGGATTAGTAGTGTGGGAGAAAAATAATAATAGAATAATCCTCGAGTGGTGTCGCACCAATTTGAGTAATTCAAGGAAATTAAAGTAAAAAAATTTATCTGAGGTGGCAACAATGGCAGTTCATATTGATTCTAAAAAACTTAAAATAGAAAAAATTATAGCGAAAAAATAGGCAAATAAACCTCCTGCTTGATTAGTGGTTGCATCAATTCAGAGTTAATAGAGCTCTAATACCACTTGTTAGATCGCTATGCACATGAGAGAGGGGGTTGAATCATGTGATTTTAAAAACTTATCTTTTTCAATTTATAAAATAAGTACACAATGAAAAAATAAACACGAAAATAGAACAAGCATAATAACTCAAAGAGTTACTTTGTTCGAAGCCTTCGGTGACTCTTACTCCAAGACCCAAGTCCCACGGACCTATCGATGGATAATCTACTAAAGATCTCTTCTGGAACCGTCGGAAGAGGGAATCAAGTACAAATAAAAGAATAAGAAAGTGTAACAAGCTACACTTTCCTTTAAGCAGTAATTAAGTACACAAAGAAACTTTATTACCCAACACTTGTAGATTTAATGGATCGAGCATGGCATTGGACAACTTCTTAGCAGTCGAGCATTGCAGTGTCATAGCAGAGCAGCAGCATAAAGTTGGAGCGGTCAAAACATTGAACGGTTGCGCAAAAGTTTGTAGAAGAGATGTGTAGAATGCACTAGTCGAAGCTCTCTTTTATTGAGCATTGAAGGCACCTTCAAGCCAATAAAAGGTGCTCAGTTTTATCCCCCAAATATTAGCTCTTATCGTCGATGAAGCCTTCTGGCTTATTCGACCATGGCGCCTTCAAGCCTATCCAAGGTGTCTTCCATCGCCCAACTCAAGGTGTCTCCCATTCATGGAAGGTGCCTCGGGTACTGTTCACCAGAAACTGAATTTGCTAATTTCATCCTTCAAAATGTTGTTAGTCTAAGAAAATAAAGTATACCCTGTAAAACGAAGTTAGCATAATAAAAATAAGTAGTATTAATTAGACCCTATCTTCTTGAGACCAAGATAGAAGTCACAATCTCAATTTAGGTTTTCAAAATGGACCTAAATTGGACATGCGCCTAAAGTCCCTAAATGAGACTTGTCCTCACTAGAACATTATCCTCTAGTGACTTACCTTACTTACCTTGCAGAATCCCTTGACTCTTCCTTCGTCCACCAGATCTTCCCATGAGTTGTCAGGTCCACATACCCAACTAAACTTCAGGCCAGCTACTAGGTCCCGCGGACCTTATTGGAAATAAAGTGCTAGAGGAGAGGGGGGGGGGGGGTTGGGGGAGGTGAATAGCGCTCGTGACTTTCACTTTCGTTTCGAAAAACACAAAGTCAATACGCAGCGGAAATAAAGTAAGAACCAAGGATTTTTTTACTTTGTTCGGAGCCTGGGGCGACTCCTACTCTAATGCTCGCATGTAAGAGTGCTTTCGATGTGCAATTAATAATCAGTTCGGAATAGTACAAAGAATTACAATTGTAGTACAATAGCTTTTGAAATAAACAGAATACCGATAGCTCTTGTGAGAAATTCTTCTAGAAGGATCATCGTCGGAGCTTTCGGGCGTCGTGGAGGCGTTTTCTGAGCAGCTCAAAGAAGTGGAAGTTGTTCGTTGAGTTGTTCTAAGGCTTCTGGTCGAGGCTCCTTATATAGGCCGTTCCAGGCGCCCGGAACTCCTTCGGGCACTTAGACCAAGTGGCTCGACCACTCCGCGCGGGCCACGTCAGCTTCTCGATAACTTTTGGGTTCCGGGCATCCGGACCGACTCCGGGCGCCCAGACCAACTGGGGGCGCCCGGATCAGTTCTGGGCGCCCGAACCTGCTTTCTCCAGCAACTCTATTTTCTGCAAAATAAAATTAGTCTAGGCATAAAACGATATATAATATAAGTAATGCGATAGCCTTCAACTGTCCGGTTCTGACTTTGAGTTTCGTAGAAACTTTAGGTCGAACCGACGCTTAATGTTCCCTCACTCGGGAACGCGTCCTCACCTACTCCACTCAGGAGAGTATACCTATTGCCAGTTGATCCTCTAGACCAACTGGACTTTTGCTCGGCACTTGAGTCTTCCGGTATTCATGCTGAACATCTTCTCCATGACCCATCCAGACTTCTACCTGATTCGTGACACCAGGATTTCAACCTAGGGTTACCACCCCCTAGGATTTTGCCGGAAGCTCTCGACCTGCCAAGACTTTCCACCTAGGGTTACCACTGTTAGAGTGTATACTGAAAGCCTAAGCTTTTGTAAACATTTATTTTGAATAAAGAATCACATTTGGTCAAATTGTCTACATTTAGTTGTAGTTGTTCAATTAATTTATATTGTAGATAACATAGTATGTGGTGTCACATACAGAAGATGATGTTATCAGTACCTTATAAATTATAAACAGTAGCTCACAACCAAAATGGAAAGGAACAAACCATTGGAAGGTTGTAGTGTAATTAGGAATTAGTTTATCTTGACTATATAATTACACTAGTACACTTAGAGTGTATTGAGTAGGACCATTAGAGGTCGTTTTTTTTATACTGACTTGATAAAGGAACAAAGACCTCAGTTATTATGGAAGTGTGCGCTCTTAATCCTAATATAATAACAAGCACATATATTTGATATTTATTTCTTTAATTTATCAATGGGTGAGATTTAGTTCGATAAATCAATAAGCCTGATAAGTTGGGAAATGATATCACTTATAGTGTGTGTTGTTGATTATAGAAGGAAACTGTGTCCTAGTATCTAGGTTGATAATGTCCCCAAGAAGAGCTCATAAGGTTTGTCATGTTAAACCCTGCAGGTGGACTTAGTTCGACATGACGATAAGGATGAGTGGTACTATTCTTGGATTAAGATATTAATTAAATGAGTTGTCAGTAACTCACTTAATTAGTGGGCATTAGACATCTTAAACACAGGGAGACTAACACACTCATAATAAGAAGGAGCCCAAAAAATGTAATTTGGGATTGGTGCGGTAGTGCAATAATAGTTCTCTAGTGGAATGAATTATTATTGATAAAATTAAGTTGTGTGTTCGGGGCGAACACGGGATGCTTAATTTTATCGGGAGACCAAAACCAATTCCTCCTCTCGGTCCCTATCGTAGCCTGTTATTTATAGAGTACTATACCCACCTATACCCACCTTCGTACCCATGATGTAGGGGCCGACCAAGCTAGCTTGTGGTTCAAGCTAGGGCTGGCCAAGCCTTGGTTCATGGGTGGCCAACCCTAGCTTGAACCCAAGCTTGAACCCAAGCTTAGGTGGCCGACCCCCATTAAATTAAAAAGAATTTTAATTTTAAATTTTTCTTATGTGAAAGATATAATTTATTGGAGAGATTAAAAATTAAAATATCTCTTTTAAAAGGATCTACAAAAGATTAAAGAAAGAGATTAGATCTCTTTCCTTATTTGTAGATTGGAAAGATATTTTATTTTTCTTCTTTATAAATTATTCACATGTAGAAAAATTAAAATTATAGAAATTTCTTTTTATCAACCATGAAGGGATTGTAAAGAGAAATTTTATTTTTTAAAATTTCCGAAGACAAATAAGGATTTTTTAATTGTTGATTGAAAATTGTCTTATTTGCTCTCCATGAGGTGGCCGGCCATGACATGATGATTTAGGAAATTTTGTTTTATTTTTCTTAATTAATTCATGTCAAGGAAAGTTAAGGAAATTTTATTGTAATTAAATTTCCTTATTTACCAAAGCTAAGGATTATAAAAAAGGGGTTTGGGGTGCCTTCATGAGACACAACCTCTATTATTCTCTCCCTCTTTTTCCTTGGTGTTGTGGCCGGCCATCCTCTCTCCCTCTCTTCCTCTTTGTGGTGGCCGAAACTCTTCCTTGCTTGGAGCTTTTGTGGTGGTCGGATACCACTTGGAGAAGAAGAAGAAGAAGGAGAAAAATCTAGCATCCCTTGGAGCTTAGTTGGTGGAAAAAGTTCTTCATCCTTGGATTTTGGTGCTTGGCCGAAACTTGAAGGAAGAAGAAGAAGGTGCTAGGTGGTCCTCATCTTGGAAGATCGTTGCCCACACAACGTCCAAGGTTAGAAGAGGAATACGGTAGAAGATCAAGAGGTCTTTCTAAAAGGTATAACTAGTATTTTTCCTTTCCGCATCATACTAGTTATTTTTGGAAATAATACCAAATACAAGAGGCATACGATTTTAGTATTTCAAATTTATTTTCGATGTTGTGTTCTTTGTTTTTCTTTTCCTTGTGATTTGATTGTTCTTTTCGGTTGACCTAAAGTTATTTAAGGAAATTAAATATTAACTTTCCTTAAAAGGCTTTGTCTAGTCGGTGGTGGTTGCTCCCATATCCAAGAAGGCCATGTGCCTCGCCACGTCAGTACCGGAAGCCAATTTTGGAATTAATATTTAATAGAATTAATAACCTAGGTGATTTGGATCGAAAGTGTTAAGTTCCACAGGAGATCCAAGTCTAAACCTAAAAGAACAAATAGATTAAACTTTGGTTCAAACGTGTTAAGTTCCGCAGGCGATCCAAGTTTAATTTAAAAGAACACATGGTAGCTAGGAAAATGTTCAGACTTTTGTACAAAATTTTTGTACAGTGGAACCATTAGGCTTTCCGAGTAGCAACCAACAACCACCCCCTAGGGTTTTTCACCTGCCTAACCGCAGCTAGGGCTTTTGCCTAAGTATACTTAGGAATTTCCTGCAATCTCATTCAAACACATTAGGTAACAAGACAACTTAACTTTGAACCCTTTGACATAATCAAAATATAGGTACGATCGTCGGATGCTTCCCGCACCAACAATCTCCCCCTTTTTGATTATGGAAACACGGTACAAAGTTAAATAAAACATAACAAAATAATAAAGGAATTTAAGCAATTTTAAGTATGAGCATACAATAATTTGTAAAAAAAATTCCTTATGCTCCCCTTTTAAATTCTTACTTAACTTTAACTTTTCTCTCTCCATTTGACATAACTCAAAAAATAATACTTAGTAGTGAGAAGGTTGTTAAAAACATATTTAAGATCCCCCTTAAGGGCAACACTTAGCTTTGAGAATAATTTCTTTGAAAAACATTTAGTTAAATTAGAAATTCTTATGAAAATACTTAGTCTTTTCAACAAAAATTTAGCTTTGAAAGGATTTTGATAAACAATTATGTTGATAAAAGCTTAGTTTTGATACTTAATTTTATGAAAGTTTTGAAAAAGGGCTTAGTTAAAAATACTCAGCCTAAAAAAAAAGATTTTGATTAAAGCTTAGTTAACAAAAAATGATAAAAACTAAGTCAAGTACTTAGCGTTTTTTTAAAAATTTAATTAAAGTCTAAATTTAAGCTTTGAAAAATACTTAGTTTTCTCAACAAAGATTTAGCTAAATTTTTAAAATAATTATTAAGTACTTAGCTTGAAGAATATTTTGTTAAAAAAAACTTAGCTTTTAAAAATATTTTCATGTAAAAATACTTAGCTAAGTAAAAAACTTAAAATACTCTATCAAATACTTAGTTTCAAAAGTAATTTATTTTTCAAAAATAGTTTTAAAAAATTGAACTCTTTTTTTTTTTAAAAAAAACTTTAACTCTTAAAAAACTTAACTTGACTCCTTTCACTCCCCCTTGATTGATGCCTTAAAAATTTTAAGGATCCTAGAGTCTAAGCATGTAAATAAATAACAAAAATAAAGGGTTTCCTGATTTTCCATCTTACCTATTCTAGGTTATCAAGCATGTTCAGCTTATGAGTGCGTATGAGATGGAGTTAACTTATTTTATCAATATTGAAATATGAATTTGTATTTTTAGTGGGTTTGAATTTCAAATGAGTAAACATTTAAAATTTTGAAGATTTTGAAAATATATTAAAAATTAATTAGGTTTGAAATTATAACTTAAAAAGAAAATTAATTAGGAGTTTAGAAATGAAATATGATTTAAAAATTAATTATTATTAACATTTTGAATTAAATATGATTTGAAAATCAACTAAGATTAAGATTTTAAAATTTGAAATTATTAAAAATTAACTGTGCACTCTGCCATCACTACTCTTGAGTGACCGAGTGGACATGATACTGTCAGAGTACACATATCCTCCTACCCTAAACATAGTGGGGTGGGGTGGGGTGGGGGGGGGGGGGGGGGCGAAACTCTCAGCTCCCTGTGTCATAGTCAAGAGAAGGGATTCCTGTATGTTACCACACTACGTCATCACTACCCATGAGCGGTCGAGCGAAGCCCTGACAGAGCAAACTGTACACACCTTGCCTGATGTACCACTAACCCATGAGTGGTTGTGTGTGCAGATCATGTAACTGACGATGTGCTTAACTATAAAGGAGCCGACAATCGCTCAGCATGTAATCATGCAAGATGATGCATGTAACTCTTGAAAATATCAGCCTCCAAATAATATGTACAAAAGGAAACCCGAGACCATAACAATGATCTAGGTATCATAAATCTAGATACACATGCCAAGTAATAAATCTAGGTACACATGCCAGGTAATAAGGTACACATGCCAAGTATAAATCTAGGTACACATGCCAGGTAATAAGGTACAAATGCCAAGTATAAATCTACGTACACATGCTAGGTAATAAATCTAGGTACACATGTCAGGTATCACTAGTAGCTAGACTTGTAACCGATAATGTATTATATGTCACTACTTCTATGAACATAAGTACACATAGCAAGAATCAAGGGCATAAGCATAAATGCATAACAGATAATAATATGAACATACTACGAGTATCAAGTAGTGACATACCAAGCAAATATAAACATAACCATTACTACTAGCTATAACTATTATGCATATCAGAAAAAGAATATCAAAAGAGATAAGTCAAAGGTACCCACCTTTAACTATAGATTATGCTAAATAATCCCACTTCGAGATGCTCGTCTCAGTCAATATTCTGTAAATCACATGATGTATAATTTAGCTAATTACATATGCAACAACTAGCTAAACCCAAACTAATTAGGAAAAAGTGAATGATCATTAATTATCTTAATTAATGATTAACTTCAATTACACTCATCCACGATTCTCTTAATCTTTCTAATCATAATCTACAATCCATTAATCGATCCCATATATCATCTTCTAAATATCATGAAACAGTCTTACATAATTCATTTACCTTAATTAATCCATTATTAAATCCATGACTTAAAATAACTAGACTCTCATTAACCAAACCACACATATAACAACCTTAAAAGAAATCTGATACACATCCATATTACTCAACACCATCATCAACAATCAACCAATTCATCACTGAAATGCAAACTGATCCCTAAACACATAATTAAATCAATCCATGAATCATTAATTATAATTAAAATCCATTCATCTTCAATACGAACAACTAATCTCCACCCATAAACCATCACAACCACATTGAAATAGATATTCATAATTCTTCCATAATTAAATTGCATTAAATCTATGCATAAACCATCATCCAAACTTACGCAAATCTAGAGACTTCGCTGTTGACTCAACCGGAGAAACTTGCTGCTAGCGATTCATGGCCAAAGCTACAATGCAGTCGCTGCCCCTTCAATTTCAACCCCCAATTCACAATCAATATAGCCACATCTGAGGATTGGCCTCCAATCCAAATCCACAAACCTTAAACAAAAGATCTTACCTCATAATCGATCCTTGATTTCGAGCTGAAACAGAGTTGTTTGGCTGCAACTGCTCTCTTTAGGAGATCTAGGCCGAAAATCCCACATTGAACCCGGTATAGATCCAGCGCTGACCCTAGAGCTAAGGAACTAGCCAGAGCAAAGGATCTGGTGGCAGTGGCTAACCACCTGCGGCCAATCTCCTCGCCGGAGCTACAATGATAGGTCACCCAACTATGCTTGAACATCCCAAAATAGCATACAAAATCAAATCTATATCTATCTAACACTAAGCATAACTTACCCCTTATCATATCCGAGATCTCTCACGGAGGAAATCGAAATGTCGTCGTGCTGGTAAGTTGGGCAGATGATAGGGTGACACCGCAACTATGGCACAGTTGGCTGGAGTAGAACAATCCGGTGGACGGAGCCTCGATGTGCAGAGGTGCGTCGCAGATCCAACCTCACAAGAATAATGACTCGATGATGGCCGGCCAACGTCAAGCTTAGAAACCAAGTGGCCACGACGTTAGCAGCTTTGATCGGAGGTGCCGGTGTTGGATGTGATGACATAGCGACGACGACCACACTATAGCATCGGGCACAGTGAAGATCTAGGGCAGAATACGTGAGGGGCTGGCTTTGACCCTTCCTTTCGGCGACAGTGGCACTAGGCGAGGTCGACGACAGCAGAGACGAAGATGACAGAGGGAGAGTGGCGGTGGATCGGCGATGAGGAGGAAGGAGAGGCAGCTTGAATCGGGGCAGTCTAGTAGCAAGGTGAGGCATGGTGAAGGAGAATGCCTCCGTCGACGGTGAGCTCACGGGCAGCCGTCGGTCAGGCGAAAGGAAAATTGTGAGAAAGACAGGAAGAGGGTGTTGGTTGCTACTCGGAAAACCTAGAGGTTCCACTGTACAAAAATTTTGTACAAAGGTCTGAACCTTTTCCTAGCTACCATGTGTTCTTTTAAATTAAATTTTGGATCGCCTGCGGAACTTAACACGTTTGATCCAAAACTTAATCTATTTGTTCTTTTAGGTTTTGACTTGGATCTCCTGCGGAACTTAACACGCTTGATCCAAATCACCTAAGTTATTAATTCCATTAAATATTAATTTCCAAAATTGGTTCCCAGTACTAACGTGGCGAGGCACATGACCTTCTTGGATATGGGAGCAACCACCACCGACTAGACAAAACCTTTTAAGGAAAGCTAATATTTAATTTCCTAAAATAACTTTAGGTCAACCGAAAAGAACAATCAAATCACAAGGAAAAGAAAAACAAAAGAACACTATATCGAAAACAAATTTGAAACACTAGAATCGTATGTCTCTTGTATTTAGTATTATTTCGAAAAATAACTAGTATGATGCGGAAAGAAAAATTACTAGTTATACCTTTTAGAAAGACCTCTTGATCTTCTACCGTATTCCTCTTCTAACCTCGGACGTTGTGTGGGCAACGATCTTCTAAGATGAGAACCACCTAGGCACCTTCTTCCTTCTGTTGGTGCAATCATGCCCTGGAAGTTTCAATGTGTTGACAATTATTTAAGTTTAGGATAATACGGTGGAACTAACATACATTGTGAGTTTGCAGGAGGAGTTTCTTGCAGGTCAGAAGACCAGATGCAAGAGAAGACCAAGAAGGTCGAGGACTGGATTCTTGGCAAAAAGAGTTCTTGCAGGTTAGAAGACCAGATGCAAGGCAAGAGAAGTCCAAGAAGGTCGGGGACCGGATTCTTGGCAAGAGAAGCTCCTGCAAGTCACAAGATTATGTGTGTGATAGGCTCACTGTCAGAGATCGAATGGAAAATCGATTCAGACATGGCTGTGCGGCAAATTGCCTCTGAATCGATCATCCGATCGATTGAAGGTAAGGCAATCGATTTGCTGATCGATTGGTAAAGTTCTGCACAGCACAGAATGCGTCTGGATCGATCAGCCGATCGATTCAAGGTACTGAATCTGAATCGATCAGCCGATCGATTCAAGTTATTGAATCGATCGGTCGATCGATCCGTGAACATTCTGTGCGAAGCACAGAATCACTCTGAATCGATCAGCCGATCGATTCAAGCAGCTGTGATTTCATGAGCAAGCGGCTGAATCAATTCAAACGCTGCCTCCAATCGATCCAAGTCAAATAAAAGAATCTGCACCGTCGATCTTGACGCGATGGCTTCCAACGGATAGTTGTGAATCGATTGGAATATAACCTCAATCGATCTACGGTGACGACGGCGTGAGAAACGGCTAGTTTTCTCAACGTATAAAACACGGGAAGAAACTGGAAAACAAGTACAACGAAACATATACTGTTCCATTGCTCTCCAAGCCTTTTGAAAGCTCTCAAGTGATAAAGATTCAAAGCAAAGGGTTCAAGCTCCTCTCTACTACGTACTGAAATCTCACCTGCAAAGAAGAAGCTGGTTAAATCTTGTAATCCTTCTCTACTTCTTCTTTGTAGCGTTTGTGATATTTATTTTGAAGAAAAGGGAGAGGTGTATTTCTGTTAAGGTTTCTCCACCTTCGGTGTGATTCCGAGAAGGAGGGTTTTCGATAGTGAAAGAGTGTGAGTGGTGTGGATCCTTGGATTAGTCACCTCCTTGAGGAGGTGGATACCAAGTAAATACCGGTGTTAGCATTGCCTTCAGATTTCTGCTGTGCAAAACAAAGTTGGTCAGCAAAAGAAGTGAGCCATTCACCCCCCCTCTAGCTCAACCGATCCTAACAAGTGGTATCAGAGCGTTGGTTTGCTTTTGAGGATTCATCGTCAAGAAAGCACAAGTTAAAGAGCTACAAGATGTCAATGAAGGAGGGACATAGTACTTCACGACCACCATTCTATGAAGGCAGCAATTTTGCTTATTGGAAGAGCCGCATGGAACACTATCTCATGACCGAAATTGATATGTGGTTCTCAATCACGGAGGGATTCATGGCGCCAACTGAAAATGGAAAAATGCTTGAGTCATCCAAGTGGACTGTTGAATAAAAAATGAAGGCTCAAGCAAATGCAAAGGCGATTGTGACTCTTCAATGTGGATTAAGCTCGGAACAACTCAACAAAGTTGGACCCTTTAAGAGTGCCAAGGATTTGTGGGATAAGCTTATTGAACTAAATGAAGGCACCAAGGATTCAAGAATTGCAAAGAGGGATTTGTTGATAAATCAACTTCAAAACTTCACCATGAAGGATGGAGAAACGGTAAGCTCACTACATGGGAGATTCAAGGAACTCCTAAATGATCTTCATTCAGTTGGAGAGAGTGTGGAGAACCGAGATCTCATAAGGTATGCTTTAAAATCTTTCCCAAGAAACTCTTTATGGTCATCCATGGTGGATGCTTATAAGGTTTCAAGGGATTTGTCAATAGTGAAATTGGATGAATTATTTTGTGAACTTGAATTGCATGAGCAAGCTAACACAAGCCATAAGGAGAAAGGTACAGTATTGGTTGCAGGTGAAAAGAGCAAAAAGAAGCACAAGGAAAAGAAAAAGGAGAAGAAGGAGTCATCTTCAGAATCCGAACAAGATAGTGATAGTGATAGTGATGAAGAGCTATCATCAAGTGAAATGGCAAACTTCGTTCGAAGAATGATGAGACATTCAAGGAAGTTTGACAAAAAGGATGTTAAGAAAATCTTCAATGATGAGAAAAGAAAAGGTAAATCTCTTGTGGATTCTAAGAATAAAACTGATGTAATTTGCTATGAATGTAAGAAAAAGGGGCACTACAAAACGGAGTGTCCAAAGTTGAAGAAGCAAGAGGAAAAGATCAAGAAAAAGAAGAAGGCGTTGAAAGCCACATGGGATGACTCATCATCAAGCTCATCGGAAGAAGATGAAAGGAAGAGCTCAAAGCACATGGCTCTCATGGCCTTAAGTCATGTAGAAGATAGTGAAGATGAAGATAGTCATGAAGAAGATATGGAGTCTTCAAGTGAGTCATCTTCTAGTGATGATGAGGTAATTTCTCCCAAGCTTGATAAGATGTATGCCACCATTGCATGCTTAACCAATGCACTAGCTAAATCAAAAGGGAAGGTCAAAAGATTGCAAAATGAATTGAAATCACTCAAAAATGAAATTGTGCCATGTGAAAGTTGCATGCTTCATGAAAATGACAAAAATGATGTTGATGATCTTGAAAAAGAAAATGTATCATTGAAATCACAAGTTGATGATCTTAGATGTGCTCTAGTAAAATTTACTTCAAGCTCAAAATACTTAGACATGATTCTAGGAGCTCAAAGAGGCGTGTACAATAAAGCGGGACTAGGTTTCAAATCTCAAGATAAGGAAGTTAAATTCATGTCCCTAATTAGTAGAAACCATGCTTCAAGGGTTAAGGTTGTTCAAGCTTGGGTACCAAAGCAATTTGTTATTGATGCTACCGTACCCAAAGTGTGGGTACCAAAACATTTGGTTCATCATATTTAAACAGGCATGCGCAAAGGGGGAGCATCCAACAACATGGTTCGTAGATAGTGGATGCTCTAAGCATATGACGGGAGACTCATCAAAATTTTCATCATTTAGACACAAAAGTAAAGGTACCGTTTCTTTTGGTAATAGTGGTGAGCTAAAAGTTATAGGAATTGGAGATATTAGAATTTCCGAGAAATTTGTAATAAAAAATGTGTTACTAGTAAAAGGCATGGCTTTTAATCTCTTGAGTGTTAGTCAACTATGTGACTCGGGGTATAGAGTTGAGTTCAACTCATCTCAATGCCTAGTCAAACATAGTGAACTAAACACCAATGTTCTCATAGGCCATAGAAAAGAAAATATTTATCAAGTTGAACTATTTGGTGCTACTAATGTGTTTGCTAAGTGTCTCATGTCCAAAGAAGAGGAGACGTGGCTTTGGCACCGGAGACTCGCTCACACCAACATGAAGAATATCAAAAATCTCTCAAGGAAGGAGTTGGTGCACGGATTGCCAAAGTTGAAGTTTCAAAAGGACAAAATATGTGATGCATGTCAAATGGGTAAGCAAACCAAAGCTACTCATAAAGGTAAAAATGTTGTAAGTACTTCAAATGCTTTAGAGCTCATTCACATGGATTTATTTGATAGTAGCAAATATATTTCTTTAAACGGTAGTAGATATTGCTTTGTAATTGTGGATGATTACACTAGATATACATGGGTGTTTTTCTTGAAACATAAGGATCAAACTCTAGATACCTTGATTGCTTTTTGTAATAGAGTAGAAAATGAAAAGGCTCATAAGATAAACAAAATAAGAAGTGATCATGGAGGTGAGTTTGAAAATGATAGATTCACAAGTTTTTGTATGGAAAAAGGCTACAAACATGAGTTTTCAACCCTAGAACACCTCAACAAAATGGAGTTGTTGAGAGGAAAAATAGGGTGTTACAAGAGGCCGCTAGGAGCATGTTAAATGAATATTCACTACATAGTTTCCTATGGGCCGAAGCAATCAATACGACTTGTTATGTCCAAAATCGAACTTTAATACATAGGTTTCTAGGAAAAACACCTCATGAATTATGGTTTGGTAAACAACCTACAATTAAGCATCTTAAAGTATTTGGGTGTAAAGTCTATATTCTAAACACCAATGATCACTTGGGAAAGTTTTCCGCTAAGGCGGATGAGGGGATTCTTGTAGGTTACTCAAGTCATAGCAAGACATACCGAATTTACAACAAGAGATCAAAACTAGTTGAAGAATCACTAAATGTTGTATTTGAAGAAAATCCCTCTTTAAACTCTATAAGAACAAACAATGAAGAATTACAATTTGAGTTAGAGAAACTAACACTAAATGAGGTAAATCATCAAGGAGAAGAAAATCAAGAAAGTGATGGTGAGAAAAATGAACCTTTGCCACTTGAACCCGAAATTATAACAAATCAAGACTCAAGACCTATTAGGACTCATGTAAATCATCCCTTAGATCAAGTAGTAGGAGACATTACTCAAGGAGTGAGAACTCGATCTTACTTTAGAAATGAAGGAAGTCAAGTTGCCCTAATATCTCAAATAGAACCAAAAACCATTGATGATGCCTTGTTTGATCCGGATTGGATTTTAGCAATGCAAGATGAATTATCTCAATTTGAGAGAAGTCAAGTTTGGGATTTAGTTCCTAGGCCTAACAACAAATCAATTATTGATACAAAATGGGTTTTTAGGAACAAACTTGATGATAAAGGGATAGTGGTGAGAAACAAAGCTAGATTGGTCGCTAGGGGTTTCAATCAAGTAGAAGGGTTGGACTATGATGAAACTTATGCACCCGTAGCAAGATTGGAGTCAATTAGAATGATGTTGGCCTTTGCCGCCCACAAGGGCTTCAAATTGTACCAAATGGATGTAAAATTAGCATTTTTAAATGGTGTAATAAAGGAAGAAGTATATGTTGAGCAACCACCGGGATTTGAAAATTTGGAGTGTCCAACCCATGTATATAAACTTAAAAAGGCATTATATGGACTAAAACAAGCTCCTCGGGCTTGGTATGAACGATTGTCAACATTTCTAGTATCAAAAGGGTTTCATAGAGGAAAAATTGATCCTACTTTATTCTTGAAAAATAATGGTAATGATTTGTTTGTGGCCCAAGTATATGTAGATGACATTATTTGTGGTTCCACAAATAAAGATTTTTTAAATGAATTCATTAATCACATGGAGAGTGAATTCGAAATGAGTTTGGTTGGTGAGTTGACATTTTTCCTAGGATTACAAATTAAGCAAACAAAAGAGGGCATTTACATTCATCAATCCAAATATGTCAAAGAGCTATTTAAGAAATTTGGAATGGAAAATGCAAAGGAAATATCTACCCCCATGGCCACAAATACTAAGTTGGATAAAGACATTGAGGGGAAAGAAGTTGACTCCAAAGTGTATCGTAGTGCTATAGGAAGTCTTCTCTATCTCACGGCTAGTAGACCGGATATACTGTTCGCCGTAGGTATATGTGCTAGGTATCAATCTTGTGCCAAGGAGTCACATTTGAGTGCCGTTAAGCGAATTCTTCGTTATCTCAAGGGGACTCAAAATGTTGGTCTTTGGTATCCTAGAACCGAAACTTTTGACCTAGTGGGCTATACCGATTCTGATTATGCCGGATGCAAGTTGGATCGCAAAAGCACTAGTGGTAGTTGTCAATTTCTAGGGTCCTCTTTAGTAAGTTGGTCAAGTAGAAAACAACATTGTGTAGCTCTCTCCACAATCGAAGCGGAATATATTGCCATGGGAGAGTGTGTATCGCAATTATTGTGGATGACTCATACTCTAGAAGACTATAAACTTACCTATAACAATGTTCAAGTACTTTGTGATAATGTGAGTACAATCAATTTAACAAAAAATCCCGTTCATCATTCAAGAACGAAACACATAGAGGTTAAGCATCATTTTATCCGTGATCATGTAACTCGAGGTGATATCATTTTAAATTATGTTGGATCAAAATCTAACTTAGCCGATATCTTCACCAAACCTCTTCCCGAAGTTGAATTTAGCTTTCTTAGAAGAGAATTGGGAATGCGTTTTATTGATTAAATCAAATCCTCCATGGTCACTTTATAGGTAGAGCCTTTGGGTTCTTCACCTTAATTTTTGCCTCTCACAAACACATAGGGTTATCTTCTTTATGTGATTTAGATAGGGGTGAGAGGTTAGGAACATTTATCTTGGTCATAATGCTTGTTATGATGCATTAAGTTGGCCAAGAAAAATGATTTTCACATGAAACATTCATTTGTCCAATCATAGGGAAAGCAAGTGTACAACTCATGTGCCCGTTGCCCTACGATTATGATTGAAAATTTCCAATTGATCATGTCACAACTCACTTCTGAAACATTGGTTGAAGTGTGTTATTGGATGGGGATTATTATGAAAAAGATAGATACAAACTTCCTTATATCTTTGAAGTTTTCAATAATTTGTGGTTTTGTGTAAGTTTTCATTAAGACGAGGTTATTTTTATTAAACTTTATTTTTCCTTGATAATATGGGACATATATAGTGTCTATGCAAAATTTCATGATTTTTGGAGTCGTGTACAATTAGTTGTGCTTTTCCAAATCTTGGTTCTGAAAGTTTTTCAGACATGCAGAACTATCAGGCTTCCCAATCGATTGGTCAATCGATTGGGAGGCTCGCACTTGGCCACAGAAGGCATCTGAATTGATCAATGGATCGATTCAGAGAACCTCGATCGATCAATGGATCGATTGAGACGCCCTGTCGGTTTTCCACAGAAGGCGTCTGAATCGATCTATGGATCGATTCGGCCGTCTGTTCGATTTTCACAGAAGCATTGTGAATCGATCGACCGATCGATTCACTTACTCTCAATCGATCGGTCGATCGATCGAGACCCTAAAACCCGTCTTAAACCCTTAGATCCGAATCGCTCCCCTCACTCTTTTTCCTCTTTTCTCTCTCTCGACGCGGTCTTGCCCTAGGTGACTTCCCAGGCGACGCTTTCCTCTGTCTCGTTCGTCACTCCGGCGTGATTCTCCGGCGAAGAGGAGCTATTCCACTTCTCTTCCAGCTCTCTCTCGACGCACTGGGCAGCTCCCTTCCTCGTCTCCGCATCCTCACACAAGATGCGGACTCCAAACCCTAACCCTAGGTAACATTCCTTGCTCTACTCCTTGTTGCTCTTTTTGCTCCTATTTTTGACCTAATCTGTATGTTTTTTTTTGTGTCTTTATGCATTGCATTATCCCTCATGCATTGCATTACTTGCATTACCCTTGAATCTTTGCATTACTTGCATTCCTTCCCGTTCACTGTCAACCCTGGGCATGTCGTGCATTTGTTTTCTATCCCACAGAAAGAAACAAAAGGTCCGTGAATCGGGCGAAGGGTCGTCTGTCCCTTCCTCACGTCCTCAACCTCCCACTGACCCTAGGTTTCCAAATGCTGCAATGCAACAAGCTTTCACCAAAAATGCTTTCAAACTTATATCCCCTAGATCAGTGAATTTGCAATATTATAGATCATCTTGCTTTGATACCTATAATAGGTTCAAACATTATAAACTTGACTCCTTGTTGACTTGTGAGAGGGATATCAATATAGGTCTAGTCTCCGAATTTTATAATAATTTACACACTACAGATGGTGTACATTATCGTACTCGTGTAGCAAAATGGAGCCTAGACTTCTCCTATGAGATTCTTCAATCTTATCTTAAATGTCTACCTTCAGATAATGATTTTGTCTTTTATCCCACTCTTCCCGATGAGCTCCCTCCACCTTTTGAGCGTATTAGCATCGCATCCATGCATCAATTTCTCTTTGGTCGTCCGCGTCCGGATGGGCCAGATGCTCATGTCACCAAATTCTCTTCTCTTGAGTTATCGGCTGAAAAATGCCGCTTTGTTTAAAGTGATCATCAAATGTCTTTTCCCCATTGCCTCTCGTGCCCTAGCCACTCTACGACCGCCTCATATGTTTGCTCTCTACGCCATTTGTCATTCCCTTGACATCAACATCACTCTGAATATCTTTCATTGCATCATCCATTTCACTCAGCCCGTACAGCAGACGATACATATGCCTTTCGGGCATCTTATCACAGATTGACTGGCGTCCCAGAAGGTTGATGTCTCCAGGGGACGTTTGGAGCACATGACCGTGGCTTATTCTCGGATTTCTTCACGCTCTTTCAAGAAGTCGGGTCTGATTGGTGGTCCAGCTGGAGTTAGATGGATCGATGGCCGTGCTTTTGGGGAGGGACCCCGAGCTCGCCACAGGGGGGAGGCACAGGCCTTGGCTCCTGCGGAGGATGAGGCTGAGGAGGAGTTCCATGGGCCAGCTTCTCCGAGTTTTGAGGAGACGGTTTCCACTCGCCTTGAGGAGCTGACCCTGGAGGTAGCCAGCCTGCGTACCACGATGGATACCGTGGTCCAGCAGCAGACTTCGATGCAGCGGACTCTGGATACACTAGTGGACTTAGTGGGCTCGTGGGTGACGGTTCACCCGTCTCAGTCTGGTCCATCCACCGCCCCTGTTCCTCCTGCTGAGGATGCCCCTGATCTTGACTCTGCGGCGGTTCCTGCTCCGGCTACTACGTCCGCTCCAGCTGCTGATCCTGATCCCACCCCTCCTGGAGACGAGCTTATCGAGTTTTTTGTTCCTATATGATGTATTTTTATCTTGTTGTATGGATGGTTGTTCTGGGGTCCTTTTTGTGAACTCTCTTTTATTTTGAATGTATGATATACTTTTATGCTACGCTCTCCTTTTGATTCTACATTTCAGTGTTGTTCTGTTCTGTTGATATATGTGTGTTTTAGGGGGAGCATTCCTTGGATTTATCGTATTTGCTTTGTGCACTTATTGAGGGGGAGTTATTTGCTTTTGATTTTTGACAAAGGGGGAGATCTATGTTGAAGTTTATGCTTATTGCTTATGACTATCTTAGTAAATTAAAATCAAGCTTACTGCAATTATGCAATTATTATTTCAGCAAGCTACAATCATTATTTATCATTGTATTGGAAATTAGCCTAAACTTAAATAGATTGTCAAACATCAAAAAGGGGGAGATTGTTGGTGCAATCATGCCCTAGAAGTTTCAATGTGTTGACAATTATTTAAGTTTAGGATAATACGGTGGAACTAACATGCATTGTGAGTTTGCAGGAGGAGTTTCTTGCAGGTCAGAAGACCAGATGCAAGAGAAGACCAAGAAGGTCGAGGACTGGATTCTTGGCAAAAAGAGTTCTTGCAGGTCAGAAGACCAGATGCAAGGCAAGAGAAGTCCAAGAAGGTCGGGGACCGGATTCTTGGCAAGAGAAGCTCCTGCAAGTCACAAGATTATGTGTGTGATAGGCTCACTGTCAGAGATCGAATGGAAAATCGATTCAGACATGGCTGTGCGGCAAATTGCCTCTGAATCGATCATCCGATCGATTGAAGGTAAGGCAATTGATTTGCTGATCGATTGGTAAAGTTCTGCGCAGCACAGAATGCGTCTGGATCGATCAACCGATCGATTCAAGGTACTGAATCGATCGGCCGATCGATTCGTGAACATTCTGTGCGAAGCACAGAATCATTCTGAATCGATCAGCCGATCGATTCAAGTTATTGAATCGATCGGTCGATCGATCCGTGAACATTCTGTGCGAAGCACAGAATCACTCTGAATCGATCAGCCGATCGATTCAAGCAGCTGCGATTTCATGAGCAAGCGGCTGAATCGATTCAAACGCTGCCTCCAATCGATCCAAGTCAAATAAAAGAATCTGCACCGTCGATCTTGACGCGATGGCTTCCAACGGATAGTTGTGAATCGATTGGAATATAAACTCAATCGATCCACGGCGACGGCGGCGTGAGAAACGACTAGTTTTCTTAACGTATAAAACACGGGAAGAAACTGGAAAACAAGTACAACGAAACATATACTGTTCCATTGCTCTCCAAGCCTTTTGAAAGCTCTCAAGTGATAAAGATTCAAAGCAAAGGGTTCAAGCTCCTCTCTACTACGTACTGAAATCTCACCTGCAAAGAAGAAGCTGGTTAAATCTTGTAATCCTTCTCTACTTCTTCTTTGTAGTGTTTGTGATATTTATTTTGAAGAAAAGGGAGAGGTGTATTTCTGTTAAGGTTTCTCCACCTTCGGTGTGATTCCGAGAAGGAGGGTTTTCGATAGTGAAAGAGTGTGAGTGGTGTGGATCCTTGGATTAGTCACCTCCTTGAGGAGGTGGATACCAAGTAAATACCGGTGTTAGCATTGCCTTCAGATTTCCGCTGTGCAAAACAAAGTTGGTCAGCAAAAGAAGTGAGCCATTCCCCCCCCCCCCCCCCCCCCCTCTAGCTCAACCGATCCTAACACCTTCTTCCTTCAAGTTTCGGCCAAGCACAAGAACTTCCAAAGGATGAAGAATTTTCCACCAACCAAGCTCCAAGGGATGCATGCTTTCTCTCCTTCTTCTCCTTCCTTGATCCGGCCACATCCTCCAAGCTCCAAGAGATGATAGATTTTGGCCACAACAAGAGGAGAGAAGAGAAAGGGAAGGGCCGGCCACCACACCAAGGAAAAGAGGGAGAAAAATAGAATAGAGTCCTTAGCCTTGAAGCCTCCTCTACCCCCTCTTTTATAATCCTTGGTCTTGGCAAATAAGGAAAATTTAATAAAAACTTCCTTAATTCTTTTGCCATTGAAAAGGAAAATTTATTTAATTAAAACAATTTTCTCTTTTCAAATTACAATGGTCGACCATAACAAATAATATCTCCAAGCAAATAAAATTTTAAACACCAATTAAAACTTCCTTATTTGCTTCCGGAAATTTATAAAAATTTCTCCAATAATTTTATCCCTTCATGATTGGTTTATAAAAAGGAAATTTAATAAATTAAAATCTTTCTTTTAAACATGTGGATAAAAATAAAGTTATCTCTATAAATTAAAATCTCTTTTAATCTACAAATAAGGAAAGATATCAAATCTTTTCTTAATCTTTTGTAGAAACTTATAAAAGAGAATATTTAATTTTAAACTCTCTTTTAAATCATGAACATGGTTAAAAGGAAAGTTTTCTTAAAATTTAAAATCCTCCTTTAATCAACAAATAAGGAAAGATTTCAAATTTTAAACTCTCTTTTAAACATATAGATGATTTACAAATAAGGAAAGTTTTTACCAAAAATTAAAACCATCCTTTTAAACTACAAATAAGGAAAGAGATTAATCTCTTCTTTTAATCTTTTGTAGAAAGCTATAAAAGGAAATTTTTAATTTTTAAACTCTCTTTTAAAATCATGATATCCACATAAGAAATAATTTTAATAAAAATCTCTTTTAATATTCTAGTGGCCGGCCACCTAAGCTTGGGACCCAAGCTTTGGCCGACCACCAACTTGGCTTATCCACTTGGTCTTGGCCGGCCCTAGCTTGGGTTCCAAGCTAGCTTGGCCGGCCCCATTGGATGGGTAAGAAGGTGGGTATGTGGTGGGTATAAATCTCTATATACAAGAGGCTACGGTAGGGACCGAGAGGAGCAATTAGTTTTGGTCTCCCGATAAAATTAAGCATCCCGTGTTTGCCCCGAACACACAACTTAATTTTATCAATAATAATTCATTCCACTAGAGAACTATTATTGAACTACCGCACCAATCCCAAATTACATTTTGGGCTCCTTCTTATTATGAGTGTGTTAGTCTCCCTGTTTTTAAGATGTCGAATGTCCACTAATTAAGTGAGTTACTGACAACTCATTTAATTAATATCTTAGTCCAAGAGTAGTACCGCTCAACCTTATCGTCATGTTGGACTAAGTCCACCTGCAGGGTTTAACATGACAATCCTTATGAGCTCCTCTTGGGGACATTCTCAACCTAGATTACTAGGACACAGTTTCCTTCTATAATCAACAACACACACTATAAGCGATATCATTTCCCAACTTATCGGGCTTATTGATTTATCGAACTAAATCTCACCCATTGATAAATTAAAGAAATAAATATCAAATATATGTGCTTGTTATTATATTAGGATTAAGAGCATACACTTCCATAATAACTGAGGTCTTTGTTCCTTTATAAAGTCAGTATAAAAGAAACGACCTCTAATGGTCCTACTCAATACACTCTGAGTGTACTAGTGTAATTATATAGTTAAGATAAACTAATACCTAATTACACTACGACCTTCCAATGGTTTGTTCCTTTCCATCTTGGTCGTGAGCTACTGTTTATAATTTATAGGGTACTGATAACAAGATCTTCTGTGTGTGACACCACACACCATGTTATCTACAATATAAATTAATTGAACAACTACATTTATCATAAATGTAGACATTTGACCAATGTGATTCTTAATTCTAAATAAATGTTTATACCAAAAGCTAGGCTTTTAGTATACATCCTAACAGAGGGCACGATCAGATTTGGGAAAGCGAGGGATGCGTCGGGAGAAAGAGGAAGAGGTAAATAAAACCTAGGTTACAATTTAATTGGGATATCAAAATAGGCTTTCTCCAAGCCCAACCGATTCATCATCTCAAAATGAGTCATTGGATTTCGTTTAAATTCTGAAATTTTTTTGAAAAATCCAATAAAAATTTTTCTCAAATAACCTCATTATTTAATTATTATTTGGGTACCATATTTTATAAATTTACTTAAACAATTCACTAAGATACTTAACAATGACACTAATGTAAACTACACCTTAACAGAGTTTTAACTAATAGACACTTAAGAAACAAATTGCAACTTGACACAACTTAAACAAAACAAGAAATAGTAGATTACGAAATCAACTAATCAACTTATAAGGATTTTTCAAAACTAATTAAGAACTCAATTGCATAAGCTAGGTTAACAAAAATAAGATCCTAAGAACTAAATTTAAGAAATAAGGAGTTCAGAATCTAAAAATACAGAATTGAAATTGTAGGAACAAAAAATTCAGAAACTAAAGGAAAAATAGAACTAAATTGTAGTAACAAAGCTGGTAGAAATTGAGAACAAAATTTAAATTGTTGGAATAAAAACTAAAGAACAGAATCGCATCAACAAGAATTCAGAAACTTAAAGAACTAAAACATCCCTAATCACACTCCAACTCTTCTTCCCCTTGCCGTCACACAAGGAACCACAATGACTACTTCATGTGGTGTCAGAGAAGGAAACCTTAGCTACAAGCTTAGTCCTAAAGAGCTCAGCGTGCCCAAGAAACCTTCCAAGTGAGCGAAGAGCAAACGAAAATTGTTAACGAACAATAACAACTGGATTCTAAAAATCAGAATCGCTGAACCTGAATGAAGGTTGTAAATGATGGATTATCATCAGAAGAAGCTCAATGTCACCGAAGGAATGCCACCAATGTTGCTGAGGTGAAGATGAACCATTGGATCAAAGGAGCGTCTCTAATCAGTGGCAGAAACAGAAAATCACAGAAGACTGAATTTACCGTCAGGACACCTCTCACCGACGATTCCAGATGATCGAAAAATGGTCGTTGGATGCTGAAGTCCTCAATGCTGATGAAGTCATGCTGAGATGTAGATCTGGCAGAAGGAATGGGGTTGTGCATCTAGCGAAGAAGAATGACACAGTGCACAGTAGGTTAAGCCACTGTTCACCTGCCAAAACCTGGGTTTAATACTTGGATTTGGTTCAGTTCAATCCATAGACTTGAGTCGGGTTCAAGTGGGATTTTAGGACATTTGGTAGGGGATTGGACTTGAGTTGAGATCAATGGGCTTACTCCTTGAGATGAGTTGGAATTGAATTGAACCCAAGTAGGGTTTGGGGTTTCTTCACTTGGTTGAATGAATCAAGCCTCCCCTTGAATTGACTTGGCTTCACTTGAATCATGTATCAATTTCAATGTCCTAGAAGAATAAATTCATATTGTGAGGAATATATCATGAATTAAGAGATGAAATACAGTTTAGCTCAAAGTAATTCTCAATTTGTAAACAATCTAAAATGTATTAATTAGCAAATGTCATTAGCTCAAAATCACCCAATATCAACCAAAAGGATGCATCAGATAAATGAATTATCAAAAGGATGCATCAGATAAATGAATTATCAAATTCCCCACACTTATTCTTGCACGTCCCTTGCAAGTAAACAAAATTTAAAAAATCAACTAAAGATGGTACCCCCTAACAATTCTCAATCATGTTTAGAGGATAGTGAAAGAAAGTTACCTAGGATTGTTAAGTTTCAACAATTCAATCATTCATGGGTTAAATTATTAACTTGGTTAACAACTTAATGATTTCAATTCATAATGAATAAACTGAGAAAGATGTCACAAACTAAATCTCACAAGGTAAGTTTGTGGCTCTCAACCAAATCTCAAATGTAAGTAGTAGTGGAGATCACTCAAGCTATTCATGTTTCATACACTACCATATGCTTGCTTATCTTTTACTCTTCAGCACTATTAATAGAATTTATATTTGTAAAGGTTTATCATGATGACAAAGAAAGCATGAATCAATTGAAATTAAAGTATAAGTGTTAAGAAAGAAAAGAACAATTGATTCAAATGATAGTGGAAGACATGGATATAAAAGAATGCTATATAGATGAATTCCGACCATACTTGTTGGTTGCTACTCGGAATGTCGTACTAGCTCCCCTGTACAAAAATTTGTACAAGCATAGAACTATCCTAGCTACCCATGTATTCTACTAAAGTTAAATTTGGATTACAAACGATGCTTAACATTATTAATCCAAATTTTTTCCTTTAGAAGTTAACTTGAATTGGGAACGAAACTTAACATTCTTACTTCAAGTTCAACCGATGTGATCTTCCTAAGTTAAACCATAATACAGAAGTTGATCAAATATCTATTTCAAGGATCGGCTTCCAGGTCAAACGTGGTGAGGTACTAGGCCTTCTTGGGTATGAGATCATCCACCACCGCCTAGACAAAGCTTTTCGAAGAAATTGGATATTTAAACTTCTCACAGTAAACTAGGTTTAACTACAGAGACCTCAATAGAAACACATTATCAAAACATGAAATCAAAATGAATATCGATAAAAAAAAATGATAATTAAAACCAATAACCTCTTGTGTTTGATTTTCAAGATCTATACAAAAGATGAACTAGTTATAATGTGGAAACTAATAACTAGTTATACCTCTTGTAACTTATAGACCTCTTGATTTTCTATTGTATTCCTCTTCTTATCTTGGGCGTCGTGTGGGCGACGATCTACCAAGATGAGAATCCACCCAAGCCTTCTTATTCCTTCCAAGTTTCGGCCACCAACTTTCTCCAAGAGATGATGAAGTTCGACCACCAACCAAACTCCAAGGGATGCTAGGAAACAATGCCTCCTTCTTCTCCAAGCATGAACCGGCCACCAATCCAACCTCAAGTCTTGATGCCGCCGGCCACAAAGATGAAGAGAAGAGGAAGAGCAAAGGGTCGGCCACCACCAAGGAAGAGAGGAGAGGAATAGAAGATGTGTTGTTGGGTGAGGCACCCCCTCCTCCTCTTTTATATTCCTTGGTCTTGGCAAATAAGGAAAGTTTTAAATATAATTAAAACTTCTTTATATTCCTTGCCAATAACTAAAAAGGAAAGTTTTAAAATAAAAAATTAAAACTTCCTTTTCTTCTTGTCATGGTCGGCCACCCCTTTAATTCCAAACAAGGAAAGTTTTAAACATGAAATTAAAACTTCCTTATTTGTTTCCGGTAAGAAATTTTAAAAAATTTCTTTCTTTAAATCCCTTGTCGGTTGTAAAAGGAAAAATATATAAATTAAAATATTTCTTTTAAAACATGTGGATGGTTGCTAAAAAGGAAAGTTTTATCAAAAATTAAAATCTTCCTTTTAACTACAAATAAGGAAAGATATCAAACATTTCTCTTAATCCTTTGTAGAAAGCTATATAAGAAAAGATTTAAATTTTTTTAAAACTCTCTTTTAAAACCATGACTTCCACATAAGGAAAGATTTAAAATTTAAAATCTCCTTTTAATCTATATGTCGCTGGCCACCCTTGCTTGGGCTCCAAGTTAGGCCAGCCATAACTTGGCTCACAACTTAGTTTGGTTTGGCCGACCCTAGCTTGGGCTCCAAGCTAGGCTTGGCCGACCACCAAGAAGTGGGTAAGAAGTTGGGTTTTTGGTGGATATAAGACTTTATAAATAAGAGACTACAATAGGGACCGAGAGGAGAAATTGATTTTCGTCTCCCGATAAGCTTGAGCTTCACGTGTTCGTCCCGAACACCCAACTCAAGTTCATCAATAATATCTCATTCCACTAAAGAGTTATTATTGCACTACCGCACCAATCCCATATTACTATATGAGCTCCTTCTTATCATGAGTGTGTTAGTCTCCCTGTGTTTAAGATATTGAATGCTCACTGATTAAATGAGTTACTGACAACTCACTTAATTAATATTTAGCTCCAAGAGTAGTACCACTCAACGTTATCGTCATGTCGGACTAAGTCCACCTGCAGGGTTTACATGACAATCCTTATGAGCTCCTCAAGGGGACATCATCAACCTAGATTACTAGGACATAGTTTCGTCCTATAATCAATGACACACCATATAAATAATATCATTTTCCCAACTTATCAGGCCTATTGATTTAACGAGCTAAATCACACCCTTTGATAAATTAAAGAAATAAATATTAAGTATATGTGCTTGTTATTATATTATGATTAAGAGTACATACTTCCATAATAACAGAGGTATTGTTCTTTTATATAGTCAGTATAAAAAGATACTACCTCAAATGATCCTGCTCAATACACTCATAGTGTACTAGTGTAATTTATTAGTCAAGATAAACTAATACCTAATTACACTACAACTACTCCAATGGTTTGTTCCATTCCATCTTGGTTGTGAGCAACTGTTTATAATTTATAAGAAACTGATAACATGAACTTCTGTGTGTCTCCTCACACCATGTTATCTACAATATAAATTAAATGGACAACTACACTTAGCATAAATGTAGATATTTGACCAATGTGATTCTTATTTCTAAATAAATGTTTATACAAAATCTAGGCTTTTAGTATACATTCCAACAATCTCTCACTTATACTAAAAGAGTATGCTGCCATATACCCTGCCATACATCTGATTCCCAACCCCTCAACATGCCCATCAAAAGCTCTTGCCTTAAGGACCTTAGTGAAAGGATCTTCCAAGTTATCATCTGATGCAATCTAGGAGACAATAATTTTTCGTCGTTATATGATGTCTCGTATTGGGTGGAACTTACGCTCTATGTGTTTACTTGCCTTATGAGCTCGTGGTTCCTTCGAGTTTGCTACTGCACCTCTATTATCACAATAAATTGTAATAAATTTGGGCAAACCAGGAATCACATCTAAGTTCTTCATGAAGTTTCTGAGCCATACAGCTTCTATGACCGCCTCAGAAGCTGCGACATACTCAGCTTCTATGGTGGAGTCTGAAAAAGCATCTCTGCTTAACACTCCTTCATTGTTATGGCTCTACCTCCTAAAGTAAACACAAACCCCGAGGTCAACTTACTATTGTATCTATCAGTCCCAATCCGTGTAACCCATAGGGAGCAGATTATCTGCCTTACGACAATCCAATGTCACTATCTAGGATTACTTTGATATCTACTAGCCATGCCCACAACCAAATAGATATCCGGTCTCGTGCATAACATTGCATACATTAGGCTTCCTACAGCTGAAGCATAAGGAACTACCTTCATTTCTTCTATCTCTTTTGATGTCTTCGGAGACATCTCTTTAGATAAAGATACTCCATGCCTAAAAGGTAGAAAACCTTTCTTGGAGTCTTGCATGCTAAAACGAGCTAGGATCGTATCGATATATGAAGCTTGAGATAAGCACAACATTCTTTTCTTGCGATCCCTTATTACTTTGATCCCGAGAATATGTGCACATTCTCCCAAGTCCTTCATATCAAATTGCTTGGACAACCATACCCTTACTTCCGACAACACTTTGATATTGTTGTCAACTAACAAAATGTCATCTACGTATAGTACAAGAAATACCACCACGTTTCCATCACACTTCTTGTATACACAAGACTCATCTGTACACTGAATAAATCCATAAGACTGAATTACTTCATTAAATCAGATATTCCAAGATCTTGAAGCTTGCTTCAGTCCATAAATAGACCGATTGAGCTTACATATTAGATGCTCTTTGTCCTTTGCAATAAACTCCTCTGGTTGCTTCATATGGATGTTTTCTTCAAGACTTCCATTAAGGAAAGATGTCTTGACATCCATTTGCTAAATCTTCTAATCCATATGAGCGACAATAAATAAGAGTATCCGGATAGACTTAAGCATAGCTATCGACGAAAAGGTTTTCTCATAATCGATTCTCTCTTTCTAAGTATACCCCTTCGCAACAAGCCTTGCTTTGAAGGTTTCCACCTTCCCATCTGCCCCTCTTTTTCTTTTGTAGATCCATTTATATCCAATAGCTTTTACACTATTAGATGGTTCTACTAGCTCCCAGACTTTATTAGAATACATAGATTCTATTTCTGAATTCATTGCTCTTTGTCAAGATGCTGCATCTTTATCTTGGAGTGCTTCGTCATATGTCTGGGGATCAGGTTCATGTTCATAAGGAATCAAGTCCAAAGACTCTCCCAAAATATGAATCTTTCAGGTTGCCTAACAACCCTCCCACTACGATGAGGTACTATCTATAATTGTGCATCATTTGTGACACGTGTTGCAGTTCCTTGTGGTATCTCATCTTGTACTGTTAGTACTAGATTAGACGTGCCCTTTATTATTTCTTTAAGAACAATTTTACTCATGGACTTGTGGTTCATAACATAGTCCTCTTCTAAAAATCGGGCATTGGTGCTAACAATGACCTTCTGATTTTTAGGACTATAAATCTCATTTCGTTTCTCTAGGATAACCCACAAACAAGTGAACTTCTGTCCAACTTATCAGTGTCTCCCTTCAGCACATGTGCTGGATTACCCCAAATCCGAATATGCTTCAGACTAGGCTTACGCTCATTCTACAATTCTATGGGAGTAGAGGGTTCTGACTTTAGAAGGTACTATGTTCATTGCTGTTTCCAGAGTATATCCCCAAAATAAATTTGGTAATTCTGAATAACTCACCATCGATCTAACCATTTCCATAAGAGTCCTATACCTTCGTTCTGCCACACCATTCTGTTAGAGTGTACCAGGTGCAGACAGTTGGGATTGAATCCCAACTTCTGATAAGTAACTCCTAAACTCTCCTAAGAGGTACTCGCCACTACGATCACACCGTAGTGTCTTGATACTTTTACCATGACGTTTCTCCACATCAGCCTGTTGGGATCTAGCGCGCCCAAAGACGCAGAAACGCAACGGAAAAGTTCTAGATCCTCTTCCAGCAGATCCATGCGAAGGGAAGAAATATTTTTTGAAAACTATACTAAGCTACATGATAGGATTATACCTTTGTTGTGCGTGCCCTTCGCAATCCAGATAGCAACATTTTTCTCTAGATCCAGATCTCAGTGCGTTCAAGCGTCCGCGCCTCTATGGTATCCACATGAACATATCCTTCGTTCGTCGCACGAACGAAGCCTTCAGAGAATAACCATCTTCTTGTGCTAGCAAGAAGTATGATTCAGCCAAACATCAAGAATTGGCCATGGAAGGAGGAGGAAGAAGATGGAATCTCAAGAGACACCTTTCTCATCTAATTCATCTTATCAAAAATAAATGACAAAAACCTATTTATATTCATCCCATGAATACCAAGGGTCTTTTGTCTCTTTGTATTCCTCTTAATGGGTTGGATTTATTATATTGGATTAACCATTAATCCAATAACCCAATAAGTCTAACCCATTGAGTCTAACCCATAAATCCAATGTGTCTAATTTGGATTGGACTCAATCCAATGAGTGGGTTCATTTGAGTCTAACTCAATTAGTAACCAAAAGGCCTAATCATCTCATGATTGGCTCTTAGAGCTAATTACTAACACAGCCTTGTACTCTTTGAACTTATCAAAGTACTCAGACTTGCGGTGCATCAAGTATATGTATCCATATCTCAAATAGTCGTCTATAAAAGAGACGAAATATTCGAAACTACCTCTTGCCTGGATAGTCATAGGTCCACACAAATCAGAATAATTCCAACACATCTTTGGCTTTATACCCCTTAGTCTTAAAAGGCCTCTTAGTCATTTTACCTTCCAAGCAAGACTCGCAAGTTGGAAAGTTTTCCACCACCTTAACCTAAAAGTCCATCGGCTTTTAACCATTGAATCCTACTCAAGTTAATATGACCTAGCCTTAGATGCCAAAGAAATGTTTAGTTCATTTCCGAAGGTTGCTTTCTCTTAGAATTAGAAGATGTGTTATTAATTTTCATTTGTTGCATCGTGGGAGTTATTGGATTTAGAATATACAAATTGCCAACCAACGTACCAGAACAGATAACTTTCCTATTTTTCTTGATAACACCTTTGCTATCAAAATAGACAGAATATCCATCCTTGTATAGTTTAGAAACTGAAATCAAGTTCTTTCTAAAATTTGGTACGTAAAAATAATTTCTCAAAACCAATATTTATTCCTATAAACATCTCCCACTGCAATAGCTGCTACTTTTGTAACTGTGCCCATGTAAACAGTGATTTCTCCTTTATGTAGTTGTCGGGTTTCCTGGAACCCCTGCAATGATTTGCAGACATGATTAGTGACTCCCGTATCTACACACCAGGTACCGATAGATAACACCACTAAACATGTTTCAACAACTAATGAATAAAATATACCTTTATTGTTCTCATTTCTAAGAGGACAATCCACCTTAGTGTCCAAGTTTTGTTTCCAATCATTATAATTGGGACTAGTAAGTCTATTCTCTAGTATAACAGCTAGGGAGTTGAAAACCATTTGAAATCCTAAGAATCAAAAAAATATTTGGTCAAGACCAACATCTCAAAATCTCCGTGAATTTTGTATGCCACGTTAGTGTGAGCGTATACAAATTCAAACATTTGTAAGAGGAGATTTTATCCATTAATTTTATTATCTTATCAACCTATCTTTATAATAAATAAAATTAATAGTTGGTTTATCTTCGATCAAATATTTGGTCAAAACTTTAGAATTTAAAATTGTCACGCCCCGGGAAAGTCACTGTCCGAAGAAATTTCGGGAACACCTCCCCTATACGGGTGACAATCTGAAGCACTTCTACAGGCATAATATACATCAGCCACAGGCGGCTGGAATATACACACAACCACGCAGTTATATATATATATCATCAGCCTACACGGCTGAAACAAAACCAACACAACGGAAATACATAAAAAAAATAAGCTCATACAAAACAAATCAACACACTGCTAGCCGGCTAGGCTTACACCACACAATGACACAATACTCCGAAAATAAAATCGGAACACACCAAGCCAAAAACACACATATCACATACCAAGATAAAATAAACAAGAAGGCGGAGACATGTCTTCTGATGTGACGTGGGGACCAGCAGGCAGGATACTCCAAGCGACTCCATAAACAATCTGGTACCTGAAAAATATAGAGTCCACGGGGGTGAGTTCAAGAACTCAGCGAATACCTAGTTGATATGTATAGTAAACTATAACATTTGGTAATAACTATGGAGTACAGTCTCCTGAACAAAAGAAAGTAATGCATAATAGAAAAGGCTGAAGAGTACTGTACTCACCAGGGCCACCTATCCGAATAATCAGGTCGTCAGACTGGAAGTGTCATAAATCCTGTATGCATGTCAAACATATGCATTCATCCAAATGCAGCATATAAGTGCAGCAAACACGAGCAGTAAATGCATAAATGCCTATGATGCCAATGATGCGTCCTGGTCACCCCTGACGTCAGTCAGTCATCTCACACACAATAGTGAGGCCGAGTAGGTAGGGCTGTGACAACCGTGCACTCTACCATCACTACACCTGATGAGTGAGTGAGTGGACGGGATGCTGTCGGAGTACTCCTATCCTTTGACCCCAAATCATAAATGGGGGAGCTCAATGCTCTCATCTCCCGGTATACAATAACGGGGAGGTATCTTTGCCGGCTACCACGCTGAGTCACCTGACCAACGGAGCCAAACAGAGTCCACCGTCTGCCGGCTACTATGCTACTACACTAAATGCCAGCGGAGCCAAACAGAGCGGAACTGTCTGCCAACGGAGCAAAACAGCAGAACCGCCACACACCTGCCTGATATACCACTAATCCATGAGTGGTGGTGTGTGCAGTATATGTAACTGGCGATGTGCTCTACCATAGTGGAGCCGACAATCGCGCAGCATGCAATCATGATGCATGACACTAAGCATAGCAATAAACTGATCAGCATAACCATATCCATATACATAAAATGAGTATCATAATATCGATGGTCAAATACGAAGATCTAAAGTACACCGGTCAGATAGGATATTAAAAACCTAGGTTCTGAACATAACAAGCATGGTATGTCACTACCTCACTGAGCATATGTATAATCATATGGATATTAGCATAAAATGCATGACAGGTGAGCAAACAAACATGTAACGAGAATCCGGTAGTGACGTACCGAAATAAGGATGTACATAATTATTACAAAGGCTATAACCTACTAAACATATCAACAAGACATATCAAAAAGATAAGTCAAGGTACCCGCCTCAAATCGAAAAGTCCAATCTGATCCGAACACGACGTCAAGATACTCGTCTCGCGTCAAAGTCTTGTGTCACCAATATAAATATATTTTATTTAGCTACAATTCATAAGAATTTAAATAGCTAAATAAAATCTACAAGACTAGATTCTAAGCAATTAAATCTAATCACACTAATCATGCATCGACTAGTGATATACTAACCATTTAGTAATCCATATCATCTCAAATTCAACACATACCTAATTTATACTCAACAACCATTTACAACCTCCAATTCAAACCTACACATGGTCATATAATCAAATCATACCTAAATCAATCCATTATCCACAACACGTATCAAATCCCTACAACATACCTCAAACTCACAGCCATAAACAAGGTGGGCCGCTGGAAATCCACCTCACTGCCCTAAAGCTTCTGTCGACAACCACTTAAGGAACAACAAAACATCCTTTCCGTTTAGAATAAGTCGAACAACTGAATTACAACAAGAAGACTTCTGATACCCGAATCTTACCTCAATATACAACCGTGCTTTTGCCGTTGGAACAAGAGGATGCTAGATGGGTTGCTACCGAAACCATGAACTCCCCCACAGTATACCATTCCTGCTGAAATCTTTGTTGGTTGCTACTCGGAAAGCCTATAGGTTCCACTGTACAAAAATTTTGTACAAAGGTCTGAACCTTTTCCTAGCTACCATGTGTTCTTTTAAATTAAATTTTGGATCTCCTGCAGAACTTAACACGTTTGATCCAAAACTTAATCTATTTGTTCTTTTAGGTTTTGACTTGGATCTCCTGCGGAACTTAACACGTTCGACCCAAGTCTCCTTAAGTTATTAATTCCATTAAATATCAATTTCCATAAAAGGTTCCCAGTACTGACGTGGCGAGGCACATGGCCTTCTTGGATATGGGAGCAACCACCACCGACTAGACAAAACCTTTAATAGAAAGCTAATATTTAATTTCCTAAAATAACTTTAGGTTAACCAAAGAGAACAATCAAATCACAAGGAAAAGAAAGAAAAAAAAGAACACAACTTCGAAAAAACATATTCGAAATACTAGAACGTAAGCCTCTTGTATTTGGTATTATTTCCATAAATAACTAGCATGATGCGGAAATAGAAATTACTAGTTATATCTTGTAGAAAAACCTCTTGATCTTCTACCGTATTCCTCTTCTAACCTCGGACGTTGTGTGGGCAACGATCTTCCAAGATGAGAAACCACCAACCACCTTCTTCTCCTCCAAGCAAGGTTCGGCCACAAAGGGAAACTTCACCAAGGAGGAAAAACAAAATACTAACCAAGCTCCAAGAGATGCTAGCTTTCTCTCCTTCTTCTTCTTCTTCTCCGAGTAGTATCCGGCCACCACAAGAACTCCAAGGGAGAGGGAGAGGTTCGGCCACCACAAGAGGAAGAGAAGGAGATGATGGCCGGCCACACCAAGGAACAAAAGAGGGAGAGGAATAATAGATGTTGTGTCTTGTGAAGGCACCCTCACCCCTTCTTTTATATTCCTTGGCCTAGGTAAATTAGGAAATTTAATTACAACAAATTTTCCTTAATTTCCTTGACATGATTTAATTGAGAAAAATAAAATAATATTTCCCAATTAAACAATGATGGCCGGCCACATCAAGAGGAAACAAATTGGACAAGTTTTAATCAACAATTAAAACTTTCCTTATTTGTTTCAGAAATTTTAAAAATAAAATTTCTCTTTAAAATCTCTTCATGGTTAATAAAAGGAAATATCTATAATTTTAATTTTATTAACATGTGAATAATTTTAAAGAGAAAATAAAAACTCTCCAATCTACAAATAAGGAAAGAGATCTAATCTCTTTCTTTAATCTTTTGTAAAACTTTTACAAGAGAGATATTTTAATTTTAATTCTCTTTAAAATATATCTTCCACATAATAATAAAATCTAAAATTAAATTTCTTTTTATTTAATTATGGCTGGCCCTACTAGCTTGGGTTCAAGCTAGGGCCGGCCACCTTAGCTTGGCCGGCCCCCTTTAGGTGGGTATAGAAGGTGGGTATATGTGGGTATAGTACTCTATAAATAAGAGGCTACGATAGGGACCGAGAGGAGGAATTGGTTTTGGTCTCCCGATAAAATTAAGCATCCCGTGTTCGCCCCGAACACACAACTTAATTTTATCAATGATAATTCATTCCACTAGAGAACTATCATTGAACTACCGCACCAATCCCAAATTACATTTTTGGGCTCCTTCTTATTATGAGTGTGTTAGTCTCCCTGTGTTTAAGATATCGAATGTCCACTAATTAAGTGAGTTACTGACAACTCATTTAATTAATATCTAAGTCCAAGAGTAGTACCACTCAACCTTATTATCATGTCGGACTAAGTCCACCTGCAGGGTTTAACATGACAATCTTTATGAGCTCCTCTTGAGGACATTATCAACCTAGTATCACTAGGACACTCCTTCTATAATCAACAACACACACTATAAGTGATACCATTTCCCAATTTATCGGGTTTATTGATTCATCGAACTAAATCTCACCCATTGATAAATTAAAGAAATAAATATCAAACATATGTGCTTGTTATTATATTAGGATTAAGAGCACACACTTCCATAATAACTGAGGTCTTTGTTCCTTTATAAAGTCAGTATAAAAGGAACGACCTCAAATGGTCCTACTCAATACACTCTGAGTGTACTAGTGTAATTATATAGTCAAGATAAACTAATACCTAATTACACTACGACTTTCTAATGGTTTGTTCCTTTCCATTCTGGTCGTGAGCTACTGTTTATAATTTATAAGGTACCGATAACATCATCTTCTGTATGTGACACCACATACTATGTTATCTACAATATAAATTAAATGAACAACTACAAACAAATGTAGATAATTAGACCAAATGTGATTCTTTATTCATAATGAATGTTTACAAAGCTTAGGCTCTATACACTCCAACAATCTCCCACTTATACTAATGACTGTGCCATATCTTCTACCATACATCTGATTCCCATTCCTCCACATGCCGATCGAAAGCTTTCAGGAAGGGCCTTAGTGAAAGGATCGCCGTTATCCGCCGATGCAATCTTGGCGATGACAACTTCTCCTCGCTCACGATATCTCTTATCAAGTGGTACTTGCGCTCTATATGTTTACTTGCCTTATGGGCTCGTGGTTCCTTCGAGTTTGCAATCACAGCTGTTATCACAATAAATTGTGATGATTTTGGGCAAACCAGAATCACATCTAAGTCCATTAGAAAGTTCCCGAGCCATACTCTTCCTCAGAGGCTGCTACATACTCGACTTCCATGGTTGAGTCCGAAATTCTTGCCTAACACTCCTCCATGAAATGGCTCCACCTCCTAAAGTAAACACATAGCTCGATGTAGACTTATATCCCTATCTGATTGGAAATCAGAATCGTGTAACCCACGGGAGCAAATCATCCGCTTGGTAAACTAGCATATAATCCCTAGTCCTTCTCGGTACTTTAATATATGCTTTACAGTCCAATGTCCTTGTCCAGGGTTACTCTGATACCATGCCAAATAGATATCGGGTCTCGTGTATAACATTGCATACATTAGGCTTCCCACAGCATAAGGAACCGCTTTCATGTCCTCTATCTCTTTTGATGTCTTTGGAGACATCTCTTTAAACAGAGCTACTCCATGTCTAAAAGGTAAGAAACCTTTCTTGGAGTCTTGCATGCTAAAACGAGCAAGGATTGTATCTATATATGAAGCTTGGGATAGATACAACATTCTTTTCTTGCGATCCCTTATAACTTTGATCCCAAGAATGTGTGCACATTCTCCTAAGTCCTTCATATCAAATTGTTTGGACAACCATACCCTTACGTCGATAATACCTTGACATTGTTGCCAATTAACAAAATATCATCTACGATAGTACAAGAAATACCACCACGTTTATTACACTTCTTATATACACAAGACTCATCCGGACTTTGAATAAATCCATATGACTGGATTACTTCATTAAACCGGATGTTCCAAGACCTTGAAGCTTGCTTCCATAAATGGACCGATTGAGCTTGCATACTAGATGCTCTTTGCCTTTTCAATAAATCCTTCGTTGCTTCATATGGATGTTCTCTTCAAGACTTCCATTAAGGAAAATCTTGACATCCATTTGCCAAATCTCATAATCCATATGAGCAAATGGATAAGAGTATCCGGATAGACTTAAGCATGGCTACGGTGAAAAGGTTTCATAATCGATTCCCTCTTTCCGAGTGTACCCTTTCGCAACAAGCCTAGCTTTGAAGGTTTCTACCTTCCGTCCCCTCTTTTCCTTTTGTAAATCCACTTGCATCCAACGCTTTTACACCATGGTGGTTCTACAAGCTCCTGACCTTATTAGAGTACATGGACTCTATTTAATTCATTGCCTTTTGCCAAGATGCATCTATATCTTGGAGTGCTTCGTCATATGACGGGATCAGGTTCATGTTTACCCGGATCAAGTCCAAGACTCTCCCAAAACATGAATCTTTCAGTGCATTACAACCCTCCCACTACGACGAGGCATCCGTGGTTGTGTATCATGTGTGACACGTGTTGCGGTCTCTTGTGGTACTTCATCTTGTCCTGTTGAAGTAGACATGTCCTCTCTAAGTTCTTCTAAAACAACTTTACTCGGGCTTGTGATCCATTATATAGTCTTCTTCTAAAACGGGCATTGGTGCTAACAATGACCTTCGGTCTTTAGGACTATAAAATAAACCACCTTCGTTCCTTTGGGATATCCTATAAACACGCGAACTTCGTACGAGATTCTAACTTATCAACATCTGGTTTTAGCACATGTGTCGGACTACCCCATATCCGAATATGTCTTAGACGGGTTTTCGCCCATTCCACAATTCTATGGGAGTAGAAGAAACTGATTTAGAAGGTACTAAGTTCGGAACGATACACTGCTGTTTCCAAGGCATATCCCCAAAACGAATTTGTAATTCAATAACTCATCATTGATCTAACCATCTCCATAAGAGTCCTATTCCTTCGCTCTGCCACACCATTCTGTTTGCAGTTGGGATTGAATCCCGACCCGATAAGTAATTCCTAAACTCTCCTAAGAGGTATTCGCCACCACGATCCGATCAGTAGTGTCTTGATACTTTTACCTAGTCGCTTCTCCACATCCGCCTTGTATTCTTTGAACTTATCAAAGCACTCGGACTTGCGCGCATTAGGTAAATGTATCCATATCTTGAATAATCGTCTATGAAAGAGACAAAATATTCAAAACCTCCTCTTGCCAGGACAGACATAGGACCACACAAATCAGAGTGAACCAACTCTAACACTTCTTTGGCTCTATACCCTTGGCCTTGAACGGCCTCTTGGTCATTTTACCTTCTAAGCAAGATTCACAAGTTGGAAAATTTTCCAACTCTAATGAACTTAAAAGTCCATTATAAGCCTCTGAATCCTACTTAAGTTAATATGACCAAGCCTTAGATGCCAAAGATATGCTTGGTTCATTTCGAAGGTTCTTTTCTCTTATTAGAATTAGAAGATGAATTATAAATTTCCATGTTTTGCTTTGTGGAAGAATTTGGTTTAAAATATACAAATTGCAAACTAATGCACCGGAACAGATAATCACTTTATTTCTTTTAATAACTACATCGTTACTGAAAGAAACCGAATATCCATCTAAAAACAGTTTAGAAACTGAAATTAAATTCTTTCTAAAACTGGTACATAAAGACAATTTCTTAAAATCAAATTTCTATTTCTACTAAAAGGTAAGTAGACGTCTCCCATCGCAACAGCTGCCACCTTAGTAGCATTGCCCATGTAGATGGTAATCTCCCCTTATTTCCTGGAACCCCTGCAAGGAATTGCAGACATGATCAGTGGCTCCGTATCTACACACCAGGTGTTGGTAGATAACACCGCTAAACATGTTTCAACAACTAGAGTATGAGATATACCTTTGTTTTGGTTCTTACGAGGACGATCCGTTCCAATGTCCTGCCCGCTTGCAGATGAAGCACTTGCCCTTCTGCTTCTTCACTTTAAATCCCGTACTCGAGATTTATTCACTTTCTTTGAACCAGGTTGTTTCTTCTTCTTCTTACCTTCGGTTTAGAAGTAGAACCATTTTCAACATAGTGAATTTGAGCATTGTGACGAAATAACCCTTCTGCAGTTCTGTCAAGAGTTCCCCTAATGAATAAATCCTTTTATTCATATTATAGTTCAAGTGAACTGCTCAAAACTTCTAGGTAGGGTTTGGAGGATCATATCGATCCGGGTTTCCCATCAATTTCTCCTCCAAGGATCCGTATCGTTCAGATAAGCCATCATGTTTAGGATATGATCCAGGAGTACCCTCTTGCATGGTGGTCATTATCTTTCTCATAGCTTCTTGTCTAGAAGCCCTATCCCGATGACCAAAGAGTTCTTTGAGATTGTTCATAATATCATAAGTTGTTGGTAAATCTTTATGCTGATGTTCAATACATTTGACATTGAAGCCAAAATGTAACACCGCGCCATCTCATCAGCTTTTACCCATTTCCTATGATATTCAATCTCCTCTTGGGTTGATTCACCAGTAGGTGCTTCAGGGCAAGCCTCAGTCAGTACAAATTTATAGCCCTCAGCAGTAAGAACAATGTCCAGGTTTCTTTTCCAATCTATGTAATTTGGTCCAGTAAGTCTATTCTGTTGAAGTATGATGGACAGTGGGTTGAAAGTCATCCTAAGAATCACAAATAACTTTTGGTCAGAACTCTAAATTTAGAATAATATTGATTCCTCAAACAATACTATTTTAAATTAACCAACACCTTAAACCACCGTGAATTTTGTATGCCACGTTAGTGTGGACGATACAAATTCAACATTTGTAAAAGGAGAGTTTTAACCCATTAATTTTATTATCTTGTCAACCTAACTTTTGACAAATAAAATTAATAGTTGGTATTATTTGGTCACACAAATAATAGCGGTGACTCCGTTGAGGATACTATTAGATGTGTCTAAGTGTACACCATTACTTGACACTAAGTCCATTAATAAGATTATGCCCCTTCCGTTGGGGAATCACACGCCTTAATTAACTTCCTATAGTCATCCATAAATGGAAGTCTGCTCTAGTGGTCCGCAAACAAGCTCATCCGTTATGGAGGAAGGCACTCAGAGCCAACGCGCAAGCATCACTTACAAACCAATAATGGAGACCATGGGATTTACTTAAAATCCCTCTCCCACTTAGTTATTTATAAATGAGGAATTTTAACTATGCTAGCCTACTAAACTTGTAAACTAACATGCACATACAAGACAATATAAAAGCAATAAATAGAAAATCTAATTTTCAACTATTATGGCTTTTATCTTTAATTGTCCTCCGTGTGTTGTCATCCCAGGTCTAGCTGTCGCATCCATCTTGCTCCTAGTTCCGCTGCGCCTCTGGTCCTTAGAAAGTTCCACGCTTTGCAAGATTTGATCCATGACATAAATAGAATTTTACATTTTGATCCTATATTCCATAAAAGGAATGTACATGTATCTAGATCAAAAATAAAATTCTAATAAAACTAAATACAGCTCCTCCTGTATTTTAATACAATCATGCACACACATATAAATTGCCCTTGACATGTCCAAGGTCCAATCACACACATAATTAACTAAAAGCCATAATAGTTGGATCCTGCATCCATAGAGTTAGCACATCCTACTATTAACATAAATTATGTATGACATGTGCATAATTAAACTAAATACCAAATACGCAGAGGCTAAACCCTAGCTCGATACCAATTGTTGGTTGCTACTCGGAAAGCCTATAGGTTCCATGTATAAAATTTTGTACAAAGGTCTGAACCTTTCCTAGCTACCATGTGTTCTTTTAAATTAAATTTTGGATCTCCTGAACTTAACACGCTTGATCCAAAACTTAATCTATTTGTTCTTTAGGTTTTGACTTGGATCTCTGCGGAACTTAACACGCTCGACCTAAGTCTCCTTAAGTTATTAATTCCATTAAATATCAATTTCCATAAAAGGTTCCCAATCGACGTGGGGAGGCACATGGCCTTCTTGGATATGGGAGCAACCACCACCGACTAGACAAAACCTTTAATAGAAAGCTAATATTTAATTTCCTAAAATAACTTTAGGTTAACCAAAGAGAACAATCAAATCACAAGGAAAAGAAAGAAAAAAAAGAACACAACTTCGAAAAAACATATTCGAAATACTAGAACGTAAGCCTCTTGTATTTGGTATTATTTCCATAAATAACTAGCATGATGCGGAAATAGAAATTACTAGTTATATCTTGTAGAAAAACCTCTTGATCTTCTACCGTATTCCTCTTCTAACCTCGGACGTTGTGTGGGCAACGATCTTCCAAGATGAGAAACCACCAACCACCTTCTTCTCCTCCAAGCAAGGTTCGGCCACAAAGGGAAACTTCACCAAGGAGGAAAAACAAAATACTAACCAAGCTCCAAGAGATGCTAGCTTTCTCTCCTTCTTCTTCTTCTTCTCCGAGTAGTATCCGGCCACCACAAGAACTCCAAGGGAGGGAGAGAGGTTCGGCCACCACAAGAGGAAGAGAAGGAGATGATGGCCGCCACACCAAGGAACAAAAGAGGAGAGGAAATAATAGATGTTGTGTCTTGTGAAGGCACCTCACCCTTCTTTTATATTCCTTGGCCTAGGTAAATTAGGAAATTTAATTACAACAAATTTTCCTTAATTTCTTGACATGATTTAATTGAGAAAATAAAATAATATTTCCCCAATTAAACAATGATGGCCGACATCAAGAGGAAATTGGACAAGTTTTAATCAACAATTAAAACTTTCCTTATTTGTTTCAGAAATTTTAAAAAATAAAATTTCTTTAAAATCTCTTCATGGTTAATAAAAGGAAATATCTATAATTTTAATTTTATTAACATGTGAATAATTTTAAAGAGAAAATAAAAACTCTCCAATCTACAAATAAGGAAAGAGATCTAATCTCTTTCTTTAATCTTTTGTAAAACTTTTACAAGAGAGATATTTTAATTTTAATTCTCTTTAAGATATATCTTCCACATAATAATAAAATCTAAAATTAAATTTCTTTTTATTTAATTATGGCGGCCCTACTAGCTTGGGTTCAAGCTAGGGCCACCTTAATAAACCTAGGCCCGCCCTAGCTTGGTTCCCAAGCTAGCTTGGCCGCCCCCTAGGTGGGTATAGAAGGTGGGTATATGTGGGTATAGTACTCTATAAATAAGAGGCTACGAGGGACGAGAGGAGGAATTGGTTTTGGTCTCCGATAAAATTAAGCATCCTGTTCGCCCCAACACACAACTTAATTTTATCAATGATAATTCATTCCACTAGAGAACTATCATTGAACTACCGCACCAATCCCAAATTACATTTTTGGGCTCCTTCTTATTATGAGTGTGTTAGTCTCCCTGTGTTTAAGATATCGAATGCCCACTAATTAAGTGAGTTACTGACAACTCATTTAATTAATATCTAAGTCCAAGAGTAGTACCACTCAACCTTATTATCATGTCGGACTAAGTCCACCTGCAGGGTTTAACATGACAATCCTTATGAGCTCCTCTTGAGGACATTATCAACCTAGTATCTCTAGGACACAGTTTCCTTCTATAATCAACAACACACACTATAAGTGATATCATTTCCCAACTTATCGGGTTTATTGATTCATCGAACTAAATCTCACCCATTGATAAATTAAAGAAATAAATATCAAATATATGTGCTTGTTATTATATTAGGATTAAGAGCACACACTTCCATAATAACTGAAGTCTTTGTTCCTTTATAAAGTCAGTATAAAAGAAACGACCTCAAATGGTCCTACTCAATACACTCTGAGTGTACTAGTGTAATTATATAGTCAAGATAAACTAATACCAAATTACACTACGACTTTCTAATGGTTTGTTCCTTTCCATTCTGGTCGTGAGCTCATTTATAAGGTACTGATAACATCATCTTCTGATGTGACACCACATACTATGTTATCTACAATATAAATTAAATGAATAACTACAAACAAATGTAGATAATTAGACCAAATGTGATTCTTTATTCATAATGAATGTTTACAAAGCTTAGGCTCTCAGTATACACTCCAACAATCTCCCACTTATACTAATGACTAAGTCGCCATATCTTCTACCATACATCCGATTCCCATTCCTCCACATGCCGATCGAAAGCTTTCGGGAAGGGCCTTAGTGAAAGGATCTGCAGGTTATCCGCTGATGCAATCTTGGCGATGACAACTTCTCCTCGCTCACGATATCTCTTATCAAGTGGTACTTGCGCTCTATATGTTTACTTGCCTTATGGGCTCGTGGTTCCTTCGAGTTTGCAATCGCTATTATCACAATAAATTGTGATGATTTTGGGCAAACCAGAATCACATCTAAGTCCATTAGAAAGTTCCTGAGCCATACTGCTTCTTTAGGCGCCTCAGAGCCACATACTCAACTTCCATGGTTGAGTCCGAAACGCATTTCGCTTAACACTCCTCCATGAAATGGCTCCACCTCCTAAAGTAAACACATAGCCCGATGTAGACTTATGTTATCCCTATCCGATTGGAAATCTGAATCTGTACCACAGGGAGCAAATCATCCGCTTGGTAAACTAGCATATAATCCCTAGTCCTTCTCGTGTACTTTAATATATGCTTTACCGCAGCAATGTCCTTGTCCAGGTTACTCGATATCTGCTGACCATGCTACGGCAAAACAGATATCGTGTCTCGTACATAGCATTGCATACATTAGGCTTCCTACCAAGCATAAGGAACCGCTTTCATGTCCTCTATCTCTTTGATGTCTTTGGAGACATCTCTTTAGAAGAGCTACTCCATGTCTAAAAGGTAAGAAACCTTTCTTGAGTCTTGCATGCTAAAACGAGCAAGGATTGTATCTATATATGAAGCTTGGGATAGACACAACATTCTTTTCTTGCGATCCCTTATAACTTTGATCCCAAGAATGTGCACATTCTCCTAAGTCCTTCATATCAAATTGTTTGGACAACCATACCCTTACGTCCATAATACCTTGACATTGTTGCCAATTAACAAAATATCATCTACGATAGTACAAGAAATACCACCACGCTTCAATCTCTTATATACACAAGACTCATCCGGACTTTGAATAAATCCATATGATCGATTACTTCATTAAACCGGATGTTCCAAGACTTTGAAGCTGCTTCAGCCATAAATGGACCGATTGAGCTTGCATACTAGATGCTCTTGCCTTTTCAATAAATCCTTCCGGTTGCTTCATATGGATGTTCTCTTCAAGACTTCCATTAAGGAAAGCTGTCTTGACATCCATTTGCCAAATCTCATAATCCATATGAGCAAAAATGGATAAGAGTATCCGGATAGACTTAAGCATGGCTACCGTGAAAAGGTTTCATAATCGATTCCCTCTTTCCGAGTGTACCCTTCGCAACAAGCCTAGCTTTGAAGGTTTCTACCTTCCGTCCCCTCTTTTCCTTTTGTAAATCCACTTGCATCCAACGGCTTTACACCATCAGGTGGTTCTACAAGCTCCCAGACCTTATTAGAGTACATGGACTCTATTTCGATTCATTGCCTTTTGCCAAGATCTCGCATCTATATCTTGGAGTGCTTCGTCATATGACGGGGATCAGGTTCATGTTTACCCGGATCAAGTCCAAGACTCTCCCAAAAACATGAATCTTTCAGTCTGCATTACAACCCCCCACGACGAGGCACCGTCTGTGGTTGTGTATCATGTGTGACACGTGTTGCAGCTCTTGTGGTACTTCATCTTGTTCTGTTGGTACTGAAGTAGATGTCCTCTAAGTTCTTCTAAAACAACTTTACTCATGGGCTTGTGATCCATTATATAGTCTTCTTAAAACTGGGCATTGGTGCTAACAATGACCTTCCGGTCTTTAGGACTATAAAATAAACCACCTTTGTTCCTTTGGGATATCCTATAAACACGCGAACTTCATGCGAGATTCTAACTTATCAGATCTGGTTTTAGCACATGTGTCGGACTACCCCATATCCGAATATGTCTTAGACTGGGTTTTCGCCCATTCCACAATTCTACGGGAGTAGAAGAAACTGATTAAGAAGGTACTCAGTTCAGAACGTCTACTGCCGTTTCCAGAGCATATCCCCAAAACGCAATTGGTAATTCCGAACCACCCCTCATTGATCTACCCATCTCCATACGAGTCCTATTCATTCGCTCTGCTACACCATTCTGGGTGTTCCAGGTGCATACAATTGGGATTGAATCCCTACGATAAGTAATTCCTAAACTCTCCTAAGAGGTATTCGCCACCACGATCGGACAGTAGTGTCTTGATACTTTTACCTAGTCGTTTCTCCACATGACCTTGTATTCTTTGAACTTATCAAAGCACTTGACTTACGCGCATTAGGTAAATGTATCCATATCTTGAATAATCGTCTCATGAAAGAGACAAAATATTCAAAACCTCCTCTTGCCGGGACAGACCACACAAATCGTAGTGAACCAACTCTAACACTTCTTTGGCTCTATACCCCTTGGCCTTGAGCGGCCTCTTGGTCATTTTACCTTCTAAGCAAGATTCACAAGTTGGAAAATTTTCCAACTCTAATGAACTTAAAGTCCATCGGCTATAAGCCTCTGAATCCTACTTAGTTAATATGACCAAGCCTTAGATGCCAAAGATATGCTTGGTTCATTTCAGTTCTTTTCTTATTAGAATTAGAAGATGAATTATAAATTTCCATGTTTTGCTTTGTGGAAGAATTTGGATTTAAAATATACAAATTGCAAACTAATGCACCGAACAGATAATCACTTTATTTCTTTTAATAACTACATCGTTTCTAAAGGAAACCGAATATCCATCTAAAAACAGTTTAGAAACTGAAATTAAATTCTTTCTAAAACTGGGTACATAAAGACAATTTCTTAAAATCAAATTTCTATTTCTACTAAAAGGTAAGTAGACGTCTCCCACTGCAACAGCTGCCACCTTAGTAGCATTGCCCATGTAGACGGTAATCTCTCCTTCAGATTATCGTCGGGTTTCCTGGAACCCCTGCAAGGAATTGCAGACATGATCGATGGCTCCTGTATCTACACACCAGGTGTTGGTAGATAACACCGCTAAACATGTTTCAACAACTAGAGTATGAGATATACCTTTGTTTTGGTTCTTACGAGGACAGTCCGCCTTCCAATGTCCTGCTGCTTGCAGATGAAGCACTTGCCCTTCGGCTTCTTCATTCCAGCTTTAAATCCTGTACTCTGAGATTTATTCACTTTCTTTGCTGAAACCTGTTTGTTCTTCTTCTTCTTACCTTTCGGTTTAGAAGTAGAACCATTTTCAACATAGTGAATTTGAGCATTGTGACGAAATAACCCTTCTGCTGCTTGAAGTTACGTCAGTAGTTCCCTAATGAATAAATCCTTTATTCATATTATAGTTCAGGCGGAACCGCTCATCTAGGTAGGGTTTGGAGGATCATATCGATCTGGTTTCCCCATCAATTTCTCCTCCAAGGATCCGTATTTCGTTCGGATAAGCCATCATGTTTAGGATATGATCCCTCACGGAGTACCCTCTTGCATGGTGGTCGTCATTATCTTTCTCATAGCTTCTTGTCTAGAAGCCCTATCCCGATGACCAAAGAGTTCTTTGAGATTGTTCATAATATCATAAGTCGTTGGTAAATCTTTATCTTGATGTTGCAATACATTTGACATTGAAGCCAAATGTAACACCGCGCCATCTCATCTGCTTTTACCCATTTCCTATGATATTCAATCTCCTCTTGGGTAGATTCACCAGGACAATGCTCAGTCAGTATAAATTTATAGCTTTCAGCAGTAGAACAATATCCAGGTTTCTTTTCCAATCTATGTAATTTGGTCCAATAAGTCTATTTTGTTGAAGTATGATGGACAGTGGGTTGAAAGTCATCCTAAGAATCACAAATAACTTTTGGTCGAACTCTAAATTTAGAATAATATTGATTCCTCAAACAATACTATTTTAAATTAACCAACACCTTAAACCACCGTGAATTTTGTATGCCACGTTAGTGTGGACGTATACAAATTCAACATTTGTAAAAGGAGGTTTAACCCATTAATTTTATTATCTTGTCAACCTAACTTTTGACAAATAAAATTAATAGTTGGTATTATTTGGTCACACAAATAATAGCAGTGACTCCGTTGGGGAGGATACTATTAGATGTGTCTAAGTGTACACCATTACTTGACACTAAGTCCATTAATAAGATTATGCCCCTTCCGTTGGGGAAGATCACACGCTCTTAATTAACTTCCTATAGTCATCCAAAAATGGAAGTCTGTTCTAGTGATCCGCAAACAAGCTCATCCGTTATGGAGGAAGGCACTCAGAGCCAACGCGCAAGCTTGTTTGCATCACTTACAAACCAGTAATGGAGACTATGGGATTTACTTAAAAATCCCTCTCCCACTTAGTTATTTATAAATGAGGAATTTTAACTATGCTAGCCTACTAAACTTGTAAACTAACATGCACACACAGCACAATATAAAAGCAATAAATAGAAAATCTAATTTTCAACTATTATGGCTTTTATCTTTAATTGTCCTCCGTGTGTTGTCATCCGAAGCTGCTGCCATATTTGGCCACCGCCACCGGGTCTAACTGTCGCATTCATCTTGCTCCGAGTTCCGCTGCGCCTCTGGTCCTTAGAAGGTTCCACGCCTTGCAAGATTCGATCCGCGACATAAATAGAATTTTACATTTTTGATCCTATATTCCATAAAAGGAATGTACATGTATCTAGATCAAAAATAAAATCCTAATAAAACTAAATACAGCTCCTGCTGTATTTTAATACAATCATGCACACACATATAAATTGCCCTTGACATGTCCAAGGGTCCAATCACACACATAATTAATTAAAAGCCATAATAGTTGGATCCTGCATCCACAAAGTTAGCACATCCTACTATTATCCTGCCTAAATTATGTATGACATGTGCATAATTAAACTAAATACCAAATACACAGAGGCAAAACCCTAGCTCTGATACCAATTGTTGGTTGCTACTCAGAATATAGTTCCGGTCTGCATAAAAATTTGTACAAAGGTCTGAACCTTTCCTAGCTACCATGTGTTCTTTAAATTAAATTTTGGATCTCTGCGGAACTTAACACGTTTGATCCAAAACTTAATCTATTTGTTCTTTAGGTTTTGACTTGGATCTCCGGAACTTAACACGTTCGACCCAAGTCTCCTTAAGTTATTAATTCCATTAAATATCAATTTCCATAAAAGGTTCCCAGTCCGACGTGGCGAGGCACATGGCCTTCTTGGATATGGGAGCAACCACCACCGACTAGACAAAACCTTTAATAGAAAGCTAATATTTAATTTCCTAAAATAACTTTAGGTTAACCAAAGAGAACAATCAAATCACAAGGAAAAGAAAGAAAAAGAACACAACTTCAAAAACATATTCAAAATACTAGAACGTAAGCCTCTTGTATTTGGTATTATTTCCATAAATAACTAGCATGATGCGGAAATAGAAATTACTAGTTATACCTTGTAGAAAAACCTCTTGATCTTCTACCGTATTCCTCTTCTAACCTCGGACGTTGTGTGGGCAACGATCTTCCAAGATGAGAAACCACCAACCACCTTCTTCTCCTCCAAGCAAGGTTCGGCCACAAAGGGAAACTTCACCAAGGAGGAAAACAAAATACTAACCAAGCTCCAAGAGATGCTAGCTTTCTCTCTTCTTCTTCTTCTCCGAGTAGTATCCGCCACCACAAGAACTCCAAGGAGGGGAGGTTCGGCCACCACAAGAGGAAGAGAAGGAGATGATGGCCGCCACACCAAGGAACAAAAGAGGGAGAGGAATAATAGATGTTGTGTCTTGTGAAGGCACCGTCAGCCCTTCTTTTATATTCCTTGGCCTAGGTAAATTAGGAAATTTAATTACAACAAATTTTCCTTAATTTCCTTGACATGATTTAATTGAGAAAAATAAAATAATATTTCCCCAATTAAACAATGATGGCCGGCCACATCAAGAGGAAACAAATTGGACAAGTTTTAATCAACAATTAAAACTTTCCTTATTTGTTTCCAGATATTTTAAAAAATAAAATTTCTCTTTAAAATCTCTTCATGGTTAATAAAAGGAAATATCTATAATTTTAATTTTATTAACATGTGAATAATTTTAAAGAGAAAATAAAAAACTCTCCAATCTACAAATAAGGAAAGAGATCTAATCTCTTTCTTTAATCTTTTGTAAAACTTTTACAAGAGAGATATTTTAATTTTAATTCTCTTTAAAATATATCTTCCACATAATAATAAAATCTAAAATTAAATTTCTTTTTTATTTAATTATGGCCGGCCCTACTAGCTTGGGTTCAAGCTAGGGCCGGCCACCTTAAACCCAAGCTTAGGCCGGCCCTAGCTTGGTTCCCAAGCTAGCTTGGCCGGCCCCCTTTAGGTGGGTATAGAAGGTGGGTATATGTGGGTATAGTACTCTATAAATAAGAGGCTACGATAGGGACCGAGAGGAGGAATTGGTTTTGGTCTCCTGATAAAATTAAGCATCCCGTGTTCGCCCCGAACACACAACTTAATTTTATCAATGATAATTCATTCCACTAGAGAACTATCATTGAACTACCGCACCAATCCCAAATTACATTTTTGGGCTCCTTCTTATTATGAGTGTGTTAGTCTCCCTGTGTTTAAGATATCGAATGTCCACTAATTAAGTGAGTTACTGACAACTCATTTAATTAATATCTAAGTCCAAGAGTAGTACCACTCAACCTTATTATCATGTCGGACTAAGTCCACCTGCAGGGTTTAACATGACAATCTTTATGAGCTCCTCTTGAGGACATTATCAACCTAGTATCACTAGGACACAGTTTCCTTCTATAATCAACAACACACACTATGAGTGATACCATTTCCCAATTTATCGGGTTTATTGATTCATCGAACTAAATCTCACCCATTGATAAATTAAAGAAATAAATATCAAACATATGTGCTTGTTATTATATTAGGATTAAGAGCACACTTCCATAATAACTGAAGTCTTTGTTCCTTTATAAAGTCATAAAAGGAACGACCTCAAATGGTCCTACTCAATACACTCCGAGTGTACTAGTGTAATTATATAGTCAAGATAAACTAATACCTAATTACACTACGACTTTCTAATGGTTTGTTCCTTTCCATTCTGGTCGTGAGCTACTGTTTATAATTTATAAGGTACTGATAACATCATCTTCTGTATGTGACACCACATACTATGTTATCTACAATATAAATTAAATGAACAACTACAAACAAATGTAGATAATTAGACCAAATGTGATTCTTTATTCATAATGAATGTTTACAAAGCTTAGGCTCTCAGTATACACTCCAACAATCTCCCACTTATACTAATGACTAAGCTGCATATCTTCTACCATACATCTGATTCCCATTCCCTCCACATGCCGATCGAAAGCTTTCGCCGGAAGGGCCTTAGTGAAAGGATCTGCCAGGTTATCCGCTGATGCAATCTTGGCGATGACAACTTCTCCTCGCTTCACGATATCTCTTATCAAGTGGTACTTGCGCTCTATATGTTTACTTGCCTTATGGGCTCGTGGTTCCTTCGAGTTTGCACCGCTATTATCACAATAAATTGTGATGATTTTGGGCAAACCAGAATCACATCTAAGTCCATTAGAAAGTTCCTGAGCATACTGCTTTAGTCGCCTCGGAGGTGCTACATACTCAACTTCCATGGTTGAGTCCGAAACGCATTTCGCAACACTCCTCCATGAAATGGCTCCACCTCTAAAGTAAACACATAGCCTGATGTAGACTTACTGTTATCCCTATCTGATTGGAAATCCATGTAACCCATAGGGAGCAAATCATCCGCTTGGTAAACTAGCATATAATCCTAGTCCTTCTCGGTACTTTAATATATGCTTTACCGCAGTCCAATGTCCTTGTCCAGTTACTCGATATCTGCTGACCATGCCTACGGCAAAACAAGTATCGGTCTCGTACATAGCATTGCATACATTAGGCTTCCTACACTGAAGCATAAGGAACTGCTTTCATGTCCTCTATCTCTTTTGATGTCTTTGGAGACATCTCTTTAGACAGAGCTACTCCATGTCTAAAAGGTAAGAAACCTTTCTTGGAGTCTTGCATGCTAAAACGAGCAAGGATTGTATCTATATATGAAACTTGAGATAGGCACAACATTATTTTCTTGCGATCCCTTATGACTTTGATCCCAAGAATGTGTGCACATTCTCCTAAGTCCTTCATATCAAATTGTTTAGATAACTATACCCTTACGTCCGATAACACTTTGACATTGTTGCCAATTAACAAAATATCATCTACGTATAGTACAAGAAATACCACCACGTTTTCGTTACACTTCTTGTATACACAAGATTCATCCGGACACTGAATAAATCCATATGACTGGATTACTTCATTAAACCGGATGTTCCAAGACCTTGAAGCTTGTTTCAGTCCATAAATGGACTGATTCAGCTTGCACACTAGATGCTCTTTGCCTTTTCAATAAATCCTTCGTTGCTTCATATGGATGTTCTCTTCAAGACTTCCATTAAGGAAAGTCGTCTTGACATCCATTTGCCAAATCTCATAATCCATATGAGCAATGGATAAGAGTATCCGGATAGACTTAAGCATGGCTACCCGGTGAAAAGTTTCCTCATAATCGATTCCCTCTTTTCGAGTGTACCCTTTCGCAACAAGCCTAGCTTTGAAGGTTTCTACCTCCGTCTGTCCCTCTTTTCCTTTTGTAAATCCACTTGCATCCAACGGCTTTACACCATCGGTGGTTCTACAAGCTCCCGACCTTATTAGAGTACATGGACTCTATTTCAGAATTCATTGCCTTTTGCCAAGATGTCGCATCTATATCTTGGAGTGCTTATCCGGGGATCAGGTTCATGTTTACCCGGATCAAGTCCAAGACTCTCCCAAAAACATGAATCTTTCAGTGCATTACAACCCTCCCACTACGACGAGGCACTGGCTGTGGTTGTGTATCATGTGTGACACGTGTTGCGTCTCTTGTGGTACTTCATCTTGTACTGTTGGTAATGAAGTAGACATGTCCTCTCTAAGTTCTTCTAAAACAACTTTACTATCGGGCTTGTGATCCATTATATAGTCTTCTTCTAAAAGCTGGGCATTGGTGCTAACAATGACCTTCGTCTTTAGGACTATAAAATAAACCACCTTTCGCCTTTGGGATATCCTATAAACACGAACTTACATGCGAGATTCTAACTTATCACATCCGGTTTTAGCATGTGTCCGGACTACCCCATATCCGAATATGTCTTAGACGGGTTTCCATTCCACAATTCTATGGGAGTAGAAGAAACCGATTTAGAAGGTACTAAGTTCGGAACATATACTGCTGTTTCCAGCATATCCCCAAAACGAATTTGGTAATTCGAATAACTCATCATTGATCTAACCATCTCCATAAGAGTCCTATTCCTTCGTCTGCCACACCATTCTTGGGGTGTTCCAGGCGCAGACAATTGGGATTGAATCCGGCCTCCGATAAGTAATTCCTAAACTCTCCTAAGAGGTATTCGCCACCACGATCGATCGTAGTGTCTTGATACTTTTACCTAGTCGTTTCTCCACATCGCCTTGTATTCTTTGAACTTATCAAAGCACTCGGACTATGCGGCGCATTAGGTAAATGTATCCATATCTTGAATAATCGTCTATGAAAGAGACAAAATATTCAAAACCTCCTCTTGCCAGGACGGACATAGGACCACACAAATCGAGTGAACCAACTCTAACACTTCTTTGGCTCTATACCCCTTGGCCTTGAACGGCCTCTTGGTCATTTACCTTCTAAGCAAGATTCACAAGTTGGAAAATTTTCCAACTCTAATGAACTTAAAAGTCCATCGGCTATAAGCCTCTGAATCCTACTTAAGTTAATATGACCAAGCCTTAGATGCCAAAGATATGCTTGGTTCATTTAAGGTTCTTTTCTCTTATTAGAATTAGAAGATGAATTATAAATTTCCATGTTTTGCTTTGTGGAAGAATTTGGATTTAAAATATACAAATTGCAAACTAATGCACCGAACAGATAATCACTTTATTTCTTTTAATAACTACATCGTTCTTGGAAACTGAATATCCATCTAAAACAGTTTAGAAACTGAAATTAAATTCTTTCTAAACTGGGTACATAAAGACAATTTCTTAAAATCAAATTTCTATTTCTACTAAAAGGTAAGTAGACGTCTCCCACTGCAACAGCTGCCACCTTAGTAGCATTGCCCGTAGACGGTAATCTCCCTTCGGATAGTCGTCGGGTTTCCTGGAACCCCTGCAAGGAATTGCAGACATGATCGGTGGCTCCCGTATCTACACACCGGTGCTGGTAGATAACACCGCTAAACATGTTTCAACAACTAGAGTATGAGATATACCTTTGTTTTGGTTCTTACGAGGACGATCCGCCTTCCAATGTCTGCTTGCGGATGAAGCACTTGCCCTTCGACTTCATTCCAACTTTAAATCCGTACTCTGAGATTTATTCACTTTCTTTGTTGAACCAGTTTGTTTCTTCTTCTTCTTACCTTTCGGTTAGAAGTAGAACCATTTTCAACAGATAGTGAATTTGAGCATTGTGACGAAATAACCCTTCTGCTGCTTGAAGTTCTGTCAATAGTTCCCCTAATGAATAAATCCTTTTATTCATATTATAGTTCAGGAACTGCTCAAAACTTCTAGGTAGGGTTTGGAGGATCATATCGATCTGGGTTTCCCATCAATTTCTCCTCCAAGGATCGTATTTCGTTCAGATAAGCCATCATGTTTAGGATATGATCCCTTACGGAGTACCCTCTTGCATGGTGGTCATTATCTTTCTCATAGCTTCTTGTCTAGAAGCCCTATCCCGATGACCAAAGAGTTCTTTGAGATTGTTCATAATATCATAATGTTGGTAAATCTTTATCTTGATGTTGCAATACATTTGACATTGAAGCCAAAATGTAACACCGCGCCATCTCATCTGCTTTTACCCATTTCCTATGATATTCAATCTCCTCTTGGGTAGATTCACCATGGGTGCATCGGGCAATGCTCGGTCAGTACAAATTTATAGCTTTCAGCAGTAAGAACAATATCCAGTTTCTTTTCCAATCTATGTAATTTGGTCCAGTAAGTCTATTTTGTTGAAGTATGATGGACAATGGGTTGAAAGTCATCCTAAGAATCACAAATAACTTTTGGTCAACTCTAAATTTAGAATAATATTGATTCCTCAAACAATACTATTTTAAATTAACCAACACTTAAACCACCGTGAATTTTGTATGCCACGTTAGTGTGGACGTATACAAATTCAACATTTGTAAAAGGAGGGTTTTAACCCATTAATTTTATTATCTTGTCAACCTAACTTTTTGACAAATAAAATTAATAGTTGGTATTATTTGGTCACACAAATAATAGCAGTGACTCCGTTGAGGAGGATACTATTAGATGTGTCTAAGTGTACACCATTACTTGACACTAAGTCCATTAATAAGATTATGCCCCTTCCGTTGGGGAAGATCACACGCTCTTAATTAACTTCCTATAGTCATCCATAAATGGAAGTCTGCTCTAGTGGTCCGCAAACAAGCTCATCCGTTATGGAGGAAGGCACTCAGAGCCAACCAAAAGTTTGCATCACTACCAATGAATGGAGACCATGGGATTTACTTAAAAATCCCTCTCCCACTTAGTTATTTATAAATGAGGAATTTTAACTATGCTAGCCTACTAAACTTGTAAACTAACATGCACACACAGCACAATATAAAAGCAATAAATAGAAAATCTAATTTTCAACTATTATGACTTTTATCTTTAATTATCCTCCGTGTGTTGTCATCCGAAGCTGCTGCCATATTTGGCCACCGCCACCGGGTCTAACTGTCGCATCCATCTTGCTCCGAGTTCCACTGCGCCTCTGGTCCTTAGAAGGTTCCACGCTTTGCAAGATTCGATCCGCGACATAAATAGAATTTTACATTTTTGATCCTATATTCCATAAAAGGAATGTACATGTATCTAGATCAAAAATAAAATCCTAATAAAACTAAATACAGCTCCTGCTGTATTTTAATACAATCATGCACACACATATAAATTGCCCTTGACATGTCCAAGGGTCCAATCACACACATAATTAACTAAAAGCCATAATAGTTGGATCCTGAATCCACAAAGTTAGCACATCCTACTATTATCCTGCCTAAATTATGTATGACATGTGCATAATTAAACTAAATACCAAATACACAGAGGTAAAACCATAGCTCTGATACCAATTGTTGGTTGCTCAAAGGAAGCCTAGAGGTTCCACGTACAAAAATTTTGTACAAAGGTCTGAACCTTTTCCTAGCTACCATGTGTTCTTTTAAATTAAATTTTGGATCGCCTGCGGAACTTAACACGTTTGATCCAAAACTTAATCTATTTGTTCTTTTAGGTTTTGACTTGGATCTCCTGCGGAACTTAACACGTTCGACCTAAGTCTCCTTAAGTTATTAATTCCATTAAATATTAATTTCCATAAAAGGTTCCCAGTACTGACGTGGCGAGGCACATGGCCTTCTTGGATATGGGAGCAACCACCACCGACTAGACAAAACCTTTAATAGAAAGCTAATATTTAATTTCCTAAAATAACTTTAGGTTAACCAAAGAGAACAATCAAATCACAAGGAAAAGAAAAAAAAGAACACAACTCGAAAAACATATTGAAATACTAGAACGTAAGCCTCTTGTATTTGGTATTATTTCCATAAATAACTAGCATGATGCGGAAATAGAAATTACTAGTTATATCTTGTAGAAAAATAACCTCTTGATCTTCTACCGTATTCCTCTTCTAACCTCGGACGTTGTGTGGGCAACGATCTTCCAAGATGAGAAACCACCAACCACCTTCTTCTCCTCCAAGCAAGGTTCGGCCACAAAGGAAACTTCACCAAGGAGGAAAAACAAAATACTAACCAAGCTCCAAGAGATGCTAGCTTTCTCCTTCTTCTTCTTCTTCTCCGAGTAGTATCCGGCCACCACAAGAACTCCAAGGGAGAGGGAGAGGTTCGCCACCACAAGAGGAAGAGAAGGAGATGATGGCCACACCAAGGAACAAAAGAGGGAGAGGAATAATAGATGTTGTGTCTTGTGAAGGCACCTCACCCCTTCTTTTATATTCCTTGGCCTAGGTAAATTAGGAAATTTAATTACAACAAATTTTCCTTAATTTCCTTGACATGATTTAATTGAGAAAAATAAAATAATATTTCCCAATTAAACAATGATGGCGGCCACATCAAGAGGAAACAAATTGGACAAGTTTTAATCAACAATTAAAACTTTCCTTATTTGTTTCAGAAATTTTAAAAAATAAAATTTCTTTAAAATCTCTTCATGGTTAATAAAAGGAAATATCTATAATTTTAATTTTATTAACATGTGAATAATTTTAAAGAGAAAATAAAAACTCTCCAATCTACAAATAAGGAAAGAGATCTAATCTCTTTCTTTAATCTTTGTAAAACTTTTACAAGAGATATTTTAATTTTAATTCTCTTTAAAATATATCTTCCACATAATAATAAAATCTAAAATTAAATTTCTTTTTATTTAATTATGGCCCTACTAGCTTGGGTTCAAGCTAGGCCGCCACCTAAACCAAGCTTAGGTGGCCCTAGCTTGGTTCCCAAGCTAGCTTGGCCGCCCCCTTAGGTGGGTATAGAAGGTGGGTATAGGACTCTATAAATAAGAGGCTACGATAGGACCGAGAGGAGGAATTGGTTTGGTCTCCCATAAAATTAAGCATCCGTGTTCGCCTTGAACACACAACTTAATTTTATCAATGATAATTCATTCCACTAGAGAACTATCATTGAACTACCGCACCAATCCCAAATTACATTTTTGGGCTCCTTCTTATTATGAGTGTGTTAGTCTCCCGTGTTTAAGATATCGAATGTCCACTAATTAAGTGAGTTACCGACAACTCATTTAATTAATATCTAAGTCCAAGAGTAGTACCACTCAACCTTATTATCATGTCGGACTAAGTCCACCTGCAGGGTTTAACATGACAATCTTTATGGACATTATCAACCTAGTATCACTAGGACACAGTTTCCTTCTATAATCAACAACACACACTATGAGTGATACCATTTCCCAATTTATCGGGTTTATTGATTCATCGAACTAAATCTCACCCATTGATAAATTAAAGAAATAAATATCAAACATATGTGCTTGTTATTATATTAGGATTAAGAGCACACACTTCCATAATAACTGAAGTCTTTGTTCCTTTATAAAGTCAGTATAAAAGGAACGACCTCAAATGGTCCTACTCAATACACTCTGAGTGTACTAGTGTAATTATATAGTCAAGATAAACTAATACCTAATTACACTACGACTTTCTAATGGTTTGTTCCTTTCCATTCTGGTCGTGAGCTACTGTTTATAATTTATAAGGTATTGATAACATCATCTTCTGTATGTGACACCACATACTATGTTATCTACAATATAAATTAAATGAACAACTACAAACAAATGTAGATAATTAGACCAAATGTGATTCTTTATTCATAATGAATGTTTACAAAGCTTAGGCTCTCAGTATACACTCCAACAATCTTTCCCTACGGCTCAATTAAATCAAAATGTAGGTCACAAATGCAACAACAATAACATAAACTTACCTCAACAGGGACCTTGGTCAACAGCAAGGAAGAAGAGCAAGAACTGATCAGGAAATACAACAAAAGATTTATCAAACACTTCCCCTCCTAGTCCATCACCGGAAGAAGATTACAACAAGTAAAACCAATGTATCATCTGAAACACAAGGCAGCGCACCTACTTCCAAGACCACTGGTAGGTCACAGAGAAAAAGGGCTCGACAGAACCTGATGGCCGTCGACTGTGAGTTGCAGAGGTGCGGCAACGGCTGTAAACCCACAACTAGGGCACGGGCTGGCAACACAATGAAGTCAGCGTCGGCTGCGGTGGCCGGTGGCAACTCAAAGGAAAGAAGGCTTGGTGGTGGCTGTTGGCGTCGGAGTAGGGCATCGGTTGTGGCTAGGGCAGAGGAGCGACTCGGCCGGCGGTGGCTCGCGGCATCGCAGTGGCCTCTACTCGACTAACTCGAGATGGAGGGTGGCAGCTGGTTTCCGGCTAGAGCACAGCGTGGAGGAGGCAGGCGGCACTGCGGTTGGCAACGCCGTCGAGTGGAGAAGCTGCGACCGAGAAGATGGCTAGGGCTCAAACGGCGTCGGCCAGAAAAGGAAGAGGAATGGGAGAACCAGCGGAGGAAGAGAGGAAAGAAGGAGGAGGAGGAGAAGTGTGGCGCCGGTTAGGAGGAGACGGCGTGAAGGGATTAGGGCACGCACAGATTCGGCGGGGGAGGAAAGAAATAAGAGTAAAAGAAAAAGAAAATAAAAAGGAAAAGAAAAATAACTTTTCCTCACTTAAATGGGGTACCTTAAACATGCTTTCCCGGGGCCCAGTTTTTATCCCCGTGAACTCGTCCATACGATCTCCGAAAAATTCCCAGAAAATTTTCAAAAATTCCGAAAAATTCTCTTATCAATATTCGCCTATTTTCGGTATTTTACATTCTCCCCCACTAATAAAAATTTGGTCCCCAAATTTCGTTATCTATCATCAGCAAATACTAACAACAGGTAAAGAGTATAAAATGCTGAACGGAAAATAACTCACACACCTCATGTGAAAAAATGGGGATATCGAGCTCGGATAATATCCTCGAACTCCCAAGTAGCCTCCTCATCCGTGTGATGCTGCCATCCGACTTTAACCAGCCGGATAGTCTTGTTCCGCAACTGACGCTCTTTCCGGTCTAAAATCCGTACCGAAATCTCCTCAAAGGTGACGTCAAGCTGAACGACACTATGATATCTGTCAGTACATGTGTCGAGTCAGATATATATCTCATCAGCATAAACACATGGAATACGTCGTGAACGCCCACCAAAGCTGGTGGTAGCGCTAAACGATAATCTACCGCTCCAACCCTTTCCGAGATCTGGAAAGGTCCAATGTATCGCAGGCTGGCTTACCTCTGAGGCCAATCTTTTCACCCCTTTCGTGGGTGAAACTCACAGAAATACATGGTCACAAATGGAGAACTCTAAGGGTCTGCGTCTCCGATCTACATAACTCTTCTGGCGGTCCTGTGCCTCTGACGTCCTCCGTCTGATAGTACGGACCAACTCTGCCTCATGCTGAGCTCTATCAGGTTCCAACAACTGGGCCTCCCCAACCTCATCCCAGAGGGTGGATGTCCGACAAGGCCTACCATACAACGCTTCAACGGTGGCATTTGAATAGCCGAATGCAAACCGTTGTTGTAGACGAACTCTACCAATGGCAAATGGTCCTCCCAACTGCCCCTAAAATCTAATACACAAGACCTCAGCAAATCCTTTAAAGTCTGAATGATCCGCTCTAACTGTCCATCTGTCTACGGATGAAAAGTTATACTGAAACAGAGCTGCGTGCCCAAGGCCTGCTGCAGACTCTGTCAAAAAAAAAAAAAAACACAAGACGTGAACCGGGGGTCTCTATCCGAAATGATACTCAAAGGAACACCATGAAATCTGATGACCTCTCGGAAATACAGATCTGTCAATCGATCCAAGGAATCAGTCTTCCGGATCATTAAGAAATGCGCGAATTTGGTTAATCAATCAACGATTACCCAAATCGCATTATGACCTCGTCATGTCCTCGGCAAACTCACCACAAAGTCCATAGTAATCTATTCTCATTTCCACTCAGGAATAGAAATCTGCTGAAGTAATCCGACAGATCTCTGATGCTCGGCCTTCACTTGCTGACAGACAAGACATCTAGCTACAAAATCCGCGATGTCTTCCTTCATGTCGTTCCACCAATAGAAACACCTCAATCTTGGTACACACGGGTACCGCCTGGGTGGATAGCAACTCATGAGCGATGAGCCTCCGGAAGTAACTCCTATAAGACCGGATGAGACTGAAGTACGCATAATCTACCTCGGAAGTGTATAACACCCTCCTCGTCTCGTGTAAACTCGGTCTGCTACCCGGAAGCTATCTGGCTGCAAATAAACTGCCAATACTGATCAGCAGCACAGGGCTCTCGGATCCTCGTCCTGATCGATGACTGAGCAACCATGGTAAGAAGAATACCCTGCTCTGTCCATCCCTGCTCTTCAAGGCCCAATTCGGAGAATCCCTGAATCAAGTTCATAACCACAACTCGGTGGCAAGCCAAAGTCCCTCCAGACTTCCGGCTAAGTGCATCGGCAACAACATTAGCTTCTCCCCATGTGATAGCTAATGGTACAATCGTAATCTTTAAAAAAATTTCATCCATCTCCTCCGTCAGAGATTACGTTCTTTTCTAAGTGAACAGATATTTGAGACTCTTATGGTCAGTGAGAATCACAAATGTAACGCCATATAAATAATGTCGCCAAATTTTCCTGGCAAAAATAATGGCGACTATCTCCAGATCATGTACAGGGTAGTTCTTCTCATGCTCCTTCAACCGACGAGGAGCATAGGAGACTACTCTATCGTGTTGCATCAGAACAACGCTCAAACCCTGAATAGATGTGTCGGTGTAGAGGACATATCCGTCCTCTCCAGAAGGTAAAACCAAAACTGAAGCCGACACTAATCTCTGCTTCAGCTCCTGGAAACTGGTCTCGTAGTCCTCGGACCACGTGAACTTCACGTCTTTCCTGGTCAGGCGTGTCAGTGACATAGCTAACCGGGAGAAACCCTCAACGTATCTCCGGAAATATCAAGCTAAACAAAGGAAGTTGCGAGCCTCTTCTATAGACTCCGTCTACTCCCAACGGTAACAACCTCGATCTCCTGTGGAACCACGGTATACTCCTACTGGTCATCATGTGTCCCAAAAATTTCACAGAAAACAATCCCAAAACTCACTACTGAACTTCGCATATATATGTTCCCATCGAAACATCTCTAGAATTATGCAAAATGGTGTGCGTGACTCACCGCAGATCCGAAATAGATCACAATATCGTCAATAAGACAATAGAAACCAATCCAAACATCCTAGGGATACCCAAATCATCAAGTCCATGATAACATCTAGGGCACCGCAAGCCCTAATGGTAAAAAATCAAGACACATAATGTCCGTATCACAGACATTCCTAACCATAAGATCCTCAACAATAAACAGATCTGATCACTAACGATATCAATCCCCAAGAACAAATCCTCCAGTGTGAGAGCAACGCTCCATCACACGAAATACCACATATGTGGGAGCAACGTTCTACCACAAGAAATCCTCCATATGTGGGAGTAACACTCCACTATAAATAATCCGTAACATGTATCTACAATAAATATGGGAGCAATGCTCCGCTACAAGCAATCCGCAATATGTGGGAGCAACGCTCCACCACAGAACAATCCCTAAATATGTGGGTACAATCCCTAAATATGTGGGAGCTACGCTCTACCACAAACGATCCATAACATGTGGGAGCTACGCTCTACCACAACAATACATAAGTGCCCAAAGCACCTAACTATCTAGCTAGAGACCGCACGAGATCTCTCTACCACAGATCACTGTGGGTAGCCTAGGGTATAACCACCCAGTAAGCAAATCAAATCCATAGTCAACTCTATCATCCTCCAATTAGTACACACCAAATATACTCACATCATAGTATAAATCACCGTGACACCTCCAACAATGTATACCGAACCCGTGTGCATATATCATCGTAAGTAAAATCAACAATATCCCTCAAACAACACTCACATGACAAATATACACATATGCCAAGAGTATAATCAACATATACTTCTAATAAGGCATACTTAACCCAGGTGCACTCACAAATCACACATAATCAGCAAGATACCTTAGATACCACACCAAACATATATGTACATATCACAACACCAATGTAATCGACAAGATACTTCCAACATGACACTCACCCCCATGTGCACATACCGCGACACAGATTTAAATCGATAAGATACCTCCAATATGTCAATCAGGCACGTACATCTAACTAAATAACTATAATCCACAAGAAACCTACAATAACCATATCTAGATGGGAATACCCACACTATCTACAAATGAACTATCCATCATAAAACTCCTTCAACTCATAACAATCATATGTACACTTCATAGTTATGCATAATCAGCATATTTAATCCAATCTACCACACAAACCTTATACCACCTTCTAAGTTATCCAATTAGGTGCATACAGTCTAAAATTAAAGTACTCATGGAATAGGATACATCGATCCTCTATCGACTGACCAAATCGTCAATAGTATATGGCTAATTCAATCCTTTCCCACGTCAGTATAAGCTAGGTACTCGATGTGCTCAAGATATCCAACTAAGCACGAATAACCCAAGATTCAAACATCTAAAAGTAAAGTAGGTCAATCCCCTACTGATCGGATCAACAAAATTAATCGGTCATCTACTAACTAATCAAGAATAAATAAAGCCTCTACAAGCATCTAAGGTAAATCGATCACGACTACCCAAGTCAACAAACGTCAATCTATCTTCTACTGACCGATTTAACAAAAGTAAATCAATTATCTACGGATGAAATTAACTAAGATAACATGGTATACTACTGGCTAGGTCAACATAAAGATATAAATACTATCCACTACCCAGCTAATAAAAGCAGAGACTGGTATATGCCTCAATCTGCTAACCAACTAGTAATAACATAAGCTAAAAACTACTGGTGTATGACATGTAAAATCACCAAAGCCTATAATCCTTAATCTCTATTAAGGTCAATCAAGATCAGTGGCTAACCTATCACATATAATATGTGCTACAACAACCAGACAGGTACTAAATAAAAAGTGCTAATACATGTCATAACTATCATGGTCAACTATGCATACACTAACAGAAGTATATGATAACAGTAAACCAACATACCTCCTATAGCTTGAAGATGTCCTGCTGTTGTCAGGTCCCAAAACCCGAAAAATCACATCGAGAAGACCAAAACACAAAATCCGAAACACCGGGAAAATAAGACTCATAAGCCAATATCTGATACCAAATAAATTGGTATCAGATAAATCTTGAAAATCCAGAACACATAGCAAGTATCGTAACCTCGCTCTGATAACACTAAATTGTCACGCCCCGAGAAAGTCATTGTCCGAAGAAATTTTGGCAATACCTCCCCTATACGGGTGACAATCTGAAGCACTTCTACAGGCATAATATACATCAGCCACAGGCGACTGAAATATACACACAACCACGCAGTTATATATATATCATCAGCCTACACGGCTGGAACAAAACCAACATAACGGAAATACATAAAAAAAATAAGCTCATACAAAACAAATCAACACACTGCTAGCCGGCTAGGCTTACACCACACAACGACACAATACTCCGAAAATAAAATCGGAACACACCAAGCCAAAAACACACATATCACATACCAAGATAAAATAAACAAGAAGGCGGAGACATGTCTTCTGATGTGACGTGGGGACCAGCAGGCAGGATACTCCAAGCGACTCCATAAACAATCTGGTACCTGAAAAATATAGAGTCCACGGGGGTGAGTTCAAGAACTCAGCGAATACCTAGTTGACATGTATAGTAAACTATAACAATTGGTAATAACTATGGAGTACAGTCTCCTGAACAAAAGAAAGTAATGCATAATAGAAAAGGCTGAAGAGTACTGTACTCACCAGGGCCACCTATCCGAATAATCAGGTCGTCAGACTGGAAGTGTCATAAATCCTGTATGCATGTCAAACATATGCATTCATTCAAATGCAGCATATAAGTGTAGCAAACACGAGCAGTAAATGCATAAATGCCTATGATGCCAATGATGCGTCCTGGTCACCCCTGACGTCAGTCAGTCATCTCACACACAATAGTGAGGCCGAGTAGGTAGGGCTGTGACAACCGTGCACTCTACCATCACTACACCTGATGAGTGAGTGAGTGGACGGGATGCTGTCGGAGTACTCCTATCCTTTGACCCCAAATCATAAATGGGGGAGCTCAATGCTCTCATCTCCCGGTATACGATAACGGGGAGGTATCTCTGCCGGCTACCACGCTGAGTTACCTGACCAACGGAGCCAAACAGAGTCCACCGTCTGCCGGCTACTACGCTGCTACACTAAATGCCAGCGGAGCCAAACAGAGCGGAACTGTCTGCCGGCTACCACGCTGAGTCCTCAGACCAACGGAGCCAAACAGCAGAACCGCCACACAACTGTCTGATATACCACTAACCCATGAGTGGTGGTGTGTGCAGTACATGTAACTGCCGATGTGCTCAACCATAGTGGAGCCGATAATCGCGCAGCATGCAATCATGATGCATGACACTAAGCATAGCAATAAACTGATCAGCATAACCATATCCATATACATAAAATGAGTATCATAATATCGATGGTCAAATACGAAGATCTAAAGTACACCGGTCAGATAGGATATTAAAAACCTAGGTTCTGAACATAACAAGCATGGTATGTCACTACCTCACTGAGCATATGTATAATCATATGGATATTAGCATAAAATGCATGACAGGTGAGCAAACAAACATGTAACGAGAATTCGGTAGTGACGTACCGAAATAAGGACGTACATAATTATTACAAAGGCTATAACCTACTAAACATATCAACAAGACATATCAAAAAGATAAGTCAAGGTACCCGCCTCAAATCGAAAAGTCCAATCTGATCCGAACACGACGTCAAGATACTCGTCTCGCGTCAAAGTTTTGTGTCACCAATATAAATATATTTTATTTAGCTACAATTCATAAGAATTTAAATAGCTAAATAAAATCTACAAGACTAGATTCTAAGCAATTAAATCTAATCACACTAATCATGCATCGACTAGTGATATACTAACCATTTAGTAATCCATATCATCTCTAATTCAACACATACCTAATTTATACTCAACAACCATTTACAACCTCCAATTCAAACCTACACATGATCATATAATCAAATCATACCTAAATCAATCCATTATCCACAACACGTATCAAATCCCTACAACATACCTCAAACTCACAGCCATAAACAAGGTGGGCCGCTGGAAATCCACCTCACTGCCCTAAAGCTTCTGTCGACAACCACTTAAGGAACAACAAAACATCCTTTCCGTTTAGAATAAGTCGAACAACTGAATTACAACAAGAAGACTTCTGATACCCGAATCTTACCTCAATATACAACCGTGCTTTTGCCGTTGGAACAAGAGGATGCTAGATGGGTTGCTACCGAAACCATGAACTCCCCCACAGTATACCATTCCTGCTGAAATCTTTCCCTACGGCTCAATTAAATCAAAATGTAGGTCACAAATGCAACAACAATAACCTAAACTTACCTCAACAGGGACCTTGGTCAACAACAAGGAAGAAGAGCAAGAACTGATCAGGAAATACAACAAAAGATTTATCAAACACTTCCCCTCCTAGTCCATCACCGGAAGAAGATTACAACAAGTAAAACCAATGTATCATCTGAAACACAAGGCAACGCACCTACCTCCAAGACCACTGGTAGGTCACAGAGAAAAAGGGCTCGACAGAACCTGATGGCCGTCGACTGTGAGTTGTAGAGGTGCGGCAACGGCTGTAAACCCACAACTAGGGCACGGGCTGGCAACACAATGAAGTCAGCGTCGGCTGCGGTGGCCGGTGGCAACTCAAAGGAAAGAAGGCTTGGTGGTGGCTGTTGGCGTCGGAGTAGGGCATCGGCTGTGGCTAGGGCAGAGGAACGGCTCGGCCGGCGGTGGCTCGCGGCGTCGCAGTGGCCTCTACTCGACTAACTCGAGATGGAGGGTGGCAGCTGGTTTCCGGCTAGAGCACAACGTGGAGGAGGCAGGCGGCACTGCGGTTGGCAACGCCGTCGAGTGGAGAAGCTGCGACCGAGAAGATGGCTAGGGCTCAAACGGCGTCGGCCAGAAAAGGAAGAGGAATGGGAGAACCAGCGGAGGAAGAGAGGAAAGAAGGAGGAGGAGGAGAAGTGTGGCGCCGGTTAGGAGGAGACGGCGTGAAGGGATTAGGGCACGCACAGATTCGACGGGGGAGGAAAGAAATAAGAGTAAAAGAAAAAGAAAATAAAAAGGAAAAGAAAAATAACTTTTCCTCACTTAAATGGGGTACCTTAAACATGCTTTCCCGAGGCCCAGTTTTTATCCCCGTGAACTCGTCCATACGATCTCCGAAAAATTCCCAGAAAATTTTCAAAAATTCTGAAAAATTCTCTTATCAATATTCGCCTATTTTCGGTATTTTACAAAAATAATATTGATTCCTCAAAATAATATCATTTAAATTCACCAACACCTCAAACACCGTGAATTTTATATGTCATGTTAGTGTGGACGTATACAAATTCAAACATTTGTAAGAGGAGGGTCTTACCCATTAATTATCTTATCAACCTTAAATTACCTCAAACACCATGAATTTTGTATGCCACGATAGTGTGGATGTATACAAATTCAATTACTTGTAAGAGGAGGTTTTACCCTTTAATTTTATTTTGTCAACCTAACTTTATGACAAATAAAATTACCTCAAACACTATGAATTTTTTGTATGCCACGATAGTGTGGACGTATACAAATTCAAACATTTGTAAGAGGGGGGTTTACCTAGCTTTATGACAAATTAATAGTTGGTTTTTCTTCGGTCGCGCAAATAATAGCAGTGACTCCGATGGGGAGGATATTATTAAATGTGCCTAAGTGTATACCATTACTTGATACTAAGTCCACTAAATAGAATTGTGCCCCTTCAGTTGGAGAAGATCACACACATCCTAAATAATTTCATATAATCATCCATTAAGGAAGTTTGATCTAGTGATCTACAAACAAACTCATCCGATGTGGAGGGAGGTACTTAGAGCCAACGCGCAAGTTTATTGCATCACTTACAAACCAGTAATGGAGACCGTGGAATTTATTTATAAATCCCTCTCCCACTTAGTTATTTAAGATGAGGATTTTATCATGCACACACACACATCACAGCAAATAAAAGCAATAAATATGGGAAAACAATTTTCCAACTATTATTGTCTTTTTCCATCGCTGTCCTCCATGTGCTGCCAACCCTAGTTGCTGCCATCTTTAGCCACTGTAATCGGGTCTAGTCGTCGCATCTATCTTGCCACTTATTCCGCTGTGCCTCTGGTCCTCAAATAGTACCACGCCTCGCAAGGATACGATCCGCGATAAAAATAAAATTTTACATATATCGACCCTATATTCCACAAAGGAATGTACAAAGAGTCTAGATCAAACAATAATGTAAAATCCTAAAACTAATACAGCTCCTGCTGTATTTAATACATACAATCATGCACACACATAAAATGCCCTCGACATGTCCGAGGGTCCAATCACACACAATCACAATAGGCCATAATAGTTGGAGTCTGCAACCACAGAATTAATCTATTTGCACATCCTACTATTATCCTGCCTAAAATATGTATGACATGTGCATAATTAAACTAAAACCAAACACACAGAGGTTAAAACCTAGCTCTTATACCAATTATTGGTTACTACTTGGAATGCCGTCCTGACTCCCCTGTACAAAAATTTGTACAAGCATAGAACAATCCTAGCTACCCATATGTTCTACTAAAGTTAAATTTGGATTGCAAACGATGCTTAACATTATTAATCCAAATTTTCCCTTTAGAAGTTAAACTTGAATTGGGAACGAAACTTAACATTCTTACTTCAAGTTCAACCGATGTGATCTTCCTAAGTTAAACCATAATACAGAAGTTGATCAAATATCTATTTCAAGGATCGGCTTCCAGGTCAAACGTGGTGAGACACTAGGCCTTCTTGGGTATGGGATCATCCGCCACCGCCTAGACAAAGCCTTTTGAAGAAATCGGATATTTAAACTTCTCACAGTAAACTAGGTTTAACTATAGAGACCTCAATAGAAACACATTATCGAAACATGAAATCGAAACGAATATCGATAACAAAAATGATAATTAAAACCGATAGCCTCTTGTGTTTGATTTTTCAAGATCTATACAAAAGATGAACTAGTTATAATGTAAAATCTAATAACTAGTTATATCTCTTGTAACTTATAGACCTCTTGATCTTCTATTATATTCCTCTTCTTATCTCGGACGTCGTGTGGGCGACGATCTACCAAGATGAGAATCTACCCAAGCCTTCTTCTTCCTTCCAAGTTTTGGCCACCAACTTTCTCCAAGAGATGATGAAGTTTGGCCACCAACCAAGCTCCAAGGGATGCTAGGAAATAATGCCTCCTTCTTCTCCAAGCACGAACCGGCCACCAATCCAACCTCAAGTCTTGATGCCGCCGGCCACAAAGATGAAGAGAAGAGGAAGAGCAAAGGGTCGGCCACCACCAAGGAAGAGAGGAGAGGAATAGAAGATGTGTTGTTGGGTAAGGCACCCCCTCCTCCTCTTTTATATTCCTTGGTCTTGGCAAATAAGGAAAGTTTTAAATATAATTAAAACTTCTTTATATTCCTTGCCAATAACTAAAAAGGAAAGTTTTAAAACAAAAAATTAAAACTCCCTTTTCTTTTTGTCATGGTCGGCCATCCCTTTAATTCCAAACAAGGAAAGTTTTAAACATGAAATTAAAACTTCCTTATTTGTTTCCGGTAAGAAATTTTAAAAAATTTCTTTCTTTAAATCCCTTGTTGGTTGTAAAAGGAAAATTATATAAATTAAAATATTTCTTTTAAAACATGTGGATGGTTGCTAAAAAGGAAAGTTTTATCAAAAATTAAAATCTTCCTTTTAACTACAAATAAGGAAAGATATCAAACCTTTCTCTTAATCCTTTGTAGAAAGCTATAAAAGGAAAGATTTAAAAATTTTTTAAAACTCTCTTTTAAAAACATTGCTTCCCCATAAAGAAAGATTTAAAATTTAAAATTTAAAATTTAAAATTTAAAATTTAAAATCTCCTTTTAATCTATATGTGGCTGGCCTCCCTTGCTTGGGCTCCAAGCTAGGGTCGGTCACAACTTGGCTCACAACTTGGTTTGGTTTGGCCGGCCCTAGCTTGGGCTCCAAGCTAGGCTTGGCCGACCACCAAGAAGTGGGTAAGAAGTTGGGTTTTGGGTGGATATAAGACTTTATAAATAAGAGACTATAATAGGGACCGAGAGGAGAAATTGATTTTGGTCTCCTGATGAGCTTGAGCTTCCCGTGTTCGTCCCGAACACCCAACTCAAGTTCATCAATAATATCTCATTCCACTAAAGATTTATTATTGCACTACCGTACCAATCCCATATTACTATATGAGCTCTTTTTTATCATGAGTGTGTTAGTCTCCCTATGTTTAAGATATTGAATGCCCACTAATTAAATGAGTTACTGACAACTCACTTAATTAATATCTAGCTCCAAGAGTAGTACTGGTGTCGGCCTTTTTGCATGTCACGAGGCGCTCCAAATTAATAAAGATTAGAACTCATTGTAATTAAAGTAATCACGTGTAGTAAGGAGTCCCAAGTCGTATTTTTCCAAGGGTAACTAGTGAGTAAATGTGTGTTGATTCTAGAATTCGATTCAACTTATGCTCTTACACCATCAAGGAGAATTCAATGTCAATTTAACTGCAATTAAATTTAAACTCAATGCGTCAATGAAGCAAGGTAAACAATCAACAGAAGCTTCAATGAACAACTAGAATCCAACTTGACAATTAAACTCAAATGTTCAATCCAAATCTTTATGTCATTCCCACAATCAGCAAAGTTATACAAAGGAAAATAATGAAGATCATCACGTGATTCATTCAACATCTAAACAAGTTCACAGTCACTAAGATCAAAAATCAAATCAACACTAATAAAAGAAATCCAAATTAGTAACTAAAAAGATTGAATACAAAACACTAACTAAACACTTGTTAGTAACTAAGCATTAGCTGGGTTAAACTGAAATAAGGAATGAAAAATAGGAAATAGATTGCAGAGCTAAGTTAGTAACTGAATCTGGGTTTTGATTGCAGATATCAAACAAAATCAGAATTGCAAACAAAAAATTACAGGAAGGAGAATTCAAATAAAACTAAATTGCAAAGAAAATTATCAGATCATTAGATCCGAGCAGGTTCAAGTACAATTCAAAGTAAATTGCAAAGGAAATTAAACCCTAAACATTCCACAAACTAGAACTGAAGCCAAAATCTCAACAATCTACCGGGAACAGAGTAACCTCTGGGAAACGCCCTTCGGGTGACCACCGGCAACAAACCAAGCTTCCGACTAGTCTAGTTGGATGTTTTTAGCCTCCTGAAAACATCCTTCGGGCTCACAACCAACTGGAGTCCTCAACGCACAAGAAAATAGAGGCTGAATCTGGAATTTGCATCACTCGAGCAACTGATCAGATTAGCTTGAGTTCAACAGATGGAATGGGGATGAAATGTAATCCGGAGCTACTGGGAACCGCCCTCGTCCTTCGGTTGCTAATGAAGATCGCAGCACTTGGGAAACACCCTCAGCCTGGATCACGAATGGAAATCAGATTCAACGCGCAGACTGGGAAACACCCTCGACCGCTCTCTATCACCTCGGATGATGATCGCCGGAGCTCAGGAATCGCCGGCGATGAAGAACTCTAGCTCATAGATCTGGGATGTGGAAGGGAGACTACGACGTTCACGGAGAAGAAGAATACTGTGGAAGAAATCACGACATCGCCGAGCTCTAGCTTCACTGTAGCTTCTCAAAGGTTTTATACTCCTTTCAAATATGATCCAACGGTCCAGAATCTTCGAGCCTCGATCAACGGTGGAAAACATCCCAGATCTGGATCAAAACTTCTGGATCTTCATCTACGGTCCAGATCTATTCCTCATTAGGGTGGATGAGCTGGATCTTCAATGGATGGCCCAGATCTCTCAGATCTTCAATGGACGACTATAACTATTCTGGAGCTTGATCGCTTCGTTTAGCCCTAGATTTGAGCCCAAGTGTGGCTTGATCTGATCGGGTCCATGACCCTTTTGATGCCTACAAAATAATAAACAAATATTAGCATCAAATAGAGCCATAATAACATAATTTGCAATTAAGTCCAAAATTGATACAATGTATAAAAATGTAGTGTAAATATAGGTTCTATATATGAAAACTACATCAAACCATGATTGTATGAATGAAAATATTACAGTAAAATCATGGTTATCAAATTCCCCCATATTTATGTTGGAGTGTATACTGAAAGCCTAAGCTTTTGTAAACATTTATGTTAAATAAAGAATCACATTTGGTCAATTTATCTACATTTGATTGTAGTTGTTCAATTAATTTATATTGTAGATAACATAGTATGTGGTGTCACATATAGAAGATGATGTTATCAGTACCTTATAAATTATAAACAGTAGCTCACGACCAAAATGGAAAGGAACAAACCATTGGAAGGTCGTAGTGTAATTAGGAATTAGTTTATCTTGACTATATAATTACACTAGTACACTTAGAGTGTATTGAGTAGGACCATTTGAGGTTGTTTCTTTTATATTAACTTTATAAAGGAACAAATACCTCAGTTATTATGGAAGTGTGTGCTCTTAATCCTAATATAATAACAAGCATATATATTTGATATTTATTTCTTTAATTTATCAATGGGTGAGATTTAGTTCGATGAATCAATAAACCTGATAAGTTAGGAAATGATATCACTTATAGTGTGTGTTGTTGATTATAGAAGGAAACTGTGTCCTAGAGATACTAGGTTGATAATGTCCCCAAGAGGAGCTCATAAGGATTGTCATGTTAAACCCTGCAGGCGGACTTAGTCCAACATGACAATAAGGTTGAGTGGTACTACTCTTGGACTAAGATATTAATTAAATGAGTTGTCAGTAACTCACTTAATTAGTGGACATTCGATATCTTAAACACAGGGAGACTAACACACTCATAATAAGAAGGAGCCCAAAAATGTAATTTGGGATTGGTGCGGTAGTTCAATAATAATTCTCTAGTGGAATGAATTATTATTGATAAAATTAAGTTGTGTGTTCGGGGCGAACACGGGATGCTTAATTTTATCGGGAGACCAAAACCAATTCCTCCTCTCGGTCCCTATCGTAGCCTCTTATTTATAGAGTACTATACTCACCTATACCCATCTTCTATACCCACCTAAAGGGGCTGGCCAAGCTAGCTTGGAATCAAGCTAGGGTCGACCTAAGCATGGTTTAAGGTGGCCGGCCCTAGCTTGAACCCAAGCTAGAGGGGGCCGACCATATTAAATTTAAAAGAATTTTAATTTTAATTTTTATTATGTGGAAGATATAATTTATTAAAGAGAGTTAAAATTAAAATATCTCTCTTGTAAAGGATCTACAAAAGATTAAAGAAAGAGATTAAATCTCTTTCCTTATTTGTAGATTGGTGAGATATTTTATTTTCTCTTTAAAAATTATTCACATGTTGAAAAATTAAAATTATAGAAATTTCTTTTTATCAATCATGAAGAGATTTTTGAAAAAAAAAATTATTTTTAAAATTTCCGGAAACAAATTAGGAAGTTTTAATTTGTTGATTAAAACTTGTCTAATTTATTCCTCCATGAGGTGGCCGGCCACAATTCAATTAATTAGGAAATTTTATTTATTTTTTCTTAATTAATTGTTGTCAAGGAAATTAAGGAAATTTTATTGTAATTAAATTTCCTAATTTACCAAGGCTAAGGAATATAAAAGAAGGGGTGGGGGTGCCTTCAAGGGTAACAACCTCTATTATTTCTCTCCCTCTTTTGTTCCTTGGTGTGGCCGGCCATCATCATCCTCTCCCTCTCTTCCTCTTGTGGTGGCCGAACCTCTCTCTCCCCTTGGAGCTCTCGTTGTGGCCGGATACTACTTGGAGAAGAAGAAGAAGAAGGAGAGAAAGCTAGCATCTCTTGGAGCTTGGTTGGTGTTTTGATTTTCTTCCTTGGTGAAGCTTCCTTATTGTGGCCGAACCTAGCTTGGAGGAGAAGAAGGTGATTGGTGGTTTCTCATCTCGGAAGATCGTTGCCCACACAACGTCCGAGGTTAGAAGAGGAATACGGTAGAAGATCAAGAGGTCTTTCTAGAAGGTATAAATAGTAGTTTTTCCTTTTCCGCATCATACTAGTTATTTATGGAAATAATACCAAATACAAGAGGCTTACGTTCTAGTATTTCGAATATGTTTTTCGAAGTTGTGTTCTTTTGTTTTATTTTTCCTTGTGATTTGATTGTTCTTTTTGGTTAACCTAAAGTTATTTTAGGAAATTAAATATTAGATTTCTATAAAAGGTTTTGTCTAGTCGGTGGTGGTTGCTCCCATATCCAAGAAGGCCATGTGCCTCGCCACGTCAGTACTGGGAACCAATTATGGAAATTAATATTTAATGAAATTAATAACTTAAGGTGATTTGGGTCGAACGTGTTAAGTTCCGCAGGAGATCCAAGTCAAAACCTAAAAGAACAAATAGATTAAGTTTTGGATCAAACGTGTTAAGTTCCGATCCAAAATTTAATTTAAAAGAACACATGGTAGCTAGGAAAAGGTTCAGACCTTTGTACAAAATTTTTGTACAATGGAACCTCTAGGCTTTCCGAGTAGCAACCAACAATTGGTATCAGAGCTAGGGTTTTGCCTCTGTGTATTTGGTATTAGTTTAATTATGCACATGTCATACATAATTTAGGCAGGTTAATAGTAGGATGTGCTAACTTTGTGGATGCAGGATCCAACTATTATGGCTTTTAGTTATTATGTGTGATTGGACCCTTGGACATGTCAAGGGCATTTATATGTGTGTGCATGATTGTATTAAAAATACAGCAGGAGCTGTATTTAGTTTTATTAGGATTTTATTTTTGATCTAGATACATGTACATTCCTTTTATGGAATATAGGATCAAAAATATAAAATTCTATTTATGTCGCGGATCAAATCTTGCAAAGCGTGGAACCTTCTAAGGACCGGAGGCACAGCGGAACTAGGAGCAAGATGGATGCAACAGCTAGACCCGATGGCGGTGGCCAATTATGGCAGCAGCTTGGGATGACAACACACGAAGGACAACTATAGATAAAAGCCATAATAGTTGAAAATTAGATTTTCTAATTATTGCTTTTATATTGTGCTGTGTGTGCATGTTAGTATACATGACTAGTAGGCTAGCATAGTTAAAATTCCTCGTTTATAAATAACTAAGTGGGAGAGGGATTTTTAAATAAATCTCATGGTCTCCATTACTGGTTTGTAAGTAATGCAAACAAGCTTGCGCGTTGGCTCTGAGTGCCTTCCTCCATAACGGATGAGCTTGTTTGTGGATCACTAGAACAGACTTCCATTTTTGGATGACTATAGGAAGTTAATTAAGAGCGTGTGATCTTCCCCAACGGAAGGGGCATAATCTTATTAATGGACTTAGTGTCAAGTAATGGTATACACTTAGACACATCTAATAGTATCCTCCCTATCAGAGTCACTGCTATTATTTGTGTGACCAAAAGACACCAACTATTAATTTTATTTGTCAAAAAGTTAGGTTGACAAGATAATAAAATTAATGGGATAAAACCCTTCTTTTTACAAATGTTGAATTTGTATACGTCCACACTAACGTGACATACAAAATTCACGGTGTTTTGAGGTGTTGGTTAATTTAAAATAGTATTGTTTGAGGAATCAATATTATTCTAAATTTAGAGTTCTGACCAAAAGTTATTTGTGATTCTTAGGATGACTTTCAACCCACTGTCCATCATACTTCAACGGAATAGACTTACTGGACCTAATTACATAGATTGGAAAAGGAACCTGGACATTGTCCTTACTGCTGAAAGCTATAAATTTGTACTGACTGAGCCTTGTCCTGAAGCACCTACTGGTGAATCTACCCAAGAGGAGATTGAATATCATAGGAAATGGGTAAAAGCAGATGAGATGGCGCGGTGTTACATTTTGGCTTCAATGTCAAATGTATTGCAACATCAACATCAAGATTTACCAACAACCTATGATATTATGAACAATCTCAAGGAACTCTTTGGTCATCAGGATAGGGCTTCTAGACAAGAAGCCATGAGAAAGATAATGACAGCCACCATGCAAGAGGGTACTCCTGTGAGGGATCATATCCTAAAGATGATGGCTTATCCGAATGAGACAGATCCTTGGAGGAGAAATTGATGGGAAACCCAGATCGATATGATCCTCCAAATGCTACCGAGAAGTTTTGCGTTTGAACTATAATATGAATAAGAGGATTTATTCATTAGCGGAACTACTGACAACTTCAAGCAGCAGAAGGATTATTTCATCACAATGCTCAAATTCACTATGATGATTCTACTTCTAAACCGAGAGGAAAGAAGAAGAAGAAACAAGTCGATTCAGAAAGAAAGTGAATCTCAGAGTACGGGATTTAAAGTCGGAGTGAAGAAGCCAAGGGCAAGTGCTTCATCTGCAAGGAGTCAGGACGGACTGTCCTCGTAGGAACCAAAACAAAGGTATATCTCATGCTCTAGTTGTTGAAACATGTTTAGCGGTGTTATCTACCAGCACCTGGTGTGTAGATACGGGAGCCGCTGATCATGTCTGCAATTCCTTGCAGGGGTTCCAGGAAACCCGACGACTATCTGAAGGAGAAATTACCGTCTACATGGGCAATGCTACTAAGGTGGCAGTTGTTGCAGTGGGAGACGTCTACTTATCTTTTAGTAGAAATAGAAATTTGGTTTTAAGAAATTGTCTTTATGTACCCAGTTTTAGAAAGAATTTAATTTCAGTTTCTAAACTGTTTTTAGATGGATATTCAGTTTCTTTCAGTAACGATGTAGTTATTAAGAGAAATAAAGTGATTATCTGTTCTGGTACATTAGTTGGCAATTTGTATATTTTAAATCCAATTTCTTCCACAAAGCAAAACATGGAAATTTATAACTCATCTTCTAACTCAAATAAAAGAAAAGAACCTTCGAAAATGAACCAAGCATATCTTTGGCATCTAAGGCTTGGTCATATTAACTTAAGTAGGATTCAGAGGCTAATAGCCGATGGACTTTTGGGTTCATTAGAGTTGGAAAATTTTTCAACTTGTGAATCTTGCTTGGAAGGTAAAATGACCAAGAGGCCATTCAAGGCCAAGGGGTGTAGAGCCAAAGAAGTGTTGGAATTGGTTCATTCTGATTTGTGTGGTCCTATGTCTGTCCAGGCAAGAGATGATTTTGAATATTTTGTCTCTTTTATAGATGATTATTCAAGATACGGATATATTTACCTAATGCGCCGCAAGTCTGAGTGCTTTGATAAGTTCAAAGAATACAAGGCTGATGTGGAGAAACGATTAGGTAAAAGTATCAAGACACTACAGTCTGATCGTGGTGGCGAATACCTCTTAAGAGAGTTTAGGAATTACTTATCAGAGGCCGGGATTCAATCCCAATTGTCTGCACCTGGAACACCCCAACAGATGGTGTAACGAAGGAATAGGACTCTTATGGAGATGGTTAGATCGATGATGAGTTATTCGAATTACCAAATTCGTTTTGGGGATATGCTCTGGAAACAGGTGTATGTTCCGAACTTAGTACCTTCTAAATCGTTTCTTCTACTCCCATAGAATTGTGGAATGGGCGAAAACCCGGTCTAAGACATATTCGATTTGGGGTAGTCCAAGACATGTGCTGAAACCAGATGGAATTTCGTACAGAAGTTCGTGTGTTTGTAGGATATCCCAAAGAAACGAAAGGTGGTTTATTTTATAGTCCTAAAGACCAGAAGGTCATTGTTAGCACCAATACCCAGTTTTTAGAAGAAGACTATATAATGGATCACAAGCCCAGTAGTAAAGTTGTTTTAGAAGAACTAAGAGAGGACACGTCTACTTTAGTACCAACAGTACAAGATGAAGTATCACAAGAGACTGCAACACGTGTCACACATGATACACAACCACAGACAGTGCCTCGTCGTAGTGGGAGGGTTGTAAGGCAGCCTGAGAGATTCATATTTTTGGGAGAGTCTTCGGACTTGATCCTGGGTAAACATGAACCTGATCCCCGGACATATGACGAAGCACTCCAAGATATAGATGCAGCATCTTGGCAAAAGGCGATGAATTCTGAAATAGAGTCTATGTATTCTAATAAGGTCTGGGAGCTTGTAGAATCACCTGATGGTGTAAAAGCCGTTGGATGTAAGTGGATCTACAAAAGGAAAAGAGGGACAGACGGGAAGGTAGAAACCTTCAAAGCTAGGCTTGTTGCGAAAGGGTACACTCAGAAAGAGGGAATCGACTATGAGGAAACCTTTTCACCGGTAGCCATGCTTAAGTCTATCCGGATACTCTTATCCATTGCTGCCCATATGGATTATGAGATTTGGCGAATGGATGTCAAGACAGCTTTCCTTAATGGAAGTCTTGAAGAGAACATCCATATGAAGCAACCAGAAGGGTTCATTGAAAAAGGCAAAGAGCATCTAGTGTGCAAGCTCAATCGGTCCATTTATGCACTGAAGCAAGCTTCAAGATCTTGGAACATCCAGTTTAATGAAGTAATCCAGTCATATGGATTTATTTAAAGTCTGGATGAGTCTTGTGTATATAAGAAGTGTAACGGAAACGTGGTGGTATTTCTTGTACTATACGTAGATGATATTTTGTTAATTGACAACAATGTCAAGGTATTATCAGACGTAAGGGTATGGTTGTCCAAACAATTTGATATGAAGGATTTAGGAGATTGTGCACACATTCTTGGGATCAAAGTTATAAGGGATCACAAGAAAAGAATGTTGTGTCTGTCCCAAGCTTCATATATATTCCTTGCTCGTTTTAGCATGTAGGATTCCAAGAAAGGTTTCTTACCTTTTAGGCATGGAATAGCTCTATCTAAAGAGATGTCTCCTAAGACATCAAAGGAAATAGAAGACATGAAAGCAGTTCCTTATGCCTCGGCTGTAGGAAGCCTTATGTATGCAATGCTATGTACGAGACCTGATATTTGTTTTGCCGTGGGCATGGTCAGCAGATATCAGAGTAACCCTGGACAAGGACATTGGACTGCGATAAAACATATATTAAAGTACCTAAGAAGGACTAGAGATTATATGCTAGTTTACCTAGCAGACGATTTGCTCCCTGTGGGTTACACGGATTCAGATTTCCAATCAGATAGGAACAACAGTAAGTCTACATCAGGCTATGTGTTTACTTTAGGAGGTGGATCCATTTCATGGAGGAGTGTTAAGCAGAAATGCGTTTCGGACTCAACCATGGAAGCCGAGTATGTAGCTAAAGAAGCAGTATGGATCAGGAACTTTCTAATGGACTTAGATGTGATTCCTGGTTTGCCCAAAATCATCACAATTTATTGTGATAATAGCGGTGCAGTTGCAAACTCGAAGGAACCACGAGCTCATAAGGCAAGTAAACATATAGAGCGCAAGTACCACCTGACACGAGATATCGTGAAGCGAGGAGAAGTTGTCATCGCCAAGATTGCATCACCGGATAACCTGGCAGATCCTTTCACTAAGGCCCTTCCGGCGAAAGCTTTCGATCGGCATGTGGAGGGAATGGGAATCAGATGTATGGTAGAAGATATGACAGCTTAGTCATTAGTATAAGTGGGAGATTGTTGGAGTGTATACTGAAAGACTAAGCTTTTGTAAACATTTATGTTAAATAAAGAATCACATTTGGTCAATTTATCTACATTTGATTGTAGTTGTTCAATTAATTTATATTGTAGATAACATAGTATGTGGTGTCACATATAGAAGATGATATTATTAGTACCTTATAAATTATAAACAGTAGCTCACGACCAAAATGTAAAGGAACAAACCATTGGAAGGTCGTAGTGTAATTATGAATTAGTTTATCTTGACTATATAATTACACTAGTACACTTAGAGTGTATTGAGTAGGACCATTTGAGGTTGTTTCTTTTATACTGACTTTATAAAGGAACAAATTCCTCAGTTATTATGGAAGTGTGTGCTCTTAATCCTAATATAATAACAAGCATATATATTTGATATTTATTTCTTTAATTTATCAATGGGTGAGATTTAGTTTGATAAATCAATAAACCCGATAAGTTAGGAAATGATATCACTTATAGTGTGTGTTGTTGATTATAGAAGGAAACTGTGTCCTAGAGATACTAGGTTGATAATGTCCCCAAGAGGAGCTCATAAGGATTGTCATGTTAAACCCTGCAGGTGGACTTAGTCCAACATGACAATAAGGTTGAGTGGTACTACTCTTGGACTAAGATATTAATTAAATGAGTTGTCAGTAACTCACTTAATTAGTGGACATTCGATATCTTAAACACAGGGAGACTAACACACTCATAATAAGAAGGAGCCCAAAAATGTAATTTGGGATTGGTGCGGTAGTTCAATAATAGTTCTCTAGTGGAATGAATTATTATTGATAAAATTAAGTTGTGTGTTCGGGGCGAACACGGGATGCTTAATTTTATCGGGAGACCAAAACCAATTCCTCCTCTCGGTCACTATCGTAGCCTCTTATTTATAGAGTACTATACCCACCTTCTATACCCACCTAAAGGGGGTCGGCCAAGCTAGCTTGGAATCAAGCTAGGGCTGGCCTAAGCATGGTTTAAGGTGGCCGGCCCTGGCTTGAACCCAAGCTAGAGGGGGCCGACCATATTAAATTTAAAAAAATTTTAATTTTAATTTTTATTATGTGGAAGATATAATTTATTAAAGAGAGTTAAAATTAAAATATCTCTCTTGTAAAGGATCTACAAAAGATTAAAGAAAGAGATTAAATCTCTTTCCTTATTTGTAGATTGGTGAGATATTTTATTTTCTCTTTAAAAATTATTCACATGTTGAAAAATTAAAATTATAGAAATTTCTTTTTATCAACCATGAAGAGATTTTTGAAAAGAAATTTTATTTTTAAAATTTCCGGAAACAAATTAGGAAGTTTTAATTTGTTGATTAAAACTTGTCTAATTTATTCCTCCATGAGGTGGCCGACCACAATTCAATTAATTAGGAAATTTTATTTATTTTTTCTTAATTAATTGTTGTCAAGGAAATTAAGGAAATTTTATTGTAATTAAATTTCCTAATTTACCAAGGCTAAGGAATATAAAAGAAGGGGTGGGGGTGCCTTCAAGGGTAACAACCTCTATTATTTCTCTCCCTCTTTTGTTCCTTTGTGTGGCCGTCCATCATCATCCTCTCCCTCTCTTCCTCTTGTGGTGGCCGAACCTCTCTCTCCCCTTGGAGCTCTCGTGGTGGCCGGATACTACTTGGAGAAGAAGAAGAAGAAGGAGAGAAAACTAGCATCTCTTGGAGCTTGGTTGGTGTTTTGATTTTCTTCCTTGGTGAAGCTTCCTTATTGTGGCCGAACCTAGCTTGGAGGAGAAGAAGGTGGTTGGTGGTTTCTCATCTCGGAAGATCGTTGCCCACACAACGTCCGAGGTTAGAAGAGGAATACGGTAGAAGATCAAGAGGTCTTTCTAGAAGGTATAACTAGTAGTTTTTCCTTTTCCGCATCATACTAGTTATTTATGGAAATAATACCAAATACAAGAGGCTTACGTTCTAGTATTTCGAATATGTTTTTCAAAGTTGTGTTCTTTTGTTTTATTTTTCCTTGTGATTTGATTGTTCTTTTCGGTTAACCTAAAGTTATTTTAGGAAATTAAATATTAGATTTCTATAAAAGGTTTTGTCTAGTCGGTGGTGGTTGCTCCCATATCCAAGAAGGTCATGTGCCTCGCCACGTCAGTACTGGGAACCAATTATGGAAATTAATATTTAATGGAATTAATAACTTAAGGTGATTTGGGTCAAACGTGTTAAGTTCCGCAGGAGATCCAAGTCAAAACTAAAAGAACAAATAGATTAAGTTTTGGATCAAACGTGTTAAGTTCTGCAGGCGATCCAAAATTTAATTTAAAAGAACACATGGTAGCTAGGAAAAGGTTCAGACCTTTGTACAAAATTTTTGTACAATGGAACCTCTAGGCTTTCCGAGTAGCAACCAACAACTTACTCTTGAACGTCCCGTGAAAGTCAAGAAAAACTAAAATTTCTACTTAAATGGCAACCCCTAAACAAATTCCTAAACATGATTAGAAAATAAAGAAAGTAAACCATCTAAAATTATCACATTCCAAAATCTCAAGTATTCATGGACTTAAAACTTTGCTCTTAGTTAACAACATAATAATTTCCATCTATCATGAGTAAATTGAAATTGATTCACACTAAAAACCTCACAAGATAAAATTTTTGTGGCCCTCATCCTATTTCACATGTAATCACAAAAATGGAAGACACTCATGCTACTTGTGCTTCTTGAACTACCATATGCTTGCTTATCTTCTACTCTCTACCATGATCATGGATACAAATCACGATACATAGGTTAATCATGAAGAAATAGGAAATATGAATTAAGTGCACATCAGAGCATTAATTGCAAGAAAAGATAAGAAAATGAAAGAATTAGCCACAAGGAAAAGATAAGAAAGAAAGTATGAATTTTAGTTCTAGTGGAAGACATGGATACAAGGAATGCTATATAATGAATTTTGACCATACTTCCTTTTTTTCCTTACTTGAATACAACTGTGCCAAATCTGTTAAAGCTCAATGTAGCTGATTTCTTTGTACACAAACCCAGGAAGCCATGTCATTAACTCTCTGTTAGAGTATAGCATCTTCACTTCAATTTAATTCTAACACTGTCCCATCCTTGATACAAAACCTGCACCTTTAGAAGTAAACTAATTCTGTGTATTGCTTTAATTTCTGCATATCAGTTTCCTGAATTGCTTTGTTCCCAGTTTAAAATCCAAAAATAGCTTACAATTCAATTTCAATTGCATTTCAGCATTTACAATTCAGTTTCAGCACACAGGATACCAACTTTCAATCAATTTCAACTTCTGCATATCACTTAAAAATTTTATTCAATTTCAATTTGAATTCCATCTTCTGAAATCAGAACTTCCAATCAATTGTGAAACGAAAATCCAAAACTTCCCCCACACTTAAAATTCTGCTCGTCTCGAGCATTGAAACTCAACAAGTGCTCAACTAGCAAACTGAGTTTAACCCACAGCTCTTCTCATTAGCAACAGCAAATACACAAAACCAGAAGCCTACCTTATATCACTGACCTTAATTCAAATTCCCGGATTGAATATCAAGATTTGGAATTCCAAGTCATATAAGCATGATAATTGAATAGTTGAACTTGTCAATGTCCCTCATTTAGCATTCAATCAATAAAAACTTGAATTCAATCCTCTAATTGATCATAACATCAGTTAAAAGATTGGTACAGCAGTAGGTCAGTGAGTACATTTCAGTGTCTGACCACTCAATCTGAATAATTCAATACAGCAGCATTTCCTTTGCTAAACAATTCACAGTTCATTTTAAACTTTGTGGCACTTTTAAAATTCTATTTATCCGAACCTTTCATTACAAACCCACAACTTTAACAGCAAAATCTGATTTCAAAGATTAAATGAACAGCACAATCAAATTCTCTAATGTTAGAAACTTCCAATAGCTTGATCACAGAATTATAGCTCAATTTCAGAGTTTCTGAAATTCCCATGTTTCAGTTTCACCTTCTTCATTTACAGAATTATGATAATATCTTGAAGTACTACACGAATAAAATGATGCACTACAAAAGGAATTCGAACCCTAACTCATAGTATTCAGATTCAAAGTTCTGCATAAATAATTCCAGATTGCTACAACTTATATTCCAGAATCTGTACAGAAATATGCAACTCTCTGTATTACATTCCCTTCCTCTGTTTCTGTGTTTCATATGGTTTTCTTGTGTTACAAGTATCATTGATGCTTCTGTATCAGTATCAGAATTGGATTATTCTAGCACTATAATTACTGATCCAGCTATACAGATTTGTTATGATGCTATCTTCAGCAGCTACAAGGTCTATAAGCAGATTGTTCTGCAATCAACACTGCCTATGGCTGGAGATTGAATTCCAGTTTATAATCAGCACAACGCATTCAACTTTCTGGATTGAATTCCTTGAAATAGCAAGCAATGCAGTTTCAAAATCTGAAATCCAAGTAATGGCTGCAATTCTAATCATCATTTAACCTTCAGTAATGTTCATCAATCAAATTCAAGCCATGTTCAGAATTCAAATCAGAACTTGAAATTCAAGAATTGGCTCATGACAAATTCAACCTTTCTAAATCTATTTTAGCAGCTCCACACTTTTGTTCATTTACAGCACCTTGAAAAGATATAACTTCCTTTTTCAAGTTTTGGTTCTTGATCTCCTATCAATTTCTGTATTCAAACCTGTGGAGCTTCAATGGTAAAATTCTGCTTGCAGAAATCAGCTTCAAGATTTCAGAGTCCGACTTGCAGCAACATATCCTTTTGCCTTTATTTGTTCAACTTCCAAGCTAACTCACATCGTAATTCTTGAATGAAGTATCACTTCACATCTTGTAATTCATCACATACTTCCTTCATTTCTTTTTCCAATCCCACTCTTCAATCAAATTCCATTAACTAAATTTCCATTCAGCAGCTCTCTTTAATTCTCCATTTCAGCAATTTGATACTCTTTCAACTTTTGTCCCATTCAGCTTGTGAAATCATAGTAAACAATGACAAACCATTTGTTACTGACAATACAACAACTTCACTGTTATACATCACTAACTGCAGCTCATTATTTCTGCATTCAACTTAAGCTCATCACTAATTCAGTATTGCTGTCCACACAAATTCTTCTCTGCAGTTATCAATTTCTGAACAGAACTGAACAGCATACGAAACTGATGTTCACAATAATGCAGAAATCGATTTCAGGATTCTAATTTCCAAATTCAAGTTCTCAGATACAATATGATTCCAATCACAAAGTCATGGTAGAAGAAAAACCACTAATTTGCAACATCTCAGCTTCAAGAAATCAGAATCTGATTTTGAGCTACAGCTTTCACATTAGCTGCAGTTAACATTTCTACATCTTATCATCCTCTAACATATGCCAAGTTCAATCTATTCTATCATCAGCATTCAACATTAATGTGCAGAATGTACAACTTCTAAAATTCTGCAACTTCTGAATTCTACAGAAATAGACATTACTACTGAATTTTGATACACCATTTAATACTCTACAATTTCCAGCTTCCTTACTACTGCACCCACAAATTTCTTCCCAAATTCTGATTATAAAGATCTTCACAACTTTTTAGCAAATTAGCATTGAAAGATAGTTCATTTGATAATGAATTGCAAAGTCCTCGAATTTCATACATTTTATATCAAACACATCAAGTTGGTAGAAAAGATCATGAAATGACATTTATTTCTGCATCTTGAAAGGTTTCACTTAAGCTTCTCAATCATTTAAACGCTGCTTCTTATATTTGATACATTTTGATACCAAGTCACAGCATTTCTCAACTTCTGAATTTTTTATTAAAAACTACTCTTAAGACTCGATACAAACTTGATACACAATCTTGAATTTCTATGTTGCTTCAGATTATATGTTCCTGCAGATTTCTGCATTTCCAAATCAACCTTAATCTCCATTTCTGAATTCCTACAATATCTGTTCAAAAGCAATGTTTAAAACAATCATGTATATGAAAGCATTTTCATCAGCATTCCAAACAGAAGCATTTCAAAAATTGCCCCAACAACCACTTCCATATTCACCCCTGCTTTGATTCTGAAGATTCAGAATTTAATTCTTACAGATTTTCATTCAAGCAACTGCAATCAATTTCAAATTCAGCCTTTCTATTGTTCCACAGTAGCATTTCTGCATTCCAGAATATATTCACAGCAACACCTAAATAGAGAATACAATCTGGAAAAGCTCACAACTACCTCCAAATTGCTTGATTCAACAAAACTCCAGCTCCAATAGAATTTCTGCTTTTCTGTTTCAGACATGGCACAGCTCATGTGCAGCAGCTCCAACCAGCCATAAGAAAATGCATCAAAAATGTACTCTTCACAAATCATCCAAAAATTCTTCCCCCACACTTCAACTTAATCTACCTGGCCAAAATATCCATCATATAATAAACCATGTATCCACATCCAAAAGATTTACAAATGAAAAGACATAAATTGATATGATGATTATCAAGAAGAATAGCAAGAATTTGTGTGAAAGAAATAAACAAATAGATTTACCTTCATAAACATGATTTAATCCATTAGATTGTGGTTTTGAAAGAATCAAAGCAAGTTCTAGAGTACAATAACACAAGTGCACCACTCAATTAAGGCTCATCCTCACTAGGTATGAAAATATATCAATCCAATTTACCAATCAAGTGTCCATCATTACATAAAAACCTTGAGAAAATTAAAAGTCCATTATTGACATTAAGCTCCAAAATAGATTCTCAAATCTAGCTTACATTCTCTACTTCTAACATGTTATAGAAAAATTGCTAGGGGTGCCATTTAAGTATTTTCAATCAAAATCAAATGCAAAAAGAAAATTACCAACTGTAAACATAACTAAATGTCATAAGAAAATCAACATTTGTATTCAAAGAATTTATTAAAGAAAACACTAAACATTAAGCATGAATTAAAATGCAAAAGAAAATTAAGTTGGAACAAACTCCCTTTTTTCCCGGTGGTTGAAGAAGATTTAAAAGAAGAATCCACGCCGAAAGTGGAGTAATCATGGTTCCATTCAAATTCTTTTTATTTATCATTTTTCCATTACAAATTCTTTCTGGAGGACGGAGGCGGTTCAGTTCAAGCATCCACTCCGGAAGCTTGTGTTCTCCTACAACATCCATCAAAGAAAACATCTCCCACACGCATGTGGGATAAAAAGAAAATAGGAGAATATTAGTGTGGGTAAAATATGTATCAAGAAATGAATCACATCTAATAAAATCAATGAATGATACCTCTATGAAATTTTCTGATGAGTCACAAACAATACTTACCTTATCGTGTTGAAAGGTACCTGGAGTGGAGACTATTACCTCTTTCTCATCAAGAAATGGCTCAAGCTCTTGTTCTGGTGAACGTACAACTTCATGTAGTGATTCTTGGGTGCTCGGCTCCATAGCACAAGTCCCTACACTTCCATCATCTATCCTTGGTGATTCTTGAGGTAAGGCTTCCAGTATAATTCCCCTACACTTAAATAATCTTCAACAACATATTCAGAACCTGATTCACTAACAACATCTTCAACAATAAAATCGTTAGGATCAGAAATTTGCATAATCACATCATTATCACAAAAAAAATTAGAAAAATCATGTGAAGTAATGGGAGTAGGGTCAGGCCTGACAGAATCGCTACTTTCCATCTCTTCACTGGAATTTCGTGCTTGCAGCTGATTGATGGATGATGCAATTTGGTCTATCTGACTCTGTATGTTCTATATCCTTCAAAATTGCTGCTCTTGATACTCATTCATTTGTTGCATGATCTCCGTGAGTTTCCATGTTGATTCATCCATCTGAAAATCATTCTATTGATAAGGTTGTGGGTTGTGGCATAAAATTTGTTGAAACTTCTTGGAAACCATATGAACTCTGGTAGGTAGGATATGACTCAATAAATGGTCCTTGTGCACTTTCATACCTGAAACATGAATTATCTACCCAATTAGCATTAAAACCATTAGAAAATGATTCACACCTATTTTGTTGACCCATGCTTGGGTAAAACTGATACTCAGGCTGAAAACACTGATAACTCTCCATTCCACCTCCAAAATTCTGAAAATATGGATCCATGCTAAAGAAATCTCCTGTTCTTCACTACACCACTCAAAAATCAAGATTAGAAGATTCAAGAGCATAAAGTTTCAATCTCATGAAAACATGAACAGTAAAAGCAATTAATAATTCAAGAACAACCCAACATAAAAATATAAAAGAGAAATAAGCAATCAAATCAATCAACATGCTAACAAATAAAATCAATCAATGATCTATCTAAAATAAACACACATTGCTAGTTAATTGTCCCCGGCAACGGCGCCAAAATTTGGTGTCGGCCTTTTTGCATGTCACGAGGCGCTCGAAATTAATAAAGATTAGAACTCATTGTAATTAAAGTAATCACGTGTAGTAAGGAGTCCCAAGTCATATTTTTCCAAGGGTAACTAGTGTGTAAATGTGTGTTGATTCTAGAATTCGATTCAACTTATGCTCTTACACCATCAAGGAGAATTCAATGTCAATTTAACTGCAATTAAATTTAAACTCAATGCATCAATGAAGCAAGGTAAACAATCAACAGAAGCTTCAATTGTCACGCCCCAGGTAGTCCCTGTCCGAAGAAATTTCGGCAGCATCTCCCCTGTACGGCGGACAATATGAATCTCAGTATACATATATCTATACCTCGGACACACTCGGCCGGAACAATACAATACAAATAAGAAACAAACCACGCAGTTTATATCAATATTCCACACAGCTCAACATATAATCAATCCACGCAGTTTAATAAGGAAGAACGATATAAAACCAACAAAGATATACGTACACATCATACTCCACTACAACGAAGAAAACAAATCCACGAAGTAGTGTGAAAATCTGCAGCGGAAAACAAAAGCAGCAAACCCAAAGGTTCGACATAAAGTCCACAATACAAACCCACAATACAAGTATATAAGACGCAAAAGCAGAATAAATCCGACAAAGAAAATCCTCGCGCTAATGGGGCTAGCGATCGAATATCTCCCACGCCTCAACCGAAAAATAGTAACAACGGGTGAGTCCAAAGAACTCAGTAATCCAATAGATATGTACAGAACATATATCTACCAAAGAACCATCCTACTACAACATCCGAACAAGATACCTATATAGTCCTCCTAAGTATAACAGTATGATAACTAAATAAACTGCAGAACTAACAATAAGCATGAAATACAATCTATCGCAAGAATATAAGCGAGCATAACTGAAATAAATCAGACTCACTGCGAGGCTCGGGCGAATGACGTGGACATACAGATAAAGATAGTCGAGCAAATACGCATGTATCCTGTATGCATGTCAATCATACGCATCACCCAAGTGCACCATCCAATATGCAACAATCACAATAAATGCAATCATGCATATGATGCAATATGACATGGTCACCCCTGCCAATGATCTCACACACAATGGTGAGACCGTGGGTAGGGTCAGACACTGCATTCTGTCGTCACTACCTCAAGAGTGACCGAGGACGGATGCACCGAGTACACCTATCCTCCAACCTCAACTATAGGAGGGAGTGCGATGCTCTCTACACAATGACGAGGAGGGACCCCGGTGTGCTACCACGCTGCCTATCACACTACCCATGAGTGGAGCCTCCAGTGGAGCACCACCGGGCAACCTACACACCCTGTGTGCTGTGCCACTACCCATGCAGTGGTCACGTGGTGCGCAGGTCAATGTAGCCGGCCGACGAGCTCAACAATAATGGAGTCGTCAATCGCCCAGCATGCAATCATGCGATATGGTGCATGCGGCTACAATATGTCATACCTGAACATATCCTCCATATGTGTAGATGCCAAACAGACAAACACATATATAACGATGATAATAAACAGCATAAATCCAAAGACATCGCATATAACAATGATGTAAGTATCCTGAATCCAAGAGCATGTATCACACATGTAAAGCAACTAATCCAGTAGAGTAGAGCACTATAGATATGCATCTCTATGAACATATATACACATGGCAAGAGATATAATATCCAATCCTGAAGTAAAGCAACTAGCAGATGAAGCATGTGATAGGTATCAACAAGCTAAAACCAGGGAAAAAATAATCTACTATCTACCACTAGTAAATATATATAAGCTACACATATCATAAGACATTATCAAAAGATAAGTCAAAGGGTACCCGCCTCAAATAGGAGGTACTATCACGCCAAATCCAACGTCGAGACGCCCGTCTCGAATTAGAGTCCTGTGTCAAACAAATAGTTTTATTTAGCTAAATCAAATGAATAGCTAAATAAAATCCCTAAAACTAAATTAGGGTAAAACCCTAATCAAGTCAATCGCATCCTACCTAAATAAAATCTAACGGTCAATTAGGATTAGTTACCTAATCCCTAATCACCAGTTAGATTTGAAACATAAACTTAAATTAAATCTAATAATTGACTAGGGTTAATTGTCTTAACCCTAATCATTCCATTAGATTAATTTAAGTAATTAAATCTAATCACACTAATCATGTAATCAAAATTCACTATGATCTACAACTAAGATCATTTATCCTAACTAATCATAATCCAAAACATACCTAATTCTACACACTGCTATTGATAGCTGGAACCAGAAGAGCTACTGGATGAGGTGGCTGTCGTAACCAATGGAAACCCCACAGAAACAGGACCTCAATTCACTGCCCTGATTGTAGATCTACATCAAGGATTGTTGCTGCCAGTAACAGGATGAATTGCTGGATCAAGAACTCACAACATTCAATTTGAAATCCACAAAACAGATCCTCCCTGGAATCAATCGGATCAGGCAATGAATCAAACATGAATTCATTAATCAATTAGGATTGAAGATCATAGATCAAAGAGGAGATCAAACCATGGAACCATAGATCAAACAACACCGAAATCTTACCTCAACCGAGTGTCTCTAGAAGGTATCACCCCATCCGACCCAACTTGAGGATACACGGTTCACTCTGTGAACAACTCAAGAAGGAGGAAACGAAGGTCAATCGGCCGGAGATAACCAAAATCAAGCCCTAATCTAGTGAAATCCGGCGATGTAGAAAGAAAGGAATTGGAATCACCGACTGCTAGGGCACGAGTTGAAGGAAATCTAGAGAAAAAGAAGGGAAGAAGGACCAAGAATGTCGCTTACCCTCGAAGCCCTAAGGCATCATCCACGCCAGCGATCGATGAATCTGGATCGATCCAGCGGCATCGACAGTTGGCTCAAGGAGACGAGATCCTACCGCTTGCTAATCGACGGGGAGAAAGAAACCAGCTAGCTCCTATCCTCCAAGCTCCGAGACCCGATCTGCGCCGGCGACACCGAGAAGATGAGGGAAGAGTCGCCGATCACCCGGAACAGACCGCTCGAGGAATAGAGAAGAAGAGTCGGGAAGAAGAGGAGCTCGGGTTCGGCGATAGGTTTAGGGAAAAGAAATAAGAAAAGAAAAGTATTTATATTAAAACTTTTCCTCACTTAAACGGGTATTCCAAACAGGCTTTATCCGTGTCCGAAATTGATCCCCTCAAAACCCGTCGTACGAACTCCGAAAAATTCCCAGAAAATTTCTAAAAATTCCGGAAAAATTTTATAAGGCTATTTCCAAATAACCCTATTTATTTAAATTTTCCGAGATCTCACATCCTCCCCTACTAATAAAAATTTGGTCCCCAAATTTCGCTATAACCAACAGCCAACACTATGACATAACTAAACAGTATAAATGCTGAAAGAAACTCTAACCCACATACCTCAAGTAAAAAGATGGGGGTATCGAGCTCGGATCGTATCCTCCAGCTCCCACGTAGCCTCCTCGTCAGAATGATGCTGCCATCCGACTTTAACTAGTCGGACTGTCTTGTTCCGTAGCTGACGCTCTCTGTGGTCCAGAATCCGCACCGGAACCTCCTCGTAAGTAACATCAGGCTGAATAGGAACAGATATATCTGACAGAACATGTGCCGGATCAGATACGTATCTCCTCAGCATAGATACATGGAATACATCGTGAATGCCAGCTAGAGATGGTGGTAGCGCTAGACGGTAAGCTACTGCTCCAATCCTCTCCAAGATCTGGAATGGTCCAATATATCGGGGAGCTAGCTTACCTCGGAGACCAAATCTCTTCACCCCTTTCGTGGGTGAAACTCTAAGAAATACATGATCACCAATGGAGAACTCCAGGGGTCTCCGTCTCTGATCAGCATAACTCTTCTGACGGTCCCGGCCTCCGACATCCTCCGTCGATAAGACGAACTAACTCGCATCCCATCGAACTCTCTCGAGGTCCTACCAATGGGCCTCCCAACGTCTTCCTGAGGATGGGTGTCCGACAAGGCCTACCATACAACGCCTCAAACGGTGCCATCTGGATAGCGAAATGATAATGTTGTTGTAGGCGAACTCCACTAATGGCGGTGGTCCTCCCAACCGCCTCCAAAATCCATAACTCAGCAAGTCCTCCAATGTCTGAATAGTCCGCCCGATCGCCCATCATGCGGATGGAATGCCGTATCAAACGAAGGTGTACCCAAGGCCCGCCGCAGACTCGCGAGACCGGACGTGAACCGTGGGTCTCTATCTCGATATGATGCTCAAAGGAACACCATGTAATCTAATAATCTCACGACAATATAACTCCGCTAATCGATCCAGAGAATCGGTCTTCCGGAAGTGAGTGGATTTGGTTAATCGATCAACGATTACCCAAATCGCATCATGGCCTCGCCGAGTCTAGGCGGCCCTACCACAAAATCCATAGTAATATGCTCCCACTTCCACTCGGGAATAGGGATCCTCTGAAGTAAACAGGTCTCTGGTGCTCGCCTTCACTGTTGATAGATAAGACATCTAGCAACAAAATACGCAATGTCTTTCTTCATACCGCTCCACTAATAGAACGCCTCAAATCACGATACATACGGGTCCCACCGGTGGATAGCAAATCTAGAACGATGAGCCTCAAGTAACTCCTCCATGACCGGTGAGACCGAGGTACACATAATCTACCTCGAAATAAACAATCCTCATCATCTCGTAAACTCGTCAGGAAGTTATATGGTCGCTAATGAGTCAGAATCGATCTCGGCTGGCCTCTCGAATCCTCGTCCGATCGACGATCGAGTAACCATGGTAACCGAATACCTGCCTCAGTCTGCCCCTCGCCTCAAGGCCCAACTCAGAGAATCCCTGAATCAAGTCTGTGACTAAAACTCGGTGATAAGCTAAAGTCCCTCTGGACTTCCTGCTAAGTGCATCAGCAACCACATTAGCTTTACCCGGATGGTAGCTAATAGTACAATCATAGTCCTTCAGGAACTCCATCCATCTCCTCTGTCGGAGATTGAGTTCCTTCTGTGTAAAAATATATTTGAGACTCTTATGATCAGTAAGAATCTCAAAAGTAATACCATAAAAATGATGTCGCCAAATCTTTAAAGAAAAGATAATAGCGGCTAGCTCTAAATCATGAACTGGGTAGTTCTTCTCATGCTCCTTCAACTGACGAGAAGCATAGGAGACTACCCTACCGTGTTGCATCAAAACAGCGTCCAAGCCCTGAAGAGATGCAACTGTGTAAAGTACGAATCCGTCATCACCAGAAGGTAAAACCAAAACTGGTGCCGATACTAATCTCCACTTCAGCTCCTGGAAGCTGGTCTCACAAGCCTCTGACCACGTGAACTTTACGCCTTTCCGGGTCAGACGTGTCAACGGCATAGCAATGCTGGAGAAACCCTCAACGAATCGTCGGTAATATCCAGCCAAGCCCAAGAAACTACGAATCTTCTGGACTGACTTCGGCTGCTCCCAGCTGGTGATAGCCTCGATCTTCTGAGGATCTACTGAAATACCTCGGCTAGAAACCACATGTCCTAGAAAACCAACTGAGGGAAGCCAAAATGCACATTTGTTGAACTTCGCATACAGATGATGTCGTCGAAGAGTCTCCAAGACTACGCGAAGGTGATGCGCATGTTCCTCCTCGGAACGTGAATAGATCAATTTGTCATCGATAAATATAATCACAAACTGATCCAGATACTCTAAAAAGATACGGTTCATCAGATCCATAAATACTGCAGGAGCATTGGTAAACCCAAATGGCATTACCAAAAACTCGTAATGTTCGTATCTGGTGCGAAATGCTGTCTTCTGAATATCAGAATCTCAACTCTCAGCTGATAATATCCAGACCGCAGATCAATCTTAGAATACACTAATGTATCTCTAAGCTGATCAAATAAATCCTCAATCCGTGACAAGGGGTACTTATTTCTGATAGTCACTGCATTCAGCTGCCTATAATCGATGCACAACCTCAGAGTACCATCCTTATTCTTGACGAATAGTACAGGAGAACACTAAGGTGGAATACCGTAGGGTTCTCCACAAGGACACCGGAATGCTCCTGCATGTGCATGTCATATGCAGCTGCTGCAGGAGGAGCTGTCCTCTGCTAACGATGCAAAGATTGACCTTTCGGCCCTCCTCGTTGAGTCTCGGACTGACCAAATTGTCCTTCCGGAACAGAAATCCCGGAAGCTACATGCTGAGCCTTCAGCGAACAGTCTCGGCTCAAATGTCCAGGCAGTTTGCAATAATAGCCAACTGACTGTCCCAGAGTACATGCATAGATGATGTGATCTCAGGACCCACATCGGGTGTAGTGAGAATCATCGGTGGACAGTTTCCGATTCTGCTGAGAAGACCGGGAACGTCCTGATGAAGATCATCCTGACTTCTGGGGTCGGCCAGATGACCCAGAGGTACCCAGACCTGTCTGAGTACGACTGCTCTGCTGCTGTCTCGTAATCTGTGGCTGCTAGATCTGTCCGGAAGTCCGATCAGTCTGCTTCCTCTTCTTGTCTGCATTCACTCCCTGATGAGCAGACTCGATTATAAGCGCTTTATCCAGTGCCTCTGTGTATGATGAACTACAAAAACCGGCAATCTTCACCTGAAGATGCCCGTCTAGTCCCTGGACAAACTAGAGCATACGAGATCTGTCCTCGGCAACCAACTCAGGATAGAATCTAGCCAACCGATTAAATTCGGCATTATATTCCATCACAGAGCGGTTATTCTGTCGAAGACTCAGGAAATCCTGCCGACGTGTCATCTGATACGCCCGGGAAAAACACTGACTCTCGAATGCCTCTCTAAATCTCGTATATATAACATGCTGCTCGCCTATAATCGAGCGCTGTGTGTCCCACTAGATATCTGCCCCGTCTCGTAAGTAGTACGCAGCCAGCTCAGCCTTCTCCCACTCAGAGCAGGCCATGTAAAAGAATGTCCGCTCCATAGACTCTATCCAAGATTGAGCCACGCTCGGATCAGTCTCCCCGCGAAATAGCATGAATTGGCTTTTCACCAACTCCGCCAAGGCTGGGATCCATGCTCGTGCCACAACCATATCCGTAGATATCTCTGCGGTACTGGGCAGAATCACTGGAGTTGATCTTATGGGTGGTACTGATGGATAGGTTGGAAGAGGTACCACTGGTGCTGCCACATAAACAGGGTAGGAACTACTAGTGGAACTACAGAGTAGGCATAAGTAGGGACGACTAAAGGTACGATGGGCGGTACCGGGTAAGATGTAACCCGTACTGCTGGTGCAGGTACCGAGTATGTAGTAACCAGCACAGATGTCTGTGGTGGTACCAAGTACGCAGTAGGCACGGCTAGAGAAGGTGCCGAGTACCCTGTAGGTACTACTGGCGGTACAGGCGAGGTAGGTACCTCTGAAGTCGGAACCGTCAGGATCTGACAGTCTAACGTGGTCACAATACCCTGAGGAGTCTATCCCTGACGGATAGGCTCAACCCTAACAGAACTCTCTGGAGACTCTGTCTCTAGAGAATCGATCGCCCTCATACATGTGCGACCACGTTTAAGTACTAGAACACGTATCATATATGTAAAAAAATGTTATCCAGATATCACTACAGGTATGAAAACTATAAAATTACCTGATTTACCTATTGCCGTCTGGAGATGTCCTGTCGCTGCATAGCCCTCAAATAGAACCAATAAAACCTCGTCAAAATACCTCGGAGTTCCGAAATGATAAAATCGATGGAAATCCGTACAATCCGAAAATATCCAGATACGCTCACAAACTCCGGAACATAAAAATCCAAATCGGAGCCTAGCTCTGATACCAAAAATATTGGTATCAGATAAACCTCGAAAATCCAAAACGAAGAGCAAGTATCGTGAGCCTAGCTCTGATACCAAATAAATTGTCACGCCCCAGGTAGTCCCTGTCCGAAGAAATTTCGGCAGCATCTCCCCTGTACGGCGGACAATATGAATCTCAGTATACATATATCTATACCTCGGCCACACTCGGCCGGAACAATACAATACAAATAAGAAACAAACCACGCAGTTTATATCAATATTCCACACAGCTCAACATATAATCAATCCACGCAGTTTAATAAGGAAGAACGATATAAAACCAACAAAGATATACGTACACATCCTACTCCACTACAACGAAGAAAACAAATCCACGAAGTAGTGTGAAAATCTGCAACAGAAAACAAAAGCAGCAAACCCAAAGGTTCGACATAAAGTCCACAATACAAACCCACAATACAAGTATATAAGATGCAAAAGCAGAATAAATCCGACAAAGAAAATCCTCGCGCTAATGGGGCTAGCGACTGGAATATCTCCCGACGGCCTCAACCTGAAAAAATAGTAACAACGGGGTGAGTCCAAAGAACTCAGCAGGTAATCTAATAGATATGTACAGCAACATATATCTACCAGCAACCATCCTACGGTACAGCATCCTAACAGTATACCTATATAGTACAGTCTCCTAAGTATAACAGGTATGCATAACTAAATAAACTGCAGTAACCAACAATAAGCATGAAATACAATCTACTGCAAGAATATAAGCAGTGCATAACTGAAATAAACTGTACTCACCTGCGAGGCTCGGGCGAATGACTGTGGACATACACAGATAAAGATAGTCAGAGCAAATACGCATGTATCCTGTATGCATGTCAATCATATGCAGTCACCCAAGTGCACCATCCAATATGCAACAATCACAATAAATATAATCTGTGCATATGATGCAATATGACATGGTCACCCCTGACGCCAGTCAGCATCTCACACACAATGGTGAGACCGCGTGGGTAGGGCTGTGACACCGTGCACTCTGTCGTCACTACCCCTGAAGAGTGACCGAGTGGACGGGATGCACCGGAGTACACCTATCCTCCAACCTCAACTATAGGAGGGAGTGCGATGCTCTCATCTCCCGGTACGCAATGACGGGGAGGGACCCCGGTGTGCTACCACGCTGCCTATCACACTACCCATGAGTGGAGCCTCCAGCGGAGCACCACCGGGCAACCTACACACCCTGTGTGCTGTGCCACTACCCATGCAGTGGTCACGTGGTGCGCAGGTCAATGTAGCCGGCCGACGAGCTCAACAATAATGGAGTCGTCAATCGCCCAGCATGCAATCATGCGATATGGTGCATGTGGCTACAATATGTCATACCTGAACATATCCTCCATATGTGTAGATGCCAAACAGACAAACACATATATAACGATGATAATAAACAGCATAAATCCAAAGACATCGCATATAACAATGATGTAAGTATCCTGAATCCAAGAGCATGTATCACACATGTAAAGCAACTAATCCAGTAGAGTAGAGCACTATAGATATGCATCTCTATGAACATATATACACATGGCAAGAGATATAATATCCAATCCTGAAGTAAAGCAACTAGCAGATGAAGCATGTGATAGGTATCAACTAGCTAAAACCAGGGAAAAAATAATCTACTATCTACCACTAGTAAATATATATAAGCTACACATATCATAAGACATTATCAAAAGATAAGTCAAAGGGTACCCGCCTCAAATAGGAGGTACTATCACGCCAAATCCAACGTCGAGACGCCCGTCTCGAATCAGAGTCCTGTGTCAAACAAATAGTTTTATTTAGCTAAATCAAATGAATAGCTAAATAAAATCCCTAAAACTAAATTAGGGTAAAACCCTAATCAAGTCAATCGCATCCTACCTAAATAAAATCTAACGGTCAATTAGGATTAGTTACCTAATCTCTAATCACCAGTTAGATTTGAAACATAAACTTAAATTAAATCTAATAATTGACTAGGGTTAATTGTCTTAACCCTAATCATTCCATTAGATTAATTTAAGTAATTAAATCTAATCACACTAATCATGTAATCAAAATTCACTATGATCTACAACTAAGATCATTTATCCTAACTAATCATAACCCAAAACATACCTAATTCTACACACTGCTGTTGATAGCTGGAACCAGAAGAGCTACTGGATGAGGTGGCTGTCGTAACCAATGGAAACCCCACAGAAACAGGACCTCAATTCACTGCCCTGATTGTAGATCTACAACAGGGATTGTTGCTGCCAGTAACAGGATGAATTGCTGGATCAAGAACTCACAGCATTCAATTTGAAATCCACAAAACAGATCCTCCCTGGAATCAATCGGATCAGGCAATGAATCAAACCGGAATTCATTAATCAATTAGGATTGAAGATCATAGATCAAAGAGGAGATCAAACCATGGAACCATAGATCAAACAACACTGAAATCTTACCTCAACCGAGTGTCTCCAGAAGGTATCACCCCATCCGACCCAACTTGAGGATACACGGTTCACTCTGTGAACAACTCAAGAAGGAGGAAACGAAGGTCAATCGGCCGGAGATAACCAAAATCAAGCCCTAATCTAGTGAAATTCGGCGATGTAGAAAGAAAGGAATTGGAATCACCGACTGCTAGGGCACGAGTTGAAGGAAATCTAGAGAAAAAGGAAGGAAGAAGGACCAAGAATGTCGCTTACCCTCGAAGCCCTAAGGCATCATCCACGCCAGCGATCGGTGAATCTGGATCGATCCAGCGGCATCGACAGTTGGCTCAAGGAGACGAGATCCTACCGCTTGCTAATCGACGGGGAGAAAGAAACCAACTAGCTCCTATCCTCCAAGCTCCGAGACCCGATTTGCGCCGGCGACACCGAGAAGATGAGGGAAGAGTCGCCGATCACCCGGAACAGACCGCTCGAGGAATAGAGAAGAAGAGTCGGGAAGAAGAGGAGCTCGGGTTCGGCGATAGGTTTAGGGAAAAGAAATAAGAAAAGAAAAGTATTTATATTAAAACTTTTCCTCACTTAAACGGGTATTCCAAACATGCTTTATCCGTGTCCGAAATTGATCTCCTCAAAACCCGTCGTACGAACTCCGAAAAATTCCCAGAAAATTTCTAAAAATTCCGGAAAAATTTTATAAGGCTATTTCCAAATAACCCTATTTATTTAAATTTTCCGAGATCTCACATCAATGAACAACTAGAATCCAACTTGACAATTAAACTCAAATGTTCAATCCAAATATTTATGTCATTCCCACAATCAGCAAAGTTATACAAAGGAAAATAATGAAGATCATCACGTGATTCATTCAACATCTAAACAAGTTCACAGTCACTAAGGTCAAAAATCAAATCAACACTAATAAAAGAAATCCAAATTAGTAACTAAAAAGATTAAATACAAAACACTAACTAAACACTTGTTAGTAACTAAGCATTAGCTGGGTTAAACTGAAATAAGGAATGAAAAATAGGAAATAGATTGCAGAGCTAAGTTAGTAACTGAATCTGGGTTTTGATTGCAGATATCAAACAAAATTAGAATTGCAAACAGAAAATTACAGGAAGGAGAATTCAAATAAAACTAAATTGCAAAGAAAATTATCAGATCATTAGATCTGAGCAGGTTCAAGTACAATTCAAAGTAAATTGCAAGGGAAATTAAACCCTAAACATTCCACAAACCATAACCGAAGCCAAAATCTCAACAATCTGCCGGAAACAGAGTAACCTCTGGGAAACGCCCTTCGGGTGACCACCGGCAACAAACCAAGCTTCCGACTAGTCCAGTTGGATGTTCTTAGCCTCCGGAAAACATCCTTCGGGCTAACAACCAACTGGAGTCCTCAACGCACAAGAAAATAGAGGCTGAATCTGGAATTTGCATCACTCGAGCAACTGATCAGATTAGCTTGAGTTCAACAGATGGAATGGGGATGAAATGTAATCCGGAGCTACTGGGAACCGCCCTCGTCCTCCGGTTGCTAATGAAGATCGCAACACTTGGGAAACACCCTCAGCCTGGATCGCGAATGGAAATTAGATTCAACTCGCGGACTGGGAAACACCCTCGACCGCTCTCTATCACCTCGGATGATGATCGCCGGAGCTCAGGAATCGCCGGTGATGAAGAACTCTAGCTCATAGATCTGGGATGTGGAAGGGAGACTACGACGTTCGCGGAGAAGAAGAATACTGTGGAAGAAATCACGACATCGCCGAGCTCTAGCTTCACTGTAGCTTCTCAAAGGTTTTATACCCCTTTCAAATATGATCCAACGGTCCATAATCTTCGAGCCTCGATCAACGGTGGAAAACATCCTAGATCTGGATCAAAACTTCTGGATCTTCATCTACGGTCCAGATCTATTCCTCATTAGGGTGGATGAGCCGGATCTTCAATGGATGGCCCAGATCTCTCAGATCTTCAATGGACGGCTATAACTATTCTGGAGCTTGATCGCTTCGTTTAGCCCTAGATTTGAGCCCAAGTGTTGCTTGATCTGATCGGGTCCATGACCCTTTTGATGCCTATAAAATAACAAACAAATATTAGCATCAAATAAAGCCACAATAACATAATTTGTAATTAAGTCCAAAATTGATACAATGTATAAAAATGTAGTGTAAATATAGGTTCTATATATGAAAACTACATCAAACCATGATTGTATGAATGAAAATAGTACAGTAAAATCATGGTTATCAAGTACCACTCAACTTTATCGTCATGTCGGACTAAGTCCACTTGCAGGGTTTACCTGACAATCCTTATGAGCTCCTCAAGGGGACATCATCAACCTAGATTACTAGGACACAGTTTCATTATATAATCAACAACACACTATATAAATAATATCATTTCCCAACTTATCAGGCCTATTGATTTAACGAGCTAAATCGCACCCTTTGATAAATTAAAGAAATAAATATTAAGTATATGTACTTGTAATTATATCATGATTAAGAGTACACACTTCCATAATAACAGAGGTATTGTTCTTTTATATAGTCAGTATAAAAAGATACTACCTCAAATGGTCCTGCTCAATACACTCATAGTGTACTAGTGTAATTTATTAGTCAAGATAAACTAATACCTAATTACACTACAACCACTCCAATGGTTTGTCCCATTCCATCTTGGTTGTGAGCAACTATTTTTAATTTATAAGAAACTGATAACATGAACTTCTGTGTGTCTCCTCACACCATGTTATGTATAATATAAATTAAATGGACAACTACACTTAACATAAATGTAGATATTTGACCAATGTGATTCTTATTTCTAAATAAATATTTATACAAAAAGATAGACTTTTAGTATACATTCCAACAATACTTCCCTCTTTCCTCTTCTTTTTGAACTTTCTTCCCAATGCACCAAATTTTAGCTTCTTTTCAGTTCATACCAGTTTGATAAATCTCAAAAACTTAAAAAGTGAAGCTGATTTTTCGTTTAATATTTTAGAATTTTGAATGGTGAAGTGTTTTGGTTTGCATCTTGAAGATTTGAGCCTAGGTGAAAGTTCCATTTAACACTCACTTGAGTGAAGCTTCACTCACCTCACTTCTGATTAGAATTATTTTAAAAGTTAGCACAAAATTCTGCATAGTGACATATCTTAGTAGCATTGCATTCTTCAACTCATTTCAATTATAATTCTATTCTTCCAATTGTTCCTTTGATCAATATTCCTAAACATGTATTCCCTTCTAATTATTAACTCATCCTTCTCAAATTGACATAATTGAATCAAAATCTTCATTTTTGGATTTTTTAAAAGCTTACAGAATATATATTCTGAAAATATGGAATTTCTAAACATAAATTTAAATTCTGATCTCCCTAATTTCCTGATGATCAAGCTTTAACATTTAAGTTATGTAGTGACACCTCATTTAACACTTAATCAATTCCAGCTTGAATACAATTGGTTTCAAATTAGGAAAATAGTTTAGCAAATTGCTACAGAATTTTGAAGTTTAAGAAATTTCCAACTTCTAACTGCTTCTAAATGTTTCTATTTTCTGTCAGATTTTAGCTTCCAATCTAGAATTTCAATAACTGTTCTTCATCTATATGTAGTTATTTTCTTTGGTTAGCTAGAAGATAATTCCATTTGGCAATTAGAACCTAAACAAATTCACTGCCAAACAGATTCATACCAAACTGTTTCAATTGGCCGACTTCCATATTTCTTTCTTCATTACTGATTTGATATCAATTAGCTATGATTGTCTTCATTTCTTCAGAAATAATGTTTCCATTTGAAGTACTTCATAAGTGAAATGATGCTCACTAATTAAATTTCAAATTTTGCTCCCCATAACAGATTTCCAATAGCTACATTCACCTTGTTCAAGCAACTCATAGTTTTCCATTTAAATCCTTTGATACTTTCAAAATTCTGTTTAAAGCAATTTGGAAAGACATGGAAAGAATTGAGACACCATTTGTCACTGTGAATGCAAGAGGTTCACTATTTTGAGAGTTGATGATAAAAGATTGGTACACACTTGATACAACTCTAAAATTGGATTCTTTTTTCCAGCTTACTGCCTTTACTGCTTTTGTGAATCTAGTTCCCGATGATAGCTTCTAAAATTTGTTTCTTCATTTGCCTTTAATACTTGTTTCTTGATTAGTTATAAGATGTCTTCCAATGTGTTGTGTAGTTAAGAAACCAAAAGATTTGTTCTCGATCATTTCCAGCAGCTTCACATCCTAGACAAACAAACTAGTGCACACAATTAGAAAGTTTCATCTAACTTGACACAAATTATTTCCTGCATTATTTATGATTTCTGTCAATTTTAATCATTTTAAAATTTTGTATCTTCACTTGCATTTTAGTATTCCATCAATGTACTTGAACTCCATTAGTCTCAAATTAGAATGATCAAGTTGGTACAACTTCTAATATTTCAAAAATTAATGATCAGGTTACCAGTAGCTCTAACAGCTCACTGTTTCTACATTTCAGCAGCTTGGGAGTTTCAGAAATCACCTTTTAGTGCCATCCACTTGGAGGAGTTATAGAAAGAGATGAAACACCATTTGTTATAGATAATGCTAGAGTTTAGTTGTTCTTTCTCACTGATTTGAGAGCTACTGATATATGATCATTTTGTTACACACTCAATACTTCTTCACCATTCTTTCCTTCTTTTTTTTTTCTCTATTTTGTTCTTCTTCAATTCACCATTCTTTTTTTCTTATTTTTTTTTCTTTTGAAACATCACACCCACTTGTCCTTTTGAAACTCACAACTTAATCTTCACTAATTGCTAATGAGAGTATTACAATCTAGCCTTTGGTAAACCAAAAATCATTTTTGAACATGAAAATCCAACACTAGAATTTGTTCATTTCTATTTTGGCTCATTCTTGGTGTTAACTCCATTTAATTTACATTTCTTGCAATTGCCTTGTGCTGAAAGTTAGAGTTCATTACTCTTAGAATCAATTCCAGTAGCAACTTCATTACATTAAATTGCTCATTATACAATTCTTCCATTTCCCTTTTCAAACTTCAAATGTTTATCCAAGAAGCCTTCATTTGCCTTCAAAAATCTTCTCTACTCAACATAAAATCCTGGTACAAAACTCAAAAATCCATTCCGAGTAAGAAAAATCAAACTGTTCAAAGTGCATCAATACTTTTAGCTCCAAAATTACACTAAGTAACTCAAACACAAAGATAATGTACCAAGCTTCATGAATACTTACAAAATCTTCACAATTTCCAAACACACACACACACACACACACTTAAACCTTTGTCCATCTTAGCCAAATCATTCATCATATAACATTCAAAGTATCCACATCCAAAAGATTAAGAATTAAGAAATGAGAGAAGATAAAATGATATGATGATTAACAAGAAGATTAGCAACATGTGGAGAAAAATGGAATAACCTTCATAAGCATGATTCATCGTGGTTTTGAAAAAATCTAAGCAAGTTTTAGAGTAATAATCACACACATGCATCACACAAATAAGCTAAATCCTCACTAGGTATTCAAATTATCATATCAATTCATCAATTTAGAATCTATCACTAAGTAGTAACTACATGCAATCCAATATTCTATTCATGACAATAGAGTCTAAACTTAACAATCAAATTTAACTAACTTCTAAAATTCCCTAAGATGACATAGAGAAATGCCAAGGGATACATTTTATTCCTAAAACTAAAAATTTATTTGCAAAACTAAAATGATCAAGCATAATGAAATGATACTTACAATGAGGAATTTATTTTTCAAAAACCGAATTCATTGTATGTGAAAGAAAAAAGATTGCTAATGTAAACAAAGGAATTATTCATGCAACCAAGTAAAAGTATGGATATCTACAAATGAAAAGTGTGAGATGGAATAAACTCCCCTTCAAGGTGGGTAAATGGCATCATTACTATCAACTTCTTCCACCACTAGTTTATTAACTCCCTCATGAAACTTCTTTAGCTAGTGTCCATTCACTCTAAAAATTTGACTAGTAGACACCTCTTGTATCTCAATCACTTCATAAGAAAAAATGTTAGTAACACAAAAGGGTCCTCCCATCTTGATCTCAACTTATCTTTTATGAATTTAAGATGGGACCTATATAAAAGCACTTTGTCACCCATTTGGAATTTTTTTACCACAATGTGCTTGTCATGAAAGCTCTTGGTTTTTTCTTTGTAAATCCGTGAGTTCTCATATGCCTCCAATCTAATTTCCTCAAGTTCTTGAAGTTGCAATTTCCTTTCTTCTCTAACTATGCTAACATCAAAGTTGCATGCTTTTACTGCCCAATAAGCCCTATGCTCAATCTCCACTAGTAGAAGGCAAGCGTTTCCATACACGATCATATATGGAGACATTCTTATAGGGGTCTTATAAGCAGTGCGGTAAGCCTATAATGCATCTTCAAGCCTTTTACTCCAATCTTGCCTGTTAGGTCCCACTGTCTTTTCAAGAATATATATATGACTTCTCTATTTGAAACTTCAGCTTGCTCATTTGTTTGAGGGTGATAGAGAGTATAAATATTATATGCAACCCCATACTTGCTTAGCAAAGCTTTCATGTGCCTGTTACAAAAGTGAGACCCTTGATCACTAATGATCGCCCTGAGTACTCCAAACCTGTAAAATATGTGTGACTTGACAAAACTAATAGCAATTGAAGAGTCATTAGTCCTAGCGGGAATGACCTCCACCCACTTAGAAACATAATCAACTGTCAGTAAAATGTATAAAAATACGAAAGAAGTAGGAAATATACCCATAAAATCGATACTCCATACATCAAAAATCTCACAGAATAATATAAACGGTTAAGATATTTCATTTCTAGGTCCTATGTTCTCAATTTGCTGACACCTATCACATAATTTTTAAAAAATATATGCATCACGAAACAAGGTGGGCCAATATAACCACACTTTAATACCTTTTTAGCAATCTTTTGGGGTTCAAAATGCCCACCACATGCTAATGAATGATAAAAAGTAAGTACAGAATGAAACTCATAATTAGGAATGCATGCATCTTCTAATAATCGGGTCATTATAAAATTTTCACAAATAAGGATTATCCCACACATAAGACTTTGCATCACTTTTTAATTTGTTCTTTTGAGCTTTTGTAAATTGTGTGGTAAATACATGTGCTAGTAGAAAATTAACCAGATTGGCAAACCATGGTGACTCACCATGCATCTGTAAAAGCTGCTCATCAGGAAAAGCATTAGCAATAGCCGTGTGGTCAAATTTCCCCTCGATCTTGCTTAAGTGATCTGCCACTGGGTTCTCCTTCCCACTCTTATTGCGTATCTCCATGTCAAATTCTAGAAGCAGAAGCATCCATCTTATCAACCTAGGCTTAGTATCCGATTTCTTCAGGAGGAATTTCAACGCTGCATGATTAGAAAAAATAACCACATGATAACACAATAGATATGATCTAAATTTATCCAAAGCAAATACAATAGATAAAAGCTCTTTTCCTATTGTGGTATAGTTTACTTGTGTAGCATCCAGAGTCTTTGAAACGTAGCAAATGACATAGGGTGCTCCATTTACTCTCTGTGTTAGTACAAATCCTACAGTGTAATTTGAAGCGTCGCATATAAACTCGAATGGAAGAGTCCAGTCTAGTAGTCTAATGATAGGTGCCGAAATAAAAGCCTCCTTTAACCTCTCAAAAGACTCCTTGCACCTTTGATAAAAATGGAAAACTACATCCTTCTATAATAGCTGGGTCAATGGAAGAGAAATTTTGCTAAAGTCTCTTATGAATCTCCTATAGAAACCTGCATGTCCAAGAAAAGCTAGAATATCCCACACACATGCAGGGTAAGATAAAGAAGATATAACACTTATTTTAATAGGATCTACCTCAATACCTTTTCTAGAGACTATATGACCCAATACAATGCCAAACTCTACCATAAAATGACATTTCTCAAAATTTAAAACTAGATTAGTCTCAATGCATCTACTCAAAACTCTAGATAGATTTTCCAAACATGCATTAAATGATGACCCATAAACAAAAAAAATATCCATAAACACTTCCATGCAATGCTCTAATAAATCACTAATAATGCTTACCATGCATCATTGAAAGGTTCCTAGAGCGTTACAAAGTCCAAATGACACGCGTCTATAAGTGAATGTACCGAAAGGATAAGAGAAGGTGGTCTTCTCCTAATTTTTCAGGTCTATGCAAATATGGAAATAACCTATATAGCCATCTAGGAAGCAATAATGTGACTTACCCGCTAGTCTCTCTAACATTTAATCAATGAAAGGTAAGGGGTAGTGGTCTTTTCTGCTTGCCTGATTCAACATCCTATAATCCACACAAACTCTTCAAGAATTTTGAACTCTTGTGGGCACCAACTCATTTTCATCATTTGCTACTACTATAATTCCTGACTTCTTAGAAACTCATGAACTGGACTCACTCATTTATTGTCAGAAATAGGGTAAATGATGTCTTTTTGTAAAAGTTGATTCACCTATTTCTTTACTACATTAATGATCAATGGGTTGAGTCATCTCTGTGGTTATCTCATTGGCTCCACATCCTCCTCTAAATAAATCCTATACATGCAAATAGAAGGTCTGATTCCAGGAATATCAGCAAGTGTCCACCCAATCGCTTTTCTGTGCCGCCTTAGAATTTCCATCAATCTCATCTCTTGATTTGGCTCTAAATTCTGGGCTATAATAACAGGTAGCTACTGAGCCTTTCCAAAATATACATACTTAAGGTGCTCAAGTAAGGGCTTCAATGCTTGCTGTTGTGACTGAATAACTGATGGTAGTGATTCTTAGGGTATTACTTTTACTGTGCAATCCCCTACACTTACATATTCACCTTTTCCTAACTCAAGTGATATTTCAATCAAAAGATGTGATTCTTGGGATATTGCTTCTACTGTATAATCCCCTACACTTACATATTTCCCCTCAAATCAAAATGGACCACAAATAGGTCCCAACTTATCTGCTCCAAAATCACCATCAACTACATTAGAATCCTCATAATCATATCCGAACTCATCAATGTCAGAAATATCCAATTGTGACACAAATTCAGCAAACAAATTCATGCTAATAAGCTTATGTGATATATCAATAGTAAGAATTGAGTGATCCTCTGACGGGTGTTTCATAGCATCAAAAAAACTAAACTAAACCACTATGTCTTCTATCTCCATTGATATTGTCCCTGCATGTACATCAATCTTTGTTCTTGCAGTCATCAAGAATGATCTACTAAGAATGAGTGAAGACTTATTTACAAGAAAATACCCCTCCATATCTAAGATATAAATATTTGCAGGAAAAATAAGCCTTCTCACCTTCACCAACACATTTTTAATCACTCCAGCTGAATGAGCTTGGCTACGGTCAACTAACTGAATAACAACTCCTATAAGTTGTAGAGGACCAATTCCAAGTGTTTGAAAAATGATTTTGGTATAACATTAATTGATGCTCCCAAGTCCAACATAGTATCTTCAAAAACACAACTTCCACTCACGCAACATATTTTTGAGGAACTGGTTGAATAAGTGCTGAAACATTATTTCCCATGCTAATCAATTCATTCCCCTTCAATTTTTTTTGTACACACATATCCTTGAGAAACTTGGCATATTTTGGAATTTGCTTTATCATAGTCAACAAAGGCATATTCATCTCCACTTTGCTAAATAAATTCACAAGGTCTTGAAACTCACTAGCTTTCTCTTCCTCAACATTCTTTGTTGGCTAAATTTTGCTTTGAGGAAAAGGTAATGGAATATGAACTTCGGATTCTTATTGATGTGAATTCTTCTCCAAATCTTCAATTGCAATTGAAGGTTAATTTGATTGGAACTGAACTGAGCTATACTTACCACTGTTTTGAGCTTGAAAAGATGCTAAACATGTTTCATTTTGAGCTGCTGTACTTGAATATGCTTGAGCTAAAAATGGAGTTGAATTAAAATCTACTGGAGATGAAAATGGCCTTATTGTAGCTTCTGGACTTCCTTGAAGTATTGCTGGATTTGATCTCTAATTAAGTTGCTAATTTTGCTCAACTTCACATGATTCTGTTGAAATTTTCCTCACTGGTTCAGTTGTAGTTCTTCCACTTCGAAGAGTCAATGCACTCACATTCCTTTTAGGATTTGGAGTTGTTTGTGAAGGTAATTGACTCGATCCTTGAGTTTGCATTTGATTTATGTTAGTTGCTAGCTGACCAATTTATTTTTCAATGTTTTGTAGAGTTGAATTTGCCCTTTGTAGATATTGCTGCTATTGCAAAATAATTTGTTGCTGCTGTAGAAGTTGCTGTTGGGTTCTTCGGGCCACGAAAATCGCTTTTTCGCGTCGCGGAAACCCCGAAACCCCCGCCACCGGATCCGTGCGAAGAATAAAATTTTGAAAACATTACGAGTACGAGTTTACAAATTCTAGATCTACATTAGAGTACGAGTTTTTACCCTTGATGCGCGCCTTTCACGAATCCCGCTCGTCCAAGGTGCCGGATCTCAAAATTGTCAAAGTAGACAACCCTCTATACGTATCCACACGAACACAAGAAGGAGATAACCAAACTAAAGTGTGCTAGCACCTTAGTAGGGTTCGGCCAAGGTAGGATGAGAGGGAGAGAAGAAAGAACTCAAGGAGGAAGAAGAGTTGAATGAATCAATTGAATGAAAAATTCATTCCCCATTCATTTTGTGTGGCCGGCCACAATTGTAACTCCTTTACAATTAATGTGGCCGACCACATTAAATGGGAAAGAGGTTTGTAACCTCCATGATGTGGCACACACATGTGCTAGTCTTGATGATGTGGCACATCATCATTAGTCCTCCTATTGCCAACTCACAAATGAGGTGGCAAATGGTCAAGTCAAAATTGACCTTTCATCTTCCTTCTCAAGTCAAGTCAAACTTGACCAAATATCTCTTATGGTTGATCTAATCTAACCATTTGATTCAAGCCAACTTAATATAATGAATCTAATTCATTTAATTAAATTGATTCAATAAGTCATAATCTAAATTAGACTCATTGAACACATGAATCAAGTTGCTAGTTTAGGCACGGCCGTGTGTGCCACACGACCGTGTAGGGTCCTCCCTGCTAGAGCAGGGCACGACCGTGTGTGCCACACGACCGTGTGAGGTCCTCCCTGCTGGAGCAGGGCACGACCGTGTGGCTTCCACACGGCCGTGTCACCTTGGTCGTAACGAAGAGGGGCATGGTCGTGTGGCTCACACGGCCATGTCACCTCAACTGAGTCAAAAGGGTGCACGACCGTGTGAATCCACACGACCGTGTCATTTTTCCCGAGGAGGAGAGGTGCATGGTCGTGTGTGACACATGGCCGTGCAACCTTTCCTAGAGACTAAGCCTTGCATGGCCGTGTGTGACACACGACCGTGCGACTTTTCCAGAGACTAAACCTTGCATAGCCATGTGTGGCACACGACCGTGCAACCCTGGACGAGTGGGAGAGAGTCGGGCCCGTGTGACTCCACATGGCCGTGTCACGGCCGTGTGGGGGTCACGCCCTGTATCCAAAAAGGAGTGGTTCTCCCCCTTTGTACTCCTTCTTGACTTGTCATTTTATCCTATAACCTTATGGAGAACATTTGACACTTCAACTACTACCAACCGTAAATTCATTGTACACCATTCGTAACAGTACTTTTATACTAAGCGGAGATAAGAACACATCCGCGACAAAATCTAACATGGTCAGATACTAACAAATTCCAGGATCGCTTCCCATTGTTCCGTCACCCATACCATCAAACATTGCTCCTGCTACTCCTTCTTACTCCAACTTTCCCTTACCTTTATCTGCAGTATATGGAAATGCAAACTATAACCAAAGGCTTAATAAGTACCATCTACTCACAAAACTACGCATTAAAGAGAGCATGCCCTTTTTATTGTAAAACTGCTTGAGAAGGAAACAATAAACATGCACTCGAGTATAGTTCACGCTAAAACATATGCTTTGTAAATATGCACATGATATGTATTTTAAACAGTTTTAGAAATGCTAAACACCAACTTAAACCTTGCTAGTAATGTAACGAAACAGAAATCCTGGCATATCATAGAGTTCACCAACACTACACTTTATAACTTAAGTTCTCCACTTAATGATAGTTTCACTTCAACAACCAATGCTCTTTGAAAACTTTATCATACATATTAGTGAACATAATAATCAAGTTTCTTGGGTCCGGCAATGTACCATTTATACGCATCCTTAATAAAATCCGAGGTAGCTAATCCCGAACCTATTAAGGTACTACTAGGCGAACTTATGCTTAGGGCCAATCTAGGAGCCCATCCCATGGACCTTGTGTTCAGTACATGCTATTTTAAAGTAAAATACTTTCTTCTACTCAGTACTTTCTTATAATTGCACTTATTGTCATTTTGACAAACACCTTATGTGCACTTAATCCCCCACACATATTGGGAAGCATCTTAGGGCACTTGATTTTTGCTTCTTAGTCCCAAAAATTTAATGGAAAGCAAACCAAAGTACTCACATGCTCTTAATCTCAAAACTTAGAGGGACATCTTTACATATCATGCATTATATCTTCTTTAACATGCACTTTAACATGAAATTTCTTAATCATGCATACAACCATACAAACATACCACAAATAGGTTCCTTCATGCATAATCGAAACAACTTATACCGCAGGTGAGAGGTACTTACCTCCTTTCGCTAGATCTTACTGTCTTAAGATGTAGGGAAGACGATCTTCTCTTGACCGCCCTAATCTCCAAGACCCCCTTCCCGTGTGTAAAAATCCTTGTGAACCTTCCTCTTAGATCCTCCTATCTAAGAACCTACAACCTTAGAATCCCTAGGTTTCTTGGTCGCAACTTGCAAGAGGTAAGGAGAGGATTCGGCTAGGGAGGGGAAGAAGAAGAAGATAAAAAGCTAGGTTTTCATCTCTTCCTTCCCCTTTTATACCAAGTGGAAGTTGAAGCATCTTTCCACATAAAGTCTGCTTATAGGGAATTGTTTCCTATTGCCTATGTGATGCTTTACCACTACCCTAATAACAACTTTAACCCATCATATATAAGAGGTCTTGGGTTCAATCCTAACCCAAGGCCATTTATAAATTTATTTTTATTTCTTTTATATCTTGTTCTACTTCTTTTTGCTCTATTTAATATGAGAAAATTTATGGGTGTTACATCACCGACCCCTCTTGTAGCAAGTTCTCTACTCCTAAAATGTTGAGAATTTAGAATTTTCTGCCATATTTGCAAGGAGCTCTCCAGCTTGTTTTGGAGACTTATTAACCAAAGCTCCTCCAACTGCTACATTAATCATGCTCCTATTCATGGGGAGTAATCCTTCATAGAAGTGCTAGACAAGCAATTGGTCACTCATTGATGTTAAGGGCAACTTGAACATAATTTCTTGAATCTTTCCTAATAATCGTAAAGAGTCCCCTCCACAACTTGTTGAATGCCGCAAATGCTCTTTCTTATAGTTGTAATTCTAGAAACTGGAAAGTATTTCTATAAGAATACCCTCTTCATATCAATCCAACTTGTAATGAATCTTGCTAGAAGATAATATAACTATTCATTCGCAACTCTTGACAATGAAAATGGGAAGACTCTCAACTTGGTATCCTCCTTTGAACTATCCCATGGTTTCATGGTGAAGCAAACGACATGGAACTCATGCTAATGCCTGTTAGGATCTTCTCTTGATAAACCTTGAAACTTAGGAATTAAATGAATTAAACCTGATCTAAGCTCAAAATCCACTGTCAAGTCTAGATAAGTAATGTAAGGATACTTGTAGGCCATATCAAGAGTTGCAAGCTCCTTCATAGTCAAATTGTTCTCTGCTATTGAAGTATCCAAATCCTAAGAACTACATTCAAAAATTTCTGATGTCTTTTCATGAATCCTTAGAGCTCTAAAAGTTCTCTCAATCTCTGGATCAAACTCGAAAAGTTTTCCACCTAAAGACTTGGTCATACAACAAATTTAATGATTATAACACAAGTAAATAGACAATAAAATTAAGAAAATGGAAACAAAGAAAAGATAAAACTAATGTACAATCTAAAAACAAATAAACACTATTAGTTCCCTGGTAACGACGTCAAAATTTGATAATTCATCCACAATGAGTGTCATGAGTGGACGTGAAATTAACAATTCATATCCATTGAATCCCTTAACTACACAATGATGTTGTAATAAAGAGTCCAAGGTTGAATCTCTCCAGGAACTAATAATCGATTATTTGTCTTAGACTTAGAACTATTTTTGATGTTTTCATTATAAAAATGGGGGTTATTTAGTTTTTGGATTAAAACCTAGCTTAAGGCATGAAAATGCAATCAAATAAAGTAAATGACAATTAACAAAATCTAATCTAAAACGATAATTAAATCCTAGCTAAAAGAAAATTAAACAACTCAACAGAGCCGAAATCTAAGCTAAGCAAGATTAACAACTATTTGAGACTCAATTGAAACTAAATTACCAACTACAATACAGAAATTTACTTAAACAATTCACTAAGCTACTTAACAATGATATTAATGTAAACTACTCCTTAAAAGAGTTTTAACTAATGAACACTTAAGAAACAAATTACAACTTAACATAACTTAAACTAAACAAGCAATGCTAGATTACAAAATTAACTAATCAACTTTTATGGATTTTCCAAAACTAATCAAGACCTCAATTGCATAAACTAGGTTAACAAAAATAAGATCCTAAGAACTAAATTGAAGAAATAAGGAGCTCAGAATTTGAAAATACAAAATTAAAATTACATGAATAAAGAATTCAGAAACTAAAGGAAAAACAGAACTACATTGCAATAACAAAGATTGCAGAAACTGAGAGCAAAATTGAAATTGTTGGAATAAAACTGAAGAACAGAATCGCATCAACAAGAATTCAGAAACTTAAAGAACTAAAACATCCCTAATCCCTAATTGCACTTCAACTCTTCTTCCCCTTGCCATCACACAAGGAACCACAATGACTACTTCACGTGGTGTCGGAGAAGGAAAACTCAGCTATAAGCTCAGTCTTGAAGAGCTCAGCACACCCAACTGAATTATGAAAATCAGAATCGCTAAACTTGAATGAAGGTTGCAAATGATGGATTGTCGTCGGAAGAAGCTCAATGTCACCGAAGGAACACCGCTGATGTTGTTGAGGTGAAGATGAACCACTAGATCGGAGGAACGCCTCTAATCAGCAGCGGAAATAGAGAATTGCGGAACACTGAATTTACCATCAAGACACCTCTTGCTGACGATTCCAGATGATCGGAAGCTGGTCACCAAATGCTGAAGTCCTCAACGTCGATGAAGTAATGCTGAGATGTAGATCTGGGAGAAGAAATGGGGCTGCGCATCACGTGAAGAAGAATGGCACGATGAATAGTAGCGTAAGCCACTGTTCATCGTGCCAAAACCTAGGTTAAATACATGGGTTTGGTTTGGTTCAATACAATGGACTTGAGTTGGGTTCAAGTGGGATTTTAGGGCGTTTGGTAGGGGATTGGACTTGAGTTGAGCTCAATGAATTTACTCCTTGAGAGGAATCGAATTGAACCCGAGTAGGATTTTGGGCTTCTTCACTTGGTTGAATGAATCAAGCCTCCTATTGAATTGACTTGACTTCACTTGAATCATGTATCAATTTCAATGTCTTACAAGACCAAATTCAAATTGTGAGGAATATATCATGAATTAAGAGAAGAAATATAGTTTAGTTCAAAATAATTCTCAATTTGTAAATAATTTAAAATGTGTTAATTAGCAAATGCCATTAGTTCAAAATCACCCAATATCAACCAAAAGGATATGTCAGATAAATGAATTATCACCCGGCCCCACGAAAGTTTCCCATCAATCACTAGGGTAAATCGAGAATTATCATCCCTTAGCTGTGAGTCTCATTTGGAGAAAAAATTTCTACAAATACGCTGAGCTGGGAATCGAACTGTGGATGTTTGGGAGATAATATCTTGTATGTCCAAGAAAATACTAAAGGGAGACTGTTTGATCATTACTATACGTCGATCATGTAAAATCACAGATCCATGATGCCTTTCTTTCTTTGTGGATACTTCAAAAAAACTATTAAAGTAACTTAACATGTTGTTCCAATACAGTTTCTGTTTAAATGGTTGCGCCTTTGTAAATTCGATAGTTCGAAGGTGATACCTTTGCGGATAATTGAATAGTAGAGGATGAAAAACTCGACCTACTTCCTTGCGCCATTATGAAAGGAGAGTATTGACAAAAACCCTAAACCTTTATTATAGAGATGTGATCAGTGTGGATTTTCATCGGAAACCCTTGATGCCGCTTGAGGGACACACGAAGATACTTACGTATGCTTTTAGTAGGTGACAATCTCGTAACTAAAATAGAGTGAAAGATTTTCACAACCGGAGAGTTAAGAAAAGCTCAAGACTTGCACATGCCGAGAGAGGGAGGGAGAAAAATATTGATGTCATCAATATTCGAACCATTAATTAAATTTTTAAATCAAAATAATTCTAATATATTTCGGACGTCTTGAAAAATGAGGTGGAGAAAGAGGAGGTTGGTGGGAGGGACACAAGGAAAATTTCATATATTTTAATGCGCTCTCGATAAATACAAAATTATAATATGACTTTTTGGTAAATTCAGAATTCCGCATAAGCCATTTGATAAATTGTTGCTTTTAATTGGGTATGTCATTTGGTAGGTTTGAAATTAGATACTTGATTTAGGTATTTTAAAAACATAGGAGAATAGCTGAAAATACAGCAATAGGTTTTGTTTATTAGGGAAGGTAAGAATGAGCACAACAGTTGAAGGCCCTTGTTGTGAAGCTTGACCTAAAGCTTCTGAAGCCCATGGCGGAGCAAAGCCCTAAATGGAAGGCAATCTACGACCTCGATCGAGCTGTGTTCAATCTTCAAATCTCTTCATTATCTGAAGGATCCTTTTCGTGTTGGATTGAATAGGATTGGTGCTAGCCATGTCCCAAGTCTGCATTGTGCCGGTAAGTCTTCAGCAGCGGGAGGCATGCGTCGGCGAGCGGTGCGATGGACGGCGGTCGAGCCAGGGCCACGGCGGAGCCCTGACCATTACGCCAGAATTGCCATGCGCTTGCTGTATCTTCCTACTTCGCAGGGTAGGGATTGGACTGATCGAATTGTTCCAACTCCTAGAGAAGTTGTTGGATCGATGGTTCTTAAGAAATGTAGATAGTTCGATTGTCATCCGATTCGTTCGATCTTGAAAGTGAGCCGATCAATCAAAATGGGTCATTCCAATTTCCAGATTTGGGCCGTGAAGTTGGTCCGAAGCCCAATCTCGATCTTAACGACGAGCGAATAATAAGCAAAGATTGCGAGCAACACGTTTCCGTTGAATCTCTGTCATCTGATCTGTTCTTGCTTTTCTCAAATCCGCCAAAAAATAGAGATAAAAGATCGTTCAAGAGAGCGACGAGCCGGAGGAAGAACGGGGGCGACGCAATGGATGCCGCCGCATCCGCTGCTCTAATCTGCCGGAGTTCCTTCCCCGCCGTGTTGGCAGCCCCCGATCGCCGGCCTGCCGATCTGCTGACGACCGGAAATTTGCCGTTCTCCTCCCGTCGGTCATTCTCTGTGAACGGGCTGAAGTGTCGGGTTGCTTCTCGAGACGTGGAGCCTGTCTCGACGAACTCGGAAGGGGAATATGGGACGCCGGCCTCCGCCGCTCCAGTTTACACTCCCACTCCTCCGAACAGAGAACTCCGGACTCCTCATAGCGGGTAATGCGTGTTCTTCTATGGTTACAAAAAGGAACATTCTTGGTGACGACCATTATCCCTTCCTGGTTCCATCTTTGCTTGGATTTCTTTTCTCTGTTGGGTATGAAATGCTTGTGGCGTTTTGATTCGCATCCCATATATTTTTTTTTTTCCTTGGATCAGTAGAATTTCACTTGTTGGGTTCGACAGTGGGACTAAAAATCCAGGAAGCTTGCGTTCAGCATACTTTTTACCAAGGCTGTGAATTTCTCTAGTGAAGGGTTCCAGAGCCTAGGAGATGTTGTGAGATGTGCGAGACCAAGAAACTTCCAGAAAAGAAACCATTTTTTTCCTGAGAGAGGTTTTGCTGTCCGGGGAGGTTCTCCATTTTTTCTTCTTTCAAAGAAAGTCTATTGCGTAAACTGTGGGCTTTGATTTGACATGTAGCGTTAAAGTCGTCTTTAACGTCCACCGTTGGTATATAGATATTTATGATGATCCTAAAACCATTCGCGGACTTTAACTTGGAAACGTTTTACCATTTTACATTTTATATTCTAATCGAAGAGATAATATTTGTCTAATATTTTTGTGGCTTCAGTTTCCAGTGGATGAAGAAAGTTGGGATACGTTATGTTGATTCTTGTTGGATAATTCCAGGATGTATGCTAATTTATATGCTACTGTTCCTTTCACGAGTTTTGTCTTTTCAACCGTTTCCTTACCTATCTTTCTTTGGATTTATCTAACACAATTCTTGAGTGCTAGTGAAAATATTAGATGCTTACCACAATCAGTTATATGGTTTCTTCCTCTTTCCTTCAAGTTATAATTTAAAATTATATGCTAGGGATTATTAGTTAGCTGCAAGCTTCATTTGCAGAAAAGAAGGAATTGTGTAGTTAATTGTCTTGTGCTGTGCAACTTGTACAGTTTCCAATAAGTTATTGTGGCTTTGTCAGGTACCATTTTGATCGAACAAGACGATTATTTTTTGAAGGATGGTATTTCAAGGTTTCAATCCCCGATTGTCGACAAAGCTTTTGCTTTATGTACTCAGTGGAGAATCCAGCATTCCCTAATGGAATGGGGACACTAGAGAGTGTGGTGTATGGACCTCGTTTTACTGGAGTTGGAGCTCAGATTCTAGGCCCGGATGATAAATATATATGTCAATTCACAAAAGAATCGAAGAACTTTTGGGGAAGTAAGTTTGTTCGCTTATGCTAATGGCTTTTCATGACATATTGTTTGCTTTCCATGCGTGACTTACATCAACTGGTTATGTTGTATATTTTTGAATGATCTAACATACATTATGATTGCATTTGCCTCGCTAACATAATTTGAGTTTCAATTCTCATTTATAGCATGTCTAATATCATAAAATTGAAGCAATATTATAATTTTGTGATTTTCATTAATTTATCATAAAAGGGCGTGGAGGATAATTTTGATTCTTTTGTATAAGTTTGCACTTAAGCTTGGTGGTAATGAAGATTGTACACAGTCCCAAATTAATAGATATTGAGGGAAACTCAGTTGCCTAGGTCATGTTAACCTATCTACGGTTATGTAACTATTCTTAGATAATATCTAATTTCATAAACTATATTGTCCTGATTAAAACAGATGTTATAATAAATTTATGATTCAAAAAGAAACCTAGTATAAAAGAAAATGTTATGGATATTAGGGCTAACCAAACAACAAACAATAATACATGAGTCCCATCAGTTAGCTAAGTTTGTAATCTTTCAAGATAGATTAATCAAAAATCCGAAAGTTGAACTAGTTTTCATAATTAACGCTATAATTAGGTCCAATTGTTTGTTGATTTTTTATAAAAATAAAAATAAAAAGGCCTTGTTTCACTCCAGCTAGTGCCTTGAGCCACCTAGGACCTTTCATCTTTGTTACACAGTTTCCACATTGTACAAATAATCACGTTAAAATTTTCTTTGGCTAAGTTTCTTTTGGACATTTAATTTTTTGCAACATTAGTCAAGTCTAACTGATTCCTAACCGAAGGAGCAGTCCAATGGATAATTATGCTGTTGATATATTGGCATTATGGAACTTGTGAACAATACCAGTGCTATGCTAAGAAACCAAATTACTAAATGTGGAAGAATAAAAGATTTTCTAGCTGTAATAATATCTCATGATTGTTTGACTTCCAAAGAGAAGAAAGCTGGCTTGCAAGCTAATTTCTTTTATATTTAAGCGCAACTATTTACACTGAGATTTCTTTTGTGTGTTTGCAGCTTTAATATTTTGCCTGCCCTTTTACTAACTCAATCATAGAAGGATGGCTATTTTGCTATTTAGTTGTCAACATTGCTGCCCATTGGTTCTCAAATTATGACACTATTTTTATTTCTGTAATGTTGTCATTCATGTTCTGCTTTTTGGTTTACCAGTTATAGTTAGTAATATTTGGCGTAACCCTTAAACAAATCTTCTTTCATAGATAGGCATGAACTTACGTTGGGGAACACCTTTCTCCTTGGGAAAGGATCAGCTCCAACAGGGGAGGTCCAACCACAGGTTCTAAATGAATGCTTTTTCTTATAGGCTCTGATATCAGTATTTTTCTACTTTAGTTGAATGCTCTTGTTTGTTTTTCTTTCATAAATTCATTTGGTAATTATTTAAGTTCTCACTTATATTCATGCATTAATGTCTTGAACTATTGTCATAAAATAATAATCTAACCTGCTATAATTCCAGATGACCAATTGGACAGAACAGGGTTACAAAGAATTTAGATAGTGTAATACAACATTAATTCACAAAGCAATCAAATACGATGATATAACATTTAAAAATTAGGTCAAGTCTTCGACAACCTTGGACTATCTTCATCTCCAGTGCTTAGTGACATCATTCTCCTGTGATGCAGAATGAAACCAACTTAATTAAAATGAACTGATTCAAAAGTTTAGGTTAAATATTATTGAATAAAGTTGGACTGTGAGAAGCTCAATCTATTATTTTGGGACAAGTTTTGACTATTGAATAAGTTTTTGTTTATTCCCTTTTCCTCTCCTCTTGTGAGATCACCGGTCAAGGCACATGGCCTACTCCATCACATATCCAATCACCATACCTGAGTATCCGTGACATGCTTCTTCATGGAACGTGCAAAAGAGTTATAGTCAGAGGGCTGTCTTTTTAATGGAAGTTTTCTGGGAAGTTGTTGGAAATTATCGGAATTAACATATTTTTTTACCACCACTTGACATTGTAAACCGACTGTGAAAGTTTGAGGTGGCTTGGCTAGAGTATGGAGTTGTGGAGGTTAATGGTTGATCTAGCAAATAAAGAATCAATCATATCAGTAAAAAAGAAACAATTGAAAAAGATACCTACAATGTGCATTAATAGGAGAACTCTATAACTATTATGCATAATTGGCATCCCTCCTGAGGTTTGTGTATATTTGCAATGAATATATTTATTTCATTTATATTCATCAAATACTTTCTTATTGGCTTTTGATTTTCATATAGGAATTCAATGAACGTGTATTAGAGGGTTTCCAAGTCAGTCCACTTTGGCATCAGGGCTTCATACGTGATGATGGAAGGCATGTCTTATTTGTGAAGTTTGCATATTACATTGTCTTTGTAGATTGTATTCTCCACATTTCAAAGGAATACTTAATTTGGATAAACTTGTGTTAAAGTTCAAGTGGTTTTAGGTATTGACAGAGACATTGGAAATTCACATTGAGCTTTCTTGTCTAAAGCAGAGAATTTAGCATTTCTAATATCATTACCACCCCACTGAAAGTATTGCAATATTTATATTGAATATTTTATGTTATTGTTGAAATTGATCATAATTGAGATTTTGAATTTGAGTCCTAGATGCTTGATGAGCCTTGTTAATGTGTTGAGGTTATTACTCTGCCATAACCAAATTGTTGACCCTTTTTGATATAATATGGTTGGTTTATTCTACATGTTTAATTTGCTAAATAGATGTGTCAATGAGACAATAGCTACCCAATGTTGGGGTTGCAAGGTTGCCAACATAGTCCCACATTGAAAACACATGGGAAAAATCATGAGTTTATAAGAGAAAAGATATTTTCATTGGCATGAGGCCTTTTGGGCAGAGCCCAAGAGCAAAACCATGAGGGCTTAGGCCCAAAGTGGACAATATCATGCCATTGTGGAGATATCTAAATTCTTTTCGATCCTACAATTGGTATCAGAGCCCAGACAGCTAGAAGGTTTAACCGCCGACTGTGCACAAGAGCTATGATTTGATTGAGCCATGTGGATGTAATATTAATCTCGAACAAAGAAAGTGGGGACTCTTATGTTTGGATCAAGAGGACTAGACACCAAGCAGTAAGTCCTAGTTGCGGCTAGGCAAGGAGGTCCTAGTAGGTCGGGTGGACCGAGGGGCAGGAAGACCCGGTGGGTAGAGGATCGGATGTGGGAAGCTTGTGGTCCTTTGTTTGAGGGGGGGATTGTTGGGGTTGCAAGGTTGCAAGGTTTCCATTGGCATGAGGCCTTTTGGGTAGTGTCCAAGAGCAAAACCATGAGGGTTTAGGCCCAAAGTGGAGATATCTAAATTCTTTTCGATCCTACACCTAATACTACATTACCACACACACACACAATAGAACTCCCAATCACCAACCTAGTCTATGATGGAGTAGAAAATCAATTCAGTTCTTCAATAACGGTTTGGTGCAATACCAGATTTTAAAGCAAAAATTTCAACTGCTCAGCTAATTTCTGAATGTACATTGGAAGTAGAAAATTGAGTAAGCTGCCTAATTCTCATTGTTTCAATATTAGATTATAGAGAAAATTTTATGTTTGCAGATCTTGTTTGACATCAATTATTTAAATTTCATTACAAACCTTAATTGGCAGGTCAAATTATGTTGAAACTGTGAAAACAGCACGCTGGGAATATAGCACCTGTCCAGTGTATGGCTGGGGTGATGTCAACTCAAAACAAAAATCAACAGCTGGTTGGCTCGCCACATTCCCTGTGTTTGAACCTCATTGGCAAATATGCATGGCAGGTGGTTTATCAACAGGTAATTTTATTATTGCACACCTGAGAAAGAAACCTCAGTCATCTTGATGTTATGTAATTTTTTTTCCGAAAATGAATTCAAACCTTTTTAGTCAACCAAAATATGTTCATACATAACCAAACAACCAGCATATATCTCTATGATGCCAATTTTGTTGGGTGTATCAGTGTATCTATGAATGCCCCTCACTTGTCTAAGAGGCTCTTGGAGAAGCTAGATAGTGAACTTTCCTTAAACTAGTGATTTCTGTTACTACAACTGTCTTTTTTTGAGAAATGAGTTTGTTCATGCTAATTATTTGCTTGCATTGAAGGTAATATGAGCTCATTTATAATAAATTTCAATGAGCAAGGTCACTAAGTAAATTAGACTTCCTCAAAATCTTGAATATGTTTGAGCTGGCTCCAGATAACCTTTACTGTTAGTGGGATTTTATAAGATTATTTACTTCACATGTTCGACATCAAAGAAATGCCATACTGAATATATTTTGATATATCTGTATATCATAACTAATATATTTTAGTCACATGGTATATATCATGTACTTACAGAGCTGATCCAACATCTGGATCTAGAGTTATGAAACAAAAATCACATCCATAAAACTGCTATTTTAACATGCTTGACTTGTATATCTAATTTACAGGTTGGATAGAATGGGATGGAAAGCGATTTGAATTTGAAAATGCTCCATCCTACTCTGAGAAGAACTGGGGTGGTGGATTTCCAAGAAAATGGTTTTGGGTGAGTTCCTTGCTCTACTGTGATCGCAGTTTATGAACTAGTAATGTACTGTGTGAGTGATATCAAATGCCCTTCAACAATCTTATATGTTTGAAATGCAACCTATTGGAGAAATTCCTATGAGATAAATACATCTGTTACAGTTCTAGTTAGATATTCATGCCAAATGTATCAAAAACTTGGCCTCTTCTCATCAAGAGTTGTGACTGAGATTGGTCCTTATATATGACTGATTGCATGTCATTTGAAAATAATAGGAAAAGGTGATAAAACCTAGTCTCAACTCTCAATAGTGTCACATGTTACCTATTCATAAAGAACAAATGCACCATCTCGTGTAAGTTGACTAATCAATAATTCTATGACTTTTGCTTCGGTAACCTGTTTATTATGAATGGCTAACAGCATTATGTTATAGGAATCTGAAGCATAAAAATTTGTTTTCCATATCTCATTTTTTTTATTAGGATAGATCTCGTATAGTTCCCTGACCAAAAAAAGTTTCAGCTTCACTTCTTTAGCTGCTATAATTAGATAAATGTATTCACTGTTTTCCTTGTTGATGTCTGTAAATCTATTGCAGATACAATGTAATGTTTTCGAAGGTGCATCAGGTCAGGTTGCTCTGACTGCTGCTGGGGGCTTGAGGAAGTTGCCTGGATTTGTTGAAAATTTTGAAAATGCTGCCTTGGTATGTTATCATGTGTCTATGTTGTAAGACAAGGTATACATATAGATTTATATGGATGCAGATACTTGTCTTGGCATCAGTAAAACATATGTAGACATCATGTATTCTATACTTGAATAAAACTAAGTTCTAATAGATTTGCTTATGTCAGTTGCCCATAAGTGGGTTAGCAATCAAACATAGACACCTTAATGATATGGTTTTATACTGTTTAAGTATTTCGCTCTATCGAGCATTAGCACATCTTTTCTTAGCTGATGTAATTAATTGGACAAGTAAACCTACAATAGTCTATAATAATAATAACCATGGTTTTATCTCAAACTTGCATTCTCTAAATTTTCTTAGTGAAAATTAGTTATGGCATTTCTTCATGTAATCTTATACTATTATTTCACGTGTGACAATTAGATGGTCTCTCTAGCAAAATATTTGAATGTTGATGATTTTGATTGGTGGCTGAAGGATCAAACTAATATTTTTAGCCCCCACAGCTATGGTGCGATGGTAAGTGGTGGGACGAGCTCCCTAGGCAATGAGGGTTCGAATTTCACCTAGGGCACATTACACTTGAGGAGTGCAAATTACTTGTGACGTTGGGCCATTCACCAGGACCCATCTACGTTTCCCGATTTATTTTGGTAGCTGGTGAGAAACTTCCATGGGGTCGGGTCAGTCACTTCTAGGATTAGTCGGATCGTAAGAGCGGGATACCTAGATTACCAAAAAAAAATACTAATTTTTTGTAGTTTAACAGTTAGTGTATCATAATGTATAATGTGTCAGCAAAAATCTCTCTTTGCTTGATTTTATTTTAGAATCAGATACAAGAATCTATTTTACCAAGACCTGCTTCTCCAGTTTTCTATTTTAAGATGAACTTGTAGGTTTGGCAGTATATTCTAACATCTAACTGCTTTAGGTTGGAGTCCATTATGGTGGATCGTTCTATGAATTTGTGCCTTGGAATGGAACTGTCAGTTGGGATGTAGCTAAGTGGGGCTTTTGGCATATGTCTGCAGAAAACAACACACATATGGTGACTCCCTTGTATTCCATGAACTCCGTTTATGTTTCTTAGTACTGAATGTTTTATGACTTAATGTTAGCCGATGCAAATGATTAATGGTGAAATTCTGTTGCCTGCCTTAGCCTGGTTTAGAAATAAACCTCGCCAGATGATTATTCTAGTTTCTGTATAATGTTTATTCCTTTGTTCTTTTACATTGGTTATTGGTTTATGTATAAATGATGAGTGTTCATAAGTAAATTTTTGGCAGATTCTTAATGTTAAGTGAATATGATAAATATGTAACCAGATTGACTAATCTGGGCTGGTATGATAGTCTTGATTGATGTTCGATGGAGATTTGCATTTCAATTAATTACACGCTTGATCGGGAAAACCATATTATAAGGTCTCAATCAATTAGGAAAGTCCTCGATTATATGCTTATGATTTCTAACAAACTACTATGGTCAGACCAAACTGTGAGCTTGAAGCAAGAGAGCTGATAGCAATCAGATCCATAGATAGGGCAAAACCTAGAAGGAAAACAACTGGAGGGAGGAGATTGTTTCCAAGTCATGATTTATGCTAATGTTAACATCGACTGTTTAATTATTTATGGCAAAATTTTAAGCCCTTGGGCAAAGAATCCATTCATATATTTGTGAGATTGAGAAGAATTAACCATAGAATAAAATCTATAGCTAAAAATTATATTTTTATTAAATAGCAAATTAATATGAGTGTTTTTAGATTTAGGATTTTAAATTAATTGCAGATATAAATGTTATCAAAAAGTAAATTGAAACAATACACCATTATCATTAGGCCTTGTTAATCCCAATTATTTGTGATCATTTATCTAGATCTTATCCTTCTATTGACATGACTAAGATTAATGCTCATAGAATGTAAACAGTGTTTGTCAAGACCTAATTTAATGTACAACATTCTTGAGCTTGAAACTGGCATTGGTTTTGAAATCGTTGATCCCATAAATACTGAATATATATTCATATTTCTTAAACATGTGTTTGATATTGTTTAGAAATTGTAAATTTGCAGTTTTAAATCGTTCCTAGATTCATTTTTTGTTTATGTATAAATATCTTCACCCTAGTTCCTTTATCTTGACATGATGTAGGCTCGTGATTTACTCCTTTTCATCATTTTTCCTTTGCCAAAGAAAAATTTATAACGACGGTTTTGTGGAATGGTACACAGGTTGAATTACAGGCCACCACAACAGACCCTGGAACGCCTTTGCGAGCTCCAACCATTGAAGCTGGACTCGTCGTGGCTTGTAGGGACACATGTTTTGGTGACCTAAAGCTGCAACTCTGGGAACGCAATTTCGATGGTAGTAAGGGGAAGGTTTGTATCTGATCATTTTTGTCTCCATCAACTACTATATTTTGTGTGGCAATAAGTACACTGTATCCATTGTCGATCTGCTTGCAGTTGATCCTGGATGTCACCAGCAACATGGCAGCCGTGGAGGTCGGTGGTGGTCCATGGTTCTCCAATTGGAAGGGGACAACCTCCCCGCCGGAGTTGATAAAGCAGGCATTGGCTGTCAATGTTGATGCCGAAAACTTCTTTCCTCTGCCATTTCTGAAGCCTCCAGGTCTTTGAATTGTGTCTTATTCCAACTTGACCTCATGACCAGAGTTGGAACACAACGAGCCAGGGTAAGTCAAGAAAGAAAATCCGAAAGTAAGAATATCTTAGAACACCAACTGATCGATCATCATATTGCAATCTTGAATATCAGTTTTCTCTTTGAACCCAATAGATAAAATATTCTTGATGGATGAATACTTTCTCTGTTTCATGTAGCATTTTAACTATAGTGGTGAAGTATTTAGAAGAACAAATAAAAGGATCATAATTTGAATCCCAAATAGGGATGAATGTTATGGGATCGACTTCTAAGTGTAAGCATATGTAAGTTATGTTCCGAATTCATCTGATATATATATAACTTATCATTTCAGATGATAACACATGTATGCAAAATTAACTTATTATTTCAACTTTCAGGTTAGCGAGATTAAGATCACTTGTAATGCCCTTGGCTAACTATCAACACAACTTGTCTCCTGTGGAAGTATTCCTTCTCTAGTTGTTCCTTTTGCCTTTGTTTTTCTCTTGGCTTTTAGGAACTTTTCCGTTGGATTGATTAGGATTGGTGCTACCATGTCCCAAGGTTTCATTGTGCCGGTTAAGTATTGGATAAAAAAAGTCAAAATGGATGTCCCATCAATTATTTTATCCCGATAATATCCTTAATTTCAGCCCTATTATATCAACTATGACTAATTGCTACACTTATAGAAATTATTAAGTAACTACTATAATTATTTTAAAATGATTTTAATTTTAACTAAGTTACTAAAGACTATTTTGATATAATAATGTTTAGAGTTATAATTTTGAATTTAAGGTTTTAATGAAATGGTTGATTTTTCATTTAATAGTAGCTACTTAAGTAGTTTTTGCATGATGTAACTGAGTAACTTCTATACGCTGTCATCACTATCAAATAACTTTTACATATTAGACCTAAATTTTAAATTTTAAAATATTGAACCATAAATTTTAAAGTATGAATATTGAAATAATTTATTTTTCCAATGTAGCAGTTATGAAGTAGTTTCTATACGCTAGAGCAACTATTGTATAGTTTATATATGTGATTAAATTCTAATATTAAAATCTTGAAACATAAATCTTAAATTTTTAATATTATTATAACAAAATATTCTTTGTTAACTTGGTTAAATTGTTTAAATCCCATTAAAATCACTTTAAATTAATCAAAATTATTTTTAAAATAGTTGTAGCAGTTAATAATTTCTATAACATTTACAGGATAATTTTTATATATTATAAGAGCTAGGTATAACAATATTGAATATTGAATATGAGATCTTTTAGGAATAAAATATTTGATGGGATGCCCACTGTTTTTTTCAACGGCAATTTATCAAAAGGTGTACTTAGGTTTTTGAATTTACCAAAAGAAGCATACTACTTTAGCATTTACCAAATGACATATCTTTTTATAGTGATCTTCTTATTCTACCATCCTGACAAATTTAATTGATTTCCTTTTTATTTTCTTTGTCATTTCTCTCTCTTCTCTTTCCTACTATGCATGCAACGTATATTCTCTTTCCTTCTTATTTTTTATCTTCTCTTTGTTTTTCTTTTTTTTTTAATTTTTTTCTCAAACATGTTATAAGAAATCAAACCCATGTTGGGCCTGATATCTCTCCATATCATGCCCAATGTGGGCCTGATATGGAGAGATATCAGGCCTAACAAAAGGAAAAAAAAGATTTAGATTTTTCAACTCCTCTTGTCCACTATTAGAAATATCGAATATAACAATGGAGAGCATATTTAGACTTCTTGCAATTTTAGAAATCTGCAGGATCTGAAATGATTGCAATCTGAGGTCTTTCTAAGTCGGTCAGTGGGTTTTGACCGAAACTCACCGATGAACCTAGAGAGCTCTGATTGCATCTATTTCAGTTCCTGTGGATTTCTAAAATTGCAAGGAGTCCAAATATGCTCTCCATTATTATTTTTGGAATTCCTAGTGGTGGACTAGAGGTTTTGAAAAATCTAAATTTGTCATTTTTTTCTTTTTCTTTTTTTTATTGTTAGGTCTGATATGAAGAGATATCAGGCCCAATGTGGGTCTGATATCTCCTCATATCAGGCCAAACGTGGGCCTGTTATCTCCCCATATCAGGCCCAATGTGGGCCTGATATGGGAGATATCAGGTCTAATAACAAAAAAAAAAAAAAAAAAATTTAGGTTTTTCAAAACCTCTGGTCTACCACTAGGAATGTCGAAAATAATAATGAAGAGCATATTTGGACTCCTTGCAATTTTAGAAATCCACGGGAACTGAAATGGGTGCAATCGGAGCTCTCTAGGTCCATCAGTGGGTTTCGGTCAAAACCCACTAATGGACTTAAAGAGCTCCGATTGCACCCATTTCAGTTTCTGTGGATTTCTAATATTGCAAGGAGTTGAAATATGCTATCTATTATTTATTTCAACTTCTAAAAGATGTTAAAATATAATAAGAAAGAAATAGTAAAACAATCTCTATACATTTTAGATTTTTGAAAACCTCTGGTCCATCACTAGAATGCCAAAAATAATAATGGAGAGCATATTTGAACTTCTTACAAAATAAGAAATCCACAGAAACTGAAATAGGTGCAATCAGAGCTCTCTAGGTCTAAATCTCTCTTTTTTTTTTTTCTTTTTTTTGTTATTAAGCCTGATATGAAGAGATATCAGGCCCACGTTGGGCCTGATATCTCTTCATATCAGGCCCAATGTGGGCCTGATATCTCCCCATATCAGGCCCAACGTGGACCTGATATGGGAGATATCAAGCCTAATAAAAAAAAAGAAAAAAAATAAAGAGAGATTTAGGTTTTTCAAAACCTCCGGTCCACCACTAGGAATGCTGAAAATAATAATGAAGAGCATATTTGGACTCCTTGCAATTTTAGAAATCCACAAGAACTGAAATGGATGCAATCAGAGCTCTCTAGGTCCATCAGTGGGTTTCAGTCAAAATCCATTGATGGACCTAGAGAGCTCCGATTGCACCCATTTCAGTTTCTGTAGAATTCTAATGTTGCAAGGAGTTAAAATATGTTACCCATTATTTATTTTAACGTCTAAAAGATGTTAAAATACAATAAGAAATAATCAGCAAAACATTCCCCATATGTTTTAGGTTTTTCAAAACTTTTGGTCCACCACTAGGAATACCGAAAATAATAATAAAAAACATATTTGAACTTCTTGCAATTATAGAAATCCACACGAACTGAAATGGGTGCAATCGGAGCTCTCTAGGTCAATCAGTAGATTTCAGTCAAAACCCACTGATAGACCTAGAGAGCTCCGAATGTACCCATTTCAATTCCCGTGGATTTCTAAAATTGCAAGAAGTCCAAATATGCTCTTCATTATTATTTTCGGCATTCCTAGTGGTGGACCAGAGATTTTGAAAAACCTAAAACGTATGAGGAATATTTTGTTGATTATTTCTTATTATATTTTAACATCTTTAAGAACTTAGAATAAATAATAGATAGCATATTTTAACTCCTTTCTAAATAATAGATAGCATATTTTAACTCCTTGCAACATTAGAATTCCACATAAACTGAAATGAGTGCAATCAGAGCTCTCTAGGTCCATCAGTGGGTTTTGACCGAAACCCACTGATGGACCTAGAGTGCTCCGATTGCACCCATTTCAGTTTCTGTGGATTTCTAAAATTGCAAGGAGTTCAAATATACTCTTCATTATTATTTTCGGCATTCCTAGTGGTGGACCAGAGGTTTTGAAAAATTCAAATCTCTCTTTCTTTCTTTATTTTTTTATTATTAGGCATGATATCTCCCATATCAGGTCCACGTTGGACCTGATATGGGGAGATATCAGGCCTAATAACAAAAAAAAAGAAAAAAAAAAGAAAGAAAGAAAGAGAGATTTAGACCTAGAGAGCTCCGATTGCACCCATTTCAGTTTTTGTGGATTTTCAATTTTTTATGGAGTTCAAATATGCTCTCCATTATTATTTTTGGCATTCCTAGTGGTGGACCAGAGGTTTTCAAAAGCCTAAAATGTATGGGGATTGTTTTGCTGTTTCTTTCTTATTATATTTTAACATCTTTTAGAAGTTGAAATAAATAATAGATAGCATATTTTAACTCCTTGCAATATTAGAAATCCACAGAAACTAAAATGGGTGCAATCGGAGCTCTTTAGGTCCATCAGTGAGTTTTAACTGAAACCCACTTATGGACTTAGAGAGCTTCGATTGCACCCATTTCAGTTCCTGTGAATTTCTAAAATTACAAGCAGTCCAAATATGCTCTTCATTATTATTTTTGACATTCCTAGTGGTGGACTAGAGGTTTTGAAAAACCTAAATATCTCTCTCTTTCTTTATTTATTTTTTTTATTTTTTTTGTTATTAGGCCTGATATCTTCCCATATCAGGCTCACGTTGGGCCTGATATGGAGAGATATCAGACCCACATTGGGCATAATATGAAGAGATATCAGGCCCAACGTGCTGATATCTCTTCATATCAGGCCTAATAACAAAAAAAAAAGAAATAGAAAAAAAGAACGGTAGATTTAGGTTTTTCAAAACCTCTGGTCCACCACTAGGAATGGCAAAAAAAAAATAATAGAGAGCATATTTGGACTCCTTGCAATTTTAAAAATCCACAGAAACTGAAATGGGTGCAATCGGAGCTCTCTAGGTCCATCAATGAGTTTCGGTCAAAATCCACTGATCGACTTAGAGTACTCAGATTGTAATCATTTCAGATCCTGTAGATTTCTAAAATTGCAAGGAGTCTAAATATGCTCTTTATTGTTATTTTCGACATTTCTAGTAGTGGACAGAGGTGTTGGAAAATCTAAATCTCTCTTTCTTTTTTTTAAAATTTTTTCCCCTGTTGTTAGGCTTGATATCTCTCCATATCGGGCCCACATTAGGCCTAATATGGAGAGATATCAAGCCCAACGTGGGTTTGATCTCTTATAACATGTTTGAGAAAAAAATTGAAAAAAAAACAAAGAGAAAATAAAAAAGAAGAAGGAAAGAGAAGATACGTTGCATGTATAGTAGAAAAGAGAAGAGAGAGAAATGACAATGAAAAGAAAAAGGAAATCAATTAAATTTGTCAGGAGGGTAGAATAGGAAGATCACTTAAAAAAGTGCATCATTTGATAAATGCTAAAGTAATATGTTTCTTTTGATAAATTCAAAAATTTAAGTACATCTTTTGGTAAATTATCGTTTTTTCAAAGACTCCCTTTTGATGATTATATAATTTGAGGTGCTCTTTTAATTTATTAATTTTATTAATGAAATTCTGAATTATTGTCTCTATAACCACTCAATAAAAATATCATTACGCTTTTATTCATTCATTTTTAACATAACATATTTGTTGATAATATTAGTTGAAATATTTTTTTTGAAAGATTTTTATCAAAAGGTTTCATTCATGTATAATCCATATCAAGTAGATCTTCTTGGTGTGAGAATTCCTGATTCATGAGTTATAGGGAGGGACTTATGTCACGAGATACTAAAGCAAGTGTTGGATTTAAAACTAGTGTTAAAGATTATAAATTGATTTATTATATTTTTGACTACCAAGTGAAAGGTATTGATATCTTGGCAGCATGATATTTTAGAAAAATGTACATTATGTGATAAAATTTTTATAGTCACATTTGAGTGAAGAAACTCTATGTTATGGCATGATTAACTTACATGGTGGCATTACAAGTATTTTAAAAGAAGATAGTGTTAGTTAGAGTTCTAGAGTCAATCATATGATGATTGTTATATGAATTTATTATATTATATTCCTATGTATATAAAGATATTTATTTTGGTTATTATACTTACTAATATTGGTGTCAAATAACTAAGTATAATAGCGTCCTTGAGTAGAAGATTCTTATCTATATCAATCGATTGATTGAATCGATAGTGAGATGATATAGAGAACACTACTCTTAATCATTCCTAGTCAAGTATTAACATTCAGGGACAATGTTAATGCGACGAGACTAGCATGTAGGTCAACTCGATGACTTGATCTCACAAGTCATGGATATAGAGATATCAAGTTGACACATGGGTATGCATTGGAAAATGTATACTGAATGACCCGCCATGAGAAAGTATCATGGATCATTATATGAGTGTCATATACTTTCTCATGTGGCTATTAGTATGACTATTAGTCCTTGGACCTGAAGTCACTATGGTTCCCTACATAAGGAGTTGCATACTTTGACTTCGTCAAACGTCATCCGTAACTGGGTAGACTATAAAGGCGATTACTGGGTATGTAACAAATTATGCGGAGGGATGTGAGTGATATAGATGGGATCTATCCCTCTTATATAACGGGAGTGACATCGTTATTCTTGATAGAGTGAGACCACCGAGTGCATGACCATGTACAAATGAGTCAATATGAGATATTGAGCTCATTTGATTATAGTGAGTCTACTTGGACTTCAAGATTTAGATTGATCAGAGGATGACACCGTCTATGCCTCAAATTGATCAATCTAGATGTCAAGGATAGAAGGACATTGTCATATATTGTGAAGAGTCACAAGGTGATGTTGGATCTCAACATTCTTGTAACTTGGGTAGTAATGATGTGTTGTTAGATACCGCTCATTACTTATGCTTCTAAATGGGTTTAGGATCATTGCCAACGCTACAAGAGCCTATAGGGTCACACACAAAGGACAATTAGATGGAGATTAGGTTCATATGATGAACCAAGAGGATTAAGTTCATGTGATGAACCAAATTGGATTAAGAGTAATCCAAATTAAACTAATTGAGTTGGACTCAATTTGGTTCATGTGTTAAATGAGTCTAATTAGATTTGGATTCATTGAGTCAATTTAATTCAATGAATATAGATTCATTAAATTAAATTGGTTTGAATCAAATGGTTAAATTTGATCAACCATGAGAGAGAAGAGGTCAAGTTTGACTTGACTTGAAAGGAAGATGAATGGTCAAGTTTGACTTGACCATTTGCCATCTCATTTGTGAGTTGGCATAAGGTGGACCAATGATGATGTTCCACATCATCAAGGTTGGCTTATGTGTATGTCACATCATGAGGGAGATCAAGAGTTGTGACTCTTGATATCCCATGGAGGTTTAAAACCCCTCTTTTGAAGTGGCCGACCACTCAATTGATTGTGTGGGTTACAATTTTTATGCTCATTCACTCCTTCTTCTTCCTCCTTTCATCTTCTTCTCTCCCTCTCCTCCACCTTGGCCGAAACCTTCAAGAGTGCTAGCACACTCTAAGGTTTCTTCTCCACCTTTTGTTCGTGTGGATACACATAGAGGGGTGTTCACTTGACACTCTTGAGATCCGCCAAACCTTGGACGAGCGGGATAAGCGAAGGGCTTCACATCAAAGGTATAAACTCCTTAACATGTAGATCTAGTGTAGATCTAGGTTAGAAAATAAGTACACGAAATTTTAATCTTCGCACGGATCCGGTGGCACGGGATTTCGGGGTTTTCGCAACGAAAAAAGCGGTTTTTAAGGCTCGAAAGTCCCAACAGTGGTATCGGAGCCACGTGCGAAGCGTGTATATGTTTTATTTTGATTTTTATGAAAAACTACAGATCTGTAAGTTTCTATATATTTACTGTTTTAATGTATTTTATGGGTATTTTTCTCGTAGAAGCGAAGCAACAAGTGTTTGGTCACTTGTAGGCTTCGACTACCAAGAAACACCTTCCGAAACGGCAAGGTCTCGCTCAAAATGTTTTGGGACAGCGGCTTAGGGCATTGTAACATTATTGTGGGACACTCATGATACTCATTTCGCGAGAAGGGGCACTGCCCATAACCCCGCAAGGGGCATTGTCTAGTGATCGTGCCCGAAAATCGCTAAACGGGACCGCCGGGAAGTTGCGACTCATAAAATCGTAAAATTAGTAGTAAAATTATAGAAATTTATGGAAATTACATAATTTAGAATTATGTATAATTTTGTGATGGTCATGGCCCAAAGAACCCAATTTGATTAGAAATATGTTTTGTAATTCATAATATGGCATGTGTGTCATTTTTGTGTGATTGTGCGTGTTGTATATGTGATACGCGACTTGCGCGTCGTGCCTTTTTCTATTTTAATATTCCTGTTGTAAAATTAGTTTTAGATTCGAATGTAACTCGAGTTTCAAATTTGTAATGTACAAAATTAGAGCGGTGGAAGGTCCACTCGAGGAGGAGATACGAGGAGGGTGCGAGCAACACATGACGGTCAAAGGGAGGAGCTTGGAGAAGCTGTTGACCCTAGGTTGACCATCCGATTTTCTCATTGGCTTGAGAAGATCGTAGTAGGGTCATGACTAATCACAATTTAATTTAATTAATTGCTTGTGTGTGTGTATGTGATGCATGCTAGAGTAGAGTAATTAATTAGTGCCATAACGATTAGATTAGATCTAAATCGCGTATATGATGCACAACAATTAGATTAGATCTAAATCGCGTATATGATACACATCAACGATTAGATTAGATCTTAATCATGCCAACTCAAAATGTCTACCATGCCGTGATATCCATCACTACCTCGATCACATGTTGTTGTTGAATCTGCCAAAGCAGAGCAACGCATATTATCTTGGTAGGGTGCGGAGGGACAATCTTGGTCCCGCCTATCAATGCCTGGGTGAGTACAAACTCAATCAGATTAAGTAAAACTAGTTAAACTCAATTGGATCGAGTTTAACTATAGGCATTTTCCAATGGTTGGTAAATAGGTCAAAATCTCATTTATATTAACTCTTGGGCGATTTAGCCAAAGCTAACTCAAGTTTTAATATACATGCGGATCTTGATCCTATAAACAAGAGTTGCATAGAGATGTAATTGGTAATTAGTTACCTACCGATCATACTAAGTCTTGGGCAATTTAGCCAAAGCTAACTCAAGGCGTAGTATGATGTGGATCTTGTCCCGCAAGAATTATAGCTAGTTGGTTAGAATCTAGTAGATGTGGTTTGACCACATCCATGACTTGATTCTACAAAAATTCTATAATTCAGTGGGAGCATTATTTAGTTAAAGACCTAATTAAATGATTAGTGGAATATGATATTTATTTTCTGTATTTTCTATTGTAGATTGTCATGTCGTCAAACACGAACACCTTCTCCCTGCGTTCTGTCCTTGATAAGGACAAGCTCAATGGAGCTAACTTCCTGGACTGGTACAGGAACCTGAGAATTGTTCTCACTCAGGAAAGGAAACTGTACATCCTGGAGACACCCATTCCCGAGGCACCTCCTGTCACTGCCACGCGAGCTGACTGTGATGCTTATAAGAAGCATCAAGATGACGCATTAGATGTGTCCTGTCTCATGCTCGCGACCATGAAATCTGAGCTTCATAAGCAACACGAGTTGATAGGTGTTTATGATATGGTTGAACATCTTCGTCAACTATATCAAGGACAAGCTAGCCACGAGAGATTCGAGATCTCTAAGGTATTGTTTCAGTGCAATATGCAAGACGGGACTCCCGTAGGTCCATATGTACTCAAGATGATTGGGTACATAGAAAACCTACAGAGGTTGGGATTCCCACTTGGCCAAGAGCTGGCCACTGACTTGATCTAGCAATCCTTGCCGGATAGTTACAATCAATTTGTTCTAAATTACAACATGAACGAAATTTATAAACCCCTGCCCGAGCTGCTAAGCATGTTAAGAACTACTAAGCTCAATTTTAAGAAGGTTAAGCCCAACTCCATTTTGATGGTGCAAAGGCACAAAGGCAAGGGCAAGCCTAAAGGTAAGGGAAAGTCCCAACCCAAGGGCAAAGGCAAGACACTAAAACCCAAAGGAGGGGTTGCCAAGGATGCTACCTGCTTCCACTGCGGTCAGACCGGACACTGGAAGAGGAACTGCAAAGTGTACCTGAAGATCTTAAAAAGAAGAGAAGTGAGACTTTTACTTCAAATATATATGTTATAGAAGTTAATCTCTCTATTTCTTTATCATGGGTATTAGATACCGGATGTGTTTCTCACATTTGTACTAATGTGCAGGCGTTGAGAAATAGCAGGGCATTGACGAAGGGCGAGGTGGACCTACGAGTAGGTAATGGAGCACGGGTTGCTGCTGTTGCTGTAGGGACTTACTATCTATCTCTGCCCTCTGGGCTTGTACTAGAACTAGATGAATGTTGTTATATGCCTGCTCTTACTAAGAACATAATTTTAGTTTCTTGTTTGGACAAGAAAGGTTTTTCATTTATAATAAAGAACAAATGTTGTTCAGTTTATTTAAATGATATGTTCTATTGTAGTGCACCTCTGATGAAAGGACTCTACATTCTAGACTTAGAGACCCCCATCTATAACATAAATACCAAGAGGTTCAAATCAAATGAAATGAACCAAACTTATCTCTAGCACTGTCGCTTTGGTCATATAAATGACAAACGCTTATCCCAGCTCCATAAAGATGGTTTGCTCGACTCATTTGATTTTGAATCATATGAGACATGCGAGTCATGCCTACTGGACAAGATGACCAAGACTCCCTTTAGTGGATACAGCGAAAGAGCGACTGACTTGTTAGGACTTATACATAGTGATGTATGTGGCCCTTTCAATGTCGCTGCCAGAGGTGGTTATAGGTGCTTCATTACCTTTACTGATGACTTCAGTAGATATGGTTATGTGTATTTGATGACACATAAGTCAGAATCCTTTGAAAAGTTTAAAGAATTCAAGAATGAAGTACAAAACCAGTTTGACAAGAGTATTAAGATACTTCGATCAGATCGAGGTGGAGAATACCTTAGTCATGAGTTTCGTGACTATCTAGCTGAGTATGATATTTTATCCCAACTCACTCCTCCTGGAACTCCACAATGGAATGGTGTATCCGAAAGGAGGAATCGTACCCTATTAGATATGGTACGGTCTATGATGAGTCATACTGATCTTCCTATCTCACTTTGGGGCTATGATTTAGACACAGCAGCCTTCATACTCAACCGTGTTCCATCCAAGGTTGTGATAAAGACATCATATAGGATATGGACTGGGAGAGATGCCCAGGTGTCTTTTATAAGGATTTGGGGTTGTGAGACTTACGTTCGACGTCAAGTCTCAGACAAACTGGGACCCAAATCCGATAAGTGCTATTTATAAGATATCCCAAGGAAACGAAGGGATATTACTTCTACATTCCCAGTCAACACAAAGTAGTTGTGGCTAAGACTGGGGTATTTCTAGAAAGGGACTTTGTTTCTAGAAAAACTAGTGGGAGTACGTTCAATCTTGAAGAAGTTCAGGATATGGACCATAACACTGAAGCCTTGATGGAAGTTGAACTGGAACCACAAAGTGTTGTGGATGATGAGATTGTTTCACAAGGAGTTGAGGAACAACAACCAGTTCAAGTAGGCATACCTCTTCACAGGTCTGATAGGGTACGTCGTCAGCTTGAGAGATACTCATTTCTCTTGTCTGACCATGATGACGCTATGCTCATTGAGAATGAGCCTACTTCCTATCAGGAAGCTGTGATGAGACCAGATTCTGAGAAATGGCTAGAGGCCATAAGATCCGAAATGGAATCCATGTACACCAACCAAGTATGGACTTTGGTTGATCCACCTGAAGGGATAAAACCCATTGGGTGTAAGTGGGTCTTTAAGAGAAAGACTGACATGGATGGACTAATATATAAGGGTCGTCTGGTAGCTAAAGGTTTCAAACAAATTCATGGTATTGACTATGATGAAACCTTTTCTCCAGTAGCGATGTTTAAGTCCATTCGGATCATGCTTTCTATTGCAGCATACCACGATTATGAGATCTGGCAGATGGATGTCAAAACCGTGTTTCTGAATGGAAACCTACTCGAGGATGTGTACATGACACAACCTGAGGGTTTTGTAGATCCACAACATACTGGCAGAGTATGCAAGCTGCATAAGTCTATTTATGGACTAAAGCAAGCTTCTCGGAGCTGGAATCTTCGATTCGATGATGCGATCAAACAGTTTGGTTTCATCAAGAATGAAGATGAATCCTGTGTCTACAAGAAGGTTGTAGGGAGCACAGTTGTTTTCCTTATATTGTATGTGGATGACATACTACTCATTGAGAACGACATCCCTTTGTTGCAGTCTGTAAAGACTTGGCTAGGGAATTATTTCTCAATAAAGGACTTAGGTGAAGCATCTCGTATTCTAGGCATACAGATCTATAGAAATAGATCTAAGAGATTGCTTGGCCTAAGTCAGAGTACATATATTAACAAGGTATTACTACGGTTTGCCATGCAGAACTCCAAGAAGGGATTTCTGCCGATGTCACATGGTGTGAGTCTTTCGAAGACTCAAAGTCCCTCTTCTAGAGAGGAGAGAAACCGCATGGATACGATCCCTTATGCCTCAGCCATAGGATCTATCATGTACGTTATGCTATGTACTCCTCCTGATGTTTCGTATGCTTTGAGCATGACGAGCAGATACAGTCAGATCCAGGTGAAAGTCACTGGATAGCAGTCAAGAATATTCTTAAGTACTTAAGAAGGACTAAAAAATATTTCTTAATATATGGAGGCGATGATGAGCTAGCTGTAAAGGGTTACAGTGATGCCAGCTTCCAAACTGACCAGGATGATTATAGATCACAGTCTAGGTTCGTGTTTTGCTTGAATGGTGGTACAGTGAGCTGGAAGAATTCGAAGCAGGACACAGTTGCTGATTCTACAACAGAGGCCGAGTATATTACTGCATCAGAAGCAGCAAAGGAGGCAGTTTGGATCTGCAAGTTCATTACTGAGCTTGGGGTGGTTCCTAGCATAGCCGATCTGATAGAGCTCTATTGTGACAACAATGGAGCAATTGCACAGGCTAAGAAACCTCGCTCACCCCAGCGGACCAAACACATACTACGGCGCTTCCATCTCATTCGAGAGATCATCGATAGAGGAGATATGAAGATTTACAGAGTACCCACAGAGGGTAACATCGCTGATCCCTTGACTAAGGCTTTGGCACAGAGAAAGCATGATGATCACACTAGGTCATTAGGCCTTAGATCCTACACTGATTGACACTAGTGCTAGTGGGAGATTGGTAGTTAGAGCCCTAGAGCCAATCATATGATGATTGTTGTATGGACTCATTATATCATATTCCTATGTATATAAAGGCATTTATTTTGATTATTATACTTACTTGTATTGGTGTCAAATAACTAAGTATAATAGCGTGCTTGAGTAGAAGGTTCTTATCTATATCAATCGATTGGTTGAATCGATAGTGAGATGATATAGAGAACACTACTCTTAATCATTCCTAGTCAAGTATTAACATTCAGGGACAATGTTAATGCGACGAGATTAGCATGTAGGTCAACTCGATAACTTGATCTCACAAGTCATGGATATAGAGATATCAAGTTGACATATGGGTATGCATTGGAGAATGTATATTGAATGACCCGCCATGAGAAAGTATCATGGATCGTTATATGAGTGTCATATACTTTCTCATGTGGCTATTAGTATGACTATTAGTCCTTGGACCTGAAGTCACTATGGTTCCCTACATAAGGAGTTGCATACTTTTGGCTTCGTCAAACGTCACCCGTAACTGGGTAGACTATAAAGGCGATTACTGGGTATGTAACAAATTATGCGAAGGGATATGAGTGATGTAGATGGAATCTATCCCTCCTATATAACGGGAGTGACATCGTTATTCTTGATAGAGTGAGACCACTAAGTGCATGATCATGCCCAAATGAGTCAATATGAGATATTGAGTTCATTTGATTATAGTGAGTCTACTTGGACTTCAAGATTTAGATTGATCAGAGGATGACACCGTCTATGACTCAAATTGATCAATCTAGATGTCAAGGATAAAAGGACATTATCATATATTGTGAAGAGTCACAATTAGTAGTCACAAGGTGATGTTGGATCTCAACATTCTTGTAACTTGGGTAGTAATGATGTGTTGCTAGATATCACTCATTACTTATGCTTCTAAATGGGTTTAGGAGCATTGCAACGTTACAAGAACCTATAGGGTCACACACAAAGGGCAATTAGATGGAGATTATGTTCATATGATGAATCAAGAGGATTAGGTTCATGTGATGAACCAAATTGGATTAAGAGTAATTCAAATTAAACTAATTGAGTTGGACTCAATTTGATTCATGTGTTAAATGAGTCTAATTAGATTTGGATTCATTGAGTCAATTTAATTCAATGAATATAGATTCATTAAATTAAATTGGTTTGAATCAAATTGTTAGATTTGATCAACCATGGGAGAGAAGAGGTCAAGTTTGACTTGACTTGAGAGGAAGATGAATGGTCAAGTTTGACTTGACCATTTGTCATCTCATTTGTGAGTTGGCATAAAGTGGACCAATGATGATGTTCCACATTATCAAGGTTGTCTTTTGTGTGTGCCACATCATGAGGTAGATCAAGAGTTGTGACTCTTGATATCCCATGGAGGTTTAAAACCCCTCCTTTGAAGTGGCTGGCCACTCAATTGATTGTGTGAGTTACAATTTTTGTGCTCATTCACTCCTTCTTCTTCTTCCTCTCATCTTCTTCTCTCCCTCTCCTCCACCTTGGCCGAAACCTTCAAGAGTGCTAGCACACTCTAAGGTTTCTTCTCCACCTTTTGTTCATGTGGATACACATAGAGGGGTGTTCACTTGACACTCTTGAGATCCGCCGAACCTTGGACGAGCGGGATAAGCGAAGGGCTTCGCATCAAAGGTATAAACTCCTTAACATGTAGATCTAGTGTAGATCTAGGTTAGAAAACAAGTACATGAAATTTTAATCTTTGCACGGATCCGGTGGCATGGGATTTCGGGGTTTTCACAACGTAAAAAGCGATTTTTGCGGCTCGAAAGTCCCAACAGATAGAAAAATAACAATGAAATGAAAGAGAAAGAACAGAGAGATTAAGATTAGATTACCAAGTGATTGATTGATTATACCATTGACTTAAATATTTATTGTTTTTTGGTACCAAATGCTAATACTAACGAGTTGTAGATCGTGTCCAGAGACAAATCTTGTTTAGGGTTGTCTTAGGTTCTAGCCCACTCAAAAAAAATGTATATTATCTATGTAAGTTTTTTTTTTTGGCTTAGCCTATGAAAAAAAAAAATATAAATTCGTTACATTAACGGCCTTCTAGTACCGACTCCATGGATATAGAAAGAGGTACATATATGTAGTATCATATGCATGGTGGGATAAATCTCGAGTAGTTAGTTCTCTAGCATCAACCCTTGACCATTACATCAGAGATATCATACGTCCACCGTCTGTGCTACGCATTGAGGACATTGCTTAGCCTATTAAAATTTTTCCCTTCCATTATTCCATACCCAAAGTCCATCCTCATTAAATTCAAGCCCTTCAACTCTAATGTATGTTTCTTTCTTGAGATTGAGGAGGGAGAGAAATTCCTACATAAACAAAATCTGTAAGTGAGGAAGAGAAAAGAAAAGGAAAGAAAAGGAGAGAAATTAATCCCGCGAAAAGCTTGCAGAATGGAAGAAAAAAACTACGGAAAGAAAACGAAGGAAGAGAGAATGGAAGAGAAACAACAGGAAGGAGGAATTTACTAGTAAATTCGTCGGTGGCAGTGCATTAAGCCAAAAAACGAATCCCTTTCTTTCTCCTTTGCTCTCAATTGCAACGCATCTCCCCCCTCTCCACCTCCTCCGCACTTCCCTTGCCTGCTGAAGTGCCTGCTCGTTGTGTTTTCGGTCATTGAAATTCAAACTCAAATCTTGAAGAAGCTTCAATTGAGCTGGAGAAGATGAACTTAGAAATGGAGGGGAACACTTGCAGAGAAGCGGCATTAGAGCCTCCTCCCTCCACCTCACCCTCCTATGTGGAGGAAGAGATTTTTATTGTATCTGTTAGACGTTGCATCAGTTGCAACGTCAGGAAGATGAAGGGGTGCCCATTCACCTTCATCTTCCTCCATTAAAAGTCAACCATCAAAGCATCGGTTGGTAACCGATGTTTTACTTGCTATATATGATGACGTCCAAGAGCAATCGGGGGCAAGTGAGAAGTGCATAAGGTGAGGGGATAAGAGAACGAGCAGTGAGCTAAAGTAGAACATCCTAGGATTTGGTTCGTGAACCTTGAAGCGTTTTCCGGTTACTTGTGATCGTGCTTCCAATAGCGGCAGCGTCTTCGTCAACCAACATCTTCTTTTGCGATTTCTTTGGGAGATCACTGTGAGTGATTATAGTTTGATTTCGTTTTTGTTTCATGCTCTCAAAGAAACCAACAATGGTATCAGAGCATTTTTGAAAGCATGTAAATCCCTGCGCGGCTGAGAAATCGCGATCGCTCATGGAGAAATCGTGAAGTTGCGATTTCTGGGATCTCTGCCAGATCTTGTTTCTGCGATTTCCACATGAAATTGCGTAGTCCTCGGCGACATAGAGTCGTGGCAGAAGAGTGTCGGCGACCGTGTTTTAATACCGGTGAAAGTCGACCACGGGAAGAATCACGTTTGTCGCAAGATAGAAGATGAATAGTGCACATTTTTTATTTCAATCGATTACTCAATCAATTCATGCATTTTGAATTGATTGAGAAGGAAAATGAATCAATTAAGATTACGGTACAGTAACTTAATCGATTCATTAATCGATTGAAGAGAAAAAGAAACGAGATGAACAGTGCTTCGTTTTGACGAAGCACAGTGAATTAAAAAAAAAAAGACAAAATGCACCGTGCATGTATGTTTTGTTTCTTCTCTTTCTTCACGTATATAAACTAGTGCATATTTAAAGTTTAATTGAATATATTTATTAATAAATTAAATACATAGGGAAATGTATTATTAATTAATAAATAAATATTTAATTAATTTATAGTTCAATTTACTGAAAATTGAACCAGACCAACTTATCCAATCAAACCCAGGTCTGGCTTAAATTATTAGTTGATTTAAGCAGGCCAGATTGATTTAATGATACCTGATCTGATTCAAATTATTTGTTAGTTTAACCAGTTCGGTTTATTATTGAATTAATTAGGGTGAACTTGATCAGTATGTTGGGCTGATCAAATATGACCAGATTAGTTCTGCTATGTCAGATTTGATCAAAAAGATTAGATTTGTTCTAATGGATCAGACTTAATCCAATGAGCATTAGATTGATCAAATGGACCTGAATTTGATCAATAAGTCTGAGATTGACTCAAATGAGCTTAAACAATAACAGAACATAAGTTTGAAATCTATGTCAAATTGGATTAGTTCTAATGAGGATGATAGACTAAGCTTAAGATCCGGATTCCTGATTGAACGGTCCAATAGGTCAATCGACTTAAACTCCTGAAAATCGAGAAGATTTGCTTTTCTTGATTTATAATGATGGTTATATATCTATATAAATTGAATTAAACTGGTTTTGTACTGGTTAGTCACTTTTGTACTGACTTATTTAAATTTAATTTTTCAGATGGCATGAACGATTACCACATTGACTCGTCGCGAAGTGCGGCAAAACCAGCTCCGAGAGGAGATTCAGGAGATAGAGTATAAGTCTGTTTATGGAGTCGACGGACATGTTAGAAGGCTTGATAGACTATTTTGGAAACTTGAGCAAGAAGAGTTTCCAGTCCTGGACAGTTATAGGATCTGGGCATTGATGCAATCACTGCTAGAGTATCCTAGGATAATAGCAGACTATATATGGGGGCGTCATGAAGGACGCGTCATATATTCAGAACTGTGTGAGGAACTACTTCACTATATGAGTGAAGAAGAGCCTGAAGAGTCTGAAGAGGACCAGGAAATGTTCGAGGAAGATCCAGAAATGGATCTGATGAAGAATTCTGAAGTTGCCCCATCTGAGATTATCCCAAATTAGTACAGGTTAATAGGGATAATGTTGGCCGCTGCACTAGCATTTGCCCTAGTGGGAGCGGTATTGGCCTATCTAATTTATTAGTGTTTTGTTTATTGTTGTTATGTACAAACAGTATTAGCCTATTTAGTTTTTGAGTCATGTAATAATTTCTGTCGTTATGTACGAATAGAATTATATAATGAAAAGTTATGTTATATGTTAACTAACTTGCTCATGATTAGTTCATGTGAATATAATTAGTTCATATATCCATATGATTAGTAGAGCCGTCAATTTGGGTTGGACCCCTCGAGTTGACCCGCCCCGCCAAATAATTTGAGCGGGTTGGGTTGGAACTTTATCAACCCAAGCCCGCCGTGGGTCGACTCGCTTATGTTAGAGTGTATACTGAAAGCCTAAGCTTTTGTAAACATTTATTTTGAATAAAGAATCACATTTGGTCAGATTATCTACATTTGATTGTAGTTGTTCAATTAATTTATATTGTAGATAACATAGCATGTGGTGTCACATACAGAAGATGATGTTATCAGTACCTTATAAATTATAAACAGTAGCTTACGACTGAAATGGAAAGGAACAAACCATTGGAAGGTCGTAGTGTAATTAGGAATTAGTTTATCTTAACTATATAATTAACTAGTACACTTAGAGTGTATTGAGTAGGACCATTTGAGGTCGTTTCTTTTATACTGACTTTATAAAGAAACAAAGACCTCAGTTATTATGGAAGTGTGTACTCTTAATCCTAATATAATAACAAGCACATATATTTGATATTTATTTCTTTAATTTATCAATGGGTGAGATGTAGTTCGATAAATCAATAAGCCCGATAAGTTGGGAAATGATATCACTTATAGTGTGTGTTGTTGATTATAAAAGGAAACTGTGTCCTAGTAATCTAGGTTGATAATGTCCCCAAGATGAGCTCATAAAGATTGTCATGTTAAACCCTGCAGGTGGACTTAGTCCGACATGACGATAAGGTTGAGTGGTACTATTCTTGGATAAAGATATTAATTAAATGAGTTGTCAGTAACTCACTTAATTAGTGGACATTTGACATCTTAAACACAAGGAGACTAACACACTCATAATAAGAAGGAGCCCAAAAATGTAATTTGGGATTGGTGCGGTAGTTCAATAATAGTTCTCTAGTGGAATGAATTATTATTGATAAAATTAAGTTGTGTGTTCGGGGCGAACGCGGGATGCTTAATTTTATCGGGAGATCAAAACCAATTTCTCCTCTCGGTCTCTATCGTAGCCTCTTATTTATAGAGTACTATACCCACCTTCATACCCATGATAAAGGGGTCGGCCAAGCTAGCTTGTGGTTCAAGCTAGGGCCGGCCAAGCCTTAATTCATGGGTGGCCGGCCTTAGCTTGAACCCAAGCTTAGGTGGCCGGCCCCCATTAAATTAAAAAGAATTTTAATTTTTAATTTTTATTATGTGGAAGATATAATTTATTAAAGAGAATTAAAATTAAAATATCTCTCTTAAAAGGATCTACAAAAGATTAAAGAAAGACATTAGATCTCTTTCCTTATTTGTAGATTGGAAAGATATTTTATTTTTTTTCTTTGAAAATTATTCACATGTTGAAAAATTAAAATTATAGAAATTTCTTTTTATCAACCATGAAGGGATTTTAAAGGGAAATTTTATTTTTTAAAATTTCCAAAGACAAATAAGGAAGTTTTAATTGTTGATTGAAAATTATCTTATTTGCTCTACATGAGGTGGCCGGCCACATACAATTAATTAGGAAATTTTATTTAATTCTTCTTAATTAATTGTTGTCAAGGGAAGTTAAGGAAATTTTATTATAAATAAATTTCCTTATTTGCCAAAGCCAAGGAATATAAAAGAAGGGGTTGGGGTGCCTTCATGGGGAACAACTTCTATTGTTTTCTCCCTCTTTTCCTTGGTGTTGTGGCCGGCGATCCTCCCTCCCTCTCTTCCTCTTTGTGGTGGCCGAAACCTATCTCTTGCTTGGAGCTTTTGTGGTGGCCGGATACTACTTGGAGAAGAAGAAGAAGGAGAGAAAGCTTGCATCCCTTGGAGCTTGGTTGGTGTTATTCTTCATCTTTGGTGAAGCTTTTGTTTTGGCCGAACCTAGCAAGGAGGAGAAGAAGGTGCTTAGGTGTTTTCTCATCTTGGAAGATCGTTGCCCACACAACGTCCAAGGTTAGAAGAGGAATACGGTAGAAGATCAAGAGGTCTTTCTAAAAGGTATAACTAGTAATTTTTCCTTTCCGCATCATACTAGTTATTTTTGGAAATAATACCAAATACAAGAGGCATGTGATTCTAGTATTTCGAATATGTTTTTCGATGTTGTGTTCTTTTGCTTTTTTTATTTTCCTTGTGATTTGATTGTTCCTTTCGGTTAACCTAAAGTTATTTTAGGAAATTAAATATTAGCTTTCCTTAAAAGGTTTTGTCTAGTCGGTGGTGGTTGCTCCCATATCCAAGAAGGCCATGTGCCTCGCCACGTCAGTACTGGGAACCAATTTTGAAAATTAATATTTAATGGAATTAATAACTTAGGTCATTTGGATCAAACGTGTAAAGTTTTGCAGGAGATCCAAGTCAAATTCTAAAAGAACAAATAGATTAAGTTTTGGATCAAACGTGTTAAGTTTCGCAGGCGATCCAAAATTTAATTTAAAAGAACACATGGTAGCTAGGAAAAGGTTCAGACCTTTGTACAAAAACTTTGTACAGTGGAACCTTTAGGTTTTCCGAGTAGCAACCAACAATTGGTATCAGAGCTAGGGTTTTGCCTCTGTGTATTTGGTATTAGTTTAATTATGCACATGTCATACATAATTTAGGCAGGTTAATAGTAGGATGTGCTAACTTTGTAGATGCAAGATCCAACTATTATGGCTTTTAGTTATTATGTGTGTGATTGGACCCTTGGACATGTCAAGGGCATTTATATGTGTGTGCATGATTGTATTATAAAATACAGCAGGAGCTGTATTTAGTTTTATTAGGATTTTATTTTGATCTAGTTACATGTACATTCCTTTTATGGAATATATGATCGATGGATGTAAATTTTTATTTTATGTTCGATCTAGTTTACATGTACATTCCTTCGAGGAATATAGGATCGAAAAATGTAAAATTCTATTTATGTCGCGGATCGAATCTTGCAAGGCGTGGAACCTTTTGAGGACCAGAGGCGCAGCGGAACAAGGAGCAAGATGGATGCGACAGCAAGTCCCGGTGGCGGTGGCCAAATATGGCAGCAGCTTGGGATGACAACACACGGAGAACTACCATAGATAAAAGTCATAATAGTTAAAAATTAGATTTTCTATTTATTGCTTTTATATTGTGCTGTGTGTGTATGTTAGTATACATGTTTAGTAAGCTAGCATAGTTAAAATTCCTCATTTATAAATAACTAAGTGGGAGAAGAATTTTAAATAAATTCCACGGTCTCCATTACTGGTTTGTAAGTCATGCAAACAAGCTTGCGCGTTGGCTCTGAGTGTCTTCCTCCATATCGGATGAGCTTGTCTGTGGATCACTAGAACAAACTTCCATTTGGGATGACTATAGGAAGTTAATTAAGAGCGTGCGATCTTCCCCATCGGAAGGGGCACAATCTTATTAATGGACTTAGTGTCAAGTAATGGTATACACTTAGGCACAACTAATAGTATCCTCCCCATCAGAGTCACTGCTATTATTTGTGTGACCAAAGGATACCAACTATTAATTTTATTTGTCAAAAAGTTAGGTTGACAAGATAATAAAATTAATGGGTTAAAACCCTCCTTTTACAAATGTTGAATTTGTATACGTCCACACTATCGTGGCATACAAAATTCACGGTGTTTTGAGGTGTTGGTTAATTTAAAATAGTATTGTTTGAGGAATTAATATTATTCTAAATTTAGAGTTCTGACCAAAAGTTATTTGTGATTCTTAGGATGACTTTCAACCCACTGTCCATCATACTTCAACAGAATAGACTTACTGGACCTAATTACATAGATTGGAAAAGAAACCTGGACATTGTTCTTACTGCTGAAAGCTATAAGTTTGTACTGACTGAGCCTTGTCCTGATGCACTCACTGGTGAATCTACCCAAGAGGAGATTGAATATCATAGGAAATAGATAAAAGCAGATGAGATGACGTGGTGTTACATTTTGACTTCAATGTCAAATGTATTGCAACATCAGCATCAAGATTTACCAACAGCCTATGATATTATGAACAATCTCATGGAACTCTTTGGTCATCAGGATCGTGCTTCTAGGCAAGAAGCCATGAGAAAGATAATGACAACCACCATGCAAGAGGGTACTCCTATGAGGGATCATATCCTAAAGATGATGGCTTATCTGAACAAAATACAGATCCTTGGAGGAGAAATTGATGGGGAAACCCAGATCGATAAGATCCTCTAAACACTGCCTAGAAGTTTTGAGCAATTCCGCCTGAATTATAATATGAACAAAAGGGTATATTCATTGGCGGAACTACTGACAGAACTTCAGGCAGCAAAAGGTTTGTTTCGTCATAATTCTCATATTCACTATGCTGAAAATGGTTCTACTTCTAAACCGAAAGGAAAGAAGAAGAAGAAACAAGTTGGTCCAGCAAAGAAAGTGAATAAATCTCAGAGTACAGGACCTAAAGCTGGAGTGAAGAAGTCGAAGGGCAAGTGCTTCATCTGCAAGCAGTCAGGGCATTGGAAGGCGGACTGTCCTCGTAGGAATCATAACAATAAAGGTATATCTCATGCTCTAGTTGTTGAAACATGTTTAGCGGTGTTATCTACCAGCACCTGGTGTGTAGATACGGGAGCCACTGATCATGTCTGCAATTCCTTGCAGGGGTTCCAGGAAACCCGACGACTATCTGAAGAAGAGATTACCGTCTACATGGGCAATGCTACTAAGGTGGCGGCTGTAGCAGTGGGAGATGTCTACTTATCTTTTAATAAAAATAGAAATTTGGTTTTAAGAAATTGTCTTTATGTACCCAGTTTTAGAAAGAATTTAATTTCAGTTTCTAAACTATTTTTGGATGGATATTCAGTTTCATTTAGTAACGATGTAGTTATTAAGAGAAATAAAGTGATTATCTGTTCTGGTGCATTAGTTGGCAATTTGTATACTTTAAATCCAATTTCTCCCACAAAGCAAAACATGGAAATTTATAACTCATTTTCTAACTCTAATAAGAGAAAAGTGATGGTTGCTACTCGGAAAACCTATAGGTTCCACTGTACAAAAATTTTGTACAAAGGTCTGAACCTTTTCCTAGCTACCATGTGTTCTTTTAAATTAAATTTTGGATCGCCTGCGGAACTTAACACGTTTGATCCAAAACTTAATCTATTTGTTCTTTTAGGTTTTGACTTGGATCTCTTGCGGAACTTAACACGTTCGACCCAAGTCTCCTTAAGTTATTAATTCCATTAAATATTAATTTTCATAATTGGTTCCCAGTACTGACGTGGCTAGGCACATGGCCTTCTTGGATATGGGAGCAACCACCACCGACTAGACAAAACCTTTTATAGAAATCTAATATTTAATTTCCTAAAATAACTTTAGGTTAACCGAAGAGAACAATCAAATCACAAGGAAAAGAAAAAAAATAAAAGAACACAACATCGAAAAACATATTCGAAATTCTAGAACGTATGTCTCTTGTATTTGGTATTATTTCCATAAATAACTAGCATGATGCGGAAAGAAAAATTACTAGTTATACCTTGTAGAAAAAACCTCTTGATCTTCTATCGTATTCCTCTTCTAACCTCGGACGTTGTGTGGGCAACGATCTTCCGAGATGAGAAATCACCAACCACCTTCTTCTCCTCCTAGCTAGGTTCGGCCACAAAGAAAGAAGCTTCACCAAGGAAGAAAATCAAAACACTAACCAAGCTCCAAGAGATGCTAGCTTCCTCTCCTTCTTCTTCTTCTTCTCCAAATAGTATCCGGCCATCACAAGAGCTCCTAGCCTTTGAGAGAGGTTCGGCCACCACAAGAGGAAGAGAGGGAGATGATGATGATGGCCGGCCACACCAAGGAACAAAAGAGGGAGAGAAAATAATAGAGGTTGTGTCTCATGAAGGCACCCCTACCCCTTCTTTTATATTCCTTGGCCTAGGCAAATTAGGAAATTTAATTACAATAAAATTTCCTTAATTTCCTTGACATGATTTAATTGAGAAAAATGAAATTTAAATTTCCCCAATTAAACTCTAATGGCCGGCCACATCAAGAGGAAATAAATTAGACAAGTTTTAATCAACAAATTAAAACTTCCTAATTTGTTTCCGAAAATTTTAAAAATAAAATTTCTCTTTAAAAATCTCTTCATGGTTGATAAAAGGAAATTTCTATAATTTTAATTTTATCAACATGTGGATAATTTTAAAGAGAAAATAAAATATCTCACCAATCTACAAATAAGGAAAGAGATCTAATCTCTTTCTTTAATCTTTTGTAGATCTTTTACAAGAGAGATATTTTAATTTTAATTCTCTTTAATAAATTATTTCTTCCACATAATAAAAATTAAAATTAAAATCCCTTTTATTTAATTTGGCCCCACTAGCTTGGGTTCAAGCTAGGCCGCCACCCCAACTTATACCTAGGCCGGCCCTAGCTTGGTTCCCAAGCTAGCTTGGTCGACCCCTATAGGGTATGAAGGTGGGTATAGGTGGGTATAGTACTCTATAAATAAGATGCTACGATAGAACCGAGAGGAGAAATTTGTTTTGGTCTCCGATAAAATTAAGCATCCGTGTTCGCCCTAACACACAACTTAATTTTATCAATAATAATTCATTCCACTAGAGAACTATTATTGAACTACCGCACCAATCCCAAATTACATTTTTGGGCTCCTTCTTATTATGAGTGTGTTAGTCTCCGTGTTTAAGATATCGAATGTCCACTAATTAAGTGAGTTACTGACAACTCATTTAATTAATATCTAAGTCCAAGAGTAGTACCACTCAACCTTATCGTCATGTCGGACTAAGTCCACCTGCAGGGTTTAACATGACAATCCTTATGAGCTACTCTTGGGGACATTATCAACCTAGTATCTCTAGGACACAGTTTCCTTCTATAATCAACAACACACACTATAAGTGATATCATTTCCCAACTTATCGGGCTTATTGATTCATCGAACTAAATCTCACCCATTGATAAATTAAAGAAATAAATATCAAATATATGTGCTTGTTATTATATTATGATTAAGAGCACACACTTCCATAATAACCGAGGTCTTTGTTCCTTTATAAAGTCAGTATAAAAGAAACGACCTCAAATGGTCCTACTCAATACACTCTGAGTGTACTAGTGTAATTATATAGTCAAGATAAACTAATACCTAATTACACTACAACCTTCTAATGGTTTGTTCCTTTCCATTTTGGTCTTGAGCTACGGTTTATAATTTATAAGGAACTGATAACATCATCTTCTGCAAGTGACACCACATACTATGTTATCTACAATATAAATTAAATGAACAACTACAAACAAATGTAGACAATTTGACCAAATGTGATTCTTTATTCATAATAAATATTTATACCAAAAGCTAGGCTTTTAGTATACACTCTAACAGATCCGGGGTAAACATGAACCTGATCCCCGAATATATGACGAAGCACTCCAAGATATAGATGCAGTATCTTGGCAAAAGGCAACGAATTCTGAGATAGAGTCTATGTACTCTAATAAGGTCTGAGAGCTCGTAGAACCACCTGATGGTGTAAAAGCCGTTGGATGCAAGTGGATCTACAAAAGGAAAAGAGGGACAGACGGGAAGGTAGAAACCTTCAAAGTTAGGCTTGTTGTGAAAGGGTACACTCAGAAAGAGGGAATCGATTATGAGGAGACCTTTTCACCAGTAGCCATGTTTAAGTCTATCCGGATACTCTTATCCATTACTGCTCATATGGATTATGAGATTTGGCAAATAGATGTCAAGACAGCTTTCCTTAATGGAAGTCTTGAAGAGAACATCCATATGAAGCAACCAGAAGGGTTCGTTGAAAAAGGCAAAGAGCATCTAGTGTGCAAGCTTAATCGGTCCATTTATGGACTGAAGCAAGCTTCAAGGTCTTGGAACATCCGGTTTAATGAAGTAATCTAGTCATATGGATTTATTCAGTGTCCGGATGAGTCTTGTGTATACAAGAAGTGTAACGGAAACGTGGTGGTATTTCTTGTACTATACGTAGATGATATTTTGTTAATTGGCAACAATGTCAAGGTATTATCGGACGTAAGGGTATGGTTGTCCAAACAATTTGATATGAAGGACTTAGGAGATTGTGCACACATTCTTGGGATCAAAGTTATAAGGGATCGCAAGAAAAGAATGTTGTGTCTGTCCCAAGCTTCATATATAGATACAATCCTTGCTCATTTTAGCATGCAGGATTCCAAGAAAGGTTTCTTACCTTTTAGGCATGGAGTAGCTCTATCTAAAGAGATGTCTCCGAAGACATCAAAGGAGATAGAGGACATGAAAGCAGTTCCTTATGCTTCGGCTATAGGAAGCTTAATGTATGCAATGCTATGTACGAGACCGATATCCGCTTTACCGGGGCATGGTTAGCGATATCGAGTAATCTGGACAAGGACATTGACATGGTAAAGCATATATTAAAGTACCTGAGAAGGACTAGAGATTATATGCTAGTTTACCAAGCAGATGATTTGCTCCCTGTGGGTTACACGGATTCAGATTTCCAATCAGATAGGGACAACAATAAGTCTACATCAGGCTATGTGTTTACTTTGGGAGGTGGAGCCATTGCATGGAGGAGTGTTAAGCAGAAATGCGTTTCGGACTCAACCATGGAAGCTGAGTATGTAGCAGCCTCTGAGGCGGCTAAAGAAGCAAAATGGCTCAGGAACTTTTTAATGGACTTAGATGTGATTCTTGGTTTGCCAAAAATCATCACAATTTATTGTGATAATAGCGGTGCAGTTGCAAACTCGAAGGAACCACGAGCCCATAAGGCAAGTAAACATATAGAGCACAAGTACCACCTGATACGAGATATCGTGAAGCGAGGAGAAGTTGTCATCGCCAAGATTGCATCAACAGATAACCAAGCAGATCCTTTCACTAAGGTCCTTCCGGCAAAAGCTTTCGATCGACATGTGGAGGGAATGGGAATCAGATGTATGGCAGAAGATATGGCAGCTTAGTCATTAGTATAAGTGGGAGATTGTTAGATTGTATACTGAAAGCCTAAGCTTTTGTAAACATTTATTTTGAATAAACAATCACATTTGGTCAAATTATCTACATTTGATTGTAGTTGTTCAATTAATTTATATTGTAGATAACATAGTATGTGGTGTTACATACAGAAGATGATGTTATCAGTACCTTATAAATTATAAACAGTAGCTCACGACCGAAATGGAAAGGAACAAACCATTGGAAGGTCATAGTGTAATTAGGAATTAGTTTATCTTAACTATATAATTACACTAGTACACTTAGAGTGTATTGAGTAGGATCATTTGAGGTCGTTTCTTTTATACTGACTTTATAAAGAAACAAAGACCTCAGTTATTATGGAAGTGTGTACTCTTAATCCTAATATAATAACAAGCACATATATTTGATATTTATTTCTTTAATTTATCAATGGGTGAGATTTAGTTCGATAAATCAATAAGCCCGATAAGTTGGGAAATGATATCACTTATAGTATGTGTTGTTGATTATAGAAGGAAACTGTGTCCTAGTAATCTAGGTTGATAATGTCCCCAAGATGAGCTCATAAACATTGTCATGTTAAACCCTGCAGGTGGACTTAGTCCGACATGACGATAAGGTTGAGTGGTACTATTCTTGGATAAAGATATTAATTAAATGAGTTGTCAGTAACTCACTTAATTAGTGGATATTTGACATCTTAAACACAAGGAGACTAACACACTCATAATAAGAAGGAGCCCAAAAATGTAATTTGGGATTGGTGCGGTAGTTCAATAATAGTTCTCTAGTGGAATGAATTATTATTGATAAAATTAAGTTGTGTGTTCGGGGCGAACACGGGATGCTTAATTTTATCGGGAGACCAAAACTAATTTCCCCTCTCGGTCTCTATCGTAGCCTCTTATTTATAGAGTACTATACTCACCTTCATACCCATGATAAAGGGGTCGGCCAAGTTAGCTTGTGGTTCAAGCTAGGGCCGGCCAAGCCTTAATTCATGGGTGGCCGACCCTAGCTTGAACCCAAGCTTAGGTGGCCGGCCCCCATTAAATTAAAAAGAATTTTAATTTTTAATTTTTATTATGTGGAAGATATAATTTATTAAAGAGAATTAAAATTAAAATATCTCTCTTAAAAGGATCTACAAAAGATTAAAGAAAGACATTAGATCTCTTTCCTTATTTGTAGATTGGAAAGATATTTTATTTTTTCTCTTTGAAAATTATTCACATGTTGAAAAATTAAAATTATAGAAATTTCTTTTTATCAACCATGAAGGGATTTTAAAGGGAAATTTTATTTTTTAAAATTTCCAAAGACAAATAAGGAAGTTTTAATTGTTGATTGAAAATTATCTTATTTGCTCTACATGAGGTGGCCGGCCACATACAATTAATTAGGAAATTTTATTTAATTTTTCTTAATTAATTGTTGTCAAGGGAAGTTAAGGAAATTTTATTATAAATAAATTTCCTTATTTACCAAAGCCAAGGAATATAAAAGAAGGGGTTGAGGTGCCTTCATGGGGAACAACTTCTATTGTTTTCTCCCTCTTTTCCTTGGTGTTGTGGCCGGCCATCCTCCCTCCCTCTCTTCCTCTTTGTGGTGGCCGAAACCTATCTCTTGCTTGGAGCTTTTGTGGTGGCCGGATACTACCTGGAGAAGAAGAAGAAGGAGAGAAAGCTTGCATCCCTTGGAGCTTGGTTGGTGTTATTCTTCATCCTTGGTGAAGCTTTTGTTTTGGCCGAACCTAGCAAGGAGGAGAAGAAGGTGCTTAGGTGTTTTCTCATCTTGGAAGATCGTTGCCTACACAACGTCCAAGGTTAGAAGAGGAATACGGTAGGCGATCAAGAGGTCTTTCTAAAAGGTATAACTAGTAATTTTTCCTTTCCGCATCATACTAGTTATTTTTGGAAATAATACCAAATACAAGAGGCATGCGATTCTAGTATTTCGAATATGTTTTTCGATGTTGTGTTCTTTTGTTTTTTTATTTTCCTTGTGATTTGATTGTTCCTTTTGGTTAACCTAAAGTTATTTTAGGAAATTAAATATTAGCTTTCCTTAAAAGGTTTTGTCTAGTCGGTCCAAGAAGGTCATGTGCCTCGCCACGTCAGTACTGGGAACCAATTTTGAAATTAATATTTAATGGAATTAATAACTTAGGTGATTTGGATCAAACGTGTAAAGTTCCGCAGGAGATCCAAGTCAAAACCTAAAAGAACAAATAGATTAAGTTTTGGATCAAACGTGTTAAGTTTCGCAGGCGATCCAAAATTTAATTTAAAAGAACACATGGTAGCTAGGAAAAGGTTCAGACCTTTGTACAAAAATTTTGTACAGTGGAACCTTTAGGTTTTCTGAGTAGCAACCAACAGCCTAGGCTCGCGACCTGCGCGGGTCGACCTGCAACGGGCTTAGGTTGACCCACGGGTTGAGAAACACATGTAAACTAAGTCTTATGTCATTTTATTATCTTTCTTTGTTATAATTTTGAAATAAAAATAATATTTTTCATCCAAAATAAGTATTTATTTATGTCCATTTATATTTAAAATACATATTTGTCGATACATTTAATTGATAAAACCATTCCAAAGTAAAATGTTGAAGATATAAATATTTTTAAATTTTTTTTAAAAAATTTTGATGGGCCCGTGGGTTGGCCCACCAAACCCGCCTTGGATTGGGTTGGGTTGGAAATTTCCCAACCCGCCATGTTGACGGGTCGGCCCGCCCCACCCCGCCAAATGGTTGGCCCGCCACGGACCGACCCGCCTCGCCACGGGTTGACCCATCTGACGGCTCTAATGATTAGTTCATATGAAAAATGATTAGTTCATTTTAATAATAATTCGTTCATTAGAAGGGATATGTGTAATATGATTGATCAATGTTGATTAGATTAAAACATACAAATGATGAGTGAAATCAATGTTATCACTTGATTTTGTAAACTATTTCTAGTTTACACTGAGTCAATAAATAATTGCACATATATGAATTACACTGAAATAATAATAATGTGTTTATTTATGTAGATCATGATAACTAAAAACATTATAGCTGAACTCAATAAGGGAGAGAAATTATATGGGGATAACTACAAGATCTGGCACCTCAAGATACAATACGTTCTTGAGGAACAAGAAGTTCTAGAGGCTGTAAATCAATTCATTGTAGAACCAGCTGATGGTTCTACAATACATCACAGGTGTGACCTTGATGCCTATAAGGTATGGAAAAGGAAAGACTCCATTGCTAAGGGAATATTGATTAGTTCAATGGTGGATGACTTGGTATTTGAGTATGAGCCATTACCATCGGCTCATGCTGTCTGTGTAGCCCTTAGAGAAAAGTACAGTGGAGTAAGTCTCAGTAAGCTCCCTCAGCTAACAATTAAGTTTGATAGCTGTAAAAAATGCTCGAATGTTACCATGACCCAACATCTCAGGGAGATGGGTAATATAATTCGACAGCTTACGACTACTGGTCATGTTGGATGCTACTTGGAATTTCATTCTGTTTCCCTTCTTCAAAAAATTGTATAAGAAAAGAACTTTTCCTATCAACCCATGTGCTCAATAGAAGTTAAACTTGGATTGCAAACGAAACTTAACATTATTCATCCAAGTTGTTCTTCAGAAGTTAAACTTGGATTGGAAACAGAACTTAACATTTTTACTCCAAGTTCAACCCATGTGTTCTTCAGAAGTTAAACCATATTATAGAAGTTGATTAAATATCTATTTCAAAGATTAACTTCTAGGTTAAACATGGCGAGACACTCGACCTTCTTGGGTATGGGATCATCCACCACTTCCTAGACAAAGACTTTCAAAGAAATTGAATATTTAAACTTTTTACAGTAACCTTAGGTTTAACTATAGAGACCACAATAGAAACACAAAATTGAAACACAAAATCGAAACACAAAATCGCTAGCCTCTTGTGTTGGTATTTTATGATCCATACAAAGAACACAAACTAATTATGCAGTGGAAACAAATAATTAGTTATACCTTTCTTTATATCTTAAAGACCTCTTGATCTTCTGCTATATTCCTCTCATTCTCTTGGACGTCGTATGGGCGACGATCTACGAAGATGAAATCCACCCGAGCCTTTCTTCTTTGCCTATAAGTTTCGGCCACCCAAGGAATGCTAAAATAGGAAACTTCCTTCTCTTCTTCTTCCCCTCCAAGCAAACCAGCCACAAGAAGATGGAGCTTGATGTGCTGCTGACCTCAAGAGAAGAAAACAAAAGAAGAAGAGAAAGAGAAGGGCCGACCACCAAGAAAAAGAGAAGAGGGAACTTTAGGTTGTGTTGTTGTTCCATAAGGCGCCATCTACCTCTCTTTTATAATCCTTGGTGAATGCAAAAAAGGAAAGTTTTAAACATAATTAAAACTTCCTTTTAATTCCAATCATGGTAAAAAAGGAAATTTTAATAATAATTAAAATATCTCTCTTTTAAATTTCCTATTGTGATGGCTACAAAATGAAAGTTTAAAATTAAACTTCTCTTTTAAATCATGGTTACAAAAAAGGAAAGTTTTATCAAAATTAAAATCTCTCTTTTTAAACTAATATAGATGGCAATAAAAAAGGAAAGATTTTAAAATTTAAAACTCTCTTTTAAAACCATGTGGATGACTTCAGAAAAGGAAAAATTTTAAAATTAAAATCTCTCTTTTAGTCATTTGTAGATTGCTATAAAAGGAAAGATTTTTATACAAATTAAAATATATCTTTTTATTACTTTAGTGGCTGACCCCTTGCTTGGTCACCAAGCAAGGCTTGGCCGGCCACATCTTGGACACTAAGATGAACTTGGCCAACCCTTTGCTTGGGCACCAAGCAAGGAGGTAGCTGACCCCTAGCTTGGGCAAGAAGCTGGGCTTTGGGTGGATAAAAAGACTTTTAATAAGAGGCTACAACAAGGACCTAGAGGAGGAATTGATTTTAGTCTCCTGATGGACTTGAGCTTCCCGTGTTCGACCCGAACACCCAACTCAAGTTCATCAATAATAACTCATACCACAAAAGAGTCATTATTGAACTACCGCACTAATCCCATATTACATTATGGGCTCCTTCTTATCATGAGTGCATTAGTCTTTCTGTGTTTAAGATATCGAATGCCCATTAATTAAATGAGTTACTGACAACTCACTTAATTAATATCTAGCTCCAAGAGTAGTATCACTCAACTTCATTATCATGCCGGACTAAGTCCACCTGCAGGGTTTACATGATAATTCTTATGAGCTCCTCAAGGGGACATCATGAACCTAGATAATTAGGACATAGTTTTCTTCTATAATCAACAACACATCATATAAATAATATTATTTCCCAACTTATCGGGCCTATTGATTTAACGAATAAATCTCACTCATTGATAAATTAAAGAAATAAATACTAAGTATATGTGCTTGTTATTATATCGGGATTAAGAGTACGCACATCCATAATAACAGAGGTTCTGTTCTTTTATGCAGTCAGTATAAAAAGAAACAACCTCAAATGGTGCTGCTCAATATACACATAGTGTACTAGTGTAATTTTATAGTCAAGATAAACTAATACCAAATTATACTACAACCATTCCAATGGTTTGCCCCAATCCATCTTGGTTGTGAGCTACTATTTATAATTTATAAGGAACTGATAACATGATCTTCTGTGTGACACCACACACCATGTTATCTACAATATAAATTAAATGGATAACTACATTTAACTAAATGCAGACATTTGACCAATATGATTCTCATTTCAAAATAAATGTTCATACAAAAAGCTAGGCTTTTATTATACATCCTAACAATCTCCCACTTATACTAAAAGACTATGCTGCCATACATCTGATTCTCATCCCCTCAGCATGCCCATCAAAAGCTCTCACCTGAAGGGCTTAAGTGAAAGGATCCAGGTTATCTGCTGATGCAATCTTGGCGACAACAACTTCTCCTCGTTTTACGATGTCTCATATTAGGTGGTACTTGCGCTCAATGAGTTTACTTGCCTTATGGTCTCGTGGTTCCTTCGAGTTTGCTATTGCACCACTATTATCATAATAAATTATGATAATTTTGGACAAACCAGGAATCACATCTAAGTCCATCAAGAAGTTTCTGAGTCATACAGCTTCTTTGGCTACCTCAGATGCTGTCATATACTCAGCTTTCATGGTAGAGTCCAAAACGCATTTCTACTTGACACTCCTCCATGCTATGGCTCCACCTCCCAAAGTAAACACATATCCCGAGGTCGACTTACTATTGTCCCTATCTGATTGGAAGTCAGAATCCGTGTAACCCATAGGGAACAAATCATCTGCTTGGGAAATCAGCATATAATCTCTAGTCCTTCTCAGGTACTTTAATATATGCTTTACGACAGTCCAATGTCCCTGTCCTGGATTACTTTGATATCTGCTAACCATGCCGACGAAAAAATAGATATCCGGTCTCGTACATAGCATTTCATACATTATGCTTCCTACAAGCGAAGCATAAGGAACTACTTTCATGTCCTCTATCTCCTTTGATGTTTTAGGACACATCTCTTTAGATAAAGGTACTCCATGCCGAAAAGGTAGAAAACCTTTCTTGGAGTTTTGCATGCTAAAACGAGCTAGGATAGTACCGATGTATGAAGCTTGGGATAAGCACAACATCCTTTTCTTGCGATCCCTTATTACTTGATCCCAAGAATATGTCCACATTCTCCCAAATTCTTCATATCAAACTGCTTTGAAATGTAATAGGCGTCGATGATTGCCGTCCATTCTGGAGTTCTGGGAAACGCGTTGAGTGCATAGCGTATGGTGTCCCGATTTGTTACCGTTTCTCCGAGGTTCTCGAGACTAGTAATCAGTTCTTTTACCTTCGCGTGTAGATTGGCTACCTTCTCACCTTTTTCCAGATGGATGTTCATCAGCTTGTTCCGGAGGATGTCTCTTCTAGCGAGCTTCGCTTCGGACGTGCCTTCATGGAGTTCCAGGAACTTCTCCCAGAGTTCTTTAGCAGATGAATAGCTTCTGATGCGGTTGACCTCTTGAGGTGGCAACATGCTCAGCAGGTGATATTCCGCACGACTGTTTGCTATAGACTCATTCTGCTCTTTCTTTGTTCAAAGGCTCTCTTCTTTTTCTTCTCCATCTTGATTCGTCGGAGCTACAAAACCATACTTCATAATAGACCAAATTTCGAAATCAGTTTTTAGGAATACCTCCATATGACGCTTCCAGTCTGCGAAGTCCCCCTCGAATTTTGGTGGAACGATGCTTGGTCCGACCATCTCCTTGCTTCGATCGGCAGTTAGTCCTCCTGAAGCGCCTTGCTCTGATACCACTTGTTGGTCCCTTTGGAGGTCGGCAAGAGGGGAGGGGTGAATTGTCCTACAAAAAAACACAAACCTTTCTCGGATATTCAACTAATTTAAAAGAACTTATAATCAAAATAAAGAGACTAATAAAATACAAATCAGACACAAATGTTTTAGGACACGTGTTGCAGTTACTTGTGGTATCTCATCTTGTATCGTTGGTACTAAAATAGAAGTGTCCTCTCTTATTTCCTCAGAAACAATTTTACTCATGGACTTGTGGTTCATTACATAGTCCTCTTCTAAAAATCGGGCATTGGTGCTGACAATGACCTTCTGATCTTTAGGACTATAAAACAAACAACTTTTCGTTCCACTAGGATATCCCACGAATAAGCGAACTTCTGTACGTGATTCCAATTTATCAGCGTCTCCCTTCAGCACATGTCCTGGACTACCCCAAATCTAAATGTGTTTCAAACTAGGCTTACGCTCATTCCATAATTCTGTGGGAGTAGAGGGTATTGACTTAGAAGGTACCAAGTTCAAAATGTACGTCGTTGTTTCCAAAACATATCCCCAAAACGAATTTGGTAATTCTGAATAACTCATCATTAATCTAACCATTTTCATAAGAGTCATATTCATTTGTTCCGTCACACCATTCTATTGGGGTGTACCAGGTGCAGACAATTGGGATTGAATCCTGGCCTCTGATAAGTAACTCCTAAACTCTCCTAAGAGGTACTCTCCACCACGATCAGACCGTGGTGTCTTGATACTTTTACCATGACATTTCTCCACATCAGCCTTGTATAATTTGAACTTATCAAAGCACTCAGACTTGTGGCGCATCAAGTAAATGTACTCATATCTCGAATAGTCTTCTATAAAAGAGATAAAATATTCGAAACCACCTCTTGCCTGGATAGTCATAGGCCCACACAAATCAGAATTAACCAATTCCAACACTTCTTTGGCTCTATACCCCTTTACCTTAAAAGGTCTCTTGATCATTTTTTTCTTCCAAGCAAGACTCGCAGGTCGGAAAGGTTTCCACTACCAATGAACCCAAAGGTCCATTGACTATTAACCTTTGAATCATACTCAAGTTAATATGACCCAACCTTAGATGCCAAAGATATGTTTGGTTCATTTATGAAGGTTGCTTTCTCTTATTAGAATTATAAGATGTGTTATTAATTTCCATTTGTTGCATCATGGGAGTTATTGGATTAAGAGTATACAAATTGCCAACCAACGCACCAGAACAGATAACCACTCTATTTTTCTTAACAACCACTTTGTCATCAAAAGAAATAGAATATCCATCCATAAATAATTTAGAAACTGAAAATCAAGTTCTTTCTAAAACATGGTACGTAAAGATAATTTTTCAAAATCAAAGTTTTATTCCTATCAAAAGATAAATAAACATCTCCCACTACAACAGCCGCCACTCTTGTAGCATTGCCCATGTAGACGGTGATCTCCCCTTCATGTAGTCGTCGGGCTTCCTGGAACCCCTACAATGAATTGCAGACATGATTAGTGACTCCGATATACCTTTATTGTTCTTCTATCTGCAAGGACAGTCCACCTTCCAATGTCCAGGCTGTTTGCATGTGAAGCACTTGCCTTTCGGCTTCTTCACACCTGCCTGCGACCCAGCCCCTTGAGGTCAAATCACTTTCTTTGCCAAACCAACTTGTTTCTTCTTCTTTCCGCCTTTCGTCTTAGAGGCAAAAACGTTTTCAGCAATATGAACTTGAGAACTTTGATGAAATAGCCCTTTTGTCGCTTAGAGTTCTGTCAGAAGTTTCATCAATGAATAAACCCTTTTGTTCATGTTTTAGTTCAAGCGGAACTGCTCAAAACTCTTGGGCAGCATTTGGAGAATGATATCGACCTGGGTTTCCCCATCGATTTCAGCTCCAAGGACTTCCATCTCATTCAAATGATCCATCATCTTGAGGATATGATCCCTTACAGGTGTCCCCTCAGTCATAGTGGTCGTCATTAAGTTTCTCATGACCTCCTGCCTGGCAACCCGATTCTGGTGTCCGAAGAGTTCCTTGAGATTGAGCATCATGTCATAGGCAGTGGGTAGGGTCTGATGCTGATGTTGCAGCACATTTGACATAGAAGCCAAAATGTAACACCGCGTCATCTCATCTACCTTGACCCATTTCCTATGTCTCTCTATCTCCTCTTCACTAGAATCCTTATCAGGCATGATAGGACAAACCTCAAAAAGTATGAAATTGTATTCTTTAGCATTTAAGATAATGTCCAAGTTTCGTTTTCAATTAATATAATTTAGACCAATAAGTTTGTTTTCTTTTAAAATAACAGCAAGAGGATTGAAAGCCATTTTGAAATCCTGAGAATTACAAAATAAAATATTTGGTCAAAACTTTAGAATTTGAAATAATATTGATTCCTCAAACAATATAATTTAAATTCACCAACACCTCAAAACACCGTGAATTTTGTATGCCACGATAGTGTGGGCATATACTAATTCAAACATTTGTAAGAGGAGATTTTACTCATAAATTTTATTCTCTTGTCAACCTAACTTTATGACAAATAAAATTAATAGTTGGTTAATCTTCGGTCACATAAATAATAGCAGTGACTCCAATGGGGAGGATACTATTAAATACGTCTAAGTGTATATCATTACTTGATACTTAGTCCATTAATTAGGATTGTACCCCTTCAGATGGAGAAGATCGCACATACCTAAATAATTTCTTATAATCATCCATAGAAGAAGTTTGATTTAGTGATACGCAAACAAACTCATCCGATATGGAGGAAGGCACTTAAAGCCAACGCACAAGTTTGAATGCATCACCTACAAACTAGTAATGGAGACCGTGGAATTTATTTAAATAATCTCTCTCCCACTTAGTTATTTAAATTGAGGAATTTTAACATACACACACATCACAGTACATATCATCACAGCATATAAAAACAACATATAAAGGTAATAAATATGAAAATAAAATTTCCAACTATTATGGCATCATCCAACGTTGTCCTCCAATATGCGCCTCATCCATCGCTGCCCTCCAATATGCCGTCAATGTGCCGCCAATGGATCAAACAGCCGCGTCTATCTTGCTTCCTTCTTTGTCGCGCCTCCGGTCCTCAAAATAGCACCACGCATAATAAGGATACAAGCCGCAACAAAAAAAATAAAAACATACATTTATCCATCCTATATTCCACAAAGGAATTTACATGTAATCTAGATCGAACAAAATGTAAAAAAATGATGTGACAATCAGCCGCATTTAATTATTACAATCATGCACACAAAACAACCTCAACATGACCGAGGGTTTAAATCACACACAAACACACAAAGTCATAATAGTTGGACTTAGGATGCTTGCAACTATAGAGTTAATCTTTCTTGCACATCTTACTATTATCGGGCCTAAATTTATATATGAGCAGTGCATAATTTAACCGAAAATCAATCACACAAAACTAGAAAACTTGCTCTGATACCACTTAAAGGCGCTGGAATTCCGTTCTATTTAAATTTCCCTGTAAAATTGTACAAGAACAGAACTTTTTCTAGCAACCTGCATGTTCAATCAAACATGTGTTTGATCAATCAAGCAAGTTGTTGAATGATCAAAGCACACCTTGATCGAAGTACAAGATCGTTAGCCTCTTGTGTTGGTATTCCAAAAATGATACAAAGAAAACTAACTAGTTATGCAGCGGAATTAAAGAATTAGTTGTACCTTTCCTTTGTAGCTAAAGACCTCTTGATCTTTTGCCGTATTCCTCTCCTCTTCTTGGACTATTGGAGTGTATACTAAAAGCCTAGCTTTTGGTATAAACATTTATCTAGAAATAAGAATCACATTGGTCGAATGTCTACATTTATGATAAATGTAGTTGTTCAATTAATTTATATTGTAGATGACATGGTGTGTGGTGTCACACACAGAAGATCATGTTATCAGTAGCTTATAAATTATAAACAGTAGCTCACGACCATGATGGAAAGGAACAAACCATTGGAAGGTCGTAGTGTAATTAGGTATTAGTTTATCTTGACTATATAATTACACTGGTACACTCAGAGTGTATTGAGTAGGACCATTTGAGGTCATTTTTTTATACTGACTTTATAAAGAAACAAAGACCTCGGTTATTATGGAAGTGTGTGCTCTTAATCCTAATGTAATAACAAGCACATATATTTGATATTTATTTCTTTAATTTATCAATGGGTGAGATTTAGTTCGTTGAATCAATAAACCCGATAAGTTGGGAAATGGTATCACTTATAGTGTGTGTTGTTGATTATAGAAGGAAACTGTGTCCTAGAGATACTAGGTTGATAATGTCCTCAAGAGGAGCTCATAAAGATTGTCATGTTAAACCCTGCAAGTGGACTTAGTCCGACATGATAATAAGGTTGAGTGGTACTACTCTTGGACTTAGATATTAATTAAATGAGTTGTCAGTAACTCACTTAATTAGTGGACATTTGATATCTTAAACACAGGGAGACTAACACACTCATAATAAGAAGGAGCCCAAAAATGTAATTTGGGATTGGTGCGGTAGTTCAATGATAATTCTCTAGTGGAATGAATTATCATTGATAAAATTAAGTTGTGTGTTCGGGGCGAACACGGGATGCTTAATTTTATCGGGAGACCAAAACCAATTCCTCCTCTCGGTCCCTATCGTAGCCTCTTATTTGTAGAAGTTTTATACCCACCTATACCCACCTTCTATATCCACCCAATGGGGACCGGCCAAGTTAGCTTGGGAACAAGCTAGGGCCGGCCTAGGTATAAAATTGGGTGGCCGGCCCTAGCTTGAACCCAAGCTAGTAGGGCCGGCCAAATAAAATTAAAAAGGGATTTTAATTTTAGTTTTTATTATGTGGAAGAAATAATTTTTAAAGAGAATTAAAATTAAAATATCTCTCTTGTAAAAGATCTACAAAGATTAAAGAAAGAGATTAGATCTCTTTCCTTATTTGTAGATTGATGAGTTATTTTATTTTCTCTTTAAAAATTATCCACATGTTGATAAAATTAAAATTATAGAAATTTCCTTTATCAACCATGAAGAGATTTTTAAAGAGAAATTTTATTTTAAAATTTCCGGAAACAAATTAGGAAGTTTTAATTTGTTGATTAAAACTTGTCTAATTTATTTCCTCTAGAAGTGGCCGGCCATTAGAGATTAAATTGGGAAATTTTATTTAATTTTTCTCAATTAAATCATGTCAAGGAAATTAAGGAAATTTTATTGTAATTAAATTTCCTAATTTGCCTAGGCCAAGGAATATAAAAGAAGGGGTGAGGGTGCCTTCACAAGACACAACATCTATTATTCCTCTCCCTCTTTTGTTCCTTGGTGTGGCCGGCCAACCTCTCCCTCTTCCTCTTGTGGTGGCCGAACCCTCCCTTCTATTGGAGCTCTTGTGGTGGCGGATACTACTCGAGAAGAAGAAGAAGAAGGAGAGAAAGCTAGCATCTCTTGGAGCTTGGTTAGTATTTTGTTTTTCTTCCTTGGTGAAGCTTCCTTTTTGTTGGCCGAACCTAGCTAGGAGGAGAAGAAGGTGATTGGTGGTTTCTCGTCTCGGAAGATCGTTGCCCACACAACGTCCGAGGTTAGAAGAGGAATACGGTAGAAGATCAAGAGGTTTTTCTACAAGGTATAACTAGTAAATTTTATTTCCGCATCATGCTAGTTATTTATGGAAATAATACCAAATACAAGAGGCTTACGTTCTAGAATTTCGAATATGTTTTTTCGAAGTTGTGTTCTTTTGTTTCTTTCTTTTCCTTGTGATTTGATTGTTCTCTTTGGTTAACCTAAAGTTATTTTAGGAAATTAAATATTAGCTTTCTATTAAAGGTTTTGTCTAGTCGGTGGTGGTTGCTCCCATATCCAAGAAGGCCATGTGCCTCGCCACGTCAGTACTGGGAACCTTTTATGGAAATTAATATTTAATGGAATTAATAATTTAAGGAGACTTGGGTCGAACGTGTTAAGTTTCGCAGGAGATCCAAGTCAAAACCTAAAAGAACAAATAGATTAAGTTTTGGATCAAACGTGTTAAGTTCCGCAGGCGATCCAAAATTTAATTTAAAAGAACACATGGTAGCTAGGAAAAGGTTCAGACCTTTGTACAAAATTTTTGTACAGTGGAACCTATAGGTTTTCCGAGTAGCAACCAACATGGACATCGTGTGGGCGATGATCTACCAAGACAACAACCACCCTTCCTCTCTTTTCTCCAAATCGTCGGTTACAAAAGGAGGCTCTAGGATGGGGCACCTTCTAATCTTCTTCCTTCTCTTCTTCTTCTCCAATCCGTCGGGCACCAAGGAGGAGGGGGTGCCGGCCACCAAGGAAGAAGAAGAAAGGGCGCCGGCCACCAAGGAAGAGATGGGATGCCACTGGCCCTAGGTAAGGAGAAGAGAAGGCTTGTGGAAAAATATTAGGTTTTGGAGGGCACCACCTACTCCTTTTATAACCTTTGTCGTCGGTTACAAAGAAAGAAAAATAACAGAATTCTTTTTAGAAAAAAATCTCCCTTTCTATAACCTTGTTGCTGGCCCTAGGAGGATGGAGAAAACCAAACCAAGTTAAACCAAACCAGGTTAAACTAAACCAAGTTATGAATGGGTGGATGCAAGACTTTATATAGAGGCTACAACAGGGACCTAGAGGAGGAATTTGTTTAGGCCTCTTGATGGGCTTGGGCTTCTTGTGTTCGGCCTAAACACTCAATGATAACTCACACCACTAAAGGGTTATTATTGAACTACCGCACGAATCCCATATTACAATATGGGATCCTTCTTATCATGAGTGCGTCAATCTCCCCGTGTTTAAGATATCGTATGCCCGTTAATTAATTGGGTTACTGACAACCCAATTAATTAACATTTGATTTCAAGAGTAGTACCACTCAACTTTATTATCATGCTGGACTAAGTCCACTTGCAGGGTTTACATGATAATGAGCTCCCCAAGGGGGCATCATCAACCTAAATAATTAGGACACAGATTCCTTCTATAATCAACAACACACTATATAAACAGTACTATTTCCCAACTCATCGGGTCTATTGATTTAACGAATAAATCTCACTCATTGATAAGTTAAAGAAATAAATACTAAGTATATATGCTTGTTATTATATAGGGATTAAGAGGACACACATCCATAATAATAGAGGTTATGTTCTTTTATGTAGTCAGTACAAATCGAAAAACCTTAAACAGTCATGCTCAATACACACATAGTGTACTAGTATAATTTTATAGCCAAGATAGACTAATACTAAATTACACTACAACTGTTCCAATGGTTTGTCCCAATCCATCTTGGTTGTGAGCTACTATTTATAATTTATAAGAAACCGATAATATGATCTTCTGTGTGGCACCACACATCATGTTATCTACAATATAAATTAAATGGACAACTGCATTGACATATATATAAATATAAAATATAAACATTTGACCAAAGTGATTCTCATTTCAAAATATTTCAAAGCAGATGGTCATACAAAAGCTAGGCGTATAGTATACATCCCAACAACTAGTTGCCTTCATGTCGTCGCCATCAAAGATTCGAAAGCCTGGCATCTGTCCGGCGCCATCATCTTGGCCATCCGGAAGAGAGACCTCGGCCTAATCAGTCCCGAGCGGTCAATGCCACATAATGGCGGTTCTCCATCTTCCGACTGAGGAATGACGTGAGTCGGATGACGCTGAATCCCGAGCCCCCAAGCATCAGATAATCATTCAGGGGCCGCTTATACTGATATGGCCTGACGCCCGAGCCTGTGCAGTGGTCATCCCTCCAGGGGTGCTCACGGAAAGCCACACCCAGATGTCCACTGGGGTAAGTGTTGTATTTTCTTAATTTATCTCCGATCGATGCTTATATTTTTCCTGGTTACTCGTAGTATTGGGTAGAAAGTCTGGCCATGTGCCAAATGCTTACTTTTTTAGAGCAGGAAGTTAAGCAACTGAAGGCATCGAGTGACCAATCATCTGATTCTCAGGAGTGGCTGGAGCAGATGAATACTAAGATGGCTCAGCTAAGAGCCGATCTGGCTAAGAGCGCCGAGCTGCTGGAGGCGTTGAAAGGAAAAACCGCTGAGCAAGCCACCCAAATAGCTTGGCTTAATAAACAGGCCAACACCTTTGAAGCCAAAATTCATTTGGCCAACACCAGAAAACTCTGGGCTATTGAAGATCTGGAGATCAAGAATAAAAAGTTTCGGGTGTTGGCTCAAAACTTGAAGGATTTTAAGGCCGCGCTGAAGGCCGAGAGGGATGGACAGTTGGCCAAGCAGACTTCAATGAAGACCCAACTCGATGCCAAGGACGAAGAGTTGACCCTGTTGAAGGAAGAACTTGAGGCCTCCTGAGCGGCCCTAGAGACATATCAGGGAGTCGAGTCGAGTAGGTGCAAACTTATGAAGCAAGCCTACATCCGCTCGAGTGTTTTTAATGACAAGGTCACCGACCGGGCACTTTGTCTGTTTGGCCTGGCGATCGAAGGGACGTTCGGCCAACTCAGGGAAGGAGGCTACCTCCCTGCTGCTCTATCGAGTAAGGTCATCGGTCAGGACAAGCTGATTGAATCGCTGCCCGATGATGTCTTGGATTATCTGGAGTGATCTTTGCTCGAGTGATTTTGTATTCACCATTCTGTTTGTAATCCTCATGCAAGATGTTTGTAATCCTCATTCTAAGTATTAATGAATGATCGCCCGTCCAGCAATCTTTTCTTATTCGTTCGTCCCCTTGCCGTCATTCGGCATCTTTTGATTTGACTCGCCTTTCAGTTGTTCACGTGTTACCGTGTAAAACCCTGAGCAAGATTGTGAGTTGCTTATTGTGGCTTTGTGACCTTCTGATCGGTGATGAGAAGTCATAGCAGAATAATCTTGAACAGTCATCGTATTTTAAAGACTTGGAGCTTTTGAGTAGCGTGTATTCATGGTCGGTCGTTCATCGTTCTTGAGTTATAAGATCGACGCTTGACCGCTTATTGAGACAAGGGTTTAAGGTCATTGCTCAACCGCTGATGATGATAGGGGTTTAAGATCGCCACTCAACTGTTGATGACGACAGGGGTTTAAGGTCACCACTCGACCATTGGTGGAGACGAGGGTTTAAGGTCGCTGCTCGACCGTTAGTGAAGACGAGGGTTTAAGGTCGCCACTCGACCTTTGGTGACGACAAGGGTTTAAGGTCACCGCTCGACTGTTGGCGAAGATGAGGCTTTAAGGTCGTCGCTCGACCATTGGTGAAGACTAGGGTTTAAGGTCGCCGCTCGACCATTGGCTAAGACGAGGGTTTAAGGTCGCCGCTCGACCGTTGGTGAAGACGAGGGTTTAAGGTCACCGCTCAACCGTTGGTGATGTGTAGCTGGGGATGAGATGGAATGTTGGGGATGTGTAGGTTCTGCTGACCACCCGTACACTCCGCTTTGCCCTGCAAAATAGATGACGTCAGTGCCGAGCCAGGGAAGGGGTCCCTGGCGTTGGCTCTCAAACGCTCAAGTTAGTCACCGACGATGATGTAGAAGGCGTAGCAACAAGAATGAACACTGTAGCACAAATAGTGTATATCGCGTACCTCCGTCGATGCTTGGACCCCCCCCCCTTATATAGAGTTCCTGTAACATATGTGCACACTTCCCTAGGCAAGCACACTTCTCAAAGTTTTTCCCTGAAAAGATTTATCAGTAAAGTATCTCTAACACAATATCTTAACAAGCCGATCATATCTCTAATGTGACAGTGGAAGCTTCCGTCGTACGATCTTCTTATCGACCATGCCTAGTGTCAGTGGCACTAACTCCCAAAAGGATGTTAAGAGATAACACAGTGGGTCCGTTGCTAGGCCGAGCGGGTTAGCCGCTCGACCAGAACTTCGTTGCGCCTGTGCCTCATCCGCTCAGCCGGAACTCCGGTGCGCCTGTGTCGAGTCCTGTTGTTGGGCTGAGCGGGGTAGCTGAGTGGGGTAGCTGCTTGGCCAGGATTCTGCATATCATCTCCTCCTTTTAGCGTCCAACACCCTGTTCCTCGTCCACTCGGCCGGAACTCCACTGCGCTTGTGCCTCGTCCGCTTGGTCGGAACTCCACTGCGCTTGTGCCAAGTCTTGTTGTTGGGTCGAGCGGGGTAGTTACTCGGCCAGGATTCTACTTATCGTCTCCTCCTTTTGGCGTCCAATAACACCCCATTGAGTGTCGGTTGTTTGACACACCTCCCCGAGTCAGAAGTGGGGTCAGATCGGAACCTTCTCCTCCTGGTCGGGAGCCTGATCGCCTGACCGGCCAATACGATTATCATCTGTTTGGCCATATGATACCTGAACATTGACCACCCTAACTTTGACCTCCATCGTGGCAACTAACTCCTGCAGGGTGGGACCCTCCTTATCGTCACATCACTCCCGATGTCATAGCAAGTGACCAGCTATCAACGGATTTGATGCATCTTTACCGTGAGTCATTTGTTGCGGACTAGATAGATCTTTCTGATGGGGTTATTCACCTTCTTGGGCTTTTTGACAAAGCTCCAGCCATAAACGAATTTAAAATTTCTTTACCGCGAGCCTTTTGTTATGGACTAAATAGATCATTCTAAGGTGGATCTATTCACCTATACATCACTATCATCTCAAAACAACTCTTCCACATATAGTCCTTATACTCCACATCATGACTCCCTCTGATGTGGCCTTCCCTCTCAACTCTCCTCATCGCTCACACTACTCTCTCAGATCTCCCCTCTCATCTCTTCTCATCGCTCACACTACACTCTCTTAGACGGTGACATCGAGTGAAAGTTCCATCCATGCCACTGAGATGCTCCTTAAAGTGTCCTCCATCCCATCCACCACTCTGCTCCAGTATTTCGTCCACTCCAGTCTCCAAGGTCCATCTCAGCTATCTCTAAAGTCGTGTCCAAGTGTCCAAAACATTTGCGTCTGGGTGTGCCTGATGAGGAGGCACCATCCATCCGGGGAGAATAGAATACCTTATTTTGATGCATTGACAAGGTGGTGCCACACGCGTGAGGTAGCCTCGGTCGTCGCTCGGTGTTGTACGAGCCCGATGAGCGGTGTCGTCCACAGGAAGCAGCCTTAGCGGTAGCTCGATGTTGCCTCGCATAGTCATGCAATGTTGCCCTGCACAACCCCGTGATGCCTCCCAACAACCTCACGTAGTCCCACAGTGCCTCCCTGCACAAGACACAGCAACCTTGTGTAATCGCTCGATGCCTCCTTGTACGAGACATGACAGCCTCGGCCATTGCTCGATGCTATTTATTGCAGTCACACAGTGCCTCTTTTCAAGGAAGAGGGGGAGAGAAATCGTTCTGCTTGATTTGGACTAACAAAAAAAAGCCTAAAAATGATTCGCGATTGGATTTAGTAATCCATCCGTCCATTACTTATGCACTGTTTACCTACAGGAGTGGACGATAGATGGATGAAACAAACCTAGGGACATGGGAAGAGAATGGAAAAGGGAAAAAAATCTCTTCCTCTGCATGCTTATTTACCTTGATTGAGAAAGGTAGGTACATGTGGTGTAATTTTTAACTAAAAAAGGGTACATGCATCATTTTTTTGGGTATATGACATAATTTTGTGAGTTAAAAAAGATATATGCATCATTTTTTTTGGATATATAATATAATTTTTTGAGTTAAAAAAGGTACATGCGTAATTTTTTTTTGTATATGATGTAATTTAATGAATAAAAAGGGGTACTTGCGTTATTTTTTTCTCATCTGCTAGTTTTTGCTCTATTTTGAGGTGATCGATTTTGGCTCCAAAACTATCCGTTGATAGATTGTGTTTCTCTTCCCTCTTAAAATTTTAATAAAGTAAACGACGAAATTTTTTTCTTAGTTTTACTCTCCGCTCTCCCAAATAGAGCATAACAAGTAAACAGGGAAAAAAGAGTAATCCATCATTCCTCTTAGCCTATGTTTACTCTGAAAGAATGAAAGGGGAAGGAAAGGAATTGATGGTAGAAAAAATTCCATGGGGAAAGGTAGGAGAAAAAAAAAAGAAATGAAAAGAATCAAGGATGAGAGAAAAGAAAAGCTCTCCATGGAAGAAGGGAAAGAACAGAAAGATATGGAAAAAATAGAGAATCATGGGTTTCCTCTCACTCGCCCTTGCCCTCACTCGTGCTCACCCTTGCAAGGCCGCCGACCTTGCGCGCTCACACTCACCCTCGCCCTCACAGGGCCATTAACCCAGCACACACGCCCTCGCAGGGCCACCGGCTTCGCTCGCCCGCCCTCGCTCATGCTCGCTCCTTGGCATCCTCGCTCACGCTCATCCTCACAGGACACCAACCATGCATGCCCGCTTGCCCTCACTCATATTCACCCTCGCTTGCGCTCGCCTTCAGAAGGTCGTCAGTCCTGCGCCTTTATAATGCCACTAGACTTTGCAATGTCATAGTTTTTATTTCCTTCCTTCTAAGTAAACAAAGCATTAGGGTATGTTTGGTTGGAGGTTATGCTTGATAACCTTAGTTATCCATCTAAGGTTATCAACAAAAATCCTATTTGGTTTAGATAATCAGCGATTCCCAAGAATAATGAACTATGCTTGCCACATCACTAAAACGTCTGCAAAAGAGGGAATCTGATTAGCTTGGAAAGCATAGGGTTTTTCTTCATTCCGGGATTAACAACAACATTTTTCCAACACGCGAAGGAGGGTAAGCGATCGTTAGGCTTGGAAGGAGCGGAGGCAAGGAGGGGCACACAAAGGGACATACGACTCGTTCTGCACCAGGGGTAGCTTAGTGGGATGAGATGGTGGTGGCAGTGGTAGCTTGCAAAGGAGGCGATAGCTTATGGGGGAGGTTTTGTTTTCCAGCCTATTTGGTGGGATGAGCGGCGGTGGCGGTAGCTTGCGAAGGAGACAATATCGGCGCTATAGCAGCTTGCGGAGGAGGCGGTGTTGGCGATCACCTCTGAACAACGTCATCAGAGAGGACATGATGATGGACAGTGACATTGGAGATGACACCGGTGGTTTGCGGAGGAGGCATGCTGGCGACTTGCAGAAGAGGCAGGATCGATAGCTTGGGGAAGAGGTGGCACCAACGATTGCATGGGTGGGAGCAAGGAATAAGTAAAAAGGCAAGAACAAAGAATATATTTTAAAAATACATAAGTTTATTTTAAATTTTAAAAATTATAAATTGATTACATTTATTTATTATATATTATCAACTTATTAATTAATATTATCAACTAAATTACTAACTAAATGTATGCTTAAAAATAAAATCAAATATCAAATTAAAACTAATGTTATATTAGATTATAGTATTACCTAACATTAACTAAACAATATTTAATTATATTTTATTCTTTATAATCTTGATTATATAATTAACTCATAATCACATAATCAAGAATATGTATGATAATTTAAATCAAACATATCTTTAAAAGTTAACAATAAAAAATTTTACTCGCTAAAAAATTTGATCAATTTTAAATCCATCCTTTCAAATAAATAATTAAAGGATCATTCTGGACAGAACGGATCCTTTGAACGTAAATATAAAAATTAATCCTGATCTTTATTTATATTAGTGGAATTTAATCATTCCATCTGTTAACTAAATGAGGCCATGAAATTTCACCAATCTACCTATCTTTACCTATCTTAATCTAAGAATAGATTGGGTCTCTTTAGATGAATTTAATGACTAGTGCACGAAGTATTATCATCATAAAATTTAAAATTCGAATATTAATAAAATTAAGATAAATATTTTTTTTTAATGTATTAATCACTATTTTAAAAATTAGTAATCACGCTGACTATTTGAGATCCGTCCTTAATCATATAAAGATCACGTCTAATTATAACTTGCATGCAATTACGCGAGTCAAACAACATAGCGTGTACATACTGAGCTGGGAGGGGATCATCATCCCGAGATATCCGTGTCCTTTATTTTCTTGTTCGCAAAAATTGAAGGGTACTTTTTTTCTTCAGTAGAGTAGTTATTTGTCTTCTTCTGTCTTTTTTAGTCCGTTGTACAAAGTTGAGATTTTGATTCATGCTATAGTCATGGTGGGCCTAGATTGACTTCATTAATAAGTCTTTGTCACAAGTCAAATTACTCGTGTTCGAGTTGAAACCATAAGATTATCGAGAGATCAACATTATTGACGCGTATATTTGGGAAAAAAATTCCACCCACTTCTAATTAACTTTATTGTGTGTGTATGATAAAATATATATATTCATCCGGTAATAACAGGACCCCCTCAGGAGGGGAGTCAACACCATGTGTAGATCAAAAGTCAAAAGGATCAGTATGAGGTCCGGCTGATCGGAGAAGGGTTGGGTCGACCGGCCGAATGGGTCCGGGCGGAATCAAAGACAACCCGACGAGGAGTCGAGTTTCCAACGCTCATCGTGAACAGGGTCACCGGGCCGAGCGGGTAGCCCGCTCGGTCGAGGCGTAAAGCATCAATGCTGTGAAGAAACATTCTCAGCCGAGCACCCGGTCGGACCGATACCTACACCCGGTCGGACCGATGCCTGCCGAGCGGATGGACGCTCGGCTCGGGGAAAAAAAAGACAATGACAAAGGGACATTGGGGAACATCTTCTGACAACAGGCATGTTCGACGACCAAGTCATACGCAGAATCCTATGACGGAAGGTTCTGCTGTCACATTAGAGAGGTGCTCGAACTGTAGCAGTATGGTGTCAGGCATGCTCCTCTGGTAAGCCCATACTAAGGTATGGTAAAGGACACATGTATGCCTCGATAGGTGTGCATAAACCTCCCCACAACTCTATATAAGAGCCCTCAGACTTCGCCGGAGGTACGAGATCTCTCATCTTGGATGTCACTTCATCGTTTTCCTCTTGCTTGACTTGAGCGTCGGAGGGTCGTCGCCGGGAACCCCTTCCCGGCCCGACTTCCTTGCAGGTTCGCCGGAGAGTCGTTCAGCCAATCGAAGACAGCGGAGAGCGCCACGTCCCCAACGTCCATCGACTCAGCGTTCGGACAGGATCAAATTGGCGCCGTCTGTGGGAACGAACCTGCATTCTAGCGGAAGAGATGGACGAAGCTGGACGACCGCACACCGTGATGCTCTCCCAGGAGGAGCTCGACGCTCTAATTGAGGCAAGAGCAGCTAAGCTCGTGGAGCAATAGAAACAGAAGGCGCAAGCCGAGCGAATGGAGCAACAAGCGACGTCAGCGTCAGGAGGCCGAGCGGAAGCACCGCCTTCCCCGGTTCCATTTCATCGGGCCCTATTCCATACGCCTCCTGAAGCCGCACCAGCTAACCTTGATCGAGGATCTTCATCCGACGAGGCGCTCAGGCGAGACTACAGAAAAGGCAAGGCTCCCCGAACGGACGCCTCCCCCGAGCGGATCAACCGGCAGTTTTCAGAGGCCATCCTGCGGGACCCTCTGCCCAAGCATTATGTGCCCTCGGCGATCGGGGAATACAACGGAACCACCGACCCGGACGACCATCTAGGAAAGTTCGACAACACCGCTACACTACATCAATACACAGATGGAGTGAAATGCCGGGTGTTCCCTACCACCCTCTCGGGATCGGCGCAACGGTGGTTCCGGAAGCTGCCGGACGGATCCATCACCAGCTTTAAAGAGTTCCGCATTGCTTTTCTCCATCATTTTGCGAGCAGTCGGCGTTACCAGAAGACCAGTGTTAGTCTATTTGCCATCAAACAAGAGCCCAGGGAGCCGCTCCGAGCTTATATCCAACGATTCAACCGGGTGGCCATGGATATTCCAACGGCCACCTCAGAAACAATGATGAATGCGTTCACGCAAGGCCTCATGGACGGTGACTTCTTCCGTTCACTTATTCGAAAGCCGCCCCGAGACTATGATCATATGTTACACCGGGCCAATGAGTACATTAATGTGGAGGAAGCACAGGCGGCCCGAAGAAAAGAAGCTCCAACTGAGCGGCTAGCCCATGCCGAGCGGAAGCCGCTCACTGGCCACTAGCCGCCCAGAGGACCGCGCACCGAAGCAGTCCGCCCTCACCACGCAAAGCCCCACGTCATCCAAGAGGTAGCTGCCGAGCGGTCCAAACCAAAAAAGAAGGTATGGACCCCCATGTTTTGCTCGTTCCACCGGACCGACACGCATAACACACGAGATTAGGACTTCTTCGTGGTCGAGGGCCGCGAGGACGGTTTGGACCGGATCGCCATCCACCGCTACGACACGCCGACCGTGCCCCAGCGGATCGAGTTTCCCGAGCAAAGCTATACGGCGGGCCTGGGCGACAATCCCGAGTATCTAAGGAGCGGCCTAGGCCTTCCAGACGGGAGGAAGAAAATAGAAGCGGCACGTCTCGAGGCGAAATCAACATCATCTCTGGCGGACCGACCGGAGGTGACTCCAACAAAGCAAGGAAGGCGAGTGTCAGGCAGCTCGAGATCCATGCGGTACGGCAATAAGAACAAGCGGGCCCAAATCGCTTCAACCTGTGGACTTGAGGAGTCAGTGCCATGACGACGCCTCATCATCAAAGCGGTAATAGCTAACTATATTATTCACCGCATTTTTATCAGACAGTTCGGTCAACATTATATTTAAAAAGGCTTTCGACCAACCGCAAATTGATCGAGCCGAGTTGCTGCCCATGGCAACCCCCTCTGTGTTTACGGCAATGAAGCACCGGCCTGACAAGTCCGACCGCTATTTCACTGGGAGAAGAGCCGAAGGACGCTGGATCGCCAACTTCGCCGTGGTCGACTCTCCCTCAGTGAGTTCCGAGCGGCCGTCTCCACCTTCTACCAGAAAATTAAGTTCCTGGTTGAAGATAAAGTTGGAGAAGTGCGAGGAGATCAGCTGGCGGCTCGGCGATGCTACGTCGAAATGGTCCGAGCCAAAGCTAATTCCGTACGGAAGATGCCACGGGTCGAGGTGAATGCCATAACCGAAAAACCACCCTCTTTGGTTTATAAAGAAAAAGAAGAGGTGCAGATCCACCCGACCCGATCAGAGGTCACCACATTCATTGCGGCCGATCTGGAGGCAAGCCAGAAAAAGGAGGTGATCAAATGTCTCCGGAGAAATTGTGACGTCTTCGTTTGGTCGACGCATGAGTTGCCGGGAATTTCGCCAAGTATAGCACAGCATGAGCTTCACGTCCGACCGGACGCTCGGCCGGTGAAGCAAAGGAAGAGGGACTTTAGCGCCGAACAAAACGCCATCATCGGAGCGGAGGTCGAGAAGCTCCTGGAGGCCGGCCACATAAGGGAAGTACAGTTCCCGAGCTGGCTCGCAAATGTAGTGCTAGTCTCCAAGCCGGGCAACAAGTGGAGGGTTTGCATCAATTTCCGGGATCTCAACAAAGCATGCCCAAAGGATTTCTACCCTCTGCCCCGGATTGATCAACTGGTGGACTCCACAGCCGGGTGCGAGTTGATATGCATGCTAGATGTCTATCAGGGCTACCATCAGGTACCGCTCGCCCGAGAAGATCAAGAGAAGGTCAACTTCGTCACAACCGACGGCACTTACTGTTACAATGTAATGTCGTTCGAACTGAAGAACGCGGGAGCAACCTACCAGCGCTTGATGAACAAAGTATTCAAGGAGCAGATCGGACGCAATTTAGAAGTGTACGTGGATGATATTCTCATCAAGTCCGTCCGAGCCGTTGATCTTTTTACGGACATGGAGGAGACCTTCCGAACGCTGAGGAAGTATGGAGTCAAGCTAAACCCTCAGAAATATTTGTTCGGAGGAAAAGGCGACCGTTTCTTGGGCTATATAGTGACTGAGCGGGGCATCGAGGCAAATCCCAGCAAGGTAAAAGCATTGCAAGATATGCCGCCCCCAAGAAACCTGAGGGAAGTACAGCGCCTGACCGGGCGGATAACTGCATTGTCAAGATCATCTCTAAGACTGCCGACCGGAGTCTCCCTTTTTCCAAGATCCTACGCAAAGCTACCAAGTTTCATTGGGACGAGGAATGCGATCGGGCGTTTGAGGAGCTGAAGACATACTTGAATTCCTTGCCCGTGTTAGCCAAGCCAGCTGTAGGTGAGCCGCTCTGTATTTATTTATCTTCAACCGAGCAGGCAGTGGGCTCGGCATTAGTGAGGACGAGCGGTGAAGAACAACCTGTGTACTTCTTGAGCCATATTCTAAAAGATGCTGAATCTCGCTACACTGGGCTCGAGAAGCTGGCTTTTGCTTTGGTCCTCGCCGCTCGGAGACTTCGTCCTTATTTCCTAGCACATATAATCATCGTCCGGGCAAATAGCTCATTGGGAAGAGTACTGCTGAACCCAGAAGCGTCCGGACAGCTCATCAAATGGACAACGGAGTTAAGTGAATTTCACATTCAGTATCAACCCCGTTCAGTAATAAAGGCGCAGTCCTTAGCAGATTTTGTTACCGAAGTGAAAAATCCCGAGCCTGAAACTATGTGGAAAATATTTGTGGATGGATCGTCCACTCGGCTCGGGAGCGGGATTGGTGTGCTATTACTCTCTCCCCAAGAAGAACAGATACACCTATCCGTCCGGCTGAACTACAGAGCCACAAATAATGAAGCGGAGTATGAGGCCCTCATAGCCGGCTTGCAGGCAGCTCGGCATGTAGGAGCCGGTCGGGTGACAATCCATTCAGACTCTCAGCTGGCCGCTCAGCAGCTCTCGGACACTTTTGAGATTAACAACGCTCGGCTCAAGCTCTACGCTGAGGCCTTCGAAAAGCTCAAGACCCATTTCAGAGAAGTCATTATCCAGAAGATACCCTGAGCAGAGAACCAGGCGGCAGATGAGTTAGCCAAGCTCGCAAGTTTAATATCACCGGTCGTCATCCAACAGCCAATTGAGCAAGTATCCTTGGTGCCGCACATTGACCGGATGGAGGGCCTCACATTCCCGAGCAATCGGAGGACAGCCATTATGGAGTTTCTGCGCTCAGGTGCGACACCGTCCGATCGGGAGGAAGCCCAGCTATTGAGAAGGAGAGCCGGCCGGTTCACGCTCGTTGGAGACCAACTCTACAAGAAGGCTTTCTCCCGCCCACTTTTGAAATGTGTAAGCTCGGAGAACGCGGAGTACATCCTACAGGAGGTGCACCAAGGATCTTGCGGAGGTCATCCGGGCGGACGATCACTATCCAAGAAGATCCTGTTGGCCGGGTATTTCTGGCCAACCCTGCAAGCAGACGCCGCTCGGACCGTCGCGACGTGCCTCTCCTGCCAGAAGTACCACAATGTCTCCCACCGACCGGCGGAGGAGATGAAAGCATCTACAGTATCCTGTCCGTCCGATCAGTGGGGAATGGATATCGTAGGTCCGCTCCCTATGGCGACCGGTCAGCGGAAGTTTCTTCTAGTGGCGGTCGACTATTTTTCCAAATGGGTGGAGGCCGAGCCACTGGCCAAGATCACCGAGCAGATGGTCAAAAGGTTTATCTGGCAGCATATAATATGTCGGTTAGGCATTCCTCGCCGGATCATATCAGATAACGGGCGACAGTTCGCCGGGAAGCAGCTCGAAGAATGGTGCAAAAGTTATGGCATCGAACAGCACTTCACGTCCGTGGCGTACCCCCAAAGCAATGGTCAAGCCGAAGTAGCCAACCGGGAGATCCTTCGCATTCTTCGGGCTCGGCTCAACCATATGGGAGGAAGCTGGGTGGGCGAGTTGCCGGGCGTCCTATGGGCTATCCGCACTACCCCAAAGGAGGGAACGGGCGTCACGCCATTCCATTTAGTGTACGGAGGCGAAGCAGTTATCCCAATTGAAGTCGACGTAGAGTCCGTCCGGATCCATAGCTATGATGATAACAATGCCAAGCGGAGGAACATGGAGTTGGACTTGATCGACGAAGAGCGAGCCAAGGCGTCCGTCCGGCTGATGGCGTACCGGTAGAGAATGAAGCAGAACTACAATCGGCGCGTGATCCCTAGAGCATTCCAGGTCGGCGACCTAGTGTGGAAGAAAGTAAAGCCGGTCGGGGACGTTGGCAAGCTGGAGGTTCCTTGGGCGGGCCCCTTTAAAGTCATCGAAAAGCTCCTCTCGGGTGCCTATTATATGGAGGATGAAGACGGACGGCAACTGGATCGACAATGGAGCGCAAACCACCGCCACCCTTACCGTGCGCAGTGAAAGGTGCGCTAATGTAATGTATGTTGTATTCTTTCCGTTCGGCTGTATACTTGAAATGCAGGAGTAAAAAATCGAAAAATTAGCGCAAGTATAGGGCATCGTTAGCCGAATCGGAAGACCGTCGAGCTCCGACGTTAAATATTGAGAGTCGGACCGGCGACTATAAACCCTCCGGCCGGAAGACCGTCGAGCTCCGACGTTAAATATCGAGAGTCGGACCGACGACTATAAACCCTCATGCCGGAAGACCGTCGAGCTCCGACGTTAAATATCGAGAGTCAGACCGGCGACTATAAACCCTCCGGCCGGAAGACCGTCGAGCTCCGACGTTAAATATCGAGAGTCGCACCGGCGACTATAAACCCTCCGGCCGGAACGAAAGACGCTCAAAGATAAGCGGCAAGGGAAAGTAGTGACAAGTCGCATGCCACCTACGCCCGCTCGGGAGGCCTAGTCGGCTGAGTTGTGTGTCATAGGCCCCGATCGATCACCCACAAGCATGCAAAGTAAAAACGAAGTTGCACAAAGATAAATTTTTCATTGAAATTAGAGAAATCAAGGCCGAGCAGCTGAATTACAAAAAATGAAGTTTTTGGCCGAACGGCCGAATTACATAAAGACTTCTATTCCAGAAAATCATAAAGGTCCTTAGGGATGGTGCTGAGGAGCGTCGCATAGTCTTGGGTTGAGATGCTGGCGGAGTCAGGGAGCTGACCCTTGGACTTCAGATAGTCCGTTGTGGTAGTGATGGCAAGCTCAAAGGCATTATACATCCGCTCGCACACTTTTTCTGAAAATTCGGTCGAGCGGATGTGCTTCAGCCTCAGGGCTGCGACTCGGCCGGGCTCAGCCTCCTGGTACTCCTTGAAGGTAGCTTGCGAAGCTTCAAGAGTCTCCTGTAATTTCTTCAACTCGTCCTTATGTTTGATGGCTTCGCCCGAGCGGCTCGCCTTCTCGCTATCTAGCTGCTCTATTAGCTCTTTGACCCGTTGCTCCAGGCCCCTCGCCTCGACATTTTTCTTATCCAGATCGGCGATAGCCGTTTTCTTCCGATCGGTTGCCAGGCTTATTTTTTGATCCAGTGATTTGACCTGTCATTCGAGTTCGGCCAGAGTATAGGCCTGGCCGGCCGTCTTCTTTTGCTCAGCCGCCAACAGATCTTGGGTCTTCTTGAGCTCTTTCTGTAGCTCGGCGTATGAGGGGCCTTGGGAGCCGGACGGGCCGCTCGAAGCTTTCAGCCTCTTTAACTCTTCGTCCACCATGGCCAGACGATTGGAGACAGCGATCTCCTCTACCCATCTCTAGCATGAATAGGAATGTTAGTAGCCTATCAGAATTATGGCATAAAAAACTTCAGAAGAAAGCACACTTGCCCCAGTGGCCTGCTGCATGTGGATGTTGTCCAGATTGCTGAGTGGAATCATCACGACACGTGCCCGAGCGTCGGCCCACATCTCGGCTAGGGGCCACTTCATGGTGATCATGTGCTCAGGCGCGGTTGGCCGATCGGACTCGGGCATCAACTCTTCGGTGGGGAGATGCAGGGAGACTCTGATAGTACGGTGCCGAGCGGGAGTCGTCTGAGCGGAAGCTGGGGAAGGATCAGAGGCCGGTGCAGAAAACTAGGACAAAATGGCCGAACGTTGGACTCGGCGGGAAGAGGGCGGAAGGACGCTGACAGGTATGGCCTCGAGGGGGTCCGCGGACGCGTCAAGTTGGGAGGGGGTCCGATCGGACGAGATAGCCTCAATCGCTGGGGCTTTGCCTCGAGAATCGGCGGTGGTCCGTTCGGACGGCTGGACCGCGGAAGTGGCTGATCGAAGTGGTGTCTCCGTTCGGCGTCTCTTTTGTCGGAGAGGGCGCTCTTCCTCCTGAGCGGATCCTTCCTCCCGGACAGAAGGCCCTCGGCTAGAGGTTATTCCAACCGCCGGCTCCTGGAGAGAAGCCTGAGCGGCCGACTCCTCGTGGGTCTCGCTCTCCCCTTCGTTAGAGCTGACCGGGGTGATGCCCAGTTGCTCCATCTCCTTGGCAGCTGCGGCCTCAAGCGCCGCCGCTTTCCTCTTCAAAATCCCGGCCATCACGGACTCCATGACAATGTCCGCTGCAAAGGAAAAAGGAGAAAATCAGTTAGCAATCAAGGCGAATGCACAAGTAAAATTCTTACCGAAGCCGCTTGGGAGGGGAGTCCGGATCGGACTCAGGCCAAATATGTACATCACCCCTTCGGGTAAGAATTTGTTGATGTCGAACTTCAGACCGGCTAGCATGTTGGCAGCGTGAAGATAGTCCGGTCGGGTCTTGAACCTCTTTAGCTCAGGGGAGGTTGGCGGTCCGATCTGCCACTGGGTTCGGAAGGAGGCCCGTTCGGGAAGACGAAGATAGAAGTAGTACTCTTTCTAATGTTTATTGGAAGAAGGCAGTTTATTAAAGAAGACTAAACCGGGCCGAGCCTGGAACATGTAAGTACCCAGCTCGGACTGTTTAGGATAATAAAAATAGTAGAAAACCTCCGGTCGAAGGGGAATGTTGTGGATTTTGAACAAGACAACAACGCCACATAGAAGGCGGAAGGTGTTAGGGACTAAGCTTCCGAGCGGAATGCCGAAAAAATTACAAACTTCTACGATAAAGGGATGGATTGGAAAGCGTAGACCGGCTATGAACTGGTCGCGGAAAACACAGAAAGCTCCGCGCGGCGGTTTGTGCGGCCGAGCGGAGGGGGAGGGTAAGATAAGTTCAAAATCAGAGGGGATGTCAAAATTGTCCATCAAAATATCGGCGTCGCGTCGATCGAAGCACGACTCCATGGTGGTATACCATGGGCCGAGGGCCGGGTCTTGAGGCTGAGAAGAACTGGCCATTGTCCGAACGGGCGAAACCACAAAACGCGAAGTAAGGAAGATGATAGAAGGAAGAAGATGACAAACGAAATAGTGCCCAGAGGACCAAAACTCGGGAAAGAAACGCAAAGAAAACACAAGAATCAAAGATAGAAAAGAAGAAGAACCTTACAGAGAAGAATGAAGATCGACAAGGAACACGGAATCGCCGAAAAAAGAAGAACCGAAGTTGCCGGAGCACTGAAGCGCCAAAGGAGGTTACGGAGCACGAGAAGGCACAAATGCGGCGAAGAGGGGGAGAAGGAGAAGGCTTTATAGGGTTGAGCCCGAGCGGTCTCCACCGTCGGATGCAGGTCACGGGAACCGAAGCACGCATCGGGTCGTCCATTTTAAACCGCCTCGGTCTCGTCGCCCGTGACGCCGCCGCCGTACAATGACGGCAGCAGTGCCACGTGACATTCGGCCACTGGAATGCATTTAATGAGCGCCTTCACGAGGCACAGAGCGCATGCCCGGCCTTAATGTCGAAGATTGACGCAAATTTCAGAGAGATCCGAGGAATGTTGGCGTTGACTAAGGCCATAACTACCCCCGTGGGGGTCGAGCGGAGGATAGTTTCACAGAGATGCCGCTCGGAGTGACTGGCAATCCAGTCAGTCAGACTAATCGCCTCCTTCGACTAGACTTCAAGGGGAGGCAAGTGATCCGGCAGTAAGGACGGGGGACCCCCTCTGGAGGGGAGTCAACGTCACGTGGAGGTCAAAAGTCAAAAGGGTCAGCATGAGGTCCGGCCGATCGGAGAAGGGTTGGGTCGACCGGCCGAATGGGTCCAGGCGGAATCAAAGACAACCCGACGGGGAGTCGGGTTTCCGACGCTCATGGTGAACAGGGTCGCCGGGCCTAGCGGGTAGCCCGCTCGGACGAGGCGTAAAGCATCAATGCTGTGAAGAAACACTCTCAGCCGAGCACCCGGTCGGACCGATATCTAAGCCCGGTCGGACCGATGCCTGCCGAGCGGATGGACGCTCGGCTCGGGGAAAAAGAAGACAAGGACAAAGGGACATTGGGGAACATCTTCTGACAACAGGCATGTTCGACGACCAAGCCATACGCAGAATCCTACGACGGAAGGTTCTGCTGTCACATCAGAGAGGTGCTCGAACTGTAGCAGTATGGTGTCAGACATGCTCCTCTGGTAAACCCATACTAAGGTATGGTAAAGGACACATGTACGCCTCGATAGGTGTGCATAAGCCTCCCCACAGCTTTATATAAGAGCCCTCAGACTTCGCCGGAGGTACGAGATCTCTCATCTTGGATGCCACTTCATCATTTTCCTCTTGCCTGACTTGAGCGTCGGAGGGTCATCGCCGGGAACCCCTTCCCGGCCCGACTTCCTTGCAGGTTCGCCGGAGAGTCGTTCAGCCAGTCAAAGACAGCGGAGAGCGCCACGTCCCCAGCGTCCATCGACTCAGCATTCGGACAGGATCATATATATATATATATATATATATATATATGAATGGAGAACATATAGAAGAGATTAAAATTTTCATTATGAATGATACTTTAATCCTATATTAATAATTTTAAGGTATATTAGTTGGTTTATATAGATTCACATATGATCCTGTCCGAGCGCTGAGTCGACGGACACTGGGGACGTGACACTCTCCGCTGTCTCCGACTGGTGATGTAGATCTCCGGCGAACCTGCAAAGAAGCCAAGCCGGGAGGAGTTTCCCGGCGACGACCCTCTGACGCTCAAGTCAGGCAGCGAAGAAGAGAAGCAAAGTACCGCTACTGTGGCTACAGTGATGAGAGTTGCATACCTCCGTCGAAGTCTGGGGGTCCTTATATAGGACCCCGGGGAGGCGCGGGCACGCTTCTCGATGCGTACACGCTTCCCCAAACATACCTCCGTAGGGTTGTGTCAGAAAAACATGTCTGACTTCATTCCGCAATCGTCTGAGCATATCCCGGATGTGACGGTGGAAACTTCCATCGTACAATACTTTGTCCGCTTCGGCCGCAGACCATGCTATTTGTCGGCGGCAGGTGTCTCGAGGATGATGTTACCAGCTGTCCCTTTTGTCCCTTTGCGCCTCTTGTCTGTTCCCGAGCCGAGCGGACAAGTCGCTCGGCGCTCATGGCCTCCGAGAATGCGCGTACCTCGGACCGGGCGGAGAAGCCCTGCTCCTGTGCTCGAATGGGATTGCGCCTTATTATCCTGCGGCTCGGCCGAGCAGCCTGTCCGCTCGGTCGAGCAACCTGTCCGCTCGGCCCAAAGACTCTTTTACCTTGAGCGTCAGGAACCCGAGTCCTGGTCGGGCTGTCTTTTGTCCGGCCTGGGAGCCTCCCGGCCGGCTGCTCTGTCGGCCGAATGTTCGGTCGGCCCGCCAGTCCGCTCGGCATTACCTCAGTCCCCTCGGCATGACCTCGGGGTTGACCCTCTTGACCCTTGACCTCCCTCGACCTTACCACCGGATCACATGCCTCCCCCTCAAGTCTAGCCGAAGGAGGCGCCAAGTCCGATTGACTGGACTGCGTCTGGGCGGCGTGTCTACTGCTCATCCATCGAGATTAGTGTCCGGCCGTCCGGGGACTATGCAAGTAAGTAACATCGTTCGGCGTGTCCCCGGTTGGTACTTGGAAAGTTTCGTTTGCCTACCGTTGTCCCGCCGCTCCGGCACCGGTCACGCTGATTATTCCTAGAAAACTCCTCGGCCTTTGTGTAAATCACCGTCATTAATGCTGAGCACGCGGCCATGCTCGCATGATGGTGTTCATTAAATGTGACCTGTGAGCGAGCGCCACGTGGTCGCGCATTCGTCACCGTTCACTCGAGCTGTCAGGTCTGATGTGACCTTTGGCTTTTTTGAATTTGACGATCAGATCCCCTCCTTGGGTCCCGTAACCTGGATCGGACGGCTCCGGTTAATCGAGCCCAATGTTTATAAGCATATCTTCTCTTTGGCCGCTTCACGATATCGCGTGCGCATCCGAAAGCTTCTGCTTCTTCTCGTCCAGCGCTCTGTCGAATTCGTTGCTCAGCTTCCCGGTGATCCGCCGCCTCCCTCTTTGGTCCGATCTATCGTAAGGCTCCTTCGCCCTTTCCCTTTTCAATTTTTCTTTGTGCTTTTCTCCGCACTTTCACAGTATTCGTGCCTTCTTAGACACTGTTCCGGCCATCCTTTTCCTTAACCTCTGTCATCCCTTCTTTTGGCCCTTACCACCAATGGCCAGTTCTTCTCGTCAGTCCAAACTCGCCCCCGGCTTCTAGTATACTACCACAGAGAGCCGTTTCGATGAGAGGGATGCGCTGAGCCTTACCCGAACCTTTGAACTTCCCTCTGACCACGAACTGATATTAGCCACACCTTCCGATCGGCCACACGACCCTCCGACCGGCACTGCTTGTTTTTTCCGAGACCAATTCGTGGCCGGTCTGTGCTTCCCTATTCATATGTTCATCCTTGAGGTGTGTAACTATTTCCGCCTCCCGCTCGACCAAATCGTCCCTAACTCCTTCAGGTTGTTGTGCGGGGTGATTGTCCTCTTTAAGCTGCACGGCATCCCCTTAGTCCCTAAGACCTTCCACTACTTCTACTACCCCAAATAGTCCGAGTGGGGAACCTTTCTCTTCCAATCGCGGATCGGTCTAGTCTTCTTCGACAAGATGCCAACCTCGAACAAGCATTGGAAGGAAAACTATTTCTATCTTCGTTTTCCCGAGCGGCCATCCTTTCGCACTAAATGGCAAACCACTGTGCCGAGCCCGCCGGATCTCGGTAAATATAAGAGCCAGCCAGACTACCTTCACGCAGCCAATTTGCTAGCCGGGCAAAGATTCAACATCAACAAGCTGCTCTACGAGAGGGTGCTATATATATTTGGACTGAGCCCGATCAGAACGAAGCTTCCGAGCAGCATGGGTAAGCATTTTCCTCCTCCCCCTTCCTTTTGGCCTAACTGATTTATTCTTCTTTTATGCAGCTGACAGCATGTGGCGCACCAAGGTTGCTGATCGGCTGAAGTTGAAAGTTGCCGAGGTGGAGGCGGCAGCCGCGAAGGAGATGGCCGATCTGGGCATCGCCCCGGTCGACTCACACGAGGGTGAAAGTGAAGAAGCTTCACCTGCGGTTGGAGAGTCGACCGTTCGAATCCCTGCAACTGCACCGGTCGGTGATGCTATCTCTTCTATTGGACAGCCAGTATCGGAAGAAGCAGGGCACTCGACCGAAGACTCCCCACTGATAATACGTAAACGGCGACGGACGGATCTCCACACCCAGTCAGCTACATCTGTGGAGCTAGCGACTAAGCCAATCGGCATCCCCACTGTAGCAATCGCCCCGGCCCCTGCTCCAGTCGAGGCCATTACATCAGATCGAACTCCTTCCCAGCTTGATCTGCCAATGGCTTCTCTTGGCGTGTCGCCCGTCAGTTCCTAGCCCTGAGCTCATCTTCGGCTTAGGCGTTCGGGTATAATATCCGCCCCGCTCGGTGAATCATCCGGGCGCGCAACCTCAGCACAATCTGATTCGAGCGACTGTCGAGTGGTTAAGGTCGTCCTCCACCTCCCCACAGAAGAATTTCTTCTGGTGGTTGACCGGCCAGTCGCTCCTGAGCATCAGATTACTATCCGCGGACCACTCGCCAGGATATGGGAGGATGCGAGGGCCCGTGTCGCCTTGATGACTCCCGGTCAGCTCGGCGACAACCACTTGCAGCAAGCTACGGGGGTATGTTTCTCAACACCATACGTCCCTATTTGACTTGGTCCGTGATATTGTTTCCTTTGTGCGCAGACTTGGGTAGAGAACATCACAGTCAGCAACCGCCTGGCTGCACTAGAGGAAGAATTAAAAAAGCTTCAAATTTCCGGAGGGGCGCCAGCTCAGGGGCCCTCATATGCCACGCTCTGAGCCGAGCTGAGCAAATCGGAGAAATTACTGGCGGTCGAACGACACAAGTCTTCTGGCCTGGAGACCAGGGTAGCTGGCCTTGAAGCCCAGGTCAAGTCTCACGACCAGGAGATGAAGCTGGCAACCAATAGAAAAAATAGGGTCGTCTCCGATTTAGAGGAAAAGAATGTGCAGGCCCGAGCGCTGCAGCAGCGTGTCAACGAGCTGGCCGATCTACTATCTGCTGAGCAGGAGGGTCGATCAGCCTCCGAAGCTAAACTTCAAGGAGAAAAGAAAGATCTCCAAGACGCCCTTGATGCTTCCCGAGCGGCACTAAAGGAATATCAAGACGGTGAAGCAGGCCGCTTTGAAGTGATGAAACAAAACTATCTCCGCTCGAACGAATTCGGCGAGAAATTTAGCGATCGGCTAGTTCTAGCCTTTGAGGAAGCCATCCGAGCGACAACGATTTATCTGAAGGCTAAGGGCCAACTCCCGGAGACGGCCTCCATCCCTCCTAAAGACTTTGCCGATTTACTAGAGACCATCCCTGAGCCCCTTTTTGAAGCCTTGGAGTGAGGAGCATTTTTCACTTGTCTTTGTCTATGTTCTGAAATTTTGTTTGTATGATCGTCGTCCGACGAATTAACATTATCGCCTTTAATTCGACTTTTAACTTACTTGTCTGCGTATTTTTTCGACGGTGGGTCGATAAAACTCCGCTTCTGTTGATGTTACTTCTTTGAACGCATTTTTCCCGAGTGGTATTTAGTAGTCCTTGGGCCGGGGGGTTTATAGTCGCCGGTCCTACTCAAGGATTTAACGTCGCCGTTCGACGGTCTTCCAGCCGGGGGGTTTATAGTCGTCGGTCCGACTCTAGAGTTTAACGTCGCCATTCGACGGTCTTCAGGCCGGGGGGTTTATAGTCGCCGGTTCCGACTCTAGAGTTTAACGTCCCCGCTTGACGATCTTCAGGCCGGGGGGTCTATAGTCGCCGGTTCGACTCTAGAGTTTAACGTCGCCGCTCGACAGTCTTCCAGCCGGGGGGTTTATAGTCGCCGGTCCGACTCTAGAGTTTAACGTCGCCGCTCGACGGTCTTCGGGCCGGGGGGTTTATAGTCGTCGGTTCCGACTTTAGAGTTTAACGTCGCCACTCGACGATCTTCAGGCCGGGAGGTTTATAGTCGCCGGTTCGACTCTAGAGTTTAACATCGCCGCTCGACGATCTTCGAGCCGGGGGGTTTATAGTCGCCGGTTCAACTCTAGAGTTTAACGTCGCCGCTCGACGGTCTTCGAGCCGGGGGATTTATAGTCGCCGGTTCGACTCTAGAATTTAATGTCGTCGCTCGACGGTCTTCGAGCCGGGGGGTTTATAGTCGCCGGTTCGACTCTAGAGTTTAACGTCGCCGCTCGACGGTCTTCGAGCCGGGGGGTTTATAGTCTCCGGTTCGACTCTAGAGTTTAACGTCGCCGCTCGACGGTCTTCGGGCCAGGGGGTTTATAGTCGCCGGTCCGACTCTAGAGTTTAACGTCGCCACTCAACGGTCTTCAGGTAGTTTGTCGTTCGGCGAATAACACTCAGACTGTTCACAATTTTTCTTGTCTTCCATCCTGCAGCCAAAGGATACAGACGAACGGAACATACATGAAATGAATTACACTGGTGCATCTTTCATCCAGCACGGTATGGCTGGAGGTGGTTTGACCTCCATGGTCGTTCTAGCCGCCGTCCGTCCTCGTCTTCCAGATAGTATGCACTAGATCAGAGTTTCTCGACGACTTTGAAGGGTCCCGCCCAGGGAGCTTCCATCTTACTCACTTCGCTGACCGGCCTCACCTTCTTCCATACAAGATCGCCGACCTGGAATGCTCTGGGAATTACACGCCTGTTGTAATTCTGCTTCATTCTCTGCCTGTACGCTATCAGCCGGATGGCTGCTTTAGCTCTTGCTTCGTCAACTAGGTCCAACTCCAACTGCCTTCGCTCGGAATTGTCCCCATCGTAGCTTTGGATCCGATCGAACTCTACTCCGACCTTGACTGAGACGACCGCCTCGCTTCCATACACCAAGTGGAACGGTGTTACCCCCGTTCCCTCCTTTGGGGTTGTGCGAATGGCCCATAGTGCGCCCGGCAGCTCGTCCACCCAGCTTCCTCCCACGTGGTCGAGCCGAACCTGAAGTATCCGTAGGATCTCTCAATTGGCCACTTCGGCTTGACCATTGCTTTGAGGGTACGCTACGGAGGTGAAGTGTTGTTCGATGTCATACCCCTTGCACCATTCTCCGAGCTGTTGATCGACGAACTGCCAGCCATTATCCGAAATGAGCCGACGAGGGATGCCGAACCGACAAATTATATGCTGCCAGATGGACTTCTTAACCATCTGCGCGGTTATCTTGGCTAGTCGTTCGGCTTCGACCCACTTGGAGAAGTAGTCGACTGCCACCAGTAGACACCTCCGCTGACCGGTCGCCATGGGGAAAGGTCCTACTATATCCATACCCCACTGGTCGAACGGGCAGGACACTGTAGACGCCTTCATCTTTTCCGTTGGCCTATGGGAGAAGTTGTGGTACCTCTGACAAGAAAGGCAGGTAGCGACGGTCCGAGCGGCATCTTCCTATAGGGTTGGCCAGAAGTATCCGGCCAGCAAGATCTTCCTAGCCAAAGACCGGCCGCCCGGATGACCTCCGTAAGATCCTTGGTGTACCTCTTCGAGAATGTACTCTGCGTCCTCCGAGCTGACGCACTTTAGCAACGGTCGGGAGAATGCCTTCTTGTAAAGTTGTTCCCTGATGAGCGTGAAACGGTCGGCTCTCCTCCTCAATAGCTGGGCTTCCTCCCGATCGGACGGCGTGGCCTCTGATCGCAAAAATTCTATTATGGATGTCCTCTAATCGCTCAGGAATGTGAGGCCTTCCATCCAGTTGATGTCCACCACCAGGGACACTTGCTCGATTGGTTGCTGGATGACGACCGGCGATATCGAACTGACGAGCTTGGCTAGCTCGTCCGTCGACTGGTTCTCGGCTCAGGGGATCTTCTGTATGACAACTTCGACGAAGTTGGTCTTGAGTTTTTCAAAGGCCTCCGCGTAGAGCCTGAGTCTCCCGTTGTTTACCTCGAAGGACCCTGAGAGCTGCTGAGCAGCCAACTGGGAGTTTGAAAATAGCGTCACCCGGCGGCTCCCACGTGCCGCGCGGCCTGTAGGCCGGCTATAAGGGCCTCATACTCTGCTTCATTATTGGTTGCTCGGTAGTCCAGCCGACGGATAGGTGCATCCGCTCTTCTTGAGGGGAAAGTAACAAGACACCAATTCCGCTTCCGAGCCGAGTGGACGATCCATCCACAAATATTTTTCACATAGCTTCGGGCTCAGGATTTTGCACCTCGGTCGCGAAATCTGCCAAGGACTGTGCCTTAATCGCCGAGCGGGGTTGATACTGAATGTCGAATTCACTCAACTCTGTTTTCCACTTGATGAGTCGTCCAGACGCCTCAGGGTTTAGGAGTACTCTTCCTAGCAGGCTGTTTGTCATAACGATGATAGTATGAGCCAAGAAATAAGGACGGAGCCTCCGTGCGGCCAGGACTAGGGAGAACGCGAGCTTCTCGAGACCAGTATAGCGGGACTCAGCATCTTTTAAGATATGGCTCAAGAAATACACTGGCTGCTCCTCTCCGCCTCCCTTTACCAGTGTCGAGCCGACAGCATGCTCGGTTGATGACAGGTATATACGGAGCGGCTCGCCCACGTTTGGTTTAGCCAGTATAGGTAGTGAGTTGAGATAGGCTTTTAGCTCTTCGAACGCCCGGTCGCACTCCTGATCATACCGGAATTTGGTGGCTCGGCGTAGGATCTTAAAAAATGGCAAGCTCCGGTCAGCTGTCTTAGAGATGAATCTTGATAATGTCATTATCCGGCCGATGAGGCGTTGTACTTCCCTCAGATTCCTGGGAGGCGGCATGTCTTGCAGTGCTTTCACCTTGCTAGGGTTCGCCTCTATGCCTCGCTCGGTCACAATATATCCCAAGAAGCGCCCGTCTTTTGCTCCGAACAGACATTTTTGGGGGTTCAGCTTGACTCCATACCTTCTCAATGTTCGGAAGGTTTCCTCTATGTCTGTATAAAGATCGGCCGCTCGGAGTGACTTGATCAGTATATCATCCACGTAGACTTCCAGGTTGCGCCCGATCTGCTCCCGGAATACTTTGTTCATCAGTCGTTGGTAGGTAGCCCCAGCGTTCTTGAGTCCGAACGGCATCACGTTGTAGCAGTAGGTGTCGTCCGTAGTAACGAAGCTCACTTTGTCCTGATCCTCCCGAGCGAGCGGCACTTGGTGGTATCCCTAGTATGTATCCAGCATGCATATCAGCTCGCACCCCGAGGTAGAGTCTACCAGCTGATCGATCCAAGACACAGGGTAAAAATCCTTTGGGCATACCTTGTTTAGATCCCGGAAGTCGATGCAGACTCTCCATTTGTTGTCGGGCTTGGAGACCAGCACCACATTGGAGAGCCAGCTTGGGAATTGTACCTCCCGTATGTGGTCGACCTCCAACAATTTCTCAACTTCAGCTCGGATGATGACATTCTGTTCAGCGCTGAAGTCCCTCTTCCTCTGCTTCACCGGCCGAGCGTCCGGTCGGACGTGGAGTTCATGTTGCGCTACGCTCAGCGAGACCCCTGGCAGTTCATGAGTTGACCAAGCGAAGACGTCGCAGTTTCGCTGGAGACATCCGATCAGCTCCTCCTTCTGGCCTGCCTCCAGGTCGGATGCTATAAAAGTCGTGGCCTCCGGTCGGGTCGGGTGGATCTGTACCTCCTCTTTTTCTTCATAAACCAAAGAAGGTGGTTTTTCAGTTATAGCGTTTACCTCGACTCGTGGCACTTTCCGAGCGGATTTAGCCTCGGCTCGGACCATCTCTACATAGCATCGCCGAGCGGCAAGCTGATCTCCTCAGACCTCCCCAACTTGGTCTTCCACCGAGAACTTGATCTTCTGGCAGAAGGTGGAGACGACCGCTCGGAACTCGTTGAGAGTCGGTCGCCCCAGGATAACATTGTACGCGGAGGGAGCGTCGACCACAATGAAGTTGGCGGTCCGCATTCTTCTAAGTGGCTCCTCCCCCAACGAGATAGCCAGCCGGACCTATCCGACCGGCAAAACTTCATTACCAGTGAACCCGTAGAGGGGGGTTGTCATCGGCAGCAACTCGGCTCGGTCAATTTGTAATTGGTCGAAGGCCTTCCGGAAAATTATGTTGACCGAGCTGCCTGTATCAATAAAGACGCGGCGAATAGTGTAGTTAGCTATTACCGCTCGGATGATGAGGGTGTCATCGTGCGGGACTTCAACTCCTTCGAGGTCCCTAGGCCCAAAGCTAATCTCGGGCCCGTTTACCTGTTCCTGGCTGTAGCCAACCGCATAGATCGTCAGCTGTCTGGCGTGCGCCTTCCTTGCCCTATTGGAGTCGCCTCCGGTCGGCCCTCCGGCGATGATGTTGATTTCACCCCTCGACGCATTACCTCTATTCTCCTCCTCCCGAGCGGATGGTCGGGGTTGTTCATGCGATGCCCGAGGAATGGCCCTGTGCTGCTGGTTATGTTGTCGCTCGGGAGATCTCCTTTCTGTACGTCAGGCGGGACTTTGGTGTTGACGTCGTCGATTTGGCGAAGGTGATCGACGACGATAGCTCCTTGGTGTAGGATGAGTGATTGGGGGGAAGCTCCGACAGTCGCGAGTGTTTTGAGTTGTTGACTGATGGAGTAAACAAAACATGGGAGTCCATACCTTTCCCCTGGGCTTAGGCCGATCGGTCGCTACTTGTTGAATGTCATGTGACCTTGCTTGCTGATGAGGCCGGGCGACTTCTGCGCGGGGTCCTCTCGGTGGTTGATGAGTAGTGGGTGGCTTTCGCTCGGCTGAGGATGGTGGTTCGGAGGGTATTTCTTTTTTCTTGCCATCTGAGCTTCCTCCACATTGATGTACTCGTTGGCTTTGTTCAGCATGTGGTCGTAGCTGCGAGGCGGCTTTCGGATAAGCGATCGGAAGAACTCACCGTCCACAAGCCCCTGTGTGAACGCGTTCATCATAGTTTCCGAGGTGACCGTCGGGATGTCCATGGCCACCTGGTTGAAGCGTTGGATGTAAGCTCGGAGCGACTCCCTCGATCCTTGCTTGATGGCGAATAGACTGACGCTGGTTTTCTGATAGCGTCTACTGCCTGCGAAGTGGTGAAGAAAGGCCGTGCGGAACTCTTTGGAGCTCGTGATGGATCCGTCCGGCAACCTCCGAAACCATTGTTGCGCCGATCCCGAGAGGGTGGTGAGGAACACTCGGCACTTCACCCCATCTATATATTGATGTAAAGTGGCGGTGTTGTCGAACTTAGCTAGATGGTCGTTCGGGTCAGTAGTCCCGTTGTATTCCCCGATCGCCGGGGGCGCGTAATGCCTTGGGAGTGGGTCGCACAGGAAGCCCGGAGAACTGTCTATTGATCCGCTCGGGAGACGAGTCTGTCCGTGGCGCCTTGCCTTTTCTATTGTCCCGCGCGGAACTTTAATGATCCGCTTGGAATAAAGTCCGATGGAACGGTATCGGGGCGGGCGGAGCTTCCACCTGAGTGCCGGTCGGACCTTTGTTCTGGCCCCATATTGAGAGCTGCTCTGGCCGGTCGTCTGGAGCCGCCCGACCACCTAATGCTGACGTTGCCTGTTGCGCTAACCGATCGGCTTGCGCCTTTTGCTGTTGCTCGACTATCTTGGTAGTCCGCGCTTGGATGAGCGCGTATAGTTCTTCGGGAGAGAGTGTCACCATGAGTTGGCGTCCAGCTTCTTCCATCGTCTCTGCTCGGATTCAGGTGCGTTCCCACAGTCTACGGCCGAAGCGGACAGAGTATCGTACGGTGGAAGTTTCCACCGTCACATCCAGGATATGCTCGGACGATTGCAGAATGGAGTCAGGCATGCTTTTCTGACACAACCCTACGGAGGTATGTTTGGCGAAACGTGCACACATCGAGAAGCGTGCCCACGCCTCCCCGGGGTCCTATATAAGGACCCCCAGACTTCGACGGAGGTATGCAACTCTCATCACTGTAGCCACAGTAGCGTTACTTTGCTTCTCTTCTTCGCTTCCTGGCTTGAGCGTCGGAGGGTCATCGTCGGGAAACCCCTCCCGGCTCGGCTTCTTTGCAGGTTCGCCAGAGATCTACATCACCAGTCGGAGACAGCGGAGAGTGTCACGTCCCCAGTGTCCGTCGACTCAGTGCTCGGACAGGATCAACATACATTGATGATGTGAACAAATTCATGTGAAGAGACTCTCTCACGCATGGGTGCACAAGGGGGAGAGTACAAATCCATGGCCCAGATTGCATTGAATCAAGTTGACTCGTGTGCGAGCACGACCTGTGCGCGTCGAATGATGGACCGGTCGAGATAAAATTTGTCCAAGTGGAACAATCAATATTTTGCCACATGAACCTTTTTGTTGCTTATTTAAGGGTGTAATGAATGTATTAATTAAAAATTAATGCAGCTGAGCGAGACGTTGGTGTTTCACAACCCGACGAATAATGATGATTAAACGATCATTAACGTTGTTGTCCATTGGTCTGAGCTTCTATATAAGGAGACTACAACTACAGGCAAAATATACACACACAGAAAAGCATAAGCTCTCCACCTACGTTCCCCTCTTCCTCTGTCGTGCAACTCTTGCTCGGCGAAGTGCCCGTGATAGCAGTCGAGTACTACTCAGTTCGACATGACCATCAGTATTTGGTGGGAATTACGATTAACCGTTATATTCTGGGAAACAAACGACTCGAGTATACCTTAAATCACAGCTGGAGGTGGGGTGAATCTATTTCAAGGAAACTGCGTCCAGCGCAGGCCTCGATAGGCTCACCCGGTCGGTCTCTCTGTTGCCCCGGTCGACCTCTTGCACGTCCGCTCGCTCAGTCCGCTCGGTTGAACACTCGCTCGCTCGACCTCTTTGTCCGCTCAGCTGCAAGCTTGTCCACCCGCTTGCTTACCCGGCCGCTCGCTTTGTCTGCTCGACCGGTCACTTGCTCAACTGTAGATCCGACCCCGGGCCGGGTCTGGCCCGGACCCGGCCCGGGCCCGTAACCGGGTCAACGGGCCGGTTGCCCGTTGACCCGGTTCGCCGGGTCGAACCGGAACCGGCCCGGCAAGTTGCCGGGCCGGTTCCGGTTCATTGGGTGTAAAAACCGGCGAACCGCCGGTTAACCGGCGGGTTGAACCGGCGGTTTAGCCGTATTTTTTTCAACGGTTAGGATCATTTGACCGTTTTTTGATCAATGGCTATGATTTAGTGTCCGTTACTATCAAAACTCTATAAATAGAGAGCTTATTTCATCATTTTTCACACACATCTTCTCTACTCTTAATCTCATTTTCGTATTCTCTAATCTCTACACGCTTCGTTTTCAATTACAATGGAAGGAGGCCGTATGCTCATCTCGAGCAAGCATAATCAATTACAATGGAGGAGGACCCCAACATTCAATCCACCGATGATGAGATCGAGCATCTTCCGAATCCGACACCGACACACAAGGAAGTACCGATGCAATTACTTCTAAGGTTCGGGAACTTCCTCCTCTAAAATCTTCTATTTTTACTAAACATTTTGAGAAGGTCACTCTTCCGTCGGGAGAAATGCGTGCAAAATGTAAGCACTGCAATGCTTCCTACAAATTCCAAGCCGGCGGCGGCTATGGGTCGTTGAAACGACATGTAGAAACGAAGCACCCGACGGAATATGGACTCGACCGTTCTCAAACACAATTATCAAGATTTTCTTCAACTAGCGGTAGTACCGATTCCGGTTTATTTTATATTCGGATAATAAATTAAGAGAATCATTAGCTAAATTTGTTTCCGTAGAACATCTTTCTTTTAGTTTTGGATCTAAATGCACATTTGAAGATTTTTGTAAAGAATCTCTTAATCCATGTGCTAAACGTGTTCCTAGGACTACACTTACTCATACAATTAAAAAATTAGTAAAACAAGGAAAAAGAAATTTAATTGATGAATTTAGTAAATTAGATAATAAAGTTTCTTTATGTTCCGATATTTGGAGTGATCATTGGCAAACACATTCGTATATGTGTGACTTGCCATTGGATCGATAACTCTTGGAATCTCCAAAAAAGATTATTAGCTTATAGAGTTTTTGATGAATCACATAATGCTCATAATATCGCACAATTATTATGTTTAATTTTAGAAGAATATGGTTTAACTCATAAAATATTTTCAATATCATTAGATAATGCTAGTTCTAATACCGCTTGTATAGATGATCTAAAATTTGTTTGTCAACCTATTATTGGAGGTTTATTTTTCATATTCGTTGTATATGCCATGTTTTAAATTTATGTGTTCAAGATGGTTTAAAAATTTTAGAAAGTTATATTAAACCAATTAGAATTGCAATTTCTTATTTATGGTCTCATCCATCTATAATGAAACAATGGGGTAGGTTTTGTAAAATTAATGGAATGAGACCTAAAAAATTTCCGTGATGTACCAACACGTTGGAATTCAACATACCAATTATTACAAGATTCATTTCAATATAAAGAATTATTATGTTCATTTTTTGCACAAAACACTAATGCTAATATATATTTATTTTCACAACAATGGAATATTTGTAGTAGTATTTGTGAAATTTTAAAAGTATTTAATGATGCAACCGAACAACTTTCCGGTGTTTATTATCTCACTGCTCAATTAGTTTTAGAAAATTTTTCTAATATAGTATTAGTTTTAAATGAACATATTAATAATGAATCTTTATCTCCTTGTATCTTAGCTATGAAAACTAAATGGGAAAAATATTTTTATTTAATTCCTGAAATTTATTTAATTGCATTTGCTTTAGATCCTAGATTTAAATTAGAAGTTTTACAAGAAATGTTAACTTTATATTATGATGCTTTAATTCCAATTAAAGATTCTTCTTCCCCTGATCCAGCTAATATTATATATAATGTTAGAATTTATTTATATGATATTTATAATCAATATTATGCAAAATATGGAACACAAATTAATATTTCTGAAATTCAACAAACTACTAGTAGTAATTTAAAACTTACAAAAGCACAACTCTTATTAAAAGAACGGACAAAACGTCCACGGGGATCCTCAAGTTCCACACAGGAACTTGAGAATTATTTTACGACTTCTTTTGATTTTAATGAAGCAGATAGCGAAAACTTCGATATCTTAAAGTGGTGGTCACAGAAGGCTCAAAGCTTTCCCGTTCTCTCCGTGATCGCAAAAGAAATTTTAGCTTGTCCAGTGTCAACTGTTGCTGTGGAGCAGACGTTCAGTGCCGGCGGCAACATATTAGATGAACGACGATCAACTTTGTCTCCTGACTCATTGGAAGCCCAAGCATTACTGGACGATTGGACCAGAGCGGAGAAAAGAATCCAAGGAATGCAACTTTTAGATGACGCAGTTGAAGATTTTGATACTGAAGGAACAAATACGACAGGAAATGGAAGTGAATGAAAATGTAAAAGGATAAAAATGTAAAAGAACTACGTGGGCTTTGATTCCCCTAAAGGGATACGTAGGCAACTTAAATAAGTGCAAGCCCTTTTTTTAATAAATTTTAATTTCTAATTTTTAATGTTTAATGTTTAATTTTTAATTTTTAATTTTTAATTTTTATTAACATATTAATCTTGAACCGTGACGAACCGTGAACCGAACCGTGAACCGGCAGTTCTGAACCGTGAACCGTAACCGTCTTGGGCGGTTAAGGTTAAGGGTCGACCTGCCTGGAACCGTCGAACCGGCGGTTCCGAACCGTCGAACCGTCGGTTCCGAACCGTGGTCAGGTCTACTCAACTGCTCGCTCGATCCACTCAAGCACTCACCCCTCTACCCAATCAGAAATTTGGTTGATATGCTCACTTAGTTGCGTCGCTCATCTGGCCTCACGCTCACTCAGTCGCTTGGCTCGCCCGCTCGACCACTCGGTTGCTCGACCTCTCTGTCTACCCGGTCAGCCTCTCTGCCCGCCCGATCAGCCTCTTTCCCGACCGAACACTTGGCTGCCCGCTCGCTCGACTCGAACAACCACTCTACCCACTCAGCTAATCTTCCTGCTCAGCTGATCTTCTTGCTCAGCCGATCTGCCCGCTCGGCCTCTCAACCCGTTCGGTGGCCACTGTGCAGTCTACCTTTAGCACTTGGAAGAAAATAAACCCCTATTGGCAGTCTGAGATTATCTGCTCAAGTCATCTTGACAGATAAGTGAATTAATTATGTGTATTTAAATTCAGCTAAATCCCTAATATCTCCGGTAACAGATTGTTGTGTTCAACAATCTTGAAACAGATTTGATTCTATTGAGATAACCACAGAACAAGGTGTTGAGGTGCAGCAGACTCAACACATAAAGGTCCCCTCCGCCTCGATTGAAACTGTGTCAATCAATCACGGAGAAAAGCCAGAGAAGTTCAATGGACTGAACTTCAAGAGGTAGCAGTAGAAGATGCTCTTCTACTTGACTATGCTCAATCTGGCTCGATTCTTGATCGAGGACCCTCCCAAGCGTACTGAGGATGCTGATTCGCAGACCATCAATGTAGTGGAGGCATGGACTCATTCTGAGTTCATTTGCCAAAACTACATCCTCAACTACCTTGCTGATTCGCTATACGTTGTGTATAGCATGAAGAGAACAGCTAAGGAGCTGTGAGAGTCCCTGGACAAAAAAGTACAAGACGGAGGATGCAGTGGCCAAGAAGTTTATCGTGGGTCGATTCTTGGACTACAAGATTGTTAACCCCAAGACGGTGATCATCCAAGTCTAGGAGATTTATGTGATCTTGCACGAGATTCACTCAGAAGTGATGGTTCTGTATGAAACCTTTCAGGTGGTTGCTACCATTGAGAAGTTGTCTCCTAGCTGGAAGGACTTTAAGAACTACCTGAAGCATAAGAGGAAGGAGATAAATATGGAGGAACTCATTGTCAGACTTCGCATCAAAGAAGACAATAAAAGTTTAGAGAGAAAGTTGTTCTCTCAGGCTACTGTGAAAGCTAACGTGACCAAGTACGGTCAAAGCTCAAAACGGAAGAACTCCAAATCTTCTAAAATGGGACCTAGAGGAGGCATCATTAAGAAGAAGTTCTCTGGGAAGTACTTCAACTGTGACCGTGTAGGACACAAATCTTCGGAGTGTAGAAAACGAAGAAGAAGTAGAAGGTCAACCTGAACGAGGGACCAGAAATGGATGACCTCTGCATCGTGGTCTCTGAATTGAACCTGGTGGGTTCAAACCTGCGACAATGGTGAATCGATACGGGAGCCACCAGACATGTTTACTGCAATAAAGAGCTGCTCCACAACTTTAAAGAAGTCAATAGAGACAAGCTGTTCATGGGGAACTCAGCAACCTCGGACATCATGGGCCAAGAAAAAGTGGTGCTGAAGATGACCTCAGGCAAGGGCCTTACTCTAAACAATGTATTGTATGTTCCGGAGATTTGGAAGAATCTAGTGTCTGGATCACTATTAAGCAAGCATGAGTTTCGCATTGTTTTTGAGTTAAGCATAGGTGTATTGTCTAAGAATGGAATGTTTATCGGGAGGGGCTATGTATCTGATGGACTATTCAAGCTCAATGTAATGGCTATTAGGCCTAAGATAAATAAAAATGAAAGCTCTTCCACTTATATGCTTGAGTCTTCATGTTTGTGGCATGGTAGACTATGACATGTTAACTACAATATGTTGCGTAGATTAATAAACATGCAAAACATACCTACATTCGACCTTGACCCAAAACACAAGTGTGAGATTTATGTTGAAGTGAAAATGACAAGGTCATCCTTTTAACATATTGAAAGAAGTAATGAACCACTTAACCTAATCCACACTGATATGTGCGACCTAAAAGGTACGCCAACACGTGGTAGTAATAAATACTTCATCACTTTTGTATATGATAATAAAAAATATTATTATGTATATCTTCTCAAAAGTAAGAATGAAGCTATAGAGAAATTTACTCTCTATAAAAAATGAGATTGAAAATCAACTTGATAAAAAGATTAAGGTAGTTTGAAATGACCGAGGCGGTGAATATGTATCACCATTCGTTGAGTTGTGTGCTAAATATAGAATCAGACATGAAATAACAGCTCCTTATACTCTTCAGCAAAATGGAATTGTTGAATGTAAGAATCGAACTGTAAAGGAGATGATGAATGCTCTTCTATTAAGCTTTGGACTGCCAGAGTTCATGCGGGGGAAAGCTGTGTTAATATCTAATTACCTTTTAAATAAGGTGCCCTGCAAGAAAATAGATAAGAGTCCTTATGAGTTGTGGAATGGACGACAATCGTCCTACAAATATTTACGAATGTGGAGGTATCTTGTCAAAGTGTTGGGGCTTGATCCCAAAAAGAGTAAGATAGGACTAAAGACTATTGATTGCATATTTATTGGATATGCTTATAACAGCAGTGTGTATCGATTTTCTGTATATGAGTCACAAATATCGGATATACTCAATAATAGAATCGAGAAATGCCTCGTTCTTCGAGCATATGTTTCCATATAAGACCCTAGAGGATGCTAGCTCCTCAAAATGGGCTTATGAAACACAAGGCGAAAAAGATGATGATGAACCAGTCAAGGTTGAGCTTAGACGGAGCAAGAGAGCTCGGGTAGAAAAATCCTACGGATAAGATTTTATCACTTTCATGTTGGAAAGTGAGCCTCAAAGTTACTCAGAAACAGTAAGTTCTTCTGATGGACCTCATTGGAGAGAGGTAATTGCATCTAAGATAGAATCTATCTTGTAAAATCACACTTGGAAACTTGTGGATCTTCCTCCTAGAAGTAAACCATTAGGTTGCAAGTAGATTGTCAAGAAGAAAGTGAAGTCGGATGGTACAATTGATAAGTATAAGATCAGATTGATAATCAAAGGAGACCGACAATAAGAAGGCTTTGATTACTTTGATACGTATTCTCCCGTATCGAGAATAACTTCCATTAAAGTATTGTTGGCTATAGTCACTCTATGGAATCTCGAAATATATCAAATGGATGTAAAGACTATCTTTCTAAATGGAGATTTAGAAGAGAAAATTTACATGGAGCAACCTGAGGGGTTTTCTATGCTAGGTCAGAAAAACAAGATTTGTAGATTAGTGAAGTCATTATATGACTTGAAACAAGCATCAAAGCAGTGGCATGAGAAATTTGATAATGCCATAAAAGAATGTGGATTCAAAATCAATGAGTATGATAAATGTATCTACATGAAAGCCACAGAGAATAACTACTTCATCTTGTGTATATATATAGATGACATAATTATCATTGAGAGTAATATAAGATTATCAAATCCACTAAAAATATATTGAACTAAAGATTTGATATGAAAGATATAGGCATAGCTAATGTGATTATAGGAATCAAAATTTTTAGATCAACAGAAGAACCTATTCTTAGTCAGACTCACTATATGGATAAAATTCTTGAGAAATTTACCAAAGGTGATACTGCATTGGTACAAACGTTGATAGATATTAGTCAACATTTATCGAAAAATCGAGGTAAAAGTATCTCTCAAATAGAGTACTTTCGAGTGATTGGAAGTCTGATGTACCTAATGAGTTGTACACAACCAGACTTGGCCTACGTAGTAAGTAAACTAAGTAGATACATGAGTAATCCTAGTGTTGAGCATTGGAAAGGGATAATAAGAGTGCTGAGGTACTTGAGGTATACTCATAAATATATACTGCACTATACGAGATATCTTGTTGTGATTGAAGGATATAGTGATGCGAGTTGGATACGAGTGGATATGTATTAACTCTGGGAGGTGCAGCTATTTCTTGGAAATCTTCTAAGTAAATGGTAATAACTAGATCTACCATGGAATATGAGTTTGTGGCTCTTGACAAATGTGATAAAGAGGTTGAATGACTACGACAATTCTTAGAAGATATTTTAAGATGGTCAAAACCTGTACCGACAATTTTCATAAATTGCGATAGTCAATCAGTAATCGATTTGGCACAAAGCCATCTATATAATGGTAAATCTTGATATATACGTCATAGACATAATACCATTAGTCAACTACTCTCAATAAGAGTTATCGTTGATAACTATGTGCATTCAAAGGATAATTTAGCAGATCCATTAACCAAGGAGTTAAACAAAGAGTTACTTACAAGTTCATTGTGAGGTATGGGCTTGATGTCGATGAGAAATATTGATGCAAAGGAAACCCAACCTATGCAGACTGGAGATTCCAAGAACTAGGTTCAAAGGGACAACTTAATTGTACTGATAAAGTTGTTCACTATGGGGGAACGACCTAATGGATCCGTGAAGGATGGAGGTTGAGCATACGACTTTTAATGATCCAAGTAGAGTAATGAGGAATACTCTTAAGAGATCACCTATATGAGAAAGAATTGGGGCCGCTTCGAAGAGAATTGGAGGCAAAATTCTTAGAATTTCTCACAAAACTAGGCGTGTTCATGTCCAAGAACAAACACACTCATGAGAACTGAGTTATATCAGGAAGAGTCTTAGGTGAGATATGTCAATGCTTGCATAGACGGCAGAATAGTTCAAGGACATCACGTCTACTGTCAACTAGTAAGCAAATAGATCTTAACAAGGAAAGATTCAACGGGTAAAACCTACCTGTTCTATACTAGACTCAACTGTTGAATGCTATCACATACCCTATCTCCATTCATATAGGGGATTGTTGTATATATGTGAATGGAGGAGAGGTGAAAGAGGGAAGAAGCTCCATTGTGAATGGGACTTTAGTCTCACATTGAGAGATTCAAGGTATATTGGTTGGTTTTATATTTATTCACATGCATTGATGATGTGAACAAATGCATGGGGAGAGACTCTCTCTCACGCGTGGGTGCGTGCGGGGGTACAAATCCAATGCCCGGATTGCACTGAACTAAGTTAGCTTGTGTGCAGCACTACCTACGCGCTGAATGCGGGATTGGTTAGGGTAAAATTTGCCTAAGTAGAACAACCAACATTTTGCCACATAGACCTTTTTGCTGCTTATTTAAGGGTGTAACAGATGCATTAATTAGAGATTAATGCAGCTAAGCGAGACGTTGACGTTTCAGAACTCAACGAATAATGATCATTAAACGATTATTAATGTTGTCCATTGATCTGAGCTCCTATAAGGAGACTGCGACGACAGACAAAATATACACACAAAAAAAGCATAAGCTCTCCACCTACGTTCCCCTCTTCCTTTGTCGTGCAACTCTTGCTCGGTGGAGTGCCCATGATAGCAGTCGGGTATCACTCAGTTCGCCGTGACCATCAGTGCTTGGTGGGAATCATGGTTAACCATTGTATCCTGGGAAACAGACGACCCGAGTATACCTCAAAGCACAGCCGGAGGTGGGGTGAATCTGTTTCAAGAAAATTATGTCGAGCGCAGGCCTCGGTATGCTCACCCAGTTGGTCTCTGTTTTAGCCTGGTCAGCCTCTTAATTGCACGGTTGATCGCTCAGTCCGCTCGGTTGAACACTACTCGCTCGACCTCTTTGTCTGCTCAACTACAAGCCCGTCTGGCGCCTCGCTCGGTTTGCTCGGTTGGTCACTCGCTCAGCCACTCGCTCGGTCCATTCGACTTCTCGGCCCTTTGCCCAGTCAGACATTTAGCCGATTTGCTCACTTAGCTGCTTCGTTCGTCCGGCCACACACTCACTCGGTCGCCCGGCTCGCCCACTCGACCACTCAGCTGCTTGACCTCTCTGTCCTCCCAGTCGACCTCTCTGCTCACCCGATCAGCCTCTTTACTCACCCGATCAGCCTCTTTCCTGACCGAACACTTGGCTGCCCGCTCACTCAACCCGAACAGTCGCTCTACCTGCTCAGCTGATCTTCCTACTCGAGCGATTTGCCCGCTCGGCCTCTTAGCCCGTTCGGTCGCCACTGTGCAGTCTGCCTTTAACACTTCACAGAAAACCAACCTCTGCTGGCAGTTTGAGATTATCTACTCAGGTCATCTTGACAGATAAGTGAATTTAATTCTGTGTATTTAAATTCAGCTAATTCTCCAATATCTCTAGCAACATATTGTTGTGTTCAATAAACTTAACGATCGGTTATAAGCTGACTTTGTGATTTATCTTTTTTTTCACATAATTTGGAGATATACTGTGTGAGACGCCTTAAACAAACGTAATCACCTTTTACTACAATAGAGGATCATCATTGTTTTTTTATAATTTAGATATTTAATTTTTACTATCCGACTAGTCTTAGAGGTGATCGATCCAGTTCCACCAAAATTTCCCATTGACCATCGGAGTAAATCGTGTTTTTCAAACTCTCCAAGTGTAATGGGTTGAAAATATAATCAAAACCACACATTAAAAGTACATGAAACATATTATAAATTTATAAGATGAAAGATATCTCCATTGCTTTGAGACCTTTTGGGTAGAGCTCACAAATAAATACATAAAGGTTTAGGTTCAAAGTTGACAATATCAGGTTAATAGTGATTGGATACTTAAGGGGAGAATCATAACAAATCAAGGATGATCGGATACTTGAGGAGAGACTAGGACTATAAAAATAATGATGCTCCTTCGTTTGAGCGGTAGATGATAAAAAATATATTCAAAGTCTAATATTAAAAATATATTAAAAAATCATAAATTTATAAGATAAAAGACTTTTTAGATAAAGGTCAAAAAAAAATTTCATAAAATCTTATATTCAAAATGGATAATATTATATTAGATACATAATTTTTTTTTTATCGTCAGCACATCCACACCCGTTTATGTAAAAATAGTTACTTTTCTAAATTTAATATTTTTTTATAAAAAAAAACCACTTACATTAAATTGACTTTCTATTATCTAAATTTAGATTTACAATACAGTATTTCTCCAATTATCGAGAATGAAACTCTTTATCATAAAAATAAAATAATATTTTTTTTAATCTCTAACCAATTAAATTCTTTATTATTACCGATATAATAATTTAAAATAGAAGAGAGAAACTAAAATAATTAAAAATAAAGATAATAAAAATTTTAAGATAATTGATATAGTATATAATAAAAAATAATTATTATCCTAAAATTAAACAATATTATAAGAAAACTGAGGTCCATTCTATATTTTTACCAAACTGTCATCATGCATAAGTATATAACAAAGATTTTGGCTCACATTATCTTTTGTTTGACCTCGTTGAAACAGAAATTTTAGGAAGCCGTTGACTTTTAAGCTTCTCGAGAACTTTGACTTTTAACATAAAGTTATTGCTCCCTCCCAAAAACATGGAGAATCAATCTAGCCAGTCAGAATCAAGCTACTAAATACACTTCCCGTGAGAAAAAAAAATATTCCACGGTCAATTTAAAAGAAATTAAAATTAAAATTTTAAATATATATAAATTATATTTTAAATTTATTTGATGGACGAATTAAAAATAAGTTCAGTTCAAGATGAATGTAGTGAAATTTAAATATTAAATTATAAAAAAAATATAAATTAATGCATGAACATGATACGGATAATATTAATTAGTTACTGATATAATGCACGAGTCGTGATATTTACAAATAGGGATAAAAAAAATGAGGAAAACTGAATTAGGAGTGTTGTGAGAGCTGAAAATGGAGAGTTAGTGAGGTGCACGTTTGGTGAGCAGTTTGGTTGTGAGTGAAGAGTGTTCAATAATTAATTAATTAATAATTAATTAGCGGAAAAGAATAGATCTGATTTTTTTAATATGTAATTGAGGTATATATATATTACCAAGTATTCATATCTTACCATCAAAATAATCTTAGAATAGACGGTTTGATCTCATATTCTATCCACTAAGTAAATCAAGAAGTACTCATGATTATTCATCTAAAGTGGTCAGTGTCCTTAGATTTATCATCCAATTCGAGAAAAAATATCCTGCAATACATCGTAATTGAGATTCAAATTGTAAGTATTTGATTAATCGTCGGAGTGTCTAACTACTTCATCAAAGCCCCAAGGGCAAGTGTATCTTCTTCCTTATTCATATAGAAGATAAATTCAAAGTTAAATTTGTTAGGACATGTAGAGAGCCAGGGGTGAATAGCTTTGATCGCTTTTTGAACTTAATTTGTAGCAAAAAAACTTGAAGTAATGCTAACCACGTCATTTTACTTGGTATCCACCTTCTTAAGGTAACTAATCTAAGGGTCCACTCCTCACTCTCATAGATGTACTATGAAAATCTTCATTCCGAAGGCAGAGAGACCTCATACAAGCTCAAACACGATAATATAACAACAAAACAAGAACACAAACATAAAATACAATCGAGAACAACTTTAGGGTTTACAATGAGGAACTTTGCGATACTTACTCTTTTCTTACTTTGGATTGTCTCTTGATGGATGGAAATGCAGAAACGCTTAGCTCCAAAACTCCCAAGAATAGTCTCTAGTAAGTGTTGATCAAAGCTTCGCGAAAACCCCTTTTCTAGAATTACTTTGACTCCTCTTAATCGATTGACTTACCCCCAATCGATTGTCTTGTTAGCTTGACCATTCAAAATATAAAGAATGACTCTTTTTTGCCAATCTAATCAATTGGTGAATTATACCAATCGATTCAGCAGCTTCTAATCAATTGTCCCAATTGATTTAGAAGTTTTCTATTATAGCAAGAATCTCTCAATCGATTTCCTAATTAATTCCAGCACCTCTGTGCTCTCGTAAACAACCTTCAATCAATTACCCTAATTGATTGGTGGAGCCTGAATCAATTGGCCCAATCGATTCCAAGCCTTTCTGTTCTCAAGCGAAAACTGTTGAGACACTCTGGGAGCTAGGAGGTGAATAGCTTGCTCGCTTTGTCGATGATGATCTTTTGTAGCGGAAAACATGAAGCAAACCTCCCAAATGCTAACATAAAGAATTTATTTAGTATCTACCTCAACAAGATGACTAATTCAAGGATTTGACCATCTGTCACACATCCACTATGAAATAACTCCTTCTCGAAAACACTCAGGAGGTGAAAAAACTTCTTACAAGCTCTCAACAAGAATAGAACACAAACAAGAAGTAAATATAAGAAGAAATGAAAAACATCTTCTTGCTTGATCTCTTGTTGCTTGTAAAACACCTCTTGAACCTTAGAAGTGTAGCAACACTTGTCTCCAAAAAACTTTAAAAATTGGTAACAATGGTAGAGAAGATGTGTGTAAGAGCTCTTCATGCAACGATCATGAAACCCTTTTTCTAGGGCTTCTTCGTGCGCCTTAATCGCTTAAGGAGATGCTTAAGTGATTACCACATTAGCAACCTACAGAAACGGATAGTTTTTGAACCTCAAGAGATTACTCCAATCGCTTAAGCTATGCTGAATAGATTAGATAGATCAATTCAGCAACTCACCGTACTTCGCGAAGAGCATCTCTTAAGCGATCAACCTGATTGCTTACCGAGCTTAAGCGATTACCCTAATCGCTTAAGCATGTCGCAATCGATTATCCTAATCGATTACGACCCTTTTTGTTTGATCACTAAAGACCCATAAGCAATTAAGGAGCTTTACTTAATCGCTTACCAACCTTTCTGTTTCCTAATAGAAAGGTTCTTAAGTGATAACCATGATTGCTTAAGCTCTACCAAATTGATTGTACTAATTGATTTGACAATCCTAGCTTCTAAACTCAAGTCCTAGGATTCCTTTCCCAACATCCGATTAATCATGACCTATTGGGACTTCTCATTGCCTAGCATCCGGTTAATCGTGACCTGCTGGAACTTTTTCACCAAGTGTCCGGTCAATTATTCGACCCACTTGGATTTTTCTCCTCATGCCAAGTGCCCGGTCCTCCATGACTCACTTGAACTTCCAAACACTAAGTATCCGGTCAACCTTTGATCCACCTAGATTTTTGAATGGCTGGTTTCACTCGCCAGGGCTTTTTACTACCTAGCTTTATTCACTAGGATTTTTCCACCTGTCTTCACTCTCCAGGATTTCTTCACTGTCTGATTTCATTCATCAGGACTTTTCTCATTTGTCTGGCTTCACTCATTAGGACTTTTTATCTGTCTGACATCACTCACCGAGACTTTCTCATTGTGTAGCTTCATTCACTAGGACTTTTCAACTGTCTAACTTCACTCACTAGGACTTCCATCTGCCTGACTTCACTCACTAAGACTTCCCAACTACCTGACTTTACTCACCATGACTTCCATCTGCCTGGCTTCACTTACTAGGATTTTTCAACTGTCTGACTTCACTCACCAGGACTTTAATCTGTCCAACTTCACTTACTAGGACTTTCCACACTAAATGTCCGGTCAACACTAATCCACTTAGATTTTCTTCTTCTACCAACCTTTTTGTTGGTCTTACCCTTGCCTAACTTACAGTTAGGACTTCCTAGTAAAGTATTTGATCAACTTTAACCTACTTAACTCTTCTAGTTAACCTTTAACCGTCAATCTCCAAAATGAATAATTGCACCAACAATCTTCATATATTGTCAAACATCAAATCTCAAATATCAAGATTCAAACTTAAGCCAACTCAAGTTTAGTCAACCTAGTCAACTTTGACCTAGGGAAAGTTGCACTAATAAAAATATATTTAATCGATTGTCCTAATCAATTAACATAAGTCCTAATTGAGTAGTCAATCGATTCAGAGTCTTATTGTGCTTCACAAAAACCTCCCAATCAATTAGGCAATAACCCCAATCGATTGGAGCAGGTCGCAATTGATTAGGCAATCTATTGACCATGGACTAATCGATTGAGCTAATTAATTGTCCACCCTTAAACTCTAAACTTGAGTTTAGGGTTCCTTTGCCCAACTCTAAACTTGGGTTAATCGATTCATAGTCTTATGTGACTCGTTGAGATGTTTCATTGCCTCTAGTCAACCTTTGACTCACTTGGACTTTTCATCTCGTGCCAACTCCCGTTAGACTTTTGATCACCAAGTGTTTAGTCAACTTTTGATCTACTTGGACTTTTTCCTTGTGTAGCCCTGCTATGAGTTCCATTGCCTAATTCTCAACTAGATCTTCACTGCCTAGCCTTATTAAGACTTTCACTATCTAGTTTCATTTAATAAGATTTTTTTTGTTGCCTAGTTCTCAAAGGTCTTCATTGCCTAGTTTTGCTAGAACTTCTAATGTTTGACTTTACTCACTAGAGTTTTTCCATTACCTAACCTCTAGTTAAGATTTTTCATTACCTAACTTTCAATTAGAACTTCTCGTTATCTAACTTCTAGTTGGGACTTCTCTAGACAAGTATCTGATTCTCTCTGACTTATATGACTTTTCTCTCACATATTGTCAAATATTAAAACTCAAACTTGAGTTTAGTTAAATTGGTCAATCTTAAGCCGAGAACGATTACACTAGTAAAATTTATACACATTCCATATTTTACTACATCCTAGTAGAGAGGTGTTTTTCATTTGTTTAGTTTGTAGGCCATATTTTTTATTTTTTTAATCTAAATAAAATTAGGATTATTTTTTTTAATTTATAAAGTCATTTTTAGGCATATTAGGTTGATAAAAATTGTCCCAACTAATAGAACTAGATTGTTTTTCATATTCAATTGCTTAGCTTTTTCGATCCATTTTGAGGTCTAAGGATCTATCGAACCAACTAGTCGTATTTTGATTTCATCTAAGAGTGAAATATAAAAAGAAAATGAAATGATCTAAATATAAAAAAGGAAAAATTGAGAATTGTATACCATCCTCTTATTTGCTTGGAATGGAATAAAAAAAGCAGGTAAAAATTAAAAGGGCACACTTGATTATTTGAATTGCCAAAAGAATATATAATTTTTAAAAAAAAAAATCAAAAGTGCGCTCAATCATATTTCTTATACCGAAGATATCCTTATTCTGTTATAACTATTAGGGAGTAGTTGCTAGGTAAAATTAAATTAATTCAATTTTATAAAAAAATTATATATAAAATGCTTTTATATAATTTTTTTATCAACTTGATCAATATAATTGACTATTGCAATGCTGTAGCAATCAATTAATTGACTAACATACTGTTGAATCCTGTAATTAGTGGTTGCTATACTATTTTTAAACTGAATTTGACTATGTTGAAGTAATTTTTATCAACAATTTCAATCAATTTAGCCTTTTATATATTTTTTATAAAAATTCTTTATGCACAATTTTTAAATTAAATTGAATTAATTTATTTTATATAATATAGCAGCGATAATAATGTTGAAATAAGAGTATTTTTTTTATGAGAAATATGATAGGCATCCTTTAATTATTATTTTTTTTTTAAATACCCTTTTCACTATTATGATAATAAAAGACCCCTTTTAATTTTTATCAAAAAAAAAAAAGAAAAAATTTATAATTATATCCTTTAATTTTATTTCCTTATATTTTTTCAATTTGGATGGAATTAAACTCTTTATTCTTTTTTATTTTCATCCTCCGTCACTTTTCAAACCAGGATTTGTAATTTGGAATCATAGAGGGAGTCAAAGTGAAATTAATTCTCTCAGTACGGAACACTCCACATTGAACCACGCATGCGTTCAGCGATCGTCGCGGGGGCTACCGCCGCCCCTCTCGGATACGGCGACCGGCGCTCTCCCGATGGCTTCGGAAATAAATAAAGATCATCTTTTTACTGACTCGATCGATCCAAAATATGTAAAAATAAAATAAAATAAAAAATAAAAAAAAAATAAAAAAAAGTTTACTGATGTGTCTATCGATCCTATAAAACCGATGGTTTTCCATAAATTCCCGACACTTCATTGCTTTGAAGCTTGAACAGATCTCTGTGTTGTTGCTGCTGCTCCTCTTCTTATTCTTCGTCTTCTTCTGGTCAATCTTCTTGTTCTGTGAGATCATTTGCGGGCGATTCGAATTCTTTTAGGTAGATTATGTTCCCTTTTCTGATAAGAATCCGACAGGATTTGGTAATGTTTGGTAGTTTGAAATGGACGTCTCGTGGAACCACAACGCTAGCGAATCCGCAGTCCGATCGCTCAGTGGTTTAGCAGATTGGATTCTGGAGATTTGGTAGCCTTTTAGTATTATGAACCATCTTGGATTTTTGTCGTTCTTCTGTAAAACAATGGCAGATTTTGTTTTGTTTGTTGGATTCGTTCTTGAGGTTTTGGGATGGTAAAGGTGTGATTTTTATGGCGGCTTCTTCTTGTTTTCATGGCGGATGCAGGTGATGGATTAGAGCGGCGATGAAGAAGGCGGAGCGCGTTGTCGAGGCGGCGGCGAGGAGCGGGTCGTCGCGGGCGAAAAGGCGGAAGGTGGTGGAGGTTTCAGGGCCGCGGGTGGTCCGCATCTTTTGCGTTGACCACGACGCCACGGATTCATCTGGCGACGAGGGGGGCGGGTGTCGCCGCGTGCGGCGGGTCGTGCACGAGGTTCCGTTGGAAGGCGCGGCGGAGGCCGAGAAGGGAAGAACTGCAGCCAGGGCGAAAAGGCGGGCGGAATTGCCACCGGCAGCGGCGGCGGAGGCTAAGGACGGTGTTGGCAAGGAGGGCGGCGAGCCGAAGTATCGCGGCGTCCGGTGTCGGCCATGGGGGAAGTACTCGGCGGAGATCAGGGACCCAATTCGGCGCATCCGGTTGTGGCTCGGCACATTCAACACCGCCGAGGAGGCCGCGAGGAGCTACGACTGCGCCGCCATCAGGTTGCGTGGCCCTGGTGCCACCACCAACTTCCCCATCGCGGCCGCTGCCACCAAGTCCGTCTCGTCTTCTCTGCCACCGCGGCGTCGTAAGTACTCAGACACCAACATCGCCTCTACATCCGGCGCGTACGACTCCGGAGAAGAATCTCCTCCCGACGTCACATCTCCGACCACCGTTCTCCGCGGCTTCGCCCCATCCTCTGCCGCCACCGCCACCGTGCCGGAACAAAAGTTCAAACTCCCGGCTACGGCCTTCCCGGACATCCCGCCGCCGTTGGACCTGGGCGAGTTCCTTCTTTTCAAAGAAGAGGAGGCTGTCTTCGATGGCCTGCTAAGCTTCAACACCCCGGAGCCGCTCGGTTTCTTCCACGACCACGACGCGCCGATCGACTTCGTGGAGGAGGACTTGGACGACGCCTTTATCGGCTCAGGGCTCGAGGACTTCACCTCCGATGATCTTCCCGGTGACATTGCCGACTATTTCGCTGTCGACCCCTTCGCTGCCGTCTGATCCTTCACATCCCTTCGCCGGATAGCGATCAATTGGCCATTCTACAAAAATTATCCGATCATTTATTATTTATTATTTATTATTTTTTAATTATTATTATTATTATTAGTGTTATCGTTAAAAAAATGTCTCCGTTAAGCGACGTAACGGATTCAGGCGAGTTTTCTAAGTATTTCTTTTCGGAACCAATAAAAGTAAAAAAGCTTAATAGATAGCTTATATATATTTTTTTAAATGTAGTACTTGTGGGCCAGCCCAGGTCCCTGGAGGACACGTGGTGGTGAGTCATAGCCACTTGACTCACTTGCCTCGATCATGCTGGTTAATTGATTGGACTGGACTAGTCATGTTAGTTGAGCTAATCAAGTTGAACTATTTCGGTGGACACCAATCAAATTAGATATTGAATTGGCAAATGCGGATCCTGACCAAGGGTACGTTGTACCTAGTTTTATTCTTATTTTTTAATATTTTTTTAATGTAAAAAGCCATTTTAATAGTTAAATCGGTGATATTTATTGTAGTGAAAGTTGATTATATTTACTCTAATAATAATTTTATGATGGAGTAAAACTCACCTTTGTAAAAAAAAAAAAAAATTGAACAATTGCTTGAAATTTTAATTTCTCTAACGCAATAATCATTCAAAATTCATAACCAAATGCTTTTTTTTTCATATTTAAAACAAATCTTAAAGTCTAGAGTAAACTTGCATATGAGTGATGGAGAGATAGATATTGATTGATGCAATAAAAATTTGTCATTAGATAGAAGAGCAATGATAAAGTTTAAAAATGATGTAGTATAAATTTACCAAAATAGTGATGTTGAAGCTTTCATAAAGTAACATGTGCATGGGCGGAGTTAGGATATTGACTCAGTGTAGATAAATTATTGCTACCGTCAACGAGCACGTTATAGAGGATGACTCCCTCGGTTGAGCTTCAACGACAAGCTTGATAATAGAGCCAAGATAGCTCGATGCCTTTGCAGCTCGTGAGATGTGCTCGCAAGTAACAAGGAATGCCTACCCTATAGATGAGCATAAACAATAAAGAAATAATCCTTAAAAATTATCCTAAATGATGATGCTTCTTGAGTTGTAAATAAGGTCCATTGTACCCATAAGTGATAGTGATATGACTACGATTTCTTAATGATGTACAATTTTTGATGCTCGGCAGTAGTTTGACAATAGTTGTAAAATGAACACAAGGACATATGCCATGGAGTTTGTAGTAAAACAAACAATTGAATTGTTGTTTTAACAAGTTTATTCTAATTAGTTGTTTGATCACTTTATTAAATTGTTCTCCTTATTGCAAAATCAATCTTCACAGTACAAGGCCCAAGTTTATTCAATGTCCCAAGCCAACACATATTAATAATGCTTCAAAGTAAATTGGTATTCTCAAAGACCTGACAAAAAAAAAGTTAGGGAAAGAATTGAAATTATTAAGTATTATTTTTTATGCTCTTTTATTGATACCTTTTTTTTATTGTTGATCTGAACAAATAAGAAATATGGTCAGATTGACTGTTAGTTCAGTGAAAAGGGAATCAGAGAGGACTCTTAATAAAATTTTCTGTGAAATGATTTTATTGGCCAATAGTCTTTTTTTTTTTTTTTTTTTTTTTTCTTTTGTCTAGGGCCCAGATGCCTACACTGGACTTGTGCTGCGCCCATGAACATGTGTCCAAAGGCTCGTTGGAGTTATTCCAGTAAGACCTCCCCGATGTAGAATGAAAAAAGAGACTAAAAAGAGAGCGAGGTTGTGAGATCTCCTTCTCGTAGAATATATATTTGAATATTTATAAGTGTGAGAATAATCATGGAAAAGTGAGAATCACGACAATTAGAACTAGCTCGTTAGCTCGGACTAATTCAGCAACTCAGCTAAGAGTGACTCGATGAAGCATGATTCACAAAATGATCATTCGGACTGAGACTGAACATTCAGTTTTAAATTGGACTAATTAATCTGAATTAATTGAAATAGAATAAATTGAAATTTTTTAAACTAATTGAACTAACTAATTTTTTTTAAAAAAATAAATAAATTGAACCTATAAAATATCAATTAATTCCATCGGAAATCGAACTTCCAAAGTTTAAACTCAAATCAGGTTACAGAATATTTTTTTTAGCATAGAAACCAGTAAAATTCTCATATCAAGATTAAAAAAAAAAATTAGATTTTGATCAAAACAACAATCCATAATAAAACGATTCAAAACAAGCAAAGCGCACAAATAACATTTGATTCGTTCAAATACAAAACTAAGAAAACACTAAAGCTACGCATAATAAAGCAGTGGAACTGCAGTTTTAGGGGAGAGATCTCCGGCCAGCTTTAGGAAACAAGCAACTGGTCTTCCTTCTTGGTCTACACTGCCTTGTTGGTATGCGCCTTCTCGTAGCAAGGAGACCTGCCCATGATTATTGGAGCGGAGAGACATCGGTGTTGGTTGATGCCTGGGGCAACCGCTACCCTGTGGCCAATCTACATGGAGGGAAGGGCAGGGACTTAGACTTTGAGAGGCGAGAGTGACAGAGAGGACAGCGAGAGGGGATGATGAGAGAGGGATTGGGAGTCGCGGATGGGATTAAGGAAATAAGAAATAGAGATCTTAAAAGTTTTAGTTCGATCTATTCGATTTAGTCAAATAATTTTTTTTTAAATTAAATCCGAATCGAATAATCTGAGATAATCAAAATAACCGAACTTCACCAAGTGAAGCTTTTGCGAATGCTCGATGAACTTAGAGATCAATTGCACAAAACTTGTGAAGAATCTGACAGGCAGAAGGCGAGTGTTAATTTGGATAAGAAGACAACTTGGCCGAGTTCCTATTCCTCGTTGAACCTTAATTCATCGCTATGTTTGGCTCCCATGAATGATATGCATGGTTACGGGGATTGTTTCGTTCACTTGGAGCTCCTGTCGACACTTTTGGCTGTTGATCATGCGATGCCTTATCGCCATGACGGTTTCTATCATCAGCCAGCTTGCTCATGCTTGCATTGCTAGCTGGCTCATGCTTGCATTGCTATCAGAGACCATTGCCTGTTCCTAGGAGAGTGCTGACCGTGATATTTGATCATCAAAGGTATCCCTATCCCACGAGTCATCACGAGTCTTAATGATTGACGGACCATCGAATTTTGGTAGCAAAAGCTACAATTTGAAGCCAGAACCGAGACCGTACCATAGAACCATCTTCGGCAAGAATGCCACTCATTCTTGTTGATCCATTAATGATGCCGCTCCATTTACTATATGTTCTAGTTGTTTCGAACTGACCCCGGAGTTATGGTACAACGGCAAGGTATCCAGGTTGTCACCCAAATATTCGCGATTCAAGCCCTAGCTATGGCGAATTTGCAAAAAATTTTCCTCCAAATGAGACACGCAATTAAAAGATGTTGGGTTCCTGAGCTGCCCGCCTCGAGCTTCCTGAGAAGACATTTCTGCTGAAGAAGAGTAAGTTTAGCCTGAGCTGTGGTTTTTGCATACGGAGTTGACAGAATCAGGACACAATCTACACTCAAATGAGTTAGATAGAACACATGTATTGGCTTTATCTTCGACTACATTTGGCTATGTCAAGAGCCCAGAGAGTGTGATTCCATCAGTTTTGAGTCTACCACTTCGTGAACATTTGGGATACTCATATTTTGATCAATCGACTGATAAATCTAGAAATAGGGCAGCTGAGATGGATTTGTCAGACGATGAGAATGTACCCCGCCAATCTCTCTCAAGATGAAGTCCAACAGAGGGCCGTCAAGAGTAGTGATTCTTGTTTTGCCGGCCTCATAAAGAAGAGCTTTTGGCCCTTTAATCAATCGCTAGGGCATAGTGGAAGTCGAGTTTCAGTCAATGGCTATCCTATCTCTGATCATTCGACAAAAAAGGCAGAAAAACTAGCCGGTTCGATCGCTCCTGGTAACTATCGGTGAATTTGTATTTCTAAAATATTCTTCATTGTTGATGGTTGAAGCCATGCAAAGAAATCTTCTTAAAGGTTATTGTTTGTGCATATCCTTCTTACGAATGGCTTTCATGATTCAGGTACAACTACCGTGCTGGATTTTGGGGCGTGATAGGGCATCAATGTCTTGGGATGATTCCGATAAGTGCAAATCCACGATACAACAACTATTGATACAGGTAGTGCAATTCGCATTAACAACGAAGCGATACATTCTTTTAACAGCCATATATTGAAGAATTTAACTATCCAATGCCCAAGAATTGCGCTGGAGGAGATACTGACATCGTCATGAACGGTAGAGAGCTTCATCCAAAGGGTTTGGAGCTACTTGTCGGTCGAGGCCTTCCAACAACCAGAGGTTTGGGATGAGTCATCCGGTGAAGTGCTAGACTGTCTTGGCAAACTTAAAAGTGTATGAGATATAGGAATAGGGGATGAAAGAGAGATGAATGGGAGGCAACGACATAGTCACCTCCCCTCAACAAAATACATAGATTCGCTCCCTCAATATGAAATTTCTGACTCCATCCCGAGCTCCAACAAAATCAAGAAGGTGAAGCATGGAATTGGCACGTCTATTTCAAAAGCGATTGCTTCTTCGGTTATGACCTAATCGGTAGATGACGAGAGTCGTGTATATCTTCTCTTTTTTCTTACTAGATTTTGTCCCAACAAACTTCAGCTGTTGTGACATATGTAAGATCGAAAGAGTGAGCTTGCACTGTTATTAGAACTCCATATAATGCATGCTAGTTGAATGAATCTACCCTTGATCACATTGTGACAATTTGTACATGAAAACTACATTTAGATTTCCAGTTAGTTTGATAAAGGAGCATGGTGCCCCCAGGCTATGGTGCAACGGCAAAGCGCCTATGTAGAGCTAGTCGACTATTTTCAAGGACGGATCCAGGAATTAGAAGTGGATTGGCCTGATCTCGAGTTGGTCTAGTCCACCATAGAAGAGGTCTAAGTTCACTTCACGCGAGCACGTTATCAACTCGTTTTCACCTATATTTTCACCAAATTTTAAATTTTTATTGAATGATTTTTTTTTAATTTATCAGTAATGATATCTAATTTGTAGATGTTGAAAATTTAGGAACTGTGGCAGAAGACCTGGTTGCCGACGCTAGAGCACGCCGTCGATGGTGAGGTAGAAGTAGTCAATCCATGACCTTGGCGTGAGACCATGCTCGAGCATCTCGTGCAACACTTCAATCTATAGCTGCTTGCCTCCTACATTGGCGTGACTATAAGGGTAAGCTAATGTAGAGGACACGTTGATCCGATCCTGGCAACTACGACTGAGGACGGCCATGTCGACGATTATACCTACGAGGGCGAGGGCTTGGCAATGAAGAGAGTGGTCATAACCACGAGCGGTGACAGGACAAATACATGGGGATGAGTAAGTAAGGCAAACGTTCGAAGTAATATCGTCAAGGAAGGACGAGTGGAGGAGCAAGATTAGTCAGGAGGTTAAAGTCAGAGGAAAATCAAAGTATGATCTCAAAGTCAAATAGCAAGGGCTACCATCCATGGTCGAAGATAATAACCGAGGAAATAACATATATAAAAGATGGCAAGTTAATAGTCCGTATTTATAATTAAATAAAATAAGAAATTAATTAAATAAATATATAATTAAATTAAAAATAAAAATATTGGGTGAGATCTTGTCAAATATATGGAGATAGGATAAATATATGTGACTTCAATAAAAGACCTCTTGATTAAAAGATTTTGAATTAAAAAAATAAAATAAAATAAAGACTGACACTCGATTTTTTTTTATTTCTTTAACTTGGTACTCCATCTTATTTCTATTTTTTATCACAGCAACAGGCCTTGCTTCAACCTAACTCTAATATGTATATTTAACAATAAAAAAATGGGTTGGGCTACAACCCAGCACAGCCCTTTAATAGATCCATCCATGGCTATTTCCAAGATTAATCGGATTGAAAGGTTAATACTTGGCACATGGTGAGAAAGTTTGTCAAAGTTTTTTTCAATAGGAATGTGAGAAACCTATGAAAAAAGTGTTGAAATTGTTGAACACATATGTGGAAAAAAGTGACTCACTCGTCCTAAAAATACCTCATCATTGATCCCACAACGAAATGAAGAGAGTAAATTATAATAACCGAACCACCTCTCTAAGTGAGAAGGATTTTATTCCCTAAGGGATTATTTCCTGAAAATTCGATTCCTATTCTTATGTGATAATCTACGATTAAAGTATCAATTCGACTATGCCCTTAGGAATTAATGGTTGAAAATTCAATTCAATTAATTTGAAATTTTATTTATTTTATAAGAAAATCTTAATTATTTCAATTTATTTCGGAATTTATTAGATTAGGTTTTAATTCTTTAATTTAAATTTTGATTAAATTTATTAAATGATATGACATAATCAAGTGATTATTGTACCTGAAATAATTTGTTAAAAAAAATTAAAAATCGTCCACTTTAATTGTCTATGATCAATAGATTATGATCCTGTCCGAACTGTGAGTCGATGAAAGCTGGAGACATGACGCTCTCTACTAGCTCCGCGTAGACACTGCGTGGACGCTGGGATGAGGTGGACCTCCGGCGAACCTGCAACAAAGTCGGGCCGGGAAGGGGTTCCCGGCGACAACCCTCCGACGCTCAAGTCAGGCGAGAAGAAAGCTGAAGCAAAATAAGGAGAACTGTAGCTATAGTATGGTTGATTGCATACCTCCATCGAAGTCTGGGGGTCCTTATATAGGCCCCCAGGGGTGCACGTGCACGCTTATCGATGCATGCACACTTCCCAAGTCATACCTCAAAAATGGACGTGTCAGAAAAATGCGTCTGACGCCATACCGCAACCGTTCGAGCATATCTCTGACATGACAGTGGAAACTTCCACCATACGATTCTCTGTCCGGTCCGGCCACCGACCATGCTGTCTGTCGGCGGCACATATCTCGAGAATGATATCTCTAGTTGTCTCCTTTGTACTCTTCTACACCTTCTGTCTATTACTGTTCCGAGCGAGAAAACCGCTCAACCCTACTAGCGTCTAGGAGGGACAAACATTGGACCGAGCGGACTATCGGCTCGACCTCAAGCTCGGACGGGCATGTTATCTCCACTGGTCCGCTGATGGTGCACTGTTCGTCTGAGCTGACAAGTTGTTAATCCGTCGCTCAGCCGAGCGGACCGATTGCTCGGCGCATCGGCTCTCTTAAGCGGACCCTTGAGCGTCGGAAACCCGACCTGCGGTCGAGTTGTCTCCGAGCCGACCCGGGTACTGATGTGGACGCTCGGCCAAGTAGCCTCCCGCTCAGCCAAGTGGCCTCCCGCCCGGCCAACACTATACGTTGACCGTCTTGACTTTGACCTCCACGGGCCATCGATTCGTATCCGTTCAGGACCCCCCCCTCTTAATACCGGATCACGTGCCTCCCCCTCAAGTCTAGTCGAAGGAGGCTACAAGTCCGACTGATTGGACTACTGGACTGACGACATCACGGTCGCTCTGCCCCTGGCAGAAATATTCATCCGATCGGGAACTGTGCGGTGGATGATGTCGCTCAGCCTATCACCCGCCGGCGCTTGGCGAATATTGGTCTTACGACCGTCTGCCTTGCCGACCTAGCATCAGTCGACGTTGACGTCCCCCAGATTTCCTCGGGATTTACGTAAATCCTGGCCATTAAGGCCGAGCACGCGCCCTCGCCTGCATAATGGGGGTCATTAAATGCTCCCAATGGGGTGATGCCACGTGGCCAGGCAGCTGTCATCGCCTGCTCAAGCTGTCAAGCTCGATGTGACCCCTGGCACTTTGAATTCAACGGTCGGATGCGCTCCTCGGATCCCATGCCCTGGATCGGGCGGTCCCGGCCGCTCGAGCCCAACCTTTATAAGGTCGCCTCCTCTCCTTCCGCCGCTTCTGCTTTATCACGCTCGTGTTCTTTGAAGGTTCCTACTCTATTCTTCGGCGAACCAATTCTCCGCATTCCGACCATTAGCTCTCTTCTCCGACAATCCTTTTCTCTGTAAGAACTCTTTGCCCGCTCCTTTTTTATTTTCTTTGCGCTTTTCTTCGCATTCCGGTGGTGCCTGTTCTCCGTAGGCACGGTTTTGCTCACCGCCTCCGTTGCCTTCTGCCTTTCCTTTGCTTCGCATTCCGGCTATAATGGCTAGTTCTTCTGCCCCCTCTCCCAGTCTTTGGTATCAAACCATGGACAGTAGGTTTGATTCAAGAGATATCTTCAAACTAATCAATACCTATGACATCCCCTCTGACCATAAACTCGTTTTGGCCGAGTCATCCGACCGGCCACATGATCCGTCGGCCGGGACTGTCACCTTCTTTCGCGACCAGTTTATAGGTGGCCTCAGGTTTCCGATCCACCCATTCATCTTAGAAGTTTACAATTACTTTCGCATTCCGCTCGGTCAGCTCGTACCCAACTCTTTTAGACTGCTGTGCGGGGTAGTGGTGCTCTTCCGAACGCACGGCATCCCACTCAAGCCTCAAATCTTTCACTATTTTTATTACCCCAAGCAGTCCGAGATCGACACCTTCCTATTTCAGTTGCGGATCGGCTTGGTCTTCTTCGACAAAATGTCTACCTCCAACAAGCATTGGAAAGATCATTTCTTCTTTTTGAGTTTTACCGAGCCGCCCCCCTTTCGAACCCAGTGGCAAACTTCGTTGCCGACTCCTCCCGACCTGAAAAGGTACCGGACCGAACCTGCCTTTCTACACGCGGCTAATCTACTGGCTGGGCTGAAGCTGGGCGTCCATAAGCTGCTGCCAGAGGGAATGATGTATCTATTCGGGTTAAGTCCGATCCGAACGCGACTTCCGAGCGGCCCTGGTAAGAAATAATCTTCTCTCCTTTTCTTTGAGTCTAACTGATTTTTCTTCTTTCCCGTAGCCGAGATCATGATGAAAGCAGTGATGTTTGGCAAGCTGAAACGCAAGGCCGTCGAGATAGAAGCGGCTGCCGCGCAGGAAGCGGAGAAACTGGGCCTCACCCCGATCGATTCTCACGAAGGTGAGAGTGAAGAGGTTCAGACGGCGGGCGAGGCGTCTGCCGCTCGGACGGTCACCCCCGATGCAGCTGAGGAGACCGCTCCACCGAGTGCGCAACCGGCCACTCGGCCCGAGGAAGCCAGATCTGATGACGATGAAGTCCCGTTGGTTGGGCGTAAACGCCGCCGAACGGGCACCCCCACCCGCTCGGCCACCTCTGCCGTTCACGTGTCCGAACAGATGGACAATCCTCCTGCTCCTGCGTCTGTGGAAGCGCTGTCGTCCGACAGGACCCTATCTTAAGGAGACTGACCTTCCAACCCCGTAGCGGCTCAGCCCCTTACCTCACTCCCTCCAGCCCGCCAAATAATTAAGCGATCTCTTATTCGCTCTGAGCCGATTGGACAATCTTCTGCTCCGTCTGCGTCCACTCAATCTACTCCGGGCCGGCACAAGACGATCAAGCCTCTGCTCCACCTGCCGACAGAGGAATATTTGCAAAAGGCTGACCAGCCGTCGAGCCCCGAACACTTGATAACAATCCAGGGGCCCCTCGCAAAAGTCTGGGAGGACGCCTGAGCGCGCATGGGCATGATGTCACCTGGGCTGCTCGGTAACAGTTATCTGCAACAAACTACTGGGGTAACTCTTACAAGCTTTTTCTTCTTATCCTCCGTTCGGTATTTTACGTTTTTAACCGAATCGTAGCATTTAGTAGAGAGTATAGCGGTGTGCCACCGCTTAGCTTTTCTAGAGGAGGAATTCAAAAAACTTAAGGTCTCTGGGGGGACCCCTCTTCAAGGCCCTTCCTACGCCGAGCTGAAGGCTGATATGGAGAAGGCCAACAAACTGTTGGAGGCCGAGCGGCACAGATCCTCGGGCTTGCAGACCATGGTGGACCGGCTAGAGACCCAAGTCAAAACATATGACAAGAAGATCACATTGGCCACCAATAGGAAGAATCAGGTCATCACCGACCTGGAGGCGAAGAATGCTGAGGCCCGGGCGCTTGAGGTGAAAATCAAAGAATTGACCGAACTGTTGACCACTGAGAAGGACGGACGCTCGGCGGAGGTGGCCACTCTTCAGAGTGATCTGAAGACCCTTCAAGACGCGTTAGAAGTCTCCCGAGCTGCCTTTAAAGCATATCAAGACTCCGAGCCGAGCCGGGTTGCTATCATGCAGCAGAACTACATCCGCTCGGAGAAATTTGTGGAGAAATCCTGTGATCGGCTCGTACAAGCATTTGAGTTGGTCATTACTGCCACGGCCGACTACCTGAAGACCAAGGGTCAGCTTCCTGAAGACTTCACTATCCCTGTCCGGGATCACGCCGATCTTCTAACCATGATTCCGGACGAGATTTTTAATTACCTAGTGTGAAATCGTGGCTTATGTACTGGCCGTTCGACCTATCTTGTTTTGTACATTCGCCTTTTTTTTGGCTTAATGAACTTTCCTTATTGCTCTTCTGTTGTGTGTACCTGTGCGGGTTACTCGCTCCTTTGATCTCCACCAAATTCATGGGAACATCTTTCGATTTCAGAACTGTCGCTCGGCAATCGAGTACTTGAGCCTTGTTAAGCTTAAGCGATGCTTTGGTCGAATCATTACAGAGGATGATCGGCGACAAGCCGACTTTTTCATAGCCGCTAGTTCAACTCTGGGATTTAACTTCGCCGCTCGACGGTCTTCGGGCTGGGGGGTTTATAGTCGCCGGTCTGACTCTAGAGTTTAACGTCGCCGCTCGACGGTCTTCGGACCGAGAGGTTTATAGTCGTCGGTCCAACTCTAGAGTTTAACGTCGCCGCTCGACGGTCTTCGGGCCGGGAGGTTTAGAGTCGCTGGTTCGACTCTAGAGTTTAACGTCACCGGTCGACGGTCTTCGGGCCGGAAGGTTTATAGTCGCTGGTTTAACTCTAGAGTTTAACGTCGCCGCTCGACGGTCTTCGGGCCGGGAGGTTTATAGTCGTCGGATCGACTCTAGAGTTTAATGTCGCCGCTCGATGGTCTTCGGGCTAGGAGGTTTATAGTTGCCAGTTCGACTCTAGAGTTTAACGTCGCCGCTCGACGATCTTCAGGCCGGGAGGTTTATAGTCGCCGGTCCGACTCTAAAGTTTAACGTCGCCGCTCGACGATTTGAAGAAGCTCGACCGTTCGGCGCGCATTAGTTATGTCATGGCGTTTTCATGATCTAATTCCTGCATTCAAAGGATAGCGCAGAACGGGAATACACGCAATTAATTACACAGGCGCACCTTTTACCCAACTAGATATGGCTGGAGGCGATTAGCGCTCCATGGTCGTTCTAGCCGTCGCCCGTCTTGATCTTCGAGGTAGTATGCACCCGATCGGAGCTTCTCGACGACCTTGAAAGGTCCCACCCACGGAGCCTCCAGCTTGCTCACATCACCGACCAGCTTCACCTTCTTTCATACTAGATCGCCGACCTGGAATGTTCTGGGGATTACTCGCCTATTGTAATTTTGCTTCATTCTCTGCCGGTACGCCATTAGCCGAACAGTTGCTCCAGCTCGTGCTTCATCTACCAAATCCAGCTCCAGCTGCCTCTGCTCGGTGTTGTCCGCATCGTATTGCTGCACCCGATCGGACTCGATCCCTACCTCTACTGGTACGACAGCCTCTCCTCCGTACAGCAAGTGGAACGGCGTGACCCTCGTTCCTTCCTTAGGAGTTTTGCGGAGTGCCCATAGGACGTTGGGAGTTCGTCCACCCAGCTGCCCCCGAGGTGGTCGAGCCGAACCCTTAAAATTAGAAGAATTTCCCGGTTGGCGACTTCGGCTTGTCCGTTACTCTGCGGGTATGCCACAGAGGTGAAGTGTTGCTCGCCCTTCGCACTATTCTTGGAGCTCCTGTCTGACGAACTGTCACCCATTGTCGGACATGAGCCGTCTTGGAATGCCGAACCGACATATGAGATGCTGCCAGATGAATTTTTTGACCATCTGCTCGGTGATCTTGGCCAGTGGCTCTGCCTCAACCCATTTGGAGAAGTAGTCCACCGCTACCAGTAGGAACTTCCTCTGCCCGGTCGCCATAGGTAAGGGTCCCACGATGTCCATGCCCCACTGGTCGAACGGACAAGACACCGTGGATGCCTTCATATCTTCCGTCGGTCGGTGGGAGAAGCTATGGTATTTCTAGCAGGAAAGGCAAGTGGCTACGGTCCGAGCGGCGTCTTCCTGGAGAGTTGGCCAGAAGTACCCGACCAACAGGATCTTTCTAGCTAATGATCGGCCGCCTGGATGCCCCCCGCAAGATCCTTGATGCACTTCCTTCAATATATATTCCGCGTCCTCCGAGCTGACGCACTTTAAAAGCAGGCAGGAAAAAACCTTCTTGTAAAGCTGGTCCCCGATTAGGGTGAACCGACCGACTCTCCTTCTCAGAAGCTGGGCTTCATCCCAGTCAGACGGAATGGCTCTTGGCCGCAAAAACTCTACTATAGCCGTCCTCCAATTGCTGGGGAACGTGAGGCCCTCCAATTGCTATCAATATGCGCTACTAATGATACCTGCTCGATTGCTTGTTGAGCGCCGATCGGTGTTATTGAACTAGACAGCTTTGCCAACTCATCTGTTGCCTGGTTGTCTGCTCGGGGGATTTTTTGCACGACCACCTCGCCAAAGCTGGTCTTGAGCCTTTCGAAGGTCTCCACGTAGAGCTTGAGCCTTGCATTATTGACCTCGAAACTCCTGAGAATTGCTGAGCGGCGAGTTGAGAGTCAGAGAAGATAATCACTCGGCTTGCTCCCACATACCGGGCGGCCTGCAGTCCCGCTATAAGGGCTTTATATTCCGCCTCATTATTAGTAGCTCAATAATCCAACCGAACGGACAGATGCATCTGATCTTCTTGTGGTGAGATTAACAGAATGCCGACTCCGCTCCCGAGTCGAGTTGATGACCCATCCATATAGACCTTCCAGGAAGCCTCCGGCTCGGGGCTCTGTATTTCCGTGACGAAGTCCGCTAGGGATTGCGCTTTAATTGTTGTGCGGGGCTAGTATTGAATATCAAATTCACTGAGCTCGGTAGTCCATTTAATCAGCCGTCCGGACGCCTCTGGGTTGAGGAGGATTCCTCCTAGAGGGTTGTTCGTCATGACAATGATTGTGTGCGCCAGAAAATATGGTCGGAGTCTCCGAGCGGCGAGGACTAAAGCGAATGCAAGCTTTTCGAGACCAGTATAGCGGGACTCAGCATCTTTTAGGATATGACTTAAGAAATACACAGGTTGCTCTTCGCCATTTTGCCTTACTAGCGCCAAGCCGACAGCCTGCTTGGTCGAGGATAGGTAGATACTGAGCGGTTCGCCGGCAGCTGGCTTAGCCAATACAGGTAATGAATTCAGATACACCTTTAATTCTTCGAAAGCCTGATCACACTTTGTGTCCCATTGGAATTTGGTTGCTCGACGCAAAATCTTGAAGAATGGCAAACTCTGGTAGGCTGTCTTAGAGATGAATCGTGACAAGGCTGTTATCCGTCCAGTGAGGCGTTGAACTTCCTTCATGCTTCGGGGCGGTGGCATGTCCTGCAGCGCCCTCACTTTGCTAGGGTTCACCTCGATGCCCCGTTCGGTAACAATGTAGCCGAGGAATCACCTACCTTTCGCCCCGAACAGACACTTCTGGGGGTTCAACTTGACTCCATACATTCTCAGCGTCCGGAAGGTTTCTTCTATATCTGCACACAGGTCGACCGCTCGAAGTGATTTGATAGGTATGTCATCTACGTATACCTCCAAGTTTCGCCCGATCTGCTTTCAGAACACTATGTTCATGAGCCGCTGATACGTGGCGCCCGCGTTCTTCAGCCCGAACGACATTACCTTATAGCAGTAGGTGTCGTCCGCCGTGATGAAACTCACTTTCTCCTGGTCTTCTCGGGCGAGCGGCGCCTGGTGGTAACCCTGATATGCATCCAGCATGCATATCAGCTCGCATCCGGCGATCGAGTCCACCATTTGGTCGATCCGAGGCAGAGGGTAGAAATCCTTCGGGCACACCCTATTAAGGTTCCGAAAATCGATGCAGGCCCTCCACTTGTTACCCGGCTTGGAAACTAGCACCACATTTGCCAACCAGCTCGGGAATTGCACTTCCCGAATATGGTCGGCTTCCAACAACTTTTCGACCTCCGCTAGGATGATGACGTTCTGCTCTGCGCTGAAGTCTCGCTTTCTCTGCTTCACTGGCCGAGCGTCCGGTCGGACATGGAGCTCATGTTGCGCTACGCTTGGCGAAATGCCCGGCAACTCATGGGTTGACCATGCGAAGACATCATGGTTGCGTCGTAGGCACTTGACCAGCTCCTCCCGACGCTATGAATGTTGTGGCTTCTGGTCGGTCGAGCTGGATCTGTACTTCCTCCTTTTCCTCGTAAACTAAAGTTGGAGGCTTTTCAATTACGGTATTTACCTCAAGGCGCGGTCTTTACCGCGCGGACCTGGACTCAGCTCGGACCATCTCCACATAGCATCGTCGGACAGCCAGCTGGTCTCCTCGGACTTCGCCCACTTGGTCCTCCACGGGGAACTTGATCTTCTGGCAGAAAGTGGAGACAACCGCTCGGAATTCGTTGAGTGCGAGCCGACCCAATATGACATTGTAAGCGGAGGGGACATCGACCACTATGAAGTTAGTGGTTCTCGTTCTTCGCAGCGGCTCCTCACCCAGCGATATAGCCAGCCTGGTCTGGCCGACCGGCAAGACCTCATTGCCAGTGAATCCATACAAGGGTGTTGTCATCAGGAGCAGCTCAGCACGATCAATTTGTAGTTGGTCGAACGCTTTTTTGAAGATAATGTTGACCGAGCTGCCTGTATCAATAAAAATACGATGAATAGTATAATTTACTATTATCGCTCGGATGATGAATGTGTCGTTGTGCGACACTTCGACTCCTTCCAGGTCCCTATGCCTGAAGTTGATCTCGGGACCCCGTGCTCGTTATTGACTGCAGCCTACTGCATGAATCGTTAGCTGCCAAGCGTGTGACTTTCTGGCCCTGTTGGAATATCCTCCCGTAAGGCCCCCAGCGATGATGTTGATCTCGCCCCGAGCGGTATTGCTTCAATTTTCTTCCTCCCGAGCGGAGGGCCTCGCTCGCTCCTGTGAGGCTCTGGGGTTGGCCCTCGGCGGATGATGATGCTGCCGCTCGACCGACTCCCTGGCCCCACGTCGTCCGGTGTCCTGGTGTCGGGGGCACCGATCAGGTGAAGGGGATCAGCGGCGATAGCTCCTGGGCGCGGGGTGAGCGATCGACGAAAGGCTCCGACAGTCACGGGTGTTGTGGGTGGCTGACTGGTGAAGTGAACAGAACATGGGAGTCCATACCTTTCCCTTCTGCTTAGGCCGATCAGCCGCTACATGCTGGACAGCTTGCGGTCTTGACTCGTGGTGTGGGTGTACTCCTTCGGCTCGAGGTCCTCTTGGCGGTTGATGGCTGGTTGGTTGCCTCCGCTCGGCGGGCGCCAGCGGCTCGGCTGGTGCTTATTTTCTTCTTGTCGTATGGGCTTCCTCCACATTGATGTATTCATTGACTTTGTGCAGCATATGGTCGTAGCTGCGAGGCGGCTTTCTGATGAGCGAACGGAAGAAATCGCCATCCACAAGCCCTTGTGTGAACGCATTCATCATGGTCTCCGAGGTGACTATCGAGATATCCATGACCACCTGGTTGAAGCGCTGGATGTAAGCTCGGAGCATCTCCCTCGGGCCTTGTTTTATGGCAAACAAGCTGACGCTGGTCTTCTGGTAGCGCCTGCTGCTCGCAAAATGATGCAGGAAAGTAGTGTGGAATTCCTTGAAGCTTGTGATCGATCCGTCCGGCAGCCTCCGGAACCACCGTTGCGCCGATCTCGAAAGGGTGGTGAGAAATACCCTACACTTTACACCATCTGTATATTGATGTAAAGTGATCGTGTTGTCGAACTTACCCAGATGGTCATCCAGGTCGGTGGTCTCGTTATATTCTCCGATCGTCGGGGGCGTGTAGTGCCTTGGCAGTGGATCCTGAAGAATGGCCTCAGAAAATTGCCGATTGATCCGCTCGGGGGATGACTCAGCCTGAGGTGTCTTCCCATTCATGGCATCCCGTACGGGCGCTTCATCTAATGACCCTTGATTGGCCTATGCCAGCTCGGACGGAGTCTGGAATAATGCCCAATGAAACGGGATAGGGGCGGGCGACACATTCCCTGGAGTGCCGGTCTGACCTTTATTCTGCGCCCATGTGGAGTATTGCTTCGGCCGATCCTCCTCCGCCGCTCGGCCACCTGACGTCGAAGTTGCTTGTTGTGCTAACTGCTCGGCTAGCGCCTTCTGTTGTTGCTGCTCCACGATTTTTGCCGCTCTTGCCTCAATAAGGGTGTCGAGCTCCTCCTGAGAGAGTGTCACGGTGTGTGGTCGTCCAGCTCCTTCCATCTCCTTTGCTCGTATTCAGGTGCGTTCCCACAGACGGCGCCAATTTGATCCTGTCTGAACTGTGAGTCGATGAAAGCTGGGGGTGTGACGCTCTCTGCTAGCTCCGCGTGGACGCCAGGATGAGGTGGACCTCCGACGAACCTGCAACAAAGCCGGGCCGGGAAGGGGTTCCCGGCGACGACCCTCCGACGCTCAAGTCAGGCGAGAAGAAAGCTGAAGCAAAATAAGGAGAACTGTAGCTACAGTATGATTGATTGCATACCTCCGTCGAAGTCTGGGGGGCCTTATATAGGCCCCTAGGGGTGTGTGCGCACCCCTTCCCGGCGACGACCCTCCGACGCTCAAGTCAGGCGAGAAGAAAGCTGAAGCAAAATAAGGAGAACTGTAGCTACAGTATGTTTGATTGCATACCTCCATCGAAGTCTGAGGGTCCTTATATAGGCCCCCAGGGGTGCACGCGCACGCTTATCGATGCATGCACACTTCCCAAGTCATACCTCAAAAATGGACGTGTCAGAAAAATGCGTCTGACGCCATACCGCAACCGTCCGAGCATACCTCTGACATGACAGTGGAAACTTCCACCATACGATTCTCTGTCCGGTCCGACCACCGACCATGCTGTCTGTCGGTGGCACATATCTCGAGAAGGATATCTCTAGCTGTCCCCTTTGTACTCTTCTACACCTTCTGTCTATTACAGTTCCGAGCGAGAAAACCGCTCGGCCCTACTAGCGTCTAGGAGGGACAGACATTGGACCGAGCGGACTGTCGGCTCAGCCTCAAGCACGGACGGGCATGTTATCTCCGCTGGTCCGCTGATGGTGCACTGTTCGTCTGAGCTGACAAGTTGTTAATCCGTCGCTCAGCTGAGCGGACCGATTGCTCGGCGCATCGGCTCTCTTAAGCGGACCCCTGAGCGTCGGAAACCCGACCTGCGGTCGAGTTGTCTTCGGGCTGACCCAGGTACTGATGTGGACGCTCGGCCAAGTAGCCTCCCGCTCGGCCAAGTGGCCTCCCGCCCGACCAACATTATACATTGAACGCCTTGACTTTGACCTCTATCAAAAAAGTTTAATTAATTAAGAAATTAATTTAATTAATTAAGAAATTAATTTAATTAATTAATTTTTTTCGTTTATGGTAAAATTTAGTCAATTTGGTTTAACTAAAAATTTTAATTTATTTAATTTTGATTTAATCAATTTAATTTTTAACCAATTATTCATTTTTAGACTCTCTATCTCTCTTTTTTTTCAAATAATTTGTTTACTCCTATTTATTCGGTGAAAAAAATTCCTAGAAAAAAAGGAAAGACCAGTGAAAAGAAAAGAAAATTCAACAAGTTTGTGTCTTATTGAGCATAAGCAACCTTGCAACCGCAAGTGTATCCACTCGCGACCTTATGGCCTCTATATAAGGTTGCGAGCGAACAAAGTAGACCATAGTTGTGAGGTCACTCACAATTGCCGCAATCAACCTCACAATGAAACAAAAAGGTAATTTCTCATAACAAAATGAAGAGAGATAAATCATGTACAGAACGATATCCTAACCTCACGTAGATTCAAACGAGGCCATGAGGCTGATACCAGGAAGGAAAGAAAAGTTTGTTCCTTGATTTCGGAGGGACACAAAAATGCCAAAATAATGATATATGGATAGTAAATTAAGAAAAAGATTTTGATTTCTATGCAAAAATGATTTTAAAATCTTAGAATAAGATATGCTAAAATTATTTTTTTATAAATAGAAAATTCATAACTTTACACTAATTGACATTTTAGAATAATTTTTGTAATTAAATTTTAAAATGCTAATTCTAAAAGAATTTATTTAGAATAAAACAATTATTACTACACTAAATATGATTACATCTTGCAAAAGTCCATTGGGATTCTCCCAATTACTAAAGATAAATAGTTTCCATCACCCTCAGCATATATATTTTATTGTTAAAATATTATTTGTTCATTAATAAATGAGTATATTTTAAAGGTTAAAAATATATTTTGTATTAAAATAAGAGGCATTTAAAAATATTTTTTTTAAGTTATTGTATTAATTAATTGACTATTAGCATCTCTTTAGATCATGTACTATTTTGTGATTAGTAAAATGGCATTAGGCAAAGGAATCTCCTATTGGGAGAAACAAATAAATTCTTTAATTATATAATATTATATAATCTAACTCAAAACTTCAAATAACACATCTTTTATATATATATATATATAAAAGGGAGCCTTAACACAATTTTAAAGTTGTTGTTTTAAAACTAAAAGGTCACGGGTTCAAATTCTGAAAATAACTTTTTGTAAAAAGTAGAATAAGACTATGTACAATAGATTCTTCCCCATGACCTTTCATGACATGAACTTTGTACACCGAACTATTTTTTTTTTATCAATAAAGTTTTTTTTCTTCAAAATATTGAAAATGTGTGCCTCCTATTGTATATTTGTACTTCTCTTTCATTGTATTGTGTAACTTATAGAATTTTCATAAATTTGAATTAGTAAGGTCAAATTCCTATTTTTTATAAAATTTATGAGAATATTTCACTTTTTTTTTATTTCACCCTCTTAACTTCGATAAATTATATCTAGAAATATTTATCATCTACCACATTAAAATCGTTAAAGTGGTAAATGCTTAGACACCATACTCATACTGAATTTAAAGGCTGTGAATATCCGAGAAAATGATAATAATAAAAGAAGTCACTTGAAGGTTACTAAATCTACCTCGATCTTGCTTAAGGTCGTCCTGAGCTTAGCCCAGTCCAATTTTTTTTTATTACCTATATAACTTTTTTACTTAGCCCATTAAAACCCACTCATATTCCACACCCAAAGCCCAGTCCACTTCATTAAGTTCAAGCACCTCCCAATTCTAATTTCTGGATTCGTCCTGCCTTTGCATCATCTGCAATTTGATGCCATTGCAGTATTCAGTGTTCCAACAAATGCATGAGAACTTTAGGTTTATGGTGTGATCTAAAGGTCAACTGAATAAGACATTGCTCAATTCTACTGAATGGGTCATTTCTCAAACTTGTGCAAGATCTATATGTATAAATTATAATTGTGAAACTTTTTGTGTTATCATAGGAATATAGTGTGCTTTGTTTATAAGATATTATCCAAAAAACACTTCACAGGCCACGTGTGCAGGTGATGGTCATTGCCTAATACATTTTATAGCAAATGGAATATGTATTGGTATATGAATAATCGTTACACTTTGGTTTGGATTCTAGGCCTCATGTGCACTAATGAAACCCAATTCGAACTACGTCCAGTATGATGTGAGTAATGTGATTATCATGCCAAATTTGGCACTGTGACAAGAATCTAACCTCTTTTGAAGTGGAATTGCAAATCTTTTCTGGCATAATCAAATTGCATCTCTGCAAAATAGAAAATCAGGGTTGAGGTGAGAAACCAGATTTGTTTTGAAAGAAAGGCAATGCACTGAGGAGTATCTTGCATTTGCTTTGACTAACCATTTGTATTCTGGGGCAGTTATTGTGCAATCGCTCTTCGCTTCGTGCTTCACAAGTTTGGGCAGAATCACTCTTCAAAAGTTATGCCTTGCAGGAATCCAGCACTATAATTTGGGTAACAGGGAAACCTTCGATGATACTAACCAGCTCTGATTGGAAGCAAGTCTACGAATCTGTCAAGTAGCCCAAACTGACAAATATACTCAAGAAGATGAGTAACACTAATCGTAGATGGGGTGGTACCATCTAAAATGGCACAATTCAGCAGCTTGATTGCTTCCTTAACTTCACCTCTTCTGCAAAACCCTTGCAACAAAGCAGAATAAACACCAAAGTTTGCCTCAAATCCCCTTTCTCTCATCCTATTGATTATGCCTTTTGCTTCTTGCAGCTGCATCTTTTTACAGTAAAAATGAAGTATGCATGAATAAGTTATCGCATCAGGTTCGATCCCTTTATCTTCCATATGATCCAGCAAATTTTCAGCTTCCTGGAACCTCCCTACCTGACACATTCCGTTAATAAGAGTAGTGTACGTGACCAGATCCGGTCGTACTAATTTAGCAACCATCTCTTCTTTCAGATGCACAGCCTGCTCTAGACATCCCATATTAATCAAACCGGACATCATTGTATTGTAAGTGATGAGGTTTGGCTTTAGATCCTGTTTCGGCATGTCAAGTAAGAATCTATAAGCATCCTTGACCCGTCCAACTTTACAAAATCCATCGATCAAGGTATTATAGGTAATTGTATCAGGACTGCATCCTCTCTGAATGATCTCAGCGAATAGTTTACTAGCTTCATCCACGTAACCTACTCTACAAAACCCAGATATCAGAGTGTTATACCCAACAACATGATTTCCATACTCTCGATCTTGTAATGCGCGGAAAAACTGCAGTGCCTTTTCAAGTTTCCCTGCTTTACACAATCCATCTAACAAGGTGCAGTATGTAAACTCATTAGGATCAATTCTTTGTTGTGACATTTCGTCGAAGAGTCTCAATGCCTCTTCTACTCTCCCCTCTTTACAATATCCTCCTATCAATGCAGTGTATGTGACTACATTTGGAGCACAACCGAGTTGGACCATGCTTTGCAACATATTTTCGGCATCTTCGATCTGTCCAACCAAACATAACCCGTGAATCAAGATGGCATATGTCGTAGCATCTGGAGTAATACCCATCTCTGACATCTCAATCAGCATCACTTTTGCATCTTCAATCTTCCTTTCCTTGCACAATCCACTGATAAAGCCGTTATACGAGACCACATTTCCTTTGACTCCCACCTTAACCATCCTAGAATACAGGACGGCAGCAGCTCTCATTTCTCCGACGTTGCAAAGCCCGGCGAAGCTGCAATTGTATGCATCTGGACTGGGCACCAATTCAATGAGCAACATTTCGCGAATCAATATCAGACCCAACTCCCACATCGAGGACTGAAAAGCAGAATCGATCAAAATGGAGTAGGTTCGATCGTTCGGCCTTGGTCCACCCTCCTGCATCCGCCGAAGAACTCCAAGAGCATCAAAAACACGCCCTTTCCTGCAGTAAGCTTTGATCAAAGTGTTGCAAGAGATGACGTTAGGGGCGTAGGACCAGAAGTTGAACTGATCGAACACCTGTCGCACGAGGTCGAGGCGGCCGGACTCACAGTGGCAATTCATCAGTATGTTAAGGGTCACGACGTCCGGGGGCACGTCCGAGCGGCACATCGAGTTGTAGAGGTCGACGGCGGCTCCGAACCGGCGGCGGCCGGCAAATGACGAGAGCACCAAGTTGAAAAAGCGTACCGGCGGGGGGTTGGAGGGGGGCGCGGCGGCGAGGAGCGCGGCGGCGTCATCGAGCATCCCGGAACGTAGCAGGGACTTGATGCGGTGTTCCGTGGGGAGAGGAGGGAAAGGAGCCGGCTTTGCAGTGCCAGCCGGCGCCGGAAGGACTAAGCAACGTACGGCGGAGGAGAAGATCGGGAACGCGGCGGGCGTAATCCTACGCCGCCATTGCGCGCGCATTAGGTTTCGAAGGAGACGACGAAAAACAGAGGAGTTTCTAAGGGAGAATTAATTAGGGTTCGAATTAGATCCGGCCGGACCAAATTTGAGCATGGACCAGATTCGAGTCTCCCTTTATAAAGAGTAGTAAAAAGGTAATTACCTTCCTTCTAAATGTTCCTCATCATTCTTCCCCAAATTATATGTTAAAATTGATCCATTATCTCACTGGAAAATTGAAGGGGGGAGGATTTTAATGCAAATTATACCCTAGATCAAATAGTTGAAAGGGGGAAAAAAATTTCGTATAAATTAATCTATCGATCACTTGCCATTCGAAAGAGAAAGAGATACAACGAAGAAAATCTTTTATCCATCAGAATGAAGTTAGTACCGTAATGATAACATCGAACATACTTATATATAATATGATAGAATATATTGTTTCCTAAAGAAATAAGAAGGTAATTATGCTTAATTCGATTTTATTCGATCCGATCAGTTGATTTATTGGGTGTAAGTCGTATAAATCGTCCAACTTTCTCACTTAGTCTAGTCTTATGAAAAGGAGTTTTTTTATTAGAATATCGAAGGAGAATCATTTTTTTTTAAAGGGCATCTCAGCATATTTTACTTTCCAAAATTATTTTTATTTTTAATATTATTGTAACAACTATAAATTCCATAAAATAATACTTCAACTCTGATGAATTAATAAATTATATTTTAGTAATTATACTTCAATTCTTTTAGCTGCATTTCACCTCTCATCACTTTAGTATACCAATTACAGTTAAATAATTTATTTATGATAAATACTGATGAACATTAGCTATGATAAAATTATAATGGTTAATTATAGTTACTATAATTATATAACCGTTATGAAATTATAATTATTATAATTGAGTAGCTCTTTTAATAGATGATCATATTCGAAAGCGTAAAGTTGAAAAACTAAGAGGTGACGATTTCACTGACCAGATGTGAACTTCGCTCTACTCTGCAAAATAAATAATGTCAATGTCGAGTTAAGAAAGGAGTCCCTCAAGAATCATGTGTACCTCCATCGGTGATGGACCCCCTCTTTATATAGAGCCCTTGGTAGGCGGCGTTCACATTTCCTAAGGCATGAACACACTCTCCAATATGTCCTATGAAAGAACTTGTCAAGAAAGTATCTTTGACATCATACTTTAACAGGACATGCATATCCCTAATAAGACAGTAGAAGCTTCCGTCGTACGACCCGTCTGTCGACCATGTCTTGTCAGTGGCACTATCTCCCAAAAGAGTGTCGAGAGATACTACAGTGGTCCCGTTGTTGGGCCGAGCGAGATAGCCGCTCGACCGAGACTCGGCTCCATCCGCGTCCAAGTCCCGTCGCTTGGCCTAGCGGGGTAGCACTACAAAAAAAATCCTCATTCAACAACACTCAAACGATAACGGTTTTATGCCAAATCGTTGTCTTTTTGCCTTTTAACAACGGTTTTAACAAAAATCATTGTCTTTTAGCAGTTTTTTAAAGCTTATAACAACGGTTTTTAAAAATCGTTGTCTATTTATGTTTTTTTGGGGCTACGACAACGATTTTTAAAGGCTATGACAACAGTTTTTGAAAACTGTTGTCTATGTGCGTATTTTTTTTGAGATTACGACAACGGTTTTTGAAAACCGTTGTCTATTAAGAGTTGTTGAATACAGTTGTTTTTTTCCTTCGCCGTTTTTCCCTTCGCCATTTTTTCCGCCGCATTTTTTCTTTCCCTCTCCTCGAAATCTTTTACCACCTCATTTCCCCCTTTACCTTCTCGATCCCTAAATATTTTCGTCGATCTCTTCACCTACTTCACGTTTTTTTTCTCCTTTCCTCTCCAAGCCCTAAACCTGCCGCCCCTTCTCCTTTCCTCTCCAAGCCTTAAACCCATCGCCCTTCATGGCTCATAGTGAACCAGTCGCGGGGAGGGAGAGAGATGGGCAACAGAGGCCACAAGCATAGGAGCAACCAAGGGGGATTAGCAACGAAAGCCCCATGATCCAGAGGATGACTCCAGGAACGAACGGTGTGGCCAAGCATCATGGCCGTGGAGGCGCGGTCACGGTAGCAATGACGACGGCGGCGTGAGGTGGGAGGGTTGTGTGGAGTTCGAGGAAGGGTCGGATGGGGGATCTGATGGAGGAGAGAGCCTTGCGAGGACGAGAAGCCTCATGGATGGCGACCTGGAGGAGCTCAAAGGGTGATTAATTTTGTTGGATCGTAGACGTTCTTCCCGTTGCTACTTTAAATCCATCCTGCTCTTTAATGTCTCCGCGGAGGAGATCAGGAAGCGGAACCCAACGAGTAGCGGCGGCGACAGCGGCCGAGGAGGAAGAAGGAGTTGGCGTTGTTTGCTGCTTGTTGTCGGTGAATAGGGTTTGATTTCTTTATTTGCTCGATCGCTCGCTCATTGTGCAGGTGGGGCATTCGACTTTGTGCCGACCACACTTGGGCCTGGATTTCGTCTTCTCAGTTTCAAGACGGTGAATTTTTTCCCAAATCCCTCATTTTCTTCTAAGTAGATAATGGTTTTGTAGTGCGAGAGAGGGAGCTTGACATTATATCTTGCTATCTCGATCCATGGTAATACACGCCTTTTACTTAGACATTGTTCTCATTTGTCTTTCTTTCCTACTACCCCTGTCTATAAATTGACATCATTTTGAAAATGTTATTAAACCGTGTGAAATTTCAAATATGTTGCTCTACTATTATTCTTTATCTACAAACTAATGGATAAGGCTTGATATTATTTGTTTAAGACACATTATTTAATGTGATATACAGTTAGTTTCATGTTCCTCTATATGATCATGCGTAGCATACACCAAGAAATACTTCCGTGTTTACCATTTCTTGATTTTTGACTTGATTGTAAATCAAATAACACACTTCTATATTCTTAAAAAAGATCTTGGCAAAATATTCTTTATCTAATATTTACCATCATCTTTTATTGCTTATTTATATTTGTGTTTTCTTGCAGGAACACTTGTCAAAAGATGATGCTAAACAGCAGTTCTTTAGAATCTTGAGAACTCCTCCTTATGGGAATTCTGTTTTCTTCAGTGTACGGAAGATAGATGATCCTATAGGTCTGTTACCTAGATGAATCATTTTAGAAATTAATAAGTGAGGGGTTAGTTAAAACATATTGTGGGTTATGTTTCTCCTTTTTTGGGCAGAAGTCATATCTTTATGAGGGGAAGAAGAAAGGCCCTTAAAACAGAGAATACCAATGAAGAGGATAAGGCATAATCTAATTGTTGTAACAATGTTGAGAGGTTTGGATTTGTACCTGGTCCAGATTTCACTCTGGAATCTTTTGAGACATATGCAGATGAGTTCAAGAGACAATATTTTAGCAGAAGTGCAGAATTTGTTTAGGGTCCTGCTAGCAGGAACCTTCCGATGATGATATTGAAGGTGAATATTGGTGGATAGTGGAAAGACCAATAGAAGAGATTAAGGTGCCACCACATTTCCTATGCAGACATACATAATCATTATGCATTTTCATCTGTTGATTTATTTCATAATTTGGCTTCACAACTTTGATGTGTTGTGATACGGTTGGTGATGGAGGCCCCCAGAAGGAAAGGGGAGAAGGGTCAAGGCCATATAGCGGTCAAAAGTCAAGAGGATGTGGCGGTCAAAAGTCATGAGGATGTGGCAGTCAAGGCTATATGGCGGTCAAAAGTCAAGAGGATGTGGCGGTCAAAAGTCATGAGGATGTGGCAGTCAAGGCTATATGGCGGTCAAAAGTCAAGAGGACGTGGTGGTCAATAGTCAAGGTGATGTGGCAGTCAATGGTCAGGCTGACGGGGCGGTTAAAGGCAAGCAGGTGTGATAGTCAGAGGTCAGGCAGGTTGGTCGATCAAGGGGGCAAAGCAGCCGGAAGACGAGGAAAGACGTCAAGCGGAACACAAGTCACGGGTCGGCATCGGCAGGGCTGTCCCGAGGAAGTCCGATCTATAGGCCTGCGATGCAAAGAACCGGAAGTATAGGCCAATGGGTCAGAAGCGGCCCAAGCTACAGACCTGCGGTTGAGGGCCATGAAGTACAAAGCGCAGGATACAAGTCGGCATCGGCAGGGCTGTCCCGAGGAAGTCCGATCTATAGGCCTGCGATTCAAGGAACTGGAAGTATAGGCCAATGGGTCGGAAGCGGCAGAGCTGATCAGAAGCAGCCCAAGCTACAGACCTGCCGTTGAGGGCCAGGAAATACAGAGCGCAGGATGCAGGTTGAAGATCAGCGTAGTTGTGTCTAGACAGCTAGGGCTGCAGGTCTGCGAGTTGGAGGCCCGGAAATGCGAACCACGGGTGCAGGCCGATGCAGGACACAATGGATCGGAAGAGCTAAGTAGCACGGGTGCGGAGAATCTCAACGGTCCGCAGAAGAGAGTCATTACATATCAACACTGCGGGCGAAAGCGGAGATTCCTAAAACGAAAAGATGCCCTCATAACCAGTAGTAGCCTGCCAGCTGCCCCCCACTACAAGACAAAATCCATGTACGAAGGCGGAGGTTCCAAAATGAAAAGATGCTTGCACAACAAATGGGAGTACGACAGGTGTCCGGAAGGAGGCGACAAAGCCCAGCGTCTAACGTTTTTTCTGACAGGATGGCAGGTTCCAAAAGGAGGAGGCATAAAAGGCGAGAAATCCCTCGTATGCAGGTACGCGCACACACTCTCTCGTCACTTTTTTCCACAACTATTTTTTCTTATTCTTCTCTCTGCTTTTTTCTGGGGAAAAAGGACCTGACTTAAGCATTGGAGGGCCTGATCCGGGGACTTTTTCCCTGGGTTTAGGTCTCTAACGTGAAGGGGGAGATCGTCTGAGTGTACGCAGGGTCCTACAGCAGCGTCAGCCACCCGTGGGAGCCGAATCACCTGCGACTTCCCGTCAACAACCAGGCCACCGCGACCAGCCTCCGTCTGACTCAGCCTCCGGACGGGATCAAATTTGGCGCCGTCTGTGGGAACACAACAACCTGTTCCGGAGCGTGAAGATGGAGGACTCTGGTCGAAGCTCTAGCAGGAGGATCAACGTAACCATGACCGCGGGGGAGTACGAGCTCTTCAAGGAGGTTAGAAAGCAAGCCGCCTCTGAGAAGCAAGGAACAGTTTCACGTCCCCGCCTAGCACCTGAAGTGTCCAAAGAACCAGCTCCTGCCTCCGACAGGGGCTCGAAGAGGAAGCAGCCGGAAGAACCCCCCCGTGCCTCTTTCCGGGAGCCTCGCCGCAACTATCATCGAGTTGAACCCCGTGAGCACAGTCCAAAGAAAGAGGAGCCGCCGGCATCGGTAGCGGAAAGCTCTTTACATCCACCTCGGGATTTCGGAAGGGGAAAAGCTATAATCCCTGCCGGAGATCTGCCTGAAGATCCGGATAACAAGGTACCCTTCTCGGCTCATATCCTGAGGGAAAGCCTGCCCAAAGGGTATCGAGCCCCGAACATTGGAGAATATGATGGGAGCAAGGACCCGGAAGAGCACCTGAGGAAGTTTAAGAACGCGGCTATCTTGTACCAATATAGTGATGCTGTCAAATGCCGAGTGTTTCTACACACCCTGTCCGGGTCGGCGCAGAAGTGGTTCGATGGATTGCCCCCAGAGTCCATCAATCGCTTCATGGATTTCAAAACGGCCTTCCTACGCCGTTTCGCCAGTAGTCGTAAGTATCAAAAAACCGACCAATGTCTTTTTGCTCTCAAGCAGGATTCGACTGAGCCCTTGCGAAGCTACATCAACCAGTTTAGTCAGGTGGCCAACGACGTCCCCTCCGCCACCTCAGAAATATTGATGAGCGCCTTCTCCCACGGATTGCGAGAAGGGGAATTCTTCAGGGACCTCATCAAAAACCCCGCCCGAAGCTTCGACAATATGGTGGAGAAAGCTTCTTGCTACATCAAGGTGGAAGAAGCGCAGGCCGCTAGGCGGAAAGCCGAGAAGACGGTGGCTCCGGGCAACCGACCTGAAAGGAGAGCATCGCAGCCAGCTCAGCCCTTCCAGCGCGTTCAACCCAGGCCTGCCCCCCAGCCCGCTCAAGGAGTCAGACCAGCTCCGCGGGTCGCCGCCATACACGCGCCCAGGCCTGGACCAAGGGGAGCACCATATTGCACATATCATCGATCCAGGACACACGATCTCAGTAATTGCTTCCAATTTGCCCGTGACTCCCGGCGAACTGCAGAGCAGGGCTTGCCTCCCCCGGCGTTGACGCCCCAAATACAGAGAATGGAGGAAGAACGGGCTGCAACTGGGCGTGCTCGGCAGACCCGACCCGACCTAGCCGGCCCATCTAACCAAGCTGGCCTCGGGGAAGACCGAAGGGATGCCGGAGAATTGGAAAACCGGGGCAACGTGGCTGTGCGAGAGATCGGTATGATCTCAGGGGGGCCCACTGACGGGGACTCAGGCCGAGCCCGCAAGTCGCACGTTCGGCGGTTGTATGTGGGAGCCGTGGGATGCAACCACGAGCAGGCCTCCGGCCCTGTTATTAGCTTTGGACCTCAAGACCTGGAGGGTCTGGAACTGCCCCACGACGACACCCTCATAATCAAGGCCGTTATTGCTAACAGCCGAGTGGCTCGGGTCTTTGTGGATACCGGGAGCTCGGTCAACATTTTATTCAGAGCTGCGTTCGAGGAGATGCAGATCGACGCCGCAGAGCTCCAACCTGTAACCACTTCCTTGTATGGGTTTACAGGTAATGAAGTCAAACCCATGGGTTAGATCAAGCTGGCCATTTCCATGGGCACTGAGCCATTGGTGCGCACCCGGAGGAGCACCTTCATTGTGGTGGATTCGCCTTCCTCCTACAACGTCATCCTGGGAAGGCCAGCTCTGCATGAGTTCCGGGCTGCCGTCTCCACTTTTCATCAGAAGATCAAGTTTCCGGTCGGCGAGCAAGTCGGGGAGGTCAAGGGAGAGCAGAAGGTGTCTCGAAGCTGCTACATAGATATGGTCCGGGTGGAGGCGCGCAAGAGCCGGCGGACTCAGGATGGTGGAGTACATGCTATCCAAGAAGAGCCTCTGCCTATTGCAGAGGAGCCCATTCCTTGGGAAGAAATTCGGCTGCATGAGGACAGAGCAGAGAGCATCACCCGCATTGCTAGTGACTTACCGCTGGAGCTTAAGTCTGAGCTAATACAGTGCCTGATCCGCAATAGGGACGTTTTTGCTTGGTCACCAGAAGAGTTGCCCGGGGTCAAGCCAGAAGTAGCTGAGCACAAGTTGCATATTATACCCGAGGCTAAGCCAGTCAAGCAGAAGAAGAGAAACTTCTCTGCCGACCAGAATAAGATTATCCGGGCTGAAGTGGATCAGCTCAGGAAGGCAGGACATGTTCGAGAGGTGCAATTCCCATCCTGGCTTTCCAATGTCGTATTGGTGAAGAAGCTCAACAACAAGTGGAGGGTGTGCATAGACTTTCGCGACCTCAACAAAGCCACCCCCAAAGATTGTTACCCACTCCCGTGGATCGATCAGGTGGTGGATTCAACTGCTGGCTGTGAGAGGATATGCATGATGGACGCTTATCAGGGATACCATCAGATACCCCTGGCTAAGGAGGATCAGGAGAAGGTTAGTTTCATAACAGCTGATGGTACTTTCTGCTATACAGTCATGCCATTTGGACTCAGGAACGCTGGGGCTACCTACCAAAGGATGATGGAGAAAGTCTTTCGGAGTCAGATCGGACGGAACGTAGAGGTTTATGTTGATGACATCCTGATCAAGTCCCCCCTGGCGTCCAACCTAATAAAAGATGTAGAAGAGACCTGTGGGACTCTGAGGCAATATGGGGTGAAGCTGAATCCCTTGAAATGTTTGTTCGGGGCCAAAGGAGGGAAGTTTCTAGGCTATCTGGTGACCGAACGAGGGATAGAGGCCAACCCTGAGAAGGTGCAATCACTTCGAAACATGCAGATCCCTCAGAATCTGAAGGAAACGCAGAAGCTGGTCGGCAGGATAACAGCACTGTCCCGATTCATCTCCAGATCTGCAGATAGAGCGGCGCCCTTCTTCAAAGTGCTCAGGAAAGCGGCCAAGTTTCAGTGGACGGAAGAATGCACACAGGCCTTTGAGGAGCTAAAGAAGTACCTGGAGTCCTTACCATCACTGTTCAAGCCTGTTGTGGGAGAGCCCCTTTGGGTCTACTTGTCAGCTACCCCCGAGGTCGTGGGGGCCGTGCTGGTTAAGGAACAAGACAATGTACAACGGCCAGTGTATTTTTTCAGTCATCTATTGAAGGGGGCTGAGTCTCGGTACACGGCCCTGGAAAAGTTGGTTTACGGACTTGTTCTCATGGCTCGACGCCTCCGACCCTATTTCTTGGCACATCCTATTACTGTCTTGACAAACAGCACAATGGGGCGGGCTCTCACCAAAGTGGAGGTAGCAGGTCGGCTTATCAAATGGGCAACCGAGCTAGGGGAATATGATATACAGTATCAGCCCCGAACCGCGATCAAAGCACAGGCTATGGCGGATTTCTTGACAGAAGTTTATCAGGCCGACTCGGAGGAGGTCTGGAAGATTTATGTAGACGGATCAACTACTCATCGGGGAAATGGTGTAGGCGCACTTCTAATATCTCCACAGGGAGATATTATGCAGCTGGCTGTACGGCTGAATTTCAGAGCTACCAACAATGAGGCAGAGTATGAAGCCCTATTGGCAGGATTGCAAGCAGCTCGGCATGTGGGGGCGAGCAAAGTCGTGATACATTCAGATTCGCAGCTAGTAACTCAGCAGGTGACCGGACACTTCGAAGCAAACAACGAAAAGATGCAAGTTTACAAGGAAGCCTATGAGAAGATGAGGAAAGATTTCAAAGAAGTCACAGTTACCAAGATTCCCAGGGCTGAAAATGAAAGGGCAGATGAACTAGCTAAAATGGCCAGCTCTCTGACTACTTGGGTACTTGACAGACCTATAGCGCAGACCTTCCTTATAGCTCAGATCGATCTGCAAAATAATCTGGGAGAAGTAATTGATTGGAGGGCGCCCATAATAAGTTTCCTCCAGCAGGGAATTATACCCACCAACCCAGAAGAGGCACGAATGCTCAGGAGACAGGCCCATTCTTATGTTATGATTGGAGATCAACTGTACAAAAGATCCTTCTCCAGACCTCTGCTTAGATGCCTGAATACGGAAGAAGCAGATCAGGCCTTACGAGAGATACACTTGGGGTGCTGCGGTAATCACGCAGGCGGGAGAACGCTGGCTCGGAAAATACTGTTGGCCGGGTATTTCTGGCCTACTTTGTAGAGGGACGCGCAAAAGTTGGTGAATACTTGTCTGTCATGCCAAAGGTACCAGAACCTGACACACCGACCTACAGAGATGCTGAGAACTTCTACAGTATCTTGCCCGTTTGATCAGTGGGGTATGGACATCGTAGGACCGTTCCCAATGGCTACGGGGCAAAGACGTTTCCTGCTGGTGGCAATAGATTACTTCTCCAAGTGGGTGGAAGCGGAAGCTCTGGCCAAAATCACCGAAGATGCGGTGATCCAGTTCCTATGGAAAAATATCTTTTGCAGATTCGGCTTGCCTCATAAATTGGTATCGGACAATGGCAGACAATTTCAAGGACGCAAAATACAGAAGTGGTGCGAAGGGTTCGGCATAACTCAGGCCTTCACTTCGGTGGCGCATCCGCAAAGCAATGGTCAGACAGAGGTAGTTAATCGGGAAATAGTGCGGGGGCTCAAAGTCAAGCTGGATCATACGGGAGGCAGTTGGGTGGACGAGCTACCAAGCATTTTATGGGCCTATCGTACAACACCCCGGGAAAGTACAGGTCTGACACCTTTCCATTTAGTATACGGTAATGAAGCAGTGGTGCCCCTGGAGGTCGGGATACCATCCGTGAGAAGAATGATGTATGACGAAGGGAACACAGAGCGACGGCTGGCTGAGCTAGATTTCATCAGTGAAATCCGGGAACAAACAGTGGCCAGGCTGGAAGCGTATAGACAGAGGATGAGGCAGAATTATAATAGAAGGGTGATCCCTCGTTTCTTTGGAGAAGGGGACCTAGTCTGGAAGCAGGTCAAGCCCTTAGGGGAAGTGACAAAGCTGGCGCCACAATGGGACGGACCGTACAAAGTCATCAAGAAGCTGGCATCAGGGGCCTATTATTTGCAGGATGCTCAAGGAAAGAATTTAGACCGACCTTGGAGTGCTAACTACCTACGGCCCTATCGAGTTTGAAGGGTGCCAACTCTATGGGTATGAGCCAGGTCGGCCGAGGGTGCCGGAGATGGTGGGATAGCCAATCAAAAATTCGAAGAGGCATGTGTACATGTAAAAATTTCCCAATTTAAGTGGCTAATACAGATCATTTGAAAGGAGCAAAAATCTCATCCGGAAAACCTTGAATGATTTGGTCGTGATTCAAGAAGTCTGCCGGGGGGATATAGCTCAAGAAGCCCTGTGCATGCAGTTGCCTGATAACTCCAGCCGCCGTATATGGCACGGTCGTAGCAAAGCGTGCCCCAGCCTGGGATAGAAATTCGGTAGAAGTCAGATACGACATTCGGCTTCGCAGGCAACGAGCCTCCTCTCCTTCTTGATAGACGGTTAAGGCGGTGGATACTCCAGTTAACGCCGCTCGGGACTGTGACAGTTCTGCTTTTAGCGACCTCAATTCAGCTGCTTGAGTCTCCAACTGTGCCGCATGGACCTCCAGTTTATTGTTCTTGTCCTGTAGAAGAGTATTCTTGGATTGTATTTCCTGAGCTTGATGGGCAAGTTGCTGCTGATACCCTGCCTCAGATGCAGCTCTCTCCTCCCTCATAGCTCGGAGCTCATCCTTCACCTGTATCAGGGACCGTTTCTGTCGGTCGGTCTGATTGGTTAGGGCCTGAATCTCCGCTCGCAAAGCATAACTGGCTTGGGCGGGATCGTTCAATTGCAACTCTAATTCAGAGACTCTCTCCTGGAGTTCCTTGCTTTCATGATGAAGGGCGTGAAAAGACTGATTCAGCACCAAAGATTCTGCGTGGGTCTGGGCAGAAAATATAACCTTCAGTTAAGGCAATGCAATAGCAGGAGTAAGGTGAGAGGTACGTACCTTGGCCCAAGACTTCGAAAACCTGTCCATCTGGACTAATGGAGGCGCACTACCCATTTGATCCATGCTCTCTGCCCACAAACTGCCGAGACAGCCTTTCATCATCAGAAGGCTCGTGGGGGCGTCGGGTCGCCGAGCTAGAGCAGCTTCGAAGGGGATGGTGGTCCTGTAACGATGGCAAGCGGAGGAGGAAGGTTGAGAAGGGCCGGCGTCAGCACCAGGAGGAGCAGAAGGAGGTTCGAGAACGGGCTCTGTTGGCGCGAGGTTCGGAGGATCGCTTGGGCTGTCTTCCTCTGCAGGAACGGGGGCGGAGCGCAAGGCAGCTGGTCTTCCCCTGTAAGGGTTGGGAGAGGCTGCCAGATAAAGGAAACAAAAATAAAGAGGGAAGTAATGTCAGAGCCAGTCACGACAGTAGCAAGGGGCAGTATGGTCATATGAAAAAACAGAACCAAGCGTTAATGAAGTCAGACCTGGTCTTCAGCGCCGCCTGTGAAGCAGGGGCTGGTTATCAGAGTCAGAATCATCAGAGCGAGGCTGACCCTGTGAAGAGGCCGCCGCACCCCTGTCTGTGGCGCCCCGGTCGGATGAGCTCGGACTTGCGCGATGAAGAGCTGCGCGACCGCGACCGGATGCCCGCGAGGCTCCTCGGAAGGTGCTTCTGGCCGGGCGAGTAGCTTGGCCCCGACCCCGACCTCGGCTCGAGGCGGCAGGGGAAGGAGAAGTGGCGTGCGAGGCAGGGCTGGGAGCAGGCTGAGTCGCTGCCCCGACTGAGGCAGACCCAAGGTGAGGGAGTAGCCTCCTGTCCAAGATTGCCCGACCACGCCGCATTATCTCCAGGTCATCGAGGGGCAGAGGCAGAACCTCCGACGCACGATACAAAACTTCAGCTGAAGGCACCAACACAAGAAGTCACTCTCACAGGGAAAGTGATCGAAAAGGAGGCATTCAACACGAACTTACCTAAGGAGCGCGGTGTGTCAGAGGTACAGTGGCTTAGCCTGAAGAAAGAAAGCAGATCTTCAGATAGTAACCTCGTTAGATTCAAGCACCAATCCTCCATTCGATCAGCAGTCGTGGCATAGGGGAGGTCCATGTGGAATTCGTCCAGCGCTGGAGTCAGAGGCAGTTCAGGTTGCCAGTACATGGGCCAGTCAGTTTCCTCCGGAAACCGGAGAAAAAAGAACTTTTTCTTCCAGTTAGCACTGGGAGGAGGAAGAGAAGAAAAGAAAGCGGTTTGGCTGCGGGCTTGGAAATCAAAGAGACAATCGGCACGCCGAACGAGAGTGAAGAAGCAATGAAAAATGGGAGCTGACCAGGAAACCTCACAAACTTCGCAGAGTACTACAAAGCCACATAAAATCTTTATGGAATTGGGGGTTAGTTGACCTAAGGGAATCTTAAAGTAGCGGCACACTCCAGACAAAAAAGGATGCGGGGGTAGACGAAGGCCAGATACGAATTGCTCAGTAAAGAAAGTACAAGAACCCGGCGGGGGATCGAAGTACAAGTTCACACCAGTAGGAATGATGGGGCGAAAGGGGATTTCGTAAGTGTACCGTAGGTCATCCCAATCTAACTCAGTGAAAGTTGAAGCGCCTGGGAAATGCTCCGCTAGCAAGGAATCCCAAGAAGGAGAAGCCATTGCAAGGAAGATTATCTCAGGCGGCGGAAGGAACAGACGAAAAGGGGAAACTTGGAGAAAAAAGAAGAAGCGCGGCGCAGTCCCAGAAACGATTAGTCGGCGGCGGCGACGTTTGAGTACTTCGTGGCGATGGCGAATCATAACAAAAGGGAGAGAGGAAGAAGATACTTATAGGTATGGTGGAGGAAGGATATTTTCGTAAGTCCGCAACGGACGGTGGATGCAGGGGCGGAGGCAGGCAAGGAGCGCTATGTGATGAGCCCCGAAAATATAATCAGGGGGCATTATGGGAAAGGCGAGGGCTCGAAATACGAAGCGTCTCCTAAAGGAGTCGCTCCAACCAAGACAAAAGTGTACGGAAGAGCCAGTAGAGAGACAGGCAGTGCAGGTCAGCAGGCTTCAGGGACATGCGAGGCAAGAGTTGGCCCGGGCCGGGCTAGGTACAAAGGCAGCTATCGGAGGAAGAGCTACGTGGTCGAATAAAGCGTGCAAGATAAGCAAGGGAAAACAAATTAGCAGAGATCTAACAAGGCCAAAGGCAACCTACTAAAGAAAGAAACAAGCTAAGGATGTATGGAGGGGAAGCGAGATAATTTTCCAGAGTTCAGAACGACCATAGCAATAATTACAATCACAGAAGGTTCGGCGTCAACACATAGAAGGAGAATATGGCAGTACATCACTCATCATACTACATCCGGGGGAGAAGGCACTGAGTCAACGGAAGCCTAAGGAAGGAGCCCGGGGTCGGCTGGTGTTGTGTCGGGAGATGCAGGATCAGCAGACGTGTCAGAGGCAGCAACGGAAGGGGCCTGGGCAGAGATATCCCCGAGAGCTGGATCGGCCGCAGGTGGAGGAGCCTCCAAGAGGAAAAGTCCCTCATCCGCTTCAAAAGAAAGGAAGGTGTCCTGCGGCAATTCCCTGGTCAGGCGAGCTGTGTCCAAGAACGTGGCGGGAGGTGCCGAGCGTAAGAAGCCCTGCTCAAAGGCTTGTCTGACCCCGCCAGCGACCCCATGACAAAGCAACAAGACCATCCATCACCCCAGCTTATGGAGGAAAAAGGAAGAGCGGACGTAGGCCAGTCTGTACGCCTTCAGCCGCTCTGATTCGCCAGCCCGGTACACCTCCAAACTGTTTTGGTTCGCCACGGCCTCGGCGCGGGCCACGGATAAATCGCTCTGGCCCTGAGTAGCTGTTTCCTGGGCCTTCAAGAGATCCGCTTGCAAGGATTGGAGAGTGACTTGGCATGATTCCCACTGAGCTCGCATGGTTGTTTCTCGGGCAGCGGCAGCACTAGCTAGGGCCTGGGCATCGGCCAGCCTCATTTGCAAGAGCTCCTGAACTTGCCGTAGAAGAGTCAACTCCTCTGATTGGGAAAGCAGCTCTGCCTTTTTGGCCTTCAGCTCAGAAACTGTCGCCTGATGACGATCCATTTCAGAAGCTAAGGAAGACTCACTTGTCTCCAAAGCCGCCTCCAGCTGTTGAAGTTTATCAAAGGCAGTATGGGAAATGGCCCGAGCAGAGGCCGCTGACTCCCCGACGGCATGCAGGTAAGCATCCAAGCTTCCAGGAGAAGGCTCGGGAGGAGCTGAGGAAGCCGCAGGGTGCTCTAATTCCTGGAGACGTGTCTTGAGCGCCACGTTCTCTCGCTGAAGCTCGGTCGCTCGTTGCACGGTGCTCAGACCCGCGGAGCAGGTCTGCCAGTGGCCGGAAGAAGAGGAAGGAGGTTATAGAAACACACGGATGCCAGGAAAAAGAAGAAAAGGAGCTTACCGCTACCAGGGAGCGAGCAATTTGATCAAACTCCTCCAAAGGAGAACTGCTCTCCCAGAATTGCTGACTGGCTGATTGCCAGGAGATGGCCAGGTCCCCATAGAAGTTGACCCTACCGAAGATAGGCGATGAGTCGGCAGCAGGCGTGCAGGCCGGATCGGTCTCCGAGGGGAGACTCCATGACGCTTCGAAGGCTGGGTCTGTCGAGGGCAGGTTCGGGGTCGGCATGGCCGAGCTCGGAGGCGCGAGAGGAGGAGATACGGAGGGCATCAGTAAGTACGGGGGCTGATCGCCGGAGGACGAAGGCGGGGTAGGTAACATACTCTGGATTGGCGCCGGAGCAGTCAGGTCCAATGGTGGGTCTGCCACCTCCGGACCAGAGGCCTTCTCCTGGACCAAGCTTGCCTCTTGAACCGAGCTCGTATCCGAGGACCTGGGGGGGAAGAAATGCTCACTACGCGTTGACGGCAGAGAGGTGGAGGAGAAGTTGCGGTGGCTGGGGCTGTTCTCTTGCCCTTGCGCATAAGGCGCAGCTTCATAGTTGGCGGGAGAGAGGACACTGGCTCTGCGGGCGATGGCTCGGCCGTAGGTTGATCAGCGATGCGGGGTAGGGCTGAGTCTGCAAGGCTGAGAGCTGGTGGCTCAATAAGCATCGGGGCGTCCTCTGCCTCAGAAGTTCGGGGTTCCGAAAGTTGTAAACCGGCGACGGCGAGAGCAGAAGGTAGACCCTGTGTTAGCTCCTCATTCAGAGTTTGTAGAACGGCCACCGCAGGCGTCTCTTGGCTGGCGAAGGAACGGAGGATTGCGGGCACTGCAAAAATAAGAAGAAAAAGCACCTCAGTTAGCGAAGAGAAGTATACGAAAAGATGATGACTTACCAAAAGGAGCTCCAATTTTGGTAGGGACAGGACTAAGGCCAAAAACATGCAGGATGCCTTCCAGGATCAGCGCAGACAGGCGAACAACGACACCTTTTAGCTTATCCATAGCAGCGGAGCAAGCAGGTTCATGGACATGCGAAGGGAAGTCCGATGCGAGGAGGGGGCGCCATTGAGAAGGCCCGGCTAAGGGGACAGGGGGCTTAAGGAAGAAAAAGCGAGACCTCCAGCCTTTATTGGAAGAAGGTAGGTCACCAAAAAACCTATGGCCCGGCTTGGCCTGAATATTGAATATCCCTGCCTCAGCTCGCCGGAAAGAATAGAAGTGATGGAACAATCTAGCGGTCAAGGGAATTTGATAGATGCGGCACAAGATGATGGTTCCGCAGACCGCTCGGAATACATTGGGGCAAACTGAGAGATACCAATCCCGCAATACTGACTTAACTCAGAGAGAAAAGGATGTAAAGGGAAGCGAAGACCGCCTACGACCTGATCCTTAAAGACTGTGATAAACCCTTCGGGAGGAGAAGAGGGATGCTCGTCTGTCATGGGAAGGTGAAGCTCATATGTGGCGTCTAGCCCCAAGTTGGATTGCAGTGAAGACAGGTCGTGATGGTCCAAATCAGAGATGTAATGTGAATACCAGAGGGGGTCCTTACCATCCATGGCTGTGAGGAGCAAGCAGGCGAGGGGGATGAAGACAAGAAGGGGCACAGGTCAGGCGCAAGCAGGAAGATGAGGAGTTGCACTGCCAGAAACGGCCGCAGACGAGAGGAGGAGGATAGCGAAGCGTCGAAGTAAGAAGAGCGGACTGCCTTTAGGGTTTATAAAGCCCATTCATTCCTAGGGAACATCGAGAATCGAGCCGAGTATCTTTCTGGGGTAACGTGCCTCAACGTCGTCGGATGGGAAATAAGCGCCGAAGGGTGCAAAAGGGGGTCAGATGCTGGCGTCAAGGGGCGTGCGCAGTAAAGGTGCCGGACAGGTGTCATCGCGAGAAGGAACGCATTAAAGGTCGACAAGGCAAGGTAATCATGAAGGGGCGTGGCCTCAAAAAAGAAGCATTCTTCGTGAAAGGCTCGAGGCTAGGCGGGAAGTTTCATGAAGCTGCAGAAGCCAAGCAATTCAAAAGGGTCGTAGGTAAGACGGGGCAGCATAAGCGATTGCCAGGACAGAAAAGTAGCAAGCAGGTCTGCGGGGATGTTCCTCGACCGAGCAAGCAGCTCTGCGTAGGTAGCCCTGATCCGAGCAGCTGACCGGGCGCGTAGCGGGAATTGAGGGGTCATCATAGGATGCAAAGACACTGTGGCTCGGGGGTTGAGTAAGGGTTTTTACACTCCCTCTTCCATTCTTAATTCTATACTGTGCGTAATGCAATTGCAGGAAGAAACGCGACACAAATGAGTACGCCCAAAGCTAGCAATAGCGACCAGATTAACTAAAGCAATGGGGTCGGCGGGGGCGGGACAGATGAAAGGGAAGAAGAGCTATGCATCTATGCCTTTGTCGTTTGGGGGTTATTACTGGTCTCGGACCAGCGCCATCGCCACCGGTCTCGGACCGGAGTATCATTACTGGTCTCGGACCAGTGCCATCGCCACCGGTCTCGGACCGGAGTATCCAGACTCTCGCCTCAGTGCGAGTTATAAGTGAGCTCTGCTCTCACGCCCAACGACCTTTCAGGCCGGCTCCCATGCGAGAATTATAAGTGAGCCTTGTGCTCACGCCCAACGACCTTTTTAGGTTGGTAGTCCCAGACTCTCACCTCAGTGCGAGTTATAAGTGAGCTCTGCTCTCACGCCCAATGACCTTTCAGGTCGGCTCCCATGCGAGAATTATAAATGAGCCCTGTGCTCACACCCAACGACCTTTTAGGTCGGTAGTCCCAGACTCTCGCCTCAGTGCGAGTTATAAGTGAGCTCTGCTCTCACGCCCAACGACCTTTCAGGTCGGCTCCCATGTGAGAATTATAAGTGAGCCCTGTGCTCCACGCGACACAGGTCGGTAGTCCCAGACTCTCGCCTCGGTCACGAGTTATAAGTGAGCTCTGCTCTCATGCCCAACGACCGGCTCCCATGCGAGAATTATAAGTGAGCCTTGTGCTCACGCCCAACTTCCAGGTCGGTGGTCCCAGACTCTCGCCTCAGTGCAGGTTATAAGTGAGCTCTGCTCTCACATGCGACCTTTGGTCGGCTCCATCGAGAATTATAAGTGAGCCACATGCTCATGCCCAACGACCTTTAGGTCGGTAGTCCCGAACTCTCGCCTCGGTCACGAGGTTATAAGTGAGCTCTGCTCTCACGCCCAACTACCTTCGGTCGGCTCCCATGCGAGAATTATAAGTGAGCCATGTGCTCCTTTTAGGTCGGTGGTCCCAGACTCTCGCCTCGGTGCAGGTTATAAGTGAGCTCTGCTCTCACGCCCAACGACCTTCAAGTTGGCTCCCATGCGAGAATTATAAGTGAGCCTTGTGCTCACGCCCAACCAGGTCGGTGGTCCCAGACTCTCGCCTCGGTGCGGGTTATAAGTGAGCTCTGCTCTCCGCGACCTTCGGTCGGCTCCCATCGAGAATTATAAGTGAGCCACGTGCTCACGCCCAACCAGTTTGGGTCGGTGGTCCAGACTCTCGCCTCGGTGCAGGTTATAAGTGAGCTCTGCTCTCACGCCCAGCGACCTTTCTGGTCGGCTCCCATGCGAGAATTATAAGTGAGCCTTGTGCTCCATGCTGACTTTTGGGTCGGTGGTCCCGCACTCTCGCCTCGGTCACGAGTTATAAGTGAGCTCTGCTCTCACGCCCAACGACCTTCAGGTCGGCTCCCATGCGAGAATTATAAGTGAGCCCTGTTCTCACGCCCAACGACCTTTAGGTCGGTAGTCCCAGACTCTCACCTCGGACGAGTTATAAGTGAGCTCTGCTCTCACGTGCGACCTTCAGTCGGCTCCCATCTGAGAATTATAAGTGAGCCACGTGCTCCATGTGACCTTTGGGTTGGTAGCCCCGGACTCTCGCCTCGGTGCAAGTTATAAGTGAGCTCTGCTCTCAGCCCAACGACCTTCGGTCGGCTCCCATCGAGAATTATAAGTGAGCCCTGTGCTCACGCCCTTCCAGGTCGGTTGCCCCAGACTCTCGCCTCGGTCCGGGTTATAAGTGAGCTCTGCTCTCACGCCCATGACCTTTCGGTCGGCTCCCATCGAGAATTATAAGTGAGCCACGTGCTCACGCCCAACGACAGGTCGGTGGCCCCAGACTCTCGCCTCGGTCGAGTTATAAGTGAGCTCTGCTCTCCGCCCATGCGACCTTCGGTCGGCTCCCATGCGAGAATTATAAGTGAGCCCTGTGCTCACGCCCAACGACCTTTTAGGTCGGTAGTCCCAGACTCTCGCCCCAGCGCGAGTTATAAGTGAGCTCTGCTCTCATGCCCAACGACCTTTTAGGTCGGCTCCCATGCGAGAATCGAAAGTGAGCTCTGTCCTCACGCCCAACGACCTTTCAGGTCGGCCCCCATGCGGGGATCAAAAATCAACTCCTCTGCGAAAATCATAAGCGAGCTCGGTGCCTATACCTGATTACCTTTCCGAGGGATGTGCCTCACCTTGAGCGGAGCGTTTTCTATAATCAGGTCAGCTACATCTGGCTTTATTTTACGCAAATTGCAAATATGCAGCAAATGTGCAGGGCAAAGGATGCGAGAGGCCATCTGCCCTACTCCTACAGCGTCGATATTAACTGCGAAGTCAGGTTTTCCACGTCTACTACAGTTTTTATGCTTTATATCAGTTTTACTATCCAAAATTCATACATGAAAAGGAATCATGAAGCAATTCTGGGCTCTTACATACGGGCCAGCTTCTAAAAAAAAAAAATATATACTTGCTAGATGAAAATTGAGCAGGAGAAACTTGGCCAAAAGGGGACGGATCTACAAGCGTAGCAGTGCAGGTCAGCAAGAGAGGGATACAGCCAAGGCCGCAGGCAGAAACGCCTCCTGACAAAGGAGTCACTGCGACAACTATTCCCCAGGCCGGTTTTGACTCGGGGAAGGAATTGGCCCTGGGGAATGAGCATTGCCGCGTGAAGACCTGTCGGGAGATTCAGGGGCGTTCACAGCTCGAGCCAGCTCCGCGCGTAAAGATCTGATGACCGCTTGCTGCTGAGTGATAGTGCGTTGCTTATCCTCGAGGCCCGCGCGGAGGAGGGAGAGCTCCTTTTCATGCTCTCGACGCAACTGTTCCTGGAGACCAAGTTGACGTTGCAGGCTAGCCTGACACTGCTCCTTCCTCGTCTTTTCCACATCCACGCAGTACTTTGCAAGGCGATACTGGTCTTCCATGGAACGCAGGGCAGCCTTCTGGCGATTCCGATCCTGGGACACGCGCTCCAATTCGCATTCTCTCGCGACAAGTAGCGAGGTGAGCTGATTTACCAGCGTTTGGGAGGGCGGTTGGTCAACTTCGTCAGAGGAAGGAGAATGCATCTCGGGGAGAAGAAGCTGGCGGAACGTGGGTTGGCAAAGGAGAAGTAGGGAAGCAGGAATGAAGAAGGATAGAGTAAAGAAGTGGCCGTGAGGCTATTTATAAAGAAGGCGGGTGGCCAAGTCAAAACAGAGGCGTGGGAACGACGCCCCAGCCGACTGGCGACGCAATAAATGAGGCATGGCATCCTAAGCGACGCGACACAAAAGTTGACGCCTGAGGCAGGAAGCAGGGCGCGCAGAGATATGCTGAGGTCATAGAGATACGCTGAGGTAGATAACCAGAGATACGCTGAGATCATAGGGATATGCCGAGGTCACAGAAATGTGCGGAGGTCTAGTCAGTCAGACTGTCGTCCTCCTTCGACTAGACTTGTGGGGAAGGCTTGTGATACGGTTGGTGATGGAGGCCCCCAGAAGGAAAGGGGAGAAGGGTCAAGGCCATATGGCGGTCAAAAGTCAAGAGGATGTGGCGGTCAAAAGTCATGAGGATGTGACAGTCAAGGCTATATGGCGGTCAAAAGTCACGAGGATGTGGCGGTCAAAAGTCATGAGGATGTGGCAGTCAAGGCTATATGGCGGTCAAAAGTCAAGAGGACGTGGTGGTCAATAGTCAAGGTGATGTGGCAGTCAATGGTTAGGCTGACGGGGCGGTTAAAGGCAAGCAGGTGTGATAGTCAGAGGTCAGGCAGGCTGGTCGATCAAGGGGGCAAAGCAGCCGGAAGACGAGGAAAGACGTCAAGCGGAACACAAGTCACGGGTCGGCATCGGCAGGGCTGTCCCGAGGAAGTCCGATCTATAGGCCTGCGATGCAAAGAACCGGAAGTATAGGCCAATGGGTCGGAAGCGGTAGAGCTGATCAGAAGCAGCCCAAGCTACAGACCTGTGGTTGAGGGCCATGAAGTACAAAGCGCAGGATACAAGTCGGCATCGGCAGGGTTGTCCCGAGGAAGTCCGATCTATAGGCCTGCGATTCAAGGAACTGGAAGTATAGGCCAATGGGTCGGAAGCGGCAGAGCTGATCAGAAGCAGCCCAAGCTACAGACCTGCGGTTGAGGGTCAGGAAATACAGAGCGCAGGATGCAGGTTGAAGATCAGCGTAATTGTGTCTAGACAGCTAGGGCTGCAGGTCTGCGAGTTAGAGGCCCGGAAATGCGAACCACGGGTGCAGGCCGATGCAGGACACAATGGATCGGAAGAGCTAAGTAGCACGGGTGCGGAGAATCTCAACGGTCCGCCGAAGAGAGTCATTACATATCAACACTGCGGGCGAAAGCGGAGATTCCTAAAACGAAAAGATGCCCTCATAACCAGTAGTAGCCTGCCAGCTGTCCCCCACTACAAGACAAAATCCATGTACGAAGGCGGAGGTTCCAAAATGAAAAGATGCTTGCACAACAAATGGGAGTACGACAGGTGTCCGGAAGGAGGCGACAAAGCCCAGCGTCTAACGTTTTTTCTGATAGGATGGCAGGTTCCAAAAGGAGGAGGCATAAAAGGCGAGAAATCCCTCGTATGCAGGTACGCGCACACACTCTCTCGTCACTTTTTTCCACAACTATTTTTTCTTCTTCTTCTCTCTGCTTTTTTCTGGGAAAAAAGGACCTGACTTAAGCGTCGGAGGGCCTGATCCGGGGACTTTTTCCCTGAGTTTCGGTCTCTAACGTGAAGGGGGAGATCGTCTGAGTGTGCACAGGGTCCTGCAGCAGCGTCAGCCACCCGTGGGAGCCGAATCACCTGCGACTTCCCGTCAACAACCAGGCCACCGCGACCAGCCTCCATCTGACTCAGCCTCCGGACGGGATGATGTTGTATCCACTTTCTTCTTTCCTTGAACATTTGTTGTTTCCATACCTTAATATTAGAAACTTTATTCATATATTAGTTTCGACTAGAAACTGCAGCCAGGTAGAACTCTAACTCATATGCTGACTTTGGTTGTTTAGGTTCTTTATGGTGCTGATTTTGACATTGGAATTTTCAGTAGTGGCTTTCTCAAAAAGTGATCCTTTGCGAAGATATGAGCACTAGGGGATCAATATATGAGTTCTGGATGGAATTTAAATAACATCATGGCATGTTATTATTTCCTAATAAAAACTGTATACTAGTCTATTATATCACAAGATTATGTTTACATCATTTAATAAGTATCAAATGACAAGTCATATTTATTCTTTTCCCTTTTAACAAAAAAAAAAAATGTATTTGTATATAGAACAGATCTCTTTTCCCTTTTAACCAAGTCACGCCATATGCATCTTGCACATGGTGCATGGATGTGAGTGTGCATGAGTTTGTGTTAGCCAACAAACACTTGGGCGGCCGGGGTGTGCACATTACCGGTTTGGACGTAAGTAGCATAACCAATTCTTCATGTATATGATAAGTTTAGTTCTATCATGCTTGTATGAATTGATCAAATCTGTTGTTTATAAATACAAAAGTTTCCAGTTCCGAAAGTATTCTTCTTCTATATGTTCTGACAGTGTTATTCTTCTTTATGTCCCAATTAGAAACTCTTCGTATTCATTTACTAGAGGCCTTTTGGAAATTCATAATTCGTTATGTTTTACATTGTTGAATGTATCTATTTTAAACAGGTTGGTTGTCGGATATTGGGCGGGTTGGCACATTTTGTTCACTGTTGGTGACAATATTTTTTCAAAGAGGCTTGCTGTTGCTTCAATCAGGTAAACTTCCTCTCTAACATTGCTTCTATTTTACTTGTATTAGTTTCATTTTACACTGTCTTGGTTTGTTGTTTGATTTTATGGTTAAAGTTCTCTTCGATCAATTCAGTTATAACAACTTTAGAGAGAATAGGTCATATTTAATTCTGTAAAAAGGTGAAGGCAAACCTTCTGATCATGCCTTTGCCAACAAATAAATGTTTGGTCAACAGCTTTAGGTCTCTTTTTTACATATAGAATTGGTCTTGATTCCTCTTATAAACTAGAGTTTAAATGTATTAGGACACTTGCAGAGTTCAAACAGAGGGATTATTTATGTGATGAACATATTCTTTTACATGGACACATTACAACTATTTACAAGGGATCAAACAGAGTAAAACGAATATTGTCATGACAGAAAGTTACAACTCTATAATTTTTTTATTTTTTTAATTTTTTGCTTTGATATTTTTCAAAGATATTATTTGTGCAAAAAAACATAGTTAAAATAGTCATTAATACTCTCTAATCTTGTTCTGAACAATTTAATAAAATTTTATTAAGGGACAAATTTAACTGAGAGCCCAAAATCAAAATAAGAACGGGCCCTTGCAACAGTTTTGTGGCCAAAAGCCGAAGCACTCGTCGTCCAACAGCGACACGTCATTGGTACAGTTTTCGAAACGCTTCTTTGAAAGAAGAGCATCTCTTTTCACTGCTTATAAATTAGAAAGATAAAATAAGAACTTATGGGTCCAAATTATCTGATTGACTTTTCTATATAGTTCATATAAGGAATTATTATATAACTACTTAGTTTTTACAACACAATGGTAAACACATATTTTAGAACAAGTTTTTTCATACATATAATAGTGTATTTCTTTTGATATCAATAGGTTGTTGATCTCTTAGTGCCTTATCAAAGGGGTGGAAAGATTGGACTTTTTGATGGAGCTGGTGTGGGGAAAACTGGATTTATTATGGAACTGATGATCAATAATATTGGAAAAGGTTGGTATAAAAGAATCAACAAGTGAGAAAAAAGAGTTCAATGAAATCCTACAAGTTGAAGATTGTGATGGGATTTGTTCATTAGTTGGCTATTGTTCATTAGTTGTAAATGGAACTTATTTGTTTATTTGTATTGAGATAAATTTTATTTAAACATGAGACATGTTTCTTCTTTTGTGATTGTAATTCTTGTATAAGTAACATTCTGAATGACATTGATGTGGGGAATATTCTTTCTTTTGTGATTATGATTCTTTATTATATATTTATATTGAAATATGATATATTGGTATTAAAAGATAATAATTTAAAAGACAACAGTTTAAAATCGTTGTTGTTGTCTATCACCCTCAAAGACAACGGTTAAAAACCGTTGTCGTAGCCCCAAAAATGATTGTAACGAGCAATCTTATTAAAAAAAATACTCTAAACAACAACGGTTTTAAATCGTTGTCTTTTCATTCAAAGACAACGGTTTAAAATCGTTGCAAAACTGTTGTCTTTTCATTCAAAGACAACGATTTAAAATAGTTGTCGTAGCCTCCCACTTTTAACAACACTGCCAATTACAACAGTTTTAAAGGGCCTACGACAACAGTTTTTAGCCGTTGTCTTTTAATGTTTTTGTTGTAGTGTAGCCGCTCGGCTAGGACCCCTCCGCTCTAACGACCTCAGGTGGCTCTTTCCGTGCAGTGACTGTGTAGTAACGTGCCCTCCCCCGTTTGGACCAACTATCATGTCTCCCTCGACGTCCTGCTACGCTGTATTGAGCGTCGGCTGTCTTACGTGTCATCCCGAGCTGGACGGGTGGTCTGCTCGGACATGTCTCTCGTCGGTCAGGCCCTGGCTGCTCGACCGACCATTGCCATTGTCTTTCGTTCAGCCCTCTAGCACCCGGACATTGACCACCTTGACTTTGACCTCCACCATGGCAATTGACCCCGTTCCAGGTGGGCCTCCTCCCATCGACACATCACAAACCTCCCCCTCAAGTCTAGTCGAAAGAGGCTGCAAGTCTGACTTACTGGACCAGTAGAGTCTTCGATGACTCCCACACCTTTGTCGTTCAGCTTTGCATTGACAGACTGGGTATATAACTGTCGCTCGACCCAAGCCCTTCGAAGCAAACTATGTCTCGGTCGTTCGGATGTGTGATAATCGCTTATCTGTGCTACTCAGGCAATGGGCGACAACACTTGGTGAAAAAATTCCTTTTCCTTTTCTTGCGCTCCTCGGTCGAGTGCCCTAACGTCATCCAGATTTCTTGAAGACCATGCAAATATTTGATCATTATGGAGGAGCATGAGAGCATACCTTTTAATTAAGCCTCATCAATGTCGTCCGATAGTTGAGCGCCATGTGTCCTTCTTTCTTCCGCCGCACGTTTGACGTGATAGACGGATATTCGCTAGCGATATGACAGGCGCCTTTTCAAATTCAACAGCTGGATCTTCTGCTAGTTTTTCACAACCCTGGATCGGATGGCTCAGGTTAATCGGCCGCGAGGTTTATAAAACTCTCATGTGTCGTCGTCTTCTTCACTTCGCGTGTCTTCGTCTTCGAGCTTCCCGACAACATTTTGCTTCTTCTGCTTCTCCGGCGATCCTTCTTGTAAGCCTCTTCATCTTTTCCGTCAAATCATTTCATTGTTCTTCGTCGTCCTCCTTGTTTTCGAGGGTAGGCTCAACCCCCTGCCTCCATCCTTGGGTTCTAGTACACTTCCACTGAGTCTAGATTTGACAGGGGGGGCGCTGAGAGTTTGAAGTTGGCTTACGAATTTCCCTCTGGCTATCAAATCGTTCTTCCTTCTGCTTTCAACCGGCTGCATGAACCACCGCCAGGTTTTTCCTGTTTGTTTAGGGACCAGTTCATCGTCGGTCTGTGGTTCCCTGTCCACCCTTTTTTCTCCATAGTCTATAAATATTTCCGTATTTCCCTTAACCAATTAGTGTCGAACTCCTTTTGACTACTGTGCAGGGTCGTCACCCTGTTCCTCCTGCACGACATTCCTCTGACTTCTCAACACTTCCATTATTTCTATTATTCGAAACTATCTGAGCCGGAGACTTTTCTTTTCCAAGCCCGAGTGGACTTAGTCTTCTTTGATAAAATGTCATCCTCCAACAAGCATCGGAGAGACTACTACTTTTTCGTTTGCTTTCCCAAGCAGCCAGATTTCCCGACTAGCTAATAGCTAGAAGTGTTAAACCCTCCATATCTTAAGAAGTATAAAAGCCGATCGAACTACCTTCATACAGCCTCCAGCTTGGCTAGTCAGAAGTACCATATGTTGGATTCGATTTCAACTAGTCCTTCGTAGAGCTTCAAGAACTTTTCCCAAAGTTCTTTTGCACTTTTGTATTTTCCAATTCTATCGAGATCCTTGGCAGGTAGTATGCTCAAAAGACTGGACTCAGCCTTACCATTTGTCATAACATCATTATGTTGCTCGTTGGTCCATTAATGCTCCTAAAGTTCTTCTCCTTCTTTGCTTTTGGGTACTTAAAAATCATATTTCATTGTTAGTAACATATTAAAATTGGTTTTAAAATAAACCTATATTCGTCGCTTCCAAAAAGCGAACTCCCCCTCGAATGTTGGTGGGTAGATGTTAGCTCCGGTCATCTCGTTGCTTCAGTTGGCAGTTAGTCCTCCTGAGACGTCCTGTCTCTAATACCACTTGTTGGGGCCCGTTGGGCGGCTAGAAGGGGGGGGGGGGGGGGGGGGGGGTGAATAGCCCTATAAAAATAAAAACAAACTACCCTTCTCCGACTTTCAAAAGAACACTTGCATTAATTTAAAAGCAATAAACTAAAAGAGTAGAGGCAACGGAGTTTACTTGGTTACAACCGGGGATGCTGTTAATCTAAAGAGAATGAAGCGCAATAAATATCTCCTTTTGAGCGGAGAAGCCTCTTACAACATTCAAACACAGAGAAAATAAGAAGCTAAACTAACAATGAAAGCATACAAGTGTTGTGATCAGAATTGCTTGTCTTTTTTAAGCTTCTTGGACCAAAGCTATATTTATAGCCTTGGTCGAGGCGCCTGGAAGGGTTCCAGGCGCTTGGGAGGGGATAAAACTTTATCCCTTCTCGTATAGATAGCGTTTGACCGCGATCTGGATAATATCTAGGTCCGGGCACCTGAACCAAGAAAGTCAACAAAGTTGACTTTTTTGGTCCGGACCCTCTGCTCCGGTTCAGTTCGCCTATGTTCGGGTCATCCGCTCCAGCTTCGCTTTCTTGGGTGATCTCGGCCATCTAGAATAGGGCTCACCCGAACCCAACTTCCGGCCTTCTCCTCGAGCAGCCTTCCTTCCCGCCGGTTTCTCGTCCCTCGGAATCGTCACGTGCTTCCTTCTCGTCTGCCAGCGCACTCATCCGCAACTCTTCATCTCTCGGACGCACCGAGCCTGTCGGCTCTCTCCCGTGCCAACCTTCTCGCTAGCTGCGTCTCTTGCTCCTCGAGCAATCTTCCGCTCTGACTTCTCGTCCCTCGGAAACTCCGCACGCTTTCTTCTCGTCTGCCAGTGTACTCTTCCGCGGCACCTCATCCCTCAGATGCACCGAGCTCGTCAGCTCTCTCCCCGTGTCGTCCTTCTCACTAGCCGCGTCTCCCGCTCGACTTCCTGTGCTCCTAAGCTCCTTCACACTTAGACACAAGGGTAAAACACCATATGACCTAACTTAATTTGTTTGATCACATCAAAACAACTTGGGATTCCAACAATCTCCTCCTTTTTGATGTGAGCAACCCAAGTTAAGTTAGGGTAAACCAACATAAATTAAAGGTAACAAATTTTGCATGAAAGTGCAAAAAGATATAAATTTGTAATTAAGCTACCTCCCCCTAGACTTAATATTCTCTTCTCCCCCTTTGATCACATAAAAAATGGGGTTTCTTAAAACGTCTAAGGGTACATTTTCAATACAAATAAGAGAATTTAAACTCTGAATTTATCAAGTTAAAATGTCTTGAAAAAATTGTTAATAAAAAAAATGATAGTGAAAGCCTTAAGTCAATTCTTGAAATCTTGAAATATTTTCTGAGAAATAGAATATGCATTTTTACAGAAAAAAATACATTTTCAAGATTTAAGAAAATTGTATAGAGATAAGTCTTTAAAGCAATTGAATAAACTCAAACGAAATTTTTTGTAGTACAAAAAAAATTACGAAAAAAATAACGCTAGCATACTCTTGAGAACAAGAAAATTTTAAGTTATTACCAATTCTTTTCATTGCGATACTTAAATTTCCATTTTAGTCTATTATAATTTCTCAAATTTAAAGCAGAGAATTTTGAATATACAGAAAATTTTAAGCTCTGTATTTGTTCCTCTAATATGTCATTTTTTAGTTTGTCGAAATCCGTTAATCGCCAAACTGTTGCTTGGGTTTCTTTTAACTCACTATTCTTTGTTAATAGCTTTTTAGGTTTTAATTTGCAATTTTTTTTTCAAAAATATGATTTCTAATTTACAAAATCTATCGACAATATAATTTCTTATTCGAAAAAATCTTTTGATAATATAACTTCTACTTCGTAAAAATCTTTCGATAATATAATTTCTAATTCGGAAAATTTTTTCGACAATATAACTTTTCCATTGTAAAAATCTTTCGACAATGTTTTGATTAAATAAGTCAATTGATTAGGAGGTGGAGACCATACCTGATTTACCTTGTCGGCTATTGATTCTCCCTCTATTAAGTTGTTTTTTTCCCGAGACTCTCCCCCTTCATCGATGCTCATCTGGGATGAGCTTTCTGTGTCCTCGAGATGGAATTTGGTTGTAGGCTATTCCGGGAATTTCCTCTATCTCGGTCTCTTCTGACGGTGACTTGGGGTCCATCGTGGAGTTCCAGGCGCCTGGGAGGGGATACAACTTTATCCCTTCTCGCATAGATCGCGTTTGATCGCGATCTGGATAATATCTAGGTTTGGGTGCCCAGAAGGGTTCCGGGTGCCCCGGAATGGTTCCGGGCGCCCGGACCAAGAAAGTCAATAGAGTTCACTTTTTTGGTCCGGATCCTCTGTTCCGGTTCAGTTCTCCTCGGTCTGGGTCTTCCGCTCTAGCTCCGCTTGCTTGGGTGATCTCGGCCATCCGGAATAGGGCTCACCCAAATCCAACTTTCGGCCTTCTCCTCGAGCAGCCTTCCTTCCTGATTTCTCATCCCTCGGAATCGTCGCGCTTCCTTCTCATCCGCCAGCGTACTCATCCACAGCTCTTCGTCCCTCGGATGCACCGAGCCCGTTGGCTCTCTCTCGTGCCGACCTTCTCGCTAGTTGTGTCTCTTGCTACCCGAGCAATATTTCGCTCCGGCTTCTTATCCCTCGGAAACTCCGCATACTTCCTTCTCATCTGTCGGTGTACTCTTCCGCGGCACCTCGTCCCTTGGACGGACCGAGCCCATCGACTCTCTCCCCGTGTCGTCCTTCTCGCTAGCCGCGTCTTCCGCTTGACTTCCTGTGCTCCTAAGCTCCTGTACACTTAGACACAAGGGTTAAAACTGTTGGGATGTATACTATAATCCTAGCTTTTGTATGAACATCTGTTTTGAAATATTTTGAAATGAGAATCACTTTGGTTAAATTTCTGCATTTTATATTTATATATATGTCAATGCAATTGTCCATTTAATTTATATTGTAGATAATATGGTGTGTGGTGGCACACAGAAGATCATGTTATTAGTTCCTTATAAATTATAAATAGTAGCTCATAATCAAGATGGATAGGGACGAACCATTGGAACGGTTGTAGTGTAATTTGATATTAGTTTATCTTGACTATAAAATTACACTAGTACACTATGTGTGTATTGAGCAGGACCGTTTGAGGTTGTTCGATTTGTACTGACTATATAAAAGAACAGAACCTCTGTTATTATGGAAGTGCGTCCTTTTAATCCCTATATAATAACAAACACGTATACTTAGTATTTATTTCTTTAACTTATCAATGGGTGAGATTTATTCGTTAAATCAATAGGCCCGATAAGTTGAGAGATAGTATTATTTATATGGTGTGCTGTTGATTATAGAAGGAAACTGTGTCATAATTATTTAGGTTGATGATGCCCCCTTGAGGAGCTCATAAGGATTATCATATAAACTCTGCAGATGGACTTAGTCCGGCATGATAATAAAGTTGAGTGGTACTACTCTTAGAATCAGATGTTAATTAATTTGGTTGTTAGTAACTCAATTAATTAACAGACATACGATATCTTAAACACAGGGAGATTAACGCACTCATGATAAGAAGGAGCCCATATTGTAATATGGGATTGATGTGGTAGTTCAATAATAACCCTTTAGTGGTATGAGTTATTATTGATGGACTTGGGTTGGGCGTTCGGGCCAACACAGGAAGCCCAAGCCCATCAGGAGGCTTAAACCAATTCCTCCTCTAGGTCCCTGTTGTAGTCTCTATATAAAGCCTCGCATCCACCCATCCATAACTTAGTTTGATTTAACTCGGTTTGGTTTAACTTAGTTTAGTTTAACTTAACTTGGTTTGGTTTAACTTAACTTGGTTTGGTTTAACTTGGTTTTGTTTAATTTAACTTGGTTTGATTTAACTTGGTTTGGTTTAACTTGGTTTAGTTTAACTTAACTTGGTTTAACTTGGTTTAGTTTAACTTAACTTGGTTTGGTTTAATTTAACTTGGTTTGATTTAACTTGGTTATAGAAAGAGAGATTTTTTCTAAACAGAATTCAGTTATAGAAAGAGAGATTTTTTCTAAACAGAATTATGTTATTTTTCTTTCTTTGTAACCGACGGAAACCTATAAAAAGGAGTAGGTGGTGGCCCCTAAAACTAATTTTCTAATTCCACAATTCTCTTCTCTCCTCCTAGGGCCGGCGGCATACATCCTTCTCCTTGTGGCCGGCACCCCTCACTTCCCCTCTTCCTCCTTGGTGGCCGAGGCCACCTTCACCTTCACCTCCACCTAGGGCCGACGCCATTCTTCCCAAGCTAGGGTCGGCACCCCTCCCCTCATCCTTGAGGGTCGGCGCCCCTCCTTGCTAGGGCCGGCACCCTCCTTGCTAAATCCATTGGTGGTCGGCGGCTTGAAGAAGAGGAAGAAGATTAGAAGGTGCCCTATCCTAGAGTCTCCTTTTGTAGTCGGCGGTTTGGAAACCGAGAAGAGAAGGAGGGTGATGTTGTCTTGGTAGATCATCACCCACACGACGTCCAAGAAGAGGAGAGGAATACGACAGAAGATCAAGAGGTCTTTAGCTACAAAGAAAAGGTACAACTAGTTCTTTAATTCCGCTGCGTATCTAGTTTTGTTTTCTTTGTATCATTTTTGGAATACCAACACAAGAGGTCAGCGATCTTGTACTTCGATCAAGGTGTGCTTTGATCATTCAAGAACTTACTTGATTGATCAAACACATATTTGATCAAACATATATTTGATCAAACATGTGAGTTGCTAGGAAAAGTTCTGTTCTTGCACAATTTTTTTGTACAGAGAAATTGAAACAGAACGGAATTACACCACATTCAAAAACACCACGGGACCTAACTTAACTTGTTTAATCACATCAAAACAACCTGGGGTTCCAACACTATATCCATAAGTTGTTGTTGAAGGACATCCTCTATGTGTTCGGCTTGAGTTCGATCCGCACGAAGCTTCCGTCTAGCCTATGTATGCTCTTTCTTCTCTCAATCTTTGAATCTAACTAATTTTTCCTCCTTTAGTGCAGCTCGAATCATGTTGCGAGCATGTTTGGCTGACAAGTGAAAGCTCGTAGGCGTAGAGATCAACGTTGCGCCCATGGCCGAACTAGAGAGTCGTAGCTTGCAGCCGGTCGGCTCCTATGAGGACTCACTCGGTGACAAGGAGGGAACATAAGTACTGGGGAGTGGAGGTAGATCCAGTCAGACAATAGCTAGTGGAGCGGCAACCACTGCTGACCTTCCGCCCGAACGATCATCGATGCTTTCGATCGCAGTCGCTTTAGAGTCAGCTACCTCCGACGAACCCCTACGACAGCACAAGAGACACCGAGCGGAGGGGTCCTTCTGATTTGCAGCTTCTGCCTAGTAGTGCCCAACACTGGTCATCTCCTGACCCTCCTCCAAGCAGGGTGAGACTTCCCTTCCGCCTCTTGAGCAAGGAGTCGTGGAAATCCCTACTTCCTTATCATCCGACCAACACCATCGCTATTCGGGCTGCCTCAAGGGATGATTTACGCGTCGTCAGTCGCCTTCATGCCACCACCTTTGCCAACAATACAAGTGTCCCGCATCCAACTAGTTCCAGCGTCCCAGTCTTCTGGCAGGGCGACTTCAGACCCTTCTGGCTCGAGCTACCAAAGGTAAATAATGGTAATCATCCATCTACTGACGGACGAGTATCGCAGCGCAGATGACCCAGCGCCCCTCACCCCTGGCACCAGATCAGGATTCAAGGGACGCTCACACAGATATGGGTCGATGCTCGAGCTTGCATGATGGTCATCTCTCCGGGGGAGCTCGTCAACAACCAAAACCCAGATGTCAACTGGGGTATGCACACTGCTTTTATATTTACTTTTTATCCGTTTGGCTCTTACACATTTCTTGTTGCTACAGTTCTAGGTTGAGAGTCTAGCCATGTGCCACATGCTCACCTACTTGGAGCATGAAGTCCAGCAGCTACGTGCTTCGAGCGGCCAATCTGCTGCTTCACAGGCACAGGTGGAGCAGATGAGCGTCGAAGTGGCCTAATTAAGGGTCGATCTGAATAAGAGCTCCAAGTTGCTGGAGGGGGAGAGGGGTAAAACCGCCGAGCAGGCTACACAATTGGCTTGACTTAATAAACATACCAGCACCTTCGAATCCAAGATCTACTCGGCCAACACCAGGAAGCTCCGGGCCATCGAAGACTTGGAAATCAAGAATAAAGAGTTTCAGGGGTTGGCTCAAAACTTGAAGGAGGCAGAGGCCTCGCTGAACGCAGAGCGAGAAGGCAAGTCAGTCGATTGGTCTGCAGTGAAATCCCAACTCAACGCTAAGGATGAGGAGTTGGTCAAGTTGAAGGCAGAGCTGGAGGCATCCTGAGTGGCCCTTGAGACCTATCAAGGTGATGAGCCTAACCGGTTAGAGCTCATGAAGTGGGCCTACCTCCGCTCGGACACCTTTAATGACCAGGTCACCGATTGGGCGCTCCGTCTTTTCAACCTTACCACCGAAGGGACACTCGACCAACTAAAGAGCGGTGGCCATATCCCGACCAGCCTGATGAGCAAGGTTATCAGCCAAGACAAGATGACTGAGTTGTTGCCCGGCGAGACAAGATGACTGAGTCGTTGCCCAACGACGTACTCAACTACCTCGAGTGAGCCTGCTCTTGCGTATCTTGTATTCTTTTTGTATTGCCCCTTATGGCCTTGTAAAAACTACAAGTATTAATGAATGGTCGCCCATTCGATGCACCTTTTTATTTGATGTCATTCCTTCGTGCTGTTAGGACCCTTGGCGGTCGGCTAGAGGGAGGGGGGGTTGAATAGCCCTACACAAATTAAGCAAACAGACCATTCTCGACTTATAACTTAATTAAAATAACACTTGTATAAGAATAATAAAAGAGACTAAAAGGAAAGAGGCACAGTAGGTTTACTTGGTTACAACCAGGGAGGTTGTTAATTTAAGGCAGATGAAGTCACACTAATTTATTCTTCAGGCGGAAAAGCCTCTTTACAGCAATGAACACACAAAAACATAAGCTAAATATAAAACTGAACGAGTACAAGTGTTGTTTCTCTTTTTCTTATTGTTTTTAGCTTCTAGGAGCAGGGCTGCCTATATAGTCCTGCTCGGGGCGCCTGGAAGGGTTCCAGGTGTCTGGAATGGGATAATATTTTATCCCCGACGCAACAGTACATACCACGTCGAATATGACTAAGTTTCAGGTTTTCGAGTGCCCGGAGTCCGGGCGCCCCGAGCCCCAGAAGTTAGCATTTTGCTGACTTTTGGTGACCTCCTGCTTTGGTTCCACTCGCAACGGTCCGAGTCTTCCACTCCGGCTTCGCTCGCTTGGGTGATTTCTGTTTGTGAGATTAGCACTAACGGTCTAACTTAGGTTTTGATGAATAACAAAATAGGTTAAGTTAGGTTTGTTGTGATCTAACACTTTGACTGAGTGTATAGGAGAAGTCCAGATAGGTCGACGGGCTGACCGGATATTTGACACGAAGCTCAGCTAGGTCAACAGGCTGACTGGATAGCTGGCATGAACCCCAGCTAGGTCGACGGACCGACCGAATAGCTGGTATGAAGCCCAGTTAGGTTGACGGACTTACTGGATAGCGGTCACGAAGTCCAGCTAGGTCAACGGGATGATCGAATAGCTTGCACGAAGTCCAGACAGGTCGACGGGGTGACCGGATGTTTGGTGGTAAGTTAAGGTAAGTCACTGGAGGGGAGTGACTTGGTGATGACACATTCTCAATCAGGGAACTTAAGCGTCGATCCAATTTAGAACTATTTCGGAAATCTAAGTTGAGATTATGACTAGATTCTGGTCTCGGGGAGATAGAATCTAACTACTACTCTGTTTGAATATAATTATGCTAACACTTTATTTTGCAAAGTAGTATAACTTTTATTTTACCTCGGACTAACATTTTCTTACAGGAAAACGAGTTTCTAGAAAATGGTGGTCCGGGCGCCCGGAGTTGGTCTGGGTGCCTGGAACTGTTCGGAGCGATCGAATGACAAATTCTATCTTGACAGCTAGGAGTGCGCCGATTGGTCTAACGACGTCACGGTCCAGGCACCCGGAGCACTCCTATAAAAGAAAACCTCCACCAGAGCTTCACAACAACAACTTCTGCTACGACTACTCTGTTGTGCATTGCTCCTGTGACACCACGAGGTTTCTCCGATAACCTGCGATTTAACCTTCTATTTCTATTGTTGGTATTTTTTAAAATAATTCCTGTACTCACTTTGTAATCATTTTTTTAAATTATTAGTGATTCCCAACGAAAGCACTTAACGAGTGCGGGCCTTGGAGTAGGAGTCGACGAAGGCTCCGAACCAAGTAAAATTAGTTGTGTTAGCGTTGTGCTTATTATTTTCCGCTGCTTACTCGATAACAAACTTTCAAAAATCACTATTCACCTCCCTCTAGCGAACTCTACGATCTAACAATTTCGGCCATCCAGAATAGGGCTCACCTAAACCCAACTTCCGGCCTTCTTGAGCAAGCTTCCGCTCCGGCTTCCCATTCCTTGGAAACGCCGCGCACCTCCTTCTCATTCACCCTCATACTCTTCCACAGTACCTCGCCCCTCAGACACACTGAGTGTGTCGGCTCTCTCCCGTGCCGTCCTTCTCGCTAGCTGCGTCTTTTGCTCGAGATCCTATGCTCCTAAGTTCCTGAACACTTAGACACAGGGTTAAATACAGCAGAACCTAACTTAACTTGTTTGATCGCATCAAAACTACCTTGGGGTACCAACACATGCTACGCCGTTTGATACTTCCTTGTTTTATTTTTTGACTTGTTTGTCCCTGTGTTGCCGCTCAGGATCGATTTGGACTACGAACTGCTTACCATTTTGCGAAAAACTTCTAAGTGTGGCTTCATGGCCCAACAGGTCGACGTTTGTACTACTCGTTTGGATAAGCCATTGTTCGTTAGTCTCAGGTTTATAGCCGTCGCTCGGCTGTTGGAGTTGCAAACTTGGATTTAAGGTTGTTGTTCGATCGTTGACATGCGTAGATAAGGATTTAAGGTTGCCGCTCGACCGTTGATGAAGACTAGGGTTTAACATCACCGCTCGAGGGTTTAAGGTCGTCACTCGACCGTTGATGACGACAAGGGTTTAAGGTCGCCGCTCGATCGCTGATGACGACAAGGGTTTAAAGTCGTCACTTGACCGTTGATGACGACAAGGGTTTAACGTCGCCGCTCAACGGTCGATGAAGACTAGGGTTTAACATCACCACTCCACGGTCGGTGAAGACTAGGGTTTAATGTTGTCGCTCGACGGTCGGTGAAGACTAAGGTTTAACATTGCCGCTTGATGGTTAGTGAAGACTAGAGTTTAACGTCGCAACTTGACTTTTAACTTGCCCGATTGGCTCAAGAGTCTGGAATACTTATAATTTTATTCATATTTTCCCTGCATCCAAAAGACATATGTGCACTTATACATGTACATTTACATTTACTCATGCACCTCGCTGCAGCCAACAGCGTGGATCCTGAGTCATCGGGCGTGCGCCTTCTTTGCTAGTTTAGAATCACCACTGGTCAACCCACCGATGATCATGCTATTTCTCTTCAAGCGGAGTTGCTCCTATTCTCCTCCTCTTGATCTGAAGGTTTGCTTTGTTCGGCAGAGACTTGGGTAGTACTCTGATCGTCCCTTCCCTGAGATTAATGATGGCGTGGCTCGGTCGTCGTCCTTTCTTCCTCCCTTTGCCGGGTTGATCAACGCCTGTGTCGCCGATCAGGAGATGGTGGTCGACAGCAACGTTCTCCTTGGGGCGACCGAAAATTTACCGACGTCAAGTCATAGTAATCCGGGGTGTTGTGTGTTGGTGATTGGTGGATGGAGCAAAACATTGGCGTCCACACCTTACCTCTTGCATCATTTGGACAACCGGCTACCACATGCTGCACGACATACGTTATAGGCTCATGGTCTAACTGTGACCCCCCCCGATCAGGGGTCCTTGGGTGGCTGATGGTTGCTTGGCGGTCGCCTCTCAGGCACTATTGCACCTTCGATCGACACCTCCCTTCTTTTGGCCGTTTGAGCTTCCTCTAGGTTTATGTATTCTGTTGCCTTCCTTTGCAAGTGATCAAAGTCCCTCAGTGACTTCTGAATGAGCGATTGGAAGAACTCCTCCTCAGTGAGCCCCTGGGTGAAGGCGTTCACCAATACATCTGAGGAGACCGCTGGGATGTCCATGGCCTCTCTGGGCTCTTGCTTAAATGAAAACAAGTTTACGCTCGTCTTCTGGTGGCGACGACTGCTGGCAAAATGGTGTAGGAATGTCACTCGGAAGTCCTTGAAGTGGTGGATTGAGTCGATTGACAATCTCTTGAACCAACATTGTGCTAATCCGAAGAGAGTGGTGAGGAAGACCCGACATTTAACTCTATCGATGTATTGATGAAGTGTGGTTGCATTGTCAAATTTGGCCAAGTGGTCGTTGTTGGGACCTTGACGTTCGCTAGAGGGGGCGTGAATAGCGTCTCACCCAAATCGTCGCTTCCTACGCTTGTTAGTGCACAACGGAAACAAAAATACTAACAAACAAAAGCAAAGCTAACCCTAGAAAATAATAAACAAGAAGCAAACCCAATGACACGTTGTTTAACGTGTTTCGGAGATGAAGCTCATACTCCACAGCTGTCCGTAAGGTATACGATCCCGATCCGTCGGTGGATGACTCCCCGGAAAACCTCCGGTTAGCTCGTGTAGCTCCTTGTGGGTGGAGAAACCTCGCCACAAACTCTCACCAAGGACTCTTGAGAAGCTAGGGCACTGGTAGACTACTAATAGGGGTTAACTACCTCTATTTCGTCAACCTTAACCAAGCTTCCAATGCTTGGTTATATAGGCCACAAGTTAGAAAACCCCGCCTACCAGTCGACTGCCAAAACATGTAGTCGACTGCCCTTCGTGGAAATTCTACCGTTGCAGCCCAACGGCTCGATACCAGCTCTCTGTTTGCTCCCAGTCGACTGCACCAGTCGACTGATGAAACCACCAGTCGACTGCTACAATACTGCTACAGTAACGCTACAGTACTGCTGCAGTAACGCTACAGTACTGCCACAACAACCCCTAATTCTGAGATTTTACCCCGAGTACATTTACTCAGCACTCGTTCTCGCCCGACCAACCTAGACCTAGCCTTCTAGTCTCCTTCATCAACCTTGCATCCCTCGGATGCCCCCCATCCTTCACGTCTTGCCTTCTGGAGCTTCCATCGGCCTTGTCATTGTTGTCGGGTCTTCCTTTGCCAAGAGGTCGCGCCTCCGGGACTTCATCCATTGCCAAGTCACACTTGGACTTACGTTGCCAAGACTACATGCTTGGACTCTCCTTTGCCAAGATCACACCTGGACTTTTCTTGTTGTACCTATATCCTGCACACTCACAATGCATATCAAATACAACAATAAACCTAACTTAAACCTTTGCCCAAACATCAAAACTTAGGGTACCCAGATTGCTTCAACAGTCATCTGGGTCGGTGGTTCCATTGTACTCTCTGATCACTAGCGGCGTGTAGTGCTTTAGCAGAGGGTCGTTCAGAATCCCCTTCGAAAACTGTTGGTTGATCTGCTCGAGCGAATCATCATTCCTTGGTGTCTTCCCTTTCCTTGCATCCTGAATGGGCGCATTGTTTGAGGAAGACCCCCGATCCTTGTCCGCTCAACCCCGCTCCTATAATGGGGTCCTGAATAGTGATCGGTGGAAGGGGATAGGTGCATTGGGCGCCTCCCCATATGTGCTGGCTGACTTCTTGCTGTTACCCTAAGTGAATGCTCGGTCCTCTCGGTCACCATATTCAGTTGGTCGACCAACGGCTGATGCTGCGGGCTCCTGCGCTTAGCACTCAGCCAACGCTTGTTGTTGTTGCTGCTCCATTATCTTCGCCGCTCGGGCTTGTATCGAGCTCTTCTTGCGTAAGCGTCACCTTTGTGAATCGTCCAGCGTCTTCCATTTTCTCGTTCGGATGCAGGTTATGTTCTTACAGACGGCGCCAAAATGATTAAGTCCAAAAGCGTGAAATTGGAAAGCTGAGAGGTGGCGGCTTCGCTGACCGGATGTGAACTTCACTCTGCTCTACAAAACAAATGACGTTAGTGCCGAGCCAGGGAAGGGGTCCCCGACGTTGGTCATCCGACGATCAAATCAGTCACCAGAATGTGGAGAAAAACGGAGCAACAGTAGAACTCAATAATCATGCGTACCTCCGCCGGTGATGGACCCCCATTATATAGCCTTTGGTGGGCGACATGCACACTTCCCAATGCATGAGCATGCTCTCCAATATGTTCTATGAAAGGACTTATCAGGAAAGTACCTCTGACACAATACCTTAACAAGGTATATATATTCCTGACAAGACAGTAGAAGCTTTCGTCGTACAATCCGCCTGTTGACCATGCCTCGTGTCAGCGACACTATCTCCCAAAAAGATGTCGAGAGATACTACAGTGGTTTCGTTGCTAGGCCGAGCGGGGTAGCCGCTTTGCCGAGACTCAGCTCTATCCGCGACTAGGTCCCGCTGCTTGCCCAAGCGGGGTAGCCGCTCGGCCGGGACCTCTCTGCTCTGACGACCTCAAGTGGCTCTTTCTGTGCGGTGACTGCGTAGTAACGTGATCTCCCTCGTTTGGACCGGCTACTCGGTCTCCCTCGACATCCTGCTATGTCGTATTGAGCGTCAGCTGCCTTACATGTCATCCCGAGCTGGACGGGTGATCTGTTCGAACATGTCTCCTACCGGTCGGGCCCTAACTGCCTGACCAACCATTGACATTGTTCTTCGTTTGACCCTCTGACATCCGGATGTTGACCACTTTAATTTTTACCTCCAACCTAGTAAGTGATCCCTTACCAAATGGACATCCCCCATCACCGCATCAATAGAAAAAAAAAAACACTCCTTTTACCGTTGCCAATTTTTTCATTTTTTAGCCATAGATAAACAGATTTGATATTACTTTTTTTTTTTTCTAAAAACATCAAAATTATAATTCGTTTCTATCATTTCTCACAAACTCATGCAAACTGCCAACGGAACAAGATTCTGCATGCAGAGTCTCGCTGCCTCACTTGTCGCCGGAGCTCAAAATGGGGGATCGAGGTAAGGGCCATGCAGCCAGCCGGCGGCGATGATCCGGTGGGCGGTCTCCGTCATGTGGATCCCGTCCCAGCTCACGTGCGTGGTCGGATCGGGGCACACGCTCGAGCCATTCTGATCGCACTTCGCCCGCATATTGAAGTTGTACCGCCCGGATCCCGGCGCCCCACAGCAAGTCCTCAAAGCTCCGTCTCTGAATCCTGAAGACCAAAGCGGTCACCGATTAATCCTGTTTAGTTCGTCTGTGTTTGGGCCTTTAATCGGCGATTCATGCTCACCGTATTTGAGGGGATTGACGGCGAAGTCGAAGACCTGGGAGTAGAGGTCGGCGTAGCGGATGGAGACGGCCGGGTACTTCAGACGGAGATGGTCGAGCTGCCGGCGGAGCAACTTGTTGTGGTACCAAGACAAGGCGTTGTGGCGGCGCATGCAGCCGGTCCGGGGGCCGTAGTCGTCGGGGTCGGAGGTGTTGTAGAGCGTCAGGTACAGCGGGAAGCAGCCGACCGGAAGCAACGCTGGCACGATGAGGTCGACAGCGCCGAGGCCGATCAATCTCTGTACTTATTGTTAACAGAATTTTGACAACACCCTCTACTATTTTATATCTTAAGCAGAAAATCAAAAGTGGAATCGTAATAAAGGGCACTTTTTTTATTTGGGTGAATTACATTTTACTCTTTGAAGTTTAGTTAAAGAACGAAACGACCCTCGTGATTTCAAAGTTACAAAAAAACCCTTAAAGTTTGGCTAAACTAACAAAAAGTCCCTTGACTGGTCGGCGATAGTAGTCAACTGGCAAAGATAAGAAAAAGACATATATACCCTTGCGTTTCAGCAGAGAAAAAAGTAAAAAATTATCTTAAGCAGCTGAAAATTAACTAAAGTAAAAAATTACTGCAGCATGAGAGAGTCATTCCATTGATCTATTGTATAACCCTAAACCCACAAAGTCAAAATATCTTTGATTACAAATTTCTTACCGAAATGTAAAAATTCGTTCTCCTTGTCTTATGCTCCAAACCACAACCAGTCGTTCTCCTCGTCTTATGCTCCCAATCAGACTCCTCTTTCCCACGTTTTGTTTCTTTCACCGTAAAGAGTAATCGATTATATTTCGGTAAGGATCCGGCGCCCCACAGCAAGTCCTCAAAGCTCAAAATGGGGGATCGATTGTGGGTTTAGGGTTTACACAATCGATTAGTGGAATGACTCTCTTAAGCTACAATAATTTTTTACTTTAGTTAATTTTCAGTTGCTTCAGGTAATTTTTTACTTTTTTCCCCGCTGAAACGCAGGAGTGTATATGTCTTTTGCTTATCTTTGCCGGTTGACTACTATCGCTGATCAATCACGCGACTTTTTGTTACTTTAGCCAAACCTTAGGGGCTTTTTTGTTACTTTTAAAATTACGAGGGTTGTTTCGTATTTTAAGTAAACCTCATGGGGTAAAATGTAATTTGCCCTTTTTATTTTTAATCAAAAATGCCAGATGAATTTAACTTGTTCAACAAATTCACCTGTAGTTGCTATAATGCATAGAAAAATATTAATTTTATAACATCTACAAAATCCTAGTGATTATAATATACATTTAATTATGTTCATGACAATTATAATTTATTATAGCAGCAGGTATATTTTAACAATTACGGTAGTAAAAAGTGAATATTTTCATCCTAGCGTTCCTATTAATTTATCCCAGGATCAACATGGAGAAGATAAATCATGGACGACTATTAATATTTAGAATAGTGACTAACACATAAGAGAGTCATTTATCTCGATTTTGATGAAATTCGAATTTTAAATCTCATGATGATAATATCTCATGTACTAACCACTAGATTATTCAAAGGATAATTATGATTTTATAGTTGGTATCATACATCCAACTGATTTATGATTTTTTAATAAAAAATTAAAAAGATGCCCGTGATTTCAATAAAAAAAAGTGCTCTTTTAATTTTATATTTTAAATATTAGGGAGTATTTTGATATTAACGAAATGATAGGGATTATGTTTAATATCTGTTAGGTTTGAATCATAGAAATAGCAGGATCTTCCTCGAATTCGATTTACCTCGATGCCTTCTCCGATTGCTGCGGCAACCGACGGCGCGAAAGTGCTCACCTCAGCAATCGTCCGGCTGGCAAATAGGCCAGTGCTGTAGTCGTTTCCGCCGAACTCGCCGACCACCAGCAGCGATCCGCTCAAGAAATCCTTGCAATCTGCGTCATAAAAGAGGGGTTTTTAGGGCGAATTCGAGGGCGACAGTGACCTCATTTTGGGAATTGGAGGGGAAAGTCTCGACCTTGCGGCGAACCGCAGATGGAGGGGAGCAGGTTCTGGAACCGGTCGATCTGCTCGTGGATGGAGGCGTTCACCCAGAGCCCCTTGCTGAGGTTGCGCTCATGGAAGAAGGCGAACGGGAGGGTGGTGGCGGCGATGAAGGCGAAGTTGGCGCCTTGGTCGAAGCTGGCGTTGGCGACGGTGTTGGGCGGCAGGTGCGGCAGCCCGATGCCTTCGGCTACAATGGAATCGAACCAGAGATCAAAAAAGGAGCAACTTTTGAGAAACGCAGGTGAAGATATACTCCAATACCGATGAAATCGATAATGAGACGGCCGTCGGAGCAGCGCCCCGTGGCTTTCCCGAAGTAGGTCATGCCGTAGGGTAGGCCGGCGATGACGACGTTGCCGGTGTCGGAGAGGGAGTCGCCGAAGTTAAAGAGGGCGTTGTAGCGCCCGGAGTGGGAGAACGGGAGTAATGACAAGAAGACAAGGAAGAAGAGAAGGCTGAAGAGCTTCATCTTCATGGTAAGGAAGCAGCTCCTTTGCTCTGTTCTACTTCAAGACTGCACAAACTTTGTCACTCTGTTTATATTCCTTTTTTTCTTTTTTATTTCTTTTAAAAAACAATTTAAAAAATTAGTTTTTAAAAAATAAATTAAAGAAAAAATAATAATTAATTTTAGGAAAAATGTCACCTTCGTGTGTGGAGTTTTGTTGGATGTATCACACCTTTCAGGTCTGGTGGCAAAAGGTTATCTTAGAAACAGAGCAAACTGATTTTGGTTGAGAGACGTTGAGTGGGAGCTATCGAGATGGAAGGGGTTCGACCGAGTCAATTTAGACTTGGAAAGGGAGTAGACAAGTAGGAAGGAGGCTTGAAGGCTTCGGGGCTAAAGAAGTGGACAAGTTGATACGGAGATGAGCGAGGCGGACCTAGACGCGAACTAAGGTAGAGACGGACGAGTTTTCGGTTAAAAATCGCTTGGAACTATTGAGAGTTATAGTAAACGAGCTACATTGTGTTTGTAGCTAATGAGGTTTAAAGTTTGACGACGTTAAGTGGATTCGAGCAAGGTGAACTTGGGTTAGACAAGATGGCCTAGCTTCTCGAGGTCTACCTTTAGCAAAACTAACTCATACCCTTTGTATCTATACCAATTCAACGTAGTCTTGTAAGTAATACCAAAGTAAACATATCGGATGTCTTTAAAAAAACATGCAACAAACCAACTGATCGATGTTCCCTGCTGGTTAACTGAAGCCGCTGATCGATCGACATTTTGACACTGTTGCTTAGAAGGCAAGCCAAGTTTTAAAGCGACTTATGCAATTGCAAGAAACATTGCTAGCTGTTGGAGTGCAACATCACAACAACAACATCACCACCAAATCTTTCTCCATTAGCTACATTGTGATAGTCTAACGATCTAAAGATTGTGGGAGGATTTCTCAAAGGTTTGTACTTGAGGATTAGTTCTTCTCTTCGCGACTTTATTGGCTTTGATTCCATCTCAACAACTTGTTGACAGGACCGCACATGAGTTATAAGGTTTTAGGAGCTACGAACTACGATTGCTTCTCTTCTTCTTTTTCCTCGTGGGCAAAGGAATATGTTCATGGGCAAAGGTTCGATCTCCCCTTTTAACTTTGCCAAAGGTTGTTAGGGCAGTCCTTAGCCAATGGTGTTTGCTTGACGATAAGGAAATGTTTGTATGTTTAAGTGACAGAGACAACAATGCACCCACATCCAATTTGACTGCGAGGGTAGCGAAAAGGATAGAGGGGGACTTTAATAGTTGGAAGGGTAGAGGGGGACTTTAATAGTCGGAGAAGGATCACGACTCGGAGTAGTTAAGGATAGCTAGAGAAAACTATGCAAAGGTGACATTTTGGTGTTAGTAAAATGCAAGTGAAGCATTCAAGAGTTTTCATAGCGATCTCCCTTGGTCCGAGATTAAACCTAATCTTAGACCAACTACTCTATGATCTTCATCATGCCTCTCTTTATAAGTCGAAATATTTTGAGAACATGACTCTACTTGATTCGAACTCTCATATATAGAAAAAATCACTTTAGAATCTAACTTAGACGCCACTAAACCAAGCATCTCCCAACATCTCAACCCCTTAAAAGTTAATAAGAAAGTGTAATCCATAAAAAAAATTACAAAAAATCTTCATGAAACAAGCATGTTTACAACGAGTACATGTTTGATTGATGCATAAATAGTAAGGTATCATTTAGATTTGGAACTACTTGGAACTCCTAATTAAATTTGGAACACAACTTATGTACATTTAGAGGTTGACCTATCAAAACTAGACGACAGTGACACTAGCAATCAAGAGACAGACAAACTTCTATGTTCATCCTTTATGTTCAATTCGATCTTGAATTATTCATCGTCAGCTTGTGGGAGAAAGGTGAGGTAGTGAAAGGGCGGCGAAGCAATGACTCGTGAACTACATCGACATGCAAGTAGACAATCGACGGGATGACTATTGCAAATGATCACTTACAACTTTAAAGCCTCCATAGAAGCTTTCCTCCTCCCCTCCCCTCTCCTCTTATTGCACCTGATACGGCACATGGAGAAGGGTCCAAGGGATAGTGTGAGGTCAATAATCAAGGTAATATGATGATCAAAAGTTACGAGGAGGTAGCAGTTAAGATCAGGGAATTAATATATGCACGAATGAATCATTTTCCCAGACTTGGCTCCCGGCCTCATGGTCACAACTTTATGTTCACACCTAGTTGTCCCCTCGTACTGATCGGCCCCCCCCGAGCCCCAGTCCCTCATTTCTCATGGGCACGACTCTTAGTTTACTCCTGATCAGCCCCAGCACCGGTCAGACCCCTAGGGCTCAACCCCTCACTTCTCATGGGCACGACCCATAGTCTATTCCCGATCGACCTCTGCGTTGGTCGAACCCTCAGGGCTCAACCCCTCACTTCTCATGGGCATAACTCTCAGTCTACTCTCGGTCGGCTCCCGCGCTGGCCGGACCCCAGGGCTCAATTTCTCACTTCTCATGGGCATGCCCCTTAGTCTACTCCCGATCAACCCAAATTCCGGTCGGACTCTCGGGACTCAGTTTCTCATTTCTCATTTCTCATGAGCATGCCCCTTAGTCTACTTCTGATCGATACCCCAAGTTGGTCAGACCCCCATGAATCAACCCCTTACTTCTCATGGGCACGATTTTCAATCTACTCTCAGTCGGTCCCTGCACCAGCCGGAGCCCAGGGCTCAACCCCTCACTTCTCATGAGCACAACCCCCAGTCCACTCTCGATCGACCCTACGCCGGTCAAAGCTCCAAGACTCAGCTCCTTGCTCCTCAGGGGCATGACTCTCAACATACACCCGGTCGACCCTCGTGTTGGTCAAACTATCACTTGGAGACAACACTATTAAGGAATCACAACCACCTGCCAAAGAATAACGACTATCCGTCAGGGATTATTCTGATACTCTGCCACATGCATACCACATAACTTTCCTCTACACAATGGAATTCTATCGTACATCCTCCATCACCCGACATACTTTGACACCAGACATTCTCTGTCGCCTCATTACTGCAGAGGTAATAAGAGACAGTATAAAAAGGGGGTCCTCTCCGTTGGCCAAGTACGCACAGACACACACATCTACTATTGTTCTACTATTCATCTTCTTTTTGCTGCACTTTTCGCTCTGCTCTGGTCCTGACTTGAGCGTTGGAGTGTCTGTACCAGGGACTCCTCCTTGGTTCTTGTATTAACGCTGCTGTGTGTTCTCTCTATGGTGTGCATAGGCCCTTGAGTACCACTTTTGACTGTCTTTCCTTACCTCGTGCGAAGATCCGAAGTCTATCGTGCATCTTCGAGTTCTAGCTTTAAGTCCTCTCTTTGTTAGCATTCCTTCCCTCGTCATCGGCCCCTCCATTGGACTCAACTTTCGGGCGGGATCAAATTTCAGGGACCTCCTCCATAGTTCTTGGTCTAACGCTCCCGTGTGCTCTTTCTGTGGTGTGCATAGACCCTTGAGTACCACTTTCGGTTGTCTTTCCTTGCCTCTTGTGAAGCTCCGAAGTCTACCGCGCATCTTTGACTTCTAGTATCAAGTCCTCTCTCCATCAGTGTTCCTGCCCTCGTCATCGGCCCCTCCATCAGAATCATCTTCTGGGCGTGATCAAATTTGGTGTCGTTTGTGGGAATCTCTCCGCTTATTCCAGAATATGAAGATGGACGAGTAGAATCAATGCCACCATGACGCCTGAGGAATATGAGCTATTCAAGAGCGCTAAGGCATGAGTAGCATCTGAAAGACAAACTACAGATTCTCACCTGCACCGAGCACCTGTGACCTTGATGGACGGACTTTGTGCCTCGGAGGGAAGATTCAAAAGGAAGTATCTATGCGACTTCCCCCGTGCACTTTTCTGAGCGCATGGAGAATGCTGCACTAAAATTGAGTGATTGCGCTTCCTCGGCTGAGAATTCACCCTTGAGGGACCCGAAGAAAGGAAAGACCCTGGCCATATAGGAAACACCTGAACAACCCAGCATGTCATTCTCTCAGGAAGTGTTGGATGAAAAGCTACCCAGGGGGTTTTAAACCCTTGTCTATCGGAGAGTATGGAGGTAACAACGATCTGGAGGATCACCTCCGAAAGTTCCAGAACGCCGCTCTGCTGCACCAGTATAGTGATGCAATAAAGTGCCAAGTGTTTCTGGCCACTCTTTCCGGCTCGGCACAAAGATGGTTCAGCAGTGCTTCAAAGAATTTATAAACACTTTCTTGCACCATTTCGCCAGTAGTAGAAGATACTAGAAGAACAATCATAATCTGTTCGTGCTCAAACAAGCAACCAAGGAGTTCTTGAGAACGTACATCAAGCATTTCAACTAAGTGGCATTGGACGCCCTAGCCGCCACCTCAGAGATATTAATAAGTGCATTCTCTCAAGGTCTGTTAGAGGGGAATTTCTTTTGAGCCCTCATCCGGAAGCTTGTGAGGGACTTCGATGACTTGTTAGGGAAAGTAGTCAAATACATTAATGTGGAGGATGCTCAAGCTGCCCGAAAAAAGGAAGAGACGACCCCAGCTTTGACCAATCAGGTCAATCGGAGACCACCACCACCTCTAGTCCACCCCAGAGACCCTCGACCGAATCTTCCATCGGTTTGAGATGTGAGAGTGGCACAAGGGTCGAGGCCATTCAGACCATTACCAACCAGCCTCCTCTCCTCCTGTGGGAATCCGGTATTGCAATTATGATCGGTCTCATACCCACGACATGGGAAATTATCTCTATTTTGCTCAGGATGCCCATCGAGCGGCTGAATTAGGCTTGCCCCCATCCTAAATCATGTTGAGCAGTTGAACTAGGCTTGCTCTCGCCCCAAATCATGCCTCAACTCCTAAGGCAGCAGGCCAATAGCCCCAATACCTTTGGTTACCCGACCAACCCACCTCAAGGAAGGGAAAATCAAGATGTCCGATTAGCTGGCAGAGAAAGGAGCCAATGGAGATTTGGAAAGAGGAGAACCAAGGAAATATCGTAGTATGGGACATCAACATGATTTCAAGAGGCCTCACTAATGGGATTCTACTAGAGCTAGAAAGGCTCATGAACGCCGACTGGAGATCCATGTAGTTAGCTGTAGCCAGGAGCGAGCGACAGGGCCCCAAATCATCTTCGGGCCTTAAGACTTGGAAGGAGTGCAACACTCTCATGACGACGTGCTCATCATCAAGTCAGTCATCGCTAATAGCCAAGTGACCAGAGTTTTTGTTAATATCGGGAGCTCTGTCAACGCGCTGTTCAAAAGTACGTTCGACAAGATATAGCTTGACGCAAGTGAGTTCCAACCAGTGGCCACCACCCTATATGGATTCATAAGGAACGAGTGCAACCAATTGGCCATATCAAACTGGCCATCTCCCTGGGCACTGAACTCCTAATGAGGACTCGGAGGAGTATCTTCATAGTGGTAGATTCTCCATCCTCTTACAACGTTATCTTGGGGAGGTCTACCCTGCATGAATTTCGGACGGTTGTCTCTATCTTCCATCAAAAAATAAAATTCCTAGTGGAAAGCTAGGTTGACAAAGTAAGGGAAGAGCAGCTAACAGCGTGGAGGTGTTATGTAGATGTAATAAAAACTAAAGCACGTAAGGCCCAAAAAATCCAGGACGGAGGGGTGTACACCATCCAAGAGGATCCTTTGGCTCTGGCCGAGGAGCTAGTCCAATAGGAGGAAGTGCAGCTATACTCCGACCAGCCCGAGATCATTACAAAGATAGCGGTCGACCTACCATCAGAGACTAAGAAGAGCCTAGTGGATTGTCTAGTACAGAATCAAGATGTCTTCGCCTGGTCTCCTAAGGAATTGACAGGAGTAGCTCTGGTAGTGGTGGATCACAAGCTTCATCTTATGTCTGACTCCCAACCGGTCAAGCAGAGGAAGAGAAATTTCTCGACTGATTAAAATAAAATTATTTGATCGGAGGTGAACTAGTTCCTAGACGTGCGACACGTTTGGGAGGTACAATTCCCTTCTTGGCTCGCCAACGTCATCCTGGTGGCCAAACCCAATAACAAGTGATGAATCTATATCGACTTTTGCGATCTCAATAAAGCAAGTCCTAAAGACTGTTATCCGCTCCCATGAATTGACTAAATGGTTAATTTTACTTCGGGGTGTGAGCTAATCTACATGCTATATGCTTATCAGGGATGCCATCAAATCTCTCTCGCCCAGGAGGACCAGGAGAATGTTAGTTTCATCATAGCGGACGATACTTTTTGTTATACAGTTATGCCATTCAGACTAAGAAATGAAGGAGTAACATATCATCGGATGATGGACAAGATCTTACAGAAGTAGATCGGGAGGAATGTCGAGGTCTACGAAGATGACATTCTCATCAAGTCTATTCAGGCGGTGGATCTTATTGTGGACATAGAAGAGACTTGCGGTACCCTGCGACAGTACGGGTTGAAGCTGAAACCCTTGAAGTGCATATTTGGGGCTAAAGGGGGAATATTTTTGGGATATCTGGTTACTGAGTGGGGAATTAAAGCTAACCCGGAGAAGATGCAGGCACTCCATGACATGCAAGCTTCGTGGAACCTTAAGGAGGCCCAGAAGTTGGTGTGTTGGATCACGACACTCTCAAGGTTCATATCTCGATCGACTGATTAGACTCTCTCATTCTTCAAAGTACTCCGCCGAGTGGCAAGGTTCCAATGGGATGAAAAGTGCAACAAGGCCTTTGAAGAACTGAAGCGGCACTTGGAAGCCCTGCCTTTCCTTTTTAAACCTATCGCTGGAGAACCTCTCTGGGTAGACTTGTTAGCCACCTAGGAGGCCATGGGAGTGGTTTTAGTCAAAGAGGATGATAATGTACAACAACCGGTGTATTTTTTCAGTCATCTATTGAAAGGAGTCGAGTCTCGCTACACCGCACTCAAGAAGTTGGCTTACGAGTTAGTCCTTACCGTTCGCCGCTTGCGACCTTTCCTTACGCATTCAGTAACGGTGCTCACCAATAGCTCGCTGGGAAGAGTCTCCACCAACCCTTAAGCAACTGACTGACTCATTAAATGGACTATTGAGCTTAGCAATTATGATATACATTATCAGCCTCGGATGACCATCAAGGCCTAGGCCTTGGCTAATTTCGTAACTGAAGTTCATCAACTTGAGTCTAAGAGAGCGTGAAAAATTTATGTAGGCGGGTCCTCCACTCAACAAGAAAGCGGTGTAGACATTCTTCTTATATCCCCATGAGAAGACATTATACAGTTATTCGTCTGACTAAACTTCTAAGCCTCTAATAATGAGACCGAATATGAAGCCCTACTGGTCGGGCTACAAGCAGCCAGACACGTAGGAACCACTCAAGTAATCGTCCACTCAGACTCTCAGCTTGTGGCTCAACAAGTGGTGGGCAACTTCGAAATCAACAGTGAGAATATGCAAATGTACAAAGAGGCTTACGAGAAATTAAAGGAGAGCTTTGTGGAGGTTGTTGGTGCAACCTTAGGTCAAGGGTGACCTGGTTGACCCGACTCGAGTTGACCTGACTCGAGTTGTATTTTGATGTTTGACGAGAATAGAAAAGTTGTATCTTGATGTTTGACAAGAATAGGAACTTGGGAGTGTGGGTGCAACCTTTGGTCAAGGTTGACCTGGTTGACCCGACTTGAGTTGACCTGATTCGGGAAAAGTCCAAGTATGGAGCTTGGCACGGGAAAAGTCCAAGTATGGAGATTTGGCACGGGAAAAGTCCAAGTATGGAGACTTGGCACGGAAAAGTCCAAGTATGGAGACTTGGCACGGAAAAGTCCAAGCAGGGAGCTTGGCACGGGAAAAGCCCAAGTATGGAGCCTTGGCACGGAAAAGTCCAAGTATGGAGACTTGGCACGGAAAAGTCCAAGCAGGGAGACTTGGCACGGAAAAGTCCAAGCAGGGAGCTTGGCACGGGAAAAGTCCAAGTATGGAGACTTGGCACGGAAAAGTCCAAGTATGGAGACTTGGCACGGAAAAGTCCAAGTATGGAGACTTGGCACGGAAAAGTCTAAGCAGGGAGCTTGGCACGGGAAAAGACCAAGCAGGGAGCTTGGCACGGGGAAAAGTCCAAGTATGGAAGCTTGGCATGGGAAGTCAGAGAGGGCTCGGTAGCTCGTTCTCTGAACTGGATGGAGTCGGAGAGGGCTCGGTAGCTCGTTCTCCGGACTAGGTCAAAGAGGGCTCGGGAGCTCGTTCTCTGGACCGGACGAAGTCGGAGAGGGCTCGGTATCTCGTTCTCCGGACTAGGTCAGAGAGGGCTCGGGAGCTCGTTCTCTGGACCGGACGTGGAAGTCGGAGAGGGCTCGGTAGCTCATTCTCCGGACTAGGTCAGAGAGGGCTCGGGAGCTCGTTCTCTGGACCGGACGAAGTCGGAGAGGGCTCGGTAGCTCGTTCTATGGACCGGATGAGGAAGTCGGAGAGGGCTCGGTAGCTCGTTCTCAGGACTAGATCAGAGAGGGCTCGGTAGCTCGTTCTCTAGACCGGGAAGGCTTTAGGTTTAAGGCTGGGAAATTGGATCGGTCTGCAGACCGATCCAGTGATACTATGGGTTATCTGATCGGTCTGGTGACCGATTAGTAACCAAACAATGACTCACTGTAAGGTATCTGATCGATCACTAGACCGATCAGGAAACGATCAGGAAGCGATGTTATCTGAGGAAGCGAGGGGATTCAGAGAAGGGGGGATCGGTCTGTGGACCGATCCACCTGTATCCTGATCGGTCCAAAGACCGATCAGGGATACAGGACCGATGCCTGATCGGTCTGTGGACCGATCAGGGTCCTCCTGGACCAATCAGGATGGAGCCTGATCGGTCCAGGCTTAGCCGTTGTGACTCAATGGCTAGATTTCTGGATTCTTCTTTGTCTTCTTCGCAGGTGCAGGATATAAGGCCGCTACAGTAGAAGAAGGAGAGATAACGCTTGCTGACTATGGTTCTTGCTCCTGCGATCTGAGCTTTGTTGAGCTCTCCACTGCTGAAGCTTCGTGTGAGCTTCCATCGGCTGGTTTTCTAGCTGCTGTTGTTGGATCCGTGAAGTTGCTGCTTCATCAACGGACTCCAGTAAACAACGAGAAGACAAGCAAACTTGGTAGGGTGTTTTTACATTCATATTGTCCATTGTTTCTTGCTCTATTCTTTGTACTCCATTATTGCTGTTGCAAAAGGAATTGTGATGATGTTTCTCCACCCAGAAGGAGTTCTTATTAGCCGATTTTCCGGGGTCTCATCCACCGACGGATTGATAGCATTCGTCCACCTTACGGATAAGCCGAGGAGTAGGAGTATCATCTCCGAACCTCGTTATATCGTCGCGTTTGAGGTTTGATCTTCTCCATTTTTGTTTCTACTTTTTATTTCCGCTGCGCTAACTCAAATTGTAGGAAGAAACGAGAATTTGGGGTCGGCTATTCACACCCCCCCTCTCTAGCCGCTATCTGAAGGTCCTAACAAGTGGTATCAGAGCCAGGTTGCTCTTCGTCGGATTAACACCCGGGGGAGCACAAGCTAGAGAATGGATCTACTTGGAGAAGACATCACGATTCCACCCTTCTACGATCGCGACGACTTCGCGTATTGGAAGGTAAGAATGAAGTATTTTCTTATGACTAACCTAGTGAATTGGAATTGTGTACGAGTAGGTTTTACTCCTCCGGTGGATAAAAAGGGAGAACCTCTCGAGAAGAAGAAGTGGACGAAGGAACAAATCCACCAATCCACAATCAACGACGAGGTAACGAAAATCCTTGAATTTTTATTATCTAATGATATCTTGTGTAAGATAGGTGGATACAACGATGCCAAGGAGTTGTGGAACAACTTGGCTAAGTTCCATGAGGAGAGCTCCAATTCAAGTCATGAAGAGGAGTCAAGTGAGCCAAGTAGCTCACATCATGGAGGTATGGAATTAGAAGTTGAGGGCTACTCAACATCTAAGGAAGAAGAAGAGGAGAGTTCTTCATCAAGATTGGTGCAAGAAGAAGCCTCTACCTCCGGAAGGGATGAAGAAGAGAGTTTATGTTCATCCTCAACCCTAGGTAACTCAAGCAACTTAATTTCAAGTAAATTACATATAATGTGCTTTGAGTGTAGGGAATATGGGCATTACAAGAGTAAATGTCCAAAGAGGATTAGGAAGACTCCACCGGCACCAAAAGTCAAGGAAGTCGGAGTCCCGATACGCAAGGGCAAGGAGCACGTGGTGTGCTTCCAATGCAAGCGAAGGGGACATTATAGGAGCTAATGTCCGAGGGGGAGACAACCTCACAAGGACAAGAGACCAAGCACATCTATGGGGGGAGCTAAGGCAAACCCTAAGGTATCTTTTAAGGCACATTATTAGAATTCTAATAAGAAACATGCTAGTAGCTTTTTTGCAATTGCCAATGATGATAAGCATGATAACCATAGAAACCGATACATGTGCTTAGGTGCCAAACATGTTAGTCTAGGTAAGGATGATACTAGAAATGCCAACCCTAGAATTAACTCATCTAAGGTTAAGGAAAACCTAGATAGGAATCCCAAAATAACAAGACATATGCCTAGGAATACCTCAAAGAAAAATGACAAATTAAAACTTGAGGTATTAGAGAAGGAAAATCAAGTCTTGAGGTCAAGACTTGACACCTTAGAAAAGACTCTTAAGAATTTAGAGAAGTCAACTCTAGGGTCTAAGGGTCAAAAGCAAAAGCCCAAGGACATGAGAGGTTTGAGTCACAAACCTAAGTCTCAAGTGGTCAAGCCCACTTACCATAATGTTCCATTCAATTATGGAACAAGACCTAGGGCTAGGAAGACCATCACCAAGGTCACAAGGGGAGTCACCCCTAGAGTTGATCTTGATGAGTCCCAAATGACCAAGGCTTTAAAGCCTAGGAGGGTCATTAGGAGGGTTGCTAGGGAAGTCATCCCTAGTGAATATTTAGTGAACCCAATGAGCTCAAATAGGTTTTGGGTTCCTAGGAGCGTGATTTCATCACGCTAGATGGTTTAGGGTGTGCCCATCTTATTTGGATAGGTAGTTAACCTAATCATGGCAAAAGGTGGCATTTTAGGAAGTTTCAAGGTATAACCAAGCCTTGAAAATGAAATTAAAAATTATTCCTAAGGTGATTAGGATGTGCCAACCACATTTGAGGAGTTTACTAAGATCAATCTAATTGGCACATAGTGATCTAAAAGTCTTTAGTATATGATTTTAGGTCTATTACACTTAGGAATATAGAATTTATGGTAAAATGATCAAAACTATCAAAAATGGCAAATAAGGCTAGAATTAGGTATTTTCTATACCTTTATATGTTATTTGCCATACATTGTTTGTCATATGCCATGTCATGACATCATATTTATTTTATCATTTGAAATGTCATGATAATGCTTAGGTTAGTTATATGTCATGTCTTATTTAAGTTTCATACTTTATGACATGACATCATGACATTGGCACATATTTTCACTTATGATATTATTTTATGCCATGTCATCATCTCTTGCATTTATGATCAATTAAATTGATTTAAGGATAAAAACTCAATTTGATATGGAAATCAAATTGTTGTCTAGAAAATGCATGAGAACTTAGCTTAAGATGACCTAAACTCATATCTAACATCAAAATTGACTTGGATGTGTTTGATACACCTTAGATGTGTGTGAGATATTAGGATTATGAGTTAGGATCAAGGTGCATAGCTCTTGTACCTAGATGAGCCTAATTCTAAATTGAGGATCATAGGGAAAGCTTGTGTACAAGTCATGTACATTTAACCCTAAGATTGTGGTCCTAAATTGAATGGTTTAAAATCATTTCAAAATTGATTTGAAAAACTTTGATGAAGCTTTTTCTAGTGATAGCATTCATCATTGAGCAAGTTGATACAAAGATGGATTAACCTTGAGCTATTTCAAAGTTTTTCGAACTTTGTATCAAGATTTGAAAATGGAAGTTATTTTCATAGAAAACTATTTTCCCATGATAATATATGTTATGAGGAATGTATCCTCAAAATTTTATAATTTTTGGAATTTTCTGTGAATTTTTAGGGGTTTCTGAATTTCGGGAGAAAAATCAGAAATTCCTATCAGAGCTTTGTGGACCGATCAGAGGGGATGCTGATCGGTCCAGGGAGGTCTGGATCGGTCACTGGACCGATCCAGGGAAGTGTGGATCGGTCTGGTGACCGATCCAATAAAGGGCTGAGCGTGCCAAAATGTTGATTTTCGACTGATTGTCTGAAATTTCAACTGGAAGTTGGTATTTTAGATTTCTAAAGGATTGAAACTCTCCAAGACATTGTTGGTGCAATGGTCAAGGGGGAGTTGACCTTTAGGGGGAGTTTTACCTATTGGTCAAGAAGGAGTTGACTTTTAGAGGGAGTTTTTACTCGTCAAGATGAGTGATATGGGATGGTCACTATGTTGATTGTTGTATTTAGTATCAAGGGGAAATTAAGGGTTTTAATGAAAGATATGAGACTTTCATTAGGAAGAAACTCTTAACCTTGATTCACTCTTTTTGATGTGTGTCAAAAAGGGGGAGAAATGTCTAGAGAATGTTTAAGGAAGAACATTGGAGTTTGGGGAGAATGTTCAAGGAAGAACATTGATTGAAGAACTATTGAAAAACCTAAGTTAGGTTATCGGGTTAACCTAACTTGATTATGATTTTTGTCAAACATCAAAAAGGGGGAGATTGTTGGTGCAACCTTAGGTCAAGGTTGACCTGGTTGACCCGACTCGAGTTGACCTGACTCGAGTTGTATTTTGATGTTTGACGAGAATAGAAAAGTTGTATCTTGATGTTTGACAAGAATAGGAACTTGGGAGTGTGGGTGCAACCTTTGGTCAAGGTTGACCTGGTTGACCCGACTTGAGTTGACCTGATTCGGGAAAAGTCCAAGTATGGAGACTTGGCACGGGAAAAGTCCAAGTATGGACACTTGGCACGGGAAAAGTCCAAGTATGGCTTGGCACGGAAAAGTCCAAGTATGGAGACTTGGCACGGAAAAGTCCAAGCAGGGAGCTTGGCACGGGAAAAGCCCAAGTATGGAGACTTGGCACGGAAAAGTCCAAGTATGGAGACTTGGCACGGAAAAGTCCAAGCAGGGAGACTTGGCACGGAAAAGTCCAAGCAGGGAGCTTGGCACGGGAAAAGCCCAAGTATGGAGACTTGGCACGGAAAAGTCCAAGTATGGAGACTTGGCACGGAAAAGTCCAAGCAGGGAGCTTGGTACGGGAAAAGACCAAGCAGGGAGTTTGGCACGGGGAAAAGTCCAAGTATGGAAGCTTGGCATGGGAAGTCAGAGAGGGCTCGGTAGCTCGTTCTCTGAACTGGATGGAGTCGGAGAGGGCTCGGTAGCTCGTTCTCCGGACTAGGTCAGAGAGGGCTCGGGAGCTCGTTCTCTGGACTGGACGAAGTCGGAGAGGGCTCGGTAGCTCGTTCTCCGGACTAGGTCAGAGAGGGCTCGGGAGCTCGTTCTCTAGATCGGACGTGGAAGTCGGAGAGGGCTCGGTAGTTCGTTCTCCAGACTAGGTCAGAGAGGGCTCGGGAGCTCGTTCTCTGGACCGGACGAAGTCGGAGAGGGCTCGGTAGCTCGTTCTCTGGACCGGATGAGGAAGTCGGAGAGGGCTCGGTAGCTCGTTTTCTGGACTAGATCAGAGAGGGCTCTGTAGCTCGTTCTCTAGACCGTGAAGGCTTTAGGTTTAAGGCTGGGAAATTGGATCGGTCTGCAGACCGATCCAGTGATACTATGGGTTATCTGATCGGTCTGGTGACCGATCAGTAACCAAACAATGGCTCACTGTAAGGTATTTGATCGGTCACCAGACCGATCAGGAAACGATCAGGAAGCGATGTTATCTGAGGAAGCGAGGGGATTCAGAGAAGGGGGGATCGGCCTGTGGACCGATCCACCTGTATCCTGATCGGTCCACAGACCGATCAGGGATACAGGACCGATGCCTGATCAGTCTATGGACCGATCAGGGTCCTCCTGGACCGATCAGGATGGAGCCTGATCGGTCCAGGCTTAGCCGTTGTGACTCAACGACTAGATTTCTGGATTCTTCTTTGTCTTCTTCACAGGTGCAGGATATAAGGCCGCTACAGTAGAAGAAGAAGAGATAACGCGTGCTGACTACGGTTCTTGCTCCTGCGATCTGAGCTTTGTTGAGCTCTCCACTGCTGAAGCTTCGTGTGAGCTTCCATCGGCTGATTTTCTAGCTGCTGTTGTTGGATCCGTGAAGTTGCTGCTTCATCAACGGACTCCAGTAAACAACGAGAAGACAAGCAAACTTGGTAGGGTGTTTTTACATTCATATTGTCCATTGTTTCTTGCTCTATTCTTTGTACTCCATTATTGCTGTTGCAAAAGGAATTGTGGTGAGGTTTCTCCACCCAGAAGGAGTTCTTATTAGCCGGTTTTCCGGGATCTCATCCTCCGACGGATTGATAGGATTCGTCCACCTTACGGACAAGCCGAGGAGTAGGAGTATCATCTCCGAACCTCGTTATATCGTCGCGTTTGAGGTTTGATCTTCTCCATTTTCGTTTCTACTCTTTATTTCCGCTGCGCTAACTCAAATTGTAGGAAGAAACGAGAATTTGGGGTCGGCTATTCACACCCCCCCTCTCTAGCCGCTATCCGAAGGTCCTAACAGAGGTCACACTGGTCAAGATACCTCGGTCTAATAATCACAAGGTGGATGAATTTACCAAAATGCACTACAAGAAAAAAGCTAATAGACAACACTTTAAAAGCGTTGTCTATGTGGCTGAGAAAGCGTTGTTAAAAGCACTGTTGTTAAAAACCTGCTCAAAGACAAAGCTTTAAAAGTGTTGTTGTTTGTAGCAAGAATAATGCTTTTGCAACATTTTAAAAGCGTTGTCATTTTTTACAAAGACAACGCATAAAAAACGTTGTTTTTGTTAAAGACAATACATAAAAAGTGTTGTCTTTGTTAAAGACAACATATAAAAAGTGTTGTCTTGTTTAGTAAAGACAACAATTTCACAATGCGTAAAAAAACGTTCTTGTTTAGTAAAAGATAAGAAGTTTAAACTATTATTTTTTAATAGCAAAGACAAATAAAAGATAAATGAAAATAAATATATTTCAATCAACAACATATTATTAAATAAACAACTAAGATCAATATAGAAATTATCATTCTTACACTTCTATAACAAACATAATTACTTATATACAAAGAAATTTTAATTAGGAGACACTCAAAACTACTCCTATCGACTACATCTTATTGCATGAACTTAAAGAATATTGATAGATGCTACTTATCCTCTTGACTTGAATGCTCTTTAGTCATTGGCTTTAACCATCTTCTCGTTTAAATCCCAAAGTCTTCTTAATAGTTTTTCGTCAAAGTACTTTCCAGTCACACTCTTGAGGTTTGGATGCAATTCCACATAGCATGTAGTTGTTGCTCTTATAATCATCCATATCCGAGCTGTTTAGCTGGAGTTTCTGAATACCTCCATTCACCATTCAAAATATCTGAAAAGACACTACATGTAAAATTTTCAAAATCTCAATATTTAATGAAAGTCAACCGGATCATAAGCAAATGACATGTGAAATTTTCACAATCTCAACTTTTATCATCCAAGAAGTACAAACAAAATGCACTTTTGAAATAAAACAGAAATAGAGTTTTGCCTTGTAGCTAAAAGTGATGAGAATTTTAGCTGACAGCTATTCAGACTTGTTGATTGTTCAAAGATAATATCTCAAGAATGGATAAGATTTGCATTGACACAGTTACTAGGTGGTTAATTATCAAAGACTCGTGTTCTTGAAAAAATTGATACCAGTTATGATTTTGGTAATCAAAATGCAACAACTATGAATCAGTATCTTGCCACAAGCAGTCTTATGCACAATCGGATAAACATTTAGTATGTTCACGGTCCACTGTACAGAAAACTAAACAGTTATAGAGATAGTTGCCTTTGCTTTCTTCAAAAGAAGCAGATGAAAAGTTCCTAAAGCAATTCATTTGTATAGCTTCCCATTTCATTTGATTAAAAATTTTATGCAAATTTAGCAAACTTATATAAAAGATCATGTGAAAGTTACAATGCAAATATAAATAATTACAAACATGTTTTTTCTTCTTTGGCCTCCTTTTTCTACGTGGCTTATGGACCTCTGAGCTTGAACTAAAGTTTCCGTGTTGACCTTTGACTTCATTTACCAATTTCAAGCTTTTAGAGGAAGCATCATTCTTTCTAATGAATGCTTTGCTAGATCTAGATGCCACAGCAGTTTCATCATAGTTTCGTCTAGATGGCAATGGCTGAGGTGGTAGTGAGAGAACTCGAGCAGGGACCTCCTTCAGTATGGATTATTAATGGAATTGATGTCAACTACAGATACATGGTAGAGAAGAATGGAAATTGATTTTTTTCCTTATAAAATTAGCAAGGAAAAGAGCCTGATTCCTTGAATCAGTGAACCTGATAGATTTTTCTTTGACAAGAGCAGTCGAAGTTGATTCTCTGCAGATACAACATCAAATATTCCACATGAGAGTGAAGCTAATTAACACTTAGAAAGACAGTAGCACTCACAAAAGGGAAATGTTGCTTGATATTTTAAAAACACTACAAAGAAAGGAAGTATTTCTCTGAAGAATAATGATGTTGGATGTATCACTATTACTAAATGAATTAATCTGTCTCTAACAATCAGAACCAATTCATAACTTGAAAACTCCAACTAAATTGTACATTAAAATCATTAAATCAACTTAGAAAACAGATCTGAGATTAGGACAAAAATCCTGTATTGAAAAGTTGCGTGCTATTTGAAGTAGATTGCACACTTTGACACGAGGATGGTGAATGACTCTTCACTTGAATAAACCCTCTCCAAATGAAGTTGGCAAGGAAAAGAACCTGATTCCTTGAATTAGTGAACCTGACAGATATTTCTTTGACAGGAGCAGTCGAAGTTGATTCTCTGCAGATACAACATCAAATATTCCACATGAGAATGAAGCCAATTAACACTCAGAAAGACAGCAACACTCACAAAAGGGAAATGTTGCTTGATATTTTAAAAACACTTCAAAAAAAGGAAGTATTTCAATTAAGAACAATGATGTTGGGTGTATCACTGTTACTAAATGAATTAATCTGTCTCTAACAGCCAGACCTCTCTCTGCTCTGCCACTTGAACCCCAAGTGGTGGAACTTCGGAAGGTTGCCGAAAGATGGAGGTCACACTGGAGAAACCATCTTCGACGAGGTGGATGCTCGGAGTCGTCATCGCTGCTTGTTGCCCCCGCCCAGAATGCTGCTGCCGTCACCGTTGGAATCAAGAAGAAGGGTGTGCTGTGGAGGTCCGGCAGGCGGCAGTGAAGAGAAGAAAGAGTCGTCGACCGGTGGTGAGGAAGAAGAGATGACCGGCGGTGGGAGGTCGCGTGCCCTAGCCGCGCTAGAGGAGATGTCGCGAACAGAAGAGGAACGCCAACACTGTGCCGTCGCGTGGGTATAAGGAAACAAAGTTTTCTCCTCTTTTAATCTGGGTCATCCATATTGTGATGAAGATGGATGAAGATCCAGCTGTCATATCTTGAGATAAGCGTCCTAGATCACTTAAGATTAACTTGAGATTGATTCTATCTTTAGATCTGACAGTCCACATAGCTTCAAATCTTGATGGAGGACTGGATGACTAGATCTGAGTGAAGGAACAAGATTTCTCCAGATCTGGATCCAATGGTTCATAACATCCCAGATTGAGATGATAACTTGACAATAGACAACGCTTTTTAAAAATCATTGTCGTAGACACTAAAAAATTGATAATAGACAACGCTTTTCAAAAAGTATTGTCTTTGACCCACAAAAATCACTAATAGACAATGATTTTTAAAAAAACGTGGTCTATTAGTCAGAAAATAAAGAGATAGACAACGTTTTTTACTAAAAGCGTTGTTAAAAAAAATAAAGACAACGTTTTTTTTAAAAGTGTTGTCTTTTAAGTGTTGTAAAATCTCAATTTTCTTGTAGTGAGGGCTAGCTCGTGTCCACTTGGGTCCTGGACTGCTCGATGACATAAAGCCTACTAATATATCAAATCGACCTACAAGCCAATGTGGAGGAGCTAATCGATTGGAGAGCCCCAATCACTTTATATCTACAATAAGGAGTTTTGCAAGTCGACTTTCAGTCAGCTAGGCTAATTAGGAGGAGGGCTAACTATTGGTGCAATTGACACCAATGGTCAAATCTAAGTTTTGATGAATGACAAGTGAATTAAAGTTATATATGTTATGATTTAACCTTTTTACTAAGTGTGTAGGACTTGACTGGTCTGACACCAGGTTGAAATCCAACTAGATTTGGAGGACCTGATAGCTGATGTAGAAGTCCAGATAGGTCAAGGAGTGACTCAATATATGACAGCAAGTTCAGCTGGGTTCACGAGACCTGACAGCTGGCCAAAGTCCAGTTGGATCTGTGGACCTGACAATTGGTGGGAAGACCTGGTGGACTAAAGTAGAGTCAAGCGATTCTGCATAGTAAGTAAGGTAAGTTACTTGAGGAGAGTATCCAGTGAGGACGAGTCCTTTTTAGGGACTTTAGGCGCATGCCTAATTTAGATCCATTTTAGAAATCTAAATTGATACTGTGACTAGATCCTAGTTCCGGGAAGACAGGTCTAATTAATATTGCTGGTTTTAATTGTACTAACTCTGTTTTACAGGTTAGATATTTTCTTATTAAACTAACAAGTTTTGCAGGAGCAAAAAGAACAAAAACCTTGGGTGAACAATGCTCGAGGTGCCTCTTGTGCTGCTGGAGGCGCCTTAGAGGCTTGGTTGAAGACATCGCGTGGGAGGGTGCGGAGGCGCCTTCAACGCATTTGAAGGCACCTTGAGCTTGGTGCTAGAAGGCGTCTTGGAGAGCCTTGAAGGCGCCTTCCAGAGGTTAAAAATCGAAGGTTGCAGAGTTTATCAAGGAGTGACTCAATATATGGCAGCAAGTTCAGCTGGGTTCACGAGACCTGACAGCTGGCCAAAGTCCAGTTGGATCTGTGGACCTGACAATTGGTGGGAAGACCTGGTGGACTAAAGTAGAGTCAAGCGATTCTGCATAGTAAGTAAGGTAAGTTACTTGAGGAGAGTATCCAGTGAGGACGAGTCCTTTTTAGGGACTTTAGGCGCATGCCTAATTTAGATCCATTTTAGAAATCTAAATTGATACTGTGACTAGATCCTAGTTCCGGGAAGACAGGTCTAATTAATATTGTTGGTTTTAATTGTACTAACTCTGTTTTACAGGTTAGATATTTTCTTATTAAACTAACAAGTTTTGCAGGAGCAAAAAGAACAAAAACCTTGGGTGAACAATGCTCGAGGTGCCTCTTGTGCTGCTGGAGGCGCCTTAGAGGCTTGGTTGAAGACATCGCGTGGGAGGGTGCGGAGGCGCCTTCAACGCATTTGAAGGCACCTTGAGCTTGGTGCTAGAAGGCGCCTTGGAGAGCCTTGAAGGCGCCTTCCAGAGGTTAAAAATTGAAGGTTGCAGAGTTTATCATCATCGATGGGGCGATACAATTTGCTTGTGGAGGAGCCTCAGAGGAGGCTTAAGGCACCTTCCACGGCCTATATATGTCCTGTTCGAGTAGCACACTTCATTCATTGATTCTACAAGCGTCTACAACTCTTGTAGTGTTGCGGCTATGCTCTACCATTGCGCTACTGCTCCGAGGACATTCGACCACTGCTGGCAGACCGACACACGAGCTAATTCAGTCTCTACAAATTTCAAGTGTTGGTAACATTTTTATTACTGTATTTGTTTCATATTTGCAAAAGGAAAGTGTAGCGTGTTATACTTATCCTCATTTTTCTATTGTTATCGATTTCCTCTTCCAGATGGTTCTGGAAGAGGATTATAATGGATTGTCCGTCAATACGGTTCGAGGGATTATAGGTCTTGGAGTAGGAGTCGCTGAAGACTCCAAACCTAGTAACTCCTTGTGTACTATGCTTTTCTTGTTTTAGTCAATTTTAATTCCACTGCGTACTTCTGTAATTTCAAAAAGGTAGGTTTTAAGAAACCACATAATTACCCCCCTCTCACATGCTTTCAATCCTACAAGTGACATCAGAACAAGATTTGCTCTGAATTGGTACAACCACCATTCAAGTCGAGGGCTTTTTCTTATTCGTTTTCAGTTTTGAGATTTTCGATTATATCTGAATTGATATGATTACCCTTTCAAATAAATTTTCCTTTGCCTCAATTTTTGCTCAAAGTTGGTGCAACACCACTTGAACTCTATATTTTTTCCTTTTTTTCCCATACTACTAATCCAAGACCAAGTCTTGATATCTCTTTCTAGTTTTTCTGTTTATGCAAGAATCCCTCTTAATGACACAAAGCGAGGGCTATAGCACCGTTCATCCACCACTATACAACAAAGATGACTTCTACTGGAAGAAGAGGATGGAGGTCTATCTAAAAACCGACATCGACCAATGGTTCTCTATTCTACAAGGGTACAAGGAGCCAATCGATGAAGCAACTGAACTGGAACATAGAAATGAAGAAAAAAAGTGCAAATTGACAACAAGGCAGTAAACACTCTTCAATGCAGATTGATGAGGGAAGAACTCAAATGGGTTGGACCATTCAAGAACACGAAAGAACTCTGGGACAAACTAATCAAGTTGCACGAAGGCACAAGCAATGCAAAGGTAACAACAAAATGTGATTTATTATTAAATAATTTGTTTAATATTAAAATGCAGGATGGAGAGATAGTAACTTAGTTGCATGCAAGAATCAAGGGCATTCTGAACATGCTCCACCTAATCAGCCACTAACTAGAGAACAAGGATGTAATAAGGTATGCTTTGAATTCCTTTCCCCAAAATACACTATGATGCCTTAGTAGATGCCTATAAAATTTCGAGAAATTTAAATATGTTTAAATTAGATGATCTGTTTTGTGAATTAGAGTTACACGAATAGACTAACTCCTAAAAGACCAAAAAGCGTATAGCGTTCCTTGCAAGTTCTAAAAAGCAAAAGACCAAGCAAAAGGCGGAATATGAATCTGACTCAGACTCAGATGCAGAAGTGCAATTGGTGAACATGGTAAGGATAATGTTCACCAAGAGAAAAGGACTTCATCACAAAGGACATTCAAAAGATGATTAAGCCCAACATAAGTAAGTCAAGCATCACTTGCTTCGGATGCAACAAAAAGGGCCACTACAAGCATAAGTACCCGAACATCAAGGAAGATAAACCCAAGAAATTTAAGAAAATTAAGGTACTCAAAGCAACTTGAGATGAGTCACCTTCGGAAGAATCAAACAACGATGAACCGAAGCAACACAACTATCTCATACTGATGGCAACCAAATTAGAATCAGAAAGCGAGTCGGAATACGATGACAAGTCAGAATATGAGTTAAGCCATGAGTTTGTACTCATTTTTGAAGGTTCCAATGAGATACAATCTCTTTTAATTAAAAAATTCTTTAAAATTATTTCATGCTTGCATAAAAGGTTGTCTACTTCAGAAAATCAAATAAATAACTTAGTAAAGAATATATAGAACTCAAGGAACAACTTAAAACAAATTCAACAACTAAACCAAGTCAATCTGAAAATTCAACTCAAGTTGCTAAACTTGAAGAAGAAACTCAACCTTAAATTCTGTAGTTGTAAACCTTAAAAGCATACTTGAAAAATTTATAACAAAGATCCAAAAACCTAGACCTTATACTTGGATTACAAAGAGCTGTCTATAACAAATTCAGATTCAGATATAAAAATAGCTCAAATAAAACATTTACATCATTCTTCAGTCAAAATAAAAAATAAACCGAAGTTTGGGTTCTAAAAGTTTGTATAAACAAGTAAGTAGGACTCAATCAATACTATCTACCTAAAAATAAAATTCACTACCTAAAACCAAATCAAAATAAACCCAATAATTCAAACTCAAACCCAAAAACAAGATTTAAGCCTATTAATTCAAATTCGAATCTAAAATGTAAAATGAAATCAAACTCAAAGACTAAACTTAAATCAAATAACTACAAATTCAATTTAAACTCAAGTTATAATCAAGTTTATTACAACTATAAAATAAATCAACATAAACCTAAAACTTAAACCTAAGTTCAATAATTCAAGGGAGAGGCACCAAACTAGTTGACATCTCTAAAATAATAATTTACCTAGTTAGGTAATTAAGACTAGATAAATTAGAGACTAATTTAACTTGATAAACAGTACTAGAGAAGTTTGGGATGTTAGTAAGTTAGATAAGCTCTATCTATGAATGTCTAGAAAGACTCATATGTGTTCGACCTGGTGCAATTGACTTAGTGAAACTAACTGAAGCTATACCCCCTGCCAATCTAAACTAGTTAGACCTAAGTTTTTTATTAAGTTCTTTGGGAAAGACTATTTGAAAAATCTCAAAGCATGTGGTTACTCTAATGATGCCCATGTTGTTGGAATCCCAAGGTTGTTTTGGTGTGATCAACAAGTTAAGTTAGGTCCTGTATATTTTTAACCTTGTGTCTAAGTGTACAGGAGCTTAGGAGCACAGGTAGTCGAGCGGAAGACACAGCTAGCGAGAAAGACGACACGCGGTGCGTCTGAGGGACGAGGCGCTGCGGAAGAGTACACCGGCGGACGAGAAAGAAGCGTGCGGTGGTTCAGAGGGATGAGAAGCTGGACCGGAAGACTGCTCGAGGAGCAAGAGACGCAGCTAGCGAGAAGGTCGGTATGGGGTGCGGCCGAGGGATGAAGACTGCGGATTAGTACACTGGCGGACGAGAAGGAAGCACGCGGCGATTCCGAGGGGCGAGAAGCCGGAGTGGAAGCCTATTTAAGAAGACTGGAAGTTGAGTTCGGGTGAGCCCTATTCCGGATGACAGAGATCACCCAAGCGAGCGGAAGACTTGGCCTGAGGCAAACAAAGTCGCAGCAGAAGACTCGGGATGGAAAAAGTCAACGGGGTTGACTTTTCCCTCCAGGGCGCTCGGAATTGTCCAGGGCACCCGGAACCCTCCGGGGCGCCCGGAACCCTCCAAGGTACTCGGAATCCCTCCGGGCGCCCGGAGTTGACTTTTTGACTAGATCGTGTTTGACGCGATCTGAATGTTGGGGAATAAAGTTTTATCCCCCCCAGGGCACCCGAAATCCCTTCTGGGTGCCCTGACCAAGGCTATAAATATAGCCTTGGTCCAGAAGCTTTACAACAACTCAAGCAATTCACTTCCAATACTTGTACGCTCAGTTTCTAGTTAGCTTCTTTATTTCTGCGCTTCATCATTGTAAGAGGCTATAGGACCGTTGGGCCGGCTAGAAGGGGGGGTTGAATAGCCCTGAATAAAACACAACCCTTTCTCGGCAATTAAGCTAACACTTGAAAAATAGATTAAGCAGAAAATAAGGCATAAAAACGAGGCACCGGATTTGACTTGGTTACAACCGGGGAGGTTGTTAATCCAAGGAAGATGGTTGCACTAAGAACTCCTTCAGGCGGAGAAGCCTCGTTTACAGCAGTGTAGGCACAAAAAGAAAGAAGCTAATCAAAGCAATGAAAGCACACAAGTGTTGTTACAATTTCTAAATTGATGAAAAGCTTCTGGACCAAGGCTATATTTATAGCCTTGGTCGGGGCGCCTGGAAGGGGTTCCGGGTGCCCTGGGGGGATAAAATTTATCCCCCAATGGTTGGATCGAGTCAAAGCTCGATCCTGTGAAAAAGTCACTTCCGGGCGCCCCGGACAGTTCCGGGCCCCCCGGAGCCAAAAGTCAACCCAGTTGACTTTTGGTCCATGCTCTCTTCTCCGGTTTAGCTCGCCTCTGGTCCGGGTCTTTCTGCTCCGGCTCCGCTTTGCTTGGGTGATCTCTGACATCCGGAATAGGGCTCACCCGAACCCAACTTCCGGTCTTCTCTCTTCCCTCCGGCTTCTCGTCCCTCGGAATCGCCACGTGTTTCCTTCTCGTCCGCCGGCGTACTCATCCGCAGTCTTCGTCCCTTGGACGCACCGCGTGCCGTCCTTCTCGCTAGCTGCGTCTCTTGCTCCCCGAGCAATCTTCCGCTCCGGCTTTCGTCCCTCGGAACCACTGCACGCTTCCTTCTCGTCCACCGATGTACTCTTCCGCAGCATCTCGTCCCTCGGACTGCCGTCCTTCTCGCTAGCTGCGTCTCCCGCTCGACTACCTGTGTTCCTAAGCTCCTGCACACTTAGACACAAGGTTAAAACAAACAGGACCTACCTTAACTTGTTGATCACACAAAAACAACCTTGGGGTTCCAACAGAGGCTTCTCCGCCTGAAGGAGTTTTTAGTGCGATCATCTTCCTTGGATTAACAACCTTCCTGGTTGTAACCAAGTCAAATCCGGTGCCTCTTCTTTTTGTTATTTTCTGCTTAGCTAATTTATGCAAGTGTTAGTCTAAGAATGTTCGAGAAAGGTTTTGCGTTTAATTTTTCAGGCTATTCAACCCCCCTTCTAGCCGGTCGCTGCGATCCAACAAGTGGTATCAGAGTCAAGGTGCTTCAGGAGGACTAGCCGCCGATCGAAGCAAAGATAATGGTCGGACAAAGCATCTACTTGTCGAAGTTCGAAGGGGAATTCACTAGCTAGAAAAAGCGAATGCAGGTATTCTTTAAAACTGATTTCGATTTAATGTTAATTATGGAATTCGATTTTACAGCACCAGAAGGTAAGGAGAAACACCACTGGACAAAAAAGGAGCAGGCCGACTACGTGGCAAACGACAAAGCTGAGTATCATCTACTAACCGTTCTTCCGTTACAAGAAGTCAACCGGATCGACAACTACGACTCCGTGAAGGAACTTTGGGAGAAGTTCCTTGAGCTACACGAAGGAACGTCCAAATCAAAGCTCGCAAAACGAGATCTACTCCGCAACTAGCTCACCAGCCTGCGACTTGGGGAAGACGAGATAGTTGCGCATCTGCACTCAAGGATAAAGGAAATCATCACCGGACTTTCAAATCTTGGAGAGACGATAAGTAACCGAGATTCGCTAAGGTACGCGTTAAATTCTTTCCGAGAAATTCAAAATGGGCGTCACTAGTAGATGCCTTTTAAATTTCAAAAGATTTAGAGAAAATTACATTAGAAGAATTCTTTTTGACATTTGAAGTGCATAAGTCAAGATGTGTAGGTACGAAAGAGCCTAAGCACAACATCGCCCTCAAAGCATCGAGAGACGAACCTGAGTCGGAGTCTTCTCTCGACGATGAGGAAATGGTAATGATGGTAAGACGGTTTAAGAATTTTTGTAAATTTAGGAAATCTAACCATTGTAGGGGAAAAAGAAAAGGATCATCCGCTATTACCACTGCGATGAAGAAGGGCACGTTAAGGACAACTGCCCCAAGCTAAATAACAAGGACAAGGATAAAGGTAAGAAGCTTGTCCAAAAGCGCAAAGCCCTAAAGGCGACATGGGATGATACGTCATCCGAATCGGAAGTCGAGGCGTTCTCCGGGCTTGCACTAATGGCGAGTCATCAAGACAACGATTGCGAATCAAGCTCTTCCGAAATGAGCATTGAGAGCATCGATAAAGGGGCAGCTACGTCGGAAGAAAGCAACACTTCAGGGGGAGACACGGACAACGAGATCAACAAGGTAAGTCAGGTACGATCTCTTCGTCCTGATAAATTATTTAAATTCGTTAAACTATTAACAAAAGATTGCTGCAAATTAGAAAAAGAAAATAAAAATTTGAAAGTAATATTAGCTAAATCTTGCTCTCTAGAAGATTTAGACAAATCAAAATTAGAAAATGAAAAGTTAAAATCAGAAAATAATTATTTGAAAATGCAAATAGGTAGTCTAAAAAATCATGCATGTTCAAATAAAATATATTTTTAGAAAATTCAACAATTTAAATTGGTATTTTTGATATCATAAGGGACAGATTAGAAATATTTTAAAGAAAAATGTCCCTAAGAAATTCTTAGTTAATCCAGTAGGCCGGAACCTATATTGGGTTCCTAAGTCTTGTTTAACTTGAATTTTTAATCGGATTTAGAGCTTTGAGCGAGAAAATTAGATATCAAAATTTCTTTATGAGACTTTGTCTAAGGAAGTGGTTGTTGATCCAATAACCAAGAAGGCCTAGTGCCTCGTCATGACCTGGAAGCCAAAATGTTGAAATAAAAAATATTTAATTAACTTTCTGATAAAAGTATTAAGGTGGAAACTTAATAATGTTTTAAAAAGTTTTTTAAACATTTTTTAAAATTTTTTACTTAAGATTTTTTTTTGCGTAAAACTTACTTAAAAATTAAAAAAAAATTTTAGAAATGAGCTTAAAATCCTTAGAAAAATTTTTAAAATATTTTGCAAAATTTCTCAAGTCAGATTTTTTGTTTTTAAATTCAATTACTTAAAGCTTTACTTAGAAATTTTTTAACTTAGAATATTTTTTTGCAAATTCTCTAACTTAGAGTTTATTCAACTTAGAATTTTTTTTAAAGAAAGTTAGAAATTTTTTTAACCCTTAATTTTTTTCGGAACCCCATTTTTTTTATGTGATCAAAGGGGGAGAAGGAAAAGTACAAGTCTAGGGGGAGGTAAACCAAATTTTAAAATCTCAATCTTTTGCACTTTATTGCAAAATTAGATAGTTTATTTTTTTTATGTCTATTTTTAACCCTACCTTAACTTTGGTTGCTCACATCAAAAAGGGGGAGATTGTTGGAATCCCAAGATTGTTTTGGTGTGATCAACAAGTTAAGTTAGGTCCTGTATGTTTTTAACCTTGTGTCTAAGTGTACAGGAGCTTAGGAGCACAGATAGTCGAGCGGAAGACATAGCTAACGAGAAGGACGTCACGCGGTGCGTCCGAGGGACGAGAAGCTGCGGAAGAGTACATCGGTGGACGAGAAGGAAGCGTGCGGTGGTTCCGAGGGACGAGAAGCCGGAGGGGAAGACTGCTCGAGGAGCAAGAGACGCAGCTAGCGAGAAGGTCGGCACGAGGTGCAGCCAAGGGACGAAGATTGTGGATGAGTACGCTAGCGGACGAGAAGGAAGCACGCGGCGATTCCGAGGGACGAGAAGTCGGAGCGGAAGCCTGCTTGAGAAGACCAGAAGTTGGGTTCAGGTGAGCCCTATTCTAGATGGCAAAGATCACCCAAGCGAGCGGAAGACTTGGTCTGAGGCAAACAGAGCCGGAGCAGAAGACTCGGGCTGGAAAAATTCAACGGGGTTGACTTTTCCCTCCGGGGCGCCTGGAACCCTCTGGGGCGCCCGGAACCCCTCCGGGCGCCCAGAGTTAACTTTTTGACCAGATCGCGTCAAACATGATCTGAACATTGGGGGATAAAGTTTTATCCCCCCAGGGTGCCCGGAATCCCTTCGGGGCACCCCGACCAAGGCTATAAATATAGCCTTGGTCCAGAAGCTTTATAACAACTCAAGCAATTCACTTCCAACACTTGTACGCTCAGTTTCTAGTTAGCTTCTTTATTTCTGCGCTTCATCGTTGTAAGAGGCTTCTCCGCCTGAAGGAGTTTTTAGTGCAATCATCTTCCTTGGATTAACAATCTTTCCGGTTGTAACCAAGTCAAATCCGGTGCCTCTTCTTTTTGTTATTTTCTGCTTAGCTAATTTATGCAAGTGTTAGTCTAAAAAAGTTCGAGAAAGGTTTTGCATTTGATTTTTCAGGCTATTCAACCTCCTTCTAGTCGGCCGCTGCGATCTAACATATGTGACTCACCATAGTCTAGAAATTTATTCAAAGAATGCCTGCTTGATTAACCCAAAGTTAAATTTGAATCTAACATAAGTTAAACCAATCCCTAAAAATCTAACTTAACTCATCTCATAAAACGATAAGAAATCCTTGTTTATAAACCTAGACTCGGTGAGATGATTAGATCAATAAAATTAAAGTTAAAGTTAAACTTAAAATTAAACTTAAACTTAAAATTAAAATTAAAACTTAAAATTAAACTTAAACATAAAACTTAAAAGTAAACTTAAAACTTAAACTTAAACTTAAAATTAGACTTAAACTTAAAATTAGAATTAGAATTAAAATTAATACCCTAACTTACCTATCATTAAACACTTTAACCTATTCCTAACTCCTACCTTTTTGTAAGAGTCTGAGTAGATCTTGGATAGTAGTTGCTCCAGACACATGACTGGAGATCATACCAAATTCACCAAACTCAAATATAAAAGTTTAGGAACGATTGCTTTTGGAAATAATGACAAACTTAATGTAATTGGTATAGGTAACATTGAACTCAAGTGTAATTTCATTATTCGTAAAGTATTACTTGTTGAAAATTTCAAATTCAACTTACTCAATATTAGTTAATTGTGTGATTCAGAGTATAAGGTTAGGTTTTCATCATCTAAATATTTAATTAAACATATGAGAGACCTCATATTAAAATTAAAAGGACTTAGGAATAATAATATTTACACAATTGACCTAGCCACCTCATCACTTAAGTGTTACTTGACACAAAAAAGAGGAAACCTGGCTATGACATAGAAGACTGTCCTATACTAACTTTAGAAATTTCACTAAATTAAATGGATTAGTTAAAGGACTACCAAAACTATCTAATTTAGATGTAACAATTTGCAATGCTTGTCAACAAGGAAAACTATCCAAATCAACCCATAAACCAACTAATCAAACTCAAACTAAATCAATACTTGAACTTATACATCTATATCTATTTAATTCTCATGGATTCAAATCAATTAATGGAAACCTATATTGTTTAATAATAATAGATGACTATTCTATATTCACCTGGGTAAAATTCCTAAAAAAACAAAGATGATACATATGAAACCTTTAGTGACTTTTGCAAATAAACAGAAAATGAAAAGGACTTGAAAATCAAATGAATTAGAAATGACAATGGTGGAGAATTTAAAAACTATAGGTTTATTAAATTCTACTTAGAAAATAGGTATTATCAAGAATTCTCATATTCTAAAGAACCTCAACAAAATGGAATAGTTGAAAGAAAAAATAAAACCCTACAAAAAGTAACTCGGACGATACTTAATGAATGCCAACTACCTAAATGTTTGTGGGCTGAAGCTGTAAATGCAACATGCTACGTGCAAAATAGGGTAACAATAAATAAGAATTATAACAAAACCTCCTATGAACTATATTATAACAAAATAAAAAAATATTATATACTTTAAGGTATTTAGATGTCTAATTTACATATTAAACATAAGAGAACAGTTAGAAAATTTTACCTCAAAAGTAGACAATGAAATTTTTGTAGGGTACTCCCTAAATAGTAGAGGCAATAAAGTTGGCAATAAAACTACACTACGAATTAATGAAACAACCAATGTGAAATTCGATGAAAATACTAACTTTAAAGAATCTAACTCAACTTAAACTCAATACCAACCCATAGACTTCGTTAGGTCCAGCACAGATCTAGGGGGAGCAAGTAAAAACCTAAATCAAATAGACAAACATGAAGATGAACCAAATTAACCACAAGAAAATGGCTAAAGACAAATTAAATCTAGAATAATAAGAATTAGCTTAGATCACCCAGTTGAACAAATAATAAGTGACCCAAACCTAAGAGTTTAAACTAGATCATTAGTAAGAAACATAAGTCAGATATCCTTAATCTCTAAGATTGAACCTAAAACACTAGAAGAATCACTACTTAACCTAGATTGGATTAGAGCCATACAGGAAGAACTTGTAGGACCGTTGCGGTCGGCTAGAAGGGGGGGTTGAATAGCCCTGTAAAAATAAAACACAACCCTTCCCAACTTTTCAAACTAACACTTGCATATAAAATAGAAAAGCAATAAATTAAAACAGAAAAAGACGAGGCACCAAATGTTTACTTGGTTACAACCGGGGAGGTTGTTAATCCAAGGAAAATGATCGCACTACTATCTCCTTCAGGCGGAGAAGTCTCTTTTACAGTAATGTAGGCACAGAATGAAAAAAGCTAATCTAAACAGTGGAAGCACACAAGCATTGTTACAATTTCTAAACTGATTAAAAAGCTTCTGGACCAAGACTATATTTATAGCCTTGGTCGGGGCGCCTGAAAGGATTCTGGGCGCCTTAGGGGGGATAAATTTTATCCCCCAATGTTCAGATCGAGATAAATCTCCATCTGGTCAACATTCAAGGTCCGGGCGCCCGGAAGCATTCCGGGCGCCCCGGACTACTCCGGGCACTCGGAATCATTCCGGGCGCCCCGGAGCCCAAAGTCAACAGAAGTTGACTTTTTCGTCCGGAACCTCTTCTCCGGTTCAGTCCCGCCTCGGTCCGATTCTTCTACTCCGGATCCGCTTGCTTAGGTGATCTCTGTCATCCGGAAAAGGGCTCACCCGAACCCAACTTCCGGTCTTCTCGAGCGGGCTTCCCTCCGTCCGCCGGCGTACTCATCCGCAGTCTTCGTCCCTCGGACGCACCACGTGTCATCCTTCTCGCTAGCTGCATCTCTTGGTCCTAGAGCTTTCGTCCCTCGGAACCACCACACGCTTCCTTCTTGTCCGCCAGTGTACTCTTCAGCAGCACCTCGTCCCTCAGACGCACCGCGTGCCATCCTTCTCGCTAGCTGCATCTTCCACTCGACTACATGTGCTCCTAAGCTCTTGCACACTTAGACACAAGGTTAGAAACACACATGACCTAACTTAACTTGTTGATCACACCAAAACAACCTTGGGGTTCCAACAATCTCCCCCTTTTTGATGTGAGCAACCCAAGTTAAGCTAGGGAAAAAATAGACATAAGATAAACTTAACTAAATTTACAATTAAGTGCAAAAAATAAAACAAGTTATGCCCTTTAATTAAATGAGTTACTGACAACTCATTTTAAATTCATTACTACCCAAGTTACAAGAATGTTGAGATCCAACATCACCTTTGTGACTACTAATTGTGACTCTCACAATATGTGACAATGTCCTTCTATCATTGACATCTAGATTGATCAAATGAGGCATAGACCGTGTCATCCTCTAATCAATCTATATCTTGAACTCCAATTAGACTCACTCTAATCAAATGAGCTCAATATCTCATATTGACTCACTTGGGCATGACCATGCACTTAGTGGTCTCACTCTATCAAGAATCATGATGTCTCTCCCGTCATATAGGAGGGAAAGATCCCATCTACATCACTCACATCCCTCCGCATAATTTGTTACATACCCAGTAATCACTTTTATAGTCCACCCAGTTACGGGTGACGTTTGACAAAGCCAAAGTACGCAACTCCTTATGTAGGGAACCATGGTGACTTCAGGTCCAAGGACTGATAATCATACTAATAGTCACATGAGAAAGTATATGACACTCATATAACGATCCATGATACTTTCTCATGGCGGGTCATTCAGTATACATTCTCCAATGCATACTCATGTGTCAACTTGATATCTCTATATCCATGACTTGTGAGATCAAGTCATCGAGTTGACCTACATACTAGTCTCAACGCATTAACATTGTCCCTGAATGTTAATACTTGAGTAGGAATGATTAAGAGTAGTGTTCTCTATATCATCTCACTATCAATGCAATCAATCGATTGATATAGATAAGAACCTTCTACTCAAGGACGCTATTATACTTAGTTATTTGGCACCAATACAAGTAAGTATAATAACCATAAAGAAATGCCTTTATAAAAATATATAGGAATATGATACATCAAGTCCATACAACAATCATCATATGATTGACTCTAGAACTCTAACTAACATCTTGTGTTTGGAATTCATACAAAGAAAAACTAGTATGATGCGGAAAATAATTACTAGTTATACCTTTCTTTGTATGCAACAACCTCTTGATCTTCTACCGTATTCCTCTTCTTATCTCGGACGTCGTGTGGATGACAATCTTCCAAGACGAGAACCACCCAAGCCCTTCTTCTTCCTTCTTCCAAGTTTCGGCCAAGCAAATTTCTTCAAGAGATAGCAAGTCTCGGCCACCACCACCAAGCTCCAAGGGATGCTAGAAACAAAACCTCCTTTTCATCCTTCTTCTCCTAGCAAGATTCGACCACCTTCCAAGCTCCAAGAGATGATGAGGTTCGGCCAAGGAGAAGAAAGAAAAAGGAAAAGCGAGAATAAGAGGGTCGGCCACGCCAAGGAAGAGAGGAGAGGAATAGAAGAGAGTTCACTTTGTGAAGGCACCCCTCCCTCTCTTTTATAATCCTTGGTCTTGGCAAATAAGGAAAGTTTTAATAAAAGCTTCTTTATTTTCTTTGCCATGAAAAGGAAAATTTAATTGATAAAAAACAAATTATTTTTCTTTTATTAAAGTGGCCGACCACCTCTAATTCTCCAAGAAAGGAAAGTTTTAATCACAAGAATTAAAATTTTCTATTTTGTTTCCGAAAATTTTTAAAATAAAAATTTCTCTATTAATTTTTCCCTTCATGGTTGCTTATAAAAGGAAATTTTATAAATTAAAATCTCTCTATTAAAATGTGTGGATGATTTCCAAAAAGGAAAGTTATCTTTAAAATTAAAATCTTCCTCTCAATATACAAATAAGGAAAGATATCAAATCTTTTCTTAATCTTTTGTAGAAACTATAATAGGAAAATTTTAATTTTAAAACTCTCTTTTAAAATCATGAACATGGTTTCATAAAAGGAAAGTTTTATTAAAATCTTCCTTTCAATCTACAAATAAGGAAAAATATCAAATCTTTTCTTAATCTTTTGTAGAAACTATAAAAGGAAAGATTTAATTTTAAAACTCTCTTTTAAAATCATAAGGATGGTTTCATAAAAGGAAAGTTTTATCAAAAATTAAAATCTTCCTTTTAACTACAAATAAGGAAAGATATCAAACCTTTCACTTAATCTTTTGTAGAAAGCTATAAAAGGAAAGATTTAAATTTTAAACTCTCTTTTAAAACCATGGTATCCACATAAGAAAGATTTAAAAAATAAAATCCTTTTTAATTTAATGTAACCGGCCACACCAAGCTTGGATTCAAGCTAGGGCCGACCACACAACTTGGCTCATCCTATTTGCTTGGCCGACCCAAGCTTGGGTTCCAAGCTTGCTTGGCCGGCCACCTTAGGATGGGTATAAAGGTGGGTATAGGTGGGTATAATACTTTATTAATAAGAGGCTACGATAGGGACCGAGAGGAGGAATTGGTTTTGGTCTCCCGATGAAATTAAGCTTCCCGTGTTCGCCCCGAACACCCAACTTAATTTCATCAATAATAATTCATTCCACTAAAGAATTATTATTGAACTACCGCACCAATTCCAAATTACATTTTGGGCTCCTTCTTATCATGAGTATGTTAATCTCCCTGTATTTAAGATGTCGGATGTCTACTAATTAATTGAGTTACTGACAACTCACTTTAATTAATATCTTAGTCCAAGAGTAGTACCACTTAACCTTATTGTCGTGTCGGACAAAGTCCACCTGCAGGGTTTAACATGACAATCCTTATGAGCTCCTCTTGGGGGGATTATCAACCTAGATTACTAGCACACAGTTTCCTTTTATAATCAACAACACACACTATAAGTAATATCATTTCCCAACTTATCGGACCTATTGATTTATCGAGCTAAATCTCACCCTTTGATAAGTCAAAGAAATAAATACTAAATATATGTGTTTGTTATTATATTAGGATTAAGAGCATACACTTCAATAATAACTAAGGTCTTATTCTTTTATTAAGTCAGTATAAAAAAAAACTTATCTTAAATGGTCCTGCTCAATACACTCAGAGTGTACTAGTGTAATTTATCAGTCAAGATAAACTAATACCTAATTACACTATGACTATTCCAATAGTTTGTTCCTTTCCATCTCAGTCGTGAGATACTATTTATAATTTATAAGGAATTGATAACATGATCTTCTGTGTGTGACACCATACACCATATTATCTATAATATAAATTAATTGAACAACTACACTTAACTTATAAATGTAGATATTTGGCCAATATGATTCTTATTTCTAAGTAAATGTTTATACAAAAAACTTGGCTTTTAATATACATTCCAACACATCTGACCTACTAGGACTTCCTTGCCTAGCCGCAACTAGGACTTCCTGCCTAGTGTTTGGTTCTCTTGATCAGGACACGGGATCCCCCACTTCTTCTTTCAAGGTCAATATTCCACCCACATGGTTCGATTGGACCATGACTCTTGTGCACAGTCGGCGATTAGTCCTTCTGACAATCTGGGCTCTGATACCAATTGTAGGATCGAAAAGAATTTAGATATCTCCACAATGACATGATATTATCCACTTTGGGCCTAAGCCCTTATGGTTTTGCTCTTGGGCTCTCCCCAAAGGCCTCATTCCAATGGAGATATCTTTCTCTTATAAACCCATGATCTTTCCCATGTGTTTTCAATATGAGATTATGTTTGCAACCTTGCAACCCCAACAGTTCGATCCTACAAAAACTTTATCCTTTCCACCAACAACCATATTGCCTGGTCGAAGGCACCTTCCATGGTCATGGAAGGCGCCTTCCGTGGTTGGTTGAAGGCACCTTTAGCCATTGAAGGCGCCTTCAAATCCTATTGAAGGCGCCTCTAGCAGCTCCATAGATCCACTCTAGCTCTTCTGCTGCTCCGATCGTCTAGGTGATTTCAGCCAGCAGAATAGGGCTCACCCGAACCTAATTTTCGGCCTTCTCCTTGAAGAGCCTTCCTCCCCGGCTTCTCATCTCTCGGACCACCGTGCGGGTCCTTCTCGTTCGTCGATGTATTCTTCCGCAGCACCTCGTCCCTCAGACGCACCGAGCCCGTCGGCTCTCTCCCGTGTCATCCTTCTCGCTAGCTGCCTCTTCCGCTCAACTTCCTGTGCTCCTAAGCTCCTGCACACTTAGACATATGGATCAAAACATAGCAGGACCTAACTTAACTTGGCTGATGTTAGCTAGAGCCCTAGAGCCAATCATTTGATGATTGTATTATGGACTTATTGTATCATATTTTTATATTAATAAAGGCATTTGTTTGGTTATTATACTTACTTGTATTGGTGCCAAATAAACTAAGTATAATAACGTCCTTGAGTAGAAGGTTCTTACCTATATCAATCGATTGGTTGAATCGATAGTGAGATGATATAGGGAACACTACTCTTAATCATTCCTAGTCGAGTATTAACATTCAAGGACAATGTTAATGCAATAAGACTAGCATGTAGGTCAACTCGATGACTTGATCTCACAAGTCATGGATATAGAGATATCAAGTTGACACATGAGTATACATTAGAGAATGTATACTGAATGACCCGCCATGAGAAAGTATCATGGATCGTTATATGAGTGTCATATACTTTCTCATGTGGATATTAGTATGACTACTAGCCCTTAGACCTGAAGTCACCATAGATCCCTACATAAGGAGTTATGTACTTTGGTTTCGTCAAACGTCACCCGTAACTGGGTGGACTATAAAGGCGATTACTGGGTATATAACAAATTATGCAGAGGGATGTGAGTGATGTAGATGGGATCTATCCCTCCTATATGACGGGAGAGACATCGGTATTCTTGATAGAGTGAGACCACGAAGTGCATGGCCATGCCCAAATGAGTCAATATAGGATATTGAGCTCATTTGATTTAGTGAGTCTACTTGGAGTTCAAGATTTAGATTGGTCAGAGGATGACACGGTCTATGCCTCACATTGACCAATCTAGATATCTAGGATAGAAGGACATTTGTCATATATTGTGAGGAGTCACAATTAGTAGTCACAAGGTGATGTTGGATCTCAACATTCTTGTAACTTGGGTAGTAATGATGTGTTGCTAGATACCGCTCATTACTTATGCTCCTAAATGGGTTTAGGGCATTGCCAACGTTACAAGAACCTATAGGGTCACACACTAAGGACAATTAGATGGAGATTAGGTTCATATGATGAACCAAGAGGATTAGATTCATTTGATGAATCAAATTGGATTAAGAGTAATCCTAATTGGGCTAACTTGAGTTCGACTCAAGTTGATTCATGTGTTCAATGAGTCTAATTTAGATTATGACTCATTGAATCAATTTAATTAAATGAATTAGATTCATTATATTAAGTTGGTTTGAATCAAATGGTTGGATTCGATCAACCATGGAAGAGATTTGGTCAAGTTTGACTTGACTTGAGAGGAAGATAAAAGTCAAGTTTGACTTGACTTTATGCCACCTCATTGGTGAGTTGACATTGATGTGGACCAATGATGTTACTCCACATCATCATGGGTGCCACCTCATGGAAGTTACAAAGCCATTTTCTTTAATAGCTTCACATTAATTGCACTTAATGCAATTTTTTGGGAGTTACACAACTTGAAAGTGGCCGACCACTTTTGAATGGGAATCAAATTGATTTTCCTCATTCAAGTGCATTATTCCTTCTTCTTCCTCTTGGAGCTCTCTTCCTCTCCCTCTCCTCCTCAACTTGGCCGAACCACACATAGGTGCTAGCACACCTCTTTGTGTGTCTTTCTCCACCTACGAGTCCGTGTGGATACTTCTAGAGGAGTATCTATCTTGATACTCTTGAGATCCGGCACCGTTTGGACGAGCGGGAACGCGAAGGGCTTCGCTTCAAAGGTATAACTCGTTTCATGTAGATCTAGGAGTAGATCTAAGTTGAAACTCGTACTCATAATTTTGTTTTGAAATCTTTTCTTCGCACGAGATCCGTTGGCTAGGGTGATTCGGGGTTTCCGCGACGCGAAAAAGCGGTTTTCGCGGCCCGAAAAACCCAACAGTGGTATCAGAGCCATGTGCTAAGCGAGTACGAGTTTAAATTAGTATTTTTGTGAAAAATATACATTCTGTAACATTCTGTGAATTTCCTAATTTTTATGATTTTATGGGTATTTTCTCGTAGAAGCGAAGCACAAGTGTTTCGACACTTGTAGGCTTCGAATACTGAGAAGAATTTTCCAAAACGGTAATGTTTCGACCCAAAATCTTTTGGGACAGCGGGCTAAGGCACTCTTGGATCGCTTAGGAGCAACTCGCGATGGTTAGATCGCGGGTAGGGGTACTGCCCCTAACCCCGGAAGGGGATTTGCTCCGCGATTGCGCCCGAAATCGCTAATCGGGACCGCAGGGAAAAATTTACTCATAAAATCTGTAAAATTATGAAAAAATTATAGAAAATTACGAAAAATATATAATTTTGAATTATATATTAATTTTGTGATAGTCATGGCCCAAATACCCAATTCGATTGGACAATTGTGTTGTAATTCATAATACGACCTACGTGCCGTTATGTGATGTGCGTGCTTGTATCTTATTTTTATTTATTTTATTTTTCGCGACCTGCGCGTCATGCCTTCCTTTTATTCTGGTTGTAAATTAGATTTAGACTCGAATGTAACTCGAGTTTCAAAAATTGTAATGTAATTTTGAAGCGGTGGAAGGTCCACACGAGACGGAGTTACGAGGAGGGCGCGAGCAACACAAGGTGGTCAAAGGAAGAAGCTTGAGAAGCTGTTGACCTTAGGTTGACCATCCGATCTTCTCATTGGCTTGAGAAGATCGTAGTAGGGCCATGACACAATCATAAAATAATTTAATTAATTTCTTATATGTATGTGATGCATGTTTAATTAAGTAGTTAATTAGTGCCTAGCGATTAGATAAGATCTAAATCGTGCACATGATGCACCCCACGATTAGATTAGATCTAAATCAAGTATTTGATACGCATCATCATTTAGATTAGATCTAAATCACGTCAATTCTAATGCCTACCGTGCCGTGATACCTACTACTACCTCGATCGCATGTTGTTGTTGAATCTGCCAAAGCAGAGCAACACATACTATCTTGGTAGGGTACGGAGGGACAATCTTGGTCCCGCCTATCAACGCATGGGTGAGTACAACTCAATTAGATTGAGTATTCCTAGTTAACTCGGTTGGATCGAGTATAACTATAGGCATTTTTCCAACGGTTGGAAAGATAGGTTAAAATCACATATATATTAACTCTCGGGCGTATTAGCCAAAACTAACTCGAGTTTTAATATAAATGCGGATATTGATCCTATAAACAAGAGTTACATAGAGATGTAATTGGTAATTGTTACCTACCGATCATACTAAGTCTTGGGCGTATTAGCCAAAGCTAACTCAAGGATTAGTATGATGTGGATCTTGTCCCACATGAATTATAAAATTCAGTGGGAGCATCATTTAGTTAAAGGCCTAATTAAATGATTAAGAATATGATACTTATTTCTGTATTTATTTCTGTTGTAGAATTGCCATGACGTCAAACACGAACATCTTCTCTCTGCGTTCTATCCTTAAGAAGGACAAGCTCAACGGAGCAAATTTCCTGGACTGGTACAGGAACCTGAGAATAGTTCTCACCCAAGAACGTAAACTGTACGTTCTAGAGCAGCCCATTCCGGAGGCTCCTCCTGCCACTGCCACGCGAATAGACCGAGATGCTTACAAGAAGCATCAAGATGACGCATTAGATGTGTCCTGTCTTATGCTCGCGACCATGAACTCTGAGCTTCAGAAGCAACATGAGTTGATGGGCGCTTACGATATAATTGAACATCTTTGTCACCTATATCAAGGACAAGCAAGGCACTGGAAGAGGAACTCTAAAGAATACCTGGAAGATCTTAAGAAGAAGAGAAATAAGATTTCTACTTCAGGTATACATGTTATAGAAGTCAACCTCTCTATTTCTTCATCGTGGGTATTAGATACCGGATGTGCTTCGCACATTTGTACTAATGTACAAGCGCTGAGAAATAGCAGGGCATTGACGAAGGGTGAGATAGACCTACGAGTAGGCAATGGAGCACGGGTTGCTGCTATTGCTGTAGGAACTTACCATCTATCTCTGCCCTCTGGGCTTGTACTAGAATTAGATGATTGTTGTTATGTGCCTGCCTTGACTAAGAACATAATATCAGTTTCTTGTTTGGACAAGAAAGGTTTCTCGTTTACTATAAAGAACAAATGTTGTTCCGTCTATTTAAATGATATGTTCTATTGTAGTGCACCTCTGATAAACGGACTCTATATTCTAGACCTTGAGAGCCCTATCTATAACGTAAATACCAAAAGGTTCAAGTCAAAAGACATGAACCAAACCTACCTCTGGCACTGTCGCTTAGGTCATATAAATGACAAGCGCTTATCCCAGCTCCATAAGGATGGTTTGTTGGACTCATTTGATTTTGAATCATATGAGATATGCGAGTCATGCCTACGAGGCAAGATGACCAAGACTCCCTTTAGTGGGCACAGCGAGAGAACAACTGATTTATTAGGACTCATACATAGTGATGTATGTGACCCTTTCAATGTTGCTGCTAGAGGCGGTTATAGATACTTCATCACATTTACTGATGACTTCAGTAGATATGACTATGTGTACTTGATGACACATAAGTCTGAATCCTTTGAAAAATTCAAAGAATTCAAGAATGAAGTACAGAACCAGCTTGGCAAGAGTATTAAGATACTTCGATCCGATCGAGGTGGAGAATACCTTAGCCATGAGTTTCGTGACTATCTAGCAGAGTGTGGGATCCTATCCCAACTCACTCCTCCTAGAACACCACAGTGGAATGGTGTATCCGAAAGGAGGAATCGTACCCTATTAGATATGGTGCGATCTATGATGAGTCACACAGATCTTCCGACATACCTTTAGAGCTATGCTCTAGACACGACAGCTTTTATACTCAACCGAGTTCCATCCAAGGCCGTGATAAAGACACTATATAGGATATGGATTGGGAGAGATGCCCAGGTGTCTTTCATGAGGATTTGGGGTTGTGAGGCTTACGTTAGACGTCAAGTCTCAGACAAATTAGGACCCAAATCCGACAAGTGCTACTTTATTGGATATCCCAAGGAAACTAAGGGATATTACTTCTACATTCCCAGTCAGCACAAGGTAGTTGTGGCAAAGACTGGGGTCTTTCTAGAAAGGGACTTTGTTTCTAGAAAGACTAGTGGGAGCGCGTTCGATCTTGAAGAAGTTCAAGATGCGAACAATAGCACTGATGCCTCGATGGAAATTGAACTGGAACCACAAAGTGTTGTGGATGATGTTGTTCCACAAGGAGTTGAGGAACAACAACCAGTTCAAGTAGACATACCTCTTCGCAGGTCTGATAGGGTACGTCGTCAGCCTGAGAGATACTCATTTCTCTTGTCTGACCATGATGACATTGTGCTCATAGAGGATGAGCCTGCCACCTATCAAGAAGCTGTGATGAGACCAGATTCCGAGAAATGGCTAGAGGCCATGAGATCCGAAATGGAATCCATGTACACCAACCAAGTATGGACTTTGGTTGATCCACCTGAAGGGGTAAAACCCATTGGGTGTAAGTGGGTCTTTAAGAGAAAGACTGACATGGATGGACTTATCTATAAGGGTCGCTTGGTAGCTAAAGGTTTCAAGCAGATTCATGGTATTGACTATGATGAAACCTTTTCTCCAGTAGCGATGTTTAAGTCCATTCGGATCATGCTTGCTATTGCAGCCTACCATGACTATGAGATATGGCAGATGGATGTCAAAACCGCGTTTCTAAATGGAAACCTGCTCGAGGATGTGTACATGACACAACCTGAGGGTTTTGTAGATCCACAGCATACTAGCAGAGTATGCAAGCTGCATAGGTCCATTTATGGACTAAAGCAAGCTTCTCGGAGCTGGAATCTTCGATTCGATGATGCAATCAAACAGTTTGGTTTCATCAAGAACGAAGATGAGCCTTGTGTCTACAAGAAGGTTGTAGGGGACTTAGTTGTCTTCCTCATATTGTATGTGGATGACATACTACTCATTGGGAAGGACATCCCTATGCTTCAGTCTGTCAAGACTTGGCTAGGGAGTTGCTTCTCAATGAAGGACTTAGGTGAGGCATCCCGCATTCTAGGGATACAGATCTATAGAGCTAGATCTAAGAGATTGCTTGGCCTAAGTCAGAGTACATACATTGATAAGGTACTCCTTCGGTTTGCCATGCAGAACTCCAAGAAGGGATTTCTGCCGATGTCACATGGCGTGAGTCTTTCGAAGATTCAAGGTCCCTCTTCTAGAGAGGAGAGAGACCGCATGGATCAGATCCCTTATGCCTCAGCCATAGGATCGATCATGTACGCCATGCTATGTACTCGACCTGATGTCTCGTATGCTTTGAGCATGACGAGCAAATACCAGTCAGATCCAGGTGAAAGTCACTGGATAGCGGTCAAGAATATTCTTAAGTACTTAAGAAGGACTAAAGAATATTTCTTGATATATGGAAGCGATGATGAGCTAGCTGTAAAGGGTTACAGTGATGCTAGCTTCTAGACCGACCAGTATGACTATAGATTGCAGTCGGGGTTCGTATTTTGCATTAATGGTGGTGCTGTTAGCTGGAAGAGTTCGAAGCAGGATACAATAGCTGATTCTACAACAGAAGCCGAGTACATCGTTGCATTAGAGGTAGCAAAGGAGGCAGTTTGGATCCGCAAGTTCATCACTGAACTTGGGGTGGTTCCTAGCATTGCTGACCCCATTGAGCTCTATTGTGACAATAATGGAGCTATAGCACAGGCAAAGGAACCTCGCTCACACCAGTGGACCAAATACATACTACGACGCTTCCATCTCATTCGAGAGATCATCGAGAAAGGAGATGTGAAGATTTGCAGAGTACCTACAGAGGCTAACATCGCAGATCCCTTGACCAAGGCTTTGGCACAGAGGAAGCATGATGGTCACACTAGGCCATTTGGGCTTAGAGCCTACACTGATTGGCACTAGTGCTAGTGGGAGATTGTTAGCTAGAGCCCTAGAGCCAATCATTTGATGATTGTATTATGGACTTATTGTATCATATTTTTATATTAATAAAGGCATTTGTTTGGTTATTATACTTACTTGTATTGGTGCCAAATAAACTAAGTATAATAACATCCTTGAGTAGAAGGTTCTTACCTATATCAATCAATTGGTTGAATCGATAGTGAGATGATATAGGGAACACTACTCTTAATCATTCCTAGTCGAGTATTAACATTCAGGGACAATGTTAATGCAATAAGACTAGCATGTAGGTCAACTCGATGACTTGATCTCACAAGTCATGGATATAGAGATATCAAGTTGACACATGAGTATACATTAGAGAATGTATACTGAATGACCCGCCATGAGAAAGTATCATGGATCGTTATATGAGTGTCATATACTTTCTCATGTGGATATTAGTATGACTACTAGCCCTTAGACCTGAAGTCACCATAGATCCCTACATAAGGAGTTATGTACTTTGGTTTCGTCAAACGTCACCCGTAACTGGGTGGACTATAAAGGCGATTACTGGGTATATAACAAATTATGCAGAGGGATGTGAGTGATGTAGATGGGATCTATCCCTCCTATATGACGGGAGAGACATCGGTATTCTTGATAGAGTGAGACCACGAAGTGCATGGCCATGCCCAAATGAGTCAATATAGGATATTGAGCTCATTTGATTTAGTGAGTTTACTTGGAGTTCAAGATTTAGATTGGTCAGAGGATGACACGGTCTATGCCTCACATTGACCAATCTAGATGTCTAGGATAGAAGGACAATTGTCATATATTGTGAGGAGTCACAATTAGTAGTCACAAGGTGATGTTGGATCTCAACATTCTTGTAACTTGGGTAGTAATGATGTGTTGCTAAATACCGCTCATTACTTATGCTCCTAAATGGGTTTAGGGCATTGCCAACGTTACAAGAACCTATAGGGTCACACACTAAGGACAATTAGATGGAGATTAGGTTCATATGATGAACCAAGAGGATTAGATTCATTTGATGAATCAAATTGAATTAAGAGTAATCCTAATTGGGCTAACTTGAGTTCGACTCAAGTTGATTCATGTGTTCAATGAGTCTAATTTAGATTATGACTCATTGAATCAATTTAATTAAATGAATTAGATTCATTATATTAAGTTGGCTTGAATCAAATGGTTGGATTCGATCAACCATGGAAGAGATTTGGTCAAGTTTGACTTGACTTGAGAGGAAGATAAAAGTCAAGTTTGACTTGACTTTATGCCACCTCATTGGTGAGTTGGCATTGATGTGGACCAATGATGTTACTCCACATCATCATGGGTGCCACCTCATGGAAGTTACAAAGCCATTTTCTTTAATAGCTTCACATTAATTGCACTTAATGCAATTTTTGGGAGTTACACAACTTGAAAGTGGCCGGCCACTTTTGAATGGGAATCAAATTGATTTTCCTCATTCAAGTGCATTATTCCTTCTTCTTCCTCTTGGAGCTCTCTTCCTCTCCCTCTCCTCCTCAACTTGGCCGAACCACACATAGGTGCTAGCACACCTCTTTGTGTGTCTTTCTCCACCTACGAGTCCGTGTGGATACTTCTAGAGGAGTATCTATCTTGATACTCTTGAGATCCGGCACCGTTTGGACGAGCGGGAACGCGAAGGGCTTCGCTTCAAAGGTATAACTCGTTTCATGTAGATCTAGGAGTAGATCTAAGTAGAAACTCGTACTCGTAATTTTGTTTTGAAATCTTTTCTTCGCACGAGATCCGTTGGCTAGGGTGATTCGGGGTTTCCGCGACGCGAAAAAGCGGTTTTCGCGGCCCGAAAAACCCAACAGCTGATTACACCAAAAATAACCTTGGGATTCCAACAATCTCCCCCTTTTTTGATGTGAGAAACCCAAGTTAAGTTAGGGTAAACAAATATAAAGTTAAAGCAATAAAATTACAAGTATGCAATAAAGTGTAAAAAGATTTCAAATTAAATTTAAATTTAAAATTTTAACTACTACCTCCCCCTAGACTTAATCTTCCCTTCTCTCCCTTTGATCACATAAAAAATTGGGGGAAAAAAATCTAAAGGTAAAGAAAAAAATTTAAGAAAAGCTTAATTTCTAAGTAACTTGTAAGTAAAAAGAATTTTCTAAGTAAAATTTATAAGTCAAGAAGTGAAAATGTTAAACCATTGACAACTATTAAAAGCATTAATTTAACTAACTATTTCATGCTTATTAGTTTGCCAATTAAATATTTAATTTAATAATTAGCTTCCAGGTTGTAGCGAGACATTAGGTCTTTTTGGTTATTGGATCAACAACCACTTCTAGACAAAACCTCTTAAACAATTCAAATATTTAATGTACTTTATGAAAACCTTAAGTCTAATTAAAATTTTAATTTAGACAAGTCTTTGGAACCCAATATAGGTTTCTTCCAACTAGGTTAATCAAAAATTTCTTTGGTATATGTTTCTGAGAAATTTTTCTAACTTGTCCTTTGTGGTAATAAAAATACCAATTTAGACTATTAAATTTTCTACTACTTGTATTATATGAGCATGCATGATTTTTCAAGTTCTTTATTTCTTTTTGTAAAATATTTTTTCTAATTTTATTTTTTCAAATTCTTTTAATGAACAAGATTTGGCTAAAATTATTTTTAATTCTTTATTTTCTTTTTCAAGCTTGCAGTAGTCTTTAGTTAATAATTTAACACATTTAAACAACTTATCAGGTGGAAGAGATCGTACCTGACTTACCTTGTCGACCTCGTTGTCTGTAGCTTCCTCTAAACTGCTGCTTTCTTCTGTTGATGCTCCTCCTTCATCGATACTCTTGATGTTCATTTCGGAAGAGCTTTCTTCGTGTTTGCCTTCTTGATGACTTGCCATCAACGCAAGTCCGGAAAAAGCTTCGACCTCTAATTCGGACGATGTTTCCTCCCACGTCACCTTTAGGGACTTGTATTTGTTCTTTTATACGGGCTTCTTGTTCTTGCCTTTGTCCTTTTCGTTGATCTTTAACTTAGGGCAGTTGTTTTTAACGTGCCCTTCTTCATTGTAGTGGTAGCATCTAATTGTTCTTCTCTTTCTACCCTGCGGATGGTTAGATTTTCTAGATTTAAGTAACTTTTTAAAAAGTCTTACCATCATTACCATTTCTTCGTTGTCGAGAGAGGACTTTGAATCTTGTTTGTCCATCTTTGCCTTAAGGGCAATATTGTGCTTCAGCTCCTTTAGATCTGCACATCTTGTTTTGTGGACTTCAAAGGCAGAAAATAATTCTTCTAACGTAGTTGAATCTAAATCCTTAGATATATAATAAGCATCTAGTAATGATACTCATTCAGTACTTTTAGGAAATGTGTTAAGTGCGTACCTTAGCGAATCTCGGTTACTTACATTTTCTCCGAGATTCATGAGTCCAGTGATGAGATCCTTGATCCTTGAATGAAAGTGTGCAACTATTTCGTCTTGTTCCAGTTTGATGTTGCTGATATAGTTTCTGAGAATATCCCATCTTGCGAGTTTCTCCTTCGAGGTTCCTTCGTGTAGTTCTAGGAACTTCTCCCAGAGCTCCTTTGCAGACTCGTAGGCTTCGATCCGATTGACTTCTTGTGGCGGTAGAACGCTTAGCATATAAAACTCTACTTTATCGTTTGCTACGAAATCAGCTTGCTCCTTTTTGGTCCAGTGGTATTTATCTTTACCTTCGGGTGATACAAAACCAAACTCCATTATTAAAACTAAATCGAAATCAGTCTTAAAAAATACCTCTATCTTCTTTTTCCAATTAGCGAAGTCCCCCTCGAACTATGGTGGGTGGATGCTTGAACCGGCTATCTCGTGTGCTTCGTTCAGCGGTTAGTCCTCCTGAAGCTGTTAGGCTTTGATACCACTTGTTGGTCCAGGTCGGCTGGCTGGAGAGGGTTGAGTTGCCTGAAACACTAAAATACCTTTCTCGATCTTTCAACTCAGGTTAACAGCAATAGCATAAAGTTAAAATTAAACAATAAGAAACTAAAGAAAGAGACTCCAGAATTTACTTGGTTACAACCTAGGTGGTTGTTAATCCAAGCGAAATGAAAACTCTTAAAAAGTCTCCTTCACTGAAGACGAAGAAGCCTCTTACACTTGTTAACAGCTCAGACTATTGCTAGGAAATCAATACACAAGTTGTTGTTTCTTTCCTAGGTCTAGAGGTCTTTTTATAGCATCTGGAAAACCTTATCCGCAGGTTGAAGGTGCCTTCCATAGGGCTGGAAGGCGCTTCTAGCGAGACAAAGGATAAACCTTTATCCTTTCCGCCAATGACCAGATTGCCTGGTCGAAGGCGCCTTCCATGACCATGGAAGGCGCCTTCTGTGGCTAGTTGAAGGCGCCTCTAGCATCTCCATAGCTCCACTAGATCTTCCGCTACTCCAATCGCCTAGGTGATTTCGACCAATAGAATAGGGTGTTGGTGCAACATCCCTCAGGTCAAGGTTGACCTGGTTGACCAAGCTGAGTCTTGGTTTGAGTTTAGATGTTTGACAATAAGAATTTGATTGAGGAAGAGTCAAGTAGGTCAAGGTTGACCGGATGCTTGACTGGGAAGTCCTAACTGGGATGTTAGGTAGAATGGAAGTCCTGGTGAGTGAAGCCAGGCAGAAGGAAAGTCCTAGTGAGTGAAGCTAGGCAGATGGAAAACCCTAGTGAGTGAAGCTAGGTGAAAGTCCTGGTGAGTGAAGCCAGGTGAAAGACCTAGTGAGTGAAGCTAGGCAGATGGAAAACCCTAGTGAGTGAAGCTAGGTGAAAGTCCTGGTGAGTGAAGCCAGGCAAGGGAAAATCCAGATGGATCAAGGATGATCGGACATCTGGTGGTGGGAAGTCCAAGTAGGTCAAAGGATTGACTGGATACTTGGCACGAGGAAATACAGATAGGTCAAAGGGATTGACCAGACATCTGATGGAAGTCCAAGTAGGTCAAGGGAGTGACCAGATACTTGGCATGAATAGAAAAGTCCAAGTGGGTCAAAGGGATTGACCAGACACTTGGTGGGAAGTCCTAGCATGTCAAAGGAGTGACCAGATGCTAGGCATGATGTACCAACAGGTCAAGGTTCACCGGATGTTGGTTTGAGAGGCTTGGAACTTGGTTTTGGGCAAAAACCAAGTGTTGGATCGATCAGTGGATCGATCCAGGCCTTTTCTAGCGAACAGAGAGCCTCTGGATCGATCCGTGGATCGATCCAGATGTCCCAATCGATCAGTGAATCGATCGGGACGATGCTGCTTCGCGCGATAAGCGCTGGATCGATCCAAGCGTTTTTCCCAGAGCACAGAGGCGCTCTGGATCGATCCGTGGATCGATCCAAAGCCTCCCCGATCGATTGGGAACATTCGAATCGATCGGGATTTGACCGTTAGCGTCGATTTAAGCCGCAGGCGTTCATTTCCTTCGGCATCTCTTCACCGATTCACTCCAGATCTCTCGCCAGCTCCTCCACAGCACTCACAAAGCTCAGATCGCCAGTTCTTGAAGGATCTTGGAAGTTCTCCAAGTCAAGAGGCGGATCAAAGCCAAGAAGAGAAGCTAGGGTTAGGGTTTATACTCATTGTAAGCTTGTAAGCTTGTATTTCTTGTATCCTTTCCCTCTCTTCTTGTATTGAGTCTTGTAGGGCTTCTCCGCCCTTGGTAGTTACCATAAAGGAGAGTTTTAATTAGTGGAGGGTGTGTGTGTTGGTGTGGATCCTTGGATTAGTCACCTCTTGTGAGGTGGATACCAAGTAAACCAACCGTGTTAGCGTTGTGTGATTGTTTCTTTGTATTTCCGCTGCACATCTTTGAAGAAACAAGCAACATCAAGCAACATCAAGCAACGTCGAGCAACGAGCGAACGCGACAAGCTATTCCCCCCCCCCCCCCCCCCCTCTAGCTACTTTTGGTCCTAACAAGTGGTATCAGAGCAAGGCCGCTCTTCACCGGAATCATCGCCGGAAGGGTCAAGCATAACAAGAAAAGCTAGAGGGTGAAGAAGTTGAAGCAAATTCATCAAAAGTCAAAGATTTCAAGAAGCTCAACTTCAAGATGCAATTCCAAGATGGACTTGGATTTGACACAAAGGTGGCTCCACCGTACACTTCCACGAGCTTCGATTCTTGGAAATCAAGAATCGAAAACTTTCTTATGATGGAGATAGAGCAATGGTTTGCTCTAATGGAAGGATTTGAAGCTCCAACAAACTCCAAGGGCAAGCTTCTCAAGAAAAGCAAATGGAGCTCGGAGCAAGTCCAAAGGTGCGATGCAAATGACAAAGTGACCAAGCTTTTGGTCAATTTATTGCCAAGCACCATCCTTTGCAAAATTGGAGAATTTGAAGATGCAAAGGAATTATGGAGCAAATTGGCCAAGCTTCATGAAGAGATCCCCTCCACTGTACAAGAGCAAGAAGTATTCAGAGAGGGTGACTCTTTGGAGCAAGACCAAGAGGAGGACTCCGAGGTTGAGAGATGCTCAACCTTCGAAGAAGAGGAAATCCTAGAAGCTTCATCCTCAAGGGAATGCAACGAAGGGAACAAGGAGGGAGCATACTCCTTGTTTCATATTCAAAATGATGAAGCCTCCACCTCTAGGATTGAGGGGGAGCAATCCTTGGTGACGCCGGATCAAGAAGAAGGAGAAGCTTCTACATCCGAGTCAAGAGACGAAGAGGAGGAAGAAGATTCTACCTCCACAAGTCAAGAAAAATCAAATGGAGGAGAATCAAGGTCCGATCAAGAGGAAGCTTCTACCTCCGGATCCAAAGGAAAAGATGCCACCCCTACAAGCAAAGGTATAAATATTTCAATTAATAATAAAAATCATATTATATGCTTTGAGTGTAGGGAACATGGGCACTACAAGAGCAAGTGCCCTAAATTGGCCAAGAAGAAGGGCCAAGTGGCACAAAGAGGCAAGGTGAAGCCCAAGGAGATCACCCCTAACACAAAGAAGAGCAAGGAGCATATTATATGCTTCTCTTGCAATCAAAAGGGGCATTACCGAAGTCAATGCCCCAAGGGGAAGAAGGTGGTCAAGGCTCAAGGAGGCACTAGTCAAGGGGGAGCCTCCAAGGTAAAGAAGAAGGTATCTTTTATTGAACCTATCCCTTTACATTATGGTAAAAAGCATGATAGTTCTAAGTTTTATCATTTTAATTACCATAAGAATAGGAAGCATAAGGGCTTTAAGGAAAAGCATGTGGCCCTACATGCCAAGACTACTACACCTAAGGTTAGGGATGTAGGTAAAAATCTAGGCAATAATTCTAAGGATTTTAGATACAAGCCTAGAAACAAAAATGCTCATGGATCAAGACCTAAGGACTTAATGATAGAAAATCAAGTCTTGAGGTCAAGACTTGATAAAATGGAAAAGACTCTAAAAAGGATGAAAAATATCCTATTAGGGCAAAATGAGCATAACTTAGGGTTAGGAAAATCAAAGCCATCCAATAGCAATAGAGGTTTGGGATACAAACCAAAGGCTAAGAAGGATGTGCCTAGTTATCATAGGGTTCCATATAGTTATGGAACAAACCCTAGGTCTAGTGGGCAAGTCAAAAATACTAAGGAGGTCATACCTAAGAGTGTTTTTGCAATAAATGTGACTAAGGCTTCTAAGAAGTCTAAGAAAGTCACAAACAAGGTCACAAGGGAGGCTATCCCTAGAGTTGACATAGAAAATGTGACCAAGGCTTCTAAGAAGCCCAACAAGGTCACTAGGAAGGTATCTAGGGAAGTAATCCCTAGTGAGTACCTAGAGCATCCAAGGAGCACCAATAGGTGTTGGGTTCCTAGGAGCATTTTCTCTACCCCATAAATGGGTTAGAGAGTGTCAACTCCAATTAGAAGGGTAGTTAACCCAACTTTGAGGAAATTGACACTTAAGGGGCATTTTCAAGGTTTTGTTAACCTTTGAAAATGAAATTGAATTATTATTTACTCCTTGAAAGAGTAAAATGTGCCTAATGGTGGAAGAATTGATTTTAATCTTAAATGGCACATATTGGGAAATTCATAAGAACTACCAAGTTGGGATTTTGGTATGTTCTTAGGAAATTTAAGGCAATCCGGGCCTTAATTTAAAAGTGCTACTCTTGTGGAAAAATGAAATATGCCAACATTTGAGGATATGCTTACTTTCAATTGGCATACATTAATCAAGGGAATTAGAAATGCCAATTTAGGCTTTGGCATTTTCTTGAAGCACTTTAGGGCAATCTAGGTTTAAGTTGTAAGTTTAGGTAAGATTTTAAGGATACTTAGATAGTTAATCTAGGTATACTTTATTTATGCTAAATCTTGCCATGATTGTTTGCCCATCATATGCCATGACATCATGTCTATTTTTGCATTCATGTTTTATTATGGAAAATCCAAAAATACCATGTCATGACATTCATACATCATGTAGTTATAGGATATATTCTTTAGAAAATTATTTCATTATTGATGTATGCCATAACATAATCATGCATTTAGTTTAATTCCTTGTAATTAAGGACAAATGGCATTTAACTACACTTATTAACAAGTGACATCTTAGGTGGATGTCTAATATCTTTAAAATGCCTAGATAGATATGCATGATCCCTAGATTAGGGCAAAACCAAAATCTACATCTCACAAAGACTATAAGGTGACTTGTATGTGCTTTAGTGCACATTAGATACAAGTGAGATGTTAGGATGATGAACAAAGCTCAAGATGTTGATTTAGTGCAGTCTTTTGAGTTTTTAAGTTCATCAAAACACATAGTTATGTGTTTTCCCATCATTGGGAAAGCTAATGTACAAGTCATGTGCATTATGCCCAAGGAACATGATGGGATATCGGTTTTGAAAATGTTTTTAAAGATGCTTTTGGAAAACCATGGTGAAGGCTATCTTTTGATAGTAATCACCATTGAATAGTTAGACACAAACTTGAAGAAAACGCTAAAGTTTTAGCAAGTTTTCAAGCTTGTGTCAATCTTTGAAAATATGATGTATTTTTCATAGAAAACTATTTTTCCATGATTAAGTATGCCCTAAATAATGTCTACACGAAATTTCATGATTTTTGGATTTTTGTAGAATTTTCTAGGGGTTTCTGAAGTTGACTGAAATGGAATTTCAGCAACTATCAGAGCTCCGATCGATCCATGGATCGATTGGAGTTCCTGAATCGATCCGTGGATCGATTCAGAAGGCAAGTCCCCCGCGAGCAGAAGCTCGCTGGATCGATCAGCCGATCGATCCAGGTAGTCTGAATCGATCAGTGAATCGATTCAGAAAGGCTCAATCGATTGGAACCCAACTCCAATCGATCCAAGTTGCTGATTTTGGCTGGGAAGGCCTGATTTCAGCATCTTTAAACCTCTTTGAGTCTAGGTAACCATTCCAAACCCCTAAAATACATTTGTATACATACAAAGGGTGTTTTCGTGTGGAAAACAAGGATGAATTGGTTAAGGAAGGCTTTATTGAAGTTTAGGTTGAGGTTTGTTTCAAATTTTGAGTATGTGAACCTCAAAACTTCTAAATTGGGTTTCCTAAAGTTTTAGGGATTCCAAGTCATTGTTGGTGCAATGATAGAAGTTTACCACCATGTCTTTAGGGGGAGGGACTCTTTAAAGACATGAAAAATTTATTTTTCATGAACCTTGGAAGGTGGTTAACCTTCTTTAAAGAAAATGATCATGTATGAGCTTTTGAACTTGAAATGGGGAGTGGATATCCTCATTATTTCAAGTAGGAACTCAAGTGGTTAGAAAATGCTCAGGGTTGGGTATTTGTCTACATTGAGGGAGAAGTAAGGATAAATGAAGGGTATGGGACCTTCATTATCGTGTTGATCACAACGAGTGATGTTGTGAATAACGATGAGCAACTCTTCAGGGGGAGAGTCGTCAACAAATGGATTTGTTGATGTGTACCCAAAATTGGGGCATGAGTTGATGTGTGCCCAAAGATGGGTTGATGTGTGCCAATAGGGGAAGAATGAAAGGACCTGTGAATGGGTGTAAGTTAGGCTTTCATTACCTAGAGGGAGTGTGCCCTCTTAGGGGGAGAATGAAGAGCTTAATTTATGTGTTCATTACCTAGTGGCATGAAGATTGAGGCTATAGGATTAGCCTAACTTACATGTGGAATTGTAAGTGGTAGTGTGGTATTGTCAAACATCAAAAAGGGGGAGATTGTTGGTGCAACATCCCTCAGGTCAAGGTTGACCTGGTTGACCAAGCTGAGTCTTGGTTTGAGTTTAGATGTTTGACAATAAGAATTTGATTGAGGAAGAGTCAAGTAGGTCAAGGTTGACCGGATGCTTGACTGGGAAGTCCTAACTGGGATGTTAGGTAGAATGGAAGTCCTGGTGAGTGAAGCCAGGCAGAAGGAAAGTCCTAGTGAGTGAAGCTAGGCAGATGGAAAACCCTAGTGAGTGAAGCTAGGTGAAAGTCCTGGTGAGTGAAGCCAGGTGAAAGACCTAGTGAGTGAAGCCAGGTGAAAACCCTAGTGAGTGAAGCTAGGTGAAAGTCCTGGTGAGTGAAGCCAGGCAAGGGAAAATCCAGATGGATCAAGGATGATCGGACATCTGGTGTTGGGAAGTCCAAGTAGGTCAAAGGATTGACTGGATACTTGGCACGAGGAAATACAGATAGGTCAAAGGGATTGACCAGACATCTGATGGAAGTCCAAGTAGGTCAAGGGAGTGACCAGATACTTGGCATGAATAGAAAAGTCCAAGTGGGTCAAAGGGATTGACCAGACACTTGGTGGGAAGTCCTAGCAGGTCAAAGGAGTGACCAGATGCTAGGCATGATGTACCAACAGGTCAAGGTTGACCGGATGTTGGTTTGAGAGGCTTGGAACTTGGTTTTGGGCAAAAACCAAGTGTTGGATCGATCAGTGGATCGATCCAGGCTTCTCCTAAGCGAACAGAGAGCCTCTGGATCGATCCAGATGTCCCAATCGATCAGTGAATCGATCGGGACGATGCTGCTTCGCGCGATAAGCGCTGGATCGATCCGTGGATCGATCCAGGCGTTTTTCCCAGAGCACAGAGGCGCTCTGGATCGATCCGTGGATCGATCCAAAGCCTCCCCGATCGATTGGGGACATTCGAATCGATCGGGATTTGACCGTTAGCGTCGATTTAAGCCGCAGGCGTTCATTTCCTTCGGCATCTCTTCACCGATTCACTCCAGATCTCTCGCCAGCTCCTCCACAGCACTCACAAAGCTCAGATCGCCAGTTCTTGAAGGATCTTGGAAGTTCTCCAAGTCAAGAGGCGGATCAAAGCCAAGAAGAGAAGCTAGGGTTAGGGTTTATACTCATTGTAAGCTTGTAAGCTTGTATTTCTTGTATCCTTTCCCTCTCTTCTTGTATTGAGTCTTGTAGGGCTTCTCCGCCCTTGGTAGTTACCATAAAGGAGAGTTTTACTTAGTGGAGGGTGTGTGTGTTGGTGTGGATCCTTGGATTAGTCACCTCTTGTGAGGTGGATACCAAGTAAACCAACCGTGTTAGCGTTGTGTGATTGTTTCTTTGTATTTCCGCTGCACATCTTTGAAGAAACAAGCAACATCAAGCAACATCAAGCAACGTCGAGCAACGAGCGAACGCGACGAGCTATTCACCCCCCCTCTAGCTACTTTTGGTCCTAACATAGGGCTCGCTCGAACCCAATTTTCGGTCTTCTCCTCGAGCAACTTTCCTCCCCAGCTTCTTGTCCCTCCAGTGTCGTACTTGGGATTTCGATGGCCTGAGTCGAATTTCAAGAAAAAGGGCCCCCTTACATCGTTTTACTACTATATTAACTTTAAAAAATCATCTACACTTCAAAATATAATCCTCCTTTACATGTGCGATCAAAATTTGTTAGCGAAGCTACAAAATTTACAATAAAATAAAGAGTTGAATAACATGAATATTTCAAAATATAATAAAAAATAAATATTACCAATAATCATTTGAATACAACACGTCTTGCTGTTTTAGTTGCAAAAATATCAATTAAGCTTGTATAATCAAGATGTTCAACTATTTTGTTTTCAATAGACAACATCGCCAATCCATTTAATCTTTCTTGTGACATGGTTGATCGAAGATATGTTTTAATTAACTTCAACTTGGAAAAGCTCCTTTCTGCAGATGCCACTGTAACTGGTATGGTCAATAAAATTCTGCATGCAACATGAGTATTTGGATAACAATCATCCATATTTTTCAGATAATTCAAAACATCTATTGCTCTTTTTGCTTCCACTGGTAAAGACTGTTTCAAGATTGATAACTCCATATACAAATCATCTCCATCAATATCTGACTTGCCATTATATCTCAATGTTTCTTCGAGATTTTTACAAGATTTCATTAGATTATCATCATTAGCAAACTTTAATCTTTCTGGATTGAACAAAAAATCAAATGTTTCTTCATACTTTTGAAATTGTTTAAATCGAGTTTTTAGTGAAGAAATAGCTTGATCCATTAAGAAAATAAAATAATTAACTCTAAAAGATTCTTCAGCTGATTGCATCACATCTTCACTACTACTTTCATCAAATTATTTCTTTCTTCGGATAATGCGTTTTTCTTTAAATGTAGCTTCAATCTCCATTTCTTCTGCCATTTGCTTTGCTTTTATCATGGCCTTATCAAATCCAAACTCTCTATACTCCTCAAAAGTAAGAATAAGTCCTTTTAATTGTTTAATTGCAATATCAATATCCATATTTTCACCTTGAAGAAATTTACTCACAGTATTGATCGCATGTAACAACTTGTACCAAATTACCATGCCAAGCAAGAATTCAAAATTTTCAAGTTCATATGTTGCCAATGATTCAGCTTCACTCTTTGTTTTTGGATCTTTACTCATTTGTGCCAAATCAAGTAAAACATCTCTAATTTTTGATGTTTGTTCTTTTATAGCTTTCACGCTTTCAACATGACTTTCCCAACGAGTTTGTGATAATGGCTTAATTGTCAGGCCTTCTATGTGATCTTTAAAAACTTTCCAACGCTTTGTAGAAGAGGAAAACAATGTATAAATACGTTGTATCACTCCAAACATAGACATAGCTTTAGAACAACAATTAGCCATATCACATAATGCCAAATTCAGACTATGACATCCACAAGGTGTATAAAAGGCTCTATGATTTATTTCAAGTAATCTTTTTTGCACCCCATTATACTTTCCTTTCATATTGAATCTATTATCATACCCCTGTCCTCTTATATCATCAATATTAAGCTTGAGATCATTCAACATATTTTTTAGTTCAGTAAAAAGTCCAAGTCCAGAAATGTCATCTATTTTCAAAAAAGATACCTAGTATTCTTCAACCACAACAGAACTTGTTGAATTATCCACACAACGTATTACAAGAGACATTTGTTCCTCGTGACTTATGTCTGGAGTGTAATTTAGTATAACTGAATAATATTTTGCTTCTTTGATTTTTCTAAGAATTGCAGCTTTTACTTCATTTGCCAACATCTGAATCAGTTCATTTTGAATTTTTGGACCAAGATATGTATAATGTGTCTCATGTGCTTGAATATGTCGTATGTGCTCTTGCATTATTGGATCGAACTCAACAATCATTTCAATCATTTGCAAAAAAATTACCATTATTCTCAACATAAAATTTTTCACAATTTCCTCGATATGTTAGATTATTTTTTGCAAGTCTATAGGCAACAACAATTAACCGCTTTAATACTAATCTCTAATGTTCTTTTTCTTTATTAATTTCTATCTGAATGCTTTCATCAATTGTCTTGTTTTTTTTTCAGTCTTTTCTCTAATTCATTCCATGATGTCATACAACCAATATGTTCCTTACTTCCTTCATGCATTGTAAGACATCGAGTCAAATTATGTCAATCCTTGTAGCCTTCAGTAGCTAATTGACTAATTGTATTCTTGTTGTTGTGATTTATGAACAACGTACAACAAAAGCAAAATATTCTATCCAAGGAAGATGAATAAACTAGCCATTTTCTATCCTTTTTTTCTCCATTTTGCAGTATTCGGTCATAATGCAATGCATCAAAATGTCTACCAGCTTTATCTTTAGGAAACAAGATGCCATCAATTCTTGTTGGACCCTTTTCCACTAAAAAATCTCTTAATTTTTTATTAATTTTTTCCTATTTTCCAGGATCATCAATATTCAAATGTGAAATAATCTCTTGATCTATAGTTTCAGGCTGAATATCAGAAATATTATCATTATCTTCTTCATCCAAGTCATTCACAATTTCTTGTTCAACATCCATCATGTTTTTAATCTTCTGTTCCATAATCATTTTGTTATTGATATTAAAGTATTTATTAATATCTCCTGCCTGACTTTGAATGAGTGTCTCTTCTCTTTGTTTTCTTTTTCTTTTTTGAGATCCAGATAAATATTTTAGAGGCATGATTATATATTATACCTAAACAATATTAAAAATCAATGTGTAAGAAAATAAATAAATAATAATAAGGGAAAAGAGAACAAGTTTAAAGAATAAAAAGAAAAAGAAAAGAGAGCTAAAGAAAGATAAGGAAAAAAAAAATACTTGAGGGCTTTCGTCGTCGTGTGTAGTTTGGGAAGAACGTTGCGATCTCGGCTATGCCAGATTGATCCACTTCACTTCCCCTGCAGGTCCCCGACAATATAAGGACAATAAGCATTTGGAAAAGAATGCATCTAAAAAAAAACGTAATTCGAAGTGTGAGGTAGACACAACTTTGTGAGGGATATCTATCAAAAGTATATCTAATTAGAAGTAAAGAAACACTCACTAACATCCATTCAATCCATCAAAGAGGGAACAAAAGGAAGCCCTAATTAGAAATAAAGAAACACTTACTACAGTGGCCTATTCTTGTTGCTACAATTCAAGTGTAGCACAAAGGATCCTGTTCATTGCTTGTTTTTTTTCCAGGGAGGTTAAATCAATTAGGTCCTCCTTTACAATGACAAATGATCATAAAATAAAATCAAAATAATAGATTGGAGCCAAAAAGCTACGCTCAAACAGATGAATAGGAAGAAAATAACTACTTACATCTAAAAAAATCATCTTAGCATATCTCGTGCTTCATTGAGTTCACAATCAAATTTTATGAGTCAACATTCTGCCAAACCAGTCTAAAGGAATTGTTTTAGGCACAAGCAATTGATCAATTGAATTGTTAGATGTGGATTTGCTTGTTAGATCTCTCATGCTCTTCGCCTCTTCCTATGAAGGAGGTGCAGAATCATTTTTTCCAACTCACTTTCAATGCAAAAATTAAGCTAATTAATTTAATGATAGAAACTAATTGAATCAAATTGGATGGAGTTAATAGGAATTAAGGAGCAGGAGCAGAACAGTAGAAGAGAACAAGAAATTTTTGAATTAAGCGTTTCCGACTTTGAAAACTAAACTTCTTATTGTGATGATGATTTTGTCTTTGTTCGCTTACCTCCTAAAAAAGAGGGGTGAGAGGCTGATTTAAACCAGCTGTTGACCTCAGACTTGAAACTCCTACTAGGGCTCCTCTCGTGGTGCCTGAAGGTCTACTACTCGTATTCCATCCTAATATCCATCCTCTTAGAAGAAAATGCCCTTGTCCTTTTTTATTTGAATTTCTCATTAAAATATTCGTTTCAGCGAAAAACAATAGCAGCTTCTTCTCGATTTTGTCTCCTCTCACCTTTTTTCTTTCTTTTGTAACAACACAAAACACTTAAACACACAACAATTCAAAAGAAAAAAAGTAGAGAACTAATGTCGTTGTGTTGCAAGCAAGAACAGGGAAATTGATTGAAAATAAAAACTGCACACATCAAATAGAAACTTATCAAAATAAAAGATTAATCGAAGAGATTCGTAGGTTGCTATCGCCGACTGTGTAGAAAACTAGAAACAACCACCCTTGAAGAGGAGAGCTCACGATGAAATTAGAGCGAGGATTGACACTTCGCTACGGCGAAATTAGGGCGAGGATCGGCACAGCGGCACTTTGCCTTGCGATGACGAAATTAGGGTGAGGATCAGGCGATCAGCACAACGACACTTCGCGACAGCAAATTTAGGGCGAGGATTAGGCGACGATCGACAGAGACGCTCACACACTTCACAAGTCGCAATGAGGAAATTAGGCAAGAAATCGAGATGCAAATTTCATTAAACTATAAATCTAAATATAAATATTAAATTATATAATCAATTAATAAAATCTGGGCCCCTCTTGAAACTGGGCCTGAGGCGAGTGCCTCCTGGGCCTCACCTCAGGTCCGAGCTTGCGTCTCTCGGACCACCACACACATCCTTCTTGTCCGCCGATGTACTCTTCCGCAACACCTCATCACTCAGACACACCAAGCTCGTCGGCTCTCTCTCGTGCCGTTCTTCTCGCTAGCTACGTCTTCCGCTCGACTTCCTGTGCTCCTAAACTCCTGCACACTTAGATACAGGGATCAAAACATAACAGGATCTAACCTAACTTAGTTGATCATACAAAAAATAATCTTGGGGTTCCAACAAAATTTCCGTAAGATCAGGCCGGTCATCTCAAATTAAACGTTATCTATCCTAATTAATTATTTTCTTTTTATTCTTGATGGGCGAAATCGTCCTTCAACCTCCGATCAATTATGGATATTAAGCGTCAAGGTACCTTGCAACATTCCATCCAAGTCCATCTTCCCACTCATTTTGTTTACTAGGAGGGACATAAAGGATGTAAACGTAAACTCTTTTCTCCTTTAATTTACTATCAATTAGCTTGTTTACTAGGAGGGAGAGTGTAAAAAACAAGAGAGAGGAGACCAATCAACTCTAGTATGATTACCTATCAGTCTTGATTGGAGACAAATTTTCCTTCAACCTCTAGTCAATTATTGATATTAGGTAATAAAGTATCATGCAACATTCCATCGAAGTCCATTCTCTCACTCATCGTGTTTACTAGGAGGGGGACGTAGTGGATGAAGACTAAACTCCTTTCTTTAATCTCCAATCAATTATCGTGTTTACCATATATACTTCTCATATTAATATTAATATTAATACACATAAAAATATTTTAATTTTTAAAATAAAATTTGATTTAACACTAAAAACTCCACTAAATCCTAAATTCGGGTCAATCCAGGTTAACCCGAACTTAATTTGAAAATTTTCAATCAAAAAATCCTTTAGTTGAGTCTAAAAATATCTAATCGGAACTTTATTTTTTCAGACCGACTCAGATTATATCATTAGATCGGATTAATTTTTAACACTCCTACAAATTAATTTTACTATGCTTATTAGTCTTACTCTTGACTTAAGAAATTATAAATTATTAAGTATCAAACTACCCTACAATAAATCTTACCTCCAAATTATTTATCGATCGATTATAAATTAATTCGATAATTTATCTTCTTAGATATATATATCTAACTTAAAGATAAAGTACGAGTAATACATGAATACATAAGTGAGTTACTACCATCACCCGTAAGATGAAAACTTAAATTTAGATTCGTTTTTTCTTCGATCTCCAACCAATTATTTGTTTACCAGGAGGGAGGGTAAAAAAAGAGAGAGGAGACAAATTGACTCCGCTAGAACGAAGGGGAGGTGTTGCTTTGGCAGTGGTCTGAAGAGCAGCCATCATCTTCACCACCTTGTCGAACGCTGTGCTGTCGTTGTCGCAGCAATTATAACCACCCTTTCCCCCTTCCTTCCTTCCTTCCTACAATGTTTACCGCGAGGGAGTGAGATCTGCATCATCCCATTTGGTTCCTCGTGGTGAAACAAAAAACTCGCTGAAAGGAAAGCCAATGGCAATGGTTAATCAAAAGATGAAAGCTGCCTTCTCTTTTGCCAAAGTCACTGCGAACAGCAGCAGTCGTAGCAGACAGTAAACAGAAGAGACAGAGAGAGATGGATAATGGTAGAGGAGGAGGAAGGAAGGGGAGCAAGCTTAAGGCTGATGATGGTTGTTGCCTTGGGAGATGGGTCGAGAGGTGAGGTTGAGCTCTGAGCCCCTTCTCCTCCATCTCTTATCTCTCGTGCTCGTCTCTCTGCCCGAGACGGCTGCCATGGATGACAGCTTGGGTGCTTCTTTCAAATTGTAGACACAGGCCCACTTTAACTCCCACTCCGTCGTCTTCTCTTATCTTCTCTTCTCTCCTAGACGCCAGGCCTGACCTCCGCACCTCGGTTGAGGAGGTCCGAGCTGGTGGGTCGGTGATGGGATTGTGCGGTTTGGATGGCCAACGAGTTTGGAGGCAGGAGGAAGAAGAGGAGAGCAGGCATCGCCTGTCGGTTCTGCAGGCGCAGGGGAGGTGGTGAGAGGTCGGTGGAAGGGGCGAGGAAAGCTGGAACAGGGAGGGAGGAAGAAGGAGAGGGATCTGGATCCGAGGAGAGCTCTGTATCTTCCGATTCCGGAGGAAGGAGAAAGCGAAGGAGGAGGAGGAGGACGAGGAGGAGAGGCAAGGGAGAGACGAGAGGAAGAGGAGCAGGGCTTTCAAAGCGCTTCCTTTTTCTCAGCTTCTGCGACGGCTTTGTCGTCGGAGTATGCCCGGCGGCTACCGGAGCGGACGGGAGAGGGTGGTCACGGTCTCGGCAGCTACGGACAGTCGCTCGCTTTCCTACACCATCAGCCGGCGCCTCCGCCGCTGCAGGAGGCCGCGGCGGCGGAGGGGCAGACGAGGTCGAGGTACGGAGGGCGAGGGAGGGGCGCGTCGGCGGTGGGGGAGATCGTGGAGGTGCAAGGCGGGCACATTGTGCGGGCTACTGGGCGGAAGGACCGGCACAGCAAGGTGTGCACCGCCAAGGGCCCCCGCGACCGCCGAGTTCGCCTCGCCGCCCACACCGCCATCCAGTTCTACGACGTCCAGGACCGCCTTGGTTGCGACCGGCCCAGCAAGGCCGTCGACTGGCTGATACAGAACGCCAAGGCCGCCATCGACGAGCTCGACGAGCTGCCGCCCTGGAGCCCGACCGCCACCGTCGCTGCCGCCTCCCGCGCCCCTCGCCTCCCCCCTTATTCTTCCGATCACGACGCCGTCAGCGAGTCAATCAAGAAACATGTTGTAGTAGCCGACCCGGTCGGCGCTGCTACTACTTTTAACTTCGACGGCAACTGTGGAGGTGGCAATGCAAGCACCAGTTTCCTTCCGCCTTCCATGGACACCGACTCCATTGCCGATACCATCAAGTCTTTCTTCCCGTTAGCTTCTACTCCGGCCGCCACCTCGCCCTCTTCCACCCCTTCCATCAGATTCCAATCCTACTCGCCGGACCTCCCTTCGCGCGGCGGCAATCAAGTCAAAGACCTCCGCCTCTCCCTCCAATCCTTCCAAGATCCAATTTTTCACAACCCAGAACCCGTCCACCACCACCACGGCCAATTCCACCAGAGCCCAGCCACCCCCACTCACTTCCCTGCCACCACCCAACTCGCCTACGACGCCTCCGCCGGTTGGACCGCCGAACAGAGCCAGCGCATCGTTCCGTGGAACGTGGTGGAGCCTGCCGCCCCCGGCGCTGGCGGCGGAGGCTACGTTCTCAGCTTTCCACCACCGCAGGCGGTGCCGCTGCACTCCGTGCTAGGCCCCAGCCATGCCTTTTCTCAGAGGGGACCCCTTCAGTCCAGTAACGCCCCTGTTGCCCGTGCCTGGGCCGACCCTGCCGACACCACCATCGCCGGTAACCGGATACATCCTCCGTTCTATCCGTCGACGTCTTCGATCGGATTCGCCTCCGGCGTCGGCTTCTCAGGGTTCCGGATCCCTGCCCGGTTCCAGGGCGAAGAGGAGCACGACGGCATCAACGACAAGCCGCCCTCTGCTTCTCGCAACTGACAGACCCAAAGAAGAACAAAAATACGATCTACGCCATGCTCCTCCACTCCACCATTTCAATGGAGGAGGATGTCAATGGAATGCGAAAAGCCTTTCTTCTTCTCTGTCAAATCGAGCTTCCGGCTCCTGCCTTAGTAGTAGTAGTAGTAGTGCTAGTTTGTGTTCTTGTCACTGTTGTGTCTGTTTCCTACTTTCCTTGGCGCTTCTTCAAGGTTTTGCTTCCGCCATTAGAGAACTGTTTACATCCAGAGATGTCATTGTGACATTTCAGTAATAAAATTAAATCAGTGCTTCCCTTTTCCTGATTGAAAACACAAATTCAACTGTCTTGTCGTGCCTTTTAATTGAAGATTCTGATGGGTGAGTCTCTGTCTTGGAACAGCACAGCTCTCTGGTTCGCCATGGCCATCAAGGTGGCTCCTTTTTTGTTGATTTTTGAACTGTTATTTTCAGCTAGAGTTGCCCTAGGATTCCTTCATCTTCATCTGCTTGAAATATGCGGTGGACCTCTTTGTGTCAGTTATTGTGCTGCTGCTGCTTGAGTGGGAGGAGAACATTTAATATTCCTCTCCTTTTTGTCTTTCCAAGTAGAATCTAATCTTGCTTCATCTTCGGTAACAGTGGAGAAGAAGCCTGGTGATGCTCTTCTTCTTCAGTAAGGTTTTTGAAGAGGATTCTAAAACAAAAAAAGTTGAATGAAAAAGCTAAAAATCATTGTAGGCATCAGATTTGAGAATTTTATTTCAAGATCAATAGATTTGATAATATAGGGTCCGGTAGGTTTTTTATAATGGAGAGAATTTTATATTTTATATTTTTGACGAGATATTGATATGGTATAATAGAGCCTATAAAAATACTCATTTAATACTCTAATGATAGGAGATGTCTTAAGTGTTGGCGGTGGTGAACTCTTGTTGGTCCTCGTTGAGTACTATTTGACCTTTTGGGCAGAGTTATGTTGGTTAGTATGTGATAGAGTTGTTATCAATGGATAAGAATTTGAATCTCGGTAAAGTTGAATAAAAGAAATCCTCTTACACTGGCTAATTATAATTTTTTTGATTTATCTCTTTATAGATAGGGGATCGATTATATGAACTGTTGAGGTGACAAATTCAATCTATTGCTATCATTGTTGAGTACTATTTGGGGCAAGTTAACAAGCAGCTCGTTCCAATACTATGACCTGCCGACGTGTGCCCGACCTAGGGCTGATGGTGTTGAATTTTATTTCTTCGTTCAATGGGCTTATATGTTATTTTGGAACACATGAACATGTCATTACGGACAACCTTAATAATGATATAATGGATGTATTCATTATGTGTTTTAGTTTATTGGATGTGAATTTTATATCAGTAGAAACTTGTTAATTTTTTGGTTATTATTAATGTACCGATAATGAATTTGGATTCTTGAGGCTATATATATATATATATATATATATATATATTACGGACAACCTTAATAATGATATAATGGGTGTATTCATTATTATGTGTTTTAGTTTATTGGATGTGAATTTTATATCAGTAGAAACTTGTTAATTTTTTGGTTATTATTAATGTACCGATAATGAATTTGGATTCTTGAGGCTATATATATATATATATATGGGTTAATCACGATTGACTCTTCTTTCTTCCATCCTGAGAGGAGATCATGTTTGTTGTTTCAATTGCTTCTTCAGATTGCTCTTGCAATATCAAGGGATGGTGACAAATCTCGATTCAAATCAGGATGTATAGCTTCTGCATTTATTGCCTGTTTTTTCGCAAATTGCTATATATCAATGACAAGATCTAGTGATTAAAATTGTTTGATTGTTTACCATTCATATGCGGTAGTGCAATTCTTGCTTGCAAAAATCTTCAGATGGGGTGCTGGGCCTCCAAAGTCGACTGAGCTGCTGGAAGTTTAAGTTCAAATGAGGTGTTGGGGCCTCCAAAGGCTTAGGCCAAGATGTGAGGAGTTTTGGGAAACCTCGGTTGAGGCCCGAGGATGAGCCAAAGATTTATCCGAGGTTGAGTCAGAGCTAAGTTAGATTCTTTGCCACTTATGTTCACATCCTTGGTACTACTTATAGACATCGAGATATGTACGTTTTACATCGGACGATGGCACGGGAGCTTTGATGTGTGGCTCGACAACATGTCGACTCCTTTCTAGTATCGTCTCCTTATTTTCTTCCTTCATTATTTCTAAGTTTATGTTTTATTAGGTTGCTTAGCATAAAATGACCTACAATACTGTTTGTATAGTAGATGTAAGACTAGTTGTATGTTGTGTTAAAGATTAGAATCAAAGCTTGTACGATCCCGTAGAGTAGAACGAGTAGAAGAGAGTCTATGAAGAGAATCAAGGGATCAACAAAGACAAGGTCTCGTAAATATTGGCCTTGATAAGTCTTAAAGAATAAAATAAATATCAATGTAGAAGCATTATGATCATGCTCCGAGAGGCTCGAGGACAACTCGTCGATGCACTGACAAGAGAATTGACATGACTATAGTGATGAGTATATAGATAAAGGTGGAGAGGAAGAAGAAGACATAAGGAGTAGATCTAATATTTCAATTCCGAATCCCCTTATTTCTTCTTATTACTATCATTTTATATATATATATATATATATATATATATATATATATATATATATATATATATATATATATATATATATATATATTCATGATGGACATTTAATGTGGGTGGCACTAGACATTTAAAAATATAGGCGGTCCAAATGTCTGTTGAAATGTACCTTCCAAGTAGTAACTTGATACTTTATACACCTAAGCGGTTATGTACCTAAGTTGTGGTATTGTTTTTCAAGGCCTATAAAGAGTACCTAAGCAGTCGCTTGGAGAATTGACCGAGCAGTGACTATGCTTGCTCAGGAAGGCTCAGAAATCATAAGGGTTTCCCAAGCAAGTGCCTTCTCCCGATTGGCTTGGTCATCACTCGAGTGGCACGTCTTTCGTCACGGATCTTGATTTTGACTGACATCTCACTTGTTATGTTGACCCCTAGACACCATGTGACACCTTCTATGAATCGTCACATCACAAGCTTTCCCTTTTGGTTCAGTCGAAGGAAGTGTCAAACTGATTGACTAGAGGTGTGACTAAGTAAAATGCAGAGAAAAAAAAATCTTTAGAATAACTTGAGAGATTTGTTCATTTATGAGTTGTGGCGCCCATTAATGTCATGATTGATGGCGTGTACCTATCGTTGGACCAATAGCATAACAAGTCACCTCGTATTGAGTTAAGGTCATATCGCTTGTTACATCCAGTGATGTGACCAACTACGTTGCATGTCTCTCGATGTCATGCCGAATCCGACGGTCTAAATCCCGCCTTATGTACCACTTGGATCGAATGACTATTATAGAGAAATCGAAGGTATCTTAGGGTTTTCCCCTCTTCCTCTGAAGCCCATCTCTGCCTATCCTCATCTGCATTCTCGTCGCGCTCATCTCCTCTTTGCCTTCTGCGTTCCCTCCCTCTTGTGTAAGTCTTCCTTTTTATTTGCACTTTTTTACTTGCCTTATAGGATTTAGATTCCTCCTCAGCCGCAGTGTATCTCTATAATTCTCATGGCTTTTGTTCCTTGGTATGAAACCATTCACCATTCACTTGACTTTAACCGGTGAGCTTAGGAGAGACCTTAGGATGGACTATGGTATCTCCAATGATTATGCAATCCGGATACCTAAAGGAGATCATGTACCTTCGATGCCTCCTCTTGGTTTTACCACCTTTTTTCACAGCCAAATCAAGAGTAATCTTCACTTCCCCGTCCCCGAGTTCTTTAGGGATATTTTCACCTATTTCGGGATTTTCCTACACTAACTAGCATTGAATGCTATTAGGATGTGTGGGGTGACTATGGTTTTCTTCCTGTATAATATTCTTCTTACCCCCCACCTTTTTTCATTACTTCTTTCATCCCAAGAGGGTTGAGTTACGAGCCTTTTACTTTATGTCTCGAGAGGGATGCAAGTTTTTGGAAGGCAACCCATCATCCCGCAAAGGTTTGAAAAGTAAGTTTTTCTATTTGAAGCCGCTAGTGCCTTTCACATTCCCTACCGGTTGGATAGGAGAGCTTCTGGATCCACCACTACTTAGGAAGTACAAGAAGAATCTCGAGTATCGTTGGGTCATAGAGATACTCATTGGCATGTGCTTCAACTGTACTACTATCATTCAAAATGAGGGCATTCTATATCGAACTCGTCTAAGCCCCATCGCAGTTGAATTGAAAAAGTTGCTTGGTAAGTTCTTCCTTTTCTTCTTATGTGAGAGTGGACTTACCTTTCTTGTTTGTTGACAGAGGACACTATGTTGGGCGCTTCAATGAGCAAGCTCTTGAAGGAAAATCGAGTAGCCTTCCAAGCTTTGGCCACTCCTGAAGTTTCTTAGGATGGTACTAGGATGGACATAAGCTCCTCTAGCCGAGTGATGCTAGCAACTGAAGGAGTGTCCCGAGCGACTCTTACTTCCATAGCAACCGAGCAGATTAGTGATCTAGCTCTGCTGAGGATCCAACTGCCACATCGATCGGGAAAACGACTGATGACTCGATCAAGGAAGAAGAGCCCAAGTCATCGACATCCCCTTTACGAATAAGGAGGCGTAAATGCCCCGAACCATCTGTACCAGCGGACTCTTTGCTCGAAAGACCCGCCTTTCGCCCAAGAACGGACATTCTGATAACTGAGCCTCCCAGAGAGTAGCTAGTAGGTTCCCCCTTCGTCTTCAAAACAACATCAAGCATTCCAATGACCTCTACTGGCGAGGAATCTATGTTGGTGCAATATCCCTAGGTCAAGATTGACCTGGTTGAGTAGGCTTGAGTTGGTTTGAGTTGGCTTAAGCTTGAGTCTCTATGTTTGAGTTTCGATGTTTGACAATACAGATAATACGTGGAGATTACATGTGTAATCATCCAATTGGGGAGATTGCTGGAGTCATTTCCCTCTGGTTAGGGTTTGACCAGTCTGAGTTTGAAGAAGAGTCAAGTAGGTCAACATTGACCGGATACTTGAGTGGGAAGTCCTTGTGAGTGAAACTAGGCAGAAAGAAAAATCCTGGTGAGTGAAGCCAGGTGAAAGACCTAGTGAGTGAAGTTAGACAGTTGGAAAATCCTAGTGATTGAAGTTAGGTGAAAGTCCTGGTGAGTGAAGCCAGGTAGGTGAAAGTCCCGTTGAATGAAGTCGGGCATTGGAAAAATCCTGGTGAGTGAAGCCAGGTGAAAATTTTAGTGGTCGAAGCTAGGTGAAAGTCCTGGTGAGGGAAGCCATGCAGATGGGAAGTCCTAGTGAGTGAAGCTAGGCAGATTGAAAGACCTGGTGAGTGAAGCTAGGCATGTGGAAATTTAGGTGGGTCAAGGAGGACCAGACACCTGGTGTTTGGAAGTCCAAGAAGGTCAAAGGATTGACCAAATACTTAGCAAGAGGAAATCCAGATGGGTTAAGGATGACCGAACATCTGGTGGAAGGAAGTTCAAGTGGGTCATGGAGGACCGGACACTTGGCATGAGATGATAAGTCCAAGTGGGTCAAGGTTGACCGGACACTTGGCGCGAGGAGAAAATGTCTAGATGAGTCAAAAGTTGACTGATTACGGCTCAATTTGTCGTGAATTGGGCATCAAACAATGAAGTACCAAACCCCTCCTACGCTAATGTAGCATATGAATGACTCGGGTCGTCTGCCAACGAAAGTAATGATAGGATGGTAAACTTAGAATCGTATGTTATTTCTATTTTTGAGGTTTTCAATATTGAAATAGGGTTTGAGTTTTTTTATTCTAAATTTAACAAATTAAAAGTAGAACAAGTATAGAAAACTAATCTAATGCTGGAATAAAATATAACTAGGTGCCAATAATTAATCCACAATGCATTGTCACGCTACGCTATGGGTTAATCATCAACATGATTAAACTAATGATCGAAATAGCGAAGCATCAAATGAAATCTAATCTAAATAATGAAAGACAATGCAAGTAATAAAGCTAAATCTAAGCTAACTACAATTGCAGAAAATAAAAGACAACATAAGTAAAGCATAAAACTAAACTAGCATATAACGAAACCTAAAGCATGTAACGAAACCTAAACTAATCTATCCTAATTGCATTCGAATAAAAACTAGAACTTAACAAAATTGATCGAACAAGACAAAGCAAGAGTTAACCAAACTAAAATGCATCAAAATAAACCTAATTACTGGTTGAAGCATTTCATCGAACATGTTGTGAGCATTAATCAAATGAAGCAAGATTAGTACAATTCAAACATAGAAAATCTAGTTCATACAAGCATTCAACCACAAAACTAATAAACATGCAAATTGACAAAATTAACAGAACTAAACTAAGCTAATCCATCCACAATTCACACATCTACTTCCGATTACCAACGACTATCTCCGCCGTCACACGGAGACCCGACTCAGAACCCCGAAAGCCGGTGGATATAGCTCACTGTCGGAATCTGCACACTTCGACAACGAACAGGATGATGAACGAATCCTCTAGCGAGAACCCCTCTGCTGGAAGTGATTGGAAATGGTGGTGTACTGCCAGACCTCCTCTGTCGCTGCCGCTTAAAATCAAGAAGATGAGGTGATGGGCTGTGGATGGTCGGTCGGCGGTAGTAAAGAGAAGAAAGAGCCGCCGGCCGGAGAGAAGGAAGAAGATGGAGGTGCCAGTGGAGAGCTGCGTGCCCTAGATGCCGCGGGAAGAAGTCGCGCGATGATAGGGGTCCTGTGTCGTGCGGGTGAGTAAGGAGAAGAGGAATTTTTCTTAATGGGTTAATGGGTTTCGGGTTTTGGATCTTGCATTTAAGGTTAAAGGAAAATTTCGGATCCAATATGAGAGTAAGGATTGAAATTGGGTTTTTTGGAATTGGGCTTTTGGATTGGGTTTGAATTGGAGCTCCACTTCTTGGATGAACCCTTGGATGCCTTAAGCTCTAGATCAATGGTTCAGATCGCTTTAAATCTTGATGGAGGGATGGATGACTAGATCTGAGTGAAGGAGCAGGATCTCACTGGATCAGGATCAACGATCCATATTAATTCATCTTGATCTCCCTCATTTGGCCTCCAAATAAGGTCAAATTCAATCCGGCTCGACCCTAATCCATGGCTCTTTTGATTTCTTACAAAACCACATAAAAATATGCAATTAAATTCCATAATTTATAGAAAATTTATAATTAAGTCCAAAATGAATTCCTACTCACAAAATATAATATAAACACCAAATTAAGCATGTGAGAAGGTAAAAATGCTAAGTCTAAGATCCAAAATAACCAATAAAAATGCTCATTATCAACTCCCCCACACTTATTCTTGCTCGTTTCGAGAAAGTAGATAAAACAAGAAAGATAACTAAAATGCATTCCCTTAACAATTCTTAATCATACATAGAAAATAGCGAAAAGAGAGTTACCTAGGATTGTCTAATTCATATAACTAAAGCAATCATAGATTCAATTCATACATTAATTAACAAACATGATAACTTCAATCCATAATAGATAAACTGAAAATGATAATAAAATAACCTCACAAGGTAAATGATGGTGGCTCTCCTCTAATAATCATGCAATAGTGGAGCTCACTCAAGCTACTCATGATAAATGCATTACCATATGCTTGCTTTGCTTCTAATCTCCACCACTATATACACAAGAGTGCACAATAAAATAATGAAGGCATTATTGAAATCTAAAGAAAACATGAATCAAAGTTAATGATAGGATAAGAAAAGAGATAAAGAAGAAAAAACAAGTTATTGGTGGAAGACATGGACATAATGAAATGTTAGATGAGTATAAGAAAACAATGTCCAAAAATATATCTCATCCAAACTCCCAAACTAGCTTTCCACAACTCAATAAAAATGTGAACAATCTCTACGATAGTTTTTCAATAAACATGTACTCATGATCTACAATAAAATCCAAATTTTATTACCATAAAGATTATCACTAACAAAAAATTCTATCACATTTCATCAATACAATAAAAATGTGAACAACTCCTACTCTAGCATTTCACACTAAAAATATACACATGATATACAATAATATCTCAATATCGCTAAAGTAAAAAATTATCACTCGCAAAAATTCTACCACAAATGAATAAAAATGGCACATGTCAATGTTTCTCACAAATCCAATAAACATGTAGACAATCTCTACTATAGCTTTCTAATAAAAATCACTACTCATGATATACAATAAAATCTAAATATTGCTACAATAAAGATTGTCTCTCTAAAAAGTTCTACCACACATGAATACAAAAATAGCACAACATGTCAAATGTTTTTTTTTTGGTTTTCACTTTTTTTCTCTGTTTTTGTTTGTTTTTCACGTTTCTGTTTCCTTTGTTTTTTTTTTTTTTTTTTTTTCTCTTTTTTTTCTTTCTTTTTGTTTGCTGATTTGTTTTTTTTTCTTTTTTTTTCACTTTTTTTTTCAACATGTTGTGCAACATTATACAACATCATCAATAGCTCAAATAAAATGATAAATAGCATGGTTTACCTATGGTGATCAAGCATGGTTCATCTATGTTTCCACTAAATTCCACTAAGCTATCTCTCTCCCCCACACTTAAACTTTTGACCGTCTCGGGCAAAATACTCATCATATAACATTCAAAAATATCCACATCCTTAGAGAGTAAGAGAGTGCAATAAATGGAAATAAATGGAAGAGAGAAAAAAATGATATAATGGATGATGTGGAATTTATTTAAGAAACATGTGATAACAAAAGGAATGAATAAAAGAAAGTGAGATAGCCTTCATAAAAATCATGCAAACCTATGATAATGTGGTCTTGAAAGAATTAAGCAAGTTTTAGAGTAGCATTAACCACAAGTGCATCACACATCAATAGGAATAATAGGCTCAAAAATATCCTCACTAGGTATATCAAAAATTATCATCTCAATCTACCAACATGAAATCCATCACCAAGTTGTAATCACATGTAATCCAAGAATCCAATCATGACAATAAATCATCAAATTCGAAAATCAAATTTAACTAGCTTTCACAATTTCTAAAATGATAAAAAGAATGCATAGGGAATTTATTATGAAAACCGACAAAGCAAACTAAAAATGAACTACTAAGCAAAAGCAAATAAAGCAAACAAAGCAAAGAAAGTAAAGACATATATACAAGCTAAAAGTGAAAGAAGAAATAAGATGGAACAGACTCCCCTGAATTTCTGGCGGTCGGAGTCGATTCAGTTCCAGAAGCCAATCTGGAAGTGGAATGGTTGTAGGTGAAGTGAAGACCGCTCCCTCCACCTTTGACCCCTTAAAAATATTCTCCGGTGGCCGAAGACGATTCAGTTGGAGTGTCCACTCCAGAAGCTTCATTATTGCATAAAATGTTAGAACTTTCTTTAAGTAGTAGCATGCATCCTTGCGTGATAGACTGCCAATGAAATATCTGTAGAAATCATGCACACTAAAAAGAAAAGGATACAATCCCTGCACGCATACTGTGTTAGATGGATCAGAAACAATATCAATATAAACAGAGCATGAATCAAAAGACATGTCACATCCACTACAATCAAAATGAACTACCTCCATGGTATTTCCTAAAAATTCAGAAGAAATATCATCCTTAACATCCTGAAAGATACCTGGAGGCTCTAGTATAGTGAATGTGGCATCATCTCGATCAGGTAAAGGATCTGACTCTGGATCAAGTACAATCAATGGAAATGATTCTTGAGTTTCCCCTACACTTCCATCGTCACTAGGTACAATAAAAGGCTCAACTAGTGGTAGAATAATCGAAGGAAGTGATTCTTGGGTCTCCCCTACACTTCCATCATCATCTCCTCTACCTGCAACATTAAGACTATCTGAAACAACAATATCATCAACAACAACATTATTAGGATCCACTACAACATCACAATACAAAAAATTAGAAGAGTCATGTAGAGAAGCAGAATAAAAGTCAGGAATATCACAAACTCTACAATCCATCTCCTCAGGAATTGATGCGGTAGGTTGATCTGAATGCAACTGTAATTGTGTCGATGAATATGTCCTTGCCTGGAATTGAGTTTCTTGTTGTTGTACAAGTTGTTGTGATTGCTCCCTAAAATGTTGCTCAGGCTGATGCTGAAGATATGACTGATAATGTTGGGACCAATCAGAATTCCCTTGTTGTGTGTTCCCATACCTGAATCCTGCAACGAAATTATACCTGTCCTGCTGATGGATCTGATAAGACTGAGGATCAGGCTGAAAATACTGAATCCTGGTAGGGAGTACACTGACAAAGGAATGAATATCCTTGGTAATTGTTGGTCTAGTCCTATATTGCTGATAATTTGTAGCCATAATCTCGATAAGTTCCCTAGTCTGAGTAGATGTCTTGTTAACTAGAGCCCCTCCACTAGCTGAATCAACTATACTCCTGTCCATGGGACACAATCCCTCATAGAAGTATACAATCAGTAGCTGATCGCTTATCTGGTGCTGAGGGCAACTAGCAACAAGTCTTTTAAATCTATCCCAATAATCTTGAAACGGTTCTCCTGTGAATTGTTGGATTCCACAAATACTCCTCCGAATAGCTGCAATCCAGAAGTAGGAAAGAACCTCGCCAGAAATAATTTCTTCATCTCGGTCCAACTGGAAATTGAATTGGGTGGGAGACAATACAACCAATCTTTTTCTGAATCTGCTACTGAAAATGGAAATGCTCTAAGTCTAACATTTTCCTCTGATATGCCATGTGGGTTCCATGAAGAACAAATCATCTCCAAATCATGCAGATGTCTGTTGGGATCTTCACCAGAAAGTCCATGAAACTTCGGTAATAGATGAACAACTTTCCATAGCTCGAAGTCTGCCTCTAAATCAGAATATTGAATACAAAAAGAATCGACTGACAAATCTGGTGCCCAAAGTTCTCTGAGAGTCTTTTCAGTGTTGTTCTTCATTTTGCTTGACAAATCTGAAGGTCTAATCACACTGAAACTCTGAAACTACTGATAACACACAGATTTCTTGGTCTTTCCTAAAACACTCATGCAAATATTATCAGAAGACACAAGAAATAGACAAGATAGCACACATGCATACAAGATATGAAATAATTAAGCCCCTAACAATGTTTTTGAATTTTTGCAACCACAAAAAATAGAAACAAGAAAAGAGAGAGAAACAATCCTAAGATTACCAAACATCGCTACTTGTTCCCCGACAACGGCGCCAATTTGATTACGGCCCAATTTGTCGTGAATTGGGCATCAAACAATGAAGTACCAAACCCCTCCTATGCTAATGTAGCATAGGAATGACTCGGGTCGTCCGCCAACGAAAGTAATGATAGGATGGTAAACTTAGAATCGTATGTTATTTCTATTTTTGAGGTTTTCAATATTGAAATGGGGTTTGAGTTTTTTTATTCTAAATTTAACAAATTAAAAGTAGAACAAGTATAGAAAACTAATCTAATGCTGGAATGAAATCCAACTAGGAGCCAACAATTAATCCACAACGCATTGTCATGCAACGCTATGGGTTAATCATCAACATGATTAAAGTAATGATCGAAATAGCGAAGCATCAAATGAAATCTAATCTAAATAATGAAAGACAATGCAAGTAATAAACTAAATCTAACCTAACTACAATTGCAGAAAATAAAAGACAACATAAGTAAAGCATAAAACTAAACTAGCATATAACGAAACCTAAAGCATGTAACGAAACATAAACTAATCTATTCTAATTGCATTCGAATAAAAACTAGAACTTAACAAAATTGATCGAACAAGACAAAGCAAGAGTTAACCAAACTAAAATGCATTAAAATAAACCTAATTACTGGTTGAAGCATTTCATCGAACATATTGTGAGCATTAATCAAATGAAGCAAGATTAGTACAATTCAAACATAGAAAATCTAGTTCATACAAGCATTCAACCACAAAACTAATGAACATGCAAATTGACAAAATTAACAGAACTAAACTAAGCTAATCCATCCACAATTCACACATCCACTTCCGATTACCAACGACTATCTCCGCCGTCACACGGAGACCCGACTCTGAACCCCGAAAGCCGGTGGACATAGCTCACTGCCAGAATCTGCACACTTCGACAACGAACAGGATGATGAACTAATCCTCCAGCGAGAACCCCTCTGCTGGAAGTGACTGGAAATGGTGGTGTACTGCCAGACCTCCTCTGCCGCTGCCGCTTAAAATCAAGAAGATGAGGTGATGGGTTGTGGATGGACGGCCGGTGGCAGTAAAGAGAAGAAAGAGCCGCCGGCCGGAGAGAAGGAAGAAGATGGAGGTGCCGGTGGAGAGCTGCGTGCCCTAGATGCCGCGGGAAGAAGTCGCGTGATGATAGGGGTCCTGTGCCGTGCGGGTGAGTAAGGAGAAGAGGAATTTTTCTTAATGGGTTAATGGGTTTCGGGTTTTGGATCTTGCATTTAAGGTTAAAGGAAAATTCCGGATCCAATATGAGAGTAAGGATTGAAATTGGGTTTTTTAGAATTAGGCTTTTGGATTGGGTTTGAATTGGAGCTCCACTTCTTGGATGAACCCTTGGATGCCTTAAGCTCTAGATCAATGGTTCAGATCGCTTTAAATCTTGATGGAGGGCTGGATGACTAGATCTGAGTGAAGGAGCAGGATCTCACTGGATCAGGATCAACGGTCCATATTAATTCATCTTGATCTCCCTCATTTGGCCTCCAAATAAGGCCAAATTCAATCCGGCTCGACCCTAATCCATGGCTCTTTTGATTTCCTACAAAACCACATAAAAATATGCAATTAAATTCCACAATTTATAGAAAATTTATAATTAAGTCCAAAATGAATTCCTACTCACAAAATATAATATAAACACCAAATTAAGCATGTGAGAAGGTAAAAATGCTAAGTCTAAGATCCAAAATAACCAATAAAAATGCTCATTATCATTGACCGAACTCTTAGCGGTCGTAAGTCCAATAGGGAGTTGGCATGGAACTAGGAAGTTCAGACGTAGTAAACTTCTGAAAGCTATAACTTTTGACTCGGATATCAGAATAAGGTGATCTCGGATGTAAAACTAAGCTAATTTCAAGATCTACACAGGTTTCTAGGTTTCAATCGATTGGCCAACCGATTAGGGGGTTCAATCGATTGGTTGACGCGAATTCGTGCAGAAATTGGCTGAATTGATTGGGTAATCGATTGAAACTTCTCCAATCGATTGGGAGAGTTTTTGAGCGAACAGTGAGCTTCTGAATCGATCCGTTGATCGATTGAAACCTCCAATCAATCGGGCAATCGATTGGGAGGATGGAAAATCACGCGATAGCTCTAGAAATCGCGTGAGACACGTTGAATCGATTGGGAAATTGATTCAAGTGTTTTCCAAGAGCACAGAGGCGCTCTGGATCGATCAACCGATTGATCCAAAGCCTCCCCAATCAATTGGGAGAAATTCAATCGATTGGGATTGGATCGTTGATGCAGGTTTTAGCCGTTAGCGTGTGATTTCTTCGAGACTTCTTCATCTCCTCTCTACGGACGATCATAGCATCTCTCCACAATGATCTTATCTTCCTCACCGCCAATTCTTGAAGGTTCTTGGAGGCACATCCAAGTCAAGAAGCGAGTTACAATAAGAAGAAGAAGAAGCTAGGGTTTCATTGTAATCTTGTAAGATTTACTTGTATTTTGCTTCTTTCTTTCTTATTGTTGTATTGTGAGCTTGTAAGGCTTCTCCGCCTTCGGTAGTTACCGTAAAGGAGTGTTTTCACAGTGGAGGATGCGTGAGTGTGTGGATCTTTGGATTAGTCACCTCTTCTTGAGGTGGATACCAAGTAAATCCTTAGTGTTAGCATTGTAGTTTTTGTTTCTTATATTATCCGCTGCACATCATCATCAAGGAGCAAGTAACGACAAGCACGAAGAGCACGATGAGCTATTCACCCCCTCTAGCTACTTTTCGAACCTAACAAGTGATATCAGAGGAAGGTCGCTCTTCACCGGAATCATCGCTGGAAGGGGCAACAAATTAGAGGGTGTAGAAGTTGGAGCAAATTCTATCAAGTCAAAGACTTCATCATCAAGCTTAACTTCAAATGGAATTCGGAGATGGATTCGGATTTGACACGAGGGTGCCTCCACCATATGTATCCACGAGTTTCAATTCTTGGAAATTAAGAATCGAAAACTTTCTTATGATGGAGGTAGAGCAATGGTTTGCTCTCATGGAAGGCTTCGAGGCTCCAAGAAATTCAAAGGACAAGATCCTCAAGAAGAGCAAATGGAGCAAAGAGCAAATTCAAAGGAGCGAGACAAATGATAAAGTGACCAAGCTATTGATCAATTTGTTGTCAAGAAATATTTTGGCTCAAATTAGAGAATTCGAGAATGCCAAAGAGCTATGGAGCAAAGTGGCAAAAATACATGAGATCCCCTCCACTGTATAAAACAATGAAGAATTCAAAGAGGGCGACTCATTGGAGTAAGACCAAGAGCAAGAGGACTCTGAAGTTGAAAAATGCTCAACTTTCAAAGAAGAAGAAGTCCAAGAAGCTTCATCTTCAAAGGAATACAATGAAAAGGGAAAAGAGGGAGCATACTCTTTGTTTCATATATAAGATGAAGATGAAGAAGCCTCCACCTCTAGGATTAAGGGGGAGCGACTTTCGGTGGTGCCGGATCAAGAAGAAGGAGAAGCTTTTACATCCGGGTCAAAAGGAGAAGAAGATGATGTATCCTCCAAAAATCAAGAGACATCAAATGGAGGATCAAGTGTCATCCCTACATGTGAAGGTATAAATATTTCATCTAAAAATAAAGATCATATCATATGTTTTAAATGTAGGGGACATGGGCACTACAAAAGCAAGTGCCCTAAATTGGCCAAGAAAAAGTGTCAAGTGGCACCAAAGGGCAAGGAGAAGCCCAAGGAGACCGCTCCCACAACAAAGAAGAGCAAGAAGCATATCGTGGGCTTCTTGTGTAATCAAAAAGGACATTACCGGAGCCAATGTCCTAAGGGAAAGAAGACGATCAAAGCTAAAGGAGGAAGCAAAAATCAAGGGGGAGCTTCCAAGGTAAAATCAAAGGTATCATTTATTGAGCCTATCCCCTTAAATTATGGTAAAAAGCATGCTAATTCTAGTTTATATCATTTAAATGCTATTTATCATAAAAATAGGAGGTATGATAGACTTAAGGAAAAACATGTAGCTCTTCATGCTAAAACCACTCAACCAAGGGTTAGGAGGGTAGATAAAAATTTAGGCAAGAACTCTAAGGATTTTAGTTATAAGCCTAACAATACAAATACTCAAGGATTTAAAGAAAAATCAAAATCTAGGGGTTTATGCGAAGAAAATCAAATCTTGAGGTTAAGGCTTGATAAAATGGAAAAGACCCTAAAAAGGATGAAAAATATCCTAAAAGGGCAAAATGAGCAAAACCTAGGGCTAGGAACACAAAAGTCATCCAATGGTCGTAAGGGTTTGGGATACAAGCCTAAAACCAAGAATGATGTAATTTCCTACCATAGAGTTCCATATAACTATGGAACTAACTCTAGGTCTAGGGGTCAAGACAAGGATACAAGGTAAGCTATCCCTAGAAGTATCTTTGCAACAACAAATGTGACTAAGACTTCTAAGAAGTCTAAGAAAGTCACTAAGAAAGTCACAAGGGAAGCAATCTCTAGAGTTGACCTAGAAAAGATGACCAAGACTTCTAAGAAGCCTAACAAGGTCATTAGGAAGGTATCTAGGGAAGTTATCCCTAGTGAGTACCTAGAGCATCCAAGGAGTACCAATAGGTTTTGGGTTCCTAAGAGCATTTTCTCTACCCCTTAAATGGGTTAGAGAGTGTCAACCCAAATTGGAAGGGTAGTTAACCCAACTTTGATGAAGTTGACACTCGGAGAGCATTTTCAAGGTTATTGTTAACCTTTGAAAATGAAAAGGATTATGATTTACTCTTGAAATAAATAAAATGTGCCATAATTTAAGAAATTTGATTTTAAATTAAATTGGCATAAGTGGGAGAATCATAAAGAAATGTCAAGTTGGGATTTTGACATTTTATTGGGAAGTTAAAGGCAAATCTAAGCCTTATTTTAATTTGTTACTCTTTAAAAGAGTAATTTGTGCCAAAATGTGAGGAATATGCTTAATTTAAATTGGTAAAATGTAGGAAAAGTAAAGGAAATGTTGAAATTGGATTTTGGCATTTTTTTGGGGAAATATTGGGAAATCTAGATTTAAACTTTAAGTTAGCTAAGGTTTAAGGATACTTAGATAGTCATTCTAGGTATTTTATTTATACTAAGTTGTCATGCTTTGTTTGCCCATTATATGTCATGACATCATATTTATTCTTGCACTCATACCTTATTATGAAAAATATAAAAATATCATGTCATATCATACATACATCATGTAGTCATAGGAAATTTTCTTTTAAAAATTATTTATCTTTGATGTATGCCATAACGCATCATTCATTATTTTAATTCCTTGCAAACTAAGGACAAATGTCATTCATTAACAAGTAACATCCTTGGTGGATGTTCCTAAGCTCAAAATGCCTAGATAGATATGCATAATCCCTAGATTAGGGCAAAATCAAAGTTTACATCTCACTAAAGAACTATAAGGTGACTTGTATGTGGTTTCGTACACATTAGATACAAGTGAGATGTTAGAGTGATGAACAAAACTCAAGGTGTTGATTAAGTGCATTCTTTTGAGTTTTAAGTTCATCAAAACAACACTAGTTATGTATTTTCCAATCATTGGGAAAGCTAATGTACAAGTCATGTGCATTGGATATTGGTTTTGAAAAAGGTTTTAAAATGCTTTTAGAAAACCTTGATGAAGACTATCTTTTGATAGTAATTATCATTGAAAAGTTAGACACAAACTAAAAGAAAACATTAAAGTTTTTACAAGTTTTCAAGTTTGTATCAATCTTGGAAAATAGAAAGTATTTTCATATAAAACTATTTTTTCTTGATAGTATATTCCCTAAGGAATGTCTACATGAATGTTCATGATTTTTCGAATTTTTTAGAATTTTTGGGGAGTTTTTGAAATTGACTGAAAGTGAATTTCAGCATTTTCAGAGCTTCAATCGATCACCCGATCGATTGGAGTGCCTCAATCAATCGAGTGATCGATTGAGAAGACATTTCTTGAGAGCAGAAGCTTGTTGGATCGATCCATCGATCGATCCACACAGTCTGAATCGATCAGTGGATCGATTCAGTTGAGTTCAATTGATTAGGACCCAACTCTAATCGATTGAAATGCTAATTTTGGCTGGGTAAGCTAGAGTTCAGTATTTTTTGTCTATATAACCCCTCCTTACCCCTCAAAACACATTTGTATATATTTAGGGAGAGTTTTTATGATCAAAACAAGGATGAATTGGTTAAGGAAGACTAAGTAGAAGTTTGGTTTCAATATTGAATTTTTTGTAACACCCACGAAATTATAAGATAAGTATATGGGTGTTATTTGCTTTAGAGCATAAAAGTAAGAAGAATCAAAAGAAAAAGAAATAAGAGAAATAAAAAGAAAGGTGAAGGTTTGAACCTTGGACCTCTCACAAAGGATAGAAATAAAATTTGTATGATAACCACCAGGATAATGAATAACATATGAATGGAAAATGATGGGAATTATAGTTAAAAGTGAGGATATAATTAAGTAAGGGAACAAAAGAAAATCAAGTAGCTTTCTTCCTCTTGTTTACCTCTTGGTTAAGAAAAGGAATAAGTAAAAGACAAGTTGTCTTTTCTTTTCTTTTTTTTCTTTCTCTTTTCTCTCTATTTTTCGTGGGAATTAAGAGAGTGAGGATGAGAAGAATTAAGGGAGATGAATGGGGACATATTCTCATTAGGAAAGGATATAAATGAATTAAAGAGAAAGGGAAGCAAAGTTCATCTTTGTTCCTTCCACCTACTTAGCATAAAAAGGAAAGAGAGGAAAGGATTTCATTTTCTTCCATCTTCCTCAACATTGCCGAAACTAGAGCTCTCCTCCTCATCTCCAAAAGCCAAGTTTAGGTTTTCTCTCTAAGAGAAAACTAAATTTCAAGAAGGAGCCTTCAAGGTGTACCCTTCCAAGCAAAAGAAATCAAAAGGAGTGCTAGAAGAAGAAGCTCTCTTCTTCCTCTTCACCAAGGGTACCATTTCCTTAAGGATCAACAAGTGAACACTATGTAAGCTTCCCCTCACCTGTGGTACAATAGCTCATATGGTTTTCATGAAGATAGATTGCTTAAAAACCTAGGGTTGCTTCATGGAAATTTCGGCCAAGACAAAAGGAAGAGTTTAAGAAATTTTAAACTAGATATGCTTATTATATTTCTTGTGGCATGTATCTTATGTAGGAGGTTAATCTAATGTTTCCATGCTAGAATGATTAATGAGAACTTAGATCCATGAACCTTAGACTCTCGGCCAAGCATGAACAAGAGGACTAGGTAAGCTTAAGACTCAAACTAAACATGCTCCCTTGTTCTTGTGTTATGTACCCTATGATAATGGTGTTGTTAACTTTTTCTTTTACTTGTATGTTGATTGAAACTCCATTTTCATGCTCATGAATATTCGGCCATGGAAGAACTAAAGGCCTAGGAAAGCTTTAAACCTAAAACTAAGCATGCTATGATTTTTTCCTAAGACAAGATATGAAGCTAATGTTGGATCGAGACGCGCTAGAGGGGGGGGGGGGTGAATAGCGCTCGTGGCTATTTGTTCGATTATCGGAAAACTATCGGAGTAATTAAAATGCAGCGGAATAAAATAAACACAAAGACACAAAGGGATTTACTTCGTTCGGAGCCTAAGGCGACTCCTACTCGAAGGCCCGCGATCCTTGATCGCTTCCGGTGGGCAACAACTATAAGCTCGATAAGAATTACAGATTACAAAATGTAACAGCAATTAGAATAACTTTGTACCGACAACTTAAAGAAGAGAAAAACGAAGCTCCGGGTCGTCGGAATGTTGCAACAGCACTTCGGAATGACTTTGTTAGCAGCACGTTGAAGAAGGAAAGCTCAGAACTTCATTGCTTGAGATGCTGGTCGAAACCCCCTTATAAAGGGTGTTCAAGGCGCCTTGAAGGCTGTTCAAGGCGCCTCCATGCTGCCTAGTCTTCCGCGTGGATCAGATCTGAACTGGTCGAACTTCATCCCTTGGAGGCGCCTTATACCCTGCTCAAGGTGCCTTCGAAGGCGCCTTATACTCCCTTCAAGGCGCCTTCGATGAACTTTCGTAGCCAGCTCAACTTTTGCACCCGAGGCGCCTCCAAGCTCCATGGAGGCGCCTCGGACACTGTTCATCTATGGCTTTAGGTTGCTCCTTTGCACCTGCAAGATACGTTAGTCCCAAACAATATCCTGCAACACAAAGTTAGCACAATAAACATGATAAATGAAGTATAGACAGTCTCCGGACTGTCTTCGGATTTCCAGGAAACCCTAGGTCGACCCGCCGCCTATTGCTGGGAACGCATCCTCACCTACTCCACTCGGAGATTTACTTGCCCGGTCGATCCTCCGGATCGACCGACTTTCTCAAGACTCGATGCTTCGGACTTCTCTTGGACATCCGCTTCCTGGCTAGTCCAGTCTTTCACGTTCGCGACACCAGGACTTTCCACCTAGGGTTACCGCCCCCTAGGACTTTTTCCTGAAGACATCGACCTACCAAGACTTTCCGCATAGGGTTACCACCCCCTATGACCTAGGGTTACCACTCCCTAGGGTTTTACCTTTTGCCTAACCGCAACTAGGACTTTCCTGAAATTCTTAAGTAGACTTGTTAGATTACAAAACATCTTAACTTTGAATTCTTTGTCATTATCAAAACACGAGTTCGATCGTCGGATGCTTCCCGCACCAACAATCTCCCCCTTTTTGATTATGGCAACTCAAATTCAAAGTTAAGTAAATAAACGAATAGATAGACATTTTTAGCACAAGCAAATCTGCTAAGTATAGATGAACAAGGTAACTAAAGCAAGTTTGCCCTATATGCTCCCCCTTAACTTTTGCTCCCCCTTAACTTTTACCTCCCTAATTTTTTAATTTTCACTTGAATTTATGTTCACATTTTTACTTTTGCTACTCTCCCCCTTTGCCATAACTCAAAAATGGGCAATTATAGATATTTGATTGAGTTGTACACAATTAAGGTCAACAGTTTAGCTATGTTCAATAGGGTGTGAAAGTTAAGGTCAATTGGAACTTAGTTTAAGTTTTAGGACAAGGTTATTTATTTATTTAAGTTTAGTTGGTCCTTAGGTCCAAGCATAAGTCATGTTTACTAGATTGATTTACTAGGTATCAGAGCCATAAAGAACAAAATATGCAAAAAAAAATGAGTGTTCTTTACCAACTGTCTAACCTTTAGTTACTTGCTGATTGTCTACAGGATAGTAGCTTTCACTAGGTTAGTCAAGTTAAATTATTTTGGTCCAGATAGACTTGACTAGAGCTGGAGAATTTAACTTGATTAATGTTTATTGCATATTTAACGCCCAAACTCATATTGATGCACAGATATAAGCATTCTTGAGTCCAGGCTATACCCTATGCATCTCACGCCGTTCTATGTTTGTTAATCACAATCAAGGTAAACCTAGGTGCTTGTGAGATGCTCTGGCTTAATTCTAGGGGAACATGATATCTAGGGGGAAAACCTAGGTTAATTCCAGAATTTTAAAATCTAGGAAAAAATTGGAGTTTTGAAAACTGTTTTTTCTAGAATTTGAAAAAAATAATAGAAATAATGGTAAGACATCTACTCTACCCAACACATTCCTATTTGCCTTCTAAGTCCACTGAACTCAAGTTCAAGTAAGGGTTTTGTAAAGATGTCAGCTAGGTTTGATTTGGACTCAACATGGTTGAGTGCAATTTCACCTTTAGCTACATGATCCCTTACAAAGTGGTGTTTTACCTCTATATGTTTGGTTCTAGAATGGTGAATAGGATTTTTGGTCAGATTAATCGAGCTGATATTATCAATAAAGATTTTAGTATTTTTATAGTCTAGTTGATAGTCTTTTAGTGTATGCATCATCCATAACAATTGAGATGCACATTCTCCTAGAGCTATGTATTCAGCTTCTGTAGTGGATAAAGCAACACAATGTTGCTTTCTGCTTGACCAACTTACTAGGCACTGACCTAGAATTTGACAACTACCACTTGTACTTTTCCTATCTAACTTGCACCCAGCATAGTCTGAATCAGAATATCCATAAAGGTCAAAGGTGCAAGTTCTTGGATACCAAAGTCCTACATTTAGAGTTCCTTTAATATATCTAAGTATTCTTTTAACATATGTTAGGTGTGACTCTTTTGCACATGATTGGTATCTTGCACACATACCTATTGCAAACAGTATGTCAGGTCGACTTGCAGTTAGATAAAGTAAACTACCTATGGCACTTCTATAGTATTTTGGGTCTACAGGTTTTCCTTCAGGGTCAGAGTCAATGTTTATGTTGGTTGCCATTGGAGTATTTATAATTTTTGAATTTTTCATGCTGAATTTTTTGATTAACTCCTTAGCATATTTAGTTTGATAAATGTAGATTCCATCTTTGGTTTGTTTTATTTGTAAGCCTAAGAAAAAGTTGAGTTCTCCGACCATGCTCATTTCAAATTCACTTTCCATTAATTTAACAAATTCTTTCAAAAATTTTGAATTAGTTGAACCAAAGATTATGTCATCAACATAGATTTGAGCTATAAAGATGTCTTTTTCTATAATTTTCACGAACAAAGTAGGATCGATTTGTCCTTGGTTAAATTCTTTGGATATTAAGTAATTAGATAATCTTTCATACCATGCTCTAGGGGCTTGTTTTAGTCCATATAGTGCCTTTTTTAATTTAAATACGTGATTGGGGTAGTCTATGTCTTCAAAACCTGGAGGTTGGCTTACGTAGACTTCTTCTTTGATAAAACCATTTAAAAAGGCTGACTTAACGTCCATTTGATACAATTTGAATCCTTTATTGGTTGCATAGGCTAATAACATCCTAATAGACTCGAGTCTAGCTACTGGAGCATAGGTTTTATCATAGTCTAAGCCTTCGACTTGACTAAACCTTCGACTTGACTAAACCCTTTGGCTACTAACCTTGCCTTGTTTCTTACTATATTACCGTGATCATCCAACTTGTTCCTAAAAATCCATTTAGTATCTATTATTGATTTATCTATGGGTTTAGGTACAAGGTCCCAGACTTGGTTTCTCTCAAATTGGGCTAATTCTTCCAGCATTGCAATGATCCAGTCTGGATCAGGCAGGGCTTCTTCTATAGTTTTAGGTTCAATTTTAGAAATTAGAGCAATCTGACTAAGGTTTCTATAGGACGATCTAGTTCTGACTCCTAGGTTTGGGTCACCCAAAATTTGGTCAGGTGGGTGAGAGGTGCTTATTCTAGTTGGTCTTATCTGTGAGTCAGAAACTGGTTCTTCTGACTCATTAAGATTAGGTTGGATTTCATCATCATCTACAGCTCTTGGATTAGTGTCAATATTTGTATTTATATTAGGTAAGTTATTTTCTTCATCAAATATTACATTAGTTGTTTCTTCAACTTTCAAGGTATTTTGATTATATACTCTAAAGGCTCTACTGGTAGAGGAGTATCCTAAGAATATTCCTTGGTTAGATTTGGGTGTAAATTTTCCTAAGTAATCTTTAGTATTTAAAATGTGAACTTTACACCCAAATACTTTTAGATAGTTTAGATTGGGAATTTTATTATAGTAGAGTTCATATGCTGTTTTATTGTGAAATTTATTAATTAAAATTCTGTTTTGAATGTAATTTGCAGTATTTATCGCTTCAGCCCAAAATTGATGATTTAAGTGATATTCATTTAACATAGTTCTAGCTGCTTCTTGTAATGTTCTATTTTTACGTTCCACTAGTCCATTTTGTTGGGGGGTTCTAGGACATGAAAATTCATGTTGGTATCCATTTATTTTACAAAATTGGGTGAACTTATGATTTTCAAATTCCCCTCCGTGATCACTTCTTATTCTTTTAATTTTAGTATCTTTTTCATTTTCCGTTAAGTTGCAAAAATTACTAAATATTTCATAGGTTTCATCTTTTGTTTTTAGAAATTTTACCCAAGTGTACCTAGAGTAGTTATCAATTATTACTAAGCAATATTGGTTCTTGTTTAGTGATTTGGCTCTATGTGAATCAAATAGATCAAGGTGAAGGAGCTCAAGTATGGTGTTGGATCTTTCTAGGTTAGTTGACTTGTGGGTTGACTTGGTTTGTTTTCCTTTTTGACATGCATCACAGATTGAATTTTCAATAAATTTTAATTTGGGCAACCCTTTAACTAGACCATTTTGACTTATTTTTGAAATAAGTCTTGTGTGTGTGTGACCCAGCCTTCTGTGCCACAGTTGGGTTTCCTCTTGTTGTGTCAGGAGACACTTTATTGAGGATATTGATAAATCAATTGTGTAGATGTTATTTTTCCTAAGTCCCTTAAGTTTAATTTTTGGATTTTCAATATTTTTAACTAGACATCCAGATTTATCGAAATTAACTAGGTATCCGCTGTCACACAATTGACTTATACTTAGTAAATTAAAGTTAAAACTTTCAACCAATAAAATATTTCGAATAATGAAATCGGAACTAAGTTCAATATTACCTTTTCCGATTACTTTAAGTTTACCGTTGTTGCCGAATGCAACTGATCCTAGACTCTTGTACTTGAGTTTGGTAAACTTCAATTTATCTCCAGTCATATGTCTGGAGCATCCACTATCCAACATCCATTGATCCAATTCCTACACATGAAGTAGTTGAATTGGTTTCTTATTAATGGATTAAAGATAGCGTGATTGAAGCAGACTCCTTATATTTTCTATCTTATTGTATTTAAGATAATTTAGTAAACACTTATGTCTATTGAATTTTGAAATTTAAGTTTAAAATAATTTTGAAATTTAAGTTTTTAAAATAATTTTGAAATTTTAGTTTTTTAAAATAATTTTGAAATTTTAGTTTAAAATAATTTTGAAATTTTAGTTTTAAAATAATTTTGAAATTTAAGTTTTTAAAATAATTTTGAAATTTAAGTTTTTAAAATAATTTTGGAATTTAAGTTTTTAAAATAATTTTGAAATTTAAGTTTTAAAATAATTTTGAAATTTAAGTTTTTAAAATAATTTTGAAATTTAAGTTTTTTGAAATTTAAGTTTTTAAAATAATTTTGAAATTTAAGTTTTTTGTTTTTTTTTTAATAATTTAAATTAATTATCAGTTTGGTTTTAATTACGTAGTCATCTCACCCGATCTAAATTCTCAATCAGGGAATCCTATAATTATTGTGAGATGAATTGAGGTTCAATTTAAGGGTTTAGTTTAGTCTTGTGTTAGATTCAGGTTTAGCTTTGGGTTCAACAAGTAAGCATTCTTTGGATAAACTTCTGGGCTATGGTGAGTCACAAGGAGCTCATTAAAGTAACCATGCCTTCGAGGTTTTCTAAATAGTCCTACCCATTGAACTTAATACTAAAACTTGATCTAACTAGTTAGGATCCATTTAAGGGTAGCTTCGGTCAGTTCCACTTGGCCAAATGCACCAGGTCGAAGCCATATCTTCCTAGACATGCGATGCCCAAGCTTCCCTAACGTACTATCATCCAAAAACTTCACCAGTACTGTGGTTCAAGTTAAACTTATCCCGTTTTAATCTAACCTTAATTACCCTACCGGGTAATCTATTCTTGTTTTACCCATTCCGGGTAAATTAGGTTCAGTTATCCTGTCGGGTAGTTCAGTTGGAGGTGCCAGCTAGTTTGGATCCTCCATCTACTTTTCATTTTCATAATTTCGACTAGTTGAATTTTGAATTTGTAATTTTTGAATTTTTAATTTAATTTCGAATTTTGAATTTGTATTTTAATTTTAAATTTTTAATTTTGAATTTTGAATTTGTAATTTAATTTTGAATTTTGAATTTTGAATTTGTATTTTGAATTTTGAATTTGTATTTTGAATTTTTAATTTTTAATTTTGAATTTTGAATTTGTAATTTAATTTTGAATTTTTAATTTAATTTCGACTTTTGAATTTGTAATTTAATTTTGAATTTTTAATTTTGAATTTGTATTTTTAATTTTGAATTTTGAATTTTGAATTTGTAATTTAATTTTTAATTTTTAATTTAATTTCGAATTTTAAATTTTGAATTTGATTTTTAATTTTAAATTTTGAATTTTGAATTTGTAATTTAGTTTTGAATTTTTAATTTAATTTCAAATTTTGAATTAAGATCATTTTCATTTTAGCTTTCCCTGGATCACGGCCTCAATATGGTCTGTCGAGGAAGTATATTTGATCCTTCGGAACCCAGTATTGGCCAAGTCCAATTTGATTGATCAATTTGGACTTGGGGACCCATGCTTGGACTGATTTACTACTTTGTTTGTTTATTAAGGATAAATAAGATTTATATTTCTTTTTACTTTTATATCCTAGCCCAGTTCTATTGTAGACGGCTCTTTGTGTCTCAAGAATTATATCCAAATTCTTGGAGCCCAGAGAGAACTTTTCTAAAGTAATTTTTAAATCTTTTAACTGATTTTTCAGATTTGAATTTTCTTTCTCAAGTTGTTGTACTTGAGCTGAATCTTCAGTTAAAGATTTTGAGTTAGTTACTCCTTTAAGAATGGTTACTTCTTTTAAAAGTGACTTAATTTTCAAATTTGACTTGGCTAATTTGCGAAGTAAATAATTGACTAAATTATTAAGCCTAGGAATACTTACAGTGGAGTCTGGCCCTTCGGAAACGGATGTGGATCCGTGGCTTTGCTCGGAGTCGGCTTCTGACTCGCTCTCGGATTCGCTGATCTGGTCCCGAGCCATCAATGCGAGTAAACTCGTTTGGTCGAGTTCGTCGTCTTCGTCCTTCGAAGAGGATTCGTCCCAGGTTGCCTTTAGGACTTTCTTTCTTCTTTGCTTCTTGGCTTCCTTTTGGTTGAGGCAGTTTGCCTTGATATGGCCCTTCTGGTTGCACCCGAAACATGTGACTTCGAATTTTACCTTTGATTGGGCCTCCTTAGATTGAACTGCCTTCTTCAGATCTTTCTTGTTGAAGCCCTTCTTCTTCTTGTAGAGTTTCTTTACAAGATTCACAAATTCGCTGGTCAGTTCATCTTATAAATCTTCTGAATCGGGTTCGTCTTCTGATTCCGATTCAACTTTTCGTCGTCCTCTTGATTCCCTTGTTCGACTTGTTCTTGCAACCAAAGCAATCCCTTTCTCGGATGGCTGTGCATTAGTTTGTTCATGGAGTTCAAATTTACTAAATAATTCGTCTAATTTTAAGGAGGGCAAATCCTTAGAGACTTTGTAGGCATCTACCATTGATGCCCATAATGTACTCCTAGGGAATGAGTTAAGGGCATACCTTATTATATCTCTGTTTTCTACCTTCTGCCCGATTCCATGTAGAGAATTCAGGATATCTTGAATTCGGGCGTGCAAAGAGCTTACCGTCTCGCCTTCCTGCATTTTCAAATTGTATAGTTTATTTAGTAACAAATCACGCTTACTTACCTTGGTTTCTGAGGTGCCTTCGTGAAGTTCGATCAGTTTCTCCCATAGCTCTTTTGCGGAGGAGAATGGACCGACTCTGTTGAGCTCTTCTTTGGTAAGACCGCACTGAATGGTGCAGGTGGCTTTGGCGTCTACTTCCACCTTTTTGATAAATACTGGCGCCCAGTTCTCACAGGATGTAGGCTTACCGTCTGTATCAGTTGGTAGTTGCAGTCCTGTTTTGACGATCATCCAGGTGTCGAACTGGATCTTTAGATATATCTCCATTCGCCCCTTCCAATATCCGAAGTCTTCTCCGGAAAATAGTGGGGGACGAACGGTGCTATATCCTTCCTGTTGGGCCATTTAGATCTATAAATAGAAACAACAAGATCTATTCCAAGACTGAGTCTTGGATTAGTAGTGCGGGTAGGAAAAAAGAAAAAAAACGAGCCCAAGTGGTATTGACCAACTTTGAGCAACTTCGATTTGAAAAAGAATTAGAATATAGCTATGTGGCTAAATTCTAATTGACTCCGAACAAAACCACGAAAAAAACTGTTTTGAATGGTGGTTGCACCAATTCAAAACAACCCCGCTCTGATACCAATTGTTGGATCGAGACGCGCTAGAGGGGGGGGGGGTGAATAGCGCTCGTGACTATTTGTTCGATTATCGGAAAACTATCGGAGTAATTAAAATGCAGCGGAATAAAATAAACACAAAGACACAAAGGGATTTACTTCGTTCGGAGCCTAAGGCGACTCCTACTCGAAGGCCCGCGATCCTTGATCGCTTTCGGTGGGCAACAACTATAAGCTCGATAAGAATTACAGATTACAAAATGTAACAGCAATTAGAATAACTTTGTACCGACAACTTAAAGAAGAGAAAAACGAAGCTCCGGGTCGTCGGAATGTTGCAACAGCACTTCGGAATGACTTTGTTAGCAGCACGTTGAAGAAGGAAAGCTCAGAACTTCATTGCTAGAGATGCTGGTCGAAACCCCCTTATAAAGGGTGTTCAAGGCGCCTCCATGCTGCCTAGTCTTTCGCGTGGATCAGATCTGAACTAGTCGAACTTCATCCCTTGGAGGCGCCTTATACCCTGCTCAAGGCGCCTTCGAAGGCGCCTTATACTCCCTTCAAGGCGCCTTCGATGAACTTTCGTAGCCAGCTCAACTTTTGCACCCGAGGCGCCTCCAAGCTCCATGGAGGCGCCTCGGACACTGTTCATCTATGGCTTTAGGTTGCTCCTTTGCACCTGCAAGATATGTTAGTCCCAAACAATATCCTGCAACACAAAGTTAGCACAATAAACATGATAAATGAAGTATAGACAGTCTCTGGACTGTCCGAGTCTGACTTCGGGTTTCCGACCGGAAACCCTAGGTCGACCCGACGCCTACTGTTCCCTCTACGGGGAACGCGTCCTCACCTACTCCACTCAGGAGATTTACCTGTTGCCAGTCGATCCTCCAGATCGACTGGACTTTTGCTCAGCACTCGATGCTTCCGGAATTTCTGCTGGACATTCGCTTCCCCGGCTAGTCCAGTCTTTCACCTGGTTCGCGACACCAGGACTTTCCACCTAGGGTTACCGCCCCCTAGGACTTTTTCCTGAAGACATCGACCTACCAAGACTTTCCGCATAGGGTTACCACCCCCTATGACCTAGGGTTACCACTCCCTAGGGTTTTACCTTTTGCCTAACCGCAGCTAGGACTTTCCTGAAATTCTTAAGTAGACTTGTTAGACTACAAAACATCTTAACTTTAAATTCTTTGCCATTATCAAAACACGAGTTCGATCGTCGGATGCTTCCCGCACCAACAGCTAAAATGTTATGCCCATGATTGTATGTTGGTTTGAACTCTATTCCATGCTTATGAAGATTCGGCCATGTTGAGATTTGAGGCCTAGGAAAGTTTAAAACAAGTTTAAGATGCTCATGACCTTCTTGATGAAATGATATGAAACTAGTTGATGTTCTTATGTTTGCTTGTTACATAAAAATTTGGTTACATATGACTTTCGACCACACAAAGTTTTAAGGCTAGGATGCTTAGATTTTTAAACTAAGTTTACTCATGTTGTTTCTTGTAATGATGCCATGAAAATTGTGTAGGGTTTCCATGCTTTTAGGCCACATAAAAAACAAATCTATGCCTCACATGTTTCGGCCACTATTGGTCTAAAGGCCTAGGGAAACTTAGAACCCAACTTAGATATGCTCATGATATTTCTTGTAATAAATGCTATGAAATGTGTTTGTGGTTTCCATGCTCTTATGCCACTAGAAACCTAGTTTCCTTGCTTAACATGTTTCGGCCACCTTAAATTAATAGGCTTAGGAAGTTTGGAACTCGAACCAAATGTGCTTATGATGTTCCTCAAGAAATGTGTAGGATATTGGCTTAAGGTTCAACACTTTCATGCTACTTGTAACCTAGAATGAGGCTTGCTAGGGTTCGGCCATGATAAGGTTAGAAGCTTAGGGAACTTAGAACTCAAACTAAACATGCTCAAGTTGTTCCTTATGAAATATGATATGATATGAGTTTAGGGTTTACATGTTTGCATGTTGCTTAGAACTTGTTTGCTCTTCATGAAGGTTTCGGCCATGAAAGAATTAGAAACCTAGGAGGGCTTAAAAATTTAGGTTAACATGCTTAGGATCTTTCTTATGATAGGATGTGAAGTTATCATGAGATTATTATGTTTGTATGTTGTCTAGAGTTCATGTCCCTACTCTTGAACTTTCGGCCATAATAGGTTTAGTGACCTAGATGTGCCTCACATGCTATGTTATCAATTAAGAGATGTTATTTAATGATTTCATGTATGATTATGACTTTCTATGATAGGTGATATGTTCATTATGTATGCTTATGATCCATGCATGTACTATGTGCCCAATTATGCATGCTTTATGATATGATAAATGACATGTTCGTTATGTATGCTTATGATCCATGCATGTGTTGTGTGCCCAAATATGCATGCTTTATGATATGATAAATGACATGTTCATTATGTATGCTTATGATCCATGCATGTGTTGTGTGCCCAAATATGCATGTTTTATGATATGTTAAGAAATATGATATGCATGAAAAGATAAGAACTATGATATGTATGACATGCTACTTTACTTTATGTATGGCTTGTACCAAGGGTGGGCTCCATAAGCGCCCCAGGGTCGATGGACTAAGAAACGGGCCTCGTTAGGGATGAGCTCCTAAGTGCCCCTAGGTCGATGGACTAAGAAACGGGCCTAGTATGTATGCCTTGTAGGGTTCAAGACTTGCTACCTTGGACCTATATAGGACGCGCGCATTTATGTATGTGGTACAAGCCGGGGCCCTAATCATGTTGAGATTATGTTTAAGTATGTATATTATAAGTTTTCAAAAGACATGTTGCATATGTTTCATGATACATGTTTAGGAATTCACCTTGTATATACTTTATGATTATGTCATGATATTTATGATGATGTTATGCCATGTCAGGATACATTTGATGTTCATGTTAGAAAATGCCATGATACTTTATGATGATTATGTTACGATATGCCATGATATGCTGCTTGATATGATAAATTTGTCTCCATGCCTTTTGACTTGTGATTTTGATATGCTATACGGTTTTTGTCAGTAGGAGAGGAACTTACTGAGCCATGAGTGCTCACAGCTTACTTTCTTGTACCACAGATAAAGGCAAGGAATGGATGAACTAAGGGAGCAGCAGGATGGGCTAGAAGGATGTGTGTGGTAGTGGCTTGGCTAAAGGGAAAGACCTGCTTTTGTTTAATAAGAAATATGTCATGTTTATGTTATTACTTTATGACTCCATGACATTAAGTATGTGTTTGGGTATTATGACTCAAAAATCATGTTAAGTATGCTATGTGGTTTTTTTATGTCCATGGTGATTTTAAAGTAAGGAAAAGTTTTTAAATTCTCTACGTAAGACTTCCGTTGTTGTAAGTTGTTATGTATGTCTAAGTAACCCCCGTCCCCTTAGCAGGAGGGGCGGGGTGTTACAGTTTGGTATCAGAGCCAGTTTAGCCTTTTCACTACACACATGTCAAGCATCCATCCTGCCGCTCCAAGTAAGATTCTATATGCTTAATTTAATTTTTGTTTGATGCTTTAATATTATGCATGTTTACTTATTCTTTGATTTAGTTTAGGTATGCATGATGGTATGATAGGAATAGTAATGACCTTATGACAGTCGAATAGGAATAACGATAATTTGTTGCTATTTAATGAAGATAAGCATGGCTAGGAGACGTACTACCCGAGCAGACGAGACGGTAACTCCACCAGATCTGACTCAGGTAGTTACCAACCTCCAACGTCAGATCACGGAACAACAACAGTTGATCACGACTTTGATGGGTCAATAAGGAACTCCTACCACCCCGCAAGTAAATCAGAATGCAGTGCCTGTCGTGCCAATGGTTGCACCAGTACCACCGGTAGCCCTTGCCCCAGGAGTTCGACAGGAGACCTACTTGATACAGTGGCTGAGGCTGAAGCCGGAGAACTTCTCCAGTACTTGCGAGCCGTGGGATGCCTAGGCCTAGTTCAAGACAGTAGAAAGCACAGTGGAACTACTGGACTAACCCGAATAAGAGAAGATCAAATGCGTATCTTTCTGCTTCTCCGGAGATGCGAGAATGTGGTGGGAAAGAGTTAAAGCTAAGAGACAAATTAATCTGATAAATTGGACGGACTTCGAGACAGAGTTCTTTGAAGAGTTCTTCCATATGCAAGTGACGAACCGGCATTACGACGAGTTCACCGAATTCCGGCAAGGTGACTTATCAGTGAACGAAGCAGTAAAGCGCTTCAACCGTCTAGCACACCTTTGTCCCGAATTAGTTCATACAGAAAGAGAAAGGGTAAGACCGATGCTGAAGATGCTTCGACCCGAGATAGCACTGAACGTGGCCGGCGGAGTTAATAGACCACAGACTACAGAGGAATTAGTCAGCAGTGCACTGATTACGGAACATTATCAGAAAGCAATGAATGAGAATAAAAGTCAGACACGAGCCGAAGGACAGAGACCCCAGAGTACCAAACCAGGCTGGAAAGGAACTTCTACCGGAAAAAGAAAGCAGTGGGACAATGCAAAAAGTTGGTCAGTGAATAAGCAACCGAGATACCCCCAGTGTTCTATTTGTGGGAAGCTGCATTCCGGATTGTGTCACAAAGGTACAAGAAAATGCTATAATTGTGGACAAGAAGGACATTTGGCTAGAGACTGTCCTACTCAGTTTCAGGCACCATTCCAGCAGAACAATCAGAGCAGGAGTGGCCCTTCACAGCTACACCAGATGTAAACTGCTATAGAAGGGACTTCGATCAGCCAAGGGAGATTGGAAGCACCGCCAGCGACGACGAATGCCAGGGTTTTCGCGCTTACTAGTGAAGATGTGGCGAACGCCTCTACTGTCGTTACAGGTCAGCTGCCTATTTTCAATCAGCATGCTTTAGTATTATTTGATACTGGGGTGACACACTCGTTCGTCTCAACACCATTTACAAAGAAATTAGACATACCACCCCAAACACTAAATGGTACGTTCTTAACAACCCTACCATCCGGGGAAGTTATGCCATCGGATCATATGTTGTGGGCCGTACCTATCTGAATCGCAGACAGAGAACTCTACTGCAATCTGATAGTACTTGACATGTGAGATTTTGACATTATACTGGGCATGGACTTCCTGAGCAAGTACGGCGCCTCAATCGAGTGTCGTAATAGGAAGGTAGTCTTCCGACCTGAAGCACAACCGATGTTTGAATTTATTGGGGAATCTGGGAAAGAAACTGAAAGATTCTTATCAGCGGTAAAGGCACGAAGTATGGTAGACAAAGGTTGTAATGGATTTCTAATGCACGTGGTTGATACAAGACAAACCGGAAGCCAGAAGCTAGAAGAGGTCAGAGTAGTATGCAACTATCCAGAAGTATTTCCTGATGAACTACCGGGATTAGCACCCGATAGAGAAATTGAATTTACGATTGAAGTAGTTCCGGGTACTAAACCAATTTCTAAAGCACCTTACCGGATGATACCGACTGAGTTGAAGGAACTTCAAGAACAGCTACGGGAGTTACTCGACAAGGGACTTATTCGCCCTAGTCACTCTCCATGGGGAGCTCCGGTATTGTTTGTGAAAAAGAAGGATGGGTCTATGCGAATGTGTATAGATTACCGAGCACTGAACAATGCGACAATCAAGAACAGATACCCCCTTCCGCGGATCAATGATCTGTTTGACCAATTGAAGGGAGCAACTGTCTTCTCAAAGATTGACTTAAGGTCCGGCTATCATCAAGTGAAAGTGAAACAAGAGGATATACCAAAGACAACCTTTCGAACAAGATACGGGCATTATGAGTTTGTAGTTATGCCCTTCGGAATGACAAATGCCACTGTTGTGTTCATGGATTTGATGAATCGGGTATTTGCGGCGTATCTCGACAAATTTGTGATTGTCTTCATTGACGATATTCTCATCTATTCGAGAACCCAAGGAGAGCATGCCGAACACCTGAGTACGGTATTGCAGATCCTTCGAGAAAAATGACTATATGCAAAATTCTCCAAATGTGAGTTCTGGCTCGATCGAATATCATTCTTGGGTCATATTATCTCCAAGGGCGGAGTAATGGTAGATCCGAATAAGATTGAAGCTGTAAGCAACTGGAATAGGCCAAAGAACGCCAGTGAAGTCAGAAGTTTTCTTGGGCTAGCAAGCTACTACAGGAAGTTTGTAGAGGACTTCTCCAAAATAGCAGCCCCGATGACAGTTCTCACCAAGAAGAACAAAAAGTATGAATGGACGGACGACTGCGAGAAGAGTTTTACGGAACTGAAACGGAGACTGACCAGTGCCCCGATTCTTACTCTTCCAGAAAGCAACAAGGACTTTGATATGTATAGCGATGCTTCCTTTTTAGAACTTGGAGCTGTACTTATGCAAGATGGCAAAGTCATTGCCTATGCCTCTAGACAACTCAAAGAACATGAAAGGAATTACCCCGTTCATGATTTAGAGCTAGCAGCTGTGGTCTTCGCTCTAAAGACATGGAGGCATTACTTATATGGGGCTCAGTGCAAGATTTATACAGACCACCAGAGTCTAAAATATTTCTTCACGCAGAAGGACCTAAATATGAGACAACGCAGATGGCTCGAGCTAGTCAAGGACTACGATTGCGAGATCTTTTATCACCCTGGTAAAGCGAACAAGGTAGCCGATGCACTCAGCAGGAAGTCCAGTACCACCTAACGTCGCTATTTTAAAGTTCGAGGATGAACTTTCTATGAGGTATGGGGTACTGTAACACCCACAAAATTATAAGATAAGTATATGGGTGTTATTTGCTTTAGAGCATAAAAGTAAGAAGAATCAAAAGAAAAAGAAATAAGAGAAATAAAAAGAGAGGTGAAGGTTTGAACCTTGGACCTCTCACAAAGGATAGAAATAAAATTTGTATGATAACCACCAGGATAATGAATAACATATGAATGGAAAATGATGGGAATTGTAGTTAAAAGTGAGGATATAATTAAGTAAGGGAACAAAAGAAAATCAAGCAGCTTTCTTCCTCTTGTTTACCTCTTGGTTAAGAAAAGGAATAAGCAAAAGACAAGTTGTCTTTTTTTTTTTTTTCTTTCTCTTTTCTCTCTATTTTTCGTGGGAATTAAGAGAGTGAGGATGAGAAGAATTAAGGGAGATGAATGGGGACATATTCTCATTAGGAAAGGATATAAATGAATTAAAGAGAAAGGGAAGCAAAGTTCATCTTTGTTCCTTCCACCTACTTAGCATAAAAAGGAAAGAGAGGAAAGGATTTCATTTTCTTCCTTCTTCCTCAAGATTGCCGAAACTAGAGCTCTCCTCCCTCATATCCAAAAGCCAAGTTTAGGTTTTCTCTCTAAGAGAAAACTAAATTTCAAGAAGGAGCCTTCAAGGTGTACCCTTCCAAGCAAGAGAAATCAAAAGGAGTGCTAGAAGAAGAAGCTCTCTTCTTCCTCTTCACCAAGGGTACCATTTCCTTAAGGATCAACAAGTGAACACTATGTAAGCTTCCCCTCACCTGTGGTACAATAGCTCATATGGTTTTCATGAAGATAGATTGCTTAAAAACCTAGGGTTGCTTCATGAAAATTTCGGCCAAGACAAAAGGAAGAGTCTAAGAAATTTTAAACTAGATATGCTTATTATATTTCTTGTGACATGTATCTTATGTAGGAGGTTAATCTAATGTTTCCATGCTAGAATGATTAATGAGAACTTAGATCCATGAACCTTAGACTCTCGGCCAAGCATGAACAAGAGGACTAGATAAGCTTAAGACTCAAACTAAACATGCTCCCTTGTTCTTGTGTTATGTACCCTATGATAATGGTGTTGTTAACTTTTTATTTTACTTGTATGTTGATTGAAACTCCATTTTCATGCTCATGAACATTCGGCCATGGAAGAACTAAAGGCCTAGGAGAGCTTTACACCTAAAACTAAGCATGCTATGATTTTTTCCTAAGACAAGATATGAAGCTAAAATGTTATGCCCATGATTGTATGTTGGTTTGAACTCTATTCCATTTATGAAGATTCGGCCATGTTGAGATTTGAGGCCTAGGAAAGTTTAAAACAAGTTTAAGATGCTCATGACCTTCTTGATGAAATGATATGAAACTAGTTGATGTTCTTATGTTTGCTTGTTACATAGAAATTTGGTTACATATGACTTTCGGCCACACAAAGTTTTAAGGCTAGGATGCTTAGATTTTTAAACTAAGTTTACTCATGTTGTTTCTTGTAATGATGCCATGAAAATTGTGTAGGGTTTCCATGCTTTTAGGCCACATAAAAAACAAATCTATGCCTCACATGTTTCGGCCACTATTGGTCTAAAGGCCTAGGGAAACTTAGAACCCAACTTAGATATGCTCATGATGTTTCTTGTAATAAATGCTATGAAATGTGTTTGTGGTTTCCATGCTCTTATGCCACTAGAAACCTAGTTTCCTTGCTTAACATGTTTCGGCCACCTTAAATTAATAGGCTTAGGAAGTTTGGAACTCGAACCAAATGTGCTTATGATGTTCCTCAAGAAATGTGTAGGATATTGGCTTAAGGTTCAACACTTTCATGCTACTTGTAACCTAGAATGAGGCTTGCTAGAGTTCGGCCATGATAAGGTTAGAACTTAGAACCCAAACTAAACATGCTCAAGTTGTTCCTTATGAAATATGATATGATATGAGTTTAGGGTTTACATGTTTGCATGTTGCTTAGAACTTGTTTGCTCTTCATGAAGGTTTCGGCCATGAAAGAATTAGAAACCTAGGAGGGCTTAAAAATTTAGGTTAACATGCTTAGAATCTTTCTTATGATAGGATGTGAAGTTATCATGAGATTATTATGTTTGTATGTTGTCTAGAGTTCATGTCCCTACTCTTGAACTTTCGGCCATAATATGTTTAGTGACCTAGATGTGCCTCACATGCTATGTTATGAATTAAGAGATGTTATTTAATGATTTCATGTATGATTATGACTTTCTATGATAGGTGATATGTTCATTATGTATGCTTATGATCCATTCATGTGCTATGTGCCCAATTATGCATGCTTTATGATATGATAAATGACATGTTCATTATGTATGCTTATGATCCATGCATGTGCTGTGTGCCCAAATATGCATGCTTTATGATATGATAAATGACATGTTCATTATGTATGCTTATGATCCATGCATGTGCTGTGTGCCCAAATATACATGTTTTATGATATGTTAAGAAATATGATATGCATGAAAAGATAAGAACTATGATATGTATGACATGCTACTTTACTTTATGTATGGCTTGTACCAAGGGTGGGCTCCATAAGCGCCCCGGGGTCGATGGACTAAGAAACGGGCCTCGTTAGGGATGAGCTCCTAAGTGCCCCTAGGTCGATGGACTAAGAAACGGGCCTAGTATGTATGCCTTGTAGGGTTCAAGACTTGCTACCTTGGACCTACATAGGACGTGCGCATTTATGTATGTGGTACAAGCCGGGGCTCTAATCATGTTGAGATTATGTTTAAGTATGTATATTATAAGTTTTCAAAAGACATGTTGCATATGTTTCATGATACATGTTTAGGAATTCACCTTGTATATACTTTATGATTATGCCATGATATTTATGATGATGTTATGCCATGTCAGGATACATTTGATGTTCATGTTAGAAAATGCCATGATACTTTATGATGATTATGTTACGTTATGCCATGATATGTTGCTTGATATGATAAATTTGTCTCCATGCCTTTTAATTTGTGATTTTGATATGCTATACGGTTTTTGTGAGTAGGAAATGAACTTACTGAGCCATGAGTGCTCACAGCTTACTTTCTTGTACCACAGATAAAGGCAAGGAATGGATGAGCTAGGGGAGCAGCAGGATGGGCTAGAAGGATGTGTGTGGTAGTGGCTTGGCTAAAGGGAAAGACCTGCTTTTGTTTAATAAGAAATATGCCATGTTTATGTTATTACTTTATGACTCCATGACATTAAGTATGTGTTTGGGTATTATGACTCAAAAATCATGTTAAGTATGCTATGTGGTTTTTTTTATGTCCATGGTGATTTTAAAGTAAGGAAAAGTTTTTAAATTCTCTAAGTAAGACTTCCGCTGTAGTAAGTAGATATGTATGTCTAAGTAACCCCCGTCCCCTTAGCAGGGGGGGCAAGGCGTTACATTTTTGAACCTCAAAACTTCTAAATTTAGGTTTCCTATATGTTTAGAAATTCCAAGTCATTGTTGGTGCAATGACAAAAGTTACGTGCATGTCTTTAGGGGGAGTAACTATTTAAGGATATGAAAATCTATTTTTCATACACCTTGGAAGGTAGTTAACCTTCCTTAGCGTAAATGCTCAAGGTTGAGCATTTTGAATACAATGAGGAGTGGATATTTTCATTGTTTGGGTGTTCGTGCTCAAGGATAAGCATTGATGATGAATAAAGGGTATGGGACATTCTTTGTTGAATTAGTTAATGCTCAAGGGTGAGCATTAAAAGATAATGAAGGGTATGGGACTTTCATTATTGTGTTGAACACAATGAGTGAAGTTGTGAACAACGATGAGTGACTCTTCAGGGAGAGAGTTTTTGATATGTGCCAATAAGGGGAGAATGTGTGGTTAAATTAGGCCTTCATTATCTAAAGAGGGAGTTTGCCCCCTTGGAAAGGGGGAGAATGAAGGAAACCCTCATTCATACATTGGCATGAAGGAAGTTGAGGCTATGAGATTAGCCTAACTTAAAAGTATTGTCAAACATCAAAAAGGGGGAGATTGTTGGTGCAATATCCCTAAGTCAAGGTTGACCTGGTTAACTAAGCTTGAGTTGGCTCAAGCTTGAGTCTCTATGTTTGAGTTTCGATATTTGACAATACAGATAATACGTGGAGATTACAGGTGTAATCATCCGATTGGGGAGATTACTGGAGCAATTCCCCTCTAGTTAGGGTTTGACTAGTCTGAGTTTGAAGAAGAGTCAAGTAGGTCAACATTGATTGGATACTTGACTGGGAAGTCCTAGTGAGTGAAGCTAGGCAAAAAGAAAAATCCTAGTGAGTGAAGCCAGGTGAAAGACCTAGTGAGTGAAGTTAGACAGTTGGAAAATCCTAGTGAGTGAAGTTAGGTGAAAGTCCTGGTGAGTGAAGCCGAGCAGTGGCAAAATCCTGGTGAGTGAAACCAGGTGAAAATTCTAGTGGTTGAAGCTAGGTGAAAGTCCTGGTGAGTGAAGCCAGGCAGATGGGAAGTCCTAGTGAGTGAAGCTAAGCAGATTGAAAGACCTGGTGAGTGAAGCCAGGCATGTGGAAATCTAGGTGAGTCAAGGAGGACCGGACACCTGGTGTTTGGAAGTCCAAGTAGGTCAAAGGATTGATCGGATACTTGGCAAGAGGAAATCCAGATGGGTCAAGGATAACCGGACATCTGGTGGAAGGAAGTTCAAGTAGGTCATGGAGGACCGGACACTTGGCATGAGATGGTAAGTCCAAGTGGGTCAAGGTTGACCGGACACTTGGCGCGAGGAGAAAATGTCTAGATGAGTCAAAAGTTGACCGAACTCTTAGCGGTCGTAAGTCCAATAGGGAGTTGGCATGGAACTAGGAAGTTCGAACGTAGTAAACTTTCGAAGGCCATAACTTTTGATTTGGATATCAGAATGAGGTGATCTCGGATGCGAAATGAAGCTAATTTCAATATCTACACAGTTTTCTGGGTTTCAATCGATTGGCTAATCGATTGGTTGACGTGAATTCGTGCAAAAATGGGCTGAATCGATTGGGTAATCGATTGAAACTTCCCCAATCGATTGGTCAATCGATTGGGAGAGTTTTTTAGCGAACAGTGAGCTTCTGAATCGATCCATTAATCGATTGAAACCTCCAATCAATCGGGCAATCGATTGGGAGGCTGGAAAATGATGCGATAGCTTTGGAAATCACGCGAGACAGTTGAATCGATTGGGCAATCAATTCAAGTGTTTTCCAAGAGCACAGAGGCGCTCTGGATCGATTAACCGATCGATCCAAAGCCTCCCCAATCAATTGGGAGCAATTCAATAGATTGGGATTGGATCGTTGATGCAGGTTTTAGCCGTTAGCGTGCGATTGCTTCGACACTTCTTCATCTCCTCTCTACGGACGATCATAGCATCTCTCCACAGTGATCTTTTCTTCCTCACCGCCAGTTCTTGAAGGTTCTTGGAGGCACATCCAAGTCAAGAAGCGAGTTACAATAAGAAGAAGAAGAAGCTAGGGTTTCATTGTAATCTTGTAAGATTTACTTGTATTTTGCTTCTTTCTTTCTTATTGTTGTATTGTGAGCTTGTAAGGCTTCTCCGCCTTCGGTAGTTACCGTAAAGGAGTGTTTTCACAATGGAGGATGCGCGAGTGTGTGAATCCTTGGATTAGTCACCTCTTCTTGAGGTGGATACCAAGTAAATCCTTATTGTTAGTGTTGTAGTTTTTGTTTCTTATATTATCCGCTGCACATCATCATCAAGGTGCAAGCAATGACAAGCACGAAGAGCGCGATGAGCTATTCACCCCCCCCCCCCCTCTAGCTACTTTTCGACCCTAACAATCTACACTCGAGCTGGAGGCTTTTGTGGGCTCTGCCTGCCCTTGGATTTCCCCCCAGGCTTAGTCGATCGGAGGAGGTTACCCGCCAAATCTTACTATAGCTGATAAAGTTTGGCGATTATGCTAAGTCACTTCATAGTTTAGACGTGTTGGAAGTTATTGACGCTCCAATGCCTCCATTTTGAAGGTATGCATCGTATCCTAGTCATTTTTGTTGGTGCGGTTAGCACTAAACGGTCTAACCCAGGTTTTGATGAATGACAAAATAGGTTAAGTTAGTTTTACTGTTAATCTAACACTCTGACCGAGTGTGTAGGAAAAGCCTAGACAGGTCAACGGGTTGATCGGATGTTTGGCACGAAGCCCAGCTAGGTCAACGGGTCGACCGGATAGCTGGCATGAAGTCCAAACTGATCGATGGGTTGACCGGACGTTTGGCACGAAGTCCAGCTAGGTCAACGGGCTGACTGGATAACTGGCCCGAAGTCTAGACGAGTCGAAGGGCTGATCGGACGTCTGGCAGGTAAGTAAAGGTAAGTCACTGGAGGGGAGTGGCTATGAGGACGCATTCCCGGGAAGGGAATTTAGGTGCTGATCCGACTTAGAACCATTTCAGAACTCCAAGTCGAGATCGTGACTAGATTCCGGTCTCGAAAAGACGGAATCTAAGTCATACTCTTTCCATTGAATTATTAACTGTGCTAATGATCTATTTTGCAGGAGATATAATTGCCTCGGACTGAAGTTTTTCTTGCAGGAAGGAGTCTTCTGGAAACTTGGGTTTGGGCGCTCGGTAGGTACCTAGGCGCCCGGAGGTCCGGGCGCCCGGGAGGTACCCAGGCGCCCGGAGGTCAGAGCGCCCGGGAGGTACCCAAGCGCCCGGAGGTCCGAGCGCCCGGGAGGTACCTGGGCGCCCTGAGGCGGAATTTTATCCCCAACATCGCTGTGTCACGTGGAGCTCGCTGGTTGGGTTGGCTACATCATGGTCGAGGTACCCTGAAGGTTCCAGGCGCCCCGAGCCTCCTATATAAGGAGGGTCAAAGCTGAAGTTCCAACAACAACTCAGCATTCAAGATCTGCTCTCCTGTGCTCCCGCAACGCTGCGAAAGCTCTCCGACGACGCGCTTTTCTTTTTAGTTCTTAGTTTCTGTCGGTATTCTCTTTTCTAATAATTCCTGTAGTCAATTCTTGTAATCACTTTCCGAATTATTAGTGAATTGTCCGTCGAAAGCACCCTTGTGTGCGGGCCTTGGAGTAGGAGTCGTCAAAGGCTCCGAACCAAAGGCTCCGAACCAAGTAAAAAAGAACTTGTGTTAGCCTTGCAATTCTCTTCCTTATTCTTTTTCCGCTGCTTAACTCGCTTCGAAATATTTGTTATCGATATTCACCCCCCCTTCTATCGATTCTTCACGATCCAACAAGTAGTATCAGAGCAGATACCGCTCTGATTTGGTGCAACCACCAATCAGGCAAAGGGGGTGTTTTTTAAAGAAAAATTTAAATATCGTTGATCTTTAAAATAAAACCTTACACCTTTCATTTTTTTTTCCTCCAAAATTGTTTTTGAAAAATACATCGTCATCTTTTCACCATTGCTTAATATTGACAAAATATTATATTTTCAAAATTTTGAAATAATATTTTTTTATTAATATTTTATTATTTTTCTCGAAATTAGTGTAATATTATAATTTTTTTCCAGCACTGCTAATCCAAGACCAAGTCTTGGCACCACTTTTTAGTTTTCCATCTTCAGCATTCAATGACTCTTCAAGAAAGACGGAACCCCCACGAACCACCACCATACGATCAAGAAGATTTCAACTACTGGAAGCGATTAATGGAATGCTTCTTATGAAGCTTAGATTTTGATTATGTGCTAATATTGAGAAAACCTTTTCAGCACATGTGTTGGACTACCTCAAATCCGAATATGCTTCAGACTAGGCTTACACCCATTCTACAATTCTATGGGAGTAGAGGGTTCTGACTTAGAAGGTACTATGTTCACTGTCATTTCTAGTGTATATCCCCAAAATGAATTTAGTAATTTTGAATAACTCATCATTAATCTAACCATTTCCATAAGAGTCATGTTCCTTCGTTCTGTCACACCATTCTGTTAGGGTGTACCCGGTGCAGACAGTTGGGATTGAATCCCGACTTCTGATAAGTGACTCCTAAACTCTCTTAAGAGGTACTCGCCACTACGATCTCACCGTAGTGTCTTGATACTTTTACCTTGATGTTTCTCCACATCAACCTTGTATTCTTTGAACTTATCAAAGTACTTAGACTTGCGGCGTATTAAGTAAATGTACCCGTATCTCGAATAGTCGTCTATAAAAGAGACGAAATATTCGAAACCACCTCTTGCCTAGATAGTCATATGTCCACACAAATCAGAATGAACCAATTCCTACACATCTTTGGCTCTATACCCCTTAGACTTAAAAAGTCTCTTGGTTATTTTTCCTTACAAGTAAGATTTGTAGGTTGGAAAATTTTCCAACACCAATGAACCCAAAAGTTCATCAGCTATTATTCTTTGAATCATACTCAAATTAATATGACCTAGCCTTAGATGCCAAAGATATGATTGGTTCATTTATGAAGGTTGCTTTCTCTTATTAGTGTTAGAAGATGTATTATTAATTTTCATTTGTTGCATCGTGAGAGTTTTTGAATTTAGAATATATAAATTGCCAACTAACGTACCAGAACAGATAACTTCCCTATTTTTCTTGATAATAACTCTGTTATCAAAAGAGACAGAATATCAAGTTCTTTGAATAGTTTAGAAATTGAAATCAATTTCTTTCTAAACTTGGTACGTAAAAATAATTTCTCAAAATCCATGTTTTATTCCTATCAGAGAATAAACTTCTCCCACTGCAACAACTGCTACTTTTGCAGCAATGCCCATATGAACGGTGATTTCCCCTTCATATAGTTGTTGGGTTTCCTGGAGCCCCTGCAATGAATTGCAGACATGATTAGCGGCTCCCGTATCTACACACCAGGTACCGGTAGATAATACCACTAAACATGCTTCAACAATTAATGAATAAAATACACCTTTATTGTTCTTAGTTCTGAAAGGACAGTCCACCTTATTGTCCAAGTTTTGTTTTCAATCATTATAATTGGGACTACTAAGTCTATTCTATAGTATAACAGCTAGGGGATTCAAAAACATTTGAAATCCTAAGAATCACAAAAATATTTGGTCAAGACCAACACCTCAAAATCCCTATGAATTTTGTATGCCACGTTAGTGTGGACGTATACAAATTCAAACAATTTTAGAGGAGATTTTATCCATTAATTTTATTATCTTGTCAACCTATCTTTATGACAAATAAAATTAATAGTTAGTCTGTCTTTGATCAAATATTTGGTCAAAACTTTAGAATTTAAAATAATATTGATTTCTCAAAACATTTAAATTCACCAACACCTCAAACATCGTGATTTTGTATGCCACGTTAGTGTGGACGTATACAAATTCAGACATTTGTAAGAGGAGGGTATTATCCATTAATTATCTTGTCAACCTTAAATTATCTCAAACACCATGAATTTTGTATGCCACGTTAGTGTGGATGTATACAAATTCAAACATTTGTAAGAGGGGGTTTTACCTAGCTTTATGACAAATTAATAGTTGGTTTTCCTTTGGTAACACAAATAATAGCAGTGACTCCGTTGGGGAGGATACTATTAAATACGCCTAAGTATATACCATTACTTGATACTTAGTCCATTAAATAAGATTGTGCCCCTTTAGTTGGAGAACATCACACGCTCCTAAATAATTTTCTATAACCATCCATAAAGGAAGTTTGATCTAGTGATTCGCAAACAAACTCATCCATTGTGGAGGGAGGCACTCAGAGCCAACACGTAAGTTTGTTGCATCACTTACAAACCAGTAATGGAGACCATGGAATTTATTTACTAATCTCTCTCCCACTTAGTTTTTTTAAGATGAGGATTTTATCATGCAAGCACACATCACAACAAATAAAAAGCAATAAATATGGAAAAATAATTTTTCAACAATTATGACCTCTTCTATCACAATCCTCTGTGTGTCATCAGCCCTAGCAGTCGTCAAACTTGCCGCCAGCCCTAGGGCACATGTCGTCGCGTCCATCGAGCTTCCTTTTCCGTTGTACCTCTGGTCCTCAAATAGCACCATGTCTCGCAATGATACAATCCACGACAAAAATAGAATTTTACATATATCGATCCTATATTCCACAAGGAAATGTACATGTAATCTAGATCGAAACAAAAATGTAAAATCCTAAAACTAACACAGCTCCTGCTGTATTTAATACATATAATCATGCACACACATAAAATGCCCTCGACATGTCCGAGGGTCCAATCACACACAATCACATTAGGGCCATAATAGTTGGATCTAGGATGCCTGCAACCACAGAGTTAAATCTATTTGCACATCCTACTATTATCATGTCTAAAATATGTATGACATGTGCATAATTAAACTGAAAACCAAACACACAGAGGCAAACCCTAGCTCTGATCCAATTGTTGGTTGCTACTCAGAATATCGTACTGGTTCCCCTGTACAAAAATTTTGTACAAGTCCCAAACCTTCCCTAACAACCTATTGTGTTCTTTAGAAATTAAATTTGAAATCGCAAACAGAACTTAACATTATTGATTTCAAATTCAACTTATCTGTTCTTAGAGGTTTAGACTTGGATCACAAACGATGCTTAACAGTATTAATCCAAATCCACCCATGTTACAAATTTGATTAAATATTTATTCCAGAGATCGACTTCCAGGTTAAACATGGCGAGGCACTAGGCCTTCTTGGTTATGGGAGTATCCACCACTTCCTAGATAAAGCCTTTTAACGAAATTCAATATTTAATCTCCTTATAGTAACCCTAAGTTTAACCACTAAGAACAATCAAATCACAAGATAAAAAAAAAACACAAAATCGAATCATAAATTCGAAACCTAGAATCCTTAGTTTCTTGTATTTGGTATTTCAAAATCCATACAAAGAAAACTAGTATGATGCGGAATAAGACAACTAGTTATACCTTTCTTTGTAGCTTATGGACCTCACGATCTTCTATTGTATTCCTCTTCTTATCTTGGACATCGTGTGGGTGACGATCTACCAAGATGAGACTCCACCAAAACCTTCTTCTTCCTTCCAAGTTTCAGCCACCAACAATCTCCTAGAGATGAAGAACTTCAGCCACCAACCAAGCTCCAAGGGATGCTAAGAAACAATACCTCCTATCTCTCCTTCTTCCTCTAACAAGAATCGGCCACCTTGAACTCCTTGAGATGAGATGCCGCCGGCCACCAAGGAAGAAGAATAGGAGGAAGAGGAGGGCCGACCACCACCAAGAAAGAGAGGAGAGGAATAATAGATGTGTTGTAAGGTGAGGCACTTCTACCCTTTCTTTTATATTCCTTGGTCTTGGCAAATAAGGAAAGTTTTAAACATAATTAAAACTTCCTTATATTCCTTGCCAATGTCTAAAAAGGAAAATTTAATTAAAAACTTCCTTATAAACCTTTAATGGTCGGCCTCTACCTTGTCCTCCAAACAAGGAAAGTTTTAAACAAAAAATTAAAACTTCCATAATTATTTCCGATAAAAAATTTTAATTAAAAAATTTCTTTCTTTAAATCCCTTCATGGTTGGTTATAAAAGGAAAGTTTTATAAATTAAAATCTCTCTTTTAAAACATGTGATGGTTTCAAAAATGAAAGTTTTATAAAAAATTAAAATCTTCCTTTAAACTACAAATAAAGAAAGATATCAAACATTTCTCTTAATCCTTTGTAGAAAGCTATAAAAGGAAATATTTATAATTGTAAACTCTCTTTTTAAACCATGGCTTCCACATAAGGAAAGATTTAAAATTTATCAAAAAATTAAAATCTTCCTTTTAACTACAAATAAGGAAAGATATCAAACCTTTCTCATAATCCTTTATAGAAAGATATAAAAGGAAAGATTTATAATTTTAAACTCTCTTTCAATGTGAATGTGGTCGACCACCCTTGCTTGAACTCCAAGCTAGGGCCAGCCACAAGTTGAACCCATCTAACCTTGGTTTGGCAGGCCCTAGCTTGGGCTCCAAGCTTGGCTTGGCTGGCCACCTTAAGGTGGGTAAGAAGTTGGGTTTGGTGGATATAAGACTTTATAAATAAAAAGATACAATAGGGACCGAGAGGAGGAATTGGTTTTGGTCTCCCGATGAGCTTGAGCTTCCCCTGTTCGCCCCGAACACCCAACTCAAGTTCATCAATAATATCTCATTCCATTAAAGAGTTATTATTGTACTACCGCACCAATCCCATATTACTATATGGGTTCCTTCTTATCATGAGTGTGTTAGTCTCCCTGTGTTTAAGATATAGAATGTCCACTAATTAAATGAGTTACTGACAACTCACTTAATTAATATCTAGCTCTAAGAGTAGTACCACTCAACTTCATTGTCATGTCGGACTAGGTCCACCTGCAGGGTTTACATGACAATCCTTATGAGCTCCTCAAGGGAACATCATCAACCTAGATTACTAGGACACAGTTTCATTTTATAATCAACAACACACCATATAAATAATATCATTTCCCAACTTATCGGGCATATTGATTTAACAAGCTAAATCACACCCTTTGATAAATTAAAGAAATAAATATTAAGTATATGTGCTTGTTATTATATCATGATTAAGAGTACACACTTCCATAATAACAGAGGTATTATTCTTTTATATAGTTAATATAAAAAGAAACTACCTCAAATGATCCTGCTCAATACACTCATAGTGTATTAGTGTAATTTATTAGTCAAGATAAACTAATACCAAATTACACTACAACCACTCCAATGGTTTGTCTCATTCCATCTTGGTCGATAGCAACTATTTATAATTTATAAGGAACTGATAACATGAACTTCTGTGTGTGACACCACACACCATGTTATCTACAATACAAATTAATTAAACAACTACACTTAGCATAAATGTAGACATTTAACCAATGTGATTCTTATTTCTAAATAAATGTTTATACAAAGCTAGGCTTTTAGTATACACTCTAACAGGAAACACGTGGTGATTCTGAAGGATAGCCAGAGTGGAAGACTGCTTGAGAAGGCTGGAAAAGGGGTTCGACTGAGCCCTTTTCTAGATGACCGAAATCACCCAGAGCGGAACTGGAGTGGAAGACCTGGACAGGAAGTCAATTCTATGTTGACCCTGGTCCGGGCACCCACAGCTATTTTGGGCGCTTGACCCATACCAGAAAACTTATCAAAATGTTTACTGTTTCAATTCGGTTCAACGCGGATAAAATTCTATCCACGTCCAAGTGCCTAGAACCCTTCCAGGTGCTCCGATCAGGGCTATAAATACAGTCCTAATCCCACAAGCAAAAAAATTAACACTTGTAAATGATCTATTTTCAGTTTAGCTTTATAATTAAGTGCGTTAACTACTGTAAGAGACTTCTTAGCCTAAAGGAGACTTTAGTGGACATTTTCAATATCTTGGATTAGCAATCTTCTGATTGTAAACTAAGTAAAATCTCTGTGTCTCTCTTCTTTTAATTTGCTTACTATTTTTGTACAAGTGTTTATGTTCATTAAGCTATAAAGTTCGAGAAAGGTATTTGTTTTTTATTTCAGGCTATTCAACCCCCTCTAGCCAGCCACAAGGGACCTTAAAGTGGTATCAGAGTCATGATACTTCAGAAGGACTAACCTCCGACGGAAGCGAGATGGTCGGACCAAGTATCTATCCACCGAAGTTTGAGGGGGAGTTCAGAATTTGGAGAAGAAAGATGGAGGTATTTTTCAAAATGGATTTTGATTTATTACTAATATTAAAATATGGTTTTGAGCTCCAAAAGATAAAGAAGAATATCAATGGACCAAGAAGGAGCAAGCAGAATATCTGGAATAGGGCTCACCCGAACTTAATTTCCGGCCTTCTCCTTGAGTAGCCTTCCTCCCCGGCTTCTCGTCCCTCGAACGTCGCATACGTTCTTCTCATCCATCGGTGTACTCTTCCGCGACACCTCATCCCTCGGACGCACCGAGCTCATCGGCTCTCTTCTGTGTCGTCCTTCTCACTAGCCGCGTCTTCCGCTTGGCTTCCTGTGCTCCTAAGCTCCTGCACACTTAGATATAGGAGTTAAACCAAACAGGACCTAAATTAACTTGTTTGATCACATCAAAATAACCTTGGGGTTCCAACACCTATGTTCCATGTTCCAAATCTTAGATTATTAATTTTCCTATCATATTTGTTCTTATCCAACCTATGGTGTGAGAACTCTTGCCTATTTAACACTACACTCAAGTTCTCATGGAGATGTAGTGGGCATTGCTGAGACTTTACAATTGGACCATGTACCATGTAACGCGAACTCTTGCATATTTAGCACTACACCCGAGTTTAGGAGATGTAGCGGTCCTTGTCGAGACATTATAGTCGGACCCTGCAACACGTTCTTTCCGGAGAACAACCTTGCATTAGCACAATAGTTTAATGGATCCATTCGTTGAATATTTGTCATAGTTTTGACACTGGCTAGCAACCTAACGCAACCCTCATCCTTTATCCGGGCTTGGGACCAGCCATGACCGATCGTCATGGGTGGAGTTTGACTCAGGGGGAATAAATAAGAAAATTGTTCAACCAACTTGATTAATCAACTATGCATGCTTAAGATTAGATTTACTTTTCTGCTTAGTTTAGAACTGTTAGTTAAAAAGGTTTACCAAACCCTCATAACATAGTATCGGAATAAATTGGGATGATAGTATGCCAAGGAAGTCTTGTCGAAGGCATGTCTACACTGAATCTTGTGTATTTTACCTGGTGCACTAAACTTAGTAGATCTGACCGAAGCTACCTCAGTCAAACATGGGCTAGTTAGATCAAAATCTAGTATTAAGTTTTTTAGGTAGGACTAATTTGGAAAGTATTCGCAAAGTGGTCCATTGTTGATATACAAGAAAGTCAAATTTCTCGCCACTGATTGAAAACTTATCCTTAGGAAACTTGATTGATTAACCAAAATTAAGTTTGAATCTAACATGCGCTAAACAATCTTTTTAATAAGTTTTAAAATTAAATTAAGTAAACCTAATCAAAACATTAATTCTATATTTAATCTAAATTAATTAAAACTTTTTTTAAAATCTTTTTAAAACTTAATATTTTTTCTTTTTTTTTTAAAAAAAAACTTAATTTAAAAACTTTTTTTTTTAAAAAAAAAATCTTAATTAAAAATCTTTTTAAAAACTTAATTAAAAAAATATTTTTTTAAAAAAAAAATTAATTATTTTTTTAACTTAATTAAAAATCTTTTAAAACTTAATTAAAATAAAAAACTATTTTAAAACTTAATGACAAATATTTTTTAAAAAGGGTAATTTAAAACTTAATATAGTCATTGATAACTTAATAATTAACATAAAACATTAATACTTAAGAAGAAAATCGACTCAATCGACCGTACGCCCGATTCGGTCGACCAAACTCATCATTTAACTTTGAATCGCGTCCCGAATCGACTAAGTCGAGCAATTATTTGTTAGGTCGACCTAAAAATTTGTTTGGTCAACCGAAAACATAAGTTCACCCGTGAGAATTCAACCTATCTTTAATTGTTCGGTCGACCGAACACCATATTCAGTTGACCAAAAACCTAAATTCAACCTCATCTAGAGCTCAAAAAAATCTACCATGATCAATTTATCAGTCGACTGAAAAATCAGATCGATCGATCAAAAACCAATCGCCTACATATGGTTGGTCGGAAACGCGGCGTTTTAAGGGACGGTCGACCGAACCCCTTATCGGTCGACCGATCGAGGTCTATAAAACAAATACTTAGACAGAAGCTGAGTCTCATCTGGACCTCTTCTTACCTTCTTCTCCTTCTCCACCTTCCAATCTTATTTCGCCGCCTACAACATTTCTCATACCACGATTATGCCTCATTAATCTCTATCCAAACTTCCTTTCTTTTTTAAATTATCATTTGTTTATTTCATGTCTTTAACTATAGTGAAAAGAGTCGTACAATTGTACAAAGGGAGACTAGCTCCTTAAATCCCAACCAAGACCCTAGATTTTCAACTAAGGATCTAAGTTAATCATTTTCAAATATAAAAAATTTAAAGTGATAGGAACTCGTTGTCTTGACCTTCAATTCTATCAAACATATTGTCCAAAGGACATCGACATTACGCAACATTTTTAACTTGACAGTATTGTCTTCTGTCGACATGCACATAATCCTATTCTGTGTTCTAAGTTTTACCATAACTTATGTGAAATTGATCTTCATCACTATAGGACTAGAGTCACAACTAGAGAAATGCTATTTGACCTTGATATGTTTCTCAGATTTTTACGAATTCGACCTTTTGTTAATCCCATCTTTTTTAGTGCTTCCCTTCCTGACATCCTACCCACCCCTTTCGCTCATTTGACTTTTGATCTCATGTGCGCTAACTTCTTTGAGGAGACGCGTCCCAAAAAGATGTCAACCGTACCACTAAGTTCACATGACAATGCCCTTTACAAGATGATTGTGTCTTGCATTTGCCCTCTATCTTCTAGAGATCAGGGGGTTCTACGTCCAGTGCATCTTTTTCTAGTGTATGCACTGAGGCATCGACTTGACTTTGACTTGAGTTACTGGGTGTTCAAATATATTATCTATTATTCGGGGTACAACACTTCGAATAAAGTTCATATGATCTAGCGCCATGTCCTCACTACTTACATTGCTTCTCTAGGGGCAGTTCATCGGGGTGAACTAATTGAGTTATCTGATTTTGATCTTGTTGGGATTCGACAATTGTCCTTGGTTGGGATTAGGACTAGTGAAGAGGGACTTGTGTACAAGCGAACCCATCCACGATATGTTCCACCTATAGCCGAGGAAGATGAAGCTGAGGATGAGCCGATTGCAGTTGAGGAGCATCATCAACCGCCCTTTAATCCAAGATTTGCATTAACACCTTTTTTCGATGCTGCTCAGGGCAGCTCTTACACACCTTCCTCCACCAACCAGTGATTTCTTTAGTCATCTTTGAGACAATATTTTTGGATGGTTCAACTCCTTAGAAACCAAGATAATCGATCAGTATAACTCCTCCAAGGACAAATTGCAAATTTTCGGCAAGAGATGACTGATCGAGCTGATGCTTTTGATAGGGAGCAGTGTAGAATGTTTGATTATCTTCGTGCTACAGATGATGACGAGGACAAGTGACTTTTGGGACTAGATACCTATTTTGATACACTTATGACTATGCATGTATTTGATATTTGTTAGTTATGGGTACTTTTTATTTATGTGACTTTTAATCTACTCTTCAATTGATTTATGCATATGCTTTATAGAATAAGTTTCTTTATTTTCGAAAATTTTTAATTAGTTTTTCAAAATTATGTTTTCAAAATTCTCATTTCAAAATTTATTTTCAAAATAGTGTTCAAAATATTTTATCTTTTCGGAGTAGCCTAGGACTTACCATAGAATTGCATGTTCCTATAGTCTTAGAAATTAACATCTCACAAGCACAGTAGGGTACCTTGCTTGTGTTTGTTGAAACATAGAACGGTGTAAGATACTTAAGATTTAGCCTAAGATTTCAGATGCTTATGTTAATGCATCACTATAAATATGAGCTTTAAACAAAATACATTGATCAATTTAAGTACTCTAGCTAGTAACAAACTAGTTAGACCAAACGCTCAAATTGACCATCTTGAATCAGCAGTTGCTATCTTGTGGTAGTTAGTTAAGTATGATGGTTAGATATTTCATCATAAGAATATTTTTTTATTTTTAAAATCATGTTTGGACTTTTAGGTACTCTTCAATTTTAGGGGGAGATTTAATGTCAATTTTAAAATTTTCAAGAATAAGAAAATTCAAACTTAATTTTTCAAAATTCTTCTTTTTTAAAATTTTTAAATTCCAAAATTATTTTTACCCTTTATCTTTATAAAAATTTTCAAAACTATTTTCAAATGATTTTTACCCTTTAAATTTCAAAATTATTTTTACCCTTTATTATATATTTAAAATATTTATATAATAACCGAATAGAAGAAGTTAATAGATGATTAAATATATATCCTATTGAAATTGTATTATAAATCTTTTAGAATTTATCCTTATAGAAACAATTATCTTGTAGATAAAAATAAAATTAAGATCTTTATTTAAAGAGTTAAATAAACATCTAAAAATTAAAAATATTACTTTTCCTATTAATTGGCAATACTAATCAATAAAAAAAAGGAAAAAAGATAACTAAAATCTAATAGAAGAAAACCTATATATCTTGAATGATCATAGTGAAAAGTTTCGTCTTTAATAGAATTTTAAATGTTGTCGGTACTTTGGACTTTTTCTTAAATGCTTATAATGGTCGAAACAATGTCGAGAATTTTAGAACTGCCCAAACAATGATTTACAACTAACCAAAGTATAAAACTTTAGTTTTAAGGATGTTTCACCCTATCGTATGATTTGAGCACTGACATAAAAAAAGAACATACCTAAATTTCGCTCGACAATTCCAATCGGAGATTGCCATGAGGAAGGTCGTGTTTCGATAGTTAGGATTTCGATGGTGGAGAGGGGAGGGTCGTTTATCTTTGTTGAATTGCTACATTGTACTGGGAACCAGAAACACAATGTTGAAAATGGCATGGTATTTAGATTTATGTTTGAGAAGAAGTTGCACTGTTATGTTTGACGAAGAAGTTGCACTGTTACCGACTGTTAGCATTGGTTCGAATGCCCATCGTGAAGAGAAATCAAACATGACTCAGATTTCTATTTCAATTCGGATACACGCGACAACCACAAGATAAAAGACAGGAAGGTAAAATTGTTATCCCATACATCATTTGATAATTTTTAATACATGAAATGGACATTTGGCAAACTTAGTTACGCGGTTAGGTAAAAACCTGTTCTTTCAACGAAAGAGATCCTAAGCTAGAAGTCTTCTTCTTTCCCCATGTCCCCTCATCATCCTCTCCAACAGCAACCTTCCCCCTCTCTTTCTCCTCTCCTCTCCCTTTTCTGTCTCCTTCCCTGAACCCACTGCTCGTCGTCGACCATCTTCCCTCTTCCCTGATGTGTGGCCAGATAGTCAACATCAAATACAGTCCAAGTTGAATATAAAATGCAACAGATCGATCGATTTCGACCATCTCCGAATCAAATCCCTCTTCGTCGTTTGCATCTTCGCCATGTCCTCGTTCCTGGTACACAACAGCGGCGTCGCCATCTTCGGCTTCTGCATGTTCCTCTGCCTTCTCTACGCTCTACTTTTCAGGAGCTGCGTCCGCCACCGGCGCAGCGCCTCCACCGGCGAGGTCGACGACTTGGCGCTTCGCGAAGCCGGACTCAGTCAGCCGACCATTGACGCGCTGCCGAGCTTCGTGTACCGCGGCCGCGGCGAAAGCAAAGACGGCGCCGCTTCCGCCACCGTCGACTGTGCGGTCTGCCTAGGCCAAGTGGCGGAGGGGGAGATGGTGAGGCAGCTGCCGACCTGCCGCCACGCCTTCCACATCGAGTGCATTGACAAGTGGCTGCGCTCCCACTCGCTCTGCCCGCTTTGCCGTGCCGACACAAAGCCGCCGCCGCCGCCGCTGCCGGAATAAAAGACGGCGTCTCTTGGTTGTCGTGGAAGGCCAAACGACGGGACAAAGAGGCTACTTTGACCCCGCCTCAGGGAATTCTCATGTTAGCTCACAGAATTTGGAGAATTATATTTTAGTCCTGTAACTTTGTAAATCATGCCGTCTTATTTGTTAATATTGAATCCTGGGTATTTTTTTTAAAATTCTGGGTAGAAATGTCAAATGTACAAACGACTTGAGAAAGAAATAACGTCGCTGTTGGTGATTGTGGCAGCTGTAGTGGAATTAAATAATTTCAGCTGAGTGATTTGCATGGGTTATTATTATTATTTTTCAAGTTAATCTTACGATCCACATCTTTTCAGTAATTCATCTATCAAATAAATTCAAAACATATTCAAAAGTCAATCTCTAAAACATTTATTTAAAAATTCAAACTTGATCCTCGTAATTCCATTAATTTTGATTGAAATCTAGATTTAACGCAATGATAAAATTATTATGAGGACTTCGAATTATGAAAATAATCATTATATATAATAGGCTTACTATGACCTGACTTTTCTGAATCTCATATTAACCAGAGCTTCATATAATGGATTGTTTTTTTTAATTAGCATCACGAATCAATCTGATTAATTCTGAACGATTTATCTCGTGAAAATTTTCTATTAACCATCAACTAAATAGAAAAAGTGCATAGATTGATCATCCTGACAGCCAATATTCTTACGTTGGCTATCCATTGAAAAGAAAATCCCTCGTAATAAACCACAACAACTGAATTTCAAACTGCATATGACCATATGCCTAATATATTGTTAGAGGATCTAACTGTACACCTTGCCCCAGGGGCAAAAGCAATAATATTTATGGTAAATGATATTTCCTCTCAATTTATCTATTTAGTAAATTTAAAATAATATTTACAAGTTAATTTCTGAGATATTTATTTCATTTGCAATTCAATTTTTTTAATTATTATTATTCCTCTGAATACTTTGTCAACTATCCGACACGCCTGAGGGGGTGTGATTGCATGTCTTACTAGATTCATATACAATAACATTTAAATTTACGGCAGGCTTAAATTCTGCCAGGTAACGATAACATATAGCTAAAAAGAACTCACAAAATGACTCAAGATTGATCTAAATTCAAATGGAATTGAGTTTAAGTGCACCTGCTGCCTGGAAGTGGTGAAGCATTTGCCTGCTTCGTTGCCTTCTTTACCGGTGTTTACTCTTCCCTGCAAGAATGGGCATGATATGCAATTGTCTGTTAAACGCCTGGTTGAATAGGACGCGAGTTTGTATCGCAGATATGACGGGCATCCATGCCAAGGCTGCTATCGGTGCGAAAAGAAGACAGCCCATTGCGTAGTCATAAGCATAAGCGACTACTTGGATAATGTTCCATAGACCTGAATACTCGAGTTTCGACCTGAATACATGAGAGATCTGCAACGAAAACAACCGCCACTATTTGAGCAAAAGGTGGAACCGTCACCCTAGCGGCCCCCTGAGCTTGATTCGACCAGAATACATGAGAGATCTGCAACGAAAACAACCGCCACTATGAATGAACAAGAGGAAGATTTCATGAAGCAGAAGTTTGACTTGACTTACCAACAAGAGTCCCCAGCCAGTGGGTATAAATGCAAGACAGCATACAAAAAGATCCATAAAAGAGAGCTGGTTTATGGTTGAGAGAATGATAATGCAGCTTATGACGCTCAGGAACAAGACCATTTTGAAAAGCCTGAAAAAAAGATGATGCTTCGCGCTGAGTTGGCTACGTCCTACATCGACCAACTGCAATGTAGCAATGCTGATGTGATTAATCAATTCAAGGATAGCTATGAATTTGGGATTGTGTATACCTTAACGAGTGAAAAGACGACGACGATGACAAACCAGGAAAGCACATAAACCAGGATGGTTTTGTTATCTTGTGAGATGTCTAGGTGATAGACAAGGCCATATTGATAGATGAAAAAGCGAAGGGAAATGAGAATTTCCATTATGGAAGAAGTCCACCCGGAATGCTTAAGATGACTGTATTCAGCATTCCACCATGATTCCCAGCACTTGTTTGGTTTTATGCCGATGCCGCCCTGATTCTTCATCCATTTGTTCCAGTCCATCCAGTCCTCGACGATCTTTCTCCAGGCAAATCCGGATGGATTGAAGAGGAAAGGTGTGAACAACCAAGTTCCTGCCATGAACCAGGAAGAGTATGTGATCATGAAGTAAGCCATTGTGCTCTGGTATGATTTCCTGAATAGGTTGTAGACAGTCAGGAGGCAAATTAACTCAAATCCTTTGACGAAATGACTCCGCGAGTACAATTGGTAGTTCTCCGAAAAGCTAGCATGGAAAACTACAAATTTACGGCCTGTCGGTCGATATTTGGCGCCACCATGGAGAATAGTTCTTCCAAAGAAATGTGCCTTTGTCCCAAGTGAAAACGTGAAGAAAATGGAGGCCAATTGCAATTGCATGAGGATGAAGTCACTCAAGGCAACACGGATCCCCTTCTCTAAGCCAAGCTCCACCACCATCGGCAACCCTGTAAGAAGTCCCAGTTGGAGGAAAGACTGGGATGCAAGTGCAGTTTCTAAGGACTTCACATTTCGCACTCGAGCCTCAGTGATGAGTGCCTTCTCCAGCCCACTGAGAACAAGGTATAGTTGCCCGTAGAGGAAAACATAAAGCCCAAAAATAGATATCTGCCAAATTGCAAAGTATATTAAACCAAATTGTTAAAATTTTCAGATATGTATTGTTACACCAGTTCAGTATCATTCTAACAAATATCAAATCTATCAACCAACAAGATGTTTACAGAATATGATCTAAATAGCATGAGGACATAGATCAACAATAATAATCTAAGTCTTATTTCATTAGATGGACTGGTTATATGGATCCTTATGTGTCATTGGGCTCTATCCCCTACTATATTATTATTTATATTTAAATAAATTTTATCTATTATTACTAATAGCCTTTTTTTTGTCTTCCTCTTCTTCCTCATTTGATGTGCATATTTGTTATAATTTCATATCGTCTAACTGAGTATTTATTAGTGTATATGTTTGTACCATCTTAAACATATCTTCTGGAACTTTCTCTCAATAGATGCAACCTTTACTTTTTCTCTAATATTTTTATTTCTTATTTTGTCCATATATCCGCACATCCATCTTAACATCTTCATCTCTACGGCTCTCATCTCCTATTCATGTGCTCGAGTCATAGCTTAACATTCAATTCCATATAACATAATAAGATTTTTTAAAAACTTTGTTTTAAGTCTTAGAAGTACGATCACAATGAGAGCATGCATCATGGAAGACAAATATGAGGGACAGTAAACTACCAGTAGTAGAGCATATTGATATTGAGTATTTCACCAAAGCAATTGTCGAAATCTCCACAGAAGAAAAGGAAAAGGAAAAGGAAAAGATGGATTAAGTAGTAAAGTTATGACGTACCAAGCTATTGAAGTAAAACCCAACTGTTGTGAAATAACACGAAAGCATCCGGAAAAAGTCGAAGCGTCGTCCAAGCCGGTATATGTCACGGCTGAGAGATTGCTCACTGTTTCCATTTGCTACCTTAGCTTCAAATTTTGATATCTGATTAAGCCCAACGTCGCGTCCTTTGCCAACCTGCATATACTCTTTGTAAGTTATATAACCCCTGCGTAATGTGGAATTAAATCCTGCAAAGAAAGAACAGCAAATTAGTTATTAACGATCATTGGAGCAAGAACTTGACCGAGAAAAGAATTCAATTACCAGCAAAGACATCCTCGCTTAAGTTAATAGTTTTAGAAGCTTTGCTTACACCACCTCTCGTTAGATGAAACAACCGGTCAAACAGATCTGGGTGTCCATAGTGAAACCGTACCCTGAATAATATCAGATCCATTACGTGCTGACTGACAATCCGAGAAGATAAACTATGATCCTTACCTGAGCGGATTTGCAAGAAACCTCTGCCCGATAGTGACAAAGCTAGTCTCTTGATAAGACATAAAACCAGCAAGAGATGATACACTACAATTATTAAGAACAAACTATAAATATAGATACTTTTATGTTGAATTATTATTGCTCTCTGAGTTTTCTTTGACCTGCCAGTAAATATGTGCTCTCTGAGACCAACTATAGTTGGTGGATGTTTTCCACGACGTCTCAAAAATTCTTGAAGAACATTTCTAATTTTGTAAGCTTCTTCTAGGTAATTATCCTGAGAAACAATAACATTCAGTGAATAGAAGAAATTGATAAGTAATATTGGAAAGTGTATATCACATACTTGGTTCATATCAATTGTTTGAAGTGCTTCACCACGAGTGAAAATAATTGCATGGTTCTGATTCTCAGGTTTCCCTTCACCAATAATTGGAGGACCAGGAAGCTTGATGCGATAAATCTCCTATAGGTGTTAAAGCAAATGAAATCTTGTACTCAACAGGAAAAGAATCAAATGAAATCCATATTATAGTTATCACAGTTCTTAACAAATTATTAGCAGAGGTTAACATAAAGACACAAAAATCTTAAGGCCCTACATTTTGAAGCATCATTCTTAATGGTAGTCATAGTTGCCAACAAGACAAATACCTGATCCGGAATTATTATCCGCCTTTACCAAACAGAAGAATAAATTTTTCTGAGAAACTTTTTTCAATACATTTGAAACATCCATAAGAAAGTTGGGTTTTCTCACCATAAGGTACACTCAAACTGATATTAGTCTTAAATACAAATTGAAGATGGACATTGAACAACCAAATCAGTCCCAGTATCTATTATTTAGGACCACTTGCACTAATGGATCCCAAATGGAATGTTGACGCAAAACAATAATATAAATATCAAAATGAATCTTGGCTAGTAATTTTTTTAATGGATTCTCAGGATACCTTTGAGTTGCTTCCATCCTATGCAGATCTCTTCTTCCTATTGTAGATGTTAGTCTTGTAGAATTACTTGCTAAACAATCTCTGGTAAAATATTTGATCCATTAATTCTTATTGCATCAACCAAATCAGAAGAATTTCACAATTTTAATGTTACAATTGTAAGATATATGAACATGTTCGCAATTGTACCACAGGAAGGGCACCCCAATTTTAATGCAACAACTACAGGAAGGGAGCCTTAGAGCAATGATAAAGTTGTCATTGTGTGATCTTGTAATACAGGATAAGGTTGCATACAATAAACCTAATATGGTTCGCCCCTTCTCCGAGATCCTACATCGATGGGAGTTTTGTGCACCGAGCCACTCTTTTTTTACTAGAGTTAGTTTGAATTTGGGATTTATTCTAAGAACCACTTGGCTTGAATTTGATCTGTTTGAAGTTTTTGCTCCCAAGTGTTCCAGTAAAACCAAAATCTAGCAGCAAGGATGAAACTTTACCCAATCATATACCTCAACACTTAATAAATTATGTACTATCTAGTACATCACATACTGGAACACTTGCACAACGCAGGGTATATCTCAGTAGTATTTTGCCTTGAAGCATATTAATGCAGAACTATTTACTAGAAGTATCAACTCTCGGTGGCTAAATTATAACATAGCGCATTGGAGGGAAACACAACATACTTTCCTAAAACAAAAGATGATTATAGCATAGATACCTGAATGACAACATATTACGAACTTTAGGAGCACAAGGCATATCCATAAATAGAGATGTTGCAAAGAATGAAATACGTCGTCTAGCCTCCAAATTAGTTGGAATGTCCATAGCTTTTTCTTTGACAGTGAGCAACAGATATATTCGTTTAACCTGGCAAAACAATGCTCTCAGAAAAAGTAATTACATAATGAAGATCAGATATGCAAATCAAAATTAACCTGTTCTTTTAAAGCACCATTATCTGGAAGGGGAAAACATATTGCACACATAGGGAAGTTTGAAGCAAACAACTCTGGTGGATGATCTTGAAAAAATATGTTCCCATCTGAGACATCATTCTCAGCGCAATTGATCATATCTAAGATTCTGTCAATAAAAATCCATCAATAATAGTTCAACAAAATGACGGTAAAAACTACTGATGTACCTCACCTCGAACAATTTACCATCATATCTTTTGTCAATATATCTACAATATCTTGAAGTATTATGACCACTTTCTCTCGATCATCTGGTTTATTGTTAAACTTCACGAGGATAGGTAACAGATATAAGAAGCAACTTCTGATGAAGCATTAGAATCATGGTTAAAGAATTTAAGTACATGATGAAGTAGAATACCAGAAGTTCAACCAGATGGATAAACTTATCATGTAGAACAGGAAGCTCATTCATCTGAAAATCCACCAGAAGTCTTGATTTTTTAAGACTTGATTCGATCTCATCAAATATTGTCTCCAAAACCCTAAAAGAATAAGTATAGATGTTTTGGTAGATATAAGAATTTGTCAGACTGATAGTTGAGAGAAACATTAAGAGAAATAATGTGCAGAGCAAACTCCTTACCGTTTTTCTAGGTCACCAACAACAAGGAACTTGAAGATAGTTTTGAGTGAATTGTAACACTCTTTAATAGCACTGACCATATATCTATCTTTGTTTATTTTCCAATGGAGTTGTTCGTATTCTCCCACAAACTCCTTAGTCATATTCACTGCAGTTGAAAACTAAAACAGAAAGGACTCCCAAGTCATAAATTGGATGTTAAAAGATATGCTATTCCAAAAACAAAGGTTACCTTACTTGTCAGAAGAAATAAAGGCCACCTAATGGATTGGGAAGTCAAGTTTGAAGAAAGTGGCATGATCATTAAATCCATGTCCCTATCATCACAAGTTAAACAGTGATAAAATGGGGTAATAATAATTTCAATTTTAACTGAATAAATTAACATGTACCTGTTGCTTATTAAATCCTCAGAACGGAAGCTACTGACAATTTGATTCCACACAAAAGAAAATCTAGGAATGTCGGCCTTTACAAGTTTTAAATCCTAAGCAAAAGATAGATACAAGTAAAAAAAACGGAAAATCAAATTGATAATTAGTATGAAGAGAGTTGCAAAGAAGTCATTCACCTTGAAAATTTTGTTTTGCAAAAATTTTCGGAAACTTCCCTTATCTTCTTTTTGTGATTGTGATGAGTGAGGAACAAAAAAGGCATTGAACCTAGAGGGTAACAAGTGGAACCGACTTCTCACCATTCCCATTGTACGAATCTGAAATTAAATGACATAGGCAACGGGTAAGCATTAGGACATTCAGAGTGAAAGAGAACCAGAATCTCACCTCGCCAAGATGATGGACAATGCCATAAACACCACCAAAGATTGTACAAAATATAGAATACCAAATCTGTGTATCCATAAAATAGACCTGAAATGATAATCAAAAATAGAGAATCAAGTTCAGAAATTCCAAGTGTTAGTTAGAGCCCTAGAGCCAATCATATGATGATTGTTGTATGGACTCATTGTATCATATTCCTATGTATATAAAGGCATTTGTTTTGGTTATTATACTTACTTGTATTGGTGTCAAATAACTAAGTATAATAGCATCCTTGAGTAGAAGGTTCCTATCTATATCAATCGATTGGTTGAATCGATAGTGAAATGATATAGAGAACACTACTATTAATCATTCCTAGTCAAGTATTAACATTCAGGGATAATGTTAATGCGACGAGACTAGCATGTAGGTCAACTCGATGACTTGATCTCACAAGTCATGGATATAGAGATATCAAGTTGACACATGGGTATGCATTGGAGAATGTATACTGAATGACCCGCCATGAGAAAGTATCATGGATCGTTATATGAGTGTCATATACTTTCTCATGTGGCTATTAGTATGACTATTAGTCCTGGACCTGAAGTTACCATGGTTCCCTACATAAGGAGTTACATACTTTGGCTTCGTCAAACGTCACCCGTAACTGGGTGGACTATAAAGGCGATTACTGGGTATGTAACAAATTATGCGGAGGGATGTGAGTGATGTAGATGGGATCTATCCCTCCTATATAACGGGAGTGACATCGTTATTCTTGATAGAGTGAGACTACTAAGTGCATGGTCATGCCCAAGTGAGTCAATATGAAATATTGAGCTCATTTGATTATAGTGAGTCTACTTGGAGTTCAAGATTTAGATTGATCAGAGGATGACACCGTCTATGCCTCAAATTGATCAATCTAGATGTCAAGGATAGAAGGACACTTGTCATATATTGTGAAAAGTCACAATTAGTAGTCACAAGGTGATGTTGGATCTCAGCATTCTTGTAACTTGGGTAACAATGATGTATTGCTAGATGCCACTCATTGTTTATGTTTCTAAATAAGATTTAGAAACATTGCCAACGTTACAAGAACTTATTGGGTCACACACAAAGAACGAGTGGATGGAGATTAGGTTCATATGATGAACCAATTGGATTAGGTTCATATGAACCAAAATTGGATTAACAGTAATCCGAATTAGACTTATTGGGTTAGACTCAATTGAATTCAATTGTTGAATAAGTCTAATTTATAGTTGATTCATTGAGTCAATTTATATTAATGAATTGTGATTCATTAAATTGAAATTGACTTGAATCAAAGATTGGATTTAACTCAACAAGGAAGATGTGTGGTCAAGTTTGACTTGACCAAATGGGAAGTTGAAACATCAAGTTTGACTTGACTAAATGCCACTTCATGAAGGATGACTCATCCTACATGGCATGCCAACAAATACATTCTTGCCACATCATCTCCACATCATCAAGGGAGAGCAAGAGGCATGGAATGTCCATGTGTGGCCGGCCATATGAATGCAAGATTCATTGGCATTGAATGTAATTTATTGGCATTCCATGTGTGGCCGGCCATATGTTAACATTGAATGTAATTTATTGGCATTCCATGTGTGGCCGGCCAAATGAATATGAGATTCATTAGCATTGATTTGGGTGTGATGATTATTGTCTTCTTCCTCCTTAGCTCCTTCTTGTTCTCATTCTCTTCTTGGCCGAGAGTTTCAAGCAAGGGAGAATAAGGTGAGTGAGTTTAATCCAAGAAGAAAGGTAAGTGAAAGTCACATAGAGAGTTTTAGAGGAGTGTATCCTCTCTTCTTTTTCCCTCCTTTCTTCTTCCAATCCCACCCGAGAGCCCTAGGGAGTGCTAGCACACTTGTGGTGCTCTCTTCTCCATCCTTGAGTGTTAGAGAACACTTCTTGTTCGTGTGGATACTACTAGAGGTGTGTACGCTTGAACACACTCGAGATTCGAAGGACCTTGGACGAGCGGGATTTGCAAAGGGCTTCGCTTCAAAGGTATAACACTCACCATGTAGATCTAAAGTAGATCGATCTAGAGTAGGAAATAAGTACAAGAATTTTTAATTTTTCGCACGGATCCGTGGCTAGCATTCGGGGTTTCCGCAACGCAAAAAGCGATTTTTGCAGCTCGAATTGCTAACACCAAGTAAATTTATTGAGACAAATAATGAAAAAAAATTAAACAATAGATGACGTATATTTAATTTCTAAAAGGGAAGATCTGTACAAGAAGTACTGGGGTCCAAACTGCAAGAATTGCACCGGCATTGCTTTTGGCTGCAAATGAAGAAAATTTTTAGTCTTAAACATAAGATTACGTTTTATGTACTCAAAATGAAAAGACACCTTTTGGAAAAAGTTCATGCCAATCATAGTTATTAACGCTAACTTTCATTATTTGCTTTGTTGGTTGTACAAGAGGTTTTATCTGCATTGAACAATGTCACAATTAGATAGAGACTCAAATGATCATGGAAGCAAACTGAGTGAACTAGAAAAGAAAATAATAATAATAATAAAATCAGAGTTAATAGTAGTTGAAACAAGTTACTATGTTGACCATTAGTGCATTTATATAACATTGGCAATAATCCAAGACGTTGGTACTCAAATAATCATTAATGTATTATATACCCCCCAAGTACTATGCCAAAAATATTTTGAAATTAAAAACTTTAATGAAGTAGAATTGAAATTGAATAAATGAAATGTAATTTTAATAATTAAAAGGAATAAAGAAAATAGCCAAGATGGATGGATATGAAATTCCCCTAAGAGTTTGGATATCATGATCTATTATTCAACAGGGAGATATTAATAAAGATCTAGTTAATAGGATAGAGTAAGGGGAGAAGATAGATGAAGTTTTGTGAATTTTATATATCATGGTAAGACTCACCAGACCTTGTAGATCAAAATGTTGCATATTTTAGGAAGCATGTAATAGAAAAGAGTGACTTACTAGGCAAAATTAAATTAAAAAATACTAATATTTGCAAGTGATATAATAAGTTTGACGGAATGTTAATATTATTTATCCATGTATCCATGAAGGAATGATATCCATGTACTATTCTATACCACCGAAATGCAAACAAATCAACAACAAAAAATAGACAAGATTTTAGAAATCAACATCCAGTGGTTTTCAAAAAATTGAAACTAAAACAGATATTAACTGTGCTTTCTATTGTCGCCATTTGATTATCAAGACAAAATGTGGGAAAAAAAAATTGCACCGAGGAAAGAATCTATTGACAACAAACATAAGTTGGACAGTTATTGTAAGACAAAAAGATGTCTTAACTTATCGTGTGCAGGAAAATATTAAATTCTACTTTTTTTTAAAGAAATCCAAAGAGTTTTTTGGCCCCAGCCTTTCTGCTCAAAAATAAAGTTCAACAACAACTATTGTCAATAAACTTTCTTTGGCATTTTTTAAGAAAAATTTGATGATAATAAAATATTAAATTTTCCTGGAATATTCAAGATTTGGATTTGCTTCAAAAAAAAGATGATAACTGTAAGGTTCATATTAAAAAAATGATTCAATCAAATTGCATGCATCCAAAAGTAGAATTATTCAAAATATCTTGCAAGAATGAAAGCACACAGAATTTTTTATAATTGTACCTTCACCAACCTAACATGTTTGGTAAATTTTTTCACTTTCATCGAAACATAATAACAACATTTTTATGCACATTCTTTTCTGCATGGAAATCTTGAATCTAATTTAAGTCAGCATGGGCATCAACAATTTAAGTGTGCACTTGACATCTAAAGAAATTTAGATGGAAATTCAATGTTAATTTTTCATCAAGTTGCAATAAGGATATAAATGAATTCCCTGATTTGACTCAATAAGAAAACAAAACCATGAAGGTATCACAATCTAGATTGCATAAAGCATAGTTACACTTCTTAGTATTGCCGCATGAATAACTACTAAATTAAATGTTCAAACAATGGCATTCTTTAGATGTGTCAGTCAATCTCAGCCTCATATTTAATTACCTCAAAATGATAGCTGAATAAGAACTTGCTGAACAATAGAATAGACCAAAAGATTGTATACCTGTATGTGTGGGTGAAAGAGAGTTAGTTGATGGATCTAATACTGTTATATAAACTGATAGGTCAGAAAATTACTTCAGAAGAGACACTTGGCCCTCTTGCATCCCTCGTCCAACATATAATCGAGGCTACAAAAGAATATTTTCATCAGCATGAATAAATAGGCCAGTGGGATTGAACAACCAAGTCTAGTCATCATGATCTATTGAATGAAAATGTGGTGAAGAAAATAGGAGTAAAATGGTAGGTTAAGCAAAGGATTGTGCTGTAACAAACAAACCTTGTGAATATAAAACAAAAAGACTTGCCAAAAACTATTTAATATAACCGATGGTTTGAGTTACATAACCAATTAGGTTTTTAGTTTGGCAATTATCATTTTTCTATCAAGTTCAAACATTAAGTCAAACTGACATGACAGAGCTCCCAAATTCTACTCAGAATCATAACTTTTATGTGGGAAACCTCCATCAAAATAATAGTTCTGAAAACAAAGAGCAAAATAATACTTGCCCATAAAGTTTGGAGTAGAGGATTTGTTATCTATTGCCAAAATAATTTTTTTATTTTAAATTAATAGTTCCAACCCCACCTAGTGGGATAAGACTTGGTTGTTGTTGTTGTAATATTTTAAATTAATAGTTATTTTTTATGGACAATGAAGATTTTATCCAATATGTAGGTATTCAAGTGAGGAAAATTACTAGGATCTAGTGCATGCAAATCCATCATGTGGATAAGAAACGAGCATGGTAAGACTAATGAATAAAGCTCGATATCGATTAGCATTGATCTAATACCACAAATAAAACTCATATAAATGTTCACTTAGCAACTTGAGCATGTCCTTTGAACAAAGACATTTTTTATTAGATATTGAGGAGAAATCATGCGTATTATATTAGATGGTGAACTTACTTGAGCCCACCAAGAAAGAAATTTGCAGATCCGCCAATTTGAGATTTCAATATAAGTAATTACAGCAGGAAAGAAAAATAATGTCATTCCTAGAACGTTGCTGATCAAATAAATTGCAACCACAATCATGTACGGTGATAAGCAGAATAGATAAAGATTGCTCTGAGATAGTTTTGTTGAGCAAACAGAATTTCTTTGAGAAGTAGAATAAGCTGTTGGAAGTGTTATCGTCCATATTCCACAAATACAGAATTTAAGAGCAAATCTTAGTTTCTGATAGAAGCCCAGTGTATGCCTTGCTTTCCATGTAAATGCAATGTCAAGAGTCACTGAAATTAAAATATGATTAACAGAACCAGTCAGCACAGCATCTCTGATATTGACAAAACTATTCAATCAATGGACAGTATTTTATTCAAAGTTAATTCAGAGAAGGAAAGCACAACCTTGCATAAGCCTAAGCACTGCATTTGTCACAAAAATACTTAATATATCCTCAAAAATTGAAGGATCAAGTAATTCTAGAGGAGTTTCTAAGTCATGCCACGCCATGATTATCATAACCTGCAAATAATGTCAAATGTGTATTGAGGAAAAAAAAAAATCTTTCTTCAAACAGCTAAATTTAGAAGTCACATAAAACCTGGAGAGCAAGTACAAGAAATGTCCACATTCGATCAAAACTTCTGAATAGATGCCAAAATGATCTAATCTCTACGAAGTTAGTCTTGCCCACCCATTTCTGTGTTGAAAATGTAGTTGGCATCTCCTGAATGACACATCAAACTTAATATTAATGTAGAATAGCATATTAATAACAAAAATCAAATATAATTCAAACCATCACTTAAGTCAAACTACAATGATATTTGTCCCATAATAAAGCAAAATTGAGTTTGTGAATAACTTCGGCGATTACCATCATCCCTAGCCAGAGCAAAGAATAATAAGTATAATTTATATTTTTCAAGTACTTCCAAGAAAAAAATATCTATAAAACTTTTTATTGTTGTCTATTGTAGTTGCCAGCCCAACTCACAGGTAAAGATGTAGAATATGAATTAAAGTGCATATTTTTTATTCAAGAATATGGAATTACCATTAAGAAACTAATGTTATATATTCCAAACTACAAAGCAGAATGCAAAAAACTATAGCATTTGATAAAATCTTAATGGCATGATAAAAAAAGTCCTACAACTCGATTTAGATAGAACATAGTCTTTGTGTAGTAAAACTTCAAATTGCCCAAATAGAGCAAGCAACTCTTGAACACTAAGTTAGAAGTGAAGTGGAAACTTTTGCAAGACCTCGGCAGTATTTTGACTACAGAAATTTGGTGGTGTATAAAAAAAGTCATTATCAAGACGCATGGGCCAACCGATCTTAAAACAATCAACAGACCTGCAGTAGAGAAGAAAAGAGGATTAGCAATTCCTCCTAACACTCTTTTATGCACTGGATGAAAACTTTAACAAATATTGCTTACCAAAAGAATTCATTCAAATCATCATAGTTTCTCCATGTAGAATGATCAGCGTTCCCATTTTTACTATTCTTGGCTTCCTTAAATAATAAGGAAGATATAAGAATAATTAAAGGAGGACTACATAACAAGGAACATGAGAACAGATATGTGAACCTCATGTATGACTTTGTAAATAGGAGTGACTACGTTGCTGAGAAAAGATTCATGCTCTCCTCCATATGCAGGTATGGCTTTCTCTCCAGTATTCAAGTCAATAGCACCAGATAGCACCCCGTATAAATCATATGCCATCTGAAATGAAAAAATTATGAAATCATATAAATTAAAAAAACATATAAAAGTAACAAACGGATGTGTAAAGAAATAGGAACTTATTTGATCCAATGTTACACTTATTAAGCCCAAGTACTAGATACTATTGCTCTGCTCCATGTATTTTCAAAAACTGCATGATGTTAGTATTGCCACCCTAATTGTTAATGACTACTTTCTCATGTTAACATTTTTCTGTTTCCGAAGCTATAAACCATGAAAATTGAACAACTGAAAGAATTTACATGAAATTTGGACAACTTTAAAATGAGAATCTAGAACACTTATAGAACGTAGAAATACAAAATGAATAAAACGGATGTATGGAACATCTTGCCAGATGAAATATGTAGCATAGGCACTCTGGCATTAGCCGCAAGTTAGCAGCTTCACCCCATATAAGCAGATAAAGAGCAATATATAACAATTTATATTGTTGTATTTCCTGCTTGACAGATGGCAACCTGAGGGCATCATGAAAGTAGAAGAGACATAATGTTAGCACAAGTAAAATAAGCTTATGAATATCTTAGTGTCAAGAAAGTCAACAGGAGAGGATTCAGAATGTCTTACAAAATGTTGCTCCGTCGCCCTAAAAACTTACACCATTTCCGATAATTTTCAAATATTTTCAACATAAGTTCATGTACTGCTCTATCATCAAGCTGAGAAAAAATATAAATATTGTAACAAATGCATATTCACGAAAATAAAATAGTTGAGAATTAGATTGAGAAGATGGTACCTTCAACATGGATGTTGGCTTTGGACTGAGCCTACCATGTATATTAGCAAGTAGTAAGATAAGATGTTCCCGCTGATTAGCTACATTGCCTTTCTAGAAAACAGATCAGCAATATAAGCTACAGCACATCGTTGAATTAAGATGTAAGGATACTTAAAAGAAACCTCAAACTATCCACATAATGCATGAACTAAACCTTGTGTTAGTATTCTACCTGAAAGCCAAACCAACATTGGAGCCACTCTAGTATATCTCTGCTGGCACCCATCTCCTGAGAATCCTTTGCTATTGGAAGACCTCGAACATTAAGAACGGCAGAAACTGCAGCCTCAATCTATAAATATAAATATATAAGTTAAAAATGTATTCTGATAGGAGCAGAGGACATTAGATTAAAGGTTAAAGTGTTGGAAGTCAAAATGTATTTGTTAGTTGTAGCGCCCATGTGGCCATGTAAGATGTAGAGGTACATAGCCGCCGACACCTTCCTCTTCTTAACTTTCTCCCAACCCCTCTCCCGCGACGTTCTTTTCATCGTCTTTTCGCGAAGCCCACCGCAGAAGCCTGGTGCGAGCGTCTCCTTTGTTAGGAGCACCCGAACACCGCGAACTCTTCTGCGCGAGTATATCCTTCTTCCGCATATCATCGGCGAAGTTGAAGGTCCTTTTTGAGTCACACACGGAACCTGCTCGCATGCATTTGCTCGTTTGTCGCCTCGCATTCGCGTCCTTCCTCATAATCGTGTTCCAGCAACATAGGGCAACCGTGACATTATCTGGACCTTAAGAAATAGCTTGACCTGTGTTCACACTCCATCCAACAACAGTCTGCTTTCTCTACCGGCAGATTGTTGTGTCCGGATTGCTGTTAGGTTTTGGCCCAAAACAGTAAGTCCAGACCACAGCAACAGCCATTAGCACAATCTGAAGCCCGAATCTCTCTTTGTTGGACCAATTGTATTATTGGCGTGAGTAGTAATGTCAAATTTTTCAAGGAAGACAACACTAAGCTCATTGTGGTCAATCCAATGGACCATTTCTCCAAGCCAAGTCCCTTCTTCTTATTCAATTCTAGTTATACCTCAATCTAGTTCCATCTGTTGAGTATTCAATGCTCCTTTGGGTCCAAATGACTGTCAGTGTTCCAAGTATTTTATATCTAAAGTTTTCATCAAATCTATTGTTTATGAGCAAGCTTACTAGATTACTAAATTAACACTATTTTTGTTTCTATTCAGGTTTAAAGGACAGACAAGATAATTGGCATCGGAAATGAGTTAGCTACAATGTTAGAGGTTATTTCTCTATATTTCCCTCACAATTTGGCATTTTTATCAAATGTCTATACAGTAATAATACTAGGAAAAAGGTGTCTCATTCTTTTGAATAGTTTCTATTGTCATGGAATATAAAACAAACCTCAAACTGAATTGCTATCTAACCTCTGGAAGATGCATAATTGATTGTTGTCCGCTTCCAGGATCAATTGGAAGAATATTATATGGAGCGTAAGAGCCAATCTTTTCATCAATGTCAATGGCAGCCACAAACTGTGAATTTGTAAGGTATAATTAACACAGAAAAAAAATCTGAGTGTTCTTTCTAGTTTATCGTAGGCTAAGGTATTGAGGTTTTATAAAGGGCAAAGCTTGAAACCTCAGGGCCAGCTCCAGATACGACTGCCTTCAACACTTCATGCAACACAGATGAAACTTCACCTGCTTTCATGTTTTTCCTGGTGATGAAAAAGTTAATTGGAAATTAGAAAGATATTAACAAACAAGATACAACATAGAAAAATCACTGAGAATGGTGATCTTTTTAGTCAACACTCAACAATAACTATATATATTCATACGTATTGTAGAAAGATCTCAGTTCCCGAGCATCACTTTTCTCCTTCCTCAAAAATTTGGTGATTTTTTCATCCTGAAACGAAGAGCCAAAGATACATATTTTTTAAATTGAAACGGGTTAAAGGGGAAAAAGAGTTCAGAATATTGCAAACAAAGTGCCATCAGTTCCTCAAAATATGCACAAGAAAATCAAATAATGTGACGATCGTCTTTAAAAGTGAAGAATGTTGGAAATATTTGAAAAAGAAACGAAATCTCCAATAATGTAATGCGAATTTATCAAATAGCTTCAGATCAAATCTAAAGATCCATTAATACGAGCACCTTGACCAATTGTTTTGAACAAAAGGGAAGTCTCAATCGCACCAAAGACGGACATCTTGTTAAGATAAATAAAAGATCATGAGCATCAAGGTCTTCCTCTGTAGATGTTGTTATTGCTTTCATTCCAAATCATCCAAATTCTTACAAAACTGAATATCTGTGATAATTTTCTTATTGCTTTCCTACCAACCAACCAAGCTTGGTTTCAGAAACAACCTACACTGGCCCTAAGTGGCTGTGCTTCAATGGAAGGAGATGTGGACTGAGGTTCCTAAGTCTCTTTGGAAAAGGGTGATAAGACTTGAAGGAAGTTGATTTGGCGCAAAATCTCCATGCCAAACTCCAGTGCCTCCATCAGTAATACAATTGCAGTTACATTTAAAAGAGAATGAACCTGAGTTAGTCATATACCGAAAAAGAGGACAGAAATGGGAGACTAAATTTATTTTGTGAATCTAAAAATTCTATAGCAATTTATTAGAGTGAGCTTCCCAGGGATTGTCACCAACTAGTGCTAGATCGATTTATGTTCACTAAATTTTGAGAAAACTTTAAGCAACTGAATCATTTTCCTGCAAATTTTAAGAACCTGTTCAAGTCTCTGAAGAAGTGCAGTTTTGAACTGTCGAACACCTCGTCCGCTTGATTTGGGATCCAGATTGTGTGCTTTCTCAAACGCATGAAATCGGCCTGTTATGGAAATTCCAATGCCAATCTTTCATTATTTTCTTCAATTTTTTCAAAAATATCGAGAGAGAGAAAAAACTACGCCCAAATTATGGAGGCGGAAGAAAGAAGGTATCTGTTGCTTACAAATGTACGCGACGCGGGGGGACTCGGCCTCGATCTGGTTGGCCACTCGGAGGAAGCGGCGCACCTCAGAGACAAGAGTGGGAGGGATCTTCTCGCTGTCGAAAGGCTCAGGCGCGTAGTCTGCGAGCGACCTCGATCGGATCCTCGGCGGACGGTAGGACGGCCCTTCGGCGGGCACGATCTCGTCCGCCATGCCAAGTCGCAGGACGAGGAGGAGGAAGGAGCTGATAATGGATTCCGACTGCGATCGATCCCCATGGATGCAGATCCGAGGAGGTAGATATATAGGAGGTGAATCGAGAAGGATATGCGTCGTCTACTGCTACTGCTGCTGCTTTTGGAGGGTGGAGTGCTTTTGCTTTTGCTTTTGATTTCTTAACGCTGTTGTTGTCGCAAGGGATGGGGGAAGAAGAAAAAGGGCGGAAAAGGAAAGGTTTTTTTTGAATGCCCAGATTTATTTTATTTTATTTTATTTATGGAAAATTTTAGCGCATTTAACAAATCACCCCCTCAGATTTAAAAATAATTCAAAACAGGTACAAAATTTGGATGTTTATTAAATGATATACGTATTTTTAAAAATATCTCTATTATAAGTATATTGCAATGGTTTATTATTATTATTTTTTAACCAGGTTTACAGTAACTAATTTGTGAGATGGACGATCCAGCCTTATAGATTGGTGATTGGATAAATTTGAAAAGTACAGATAGATTTTAATATGGAGGTTTAGTATCACGAATGGTTCAAGTACCGTGAGCATATGATATGTTATATACGAAAATTGAATCCTTGTTATATAATATATCATCCTACCACTTACCATTGCATTGTACTCCGAGAAGCTATAATGATTTGTTCTTGCTGGAATCAAATTGAATCAAGTTAAAAAATTAAAATTTTAATTATTTAATCAACGACTTAGTTTTAAAAGTATGGATTCATGTTTCATGAACGTAATTGTACTAGCCTCCGGGTAAGTTGATTAGTACGGAGCAGAGTTACTATCTTAGGACAAGGGTTCGAATCTCGATAAAATCGAGGAAAAAAAGTCCTTTGGTCAATTACAATTTCCTGATTTATCTTCTCATAAATGATAATGGAGCCGATCGTGGATGACGAATTCCACTTTTTTTTGTTTTGCTACCATACCATAAACGTAATTGTACTATGTTTATATTCATATATATTTTTAACATTTTGAGATTTTTAAACCATCTAACTGTTGCATTATCCTCTAAATCTATCCATATTTAAAGTTTATTAAAATAATTAAAGATTTTTTACTAAAAATGTTTAATTTTCCTTTTGGCAATCAGAAATCTTTAGGACCTTAAAATGTTTTTTTTTTATAAAAGTGTTTAATAAAATCACTAAAAATTATAATTTTTATGGAGATTTGGGAGCATTTTAAATACACCGTTCAATAAATATCAAAGTTGCATGTAGATTTTAGGTATGTTTTAAAATTTAACGTATGATTTGATAAATTATCAATAAATTTATTTTTTAAATATATATTTTAAAATTATTTTTTTAACTAATGATCACTTATTCAAATTAAGAAAATAATTTTTATGATAATCGTATTAACCTCATTGATTATTCCTGAAATGATTAGGAAATAAGAAAATAATCTTTTTAAATTGAGAAGTACAGAAAAATTCTTATAAATACATCGTAGTTGGTGTTCGAATTATGAGTACCTGGATAACAACATGAATATCCAACACCATGACCCCAAGGACCAAAAAAAAAAAAATAGTCTTTTATGTACAAAGAATAGGTTGTATACAATAAATTCATTCTAAGTGTGCTCAACCATTAGCACTTGTTTGAAAAAGGAAAAAAAAAAAATAGTCTCTAATAATTCTCCAATATTATATACTCCAAGATGTCATGTGCCAAACCAATGGGACCGTTAAAAGGGAGAAAGAACTTGAATTGAATTGCTTTTGTAAATAATGGCATTGCCACTATCCTCATTCTTTTACTCATGATCCCAATCCCATGAATCTTTTGATGCATGAAGGTAGATTGTGTGGGCCAAGGCATACCAAATGGGAGATTGTCTCTCTTTGCTTACTTTACTGTCTTTGGCCACTTCCTTAGCGCTTAAGTCATCAATTTTCATTGCGCTTCCATGGGTTGTTTGGTCTTTTCGCATGGGACTTATGAGGCGAACTAGCATGAAGAGGGCTTCGCGTGGGAAGGTTTTGTTGTCGTCTCGCTGTAGGGATTCACGTAGGAAGGCAGCGTGGGAAACTCCTGGTAAACAAGGGCGACCTAGAGGGAAAACATCTAGACTTCTTGGCAAGGGCGAGGTTTCTTGACAAACGAGGAAGAACTATAGATGAGGTCTCCTGACAGACAAGGAAGATTCAGAGATGACCATTTTTTTGGGGTTGTTGTCAATGATCTAATTGACTGGGGTCAATACAAGTCGATTTAAATGTTGGTCGACTAGGAGTCAAGCGAAGATATTTTGCTCACAAATAAAAGGATAAAGCTTACTTAATCGTCTTTATGGGATACTCAATTAGTTAGAGGATTATAGATTTAATATAATAAGATAGAGATTAATTTTTGATGAACACATATTCTAAAAAAAATCTTTTTTCATCCTCTAATCATTTAACGATGAATTATAAATTAATCATGTAATTTCTCTTCCTCCATATAATCTTCATTAAAATAAGCATAGCCACCTTACTGTAATAAAACTTAATCATATAATACTAAATTGAAACTTGTTTAAAGCCAAGTTAAAGGCAATAAATAAAAGGTTAAGGGGAGATAGTCAAATTTGGCAAAAAGGCTTAAGAAAAGGAGAACGTGTTCATTGCTCTCTTTGTTTTATCTTTAGTTGTATTATTATTATTTGCTTTGTTGTTTCTTTGTTTGAAATTTTGTAAGTGATTGCTAGACAATTTATTTTCAGAGATATTAGGAAAATTATAAAATTAAAATTATATAAAAGTAATTCTAACTTATATGTTAAAATGACCTGAGCGAATAATCTTAGATTGCCATCGGGGTTGGTTCTACCAAGCTTCTGGTGGTCCGAGTTGCAGAGTTGATGTGGTGCGTAGCAGAATTGAGAGTCGATCATCGAATCGAGAAGAAAATTCGCTAACTAAGATACCGAGGCATGCATTCAACGCAATTTCCTTGAAACTGATTCGTCCGACCTCCAGCTGTGCTTCGGGTTCTCTCAGGTCCTCTGTTTTCCAGAATACAACGGTAAAACTACGCATGCAACCAAGTACCGGTTGTTCATAGCAAACTGAGGATGCACCCGAGTGCTATCACTAGTAGTTTAGCCAAACAGATGCACGACTAAGAAAAGAATCGGGGAATAAAGGTGGAGGAATTCTTTTACTTTCGCTTTCGCTCTCGCTCTTTCTTCGCTCAAGATCTAGTCTCCTTATATAGGAGCTCTCACCTTATCTGCAATGAATGACCAAATTATGGTCATTTAAGGCTAGATTTGATGTCACCATTAATGAGTTTAATGTCTTCATTAATGTCGAGATATTAAGGAATCATTATTAATGAGTTTAATGACGTCATTAATGTCTAGACGTTACAAAGTCACCATTAATGAGTTTAATATCACCATTAATGTCGAGATGTTACAGAATTGCTATTAATTTTATATTAATATTTCTATTACACTCTTGAGCTGGTAGCAAAATGTTAGTTCATTCACTTGGGCAAATCTTGCCTCGACCGGTCCAACATTCAACATGCGTAGGTCATGCTCGCACACGAGTCAACCTTAGTTCAATACAATTCAGGCCCTGAATTTACACCCACCCATACATACCCATGCGTGAGAGAGTCTCTCCCCATGCATATGTTTACGATATTAATGTATGTACCATAATTTAAACCAATAATAAAGCCAAGTGACTTCTAATGTGGGACTAAGAACTCATGCACAATAGAGTCTCTTCGTCTCCACCTCTTTATTTCATTCACATTTCCAACAATCCTCATATGAATGCAATACATGGTATGTGATAGTATTCAACAGTTGAGTCAAGTATAGGATAAATAATTTTACCCTTTGAACCTTCCCTTATGAAGATTTGTTTACTTACTAGCTGACAGTAGACATGATGTCTTTAAACTGTTCTACCGTTTATGTAATCATTGACAAATCTCACCGAAGAATCTCCCTTATACAACTCAGTTCTCATGAGTGTGTTCGTTCTTAGCCATGAACACGTCTAGTTTTGTGAGAAGCTCTAAGAATTGTGACTCCAATTCTTTTCGAAACGACCCCACTTCTTTCTCACATAGGTAATCCCTCGAGAGTAACCATCTACTCTTCTTGATCATTAAAAGTCCATCGGCTTACCCTAGTCTGGTCACTATTTTATTATATTATCCCCCACAATGTATCTAGTCAATGTAAATTAGTTATCCTTTTGAACCTAGTTCTTGGGATCTCCAGTCAACATAGGTTGGGTGTCCTCTGCATTGATCGCTAACAACGGGATCATACCCATTCTTCGTGATGAGCTTCCAACTAACTCTTGATTTAACTCTTTGGTTACCGGATCCGCTAGGTTATCCTTTGACTTCACATAGTCAATAGTGATAACTTCCATTGAGAGTAGTTGTCTAATGGTATTATGTCTACGACGTATATGTCTAGACTTACTTTATTGATTGACTATCACAATGTATGGAAATTGCCAACACAGGTATTGACCATCTTAGAATATCTTCTAAGAATTATCATAGTCATTCGGCCTCTTTACCGCATTTGTCAAGAGCTATAAACTCAAATTTTATCGTGGATCTGGTTATTACTATTTGCTTAGAAGATTTCTAGGAAATGACTACACCTCCCAGAGTGAATACATATACACTCATAGACTTAGAGTCTTTTATATTAGATATCCAACTTGCATCGATGTATCCTTCGATCACAGTAGGATATCTAGTATAGTGCAGTCTATATTCACGAGTATACCTCAAGTATCTCAGCACTCTTGCTATCTCTTTCCAGTGCTTAATACCTAGATTACTCATGTATTTACTCAGTTTACTTACTACGTAGGTCAAGTGTGGTCGTGTACAACTTATCAGGTACATCATATTGGTACAATATCCCTAGGTTAAGGTTGACCTGGTTGACTAAGCTTGAGTTGGCTCAAACTTGAGTCTTGATGTTTGGGTTTCGATGTTTGATAATACATAGAGACTGCAGATGCAATCATCCGATTGGGGAGATTGGATTCAATTCTCCTCTGGTCAAGGACTGACCAGTTAGGTGTGAAGAAGAGTCAAGTATGTCAAAAGGTTGATCGAATACTTGACTAAGAAAGTCCTAACTAGAGGTTAGGTAAGGAAAAATCCTGGTGAGTGGAGCCAGGTGAAAGACCTAGTGAGTGAAGTTAGATAGGTGAAAATTATGGTGAGTGAAGCCAGGTGAAAAACCTAGTGAGTGAAGCTAGGCAGGTGAAAGTCTCGATGAGTGAAGTTGGGTAGTGGAAAAATCCTGGTGAATGAAGTCATGTGAAAATCCTAGTGAGTGAGCTAGGTGAAAGTCCTGGTAAGTGAAGCCAGGCAGATGGAAAGTCCTGGTGAGTGAAGCCAAGCAGATGGAAAGTCCTGGTGAGTGAGGTCAAGCAAATGAAAAGTCCTAGTGAGTGAAGGTAGACAGATGGAAAGACTTGGTGAGTGAAGCCAGGCACGTGAAGATCCAAGTGGGTCAAGGTTGACCGGACACCTAGTGTTGAGAAGCCCAAGTAGGTCGAAGGATTGACCGGATACTTGGCACGAGGAAATCCAAATGGGTCAAGAGTGACTGGACATCTGGTGGAAGTCCAAGTGGGTCATGGTGGACCGGACACTTGGCACGAGACGGTAAGTTCAAGTGGGTCAAGGTAGACCGGACACTTGGCACGAGGAGAAAAATCCAAGTGGGTCAAAGGATTGATCAAACACTTGATGAAGAAGTCCCAGCAGGTCAAGGTTGACCAGATGCTAGGCAGAAAGAGTCCCAACAGGTCACGGTTAACTAGATGTTAGATTTGGAAACCTTGGACTTGAGTTTAGGCCAGTCAAGGTTGGGGCAATCGATCGGTCGATTGATTGACCCAAGCCTAATCGATCAATCGATCGATTGGGAGAGTGTTGTGACAAGCAGCGGCCCAATTGATCAGTCGATCGATTGGGAGCAATTGTCGCGAGCACAGACAACTTCCCAATCGATCAGTTGATCGATTGGGCAACGCCAATCGATTGACTGATCGATTAAGGCTGGGTTTATCGCGCGAGTCGCGATAAATTCTAAATCGATCGATCGATCGATTCAGGATTCTACAGTAGAGCACAAAGGCACTCTAAATCGATCAACCGATCAATTCAAGCCTCCCCAATTGATTGGGTTGTGACCGTTGCAAAGAAGCGTCGGGTTTAAAGCCATCTTCCTCGCAACGATTCCACACCTCTTCCTCTCCACTTCTTGCGATTACTCTCACAAGTTCATGCCAGGTTTTGAAGCTTTTTAGAGCAAAGTGTTGCTGCACTTCCAAGGTCAAGAGTTGTTCCACACAAGGAGAAGCAAGCTAGGGTTTTGTAAATCTTGTAAGATTTGTATTGTGTAAGCTTGTTTTTCTTTCTTCTTGTATTGAGAGTTTGTAAAAGGCTTCTCCATCTTCAGTAGTTACCGTAAAGGAGTGTTTTCATAGTGAATGCGTGAGTGAGGGTCGGATCCTTAGATTAGTTACCTCTTCTTGAGGTGGATACCAAGTAAATCCTCGTGTTAGCATTGTGAGTCTTGTTTCGAGTCTTTTCTCTGCATATCAACAACAACGAAGCAAGCAAACGAAGTGCGACGAGCTATTCCCCCCCCCCCCCCCCGCCTCTAGCTACAAATCGATCCTAACACATCAGACTTCTAATCACTTGAAAGTACTCTATCTGAAAAATACTTTCACCTTGATTTTACGATAGATATTGACTCATATCTATCGATATTCATGCCAACGCAATATTATCTTTGGTGAATTTCTCAAGAATTTTATCCATGTAATGGGACTAACTAAGAACAAGTCCTTCTGTCATTCTAAGAATTTTGATTTCTAGAATCACATCAGCTAGGCTCATGTCTTTCATGTAAAATTTTGAGTTTAACATATCTTTAGTGGATTTGATTTTCTTATCATTACTTCCAATGATAAGTATGTCATCTACATATAGGCACAAGATGACGTAATAATTCTTTATAACTTTCATGTAAACACATTATCACAATCATTGATCTTAAATCCACATTTTATCATGGCATTATCAAATTTCTCATGCCGCTACTTTGGTGCTTGTTTCAAGTCATATAATTGTTGGTGCGGTTAGCACTAACGATTTAACCCAGGTTTTGATGAATGACAAATCAGGTTAAGTTAGTTTGTTGTTGTCTGACACTCTGATCGAGTGTGCAGGAGAAGTCCAGACAGGTCGACGGGCTGACCAGATGTCTAGCACGAAGCCCAGCTAGGTCGACGGGCTGACCGGATAGCTGGCACGAAGTCCAAGCGGGTCGACGGGCTGACCGGACGCTTAGGTACGAAGTCCAGCTAGGTCGACGGGCTGACCGGATAGCTGGCACGAAGTCTAGACGGGTCGACGGGCTGACCGGACGTCTGGCAGGTAAGTGAGGTAAGTCACTGGAGGGGAGTGACTGCGAGGACGCGTTCCCAGGAAGGAAACATTAGGCGTCGATCCGACTTAGATCCATTTCGGATATCTAAGTCGAGATCATGACTAGATTCCGGTCTCAGAAAGACGGAATCTAAGTCATACTCTTTTCTATTACTTTGTTGAACTTTAACTGTGCTAACAATCTGTTTTACAGGATATATATTTGCCTCGGACTAACTCTATTTTGCAGGAGAAGGAGTTCCTGGAAATAGGAGGTCCGGGCGCCCGGAGGTAAGTTTTATCCAAACTCGCGCGTCGCCACGTGGAGCTTGCTGGTTGGACCTGCCACGTCCCATCAGGGCTCCCGGAAGGGATCCGGGGCGCCCCGAGTCTCATATAAAAGGAGGGTCAGAGGGGAGCTTCAAAGAACAACAAAAAGAAAGTCTTCTACTGCTTGCTCTACTGCTCTGCGCTTCTGCGACGCTAACAAAGCTCTGACAATACGCTCCTTTCCTTTTTTATTAAATTCTTGTCGGTATTTGTTTTAACTTTCATTAGCATTCATTGTACTATTTTTGTAATCATTATTTCGAATTGCTAGTGAATTGCTCAACGAAAGTACTCACGGAGTACAGGCCTTTGAGTAGGAGTCGTCACAGGCTCCGAGCGAAGTAAAAATCCACTGTGTTCAATTTTCTTTTTCCGCTGCATTTATACTCTCTTTAACACTATTTTTCGAATCGATATTCACCCCCCCTCTATCGACGTTTCACGATCCAACAAGTGGTATCAGAGCAGGTACCGCTCTGATTTGGTGCAACCACCAATCAGGCAAAGGGGGGACTTTTTGAAAGAAAAATTAGATATCGTTTGTCTTTAAAATAAAACCTTACACCTTTCGTTTTTCTCTCCAAAACTATTTTTGAAAATTGCATCGCCATCTCTTCACCATTGCTTAGTATTGACAAGATATTACATTTTCAAAAATTTGAAATAATATTTTTTATTAATATTTTAATAATATTTTTGTAATACCCCGGTTTTGAGATTCTGGTTAAATATGGCTTAAAAGGTTAGATGGTACTATCCATATCACCAAGGTGCACCTTCCTTTTCGGAAGCCCAAGTATAAGAACTCCAAAGTTAAGCGTGCTTGGCTTGGAGAAATCTAAGGATGGGTGACCTCCTGGGAAGTTTTCCAGGGTGCGTGTAAGTGAGGACAAAGCACGCTGAAAATGATTTCTGGTGGTCTGTGGAGTTAGTCGTCAACCTGATGGGCAATTCTGGCGGCATTCCTGGTTTGGTCCGGGTGGGGCCGGCCCGGGCCGGGGCGTTACAGATGGTATCAGAGCAACCTTGCGACCGTGAGTGAGCCTGTGGCAGGAGCACCCAGGGCACCACCTAGCGAGGGAGATTCTGGGATTTGTTTGTGGTGTGATTCTTCGTTACACAACGAGGACGTTGTGTCTTTAAGTGGGGGTGATTGTAATACCCCGGTTTTGAGATTCTGGTTAAATATGGCTTAAAAGGTTAGATGGTACTATCCATATCACCAATGTGCACCTTCCTTTTCGGAAGCCCAAGCATAAGAACTCCAAAGTTAAGCGTGCTTGGCTTGGAGAAATCTAAGGATGTGTGACCTCCTGGGAAGTTTTCCAGGGTGCGTGTAAGTGAGGACAAAGCACGTTGAAAAGGATTTCTGGTGGTCTGTGGAGTTAGTCGTCAACCCGATGGACAATTCTGGCGGCGTTCCTGGTTCGGTCCGGGTGGGGCCGGCCCGGGCCGGGGCATTACAATTTTATTAGTTTTTTCGAAAATAGTGAAATATTATTTTTTTCAGCACTGCTAATCCAAGACCAAGTCTTGGGATCTTTTGTTTGTTTCTCTGTGTGCAAGAAATTATGACTCTTCTAGAAGGACGGAACCCCTGCGAACCACCACCCTACGATCATAAAGACTTCAACTACTGGAAGCGATTAATGGAATGCTTCTTAGGAAGCGTAGACATCGATTATATGCTAATTTTGAGGAAACCTTCTCAAAATTCGGAACTGAACAAAAAGGTAAGTAACATTATTTGTAATGTTTTACCTAACAATATTTTATGCAGATTAGAAAAGTACAAGAATGCATATGAGCTGTGGACCCAGTTGATCAAGCTTCACGAGACGCCGATGGAGCTAGAAGAACAAGTTAAAGTCAAATATGAACTCGAGTCAAGTCCAACAGAGAAGCCTACTGAATTAGGGGTTGCGCTCAAGGTTAGTAATATTTACCAAAATACCCCTGCTAATAATAGTTTAAATAATCAGCATGATGATAAGTATGAAATTAGTCCAAGTATGGTGCATGATAATCTAGATTTAAATGATTTAAATTCAAAATCATAAAATAATCTAGACTCTAATCAAGTCAATCAAGACTCTGATCAATTTGGCATCAACATTGACTTGGTCAAATAGAACAATGACCAAATCACTTCAAATAATTTAATTAATTCAGAAAATTTGAAATTAGGTGAGTATTTAGACATAAATAAGTCAAACATTAAAATAAATTTGAATTTAAATGCTAAAAATGAGAAAATGGATAAAATCAATAAATACCTTGATAAAATATTTAATAATCAAGATAAAATCAGTCTAGAAAATGCTATCCAAAACTAAGATAATTTAATTAATAAAAAATTAAACTTTAAAGATAAACTGTTAAGAAAATATAATTCAAACAGTTTAGTTAATTCAAATTTAAAAATAAATAAAAATTTAAGCTTTAAAAATAAGCTATTAAAGAAAGATAATTCAATTAACCCAATAAATTTGAAATTGAAAGAAAATTTAAATATTAAATACACTCTCTTAAAGAAAGATAATTTGACCAATTTAATTAATTCAAAATTAAAAACTTAAATTTAAATTACAAATTAAATATTAAAACTTAACTAAAACCAACTCTAAATCTTAAATTAAAGGCCAATAATTCAGGGGAGACTCCAGAATAGCTGGCACCTCCAAAACTAACTCACCCGACAGGATAACCCAAATAAACTAACCCGACAGGGTAATTATGATTAGTTAAAAAGGGACCCAGTTTAACTTGAATCATGGTACTGGTGAAATTTTTTGATGATAGTACGTTGGGGAAACTTGGGCATCGCATGTCTAGAAAGATATGACTTCAATCTGGTGCATTTGGCCAAGTGGAACAGACTGAAGCTACCTTTAAACGGATCCTAACTAGTTAGACCAAGGTTTAGTACTAAGCTCCGTGGATAGGACTATTCGAAAAACCTCGAAAGGTTGGTTACTTCTAATGACGTCCAAGTGACTCACCAAGCTTAGAAGTTTATCCGAATAATGCCTATTTGTTGAGACCAAAGCTAAACCTGAATCTAACACAAGTTAAACCAAACTCTATAAGTAAATCTAATTCATCTCACAAAATCATAGGATTCCCTGATTAAAAACTTAGATCAGGTGAGATGACTAAGGATTAAATTTAATTAAATTTCATATTAAAATTAATTAAAATTAAACTTTGAATTTTAAATTAAAATTAAATTTCAAATTAAAATAAAATTAATTAAAATTAAATTTCGAATTAATTAAAAATTAAATTTCTAATTAAAAACTAAATTATTTTTTTTAACTTTAAAAATTATTTTATAAATTAAATTAACTTTAAAAATTATTTTAAAATTAAATTAACTTTAAAAATTATTTTAAAATTAAATTAACTTTAAAAAATTATTTTAAAAATTAAACTAACTTTTAAAAAATTATTTTAAAAATTAAATTAACTTTAAATATTATTTTAAAATTAAATTAACTTTAAAAATTATTTTAAAATTAAATTAACTTTAAAAATTATTTCAAAATTAAATTAACTTTAAAAATTATTTTAAAATTAAATTAACTTTAAAAATTATTTTAAAAATTAAATTAACTTTAAAAATTATTTTAAAAATTCTTTAAAAACTATTTTAAAAATTCTTTAAAAATCTATTTTGAAATTTTTTTAAAAACTATTTTAAAAATTCTTCAAAAAATCTATTTTAAAAATTATTTAAAACTATTTTAAAAATTCTTTAAAAATTATTTTAAAAATTCTTTAAAAATCGATTTTAAAAATTCTTTAAAAATCTATTTTAAAAATTCTTTAAAAACTATTTTTAAAATTCTTTAAAAATCTATTTAAAAAATTCTTTAAAAACTATTTTAAAAATTATTTAAAAATTTATTTTAAAAATTCTTTAAAAACTATTTTAAAAATTCTTTAAAATCTATTTTAAAAATTCTTTAAAAATCTATTTTTAAAATTCTTTAAAAACTATTTTAAAAATTCTTTAAAAATCAATTTTGAAAATTCTTTAAAAACTATTTTAAAAATTCTTTAAAAATGTATTTTGAAAATTCTTTAAAAACTATTTTGAAAACTCTTTAAAAAATCTATTTTAAAAATTCTTTAAAAACTGTTTTAATAATTCTTTAAAAGCTGTTTTAAGAATTCTTTAAAAACTATTTTAAAAATTCTTTAAAAACTATTTCTTTAAAAATCTATTTTAAAAATTCTTTAAAAACTGTTTTAAAAATTCTTTAAAATCTATTTTAAAAATTCTATAAAAAATCATTTTAAAAAATTCTTTTAAAAAATTTTAAAAATCATTTAAAAAAATTCTTTTAAATATTATTTTTCACTTTAATAAATTTTGTTAACTTTTAAAAAATAATAATAATAATAAATTTATTTTTATAAATTATTTTCACTTTAAAAATTACTATTTAGACTTTAAACTTATTTTTATTCTTAAATATTATTTTTGAACTTAATTTAACTTAACTGAAACTTAATATTGAAATTACAATTAAATTTTTTAACTTATACTTAAAATTAATCTTAAACTTAAATTAATCGCTAATATTAATTTAAATCAAACGTATGTTAACTGTCCAACATATTATAAAAATAATTTTAAATTCCTTTTAAACACCGTTTTAGAAATCCCATTAGAAATTCCTTTAAAAAAAATTAATAATAATAATAATAAATAAATAAATAATAATGACAATAGTAATAATAATAAAAATCTTCTAAACTTATTTAAAACTTATACACCTATCTTAAAAACTTAAATTCCATTAAGTTAAACTTTAATCTAATTATGTATAACTTAATTATTTAAATCTAACCTTAGTTGAGAACTAAAATTGACTTGAATTAAACCTTACTTAACTGTGTTTAATAACTTTAACTTCATGCTAACTTCAAACTAAATTAATCCCACTTAAAAGGAAGTAAATAAAAAAAATAATTATAACTAACACTTTCATTGACCAACTCAATCAATTAATATGAAATTTAAATTATTTTATTAAGTATTAAATTATTAAATCAAGTAAAAATTAATCAATAAATTATTGATAATGGCCAACTGTTTTTGATTTAATAAAGTTTATCTTATTAAACCTTAAACTTAAGCTTAAGCGCCTGAATCTAATATTAATTATTGATTAATCAAACTCAAATAAACAATTATATCAAGGATACAGAGATAAATATGTAAATAATATAAGTGTTACCAAATCCCCTAGAACACTTAGGTAGACAAATGTGTTAGGGCTTGAAATTTAACACATTCAAACCTTAGCATTATATTAAGGGGGAGTAATAAATAAGGAGGATTAATAAATTAAAGGAGTATCAAATTCAGGGGGAGGTTTATTTTCCTTAAGTGTTATTTTTTAATCTTCTCTTTAAAATCTCTCTAGAAAATTCTACCTCAATTTTAAAAAAAAAATTCTACTTTGAATATTTTTAGCAAATATTTTCAAAATGTTATGTCAGGTTCAGGGGAGGAATTAATTAAAATTTTTCCTTTATTTAAAATATTTTAAAATTTGTGTTTGAAAAATATTTTCTTAAAAATCTCTTAAACCTATTTTTGAAAACTAACTCTTATAAAACTAAGTTGTTTTAAAGAATTGGGTTTTACTTTTTAATTGACAATTGATTTTGAAAATTAGATTTAACTTAGTTTGAAAATTGAATTTAAAAATCTAGTTTTTAAAATTTGATTATATTTAATTTTGACAATTTGATTTGAAAGTTAAATTTTACAAAAATTAGTCTTAAAAATTGCTTTGTTATTGAAAATTGTGGAAATTAGATTTTTCAAAACTTAAGTTTACAAACTAAGCTTCTCAAAATCATTTTCCTCAATTTTGAAAATTAAATATTTTACAAACTTAGTGTTGAAAAATAAATTTCAATCAGTTTTGAAAAATAGATTTTTCAAACTTAGTTTTGGAATTTTGATTTTTTTTTAAAAAAAACTTATGTTTGAAAACTTAAATTTTTAACTTTGACCTTAAAAAATATACTTGAAAAATTAGCTATCTTTCAAAATTATAAAGTTATAAATCAGCTATTTTTCAAGACTTCATTTTTTTAAGGATTTAAGAAATAAAGGCAAAACTATCGTTTAATTTTAAACTCCCCTAGGTTAACTTGACATTTTTTCTTCTACCTTGTCTGAAGTCTATATTTATGCTTACTTGACATTTGTTCTTTTGATGAATGACAAAGGGGGAGGATTAGGTGGTTAAGTTAGCTAAACCAAACTGAAAATACAAACTAACTTAAAAATCCACATAAATGCATGTTGTTACTTGTTCTTTTCTTGCATATGTTTTCACTAACTTAACCAGGTCATTCCATCAAAAAGGGGGAGATTATTAGTGCGGTTAGCACTAACGATTTAACCCAGGTTTTGATGAATGATAAATCAGGTTAAGTTAGTTTGTTGTTGTCTGACACTCTGATCGAGTGTGCAGGAGAAGTCCAGACAGGTCGACGGGCTGACCGGATGTCTGGCACGAAGCCCAGCTAGGTCGACGGGCTGACCGGATAGCTGACACGAAGTTCAAGCAGGTCGACGGGATGACCGGACACTTAGGCACGAAGTCCAGCTAGGTCGACGGGCTGACCGGATAGTTGGCACGAAGTCCAGACGGGTCGACGGGCTAACCGGACGTCTGGCAGGTAAGTGAGGTAAGTCACTGGAGGGGGGTGACTGCGAGGAAGCATTCCTGGGAAGGG